>NC_141697.1:98277401-99527401 GCF_964263255.1 Lissotriton vulgaris
CAGGTTGACCCATTTGCCCCACACCTTTCGGAAACGTTCGGGGCAGCCCCGGACTTCGAAGAGGGGCCCCTCCTGAGTCCCACACCAGTGCACCCCCGTTGCCACTTCCGCACAGTGGGGGGCTTTGCCTGGGACCACAGCGCCGCTATATCTCGCTTCGCCACTGCCACCGCTGTCCCAAGGAAACACTTCTCAGCCCGAGAGCCATCCAGGCCATCGAACACGCCTAGAATCACGCACAAAGTGTCGTGGGGAATGGTCCACCCTAGGGTCTGTGAGAGCTCTAATTCCACACCCGCCCAGAATGGAGCAAGGACAGGGCACTGCCACACCATATGATTGTAATCCGCGGGGGCATGGTTGCAACGCGCGCAGGTCGGGGAAGAGCACAGTCGGGCTTTGTAGAGGCGCTCCGGGGTGAGATAAGCCAGAAAACATGCCATTACACAATGTTTCACCAATCAAAAGTTTGGGAGCAAGGGAGATTTCAAAGGGGACGGGATCAGTTTTTCAACCTATGCCAAAGGGCTCATACCCCAATTAGACTGTCGATTTCTGAATCATGGCTACCTGAGTACCCAGATTCAGAAGTTGCTTCCAAACTTTATTGGGGATTCAGGGATGGTTTCAAGATTGGTTATCAGGGGCCAAGGTATAAACGTTGGGCTGATAACCAGAAATCTGCCAAGGAGTCACCAAAGATTGTGCAAAAGAAATTGGATGTGGAATTAAAAGCAGGCAGGATAGCGGGTTCATTCTGGCAGTTCCCCCTGGTAAACTTGATTGTATCACCTTTGGGATTAGTACCCAAGAAAGTGGCTGGGGAATTTTGTTTAATTCGCCATCTATCTTGGCCAGATGGTCAATCCATTAATGATTTCCCTCCCACTGAGCCTACGACAGACCCAAGACCTGCTGACCTTCAGGAGACTTCTCAAGACCTGGCTGTTCGATCAGTAGAGGCCCCCCTTCCCAGCGCCTTGAGACCCTCACGGGTATGTAGTGCGCTCTACAAATGGTTGATTGATTGATTGATTTCATTTCTCCTGCTGATTCTAATGTGTCTTATGCCTCAGTAGATGATGCATTAAAATTGGATGTTTGGGACTGGGGCTGAATTGGCAAAGAGCGATATTCAGTCAGCTTTTCACTTGTTACCAATACATCCATTGGATTTTGAACTTTTGGGCATGTTTTTAAATGGAGCAATTTACGTAGACAGAGTT
Organism: Lissotriton vulgaris; assembly: GCF_964263255.1. NCBI lineage: Eukaryota > Metazoa > Chordata > Amphibia > Caudata > Salamandridae > Lissotriton > Lissotriton vulgaris. The sequence continues at coordinate 98,278,628 of NC_141697.1, forward strand.
CTCCCTATGGATTGCTCAGTATCCTGTGCTCTTTTTGAGATTTTAGTACCTTTTTGCAATGGTGCTTTACCAAGAGATGACTTTATGTTCATTGGAGCTGCACATTCAGAGCAGTGTAGCAGGGGTCTAGGTATTTTTCAGGACATGGCTAATGAGTTGGGTGTCCCACTGGCTCCAGAAAAGACTGAGGGCCCTAGCACTAAACTCACTTTTCTGGGTATAGAAATCGACACCCAGAATATGATGGCTAGTTTTCCGACTGAAAAGGTACAGAAAATCAGGTCCTTTTTTGTTGAGTGTAATCATCAAAGACAAGATTGAGGTCAGGCAGGTTCAGCGCTTACTGTGCTATCTAAACTTTGCCTGTCGGGTGGTTAGGGCAGGTAGGACTTTTTAAAGACGTTTGGGGATGGCAATGTCAGAGCGTACCTTCCTCACTACAGGATTAGAGTTTCTAAGGCCATCAAGGAAGACCTTTTTATTTGGCTAAAGTTTTCTGAAGATTTTAACGGAGTTTCCCTCTTTTGTGTGGAGGACAATACTATTTGGCAGATCCAACTCTTTTCAGGTGCATCTGGGGCCCATGGATTTGGTTTGTTCTGGGAGGGTCACTGGTGTGCAGAAAGATGGCTCCCTCATTGGCTTCAACAAGGTCTCAGTATTACTTTCCTGGAGTTATTCCCTCTGATTGTCGCTTTGCTGCTTTGGGGGGAGGAATTTCAGGATAGATGTGTGCTTTTTCACGTCGACAATATGTCTGTGGTAGATCTTATTAATATTCAAAGAGCTAAAGATATACAGGTGTTACGCCTGTTGCAGTTTTTCATGTTACAGAGCCTTAAATTGAATATAGTATTCAGAGTTCGCACATTCCAGGCATTAACAATTCTATAGCAGACGCTTTGTCTTGCTTTAATTTGCAGAAATTCCGCAGCTTTGCGCCAGGGGCAGACATCTCCAAAACTCCAGTTCCGCAGAGCACCTGGGTGCTGGGGTACTGAGGATCGTCGAATTAGTGGGAAAATCTATAGCTCCTTCCACCAGACGAAACTATCAGCAAATCAAATGCTGCTAATGGGCTGCAGCACTGATTGTGCCACCCACAGAAGCAAGAAGCAGCCTGTAAAATATAACTCTGGCCTGCCACTGCAGAGTCTGTGTGGAGTCTGGGACTGCCATGTTGACTTGGCAAGTGCACACACTTGCCAGTCCCTACACCTTCCCTTTTCTATATATTAGTCACCCCTAAGGTAGGCCCAAGAAACCCCTGTGGGCAGGGTGCATTGTATGTGAAAGGTAGGACATGCCCTGATGTGTGTGACATGTCCTGATAGTGAAATACTGCCAATTTCGTTTTTCACTATTGTAAGGCTACCTGTTCCCATAGGACAGAGTGGGGAGTTTGTTTATAGCATCTTATAAACATAACTGGCCATGGCAACAAGGCAGAAACATAAAGTGTAGTATGTCTGAACTCAGAATGGTAAAATGCATCTTTTAGTGAGGGTGATTTTTACATTCTGTGTTTGAAAATCCCACTTTTAGAAAGTAGGTATTTTCTTGCCTAACCATCCAGGGTGCCTCTACTAGGTTTGTGTCTTGCATGTCTGGCTTTTGGATGACAGGGCTGGAGAGGGGCAGCAGATCCAGAAGTCTGATGAGTCAGGGCTGGGCTGAATAGACCTGGGCCGCATTTACAGAAGGGGGGTGAGTTCCTTTCCACCTGAATGGGTCTGGTCTGCCTTCAACAATGCTGTTTCCACCTCCTGCCAGGAAGCTGCCCCAGTGAGGACAGAACTGGTTTTGGCTGGGTACAGACACACTCTACCTTCAGAGAACAAAGGATTTTGGTGTATAAAAAGAGGGTACCAGACCCCAGACTTTTAGATCACTTATGTGAATCAAGAGGAACCTTTGCCAAGGAGAAGAAGACGTTGCTGTTTGCTTTGTCACCTGCTTGAAGAAAAGATCTCCAATAGCTTGAAACTGAGCTTGCCTCTTATTCTGAAGTCTCAGTGACACAAAGACTTCACCACCAGCTCCTCTGAACTGCTCCGCTGGGAGTTCTGGCCTGCAAGAGGCGCCTGCTGTTGTTTTGGGCCTCTGAAGAACTGTTTTGCCGAGGGAGCTGAAAAATCGAAGAAGCGAGACGCATCCACACCCGTTTCTGATGGATTGCTGAAGAAACCGTTGCAGCGCCTGCCGTGGCCTGAGAAAGCTCCGCACGCCGCATCAAGTGCTCCGATCTAAGAAGTCTGTGACCGACGCTTCGATTTCGACGCAAGGCCTACAGTGCGGCTGCAAGAGTTCACGCATTGTACCGGATCATCGCATAGCATCGAGACACCAAATTTGTCGCATCGTAAGAAACAGACACATCCCCTCCTCTTCGGTAAGGATCAGACACATCACCTCCCCTGCGCTGCAGTAAGGAACCAACGCATCACCTCCCCCGAAACAAGGAACCAACGCATCATCTTCCCTACGGCCCTTTTGTGTGTTTTGCGTGATGCATCCAAGGTACTTTGTGGAAAAAGTGTCACATTTACAACTTGCATTGAACTGAACTATTTCTACAATTTGAAAGTCTTATTTTTAATACTGTATTGTGGATTTGTGTTGTTTGGTCTTGTTTTGGTTTAGATAAAGATTACATTTTTTTCTAAACCGGTGTGGTGTCCATTTGTAGTGTTTTCACTGTATTACTGTATGTGTTCACAAATTCTTTACACACTGCCTCTGAGATAAACCTGTCTGCTCATGCCAAGCTACCAAGGGGGTGAGCAGGGGTTATTGTAGGTGTGTATCCCCCTTACCCTGACTAGAAGCAAGGGACCCTATTTTGACAAAGGTACCTACCTCTGCCAACTAGAGACCCCCATTACTAACATTGGTGGTCAGCAGTGAGGATTCGGACTTGCATTTGTGACTTACATACAGTGATTAGTGTACACTGATAGTGAGTGCAGACCATTACGCAACCACATACATTCGGTAGAGTTTTTCCTTGGACATTTTTTTTGCATCTTGAGAACTGCCAATTTTCACCATGAGCAAAGCAGCATCCATTGGATCTGTGGACATTGAATTTGAAGAAGAGAGGGTTGATACCTACACTGTGCCACATCTCAAAGCTGCCTGCAAAAAATCTAAAATCTCTGCAAGAGGCCTCACCAGAAAGAAGGAATACCAAAAGGCACTGATGGCCTGGTTGGAATCTAGGAATGCCAGTGAGAATCCTGAAGAGCCTATGGTGGAGGGACAGAATTTAGATGGGCAGCCGGAGGGGCCTGACTGGGGAAAGCGCCTTCCAGGATGGGCATCAGTGTACCCACGGCCACTTAGGGTGAACATAACAAACACAACAAGATGATGGACAGAGTGATGACATTTTTCAATTGCTCACCACCCAGGTGTGGGTCCCTTGCTCGATATGCCACTGGATTCAATCTAACCTGTATGATGAGGGGTGAAACCTTGAAACCGGTCCCATTATGTTTGTTTTGGGTCCTTGGATGATCTGGCCTGGAAGTTCGGGCTGGACTGTTCCCATGAGGAGCAGGGTCAAGACTGATTTGCATATGGCTAGGTCCAAACTGGGGTGGCATAGTGAGCAAAAGAATGATGCCTTAAATCTAGATCTGTGACTGGGGGTGTGGAGTGAAAAGTTTCAGCACTGCGTCCATCATCTTGTTGTGTTTGCTAAGTTCGCCCTAAGTGGCCAAAGATATGCCGAGACATTGGGCCCTTGCTCACTCTGTTACTGGATTCAAGCTAACCTGGCTGATGAGAGGTGAAACCTCTGAACCTGTCCCAGTATGCTTGTTTCCAGTCCAGGGAGGACCTTGCTAGGCAGTTCGGGCTGAACTATTCCCATGAGGAGCAGGGTCAACATTGATATGCATATGGCTGGGTCCAAACTGCTGTGGCATAGTGAGCAAAAAAAACAATGGATTAAACCCAGATCTGTAACAGGGGTCGAGCAGTTGAAAAGTTTCAGCACTCCATCCATCATCTTGTTGTGTTTGCCACTTTAAAGAAGTCAAATCTGTGTCATTATTGTAACAGGTTGGGGGATTGAATGTCAATTTAATCCTGCAAATCAAGAACAGAATGAAGGGTTTAATCAACCCTAGGGTAATGTTATGCAACCCTAGAATGTGCCCAGATCAAGATCCCAAAACTCGGCTGGTTCCCAAGGGCATATGATGACTCAGAACAGTATTTATGGCAGTGCCTGAGGGGGGAGGAAGACTGCGCGCTAGGCACAGTATTAGATGCAGACCACAGTTGACCATATGTTGATGCTGATGTAGATGGCCACAATGTCACTTTCTTGATTGACACTGGTGCTACCCGCTCTACTGTGAGAACAGATTCCAAACCTACCCCTTGAGGAAAGTAATCAAAGTTGTTATATTTGCAAATAAAAGATTGTCAAACTCCCTTACTGAAGAAGTGCCTGGGAAAATAGGGAGATTTGAAGATAATCATCAATTTGTGTTGGGTGATTCAAGTCCTGTGTGTCTGTTAGGATGTGACTTGCTGTGCAAGTTAAATTGCACCATCTATTGCACACCAAAGGGTATTGAGCTTCAGATGAACGATGAGGACATTGCATTCAAACTGACAAACCAGAATTAGTGCATTTCATTGTTCCCTATGTTGACAGTAAAAGAATTACCATTGGATCTCAGAGATACAGTGTAGGATTTTCCTGGAAAAGACATTGGACTCATCCGAGGAGCTGAGCCAGCCCATAACCAAGTTTAGCCAAATGCTGAATACCTGTAAGCACCGCATTATAATCTGACACCCAAAACAGTGTCTGCAATTACACTTGTGATTGAGACTATGATTGAACAAGGCATTGTGAAAGAGTCCATGTAACTCACCCATTATGGGATTGCCGAAGCAGAGCGAAAGTGCTATATAGTACAGGATCTCTGAAAGATTAACAGCATAGTGGCTCCTTGTTGTCCTGTGGTGCCAAATCCATCTGTAATTTTGTGTCAGATTCCATATGAAGCAGAATGGTTCACTATCGTTGATCTTTGTCAGGTCTTCTTTTCCGTTCCCCTCCATGAGGAAAGGCAATTCTTGTTCGCTTTCCGGCTGGGGAATTCTATTTTAACATGGTGCAGTGTCCCACAGGGGCATATGGAGAGCCCTTCCGTCTTTAACACCTTAGCTGCGTGTAAACATTTCTCCCCAGTGCTGCGCTGTCCATTAGAACTAGTGCTGAATGGACGTTCAATGGTCGTGCGCAGCACTGGGGAGGTAGCGCTGCTGACGACCATTGGCCGTCAGCAGCACTTAAGGGGTTAACCAGATCATGAAGAAATATCTTAAGTCTTTGGTTAGGCCCTAAAATTCTGTCCTAGTCTAGTATATCAATGACCTTTTGGTTGCATTGAGTACTCAAGAAGCATGTAAAACTGATACAAATGCCATGCTGAGCCATTTGGCTAAGAATGAACATAAAGTGTCCCCAAGTAAGTTAAAGTACTGTATGGTGGAAGTCCTAAAATTCGGACATCACATTGTGAAAGGTGCGAGAAAGGTGTCACAAGAAAGACACCCTTGTCTTGGCAATCCTGCAGATGAATCCACCTCACACACAGAAGGAAGTCCGGATGTTTCTGAGAATGATGGGCTACTGGCCTCAGTGGGAACCCAACTTTTCCCTTGTGGCCAAGTCTCTATGGAGGTTTACATTCGAGGATATGTCTGATCCAATGCCCTGGGATAATGATTGCTAAAATGCATTCCTGGTGCTCAGATAAAGCCTTTGTTGCGTTACTGCATTAGGAATGGCAGATTACAACAAAGCGTTTTCGCTCTTTTGTTGTAAATTAGAAGGTTGTGCTCTTTCAGTATTGGCTCAGAATCATGAAAGTGCTTGTAGACCAGCTACCTATTTTTCAACTACTCTGGTTCCAGCAGCATCAGCATTGCCAGAATCTCTCTAATCAGTTGTTTCAACAGGTGTCAATATAGAGAGATGCAAGAGAATAATAATGGGCCAACCTTTGACTATCTATGTACCCCATTCAGTTGAAATATTGTTGATTTAAACTCATACTCAGCACCTAACCAATAGTAGGCTCACTAGGTATGAGCAGACTATTTTACCTTGAAAAGAAGTTAATTCCTGAACCCTTCTACCTTGCTCCCTTTACCTGGTTGTGAGGCGGATGAGATCCAAGTAGAGCATGACTGTCTCATTGTCACTGAACTATGCACCAAGCCCCATCCCGACATTATTGACGAGCCATTGTCTGAATCTGATTACAACCTGTTTGTGGATGGCTCTTGTTTCAGGGACAATAAGGGTAACCTGAGGTCTTCTTATGCTTTCTGTACTGACACTGGAGTGGTGGGTGGAAGCTGCATGGATTCAAGGAGTATTCTCTGTGCAGGTGTGCAGAAGTGATTGCTCTTACCAGAGTGTGCTATGTTTCAGACCAGCTGAAAGTGACAGCATTCACTGATAGTCTGTACAGGTTCAGTGTCGTTCACAACTTCGTACAGTTATGGTCCCAAAGGGGCTTCATGACCTCATCAGGGTCCCCGATCCACAATGGGGAAAATGTGAGAAAACTATTGGAGGCCCTGAAAATGCCAGCACAAGTTGCCGTTGTTAAATGATCTGCCCATTGTAAAGGAAACAATTTTGTGGCAATTGGAAATCAGTGTGCCAACGAATTTGCATGTTAACGTGCATTAAACATTTGCTCTTTCAATGGTTACTGCACAAATGATTGAGTATATTAGTCCAATTTCAACCTTTTGAGGACAATTGCTAAGACATGGGAGGAAGTAAAGAGGTTACAAGAGAAAGTAACTGAGGAGGCACAGCAGGGTTGGATCAGAGCAGGATGTGCGAAAAGATATGATGATATTTGGGTTTCAGGAGATGGAAGACCAGTAGTGCCTAATAGTTTGTTGCCACCAGTGACGAGGTACTGTCATGGGTCGATGCAAGCAGGAAGAGGTGCCTTAGTGAGGTTGTGGGGGCAGACTTAGTTTAACACGAAGTTTCAAGCGATGGCTGTGGCATTGTGTTACAGATGTTGGATCTGCCAGCAAATGAATATGGGAGAGGAAACTGCTGTTACATTCAGTAACATTGGGAGATCTGGAGCTCCTTTCAATAGAATGCATCTGGATTTGATTGGAATGTCAGCATACAATGGATTAAGGTACATTCTAGTAGAGTTGTGCACATTCTAGTAGAGTTGTGCATCTTTTCACATTGGGTGGTAGCCTATCCGACTAGGAGATGTGATAGCCTCACTGTAGCTGAGCTTTTATTGAGGGAACTCATTCAGAGATTTGGATTTCCAACCTCTTTAGACTCAGACCGAGGAACTCATTTTAATAATGAGGTTCTGAGAATGCTATGTGCAGCGTTACAAGCGGAGCAGAGATTACACTGCAGTTATGGGCCAGAAGCTTTAGGTATTGTGGAACAGGTCAACAGCACTCTAAAATCCCAGATGACTAAGGTGTGTGCTTCAGCATCTCTGAAATGGCCGGATGTTTTGACTCTTGTGCTGTTGAGTCTTTGCAGTGTCCCAGATCGACAAACAGGTCTGTTGCCTCATGAGATAATCATGAGAAGAGGTATGCAGTTGCCTGGTGTGCTCGCAAATGTGCTTGTGAACATCACAGATGATTTGGTGCTCCATTACTGTAAAGGATTGGCTGACGTAGTTCATTCGGTATCTCACCAGGTTGAAGCAGTGACAGCACCACCACATCAGGAGCAGTGCCATGACCTTAGTCCATAGACGTGGTCCATACCAGGTGATCTTGATCATTGTGCTTTTCTTGAAGTGTGGTGGTCTTTCTAAATGGGTGCATACATCCCACACTCGTAGAGTCCAGTGTCCCCTTGAATGAGTAACAGCATTTGTTCCAGAAGAAACACCAGTAGTGGTCAAAAGGCCATTGAAAGAGGACAGCTAAGCTGTAGGGGACTAGACAGAACCCAAGATAGCCCTTGACTGATCTGAGGGGGGTCTCGACGAATCTGAAGCTAAATCTGAATTTAAAGACGCTGATGCTGTGCTGGTGAATTAATCAGATTCTGACCCCAAAGAAGAAACTAGTCCTGTGGGATCACAAGTAGTGGTGAAAGAAAGCTGGCCGGAGAAGGTTGAAGTTATCCTCTAAAAGAACTCTTGCACTCATAACCGAGGTATCTGGTGAATCGAAGCTGAGTGGGAACAAAGGTGAAGGATCAAATCTCAAAAGTTCTAACAGATTGAGGGTGCCTTGTCAGAGGTACTCTTTTCCTGAGTGGACTTAACTTGCTACTCATGACAACGAGAGGGACTTCTGGACGCTCTGAAATAATAGTGAAAATTCAACTGAGACTTTTGTAACTTGATTTGACTATCTCTTTACGTTTGCACTTTCCTACCAAACAAGACTGAGTGCTTTAAGGAACTTAGTACTAAATGAGACTGAAATTCCCTATCTAAATCCGGGAAGGGTATCCTGTGTTTTTGGATCGATTGACAGTAATGATAGTGGAGATGCTTGTTGATGAACTTGGCCCTCACATTATTAGAGATGATGAATGAACTTTGTTGAATTGCTTAAAAAAAGAATACTTAGGTTCGAGTAGAAAAAGAATAAAATTAGGGCCAACGTTTAGAAGAAAATGGAGTAGGCCTAGGGAAGCCTCACAAAATTGTACATATTTTGAAAATAAAGCTGAGCGCAAATAAAGACAGGTTTTCTGTTTGCACAGGTGGAGACCGACAGAGAAGATTCTGTTGCTGCTATTTCTCCACCCACTTGGTTTGAATCTAAACAGTATGGAAGTGAATAATACTAGTCGTAGATGTAGGGAAATAATAGGTATAATATTAACATTTGCAGTTTTAGGCTTGATAGAGCTAATCGTAGGATTGAATTTGAACTCAACTAATGTTAAAAAAGAGAAACGTACATCTGCACAGAAAACATCACACAAAGTAGAAGGAGTGTTATGTTCATTAGAATGGCAGAATTTCCATGTTGACTTATCTAGAGGAGATTACATATTAAGGGCCTCATTTACAAAGTTTTGCTGAAGGGCAGCACCACAGGCCTTCCTGTTGCTCTGCCCTACAACAAAACAAAAGGGCAGAAATGTGCTGTATATATCAGATATGGCGCATTCCTGTCCTTTTCCCCTATACTGGTGTGCAATGGGCTGCCATGCGCCAAAGCAGACACCTTTACACCGTGGTGCAAGGGTGCCTGCGTTGCAGGGATAATTATTTTTGTGCAGGAAGGAAAACCTTCATGCACTAAAACAATCACAAAAGGCTTTTCCCCACAGGGAAGCGTACGTTTTGGGTGCATTAGGAATCCTGACACCCTAGGCGTTATTCTATCTTTCAGGTCCTGTCTTATCCCGGCGATTCATGCCGTGCTAGACTAGTATCGCATCCCACCTGATACTGCACCATTTTTCATGCTTTGAAAGCTTGTTTTTTATCCATTTCCCTATCCTGTACTGCTCCTCCGGTCTGCATCTTCGAGTCCGACTGAGTTCTTGGTTGCTTTTTTACTCTCAAGCTGATTTCACACGGCGGACTTGCCACTCATCAGCGATCTTGGCCGCTTGTTGTCATGTGTTGACGTCCATTCCGCTGCTTACTGCCATCCAACCTTTTCATTCTATACTGGGGACATCACTCTTTCTGCGTCAGGCACATCCCACTGTTTTTCTGTGCCCCTGACTCTGATGCCCTGAAGAAGGTTATGCTCAAGGTTGGGCAAACACCGAAACGCGTGTCGGCGCTGGACTCCAATTGTTGGAATGTCATGAGTCATTAGACCATCAAATCCATTCCATGTTTCTAATAGTCATGTTGGATTAACTGTTGGTTATTCTATGAATTATTTGTGATTGACGTACAATTTGGATTGTATTCGTCATTTGACATATGTGACACTTCTTTAATATTGTATACCCTGACTTTATGTTTGATTGCATTATATTTTTCCCAGCATTTACTTCTGTTTGTCTTGTATGAATGATCTACTCGGATTGATGTGTGAGAATGGGAATACTTGAGATGGTTTGCCTGGGATTTGACTGAGTGCGTGGTGGGATGTGCAATTGATATTTTGATTTATTATGAAATGATCCTTTAGTTATCATATTTATCTAATAAAACCATTTTGATATTTTTCTATTCTTTGTTTTGGTTCACTTATATATGTACATTCTTTATATTTATGCACTGCCTTTTGTGTTACAGTATCATTGACTATTTGCATAATTGAAATAAGATAGGTAGAGAATTTTTTGTAGAGATTTTCTAAGTTTTGGGCGCTGCCTCAGATTTCCGATTTTTGTAAATCTGTGGCAGTGTCAAAAAGCCATGCATGTTGCTGGAAACGCCCCCAGCAACACCCATTGCACTCCCTTTTAACGCAGAAAACTGTGTTAAACAGGGAAATATTTACGAGGCAGCATTAAGCCAAAAAAGTGGCTTAGTGCTGCCTTGTAAATATGGAACAGGCTCCTGCGCCAAAGAACATCACAAAAAGTGATGTTCTGTTGACGCAAGGGGTCTCATAAATGAGGGCCTAAATGCTTATACTAATCTGCTTTATGAGTACATTAACACGATGGACGCAAGAGACTGTTATGTTTGCATGCAGGTAACTGCTTCAACAGCTGACAGCATTACATACCATCATATAGCATTGACATATGGCATTACAAGTAGCTTATTGTTAAGTATTTTCTAGGGTCAGGGTCATTTTCAGTATTATTATTATTCTAATTACCATTTGGTCTTTTCAGAAGTCCTGCTGTTCAAACATTTAACTTGAAATTCAAATGCTTAGGTTGCTGAAACTGTTAGTAGATATTTTGCCCTGATTAAAACGTTAGATACTGCACATGCCCATAGATATAATTTGACCTGTGGACTTACAGACATCACAAAGAAATTCTTAGAGCAAGTAAAAAATAGAAGCTAGATATAGAGCCCAGACAAAAGTAAAGACCTACAGGAGTTCATGCAGAGTATTACTGTTCTAAATAATGAAGTGAGTGGATTGCCAGCAGAATGTGTTGGGATTCAGTTGGACATGGATTTAGTGCTGTAGGTAGATGGTTTGTGGATTTGGAAACTAGTCTAGTTGTTTACATTTTAAGACCGCTGTTGATTTTGCCCTTTTTTAAGTAATCTTGATTGTGGGTGTGAAGGTGTATAGAAGATATATGGCTAAGAAAGGAGTGTCTTGAAAAGGGGAAAACCTTGAATTAGAATGGAAGCAGAAAGAATATTTCGATGAAATTAAGCATTTGGAGGACTTCAAGCGAACAGCAATTTCCACGGGGGTTTAACTTGGTTGATCTGATAAGATCAAGAGGTAAGATTGAGAGATTGTGTGATGGCTTGATATGCCATCAGAGGAGGGATTGGAGAAGTATAATTTTGATCCCATTCTGAGGTACTGTAGGGGTGCATCATAATTATGCTTGGTTAGCACTCAAATATTCATGTGATAAATGTAATAAGGACATGGAGTACTGAACATTTGAATTACTCCACATGAAGATTTATGCACATAGAACGTGGCTAATAAGGGTCTATGTAATACTTGCATATTGATGTAACAGGAAAAGTTAACGTAAAATATGTCCCAGTGTGAGAGTAATAAAATAGAATGTGTATGTGTAGACTAATGTTTATGGTTTAACTCTTTTATTGATTTTCAGAACAGATAAAGAGAGAAGGAACAAGACCCCCTGTTACCAGGGAGAATGTATTACAGACACCAAGTGTCGCGATTAATGACATTACCAAGGTAATAGGCACGGAATGGGTCTGCTAGAAAAAACATTTAGAAAAAAGAAAAAGCAGAAGAAAGCAGCACTAGACTAATGTTTAAACATTATTTGTGTAACAAGAATTTTTTCATGCATGTGTGTTTAGAACAGCGGTTCTCAATCTGTGCACCTCAGCACCCCGGTGCGCCACCTAAACTAGCCCAGGGCATCTTCAACAAATGCGGTAAATATTAATATTGTATGCCTAAGTCAAAGTCTTGGGTAAACTTTAAGCTCACACAACATTTGCCATCAGCCCGGGTGTGCACCAAAATGAAAGGGTGTTTGAGCTCTGGTAAAGGGGATTTTACATAAAAAAATACAATATGTGTTTTAGCTAAACAGTAGAATGGTTGAACAGCTCACGCATAGATTACGGCTGGTGTTTTTTAAGTCATTTTGATTTCTGCTGCACACCAAATTCCTGATCTTTGTTGCTGGCTGAATAAAAGCATCTCTGTCTGCTGTCGGTGGGGTACTATGCCCCGCTGAGTCTATCTGGTCACTAAAGGCTGCATACGTGCCTCGTGGGCCAGGGGAGAGCGTTTGGCTGCCTGGGGTGTTGGCGGGTGGGAGATGCCAGCAAACGTCTAAAGATTGTATGTCACAGACTTACTTGACATGCACCAATTAAGGGGATTTTATCTTAACATCAGAGTCGAGCCCTTCCCACTAGAGATTGTATCCCTGTTTTAACTGGTAGCCATGCAGGTTGAGGGAGATTCGGGTGTGATAAACTGCAGAAAGATCAGACACTCCCCTGCTAAACTCTTACCACTGGAGCCCTGTAGTGGACAGAAGGCTGCTTTCCAAAACACAATTCACATGATGTAAAATTTAGCAGCATCAGGCCTAAACCTACAATTCCTCGGGTGGATGCTAGCAACTCGGAGTGGGCTGTCTGTACAGAACACACAGGGAACTGAATTACTTCTTGGCACTTTGTGAAATTCTGTGTGGTTTTTGTAGCTTTTACAAATCTATTTTCCATATAGTTGGTAGATTTTTGAGAAGCATGTGCCGTCTTGTTCGGTCTCTTGCCCTCTCTTCTGAGAGTGCCAAAGATCTGCCAATTTTGCTATTGTGCATGGCGACTAACTGGGTGAGAAATACAAGCTACTGCACACAGACTACCGAGTACTGCACCACTTCTGACTGATTTTGATTAATAGTGACCGGGGTTCAAATCAAACTATCAGCCCAAATGAGTCAGATGCAGTTTGCTTCTCCTGGAACCAATGACATGCCCATTCCCTCAGCATCTGTAACACATGTTGGCATATGTATTTTGACTTAGAAACACTTGGTTTACTTCTAATCTATATGTAGCTCTGTAACACATTAACTTTGCTTCTGCCTTCAGCATGCAGTTTGTCCATAAAGCGCCCCACAAGAAATGTAGGTCATGTGCTGGGGGAGTTCTGCTCAGTAGTGCAACACACATTTTGGGCACCTTTAACTGACAAGCTTCTGTTGAAAATTATGGTGTTGGAACTTTTTCTTACAAAATAATATCGCATCATTACTTACATGGGGCTTGTTTGAGAACTTTAGTGCACTTGAGGCATTTCAAAAAGATGTCTTGTCTTGGCTCTACCCAGTGAATTATGCATCCAGTGGCGTTTTTGGTGTATCTGTCCATGTCCACTTGAGTGCTTGTATTGAAATGCATGACAAATTAACTGATGACTATAAAAACTTTTATAAAGCAATTGTTTTATTTTTATTTTGTTACATTTTCATCCCAAATATTTTCAGGGAGAAAAATGGAAGTAATCCCTCACCCGAAAAAAACAAAAACATAATGGGTAGTCACGTTCAATGGTCAATAGGTCAATGGAGCTGCAAGTCAAAAAAGTTTGGCAACCACTGGTTTAGAATGACGTCTTCATATTCCTTTACAAGTTATATATGTATTAAGAAGCTGCATTTATTATTTGTCATCTCGATTTTTCACTGTGTTTTATGTTTGGCACATGTGGTTAAGGTGCCTAATATCTTTCTACTTTTCTCTCTTATATAATTGTTTTCTTATTCTATATTAATGTTTGCCTTGGACTGGCAAGTAATAATACATTTCTTCGCACTGGGTGTGTTTCACTCTCTCTTCCCTTATTTTCCTTTGGTGGTTATTTGGTTTCTCTTGTACTTCACTTTTCCTAACACATAAGATAATGATTATGTCATTTTGGCCTGGAATGATTGAATATTTCTCATATTGACACTTGTTAAATTGCATATATGTGAAGTCTTAGAAATATGATATCACAATTTTATGCATTTAATTCTTGATACACAACTTTGTGTTGAACAACTGAACGGCGTTGATTGTATTCATGTTATGTTTGCAGCCCTCAGGAAGACCCATTTGGGCGAAACGCGTTGGCTGCACGGTGAATATTGAATTTGACCATCTTGCGTCAAGAACATTTCCAGGATGTATTAAAGGAATTATTTGCTTGACATCTTTGAAGGACATTTTCATTTCTTTAGCGTGATATAACATTTTGAAAGATATTTGCTTTGTTGCCTCTCTATTTGCTTGTATTTAGGTCTCAAGAAACTGTTCAGTTCAAACTCTTGCTTACAGTCTAACATGAAATTTGTATTTAACCTTCAACGTAGAATGTATTTGCTAGAATTTTGTTTCCACTGCAGGTATGGACGGCTTCATTAGTTAGCATAGAAGGGTTTTGTTTTGTTAAATAGCAAGATATAAGAAAACAAAGTTTGGCAAGGAGAAACGCGGTAACAAGCAAAGAGGCATGTTCCACATGGAGGAGGAGAAGAATGGCCAAGGACAAATGAAGTTGCAACTTATCGATATGGAAAAGGTGGTGCAAGTATCCAGTTTTGTCAGAGTCCTGGAAAAATATTAGCGAAAGTCACCTTAGATTGTCTACCTTGAATACAGTAGATATTTTATGCTGTATCTCAGTGAGGGACAGGAGAGACATCTTAGGACTTAAGGAGAAGCAGATCTATTTGTCTGTACTTCTACTGAAACTCCGACAGCTGACCGCTTTCAAATGTCCCATTTACTAAATGCTTCTTAGTTTTGGGTTGCCCTTTTAAATAGTGTAAGGAGAGATAGCTTGCTCATGCTTACCTTGGAGGGCCATATGATGCAGTTTACTACTCAATTCTTTTTCCTGATTATTTGCATAGAGTTAGTCGTCTGCCTTGTATTATGTAGGGTAAAGCTCTTCAAGAGACTTGTACTTAGTATTTCTGCATGATAATGTTGAAGCTGGTCTATATCGATTTGTTTCTAAATTTATTTTTAAACCCTACTGAACACCGATTTAGATGTTGGGTGGATTATTGTGTGACCAAATTGATTACACTGTGTTGAGATTTAAATGTGATTGTTTTCTCCCTTTTACCTCTCAGGTTGCTACCAAGACCATCGGTTTGGAGATAAGTGTTTAGGTGGGCACTAGCTCTTGCAAGCCTCTGAAGTGATTAAATGCAAGGCGCCGTTGAATTTATACACAAGAGTGGGGCCCATCGGGAGTACCAAAGTTCATTGCGAGACTACACCACTCCAAGTAATAGAAATTCAGCGCACCCAGGGGTAAAGGAAAGTGTGTGCCTGCACATTGACACACGCAACTACAAAACAAGATGTTTTTTCTTTTAATGTACCAGGCTGAGATGGATCTGTACATTTATAGCAAGGTAATGCGAATTACCTTTTTTTAAATGTAGAAGGGAAAGCACTCAAAAAAAATTAAAACATGGCTTGCGGAAGCAGTGTGGGGTAGGAGGTCGAGTGAAGCAACACTGTGGGCAGGGGTGAAGCAACACGAGAGGGCAAAGAGACAAACAACATGCAAAAGAGAGCGATTCGGAGTGCAGGGTAAGAACCTTTGGCGAGAGACAGCAACACAATATGGGTGGGGGAGAGAAGCACTTGGACGAGAGAAAGCAACATGTTGGGGCCAGAAAAGCAAAAGAGGGAGAGAACTGGAAAACACATGCACTCTCATGGAGTCATTACACCAGGGTTCTTCAAACTGTGGGGCGCGCCCCCCTGGGGGGGCGCGGCACCATCCCAGGGGGGCGCGTGCTCCACTCCGATCTTCCCTTTGTGCAGCGCGATGTAGAGACTCTCTGTGAGGGCGGGCGATTTCCGTCAGAGTGGGGCTGCAGGGGCCTAAGAGCTGAACAAAGCTCATTAGCATGCGAATGGTCTCTTAAAGAGGTGTGAAGTGCTCGGGTGCGGCTGCCTGGCTGAGTGTGTGTGTGTGCCCAGAAGCTGTGTCAGCCCGGGCACACACAGGCATGGTGAGATGAAGAGGGAGAGGGAGGGAGGAAGGAGACAGAGACAGACAGACAGAGGGAGAGCGAGGGAGGGAGACAGGCAGACAGAGGGGGAGCGAGGGAGGGAGACAGAGGCTGACAGAGCGAGAGCGAGGGAGGCAGCGCGAGGGAGAGCGAGAAGATTGAGGCAGACAGGGAGAGCGGGGGGGAGTGAGGGAGGGAGACATGCAGACAGAGGGAGAGCGAGGGAGGGAGACAGGCAGACAGAGGGAGAGCGAGGGAGGGAGACAGGCAGACAGAGGGAGAGCGAAGGAGGCAGAGTGAGGGAGAGCGAGGGAGAGCGAGGGAGACAGAGTGAGAGAGAGCGAGGGAGACAGAGGGAGAGCGAGGGAGACAGAGGGAGAGCGAGGGAGGGAGATAGGCAGACAGAGGGAGAGCGAGGGAGGCAGAGTGAGGGAGAGCGAGGGAGAGCGAGGGAGACAGAGTGAGAGAGAGCGAGGGAGAGCGAGGGAGGCAGAGGGAGAGCGAGGGAGACAGAGGGAGAGCGAGGGAGGCATAGCGAGGGAGACATAAGGAGAGCGAGGGAGACAGAGGCAGCTAGAGGGAGAGCAAGGGATGTCGGGTGGAGCCGACCACCAGACGTCCGTTATGTTGCCATGTGGGTGAATAGATGTATGGGTGGAGTGGTGGATGTATGGGTGGAGTGATGGGTGGAATGGTGGATGTGTGGGTGACATGGTGGATGTATGGGTGGGGGGGTGGATGGATGAGTGAGGGGATGGATGGATAGGTGAAGGGGTGGATGGATGGTGGGAGAGAGGATGGATGCGTGAGTGGAGGGATGGATGGGAGTGGATGGATGTGTGTATGGTTGGAAGGGTAGATGGATGGGTGGAGGGATGGATGGATCAGTGAAATGGTGGATGGATCAGTGAAATGGTGGATGGATCGATGGGGGGGTGGATGGTGGACGAGTCGGTGGGTGGATGGATGAGAGAGGTGATGGATGGATGTATTGATGTATTGATGGGTGAAGGGGTGAATGGATGGATGGATGAGTGAAGGGGTGGATGTGGGGATGGATGGGTGATTGAGGAGGGTGAATGGACGGGGGGATGAATGGAGGAGTGAAGGGGTGGGTGAGAGGTCAATGGATGGATTCATGAGTGGATGAGTGGATGGATGAGTGGGTGGAT
Organism: Lissotriton vulgaris; assembly: GCF_964263255.1. Taxonomy (NCBI): domain Eukaryota; kingdom Metazoa; phylum Chordata; class Amphibia; order Caudata; family Salamandridae; genus Lissotriton; species Lissotriton vulgaris. The sequence continues at coordinate 98,295,944 of NC_141697.1, forward strand.
GGGTGAAGGGTGGATGGAGGGATGGGTGGCTGGGTGAGGGGGGAATGGAGAGAGAGGGGGAGGATGGATGGATGGATGAGTGAGGACATGGATGAATGATTGGCAGAGTGGATGGGCAGGTGTGTACATAGATGGGTGAGGAGAGGAGCATGGAGATGGATGGGTCAGAGAGTGCATGTATGAGTGGGGGGAGGGTGGAGAGCGGGAGGGATGGATGGGTGGGTGGATGGATGAGTGGGGGTTGAGTGGGTGGACGGATGAGTGACTGGGTGGATGGATGAGTGGGTGAGGGGATGGCTGGATGGGTGAGAGGGTGGGTGGTTGGATGGATGAGTGAGTGAGTGGATGGGTGGAAGAGTGGATGGATGAATGGAGGAGTAGATGGATGGATGAATGGAGGAGTGGATGGATGAATGAATGGAGGAGTGGATAGATGAGTGGGAGGATAGCTTGGGTGAAGGGGTGAGTGGTTGGATGGATGGGTGGAAGAGTGGATGGATTGGTGAGGGGATGGATTGGGTAAAGGGATGGATGGATGATGGATGGATGGGTGAGGGGGTGGATGGAGGGATGGATGGGTGAGATGATGGATGGAGGGGTGGATGGTGGATGGGTTTGCAAGTGGTTGAAGGGGTTTGAATGTGCATGGGGCACAGATGGAGGGAAGGAATGAATGGTGGGGGAGTTGGTGGATGACAAGGTGTACATGATGGATGGGGAGGGTTGTGATGACTTCCTTTGCCTTGGAAGATTGTGTTTTGAGCTGTGTGGTACGCCTCTGTCGTTTCGCCACACCCACTCACAGGCCTGCAGTTTGCTAGGCACTCTTGTTGTGTTGAGCATTGTTTGCCGGATATGGCCCGTGGTGTGCGCGTTGCAGTCGATCATGTGGTGTGCCGGATTCCCGAGGTTTCGGTCGGGTGGTGGGGGGGCCCAACATCTGGGGGAATTCAGCTGGGGGGGCTCAACCAGGAAAAGTTTGAATACCTCTGGTCTACTCTATACTTCGTGTGCAGTGCATATCCTTAAAGACTATAAAAGGTCAGTGGGTGAAGTACAGCTCCTTGACACTGGCGTTGGGGGTGTGTGGAGAAGCTGTTGGTAGGCATGGGGTGCCCTAGCTGTGGGTGATGGTGATGGGGTATGTGGAATGAATGTTTTTTTTAAACAAACTTTATTGAGGTTTACAGGCTTGCACAGACATACAGTATGAGAAGTTTCGTATTAAAATACATACAATCCGAGTGAGTAATGGGACCGTCATGTGGGGTATGTGGAATGAATGATGTGGTGGACTTCATAGATAAAGAAGAGCTTTACAGTGTTATATGTTTCCAGCTTTTGTGGGCTGCAAACCCTGTGTTGAGGTTTATTCATTTTTTTATAATATGAGTTGAATATGACTCTGAGAAATATTCTTTTTACATGAAACGTCACCAGATGGTATTTGGGGCCCCTGCGGATATATGTTTGCGATTCACAAGCCGGTTGCAAAAAGCATGTTATGCAATGGACGAGCCAAACACAACAATGTTTTTATGAAATTTGTAAAGGACTTGGCTGTGCAGATATAATACTCTGGTACTTTGCTAACTCACCCTCACGTTCTCCTGCACCAATCGAGGAGTTCGCAAAGGCCTGTGGGTGTGAAGATATCCTACTCTGGTATTTCGGATTTGCATTATTCCTTTGCAAAATCCCACAGATATTCTAAGCGCCCAGTGCACATGTAGGTGAACATGGAGCTGCATTGACCGCTCTACTCCCGGAATAAAGGAAGAGACATCTTGTATTCTCATAGCCACAAGTAAAACTGTTACTTGTTTTGTATCTTCTTGGGATTTTCAAATATCCTAGTCAATAACAAAACTAAACAGCATTTAGAAAAATCTAAATATTCTTTTTATATATACACATCCCAGACTTGCTATTTCTCGTTTATTGTCTGATTATGTATTTCATCGCCCACCAAATGGAGAGGTTCCAGGATGCATTTATAAAACGATTCCTGCTCATTGTTATCAGAGGGCCGGACCTCACATCCTGTTGCTTTATTAGAAAGAATGCAGCATCTCCATTTCCAATTGCAATTAGCAACAGGGTCTTGTTGTAGAAGCGCAACAAAGCAGCAGGCTACACCACTTGGAGACGTTTTCGTTTCTCAAAAATTGCTGTTTGTTTAAATTTAAGAAGAATACCCTCTAATAATAAGAAAACTTCCTGCACCCTTATGTGCTTCCAATCTGCTGCTGCATCCTTTCCAATGCAGTCATGCATAATTAAAACGTGTTTAAAAACTCCTAGATTCCAAAGACACCCATGTTGTCTGTGAGCTCCTAAATACATACCGACCACACAAGTCGTTATTGATTATTCTGTTAACATATCTTCTCACTTTCCCATTCTTGGCTATAATTATTCACAGAAATTTTTACGTGGTGTTTCAAAGACACTTCAGTTATATATTCTACACTGCATACTAGCGTGTTTACCCCCCAAAAAGTGTTTCCCTCTTTTCATGAGAATGCTTGAATCATTGGTTTTGTAGTAGATTTCGACTTAATAACAAAAAAAACAGAACATTTCATTGGGGGTCTTTGATGTACATTTTACTGCAACTAGGTCTTTAGTTTATGTTATCTATGCAAATATTAACATGATTACTTACAGCATTTTACAAGCATTTACAATGCAATGGTTTTGCCTTTGGAAAAGTTAGAGCTATTGGCATTTTAAATAACAAAATGTGTATATATGTGTTGGTTTTGAAAACAGATAAATAAATGGCATTGTCATTTACATTGCCATTAGCTTAATCTCTCGCAAATGTGAGACCTATTGTACCCTACGGACGAGCTCAGCAGACAGCAATTACTCACGAACAAAAATCATGCAATGAAGACGAGGGAAACTTCAAAATATCAGAAATTACAGCCATTTGAGCAACAAGAAACTCCAAGAAGCTAGTGCTCCCTCCTGTAACCTCATATTAAATGGCAAAATTACAGGAAGCTAAAAATAATGACACGGACAGCGGGAGGGGGGACGCATAGCTGCCAAGGTTTCAGATTGCCATGTGTGACATTTTCATAATTTCAGCAAACTTATGAGTGATATTTCAGCGACTGTGAGTGACACTTTCTCACGAACAAAAATCATGCAATGAGGACGAGGGAAACTTAAAAATATCAGAAATTACAGCCATTTGAGCAACAAGAAACTCCAAGAAGCTAGTGCTCCCGCCTGTAACCTCATATTAAATGGCAAAATTACAGGAAGCTAAAAATAATGACATTTCAGACATTGACAGCTGAAACGCTTAGCACTGAGAACTTGCTACACTGCATGAGATACATAAATTCACTACATGGAATTCAGTTGTGCACGTTTATTTTAAGGTTAGACTACTGCAGTGCTATATAGTAGACACCTTTCAGAGATCCCCCCGGTCTTTTGACCAATTTTTAATGAAAAATCTCACCTTGCTCTGGGAGTGACGGCAAAGGGAGCAGGAGCAGTGGCAGTAGGAAAATGATGACGGACATTAAGCGCAGGGCCCGTGCATTACAGGAGGAAAAAGTGACATGTGTGCAGGTTACAAAAGCGTCCAAAGTACAAGTAGAGGTTTGACACTCAAGCACAAGAATAAACGTTACGTAGGCAATGGTGGCACTTGTGCAAGTATCTAAAGCAAACAAAATGTAAGGGGTAGCACACAGTGTGTTACAAGAGAAAAGTGGCGTGTGTATGTTACAAACGAGTATCAAACACAGGTAGAAGGATAATACTGCAAAAACTGGCAGACACACTGGCCCCGGTTTGTAAGGCTGTACCAACAGGTAAAAATAAGAAGTAGTTGTACATATGCTTCATACGACGCTTCTGACATTTCTATTCCTGTATCGTGCACACTTGAAACTGAGTTGCACCCACGTGTATACACAAGACCTGAAAATACACAGGAACCAATAGACGATGACATTTACATTCGTTCAGAAATCGATCAATGTTTTTGCCATTTATGCTATGGACATCAACATAGGGCCAGACTAGGACTTGCGTCAATGTCTGTTTATAAATACTTCCGGGTCTGAGCACCGGCGAGACCCGGAACACTTAAAGCACTGGTTAATGGTCTCTGAGAAACGCGCATCAGAAGGATAGTGGAGTCAGCAGTCATGACCTGAACTTCACCCCTGCTCTAGAAGACAGGCCTTCACCGAAGCCTTACAAATGCCTATCACGGAGCCCTGATTACAATTCAAATGCAAATAACTGATGCAAACTGCGCACCTGCTAATTACCATAGCTCCAGGAAGCAGTATTAACCGGGCACCTTCTGTGCTGCGTTACACCCCCTCGCAAGGTCCCGGGAAGGCAAGGGGGTGCAAAGTAGAATTGTGCTCACTTCTCATTTGCGCCACATTTCACCGGGCGCGTATTGAGAGGGCTACCTCCTGCATTGGCCAGAGTTTGAGCCCGATCTGTTAGACCTGTGGAACACACGACGGAGCCGGTTATTGATACTGGATCAACGACCCCATTGTAATTAGTGACGCGTGCAGCTCTTTCCATCGACGTAAGTGCAGCCAATGCATTCACCCACCACGCTACCACATAGGTGCTTTGTGTTAAAACAGTTTTAATTATTTGGAACAGCCAGAGCGAGACGATGACTACATTTCACATTTAAAGTAAGGTGTACACTTGGAAACATTTTCCACAGTTAAGAAGCACACCAGTATGTAGGAGTGTTTCGTTGCAAGGATTGGTTAACCTTCTCCCTGTCTGACGTCAGTATCAGTGTGCAGTGTCAGGGCTGTCACTGTGCACGTGTCTTGCTAAAGGAGCTGGTTGTATACTGTCCCAGGATGGTGTGATGTCTGTCACTGTGTGCATTTGTCTTTCTTCAAGGCGCTATGTGTATACTCCCCCAGGCAGTATGTGAAAGGATAATGGCACCTGAAGCCATTCCCGGCCAGGCCTTCTTTCCGGAAACCACTCCCCGCCTGACTTAAGGAACAAGGAAAAGCACGGACAGTGGGAGGGAGGGCAGGAAAGGCCCGGACAGCGGGAGGGGGGCGGGAAAGGCACGGACAGCGGGAGGGGGGCGGGAAAGGCACGGACAGCGGGAGGGGGGTGCGAGAACGGGCTCACTGACAGCGGGAGGGGGGCGGCGGGAACGGCCACAATCAAAAGCACTCACCTGGACCTGGACTTCCTCCGGCGGCAGTCGGCCGCGGCAAGACCAAAAGAAACATGGACGACCAAAAAAATAAACCCCGCCCACCGCCGCACTGACGTGCTAAAAGGGGCTGGATGAGAAAAAATCTCCGGAACGCCCACGATTCGCCTCGCAGAATGATGGACGCCTCTCTCTTCCAATGGCTAGCCTCCATTCATGGAGCTAGCCAATGGAAAACAGAGGCGGGTCAAAGCCCACATACTGTAAACAAAAGATTTCGCCTGAGCGAAACGCTGCTTGCGCAGCTTTCGACAGGCGAAAACTAAAAACATAAAATGTTGTAGAACACCTTGTCACTTTGCAAAATAAGAAGATGTGACTATAAAACTAAATGGATGATTTACAGAAGTCAAACTTATCCTTATTTAACAGGATTTTGATATTGCGTAAGGCACTTCCAACTTTCAGAACGATGTCATTAAGGGGCAGATGTATCAAAATACCTAATTGCGATTCTCAAATAGCGATTTTTTGAGAATCGCTATTTGAGAATTGCAAAATGGTATATATCTAAAAAATCGCAATTTTTTAGCGATTTCTTAATATTCCTTATTTGCGAATAGCAAATTGCGAATTCGCAATTAAGGAATAATTTCCCATTCATTTCTATGGGCCAGGAGGCCCACAGGAATGAATGGGAAGTTATTCTCAATTTGCAATTCGCAATTTGAGAATCGCAAATTGAGAATAATTTCAAGGGTGCAATGGTGTCATAAGGACACCCTGATGCACCCCTTAAATTTACATGTATGCGCATATGGCGCACATACATGCCCTAAGGGCATGTATGTGCACCATATAGCACCTTCACAAATGCCAATAAGTGCATTTGTAAAAGAATTCGGAAATTACCACCAACTTGTAGTTGGTGGTAATTTGCGATTTCTTAAGGAGAAATCACAAAATGTACATGCTTAATGCATAGCATTTAAGGAATCGCAATTTGCGATTCCTTAAATGCTTACGCAAAATTAAGGAATCGCAAATTTTGCGATTCCTTAATTTTGCTATACAATTTTCTTCATACATTCCATTTAGCTAATTTTTTGTCGCAAACGCTGCTTTTTTGCGAATCGCAGCGTTTGCGACTAAAATTGCTTTGATACATCTGCCCCTAAGTTCCTGTTTCATTTTCTTAAGCACAAGAATATCTTCACTGTAGGTCAGACAATATGGAATGCATATAATTATCGTCTGGATTTCCTCTTTAAAAATCTCGGCAGCAGGAGATACACCAAACCTGAGGTATTTGTACCTGAGCAGACCCATACAGCTAGCAAATGTCACAATGTAGTGAAGTTATTCTAAAAGCTGCCATTGATAACCCTTATTGGAGAAAAACTGTTTATCATTTAATTGGCAAATCAAGTCCTGGTTGCGGGAAGCAGGGTTCCTCTCTCACTGTATTACTTGAGTTGACTTCAACACATAGCTGGATTAGGCCTTCCATTGTCTAAAGCTGGATTTAATGGTTGTTTCCTTAATTCATATGTATTGAATTTGAAGAGAGAATTAACTCCTCTCTAGTCACTATGCCAATCAGTGAGTTAAAAACACAAAGCTTGAGAGTGTCCCCTTAAGATACTGTCAAACAGGAGTAAAAGGCCAGTGGCCCCAAAAAATTCCTAACAGATCTTCCATATGGCAATAGTACATGGGGGTTAGACTTGTCAGTCTTAGTGTGGTCTTACCCCAATCTTTTTGCCTCCATGTTTTGCTGAATATTGTTGTTGGCCGTAGGACTCTGAGCACTTTACCACTTCTAACCACTGCTGCAGTGCATGTGTGTCTTCCCTAAACATGTATGTAATTGGTGACCTGATTGACATATTTAATTTACTTGTAAGTCCCTTGTAAGGCGTTATACCACATATCCAGGGCCTGTAAGTTAAATGCTTCTAGTGGGCTGCAGCACTGATTGTGCCACCCACAGAAGTATCCTTTCAAACCTGTCACAGGCCTGCCACTGCAGTGCCTATGTGTGCAGTTTACTGTCTCCTCGACTTGCCATTTAAAACTACTTTCCATTAATTAAACTCCCTTTTTTTATTACATATACGTCACCCCTAAGGTAGGCCCTAGGTGGCCTAAGGGCAGGGTGCTTTGTATGTAAAAGGTAGGACACATACCTTTATGTTTTGCATGTCCTGGTAGTGACAAACAGCCTATTGTGTTTTTCACTACTGTGAGTCCTACTCCTCTCAAAGGTTAGCATTGAGCATTTCTTAATTCACTTTTAAGTTTTAAGTCCTGACCAACTTGGAGTAGCTTTTTCATGTTTCATATGTTTGGAATGGTATTGATAAATCTTGCTTACTGATGAAGTTGGGTTTAACATTACTATTTTAGAAAGTGCAAGTTAATCAAAAAGGATAGGACACTTGTAACCACTTTGCCAGGAGATATATATTGTAAAACCCTCATAAACGCCGTGTTTATCGAAGTAGCGGTTTATCTTGTTCTCCGCCCCACACTAGCGTTGTGGCAGTAGTCATAGGGTTAGACAACTCGTGCTTTTGCCAGCCTCGCCCGAGGCAATCTCTGGTGTATCGTGGCAGTATCCAGAGAAAAAATGTTTTTAAACCCACTGGTAAGTTGTCAAGAAGGATAAAAATAGTCTCCAATCAACAAATTGGTCTTTATTAAAGTCGTTGGCTAACTATAGTAAAATGATAAATGGGTATGCTCTAGGGACTGAGTTAAGGGTCCTCAGCATATCACTTTAATGGGATACGTCGACATGTTTCAGCTCGCTGGGCCCGTAGGTCTATGGAGCCTTCGTCAGGACATGAAAACACACACAAAATAAAATAAAATACTTTCACTATTTCTGAAGTAGATGGGTAACTAGAAACTTAATAGTCTTACCCACTGTGGTTCAGCATTCACCACCTAAGGACGAAAAACAGGTCAGTACCTGGCTTTAATTATAGTGGTCGAAGCATACTACGTTTCTATGCTTGTTGGGTGTATTCAATTTACACATTTACTACTTTACAATACATTTGGTGAAAACTATCTATAGAGACACTCATGGCGAATTAGACAGGGGGGACAAAATAGTGAGAGAGCGGTCACAATTATTCAGTTCAGGTAACATCTTAAGAGCTAGTCAGATCAACATTACGTTGTTAAAATAACTACGTATATGTATATGCGAAATGAAGCATCTCTTCGTAAAATAACATCTCTACGTGAAATTAGATCGTGTAATAGAAGGATAACATTCATTCATACCTCTATTTAGGGTGAGTATGTTGTAAACCTGGGGAGAGTGGAAGACAAAACAACGCGTGTAACAAACTATGAGTTTAGTGAAACCCGGGAAGTAAAAATAGAGGTACCTCGTGTGAGGTCTTACCTAGAACTTGCTTCAATTATACTCCCTCAGAGGGATTGGACAATTAGTCCCAGGCTGTAGGGGTACCAAGATTTGTTCAGGTTTAGAAGAAGTTATTAAAAGTTACCCGTGTATGCAGAGAATTATCGTAGAGTTTAGCCCTCACCCGCGTGGGAAACTGATTCCGCGTCTTGTGCTGGCGCTGCCCTCTGGACGCCGGAACCACGTTTCCGGCTTGGTTTTGAAAGGTAACGTGTAGTCGTTATAGAAAGAGGACTTACCCTGGTACGTATAGCTCGTGATCGTGTCGAAATATGATTATATATTGAACGCTGTTTTATAAAACAGGTAGATGTTTTATGTTGACAGTATATAATCATTTGGTTTTTACCAGGTCTGGGGTTGAAATTACTTCGTACCCTTAAAGTCTATGTTACGAGCAGTACAGTTCATCGAACAAAATGGTGCCATGAAATTTCATCATTCAGTCCATGTTTGTTAGTTTTGAGTCGGTCTATCCAGCTCTGTTTTCTCTCATAAAGCACTTTCTCTACATTGGGGGTGCTCTCGGGTAGTCTCTCAATGACGGTCCATTTTAGTTCCTCGATACTGTGTTTCTGTTCAACAAAATGAGAACAGAGTTTCGTTGTGTTTTTTTGAAGACGGATATTACTCTTATGTTCTCCTATCCTGAGTTTCACCTTCCTGCATGTCATCCCGATGTACTTTTTGTCGCAAGGACAGGTTACCATGTAAATCACGTGCGATGAGTTGCAATTACTGTGTTGTTTTTGTATCCATTTTAGTGTCGGAGTTAAATGTAACACCTTTGTACTGGTCGTGGATTTGCAGGCCAAGCATGACCCGCAAGGATAGTGTCCTGTCACTGGCGCCATATGTACATCTCCTATTGGTTTTTCCAGGGTCAGTTGTCTCGGACGAGTGTGGACCAGAAAATCACGAAGATTTTTTGTTCGTTTATTGGCAAAGCGTGGTTTTGGCCAGTCATTTTTACCTGTATTGAGGATGTGCCAGTTTTTTTTGATTAGTTTGTTTACTTGGTAAGTCACTGGACAGAAAGTTGTTACGCAGGTCATCAGATCTTCTGTTGGCGCTTTTTCATAGTTGGATAAGAGGTTTTCTCTCGGTTGGTTCATAGCCCTCTTACGGCATTTCGATACAGTTGATGGTTTGTATTCTCTTTTTAGGAGTCTTTCACTAAGTTCTTTAGATTGTTCTTGATAATCGGCCGTCTGGCTACTATTCCTCTTGAGACGTAAAAACTGGCTGTATGGCAAGTTATCTCTTAAAGGTTGGGGGTGGTAACTTTTGTAGGATAACAGGCTATTCTTAGCAGTTGGTTTTCTGAAGGTTTTTGTCTCAATGATGTTCTCCTTTATATAGATGGTTAAGTCCAAAAAATCGATACTTTTTGTATCAGCGGTTTGGGTAAAGCGTAGCCAGCGATCTCGTGTGTTTAGCCATTCCGTGAATTGGTTGAGATCTTGATCGTTGCGCCGGATTAGTAAAACATCATCGATATAACGTTTCCAGTAAAGTATACTGGAAACGAATGGATTGTCTACTGTCAGAACATTTTTAGTTTCAAAGTTGCTCACATAGAGTCCTGCCACCGATGGGGCAAAAGCACTCCCCATTGAAGTGCCATGGCTCTGTAAGAACAATTGGCCATCGTATTCGAAATAGTTCTCAGTTAACGCCAGCCGGCAACATTCCAAGACGAAATGTCTTGGTGTGTGAAAATTCCAGTCTTCCATGAAGAGAACGTCTTCAAGCATTTCCAGAGTCTCTTTTTGAGGAAGGCTTGTATATAGGGATTCAACATCCAGACCCACTAGTAGCATTGTGGTGGGGTCGAAGGTTTTATTTTTCAATTGATTTAACAAATCCCTGGTGTCCTTTAGATAGGCTGGAGTCTTTTGGACCAAAGGTTGAAGAAATTGGTCCGCAAATTTAGATAGTGGCTCCAATATTGAGCCTATACCCGATACCATCGGGCGCCCTGGGGGGGGGGACTCTGTTCTTGTGTGTTTTTGGTAGGGAATAGAAGAAAGGAATTTTAGGGTCTGTTGTTATTAAAAATTCCGCCTCTTTCTTACTGATCCATGAATGTGTCTCTGCTTCATACACCATAGTTGCAATTGTTGTTTTCAGTCTGGGTGTTGGATCTGAATCGATTTTGGTGTAAAATTTTTCATCTGCCAGTAGTTTTAAGCATTGGTTTCTGTATCCTTCTTTTCCCAAAACAACTATGCCTCCACCCTTATCTGCGGGTTTAATTACAATTTCTTCATTAGACCGGAATTCGTTTAGGGCTTGGCGTTCTTGTCTTGTCAAATTTTGAAAGGGTTTTTTGACATTGTGTTGAATGTCAAAAAAAACCCTTTCAAAATTTGACAAGACTACTGGCAGATGAAAAATTTTACACCAAAATTCAGATCCAACACCCAGACTGAAAACAACAATTGCAACTATGGTGTATGAAGCAGAGACACATTCATGGATCAGTAAGAAAGAGGCGGAATTTTTAATAACAACAGACCCTAAAATTCCTTTCTTCTATTCTCTACCAAAAACACACAAGAACAGAGTTCCCCCCCCCCCCCCCCAGGGGGCCCGATAGTATCGGGTATAGGCTCAATATTGGAGCCACTATCTAAATTTGCGGACCAATTTCTTCAACCTTTGGTCCAAAAGACTCCAGCCTATCTAAAGGACACCAGGGATTTGTTAAATCAATTGAAAAATAAAACCTTCGACCCCACCACAATGCTACTAGTGGGTCTGGATGTTGAATCCCTATATACAAGCCTTCCTCAAAAAGAGACTCTGGAAATGCTTGAAGACGTTCTCTTCATGGAAGACTGGAATTTTCACACACCAAGACATTTCGTCTTGGAATGTTGCCGGCTGGCGTTAACTGAGAACTATTTCGAATACGATGGCCAATTGTTCTTACAGAGCCATGGCACTTCAATGGGGAGTGCCTTTGCCCCATCGGTGGCAGGACTCTATGTGAGCAACTTTGAAACTAAAAATGTTCTGACAGTAGACAATCCATTCGTTTCCAGTATACTTTACTGGAAACGTTATATCGATGATGTTTTACTAATCTGGCGCAACAATCAAGATCTGAACCAATTCATGGAATGGCTAAACACACGTGATCGCTGGCTACGCTTTACCCACACCACTGATACAAAAAGTATCGATTTTTTGGACTTAACTATCTATATAAAGGAGAACCTCATTGAGACAAAAACCTTCAGAAAACCAACTGCTAAGAATAGCCTGTTATCCTACAAAAGTTACCACCCCCAACCTGTCGTGTCGTAGTGACAATAACGACCGACAATTCTTTATGTTTCAAGAGAGCTTTATTTTCTGCATCTTCTCCTGACCTGGTCCCTACTCTAACTGCCCGGTTCCTGTCCCCTGGCTCCTCCCGTTCCTGCTCCTCCCTCCTAGCTCCACCCCAACCACTAGACTACCCCATACAATCCAACATCTCCCCCCTTCTTAACAAAATGAACTTAATTTCCACATTGTTTGCAAGTCTTCAATCCACCACACGGGTTGACGAACGGCTTGTTCTTCAAGCATCAATAGTGTCGAATCCTTGGTGGTCCTGACTTTGATCAGTCTTTCCGGTGTCTTAGCCACGATGTCCTTAACCGCAGAAATGCGCTTTTGAGAATGCAACCCATTGCATGTGGGCTGCTTATTGTTTGGTCCCGCAATTATCGTGATTCTTTCTTGTTGTGTAACTGCTACTGGCTCAGCTCGGCAGTGACAGTCTGCCTTCCTTGGTGACTCTTGGTCTATTGCCGATTGATCTCCTTCGGGAGCGGATGATGGGCTGATCTTCTTCCGAGCTCCCACCTGTGAAGTTGTTTCTCTTTGTCTTGTCAGGTTGGGAACCGCACTGTTCTTCTGGTCACCGTCAGGCATGCCAGACATCAGTGTATTATCTGACATGGGTGTCCTGTCTTGATTTCTGGACTCAATTGCTGCCTCCGTTTGTTTCTTCCCTTCCCGCTCATGTTTGAGGCTGGCGAGACCCTTGACCACCTGGTCATGTGTCTGTTTGTCTCTCATTCGGTGGTAGTTCGTCTCTGTCACCACGTTCGGTCCTCCCCGCGGGGTGACGGGATAATCCTTTACCACTTGGTAGATATTGTCCCATTTCTTTGTTCTCCTTCCGTCCGTTCTTTGAGTCAACCTCTCTGACCCCATCAGGGGTGACGGTATGTTGTTCATGTCTTGATGTGGCGATGACTGACGTGACTTGTTGTCCTTTGGTTCTGTTGTGCGTTCGGGTGATTGATGCCATGGCCGTGGTCGGGACCATGATTTTGTTGACCCGAATGATCGGACAGACATGTCTTCCGACTCGGAGGAGTCGGTTGCAGATTCTCTTTGAGAACGTTCTTTTAAGGGTGTCTTGACTGATACGTTTATTGGGTTGGTATTCTGGGATGACATGCTCCTGGAGTCGGAGCTGTTTACGGAGCATTTCCATGGGTATGTTTCTTTTTGTGTCTTCTGCGTTGTTGCTGTGGGGGAATCATTTGCAGTTGCGGTGGGGGAATCATCTGCTTCGTTGGTTTGGTCTCGGAGCATTTGGTCTTCACCCTTTCTACAAGACATCAATTGTCCCTTCTCCGCTTTCTCGTTGACACAACTGTCTGTAGTGCACATGCCTCTCCCTCTCCGGTGTCTAAGTGGCTTGCCACTCCTCATGTGATTGGTTTCCTCATCTCGCTTGTTGTTTGTGTTAACGTCCGTGCCATTGGGGTGATTTGTCTCACTGCTTGATGCTTCCTCGGACTCATCTGTAGATTTTGGTGCATAGCGGGAGGATGGCTGGGGTTGTCCGCGTGCTGGTTTCCGGCATTGACGGGATAGGTCCCTTCTTCCGTAGTTCATCCTTCTTGCCTTCTTGTTGAGCAATCTGCCATCTTGTCCATGGGTGTGATTTGTCCCGCTTGACACTTCATCTGTTTCATAGTCGTTCTCATCATCGGTTGACTGACTCCTTGAGGTTGAATACCTTTGTGAGGTTGTATCAGTGTCATCATCTGTTGACTGACTCCTTGAGGTTGAATAGCTCCATGAGGTTGCATCCGTACCGCTTTCGCGATCCTGCTTCATCCTGGTCTTTTGTGATGGTGACTTGGAGTGTTCCATGACGCTCTGTCTTTGGTTTCTTGATTCTGATTCACCCTCTCTCTTCTCAGCTTTGTTTGTTTGTGATGGTGACTTGGAGTGTTCCATGACGCTCTGTCGCTGGTTCCTTGATTCTGATTCACCCTCCTCTCTCTTCTCAGCTTTGTTTGTTTGTGATGGTGACTTGGAGTGTTCCATGACGCTCTGTCGCTGGTTTCTTGATTCTGATTCACCTTCTCTCTTCTCAGCTTTGTTTGTTTGTGATGGTGACGACATGGAGTGTTCCATGACGCTCTGTCTCTGGTTTCTTGATTCTGATTCACCCTCTCTCTTCTCAGCTTTGTTTGTTTCTTGGGCCTCTCCCTTAGGCGTGAGGGGTGCCTCTTTCCAGACATCCATGTGTCTTGCATTTGAGTGCACGTCTTTTGAGAAGTCTTTTGCTTTTATTCGCACTCCAGCCTCGGCCCCTCTGATGATTCTCTTTAGCGACCATTGCTCCTGAAGAATCTTGCGCTTCGTGTCTGCGCTTGAACAGCCCTCGATTATTCGGAGCCGAACTGCTTCTTCATTAGTAAATGTGTTGAAGTGGCAGCAGGGTACCAGACTTAGCAACCGAGTAATGAATCTCGGCAGTGGTTCTCCTGGTTCCTGCCGCGCTGTATTGAAAGCGATGCGGGCATGATCCACTTCCACCAGTGCATGGAAATGGGCCCGTAGCTTCGCTTGGAGTCTTCCATAGCTCTCTGTGTCCCTTTTGGGAAATGATCTGATTAGGCGACGGCCCTCATGACCGACTAGCTGGAGGAGTAGTGTCAGACATTTTCCATCCCTTTGTTCATCGATTGCATCAAGAAAATCGTCTAGGGAATCCAGCCATCGGTTCCATTCGGGACCCAAGTTCTGACCGTCAGTCTGTGACACTGGGGGTGGTACTTCAATGCAAGGACTGGGCCGGTGGGTTGCTTTTACCGCCGCCATGAGGGAGGTGTGTTTTGTCTGCTATCTTCGTAGAATTGTTCGCTTTGTTTCCTGTCTCGTCTGCGGACTTTCTTCGGCCAGGATCCCGTGTCTAGCCGTCTCCTTTGATTTCGGGCAGGTTCGCCACTCCTGGGTGACTACGGTATTCTGTCCGCCTTTAGCACGACTGTTTCAGGAGGCTTCACTGAGTTGGGCTTGGATTTCCTGATTTCGGAAATGGACACCACTCAGCTGGTCCACACATGACACTTGGCTCAGCACCTTCCCACTTGTATTGGGGTGGCCTGCTACCTGCAGGTGATTTGGGATTCTCTTTGCTGTTGATCATGTGTCTTTGCGTGACGCGGGAAGGTTGCTTCGGTGCTTGCTGTTGTTCATTACGTTCCAGGCTTGTAGTTGCTCGGTGCATTTAGGATGCGTAGTCGCCTGTGTTCGCTGACTTCGGGACTTGTATTTATCCGTGCTTGGTATGTCCAGGTCTGTATTGGCTCGTGGCGTTCTGGGTTTGCATTTGCTCGTTTTGGTACCATTAGATGTTTGCGCCAGCTTATGCTTGTTTGCAGCAAGGCTTGCTTTTGCTCATGTCTGGTTATACTTGAAGCACGTGCTTGCTTGTGCTTGCTCTCAGTGTGTCTCTTGCACTCGCCAGTGCCTGTTGTGTTTACAGTTGTCTTTGTTTGTATCTTGCGTTAATGGATACTCGTTTTTTTCTTTTTGCTATTGGTCTCGCATGCACCGTTGCGTGTCCTAATGCAACTCTTGCATTTACCTGTGCTTGTTTGTCTTTGTTGTTGCTTTTGCCAGTGCTTGCTTACTGGTATCCGTCAATGCGCATTCATTGACATAGTCCGTCGCTGTTACTGGTCTCGCATTCACCTTCGCGTGTCCTAATGCAGCTCTTGCATTTACTTTTGCTTGCTTGTCTTGCGGTGGCTTTCCTGTCGCCTCTGTCAGTCTCTGGCATTTGCAAATGCTTGTTGCAACTCTTGTACTGGTCATATGCTTGTGCTTGTTGCGCGCGCCAATGCTTGTTTCCTTTTGATTTGCCAGTTTACTTCCAAACCTGGCCTGCTTGACTTGAGTTACAAACTGTTAGTTGTTTGTGTAACAAACCTTTCTTTCAGGCGGGGACCCCCCTTTGCATGTATTGGCCTGCCTGACTCAGCAATGGCCGCTCGCAGTCCTCACATAGGGGATGTCTGTGCCTGCCTGACCCAAAGATGGCCGCCACCAGTCATCCACGAGGTTCGAGCCCCTCTTCAGTCTCAGTCACACTCGGTCTCTTCCTGCACTCACCGAGGATCCTTCCTTCCAGCAACCAGGACTTGGCAGTTCTCCTTTCACCTTCTGGCCACTTTCCACCCTTCAGGTAGGCCAATGCCGATTTCCGCGTCTTGTTTACCGCGGCATGCCGTTTCTCACGCATCGGGGGTGAGACCCGATGACGGCGGTATCAGCGCTCTTGTTCTGGCGCCTCCGCGAGTTTCGCTCGCTTCTCGCTGCACTCCTCACTCATGTAGGACACTTCGGGGAGGCTGGGGTGGGCTCCCAGTCCCTTCCTTCGTGATTCCAGGCTTCAGGGCACACTCCGAATTTGGCGCGAACTGGGCGCCGGACACCAGAGGAGCAGCGTCTTACTTTCCACTGCTCTCACGTGGCCGCACACGATCTCCTGGTCGTGGGTAACTTCTCCACAGCTGACTTCAGGCTGTAGGCGGCGGCAGTCGCGGGGCACAGGTGTCGCGAACAGCGATCGCGTCTGGCTGGTGTCCTGGACGGGTCAGTTTCCTTTTCTTGCTCTCCTGGATTGCTAGTGGGTCACCTCATCCCACCCTCGTCGCCAGCTGTCGTGTCGTAGTGACAATAACGACCGACAATTCTTTATGTTTCAAGAGAGCTTTATTTTCTGCATCTTCTCCTGACCTGGTCCCTACTCTAACTGCCCGGTTCCTGTCCCCTGGCTCCTCCCGTTCCTGCTCCTCCCTCCTAGCTCCACCCCAACCACTAGACTACCCCATACAATCCAACACAACCTTTAAGAGATAACTTGCCATACAGCCAGTTTTTACGTCTCAAGAGGAATTGTAGCCAGATGGCCGATTATCAAGAACAATCTAAAGAACTTAGTGAAAGACTCCTTAAAAGAGAATACAAACCATCAACTGTATCGAAATGCCGTAAGAGGGCTATGAACCAACCGAGAGAAAACCTCTTATCCAACTATGAAAAAGCGCAAACAGAAGATCTGATGACCTGCGTAACAACTTTCTGTACAGTGACTTAGCAAGTAAACAAACTAATCAAAAAAAACTGGCACATCCTCAATACAGGTAAAAATGACTGGCCAAAACCACGCTTTGCCAATAAACGAACAAAAAATCTTCGTGATTTTCTGGTCCACACTCGTCCGAGACAACTGACCCTGGAAAAACCAATAAGAGATGTACATATGGCGCCAGTGACAGGACACTGTCCTTGCGGGTCATGCTTGGCCTGCAAATCCACGACCAGTACAAAGGTGTTACATTTAACTCCCACACTAAAATGGATACAAAAACAACACAGTAATTGCAACTCATCGCACGTGATTTACATGGTTACCTGTCCTTGCGACATAAAGTACATCGGATGACATGCAGGAAGGTGAAACTCAGGATAGGAGAACATAAGAGTAATATCCGTCTTCAAAAAAACACAACGAAACTCTGTTCTCATTTTGTTGAACAGAAACACAGTATCGAGGAACTAAAATGGACCGTCATTGAGAGACTACCCGAGAGCACCCCCAATGTAGAGAAAGTGCTTTATGAGAGAGAACAGCGCTGGGTAGACCGACTCAAAACTAACAAACATGGACTGAATGATGAAATTTCATGGCACCATTTTGTTCGATGAACTGTACTGCTCGTAACATAGACTTTAAGTGTACGAAGTAATTTCAACCCCAGACCTGGTAAAAACCAAATGATTATATGCTGTCAACATAAAACATCTACCTGTTTTATAAAACAGCGTTCAATATATAATCATATTTCGACACGATCACGAGCTATACGTACCAGGGTAAGTCCTCTTTCTATAACGACTATACGTTACCTTTCAAAACCAAGCCGGAAACGTGGTTCCGGCGTCCAGAGGGCAGCGCCAGCACAAGACGCGGAATCAGTTTCCCACGCGGGTGAGGGCTGAACTCTACGATAATTCTCTGCATACACGGGTAACTTTTAATAACTTCTTCTAAACCTGAACAAATCTTGGTACCCCTACAGCCTGGGACTAATTGTCCAATCCCTCTGAGGGAGTATAATTGAAGCAAGTTCTAGGTAAGACCTCACACGAGGTACCTCTATTTTTACTTCCCGGGTTTCACTAAACTCATAGTTTGTTACACGCATTGTTTTGTCTTCCACTCTCCCCAGGTTTACAACATACTCACCCTAAATAGAGGTATGAATGAATGATATCCTTCTATTACACGATCTAATTTCACGTAGAGATGTTATTTTACGAAGAGATGCTTCATTTCGCATATACATATACGTAGTTATTTTAACAACGTAATGTTGATCTGACTAGCTCTTAAGATGTTACCTGAACTGAATAATTGTGACCGCTCTCTCACTATTTTGTCTCCCCTGTCTAATTCGCCATGAGTGTCTCTATAGATAGTTTTCACCAAATGTATTGTAAAGTAGTAAATGTGTAAATTGAATACACCCAACAAGCATAGAAACGTAGTATGCTTCGACCACTATAATTAAAGCCAGGTACTGACCCGTTTTTCGTCCTTAGGTGGTGAATGCTGAACCACAGTGGGTAAGACTATTAAGTTTCTAGTTACCCATCTACTTCACAAATAGTGAAAGTATTTTATTTTATTTTGTGTGTGTTTTCATGTCCTGACGAAGGCTCCATAGACCTACGGGCCCAGCGAGCTGAAACATGTCGACGTATCCCATTAAAGTGATATGCTGAGGACCCTTAACTCAGTCCCTAGAGCATACCCATTTATCATTTTACTATAGTTAGCCAACAACGTTAATAAAGACCAATTTGTTGATTCGAGACTATTTTTATCCTTCTTGACAACTTACCAGTGGGTTTAAAAACATTTTTTCTCTGGATACTGCCACAATACACCAGAGATTGCCTCGGGCGAGGCTGGCAAAAGCACGAGTTGTCTAACCCTATGACTACTGCCACAACGCTAGTGTGGGGCGGAGAACAAGATAAACCGCTACTTCGATAAACACAGCGTTTATGAGGGTTTTACAATATATGTCTCCTGGCAAAGTGGTTACAAGTGTCCTATCCTTTTTGATTAACTTGTGTATGTTCTGGGGAACTGATAGGACAATCATTCCTCTTCCTTCCTTTTGATAAACACATTTTTAGAAAGTGGACATTTCTCTGCACTTACTGCTCTGTGTGCACGCACGCCCTGGCCTCCACAGACTACATCCTTC
This sequence comes from Lissotriton vulgaris, assembly GCF_964263255.1. Classification (NCBI taxonomy): domain Eukaryota; kingdom Metazoa; phylum Chordata; class Amphibia; order Caudata; family Salamandridae; genus Lissotriton; species Lissotriton vulgaris. The sequence continues at coordinate 98,315,163 of NC_141697.1, forward strand.
TTGGAGACCTTAACCTTGAGAAAAACAACAACACCAACTCCACCACCCTGATTGACAACCTTGCCAACCTCAGACTCAGACAGCTCATCACAACTCCCACCCACTCCGCCGACCACACACTCGACCCCATGTTCTCCGCAAGCCCCCACGTCACATTCAGCCACACCACCGAACTCCACTGGACCAACCCAACCATCGCTGCATCCACTTCACCTTCCGGAAACCCACCACGCAACACCGCCCACAACCTCAGACGTTGGATCGACAACTGCGACAACACCCTCGCCCCGATCAAGACACCCTCCAACAGACACACCAACTAGAAAGCTGGTTCACCGCAGACCTCCAGGCCTCCATGCAAACCTGCCGTAGACTACAGAAGAAATGGCACCGCAAACAGACACCAGACAGCTATGCAGCCCACAAGAACGTCATCCGCAGACACCATCACCTCATCATATTCGCCAAAAGAGCCTCCTGCAATGACCGACTGGACAACAATGCGCACAACAGCAAAGTGCTCTTCAACATCGTGAAAGAACTCTCCAACCCCAGCTCCAACACCAACGACATCCCACCTTCTCTTCGATTCCCTGCTCACCTGGACCAACAGAAACAACGACAACACCATAAAAATCATGAACACCATCCACTCCAGCTCTCCGTCAGACCCATGCCCACACCACATCTTCAACAAAGCCAGCGCTGCCATTGCACCCCATCTCCGCAAGACCATCAACATCTCCTTCGAGACCGTAACCTTCCCGGACAGCTGGAAGCATGCCGAAATCAACACCCTTCTGAAGAAAACCAAAAGGCAGATCCGAAGGACCTCAAGAACTTCCGGCCCATCTTGCTACTCCTGTTCCCGGCGAAGGTTATTGAGAAGTCTATCAACAGACAGCTGACCCGCTACCTCGAAGAGAACAACATCCTGGACCCGTCCCAGTCCGGGTTCCGCAGCAGCCACAGTACCAAAACTGCCCTCATCGCTGCCACCGACGACATCATGGCCCTGCTGGACAACGGTGAAACTGCAGCCCTCATCCTCCTGCAACCTATCAGCTGCCTTCAACACTGTCTGCCACCACACCCTATGCACACACCTCCACAATGTAGGGATCCGAGACACGGCTCTGGAATGGACCACCGCCTTCCTCTCCGGCAGAACCCAGAACGTCCGCCTCCCCCTTTCCGATCCGAAACCTCCGAGATCACCTGCGGCGTACCCCAAGGATCAACCCTCAGCCCGACATTGTTCAACATCTACATGGCACTGCTCGCCCACGTCGCCCGACTGCACGACCTCAACATCATCTCCTACTCCGACGACACCCAGCTGATCCTCTCCCTCACCAAGGACCCCCTCACCACCAAAACCAACCTCCACGAAGGAACGAAAGCCGTCGCCGAGTGGATGAGGAACAGCCATCTGAAAATGAACTCAGACAAGACAGAGGTCCTCATCCTCTGCTCCACCCTCTCAGCCTGGGATGACTCCTGGTGGCTGACCACACTGGGAGCAGCACCGACTCCCACCAACCATGCCCGCAACCTGGGGTTCATCCTTGACTATACACTCTCCATGACCAAGCAAGTCAACGCAGTCTCATCCTCCGCATGCTCCGCAATATCTACAGGTGGATTCCCACCAAAACAAGAACAGATACCCAGGCCCTCGTCAGCAGCAGACTGGACTACGGCAACGCCCTCTACGCAGGAACGACTGACAAACTCCAGAAAAGACTCCAACGCATACAGAACGCCTCTGCACGCCTCGTCCTCGACATCCCCTGCCGCAGCCGCATCACTACCCACTTGAGAGACCTACACTGGCTCCCCGTCAACAAGAGGATCACCTTCAAGCTCCTCACTCACATAAAGCACTCCACAACACCGGACCAGCATACTAACAGACGACTCATCATCTGCACCCCGAACTGACAGCTCCGCTCCGCCAACCTCGCCCTCACCACCGTTCCCCTCATCTGAAGAGCAACCACCAGCGGCAGACCGTTCTCCCACCTTGCCGCCAAGACCATCCTCCTACGGCAGACTCAGGACCTACTAACCTTCAGGAGACTTCTAAAGACCTGCCTATTCGAGCAGTAGCAGCACCCCTCCCCCACCCCCACCCAGCGCCTGGAGACCCTCACGGGTGAGTTGTGTTCTTTACAAATGTTATGATTGATTGATTGATTGTGCCTGACAGCCTGTATTCAATACACGTCTGGGGTGGATGACAGCTTAAACTTTGTGCATTCCCTCTAGACCAAGCATGGTGGGGAACCATTCTTCACACATGATACTAATTGTGTCACATACCTGACAAGGGTAAGACTTCCCAGTTGTCATCATTTTTGAGCATCAGTTCAGTGAGATCGTCATCTTTAGTCGGGACAATGGATTCTGATGGAGGACAATTCATTTTGGACCAGATGGATGCTTAAGATTATTTGACTTGCTGTCAATGAGTGTGGGATGTACTGAATGCTCCAAACCTTCTGAAAATGTCTCGTTTTTCCTTTCCAATGGCAAGTGCTGTCATGTGCCAGGTTTTTGTAACTCGGGGTTAAGTTTTGCATTGCATTTCAGATTTCCATCCATCATTTGTTCTTTTTGCTTTTGTCTCCTTAAGTAGGAAGGGTATGCCCAGACGTGGCTCCTGTGCTCACTGTGCCACTAGATTCAAGCTAGCCTGGCCGATGAGGGTTGAAACACCGAACCCGCTCCCAGGATGCTTGTTTCTGTTCCAGGGAGGACCTGACTTGGCAGTTTGGGCTGGACTGTTCCCATGAGGAGCAGGGTCAATACTGATTTGGGTCCAAGCGGCGGTGGTGTGGTGAACAAAAGAATGATGGATTAAACCCAGATCTTTTGTGACTGGGGTGAATATTTGCATTGTACAGCATTCTGTCCATCATTTGTTTTTTTGTCATGTGCCCGGCAAACAGTGATGGGACTGTCTTTGAGCGGGGTCATCAGCTGTTCTCATGTCTCTCATGAAGCAAATCATGCTACTTACACCTCTTCCTGAGATCATGCTGTGTATAAAGGCAGAGCCATGTTCAAAATATCTTCCAGCTTGTAAAGCTTCTGTAAAAACGTTTTGCTCAATGACAATTAACACCACAATGCTTTGTGACTCTACCACATACTTGCCATTATACGTTATATTTCTAATCCTTAATATACACTATAAATTATTTGGTGAAAGAGTCAGTGACCCCACCAAAATTCTCATGTGTTGAATGGAATAAAGACAGTTTGTAATCAATGTTTTTGTGGCATGAAATAAGTCATAAGCCGGTTCCTAATGTTGCCATACTTACCAGTACTGCTGTAAAGAAATTTGAACATGACGCTGCTCATATCAGGTCCACCCACTGCATCAGAAGTCCGTCCCTCGAGGTGTTTTTATTCTCAATGGCTAAAGCATGAGTTTATACTTCAAAGTCAAAGCTCCAGTGCCACCATTGCTGCCTCTGGTAACTGGACAGTAACGTGTGACAAGAAAAAGGGAATCTAGGTACACGAGAACAGTGTCAGCACTGCTTGAGAGTCAGAATTCTTCCATCTTGGCCTTGCTGTTCTGCACTCCTCATCCAGCTTTCTCTCTTGCACAGTAGACACTGATGAACTAGATCATATCTTCAAGGGAAAGCAGCAGGATGGCCATCTGCATGCAGAAAGAGAGCCGCCTTGTTGCTTCAGTAAATACTCATACCATATGTTTTAACAGAACTGGTTTATTGATAAAGCACAGATCAGACAACTTATAAGTAATTGATAACTGAAGTCCCTGGGTCAATGGTGGCCATCTTCTCTGAGGATGTTGTGTCTTCTCCCTAGCTTACACTGGTCTGCCAACATACCTAATTCAGGCGGGAGACTCATGATTTTTTTTTCAACCAACATTTCTGTAATAATGTTCTCCTGCTTAAAACGTACTCTACTCTAATGGAAGCCAAAGGAGAAATTAAATTACCCTATAACTCACTCTTATCTGTTATCAAAAGATGACACATGTATGGGCCCACTGCTGTTCCAACAATGCTTCCTGTTCATATGTTACGCAGGTCCAGAGGAAAGACCGCCCCAACCACCCATGAGGGGCCCTAGCCATCACCCACAAAAGCACCCTCTGCCTCAACCCTTCCAGCGAAACCTTCTCCTCTGCCGAACACCTGCACATCCAGATCCAGACGACCCCCAAAGCCACCCCGAACACCCTTCGCCACCACCATCACTGACTTCATCGCACCCCACACCATCGCCTCAACAAACTACATACTCATTGGAAACCTGAACTTCCACCTCGATAACCACAGCGACCCCAACTCCACTATCCTTTGTGACAAACTTGCCAGTATCGGACTTAAACAACTCGTCAACACACCGACCCACAGAGAAGGACACACCCTCGACCCCATCTTCGCGGCAGGCAACAGCGTCCAATTCAGCCACACAACACAGCCACCATGGACCGACCACCACTGAGAACACTTCGCCATCAACAAACGCTACGCAGCCCCGACTGACAAAGCCCCAGGAAAGCTGCCTGGTTCAACACCGCTCTCCAAGAAGCCAGACGCACCTGCAGACGTCTGGAGAAGAACTGGAGAAATACCAAGACAACCGAAAACCACACCACCTACAAGGACACCATGGCAGACTACCACAACCAGATCAGAGCCCCTAAGACGAACTTTATCCACAACAAAATCATGGCCAACTCCAAGGAACTTTTCAGTGTCATTCAAGAATTCACCAACCTACGCAGCGAAGCCACAGACATCACCCCATCCCAAGACCTCTGCAACAAGCTTGGAACCTATTTCTACCTCAAGATCAAAAACCTCTACGACAACGTCATCAGCCATCCACCATGCGCCACTGATGGCCCCCAGAAACACCAGTCAGCCCACCATCTCCAACTTGTCACCGATCACAGCCGAAGACACCGCCTCGACTATGAAAAGCATCCACTCAGGGGGCCCCCACCGACACCTGCTTCCCTCACATCTACCACAGAGCTGCAGCCGCCATCGCACCCGAACTACAATGTACCATCAACACCACTTTCAAAACAGGCACCTTCCCAGATGACTGGAAGTGCGCAGAAGTCAGACCCCTGCTCAAGAAGCCCAGAGCTGACCACACCGACCTCAAGAACTATCGGCCCATTTCGCTCCTCCCCTTCACAGCCAATGTTGCAGAGAAAAAAGTCAACAGGAAACTGACAGGATGCATTGAAGAGAACGCCGTCCTTGATCTGTCCCAATCCGGATTCCGAAGCAATCACAGCACAGAGACTGCCCTACTCGCCGCCACAGATGAAGTCATCACCCTCCTGGACCAAGGCCACTCCGCAGCCCTCATCCTACTCGACCTATCAGCAGCCTTCAGACACCGTCTCCCACAGCACAATAGTCACCAGACTACATGACGCAGGAAAACAAGGAACAGCCCTGGACAGGATCCTATCATTCCTCACCGGAAGAAGCCAAAGGATCAGACTCCCACCCTTACGCTCCGACCCTACGAATATCACCTGCGGAGTCCCACAGGGTTCATCCCGGAGTCCAACCCTCTTCAACATCTACATGGCCCCCCTCGCAGTCATCATCCGACAACACGGCCTCAACATCATATCCTCTGCCGACGACACCCAGCTCATTCTCTCCCTTACCAAAGACCCCACCACTGCCAAACTCATCTTCCAGAAAGGAATGCAAGACGTCGCAATCTGGATGACCAACAGCTGCCTGAAGCTCAACACAGAGAAGACAGAAGTCCTCGTCCTCGGTACCACCCTTCTGCATGGGACAGCACCTGGTGGCCGACCGCCGTTAGAATCCCATCTACCCCCCTCAGACCACACCAAGAACCTCTGCATCGTACTCAACTCATCACTCACAATGAACCGACAGCTGGTTCAGCACCTTACACATCGTTCGCAAGACCTTCAAGTGGATCCCTCCTGAGTCAAGAAAGACAGTCACCCACGCACTCATCACCAGTAGACTGGACTATGGAAATGCACTTTACGCCGGCATCAACAAGTCCCTACTCCACAAACTCCAGACAATACAGAACACCGCCGCCAAACTCGTCCTCGGTATCTCCCGACATGAACACATCAGCCAACACCTACGAAGTCTCCACTGGCTCCCCGTAGAGAAATGACTCACTTTCAAAATCCTCACTCACGCCTACAAATGCCTACACAATAACGGATCCAAATACCTCAATGACAGAATCAACTTCCACGTATGCAAAATAAACCTCAGATCTTCCAACCTCGCACTGGCCGAAACCCTGCACATCCACAGAGCCAGAGCAGGCAGAAGATCCTTCTCTCACATTGCAGCCAAGACCTGGAACTAGCTACCGGCAGACATCAGATGCGCCCCCTCCCTGAACACCTTCAGGAAGACCCTCAAAACCTAGTTCTTCAGCTAAAAAGATGTGCCAATCCCCCACCCTCAGCGCCTTGAGACCCTCACGAGTGAGTAGCGCGCTTACAATTCCCTGATTGATTGATTGATTGATGTTAAGCAGGTGTGTACCGGAAATCTGGATGCGTGTTGGTGGGAGGGGTGACACGCCTGTGAAACAATAATACATTTCTGAAACTAAAAAAATCAATGCGCAGTTTGTGTAAACCACTACTGGTTCTCTTGAAAATAACTGGCCCTTTTAAGATAAACAAACTTAATTGTCAATGTTTAGGTTCAAATAATTGTACCTATGTACGCTGTATAATTGCCAAAATGATGAGACCAAAAAGTGGTACTTTTTTTAGGTTTCAAACTACCAACTATCATCATTATGACATTGGCCTTATCAGGTCTGATAATGACATCACATTATGTGACACTGACTCAGATTAAAGAAAGTGACATTGTGGTATTTACCACAGATGACATTAAAGATCTTGAAAAGCGTCGCAATGGCTTAATAATTTCTGATTCTGTGCTACAGAAATGTTAAACCATATTAATACCTAACAGATGATCTAACATGTATGATGAGAATTATTCCAATAAACTGATCTAAAAAATGTAAATAAAAATTATCTAACATAAACATTGCTTAAGCCTTGGGATGGGTTTCCAGTCTAAGTACCTACATTTTATTGGCACTTTAGTTCATGTACAGTAAGCTAAGACTATTTTGTTGTATCTTGCAGGGCTCTATGCATTAATGTCTTCCAGGCAATGTAAGCATATGCATTTGGATTCTGTTTCTTATAACATGCTGCTTTGTTTAATAGTTTTGTTAATTTTTTCATCTTGTAGTGTAGTTCCTATATCCCTGATAGGCCCTGCGCATTGGAATAATATACACTATATATAGTTTTGACATAGGACTGAGGTCAGTATGTCTCTATAAAGTACTTTAAACTTAATTACTTGTGTGTGCCAGCTAACTCAGAAGTCACTAGAAACTTCTTGAATGAACAAGAAGGGATTCGTTTCTGACAACCGCATAAACATGACAACTTTGTTTCCCTTAGAATCGGAACAATCTCAGAATCGTGGGAACAATAGATAACAGTTTCACTCAGTCAATCGTGTATGTTTCGTTTCTACAGAGTTGGACAGAAATAGAGAGATGGGCGTTTCAATAAAAAAGGGTTTATTGAACAGTCTTATTTCTCATCAAGAGATATGAATAGCTACAATCATAAGACAGAATGTGAAGTATAATATGTACAGCGTTAGAAGTAAGATAAAATAATACTGCAAGAGCATGGTGTGTAGCTGCGACATATATTCATAAAAATACACACATAAATAACACAGGCTAAAATACTAATCTGGTGCTTCTAAAATATTCCTACCCCAGTGTACCTAACCTAAGTGTAGTACGAGGGAAGAAGTAGGTGCTGTTTAGCTATAGTCTAGTTTAACCAAGAGTTGTCAAAATGTTATCTAGGTTCTAGTCTGCTCCATACCTTAGAATGGGAGAGGTTGGAATCTCTTTCCGAGTCTCGATCTCTAACACCCTGCAAGTGGAGTCAGAAACACTGGAGCTGGATTCTCTGCAAGGAGGATGACAGCGTCTGGTCAGTGCGTCAGTTGGGAACTCGACTTCCTTCCGAACTTGCCTTGGCGAGCCGCGTCGTGCAAGTAGGTTTGCCATGGTAAGTGAAGGTATATTTATACCTTGAAGGTGTTTAGGAATGCCAGTATTGACGTACAAGTTGGGCAAAAGAACGTCATGAATGAACCCTTAAGGAATAGATGTTCATGCATAATAAATGAGTTTCTTGGTGTAATCAATATCCACGCAAGGGGAAGTCCTAAAGGCTTAAGAGACTGGTTTTCCAAGAACTCGTTGTGACGAAGATGAACAGATGTAGTTGACCATGCCTGTATTTGGTTAGCATGAGCAATACCTAAATAAGGGCTGGATTACTATGCCTAAATAAGGGCAATGTGAATCGTACCTATATAAGGGCATAAATCGGGAAATCTATATACGGTATCTAAATCGACACACAACAATCTAAGGACCACACTTCGGGGGTTATTTACAAACCCCTTTGTGCTGCTGCTGCGTCATTTTTTCACATGTTAAAAGTGACGCACCGGTGGCGCAATGGGATTGTAAATAAGCCACTGTGAGGGCTCAGATGGAGCTATGGAAGTCAGCCAGTCTGGTCCACACGAGGAAGGCAAGCATATTCTAAAATTGTTATCACTCTACAATCAATTTCATGTGCTGTAATGAACTGTAAAACTTTGGGGGCTTAATCCATTAAAAATGGTAGCCAACTACCTAAATCTGTAGGGTAGGGAAGAATTCAGTTTGTACTAACTAATCTACCAAAAACAGTTTGGCAATAATATTTCACAAAGGATTGTGGGGCAGATTTACAAGTCCCTTGCGACACTTTTGCGCCACCGTTGTGTCACTTTTGTGACATAGCAGCAGCATAAAAAATGCGGCTAATTTACAACGTGATCCATCTAGGGAGATGCGTCACGTTGTAAAGCCCTGCGTCACATTATACCTGCGTCAGGTATAATGTGTGCAGGAAAACCTTGTAACAGTGACACAGTGAAATCTACAAGATTTCACTGCGTCACTTCTAGGATGCCACTGCATCAAACCCTTATGCCTGCTTGAAGCAGGCGTAAGAAGTGACGCACTTTAGTGGAAATAGGCCTCAAAATGCATTTCTTGAGTTGTGTCGTGATTGCGACATGACTCAGGCATTACATGACCTTTGCCCCAACAGATGCGTCAGCCTTTCTGATGCATCTGTCAATCCTTGGGCCATGGTGCGCTGTATTGTAAATACTACTGTATGTTAAATTACACCGTCCTGATGATGGTCTTATGAAAAATCTATAAAGACCGAAACGTCGACATTCTAGTCCAATTCTGCACATGATTCAATGTACCATTTTCTGATTTTCTTCTTTTTTAGTTGAAATCATTATGTTATTTTGTATTAGCAGTTTGGATTTTCTGTTTAGATAGACCAAAGGTGATAATAATCTGTACCTTGAATATCTAAACAATATCTGTGTATGCACCCTATTTTATAAAAATATTCCTGTTCTGTACATACTTTTTGTTTTGAAAACAAATAATAATTTTCAGACAAAACAAAATCCTGGTTTTTGAAGTTATTTACTATGTTAGTGTGGTAACATTGTAGATACTGATCTCATATGACTTTTTATTCTAAATCAATAATTGATTACAGCAACTGATTTATTACAGTTTCAGGATCCTTGATTTTCATAACAGGTCCTATTATTGGTGACCAATAAGCAATTAAACAAAATCCCTTGCTGGCCTTTTCTTTATAACAAGTATTGCCCGAGCCCGCAAGGGTATATTGGGTTGCTCACCTACATATCTAGTCTGTATTGTAAATACGGCACATCCATGGTGGCACAAGGGTTTCCCAGGGTGGCACAGGGAGAGTGACGCATCTCTACAGATGGGTCACTTTCTTGTAAATCTGCATTCTTTCCATAGCTGGAAAGTGGGCTCACGTATTGTGGGACACCTTCAGTCCGTCCTCACATTTCTAGTCAACAACAGTTTGCATGCTGGGATTTTGAGCCAATTATAAAAAAATGACCACACCTACATCTCCAAAAATCCAAAATGCTGTTGACTAAAAAGTTAGGGCTGGATAAAGGTTTCAAACAGGACATATGTCATTGTGCAGACATGAATTTGCCTATGTTTAACAAAATATTTTGCTGTGTTCTGAATAGGGTCGCCACTGTATTTTACCAGCACTGTCAGTATTTGGATGTCAAAATCTGTAAAGAAAAAAAATTGAGAAATAATAAAAAAACAGCCTTTTTGGCCAATTCAATACACAAACAGAAAAATGCAAGTCCAGGGTTAAGGAAAGCTTCCATTCTATAGAGGACAAATAATGCAGGATTATTCCATTCTTTCCTCAAAATATTTCCATAGTAGTTATTTACAACTTCATTCCTTTAATGTTTACAAAATACACCTCCAGTAAATATAGGAAAAAAGCAACAACATAACTAAAGAGTCCATTTTTAACATAACCCTTTTTCATGTATCACAGTATTACATCCTTTCCTGTTCCTCTTCCTTCACACGAACATCCGAGCAGTTGGTTCTTTTATTGATCATTCTTCTAGTCTTCACCCAGGGAATCAATGCATTCCCCATTATCCTTGTATTTAAGAATTAATCACTTCACGCTAATAGTACTGAAAAAACATGCATTCTTATTTATTCCTTCATTTGTTATGTGAAACAGTGGAGTACATCATAACAAACTGGATAGTCTCAGAATTCATAACCATTTTTGCAACAATACAGAATCATTTAATACACCTAAATATTCAAGAACTGGCACTTAACATTAAGAATATGTATTACTTCTAATCTGTAATCATTATCTGGATGGGGAGTACTCTGAATTGTCCTCATAAACATTCCTGGTTGGGATATTCCTCACCTCCGTGCTCTTAGTAGACTTGAAAATGTCCTTGACAATAGCTAGGAAATTGTGCATTCTATGTCATGACCAGAAGCAAGGATTATGCATATTCAAAGCCTTTTTATCATCATTGCTGCCTGCATCTGAAATGGGTGTAAAATAGAATGTCGTCCTAATCTGATGACCAATCTGTGGCATTCATAATGTTTATAATCCTCCCCTAACTGCAGTCACTGCATGATCCATCTTAACCACCCAGCAATAGAGCGAGAGGAAACAGTTTTAAAAGGTTTCTATATTGAGACAAAAGTTGTCTCTCTCCTGCCAGTCTTACCTGTGCTGTCATATTCACCCAAGCACACACAACTTTGGTTTGTCACTGAAAGCTGGATGTGAAACTGATCTGATGTTCAGTTTTTGTCCTCCTGGCAAAGGTAAATGCGCCTCCGGCCAGGGAAGCAGCCAATGTTTTTTCTGGCCATTGGAAAACCCTCTCAGAGAAAATCTTTATAATTTACTTTTGTACCTTATCCAACGCTGGGAAGGTTGTCACAAACTTCTTCAAATCTTTTATAAACAGATCTCCAAATAAGTTGTCCTGGACAATGGCACCTGTCTCTGATCGTGTTAGTGGTAAAATCTATCTATTCCTGTGTCTGGAGTGCCCTCAACATCTCCGGGTGTGAAAGTGCCTTGTTCAAGGTCTCTGTCAGCCCTGAGTTTACCCTGTCCGGGATGGTCATCTATCGTCCACCCGGCAGTGATGTGGTGTTCAGAAATGCTCTCCCTGATATTGTTGGCCCTTTGGTCGCCGACTGTGCCAACTTTTCTATCATGGGTGACTTAAACCTACATTTCGACACCCTCTCTGGCCTGACAGTGCGTTCCATCTCCTCTGACCTAGAGGCCTTTCAACTTCCCCATATGGTTTCCCAGCCTACCCATCTGGGGGGGCATATTTTGGATCCCCTGTTCACCAATCTGTCGGGGATTCAAATTACCTCTGTTTCTCCGGTGGAATGGACAGACCACTTCTTGGTGTCCATCCTCTGCCCTGTCTCGGCCACTCCTTCCATTTCTACGGCTAGACGGGTTCAGAAGAGGGCTTGGAAAAAGCTTAGGTTAGAGGACTTTCATCGTCTTCTATTAGAGGAGCCGCTGGGCCCTTTGACGGACGTGGAAAGGGGGTATGACCTCTTCTGTTCATGGATAACTAGGGCCTTGGACTCTCTGATACCTATTGTATCAACTAAAATCAATCCCAGAGAGTCGAGTCCCTGGTACGATGGCACTCTTCGGGCCCTAAAGGGTGCCTGCAGACGAGCTGAGAGGGCTTGGAGGAAAACCTATGGGGCTGATATAAAAGCTGCATATGCCAAGTCCGTTAAGCTCTACCATCGAGTCATCTGCCGAGCTCGTGCGGCTTTTTATGCCACCGAATTCCGGAACAGTCCGAATCCGTCAAAATTCATCTTTAAGGCCGTAAAAGATCTCACGACGAAGCGGACTACCTCTACGACCGTAAGCTCCCTTTCCCATTGTGAATCCCTTGCATCCTACTTCTTGGGGAAGGTCCAAGCTATATATAGGACATTCCTAGCATAGGGTTCACTGGGGAAAGTACTAATGGGGTTCACCATCAGACTACACTGCTTGTCTTCCCCCCCCTCACCTTGGACGGTTTTGACAAACTTGCGCTGCAAGTCAAATCTGGATCCCCATCCGATCCAGTAGGGCCTGCTCTCTTCCGAGATCAGGCTTTTATGGGGCGTACAGCTGTATGTTCCCTCGTCAACCTTTCCTTGGAAACGGGAGTTGTTCCATCTAAGTGGAAACAAGCCGTGGTGTCCCCGATTATCAAAAAGCCCACCCTGGACCCATCCAAGCCTGAAAGCTATCGCCCCATCTCGTTGTTGCCCTGGCCAGCCAAGATCACTGAGGCCCACGTCAACCTGGCCCTGTCTGAACATCTGATACGGACCAATGCCCTCGACCCCACACAAAACGGATTCCGTGCTGGTCACAGTACGGAAACTGCGTTACTTGTGATGGTGGAACATCTCCGGGCAAGGTTGGATGCTGGTCAAACGGCGGCGCTTATTTTGTTAGACCTCAGCGCCGCCTTTGATACGGTAGACCACAGCATCCTCCTGCATCGGCTCGAGGAGACTGGCATTGGCGGTCAGGTGTTGCAATGGTTCCGCTCCTTTTTAGATGACCGCTCCTTCTGTGTTGCCATCCCTCCCTTCAAGTCCAACTACCAACCGCTGGCCATGGGGGTTCCGCAAGGGTCCTCGCTGAGTCCCACGTTGTTCAACCTTTACGTGAGACCGCTGGCTGATGTCGCTAGGCAGTGGGGCCTTACTTTGGTCTCATATGCCGACGACACACAGCTGGCGGTTACTCTCAGCGGGGATGCGGAGATTGAGGCCCCCAGGTTTCAGTCCGGACTGAAGGCGGTGGCTAGCTGGCTGACAGGCAATTGCCTTCAGCTAAACGCCACTAAAACAGAGGTGATGGTCGTCGGAAAGGGAGTGGAGCTGTGGGGTGACCACTGGTGGCCCTCAGAGCTGGGACCTACTCCGATCCCGGTATCGGAGGTGAAAAATCTGGGGGTATGGCTGGATGCGGGCCTCTCCTTTGTAGGGCATACTAAAAGAACCGCGGCCTGCTGCTTTGGTCTCCTGAGGGGCTTGAGACCTGTTCTCAAGTTCTTTGATGCCCCAACCAGGCAGCTGGTGATCCAGGCCACTATCATCTCCCGCCTGGATTACGCCAGCTCTCTCCTGGCTGGGGCCAACCAGGCCGAGCTAACCCGCCTGCAACGGGTTCAGAATGCTGCGGCGAGGGCGATTGTTGGCCTGCCCAGATTCTGCTCGGTGACAGGTGTTCTTCGCTCCCTACACTGGCTTCCGGTTAGGAAGCGCATCCTCTTCAAGGTTTTGTGCCTTGCTTTTAAAATCTTGAGAGGTACTGGCCCGGAAATCCTGTCGAGCTGTCTGTCCTTTTATGTTCCTGCCCGTAGCCTCCGCTCTCAGGGTTTGGCCCTTGCGGTGGTTCCCAGATTCAGGCTTAGCCGCATGGGAGGCCGCTCGTTTAGGGTAATGGCTGCGTCAGCATGGAACTCCTTGCCTGTTGAAATCCGTTTGCTGGAGGACCTTCTGACCTTTCGGAGGGCTATAAAAACCTTCTTGTTTTAGCTGCTTCCTAGTTTCTGTTTTTACTCTCCCGTTGTGTTACGTGCTACCTTGTCTCTGCGCCAGGACGCTCCTTGGCTGGAGTATCTGTGCGCACAATAAATAGTCGTAACATAACATAACATAACTTGAGAGGGCCCCAAGTTTGGGATTGACCCTAATCAAAAAGAATCTGCATAACTCCACTGAGAGAGTGCCGCCCGACCAAAAAATAAATACGACATTTGTTCACCTACTAAGGAAGAAAATATCAGCCTACCTAATTGTATCAAACTGTTTACTCCTAAAAGAAAAACAGACAGACAAAAGTCACATCGTCAATCTAGACATTCATTCTCCTGCTATACGGAGGGGAAAAAGATGTTATCAGAGCAAAACTTTATTGCAAGACCAGCATTGCCATAAGGGGCTGGTGGGTGGGTAAAAAATGGCTCCTTGTTCCGTCGAGGGCTCACGAGCAACGAGTGGGTGCAGCCTTCCAAGCACAGGAACAAGAGGACGCTTCTTCGGATTCCCGCTCTCTTTATTCTTCTTCGGGAGGGCGTGTACCCGCCCCAGGTACGCCTACTGGGCGTCGTGGTCATCGGTGTAGGTGTCTAGGACAACCCCTCTTGGGCGGGAAAAAGGCGCGCCCCGGCTACGCCGCTTCGGGCATACCAGCCGAGACACGCCCCCCGCCCAAAATGGTTTCCCGGGAGGATCAGGGCACCCGATCATACGTTCGGGGGGACCGAGTGGTCGCCCCTTTCCATATGCCCGGGATGCCCGTCACCCCCTCCCAACACAATCCCCAAGGATGGGAAGACGGACGCAGTTCTGAACTTTTGGAAGGCGGGAGGGAGTCACCCTCCCGGCCGTATTTATTAAAATATGAAACAAAATTAAAACATTAAATAAAAGTTTCATAATCATGTACAATTTTCATTTATTACATTTCGATGAAGACATGTTATTTGGCTAACCTTAACAAATCTCTAATACAAAGGTATCCTAGCCGAGTCTAACATCCTGCAAATGCATACTCTCTAAATTAAAATTGTACATCCTAGCATTAAGGGCCAACGGCAAGGTCTTAACCGGTGTCAGATCCCTACTACCAAAAACTCTCGCCCTCACGGTGTGAGTGACGGCCGCGCAGAGGACTGTACCCTCATGGCCAACTGTAATTTCCCTTGTCTTGTTGGGGGCCCCTCTTTCCGCTCAACGCCATCTTAAAGGTCATCCGAGCACCCGTGTGAGGTATCTGTAGGAAGGACAGCGTGGACTCCCCCCCCCCCACCCTCACACTCTCTATCACATCCGCCGTTGCGGATATCCGGGCCCCGGGAAATTCGTAGGAGGGGCATATAGCCGCCTCCTCCCCTGGGAGGGGCCTATGGCCGTCTCCCCTTAGGCGACCCATCCTTAGTGGGTGCTGCCTCCCAGTGGGAGGGGCCAATGGCCGCCTCCCCCCGGGCGCTCCCATCCATAGTGGGTGGCGCCCCCCCCTCTAGGGACCTTGAAATTACTGCTCACCGATCATGACCTTACCGCCCAGGCCGGATAGTTGACCGGCTATCCGGCCCCCCCCAAACTCCTCCTAAAGGTCATGCTTCCTCAAACCCCTTAGCCATGCTATGAAGTCTCCTATGAATAAAACATTCCCCTCCCGGGACAGGTGAACCCCATCATTCAGATACATGTGATCACCCCGAATACACCCATGAGGAATGCTATGCAACTGCGCCGAGCGAAACAATCTACCAATTTTGTTGTTAACCTTCTTCACCGAATGGTTCAGTGCTGACACTGAAAGGCCCCCCCGCCACACCTTTCTGGGAACCATGTGGGACCAGGCAATCGTGCACTCCGGGATTCTTTTTGCCAACCAGCTAACGGCCGACAACACTTGCTTGAGTAATACTCGTCTACCCAGAGTCACCAAGTCATTGCCCCCCAGGTGTACTATGACTACAGATGGCGGTGACCTCTGCCGCCCTAAGAGACCCTCAATAAACGATTCGAATTGGTCAACACAGAGCCCGCCCCTTCCATGGAAGGCCACTCTGTACCCGTATTCCCCAGCTGCGCGAGTCGCGTCACCTGCTTTGAATACGTCCCCAGCCCGCCTCACATATGAGTGGCCCACGACCCAAACCACTCTCTCCTCAGACGGTGATCCATGACCGCTGGTCCCCTGGTACTGGGTCGACTGCAAATTCCGCCCCGCATGACATGCTCGCGAAACTGTAAATCAAACAGAAGACAAGAAGCGTGAGTGCATGTAACTTGACTTCACAACATGTGCAATCGCACATACCTTTTAAAACAATTCGAGGACCATCGTCCTAACTGTTTCACTTCTTCTGCACTCTGACCCCTGGCTGTAGCCTCAGTAGCAGCCCCTATCCTAAAGGAGTGGGTCCTGAAATCGCACGGGTCCATGCTCGCCGCAGCGATTGTCATTGCTAGTACCCTCTGGAACTGAAACCTCGTCAGTGGGGTGGCATCGATGTGCCTCAGCAAACTCCCCCCCCATGTATCCGCCCTCAGTGCCAAGTATTCCTCTATACACATTATCGGGCACGTGGGGGACCCTCGCATGCGCTGGACAACAACACTGTTTCCCATCGCTCCCTGATCAGTTTTGGACTTAGTTATCGTGACTATCATCGAATCACCCCTAATTAGGATGTGATCCCTGCACAAGCCACCCTCCACATCTTTCCTATTTCTTGCGACCAGTTCGCTCACCCGCATAGCCCCATGGAACGCTAATGCGAAAGCTGCCCGGAACAGCACCGCCTCGAATTGGGAGAAGCATATCGTGCCTAGTTTTGCCATGAGCAGGGACAACCTTTCTAAGCCAATCGGGCGCCTCTCGTCTTGCCTGCGACTCTCGAGGCGCTGCCAGCCGCGAAGGGCTTTTTTCACCAAAAAGGAACCTGTTGGGTCTTTGATGCCATGCACCTGAGCCATGAATGAGATGGCCGCCCTGTGTCTATTGGCCGTAGCCGCTGATCGGCCTTCTCTGTGCAGTGCTACCAGGAACCCAAGGAAGGAATCCTCCTGACCCCAGTTCTGACTCCCTGTCGGACCCAAAAATGCACAATTGGAATGAAACGCTCCTTCGTATGCTTTCCTCGTCCTGGGGGCTAAGCTTGCTGCCACGAGGTCTTGTAATCCGGGGCACCGATAAGCCAGAGTGCTTCGGGGAATGGTGCAGCCACTAGGTCCGCTGTAGGTAGATAAACCCTGAACGCCTGCATATGTGAACGAGAGAGTGCATCAGCCGCATGATTCAGTACACCCGGCACATGTTTCGCCCTGAACTGTACATTCAGTCTCATGCAAAGCAGCACAATTTCCTTCAACAGTCTCAAGATCCATTTGCAGCGTGCTGCCTGTTGGTTAATGCATTCGACAACAGTCATATTATCAGACCAAAATACCACCGAGCGGTCTCGGAACTCGTTCGGCCATGCCATTAGAGCAACAAAAATAGGGAATAGCTCGAGGAACCCTATGTTACCTGTGAGACCGCTCGTGTGCCACCACGTCGGCCATGTTTGCGCCGACCATCGATTACCAAAGATGGCGCCAAATCCCACGCTTCCCGCCGAGTCGGTCCACAAACCCAGCTCGTCCGAGGACGCTGGCGGCTTGTTCCACACCACTCGACCGTTGAAGTCCGCCAGGAATGCCAACCAAATGCGCATGTCCTGGCGAACCTCTGCAGACAGTCTCGTGCGGTGGTGTCCTTCTTTGAGACCAACCATAGCTTGTGCAATAGAGCGTGAAAAGGGGCGGGCCATTGGTATCACTCTCAAGGCAAAGTTAAGCTGACCCACTGCTTGCTGTAACTGGTGCAGGGTCACTTTCGCCTTACCAAGGCAAAGTTCCAGGGAAGCCCTAAATTTAGATACCTTTCCCACTGGCAAACGGAAACATCCCTCCACAGAATCGAGTTCAATTCCCAGAAACTCGAGTGAAGTAGATGGTCCCACCGTCTTACCGGGTGCCAATGGCACTCCAAACTCCCTCATAAGGATGCAAAAGTCCTGTAGCGCCTGCGCACATTTCGTGTCGCCGGCTGCTCCCAAGAACAGAAAGTCATCTAGGTAATGCATAACATGCCTATGCCCCGTGGCCTCGGTGAATGCCCACTCCAAGAAACAGCTGAATTTTTCAAAATAGGCACAAAAAATGGAGCAAGCCATCGGCATGCATTTATCCATGTAATAACGTCCTTGGAACGCAAAACCTAGCAAACGCTGATCCTGAGGGTGTACCGGAAGCAACCGGAACGCTGATTCGATATCCGATTTCGCCATCAGCGCCCCGGGGCCCAGGCGATTTAACATGGTGACGGCATCATCGAACGATGCGTACCGCACCGAACAGACTTCTGGGTCAATAGCATCGTTTACTGAGAAACCCCTTGGAGCAGACAGATTATGGATCAGCCTAAACTCCCCCGGGTCCTTTTTGGGGACCACCCCTAACGGGGAACAGATGAAATTCGCCATTGGCGGGAGCCGAAAAGGCCCAGCCACTCGGCCTAGGCTCACCTCTTTAGCGATTTTTCTTTCCACCACACCTGGATTCTGCTGTGCTGAAAGCTGGTTTTTGCAAAAAGGTTCCCCACGAAAATCCCCCGCCGGGATGTGGAAGCCATATAAGAATCCCTTCCTCAACACCCCAGCGGAGACATAATCCGGGTATTTGTTTAACCAAGGAGTCATAGCCATGAGATCAACGGGAGTAGGCAACTGTACCCAACAATCCACCTCAGTCCTGCTTGGACCCTCCTTTACCTCCCGCCCGCTATTTTTCGATCTGCATGAACTCTCCGTGTGAGAGGAATTCCCACAACCCGCACACACGTGCTTGAACCTACATGTACCTTGCGGTCTGTTACAATTGCCTCTATTGAAGCCCCAACAGACCCCGCGCTTTCCACCATTCCCGCCGGATTTCGGCTGGTGATCGTCGCCGGTGCCTGCTCGAAAGGGCACCGCGGGCTTCTGGCGGGAAACCCCCGACCCATTCCCACCTGCCGAGGAAGTTCTTGGCGCCCCAGGCAGGAGCTGTTTATGCCAAGAAATTGAGTCGAGGCAATCCCATGTCAGAGAGGAATCATACTCTTTTGCTTTACGGAACTTCATGTCGTAACCTTTCCATTCACCCCCTCATACGTTTCATAAAAATCCATTATACGTGCCTAATAACAAGACAGTTCGGGCAATACCTCGGGCTTACGTTCACCAATAATCGCAGTAAACATTGCAAAGGCCTTAGCCCAATTCGTTATCGTCTCCTCAACCCTGAACTCTGCCATCTTGGCGCGCCAGACGCTCGGGTGCCACAAATCTTTCTGTGTTTTAGCATACTCCATCTCGCGATGGTCAGTTAACAACGAAAACATATTGACATACTTGTCTGCCCAGATCAATTCTTTTGTGGCCATCGGGATATGTTGAACCACCCTCTCCCGCCTTGAGGGTAATGAGCCCTCCCCTGCCACTGGCAAGGCGAGCTTACCTGGTGCGGTCGTTGTTCCCGCCGTTTTCTCGAGACCAGCTGCCGGTCCTTCTGGTGTCGCCTGTGGGGAGACAAGAGGGAGATTCGCCTTCGCGGCATCTCGCGACTGCCGGATTAGTAATTTGGCCTCTTCGGCCGCGTCTCCTGGCGCCGTAGCACCTCCTGCCTTCTTATTGAGCCATGCGGCCAACTGGGTGGCCAATTCAGGAGGCATATCCTCATCGTTAGCGGGCGTAATCACAACCGGAATCGGTTGACCCGCGTCTGGGGTTGGTACTGGGTCATCAGCTGGTACGGCAGGGCTGACCGGGGGCACCTCAGGGACCGGATCCTCCCCTGCCGCCGCCCTCCTTTTGACCCGTTTCCCTCTACCCTCTGGACGACTCCCGGCAATGTTGGGCCTATTACTTTCTTCGGGTTACCAGGCTTGTTCATTGCGGCCAGTTGCTTCTTGATGCCCGCCATATCCCGACCAAGCGCTGGGACTTGTCCGATGCTTCGTTCTATTCTCGCCATTCTGTTCACCAACATGCGAAGTACCTGGTCTGTCTCGGAACCCTTTCCTGCCTTCTTGCCAGACATGGTTTCGACTATCCACTCCGGGTCGATCAACACGGTCCTGGACCCTTCGCTGTAAAGTCACTGAAAGAGAAACACAAGAATTACAAGTTCTCAAAAATGGCTCCTTGTTCCGTCGAGGGCTCACGAGCAACGAGTGGGTGCAGCCTTCCAAGCACAGGAACAAGAGGACGCTTCTTCGGATTCCCGCTCTCTTTATTCTTCTTCGGGAGGGTGTGTACCCGCCCCAGGTACGCCTACTGGGCGTGGTCATCGGTGTAGGTGTCTAGGACAACCCCTCTTGGGCGGGAAAAAGGCGCGCCCCGGCTACGCCGCTTCGGGCATACCAGCCGAGACACGCCCCCCGCCCAAAATGGTTTCCCGGGAGGATCAGGGCACCCGATCATACGTTCGGGGTGACCGAGTGGTCGCCCCTTTCCAATTGGCATTGCCAAGCACAGCAATTACAGTTTTGCCAGGTTCTAAGTGACTTCTGTCACTGAGCATTCATTTCATTTAACTGTCAGGATTGCTTCAAACCATTTTCAGAAAATACAGTATCAAAAAACTTGACAGTTCCACCAGTTGTATCAGAGTATGAGTGTGAAAAACGGTGAAAGGAAGACCTTGTTTGCTGAGATGAGAGAGGGTAGAGGAGTTACGTGTCCACCATGTAGTAATAATCAATCAATCAATCAATCATTGACACTTATAAAGCGCGCTACATACCCGTAGGGTCTCAAGGCGCTGGGGGGGAGGGGGGGGGGGGGCGCTACTGCTCGAACAGCCAGGTCTTCAGCTTCTTCCTGAAGGAGAGGTGGTCTTGGGTCAGGCGCAGGTCGGTCGGGAGGGAGTTCCAGGTCTTGGCGGCCAGGTAGGAGAAGGACCTTCCTCCTGTAGTCGCTCTTCGGATGCGGGGGACGGCGGCGAGGGCGTGGTCGGCTGATCGGAGGTGGCGTTTGGGAGCGTAGAAGTTGACTCGGCTGTTGAGGTAGCTCGGGCCTTGGTCATGTAGGGCTTTGTGTGCGTGGGTGAGGAGGCGGAAGGTGATTCTTTTGTTGACGGGGAGCCAGTGAAGGTCTCTCAGATGTCCGGAGATGTGACTGGTTCGTGGGATGTCGAGGATGAGTCTGGCTGAGGCGTTCTGGATCCGCTGGAGTCTCTTCTGGAGCTTGGCGGTGGTACCGGCGTAGAGGGCGTTGCCGTAGTCCAGTCGGCTGGTGACGAGGGCCTGGGTGACGGTCTTCCTGGTCTCGGTGGGGATCCACCAGAAGATCTTCCGTAGCATGCGTAGGATGTTGAAGCACGCCGAGGAGACGTTGTTGACTTGCCTGGTCATGGAGAGGGAGGAGTCCAGGATGACGCCCAGGTTTCGTGCATGGTCTGTCGGTTTGGGTGCGGTGCCCAGGGCGGGAGGCCACCAGGAGTCGTCCCAGGCGGAGGGTGAGGAGCCCAGGATGAGGACCTCCGTCTTGTCCGAGTTCAGTTTCAGGCGGCTGGTCGTCATCCACTCGGCTACCTCTTTCATCCCTTCGTGCAGGTTGGCTCTGGCGGCGGCGGGGTCGTTGGTCAGGGAGAGGATCAGCTGGGTGTCGTCGGCGTAGGAGATTATGCTGAGGTTGTGTTTGCGTACGATGGCCGCGAGGGGGCTCATGTAGACGTTGAAGAGGGTGGGGCTCAGAGATGATCCTTGGGGGACGCCGCAGATGACTTCGGAGGCCTCTGACTTGTACGGTGGTAGGCGGACTCTCTGTGTTCTTCCGTCAAGGAAGGAGATGATCCATTCCAGCGCCTTGTCCTGGATGCCGATGTTGCTGAGGCGCCGTACTAGGGTGCGGTGGCAGACCGTGTCGAATAATAATGGTTGTCTTGTGCAGCAGTTGCCCTCTGATAAGCTTTTTAAGCTGTGCTGAAGCGGACATGTGTTCCAGCCAGCAGGGGCTGCTGCCAATCCAACTTGGGGGGGAGCAGCAGGGGCAGAATAAATACGTAAACTTTAAAAACTTACCTTTCGCTGCCAGTCCGCGTTCTTCTGCTCCCTCGCTGGCCCACGCTCTTCTGCTCCCTCGTCCTCACATCGTGCCGTGCCCCGCTGCTCTTGGAACTACAATCCCCTGGAGCACAGGCTTCTAGATCCCACCCAATCTCAGCGCTTCTCTCAGCATGAGAGAAGTGCTGGGATTTGGCAGAGTGGGACAGTTGAATGCTCCATGTGGACTGGGAGCCTGTGCCTTGAGCACTGATTATATTTCCCAGGAACAGCCTGGAGATATCAAAATGCGCATGTAGGTTTGGCCAGCCTTGGATGGCCGACCAACCTTTCATGCGCACTTTCAGTGCCTACTATCACCCCCCCCTCCCCCCAACCCCTACAGCTGATGCGGAGACATGGCACGCCCTGCCCCTGACTCGCGTCATGAACTAGAAGTATAAAATAAAATGACAATAAAATAGTTTATTGTCATTTTATTCTTCTTCTTTGTACTTGCATTTCACTAGTGAGGAGATGCTCCACCGCCATAGCAGAGGAGCTGCCCCTGGTTCCTGCCCTTTCTTCCACCTGATAAATATGCCACATTGCCACTTACTTTATAATTGCAATCTGGTACATCAGACTATGGCCAGTATTTTTTCAAATAAAGATGGCGACCCAGTGTAGTTAATAGGTCTCGCCTGCGATAGAGCAGGCACTGCATATGTTCTCGCTTGCGAGAAATAATGTAAACAGCAAGGGACTTAAAGTTCACCCATGGCTTAACATTGTCCTCTAATTGACCAGGGACGTTTTGACTTCACCTTCTCTTCTTTCGACTGGAGCATGGACAAGTAATGATTGCCTAAGCTTGGTTGTTAGTCACGCTTTGATTGAGGCACTACTTTTACTTTTTTCTTCTTCCCTGTCGTACTTATTGAACCTCTTGCCATTGTAGTGATGGAGCAAGGTTTTGTGTGTCTCAGTCTCTGGGTATAATTATTAAATAACTCCAGCCAGTGGCTGTAGGGTCCTTTGATTGTCGGGGAAGAGAAATGAGGAGCAATCATCTACATAAACAAGACTTTCTTTTTGTTTATTATTTTTTTTGTCCTCATTTGCCTCTTAAAAACACCATTCCATATACACATTTGGACGGCGTGTCCTGCCGTTATGTGCTGGGAAAAAAATGGGAGAAGATTTTTCTTGTGGTTTCAAACTTTGCGGCCCTCGGATTAACTACCCTCTTCTACTGTTTACTTTATTCTCTCTTTCCACCCGCTCCCATTTACCTGGAGAAGAGCGGGGAATAGAGACAAGAGTACCAGTCGAGGCAGAGATGGCTCAATCATCAGACATCTTATTTTGTTTACTCAGCCTGTTGCTCACACCAACTAAGCATGGGAAGCCAGAAATCATGGTTCCTGAATCCCAACATATCCAGTCTGGCAATATGCTTTAAAGAGCTGATCCAATCATTAAGCTAGGAGGAGCCACCACCACCCATTGTTTACATATTTCCCTACGAGCCAATAGCACACAGTAAAGAATCAACGTGCCTGGTTCCTAGTAGTTTCTACCATAGGTTCCACACACCCGAAAAAAACAAGCATGACGCTTACCTTGATTTTAATTTCTAGCATAGTGGACAGGGCCCTACTCATGTCTTTCCAGAATGACTGTAAATCTGTCACCTCCACTCCCAAACTTTGATAACCTCTGGGGGGACCAATAGAATCTGTCAATGGAGAAAAGATGATTTTTTTCTCAGGTATGCAGGTTTGACTACTTTAAATAACATGGACATAGATACTTGCCATTGATGTTCCTGCGATGCCTCCGGCAAGCATCTTCCCCACAGTTCAGTTGGCAGGATAAAAGCTCCATCCTCCAGTTCAACCATCAGCCAATAGATGACGGCCAGCTCCTTCTTGGCTACTGTCTCTTGCATTAGTCGATCTTCAAGCTCATTTTGATCCACTATTATTGTTTCCGGGGCATGGTACCAGCTCCGCATCTGAAGGTATTTGAATCTGGATATTTTATGGTCTGTTCGTTGTTTACACATTTCCCAGGAAATCAAATGACCATCTTGAATTATATGCTCACGGCGTGTAAAACCTGCCTTTAATAATGGTGCTGCAAGTGCATCTTTTGTCCATTCTGTGGAGATCGGTGAGTCCCAGATTGGAGCCATTAGCTTATGATATGGAATTTGTAAAACTTTTCTAATCTTGTACCAGGTCTCCGCCAGCCCCCTCAAGATCTTTAATCTAACTTTTTTTAAATACTTAGGGTCTGCATATTTAAGCAGAAAGCCTTGATTACCCCCTGCCTCCAGGCTCGACATCGCAGCCAACTGGCCTCCAATCTCAGATGATTTTGGTGTGTTGAGCAGCATTCTTCAATTTTTCAATGAAAAAGGCCCATGACTAAAACAACAACAAATCTGGCAGCGCTAAACCTCCTTTTTCCACCCTCCTTCTCAATTTCTTCCATGCTATCCTTAGGCCTTTACTTGACCAAATGAAGGTGCTGATCTGACTTTGCATCTTCTTAAGCCATACCTTCTCAAAAGGCAGGGGAATAGAGTCGAAAAGAAAGGCGAGATTTGGGAGGATTATCATTTTTACTAGATTGACACGGCCCAATAAAGAGAGCTGAAGATGAGACCAAATTTTTAAGAGTCAAAATACATCTTTCTCAACTTTCTAATAATTAACTTTGGTTATTTTATTAACATCCATGATATCATGACTCCCAAATAACTAATTTCCCCTCTGCTGGCATCTCCTCCCACGTCCAAATTCCAGGACATAATCTCCGTTTACCCCTGTTGATGTCATAGACCGAGATCTTTCCGAAGTCTGCCGTCAGGATCATAATACGCGTCAAGCTTTCTTGCAAATTAGTAGTGTAAATGAGGATATCATCGGCATATAAACTCAGTTTCTTACTCCAACCGTCATATTGAAAAGGTACAATGTCCGGATCCTCCCTAATTTTCCTAGCCAAAGGCTCCATATAGAGATTAAATAAGAGCGGTGTTAAAGGGCAACCCTGTCTCGTACCCTTAGTAATGCATGCAGGGTCAGTCTGGGAGCCGTTAACCAGGACTCTAGCTTCTGGAGTCGCATAGAAACCTGCTAGGGCCCTACAAAAATACGGCCCAAGATTTAAAATTTTTACCACAGCTTGTAGATAGACCCAGTTTACCCGGTCGAATGCCTTTGTGGCATCCAGTGCCACTACCGGCCAGGTCTATTGAACCGATTAGTGCGTGAGTCAGATCCTTTAAAGATCTTCCACGTATAAAGCCTTTTTGATCTTCGTGCACCAACTCTGCCATGAACCCATTTAACCTATCAGCCAAGATTTTAGCGTAGGTCTTATAATCGCAATTTAAAAACGATATTGGCCGATAGTCATCATAATTTTTGGGGATCTTTCCTGGCTTCAAAACTGGCGAGATAGTAGCATCCTTACAAGAAACTGGCATACCAGACCCTTCAATAAACAAATCATTAAAAATCCTCACCAAAATGGGAATTAGTGTAACTGCCAACGCCTTGTAAACCTCATGGGGCAGGCCATCGGGTCCAGGAACCTTCCCCGTCTTGCCCTGTCTGATTATAAGATCTACTTCTCCCAAGACAATTTCCCCATTCAGCTGTATAGATTTTTCTGATGAAAGGGGATTAGCACATCCTTGCCCGAACCATGCTTTCACCTCTTCCTCAGTAGTTTTTAATTATTCCCGATAGACTTTGCTGTAATATCTATGAAAGGCTCACTCGGTCCCTTTACTATCTTCAATTCAGACCCCAGTCTGTTCACATTTTACCTGGTCTATCCTATTTCTCACTTGCTCTTTTTTGCCTTCCAGGCCAGTAGCTTGCTACATCCCTCGCTATATTTGAAATGAGCCAACCGACTGGCCTCCCACCTTTTCCTTGCCCTATCTTGTAGGATTGTTGTTAAATTAGATTTTGCTTGTATCATTTTCTGTAGCAACCCTGCACGGGCCCCCTGCTCTGTCCTGGGGTCTGTTAAATCCTTTTATGGGGAACAAATCAGCTCTTCCTGTGTTAACATCTCTTTGTGGTATAGCCTCCTTTTTTTCGCGGCCAATGCCCCTAGCCTTTCTCTTAAAAAGGCTTTGTATGCATCCCAGATCAATCCAGATGCTGCCGAGCCCCAAATAAACTAAAAAAGACTCTTTGGTTTCTCTACTTAATGCCTCTATAACTCCCTCAGTCTGCAGGATCGTATGGTCCATGGTCCGCCTTGACTGAATACCTCCCTCGCAAATCTTCAATTGAAGAATCACTGCAGAGTGGTCCGACAGATGAACCCCCACATGGTCAATTTGCTGAACTTCATCTTTCATACTGCTGTCAATAAGGAAATAGTCAATCCTTGACTGGTGTCTATATTTTTTATTATAAAAGGTAGAGCCTTTTTGTGAACCTGCCTCTGACGCCATATATCACACAGCCCCAGCTGTTCCATCACTTGTTTTATGAGCCCTGACATTTTAGGATTTACCAGTGCTCTATTGTGTGATGATAGGTCTAAGGTGTGATTTAGACAGCATTAAAATCTCCTGCCAAAATTATTGGGTCAGATAAATTTAATAGTTCAGCCAGTAGTTCACCTAAGGTAGTAGCATCATCCTGATTCGGACCATAGTAACCCACTATGGTAAAACCCTGACCCAAGATCTTTATTTTAGCCACCAGCCATCTACCATCTTTGTCTGAGGCATGGCCCTCGAAACTATTTTGTATCCCTCTCTTGATTAGAATCGCCACTCGCTTTGTTCCAGCTGAATGGACTGTGCATACCACCTGAGCACTCAATTTTTTGCCTTAAAAACTCCATAGCCTCCTTCTCCGTTAAGTGCATTTCCTGCACAATGATAATCTGGGCTGGGCTATCCTTTAAGTACTGCAATATTCTTGCAC
This sequence comes from Lissotriton vulgaris, assembly GCF_964263255.1. Taxonomy (NCBI): domain Eukaryota; kingdom Metazoa; phylum Chordata; class Amphibia; order Caudata; family Salamandridae; genus Lissotriton; species Lissotriton vulgaris. Next base: position 98,342,340 of record NC_141697.1, read on the forward strand.
GTCCCCCCATACCCTGAGGCCATTTACATTCCACAAGAGAATTTTGATTATATTTTCTCGTTCCTCACCCATATCCAATAATAGCTAAAAGCTAAAAGAAAACACCCCGGCTTAGTAAAAGAGGCATTGGAGGAACTTTTTTTAACTTTTTTCTTCCCCTGCTCCCCACCCTGTGCTTCCCCAACCCACCCACCCCATGGAAAACCCTTTTCTGACTCTACATGGCTTAAAGCCATATGGATGTCCCCCTCAGAGCGCGTTTCTCGACTACCGTTAGTTTTATGTCTGAGTGAGGTAGAAGGATTTTATTTTATTTTTTATTGTAGCAACCCTAAAGATTGAAATGGTTACTCTTGCCAAGACAGTGATGATATTGTAATTTTGATGAGATGCCCTCTGCTTTTATTCAAAATTGTTCAAGGTTTCTGACCCCCTGATTGTAGATTGATAAAATCATCAACCTTTGCACTGGAATAGAAGGTGTGTATCTTGTTATTAAACATCACCTTCAGGTAAGCCAGAAACCTCAACTGTACCTAGGTTCCCTATTGCTTTAATGAGTCCATCCTTGGCCCCAGCTCCCATTGCCTGTTGGAAGTAACTATAGAGACGTCTGATCTAAACTCATATTTAATTCCATCTACCTCTATCATTTTCATACTCAAGGCTTTGGACAGAATTTTCTCTTTTAACGTAAACATTAAGAAATTGAGTAAAGTTTTTCTGGGCTTAGACCTATTTGAGGTTAGTCTTAAAGGATCTCTAAGGACCCGCTGAAGATCTTTTGCACTTTCTTCTTCTGATTCCTCTATCTGTAGCTCCCTCTTAATCAATTTCACCAAAAACGTTTTTTTGTCTTCACCTTCCCTACCCTCCGGGACTTTCAAGATCTTTAAATTATTCCTTCTCTGGAAATCTTCTAATCTTCCCACCCTGTCTTGCTGCTCCCTCTCCACTGATTTTAATTTATCTATTTCAGAGCAATTGACCAGTACCATTTCTCAGAGCTCTTTGACCTCCCCTTCCAATATTGTTGTTCTACTGCTTAAGTCATCCATCTTCCTCTCCAAAGCTTTGCAAGCATTCTTTATCTCCTTCTGATTTACCTCTGATGTTTCAAATCTATTTTTTATTTTGGCAGTCAGGGCTATTAGGAGGGCTCCAAAGGATGGGTCCTCTTTCTCGGGCTGCTTTGAATTTTGCTCAAGGCCCTTGGTAATGGGATCTGAGCTTTTTGACTCCACCGAAGCTTGCCCCCCTCCCTCGTCTAAGGGTTGTTGCTCACTCCCACATGCGTCAGGGGAGAGTGAGGCTAGGATCTGATACCTATTTGATAACATATCCTTCCCCCAATCTATCCCGCCCGCAATGTCCAGCCTTTCTGGAGCTTTCACCGTCTTCATACTACTCTTCTCCTGATGGGTATTTGCCCATTCCATTTTGCTGCCAGGTAAAATTAAAGTTTTGGGTAAAACTTTAAAGAAGGTTTTAAGGGATGGAGTAACTTTTACCCTCTGCTTAGGTGTACGTTTGTTTACCGCTATTTTATTTGGCTTTGCTTTAGTCTGAAATACTGAAAAGTCCTTCACAGAACCGTGTAATTTAACAGGAATTGTTACAGGGCACTTTACCCGCTACCAGCCTCCTTAACCTCAATCTGAGTACTTGTAAAGTGTGCTACTTACCCGTGAGGGTCTCAAGGTGCTGAGGGGAGGGGGTGCCGCTACTGCTTGAAGAGCCAGGTCTTGAGGAGTTTTCTGAAGGCGAGTAGGTCTTGGGTCTGCCATGGGTGGGTAGGGAGGTTGTTCCAGGTCTTGGCGGTGAGGTAGGAGAAGGATCTGCCGCAGGAGGTTGTTCGTTGGATGTGGGGGACAGCGGCGAGAGCGAGGCTGGCGGAGCGGAGCTGGCGGGTGGAGGTGTAGAAGCTGAGTCTGCTGTTCAGGTAGGCTGGTCCGGCGTTGTGGAGTGCTTTATGTGCGTGGGTGAGGAGCTTGAAGGTGATACTCTTGTCGACGGGGAGCCAGTGTAGGTCTCTCAGGTGGGGGGTGATGTGGCTGCAGCGGGGGACGTTGACGATCAGTCGGGCGGAGGCGTTTTGAATGCGTTGTAGTCGTCGTAGGTGTTTGGCTGGGATTCCTGCATAGAGAGCATTGCCGTAGTCCAGTCTGCTGTCAGGCCTGTGTCACAGTTTTTCTTGTTTCTGTCAGGATCCATTGTAGATCCTACGGAGCATGCGGAGGGTGTTGTAGCAGGAGCAGGAGACGGCGTTGGCTTGTTTAGACATGGAGAGGGAGGAGTTGAGGATGAATCCTAGGTTGCGTGCATGGGTGTAGGTGCTGTTCCCAGTGTGGTCGGCCACTAGGAGTTGTCCAAGGCTGTGGGGGTAGGTCCGAGGATGAGTACCTCCATCTTGTCCGAGTTCAGCTTCAGACGGCTGTTCCTCATCCATTCGGCAACATCCTTCATTCCCTTGTGGAGGTTGGTTTTGGTGGTGTGCAGGCCCTTGGTGAGGGAGAGGATGAGTTGGGTGTCGTCAGCGTAGGAGATGATGTTGAGGTTGTGTTGGCGGGCCACTTGTGCGAGGGGGGCCAAGTAGATGTTGAACAGCGTCGGGCTGAGGGATGAGCCCTGGGGGTCGCTGCTGTAGCGATCACGTTGACAAAGGGGCTACAGCCTAACAATTCTCGTAGATGTTGATGTTTCCCTGGCCGACATGAAAAAAGGGTGATCACCCGGAAAACTACAGCTACCAGCATGCTAAGAGACAAGACTCTCGAGGCTCAGGGCGGAACTTACAAAAGTACCTCCTTCACAATGTGAAGGTGCTTGTCAATCAATCTTGTTTTCCTTGGGAATGGCGGATGGTGTTCCCCGCCAGATTCCAGCGTGAAGATTGTAGCCGTTGCTGTTCTGGACACTTTTCCTAGATTCCGTGATGTTTTGGAACTTGCATCAGGTACTTTAGCGGAAGGAGTGCGGGCTCGCCTCTTCCGCGTTCGCTTTGTGTCTTTGTGTGTTTTCTGTACAGAAAAGCCGCTGTGTGAATTAAACGTGCAGTTTTGCGTTTGAATTGCATTCTGCGGGTGTGGATGGTTGTTGTCACTGCACGCGTCTGAACCCTAAGACGCGTTCAGGGCAATAACATTTCCCGCAGTTCTGAGAAGCGGCATTACCTGTTATTCAGCCGATGAACTATAGCCGCTTGTTCTATTTTCGTCAGTCACCTTGCAGCGAACCATGTGGTTCCGATTCGTCCTGCAACACCCATTGTGTCACCAGAGGAACAGTACATTTGAATTTGCGTTGTGCCTTTAAACAACGCTTGCAGCCCTCATGCGTATCTTAATCGAAGGGTGACATTGAGACTTTTCATGTTTTCCAGCGACAGTTGCACTACTGCGTTTGTTGTTGCATACGCCAACCAAAGAACCAATTGGATTGGATTATACTTTGTTTGTTCATTTTTCGTTTTAAGAAAAGGGACGATTCACCTTGTCTAGCTGTAAGAATCCTGGTAAGGAGAGACAAAGATATCTTGCATTTACCTAGCACTATTCATTGTAGAATAGGTGTTATATCTTTTACCTTGTCTTCCCCTTCTGCAGAATGGATGTCCTTCTTGGTACCTCGCAGAAAATTGACCAGACCTTGAGGGATCCACAGAAACCACAGCTAGTTTATTATTTTGTCCACTTCCCTTTTCCCCTGGACACGAATTCACGCAGAGGGTTTCAAGCTTCCTTTGTTGGGGATTGCGCCTGGGAGGAATTGGGGGGCATTTCTTTCGACATCTTCTCCGCTGTTCACAAGGATCAGGTTAGTGGCATCTATTTATCCTTGAGCTACTGCAATCACGACAGATTGACAAGCCCAAAAATATACGCCCGGCCTAGACGATGGATATCGAAGTTGTGTTGGCCTCTGTGGTGGAAAGCCTGGCAGCTTTACAACGAGAGGTACACACTTCAAGAACAGTGTCCCAGATACTATATAAGGAAGTAGGTACTTTGAGGAGAGAGGTAGTCGGACAAACACGGAAAGGTACGGGAGGGGTCTCCTATATCAAACCAGCTACACTGCCTCCTCCTGTTTCTACCACACACACACCCTCAGCAGGAGCAGAAGGGGGTGGGTTCGTTATACCTCCTCCTACCACAGTTCCCCCTACTGACCCTGGTCATACAGTACATATTGTACAAAACATGGGAATACCATTGGCACCCCCTGAACAGTTCTTTGGGGATCCCCGAAAGTTTGAGACTTTTCTAAACCAGTGCAGACTACATTTTTTATGTAAACCTGGGGTGTTTCAAGATGACCCAGCAAAAACGGCGTTCATGATGTCGTAAATGGGCGGCCACGCAGCGAGCTGGACTATTTCGTTATTGGAGAGAAATGACCCTGTGTTGCACAGTTTTTCTGATTTTTGTTTGGATCTTCGGAAACTTTTTGATAGAAAATCCCATATGATGACCCTTGATAGGGAACTGTTAACTTTACGTCAAGGTTCCCAGGATTTGTTATCCTACATTACATCTTTCAATAGTTTAGTGGTTGAAACGGACTGGCCACCTAGTAAACGTATTACTCTGTTCTATCAAGGACTGAGAGGGGAGCTTAAAGATGTCCTGCCACAAGTAGTGCAGCTTCCTAACACCTGTGAAGAACTTATCGATTTGACCGTCCAGTTGGACCACCGACTCCTTGACCGAAAAGGGGATAGGAACAGGGGAGATGGTCGGTATGTGTATCCCTGTTTCAGAAAGCCCCTTGAAGATCGTCCCAAAGCAGCAGAGGGAACTGAGCCTATGCAAATAGGAGGTATCCGCAGCCCCCTTTCACAGGAAGAAAAGGAGAAAAGGCGAAGACTGAAACTGTGTCTGTATTGTGTTAAAGGGGGACATTTTATAAAGGAGTGTAGAGCAAGAAATGCACTACCTGGACGCCATTTCGTGCCTCGTGTTCAGGCACTTGTACAAGCAGGAGAGCCGGCGGAAAACTAAAAAACCCAAATCAGGAAGAGGTCTCTGCCTTGGGTTATCAACCTTCCACGATCTCACCAGTACTTGCCAATACGCTTCATCCTGCTGTCGCCCACATGAATCTCAAGGTAAGGCTATGGGTAACTTCCCAAGACGCATTGGATATAGACGCATTAGTGGATACCGGTGCCACTGGGAGTTATATTGATCAAGAATATGCCATGAAAATCGGAATAGTCTGCGAAAAGAAGGAAAAACCTGAGTTGGTGAAGGCAGTTGACGGAACCGTTCTGTCTTCCGGTCCTGTGTCGTATCATACGTGTTCCTTATTAATGCAGACCATCCAAAACCATCAGGAATACATCTAGTTTGATCTTATCGACGCACCTCAATTCCGACTCATTTTGGGCATGCCATGGTTGACCCTTTATGATCCCAAAGTCAGTTGGGCGGCACGCACCATTACATTATTATCTGACTATTGCAAGGAACATTGCAATCGGGACATTCCTGTTCACAACATCCCTGGCATAACGCCTTCAGTATGTCTGGCGATGGAAAGCAACCAAGAACACTATTGTTGTGCCACCATTCTTCCTAAAGAGTACAACGAATATCTCCCTGTGTTCAACCAACAAAAAGCTACCACCCTGCCCCCGCATAGGGTATATGACTGCCGTATTGAACTGGTGCCAGGAGCAGACATCCCGTGCAGCCGAGTTTATGCCTTGACCGAGAAGGAGACACAGTATTTAAAGACCTATATAGAGGAAAATCTTGCATCTGGCTTCATCAGACATTCAACATCACCAGCCTCATCCCCTATGTTTTTCATTCCCAAGAAGGATTGCGCTGAATTAAGACCTTGCATCGATTACCGAGCAATCAATCATGTAACAATTAAGAATCGATACCCTCTCCCCTTAATACCAGTACTGATGGACCAACTGAAGGGAGCCCGCTTTTTTACCAAGCTCGATCTTCGCGGAGCGTATCATTTGGTCCGCGTTCAAAAAGGGGATGAGTGGAAGACGGAGTTCCGAACAAAATTTGGGTTGTTTGAATATAGGGTGATGCCTTTGGGCTGTGTAACGCCCCTGCTGCGTTTCAATTTTTTATGGACGAGGTGTTGCGAGGATGTCTGGAAACCTTTTGCGTCGTATACATGGACGACATTCTGGTTTATTCTTCTACTATTTCGGAGCATGTAGCCCATGTGAAAACAGTGCTTGGCAAATTACAACAAAATTCACTTTATGCGAAACTTGAGAAATGCCTGTTCCATGCTCAGGAGGTCACTTTTCTTGGCTCTGTCATCAATGAACAGGGGTTTCAAATGGACACGACCAAAGTCGATGCCATTACGAATTGGAACACCCCTCAGAATGTCAAATCGGTGCAGAGCTTCCTCGGCTTTGCAAATTACTACAGGAGATTCATTAAGGATTTCTCAAAAATAATACATCCTATTTCCAGCCTTTTGAGGAAGAACACTCCCTTTGTTTGGAGCGAGGAGGCAGCTAATTCCTTCCAATTCCTAAAGAAATAATTTACCCAGGCTCCAATTCTTTGTCATCCTGATCCGCAAATGCTGTTTATACTTGAAACGGATGCATCTCAAAATGCTGTGGGAGGTGTGCTATCCCAAAGACATCCTGTGACTGGCCAAGTACATCCTGTTGCCTTCTTTTCTAAAAAACTTACGCCTTGCGAGATTAATTATACCATATCAGACAAAGAGCTTCTTGCTATAAAAAGAGCATGTGAAGAATGGCGTCATTATCTCCTGGGTGCGGTGCACACCGTAGAAATTTATACGGATCACAGGAATCTATTGTTTTTGAAAACCGCAAGGCGCTCACCCCACGGCAATTACGATGGACATTATTCTTTTCTGACTTTGATTTTATCATCAAGTATAAACCAGGGCCCCAAAACGGGAAAGCGGATGCCCTTTCCCGCTTAGGAGAAACAGACGACCAGCGAGCATCCGATGACATCGAACCTCCTTTCATATTAAAGGATGTGAGCAATACGGCCCCATCGGTAGCATTGCTGTCCTCACAGGACTTCTTGGAGGACGTGAAGGTTGCTCTAGCAGATATGAACTTGCAGGAATGGGTCCAGGAAGATCCAGAGCATCGTGTCGAAAAGGATGATCTTGCATACCACGGTACATCCTTATTTGTCCCGACGGAGGCATTGCGACAGCAAGTGTTAGCATGGGTCCATGATTCCACCTTGGGGGGACACTTGGGAACGTATAAAACTATTGCCAGTGTGGAACATTCCTTTTGGTGGCCCCATGTACGAGATGATGTACGACACTACATTAAGAACTGTGCAGTCTGTGCACAGGGAAAGGCTATCCATGCAAAACCTGTAGGACTTTTAAGACCTTTGCCTATTCCTCCCCAACCTTGGCACACGTTGTCAATAGATTTTATAGTCGAGATGCCACCCTGTGATGAAAAGACCGTGATCATGGTTGTTGTCGACCATCTGACAAAAATGGGACATTTCGTAACGTTGGCAGGATTGCCCAGAGCTGCGGAATTGGCAAGGGTGTTTCTCCAGCACATTGTACGGGCTCATGGTATCCCTTGTGTTCTGATAACTGACAGGGGGACTCAGTTCACGTCTCGGTTCTGGAGGGCCTTTTGTAAGACATTGAACATTGATGCACGACTCTCCTCCAGCTACCATCCCTAAACGGATGGTAAGACAGAACGTCTGAACCAGACACTGGAACAGTACCTCCGATGCTTCACTCTGCAAAATAATCTAGACTGGATTACGTTGTTATGGATGGCAGAATTTGCTTACAATAATGCTGTGCACACAACTCTGGGTTGTTCGCCTTTTTTTTTGTCTCCAGGGCTTTCACCCCAATGCTCTCCCGTTTGATTGGCCTGTTCGTTCTCCCGTACCCAGTATACATGAACACCATGCACATCTTAGAGCAGTGCTTATATCCGCTAAACACAATCTGGCAGAGGCCCAGTCCACTCAGAAAACCTTTGCTGACAAGAAAAGAACCCTAGAACCATACTACAGGGTGGGGTATAGAGTATGGCTCTCCACAAAACATCTCCATCTAAAAGCGGTCACTAAACTGAAGCCAAAATATGTGGGTCCGTACAGTGTAGTTGAGGTCATTAACCCTGTGGCTATGAAGCTCTCCCTTCCTGATTCGTGGAAGATTCATCCTGTATTCCATGTTTCCCTGCTCCGGCCATGTCCTCCCAGTATGAGATTGCCCGATAAACCCCTTCCTGTTAAGGTAGATGGTCAGGAGGAATATGAAGTGCAGGTGATCCTTGACTCCCGAATGGTTAGAGGTAGGGTTCAGTACCTGGTGGATTGGAAGGGCTATGGACCCGAGGAAAGAACATGGGAGCCTGCGGACAACGTACATTGTCCTGAACTGGTGGATCAATTCCATGCATTGCACCCGGGCAGGCCTGGGCGACCACCGGGTCGGCTGTCCTCGAGAGGGGGTTCTGTAGCGATCACGTTGACGAAGGGGCTACAGCCTTACCATTCTCGTATATGCCGATGTTTCCCTGGCCGACATGAAAAAAGGGTGATCACCCGGAAAACTACAGCTACCAGTATGCTAAGAGACAAGACTCTCGAGGCTTAGGGCGGAACTTACAAAAGCACCTCCTTCACGATGTGAAGGTGCTTGTCAATCAATCTTGTTTTCCTTGGGAAGGGCGGATGGTGTTCCCCGCCGGATTCCAGCGTGAAGATTGTAGCCGTTGCTGTTCTGGACACTTTTCCTGGATTCCGTGATGTTTTGGAACTTGCATCAGGTAGTTTAGCGGAAGGAGTGCGGGCTCGCCTCTTCCGCGTTCGCTTTGTGTCTTTGTGTGTTTTCTGTACAGAAAAGCCGCTGTGTGAATTAAACGCGCAGTTTCGCATTTGAATTACATTCTGCGGGTGTGGAAGGTTGTTGTCACTGCACGCGTCTGAATCCTTAGACGCGTTCAGGGCAATAACATTTCCCTCAGTTCTGAGGAGAAGCGGCATTACCTGTTATTCAGCCGATGAACTATAGCCGCTTGTTCTATTTTCGTCAGTCACCTTGCAGCGAACCCTGTGGTTCCGATTCGTCCTGCAACACCCATTGGGTCACCAGAGGAACAGTACATTTGAATTCGCGTTGTGCCTTTAAACAACGCTTGCAGTCCTAATGCGCATCTTAATCCAAGGGTGACATTGAGACTTTTCATGTTTTCCAGCGACAGTGTGGACTACTGCGTTTGTTGTTGCATACGCCAACAAAAGAACCAATTGGATTGGATTATACTTTGTTTGTTCATTTTTCGTTTTAAGAAAAGGGAAGATTCACCTTGTCTAGCTGTAAGAATCCTGGTAAGGAGAGACAAAGATATCTTGCATTTACCTAGCGCTATTCATTATAGAATAGGTGTTATATCTTTTACCTTGTCTTCCCCTTCTGCAGAATGGATGTCCTTCTTGGTACCTCACAGATATATTGACTAGACCTTGAGGGATCCACAGAAACCACAGCTAGTTTATTATTTTGTCCACTTCCCTTTTCCCCTGGACACCAATTCACGCAGAGGGTTTCAAACCTCCTTTGTTGGGGATCGTGCCTGGGAGGAATTGGGGGGCATTTCTTCAGACATCGTCTCCGCTGGTCACAAGGATCAGTTTAGTGGCATCTATTTATCCTTGAGCTACTGCAATCACGACAGCTGCAGATGATGTCGATGGCCTCGGATCGGAAGGGTGGGAGGCGGACGCTTTGGGTTCTGCCGGAGAGGAAGGACGTGGTCCAGTCAAGGGCCTTCTCTTGGATTCCGGCTTCTAGGAGGCGTGTATTTAGAGTGCGATGTCAGACCGTGTTGAAGGCGGCTGACAGGTCCAGGAGGATGAGGGCTGATGTTTCGCCGTTGTCTAGTTGGCACCTGATGTCGTCTGTGGCGGTGATGAGGGCTGTCTCAGTGCTGTGGTTTCATCTGAATCCGGACTGGGATGGGTTCAAGATGTTGTTGTCTTCCAGGTGACAGGCCAGTTGCATGTTGATGATTTTCTCGATGACCTTCGCCAGGAACGGGAGCAGGGAGATCTGCCGGACGTTCTTGAGGTCCTTGGGGTCCGCCTTGGGCTTCTTGAGGAGGGTGTTGATTTCGGCGTGTTTCCAGCTTTCCGGGAATGTCGCTGTTTCGAAGGAGATGTTGATGACCTTCCGTAGTTGGGTTGCGATGGCAGCGACTGCTTTGTTGAATACGTGGTGTGGGCACGGGTCTGACGGAGATCTTGAGTGGATGGAGTTCATGACCTTGTGTGTCTCGTCGTCGTTGACGTTGGACCAGGAGGTCAGGCGGTTGGCGCTGGTGGTGTTCACAGGGGAGGTGGGGTCTGGCGTAGTCGGGGCGGTCATGCTGTTGAAGCTGTCATGGATGTCAGCGATCTTGCGGTGGAAGAAGATGGCCAGTGAGTTACACAGTTCTTGTGAGGGCGGTATGTAGTTGGCGCTGGGGTTGGAAAGTTCCTTTATGATGCTGAAGAGCTCTTTGCTGTCATGTGCGTTTTTATCCAGGCAGTCTTTGAAGTAGGATCTCTTGGCTAATCTGATGAAGTGGTTATGTCTGCGGGTGGCGTCCTTGTGGGCTGCGTGGTTGTCCGGAGTGCGTTCGTGGAGCCATATCTTCTCCAGTTGCCGGCATGTGCGTTTCGAGGTCTGCAGCTCTTCGGTGAACCAGGTGGCTCTCTTGCTGGAGTGGTTGCTGGAGGGTTCCTTGAGTGGGGCGAGGGTGTTGGTGCAGTCGTCGATCCACTGTCTGAGGTTGCGCGCTGCAGTGCCTGTGTTGGTGGGGTCGGTGGGTGGGTTTTGGGCGAGGGTGGTGATCAGCTGGTCTTCGGTGACTTTGCTTAAGCAGCGGCGAGGTAGCTGTTGGGTGCGGTGGTGCGTGGTTGGGTTATTGAAGGTGAAATGGATGCAGCGGTGGTCGGTCCAGTGGAGTTCGGTGGTGCGGTCGAAGGTGACGTGGGTGCCTGTGGAGAAGACGGGGTCCAGTGTGTGGCCAGCAGCGTGGGTGGGTGCGGTGACGAGTTGTCTTAGGCCGATGTTGGCGATCAGGGTGGCGGAGTTGGCATCGTTGTTGTTCTCGAGGTGAAAATTCAGGTCCCCGAGGAGTATGTAGTCCATGGAGGCGAGTGCGTGGGTGCTGGCAAGGTCGGCGATGGAGTCGCTGAATTGAGCTTGGGGTCCGGGGGGTCTGTAGATGAGTGTTCCTATGAGGGTGGTGTTGGGGTCGGTGTGGATCCGGAAGTGCAGGTGTTCGGCGGTATTGAGGGTGTTGTCTGCATGGGTGGCGACCTGGAGGGTGGATTTGTGGACGATGGCTATTCCTCCTCCGATTCCTTTGGCGCGATCCCTGCGGGTGATCTTGTAGCCGTTCGGAATAGCTATGGCGATGTCGGGCGCCGAGGAGTCGTTCCACCAGGTCTCGGTCAGGAAGGCCACGTCTGGGGTGGAGGTGTCGAGCAGATCCCAGAGCTCTACGTCGTGTTCACGTGCGGAGCAGGTGTTGAGGAGTATGCAGCGGAGGTGGTTGGGTCCAGTCCTTGGAGGTTTGGTGGCTCTGTCGCAGGTGAAGCTGCAGGTGTGGCAGGAGAAAGGTCAGTGTGTCCGTTTGGAAGCAGGTGTGGTTTCGGCCGGCGTTGAGTGAGTGGAGGGTGCTGGCATCGTAGCAGAGTCTGGTGTTGTGGCGTTCGCGGAGTCCAGGGGTTCTGGCGCTGGGTGCGGTTCAGGCGCAGACCGGCTTGCCTTTGGTGCGCCTTAGGCGGGCAAGCGGAGCTCTCGCTGCGCGCGTCCGCTGCGCGACCTCCATAAGAGGGGGATAGGGAGGGAGGAGCAGCTGGGAGGCGGCAGAGGGGTGGCCAATGGGGAGCAGGGGGGCGGGGCCACAAGGACGCAGTGGCGGGAAGGAGCGGGAAATGGCGGGAAAACAGGCGGGCGGCAGGGAGCAGGTACGAGGAAGCTGGAGGCCGTGTGGTGGCGTGGGGAGCGACCTGCCTGAGAGCAAGTTCCCAGGGGGTTAAAGACTCTAAAACCAGCCGGGTATTTTTGTCTCTCTCTATACTCCTCAGTGCATATCTGGAAATACCTTCCTCCTACATTTAACTAGTTTTAGTCTTAAAAGGTCCATTGACCCCAGTCCTCCTTTCTCTTCTTGTTCCAGGCAGGGAACGCGACTCAGTCTGCTTTCAAGCTTCTTAGTTACCTCTGACTTCCTGGTCTCGATGCCTACATGCCTACTGCCTCGACCTAATTTCCCCCGGAAGGGAATGTTTGCGGCCACGTCTCTACCCCTGTGGAGCTCCATGACTGCCCCGTTGCTGTCTTCCCGTCTTTCACCACCAACAAGCAGCCAAAACAGTAAGCGCACTCTACAAGGCTTTTTCTGTAGACCAAATACTCTGAATCCTGGCAAAAGAGTATAGGCGCTTTCACAAAGGTTGTACGGTCTGAAAGAACTAATCTCCCCACTCATAGTCTGCATCTTACTCCTCCGCTCTGAGGGCTCTCCCGCGACCTGCTACTCACCAGCCGCCATATTTTCCCTATTCCCCCTACATGAACAAGACATAGTTGAAATATATTATGTTATATAAATAAAGAGACTTGGTGTGACTTGAAGGGTTTCATTTTCAGATCTTTTAGGTTTTTATCTATTTATTTATTAGACATTAATCTTTAGATTTCAGCATTTGAAGTTAATATAATCCATTATTCAGTATTTGTTTATAAAATATAACAGAATGTTCATCAAAATCGCAGTCAAAATAGTTATAATACAATAAGCGTTTCTAAATAATATGTGAGTTAAGAGGAAAGGTGTCAGTTCAGAAACCCAAAAAGAGTGCTGATGAGAGAAAGATTATTGCGTAAGCATAAAGCCTTTGCATAAAGCTGGAAAGTATTCTCAGCTCAAAATATTAGCAGGCAATTCAAGGTAAAATCTAAGTGAACAGTTTCACATGAAGAAAGACATTTGATTTTCAAAAAGCCAGTCTCTGATCAGAGAGTCGGTGAAGGAGTCCATAGGATCTGCCCCTCAGGGTCTGAGGTCTATGCAGGGACAGCTCCTCCAATGGAGCAGAGGAGCATCGCCCCACTTAAGTGCTCTCCAAAGCCCCAGAGATGAAAAATAAAATGGTGATTTATTACCATTTTAATTTTCATCGTCCCGTCATGAACCCAGTGTCAGGATGGGGTAGGGCCTGCTGAGTGACAGCAAGGAGCAGTGATGGGCAGAGGGCTGCCTTTGCACTTGTTCAAAGTGCCCATGTAAAATAAAGATATGGGCTAAAACAAATTCAATCAATCAATCAATCAAACAGATTTGTATAGCGCACTACTCACCCGCTAGGGTCTCAAGGCGCTGGGAGGAGGAGGAGTCGCGTTCATCAACGTCAATTTGGCGAGTCTGAGCATGGAAAATCAACCTCCCGGCAAGATATCTCAACGTGAGCAGTCGGATTTCTCAATGCGAGTGGTCGTGTATGCTTGCGACCACTCGCGTTGAGAAACCATCCATTCGCGTTGAGAAAGCTTCCACTCAAGTAAAAAATTTACTCGAGTGGCAGGAAGGAAGCAGTGCTCGCTTGCGCTGTCCATGGTGCTGTTCACGAAAAATTGCACAGTACGGACAAACACATGATGCTGAAATTCACTGCTAACGGCATTTATCTGATGCACTCCGCCACTTGAGGAGCTCCACGTAGCGGGCGGAGGTTTTTTTTGCACTTCGCATGGCAGAACTCCACCCAGGGTTAATTAGAACGCGACCTTTGAGAACATTCTAAAACACATTTTAGCAGACAGCCTCATCAAATTAATCATCTGCACCTGTTCCTTGCTATAAACAATTAGAACATGACCTTTGGGAACATTCCAAATCGCCTTCTAGAAGACAGCCTCATCAAATTAATCATCTGCATTTGTTCCTTGCTATAAGGAACATTCTAAAGCACCTTCTAGAAGGCAGCCTCATCAAGTTAATTATCTGCATCTGTTCCTTGTTGCAAACAATTAGAATGTGACCTTTATGAATGTTCTAAAGCTGACTTATTTAAAGACTGTCTTGCCAGCTCCCTTGATCTTTCCGCTTTGACCTCAACACAAAGAATGTCCTGTATTAGTCTTGCACCTGGATGGAAAAAAGAACAAGAAGAAAAGGAGAGACACATTAACAGACTTTATTTTGCTATGCACTGAGTTATTCGCAGCATCGTGCTGCAAACAATGGTAACCATTGTTTTTGTTCAAATAGTATATACTGTTTGCAGGGCTCTGCCAGAGAGGACTTGCTTGTGGGTTCGATGCTGAAATCATACTCACTACAGTTTTGAGAACTTTGATGAAGGAGCCTCTATGGACAATCTAACTCAAAACAACAACACTAAAAGTTGGCTGAGATTTGAAAAGCTTTTGTGAGGTGATACCTCAAGAGATGGAGTTAATACTATACTAAAGCCTTATTATGTGTTTGCTTATAGGTACCAAATCTACTAGGATCATTCATAAGACTGGTGTGAATGCCTGCTGCAGTGTTGCTGCTGAGTAGATGAGCCACAGTATCTTTCATTCTGCACCATCTCTCCATCTCAACCCCCTTCCCCCTGAGATTTTTCAACCAGAGCAGTGTCTTCTCCTGTAAACCGAGGGCAAGTCTCGGGTAGGTTGCTTATGACACCATGGATGTGTCTTCCAGACAGGAGTAATCAGAATCAAGGACATCAACTGTTGTCGGGCCTGAGCTGCGACTCTTGGGATCATGGAAACAGGCAGGAACGTGTAGTTCAACTGGCCAACCCATTTCTTGGGAAATGCATTTGTGGTAAGAGCCACCGGATCCGGTCTCCAACTGTTAAAATCTTTCAATTGAGCGTTCAGTCTGGATGCAAAGAGATTCATCTGACATGGAAGCAGGGAGCGTAAACCCGTCTGGAAAATTTGGGGATGGAGCTTCTAGTTGCTGTAGTCCACCAGAAACCTGGAGTTCCAATCTGCTACATGGTTGTCTTTGCTAGGGAGACATTCCCTAGCACCATAATCTTCTGACTGAGGCATAAGTGCCAAAATTCCCTGGTGATGTTCGCTAGAAGGTAAGACCTGGTACCCTCCAATCAGTTGCTGTAGCGAATCGCTGACACATTGTTCATCCGAAGGAGTATGCAGCAGTTGCTCTTCATGAGGTAGAGGGACTTTATAGCAAATTAACCCCCAAATGCTCCAAGCAGTTTATATGAAGTCCGATATCTTCTGATGACCAGCGACCGCAGGTTGAAAAGTCCCCGCACCTTGCATCCCAGCCCCAACGGCTGGCGTTAGATTCTATGATGACATCGGGAACTGCCTTGAAAATTGCTCTGCCATTCCACCCCTCCATTTGAAGAAGCCCCCATTGGAGTTCTTCTTGAGCCTTGGGAAATAAGGGAACTTGACAATTGTAGGTTAAACTTTTTGGGAGGTAGTGGATTTTCAAGCTTTGAAGGGCTCTTTGGTGTAACTCACCAGGGAAAATCGCTTGAATAAAAAAAGCTATCAGACCCACAATCCAAACTAGGGATATCAAAAACACCAACTCTTTGGAGAGAGTCGTCTTCTGCTCCTGTTTGATTGATTTCACCTTTGGAGGTGGAAGAAGTAATTGGGTTAGACTGACTCTATCTGAAACATAAGAATTCTGTCGGTTGTGAAGGAACCATCATGGATTTTTTTTATTGATTACAAATCGCACGTCTCGCAGCAGGGACCTGTGTGTCATGAGCAGATCCTTGTTTTGTGCCATCAGAATCATGTCGTCTAGGTGGACGATCATGCAAACACCCATCTCTCTCAAACGTTCCACCACTGGTTTCATTGGTTTTTTCATTAGTTTTGTGAATGCCCAAGAGGCTGACTAGAGCCCGAAGGGGAGGGTGATGTACTTGTACCACTGATTTCTCCACTGGAATTGAAGATAATGCCTGCCTGGTGGGAAATTAGGAAGGGAGAATTAGGCATTTTTGAGATCGAGACACACCATCCAATCCTGCTCCTGAAGCACTGAAGGGTTGAACTCTTTGGGATTGAGTACCAGGTTCTGACTGGCACTTTTTTTCTGAACCAGAAACACATTGCTGCAAAAACCCCTGGGGTGGGGAAATGCTGGTGCAATAGCCTGTTTCATCAAAGTGTTCCTGATTGTCAGAGTCTAAGAAATGTATGTCTTGTTGTGAAAAAGGGAAGGGGGAGGAGAGATCTGAACAGGTACCCGAGGAAGTTCTATATGGTAATCATGTACCATGTCCAAAACCCAACAATCTACCCCTGATGATGCCTTTATTGTAGCATCCTCGAAAGCCCCTGGATCTGGAGGGGAAGAAGCCCGTCTGGGAGGTGTCTGCCAGTAGCCTCTGTATCTATAGACGAGGCCTAATTGAGAAGCTTGAGAGTTAAAACGGACAGCCAAATGTTCTCTCCCACTGCTGGCCAAAAAAGCGCTTGAATACCTTCTTCAGAGAAGATTGGGCCTTGTCTAATGAGGTCCCGAACAGTTGCTCCTCAGTTAAGGGACCGGGTTCAGCTGTAGCCAATTCGACCAACTTGGGGTCAATCCTCATTAGTACAGATTTACATCTCTCAAAGGCCAGGGCACAGTTGGCTTTGCCCAGCAGACATAGGGCACGCTGGGTTCACCATGCTTAAACATCTAGATTGATAGCTGCACCTGTGTCATGTGCGTGGGGGGGCCAAATCCAGGATTTTTGTTAAGGGGCCGGAAACATCTAGCAATTTATCCTGACACACCCTAATGGCTCTTTCTATACCTTTATGGGATCTCTGGCATACTTCTTCAGGAAAGTAAACATATTGGAGTCAGACCAGTTCCAGCCCAAATTAGCAAGTCTCAAATTATGCACTATTCTGGAGTCTGGACCCAACCTCCTTTTAAAATCTCTTGTGGAGGTGATGTTGCATGTATTTCACAACTGCGGGCTGGAACCCAGACAGAGAACCTGGGGTGAATAATGTCAGACGGCTCAAAAGAAAACGGATTGGGGAAGGGAACTAGGACGGGAAGAGGAGGAAAGCTTATTTTTCTTGGATGTTTGTTGGCCTGGGAACGGTGAGAGGCAGAAGTAGTATCAGGATCTGTGTCAGTGTCTGGGGATGTCAGAGGGCAGGAGAGCTCAAGCATTTTTTGGTACTTTAGGTATGTTCACCTAAAACCGCTCAGGACAACTTGTTATAGGCATCAGAATGTGGCCAAGTGGAAACTGAGCTAGGGTCAGGAGTGGCCTGGGAGGATCCAAATGGTTAGGTTATGGATGGGGCAGCAGAGCGGCCAGAGAGTTTGTCAATGCGCTTGGAAATGGGTTGAAGGGCTGAAGTAAGGGCTTTATCAAGTGAGCGTTGGACTGAATGATCAATCACTTCCACTAGCCCATTGTCATGGTATTAGTCTTCATCTTCATTAGGCCTGTAAACCTCAAGCTGCTGCTTAAATGGCTCGTAATCAGACATGGCCAAGCGGTTGGCTAAGCCTTGCAATCTTAGGGTCCTGAGAGGGAAGCATGGGTCAAGAGTGTGTGAATAAGGGGGAAAAGGAGATCCTGAAAATAATTATTACAGCCCTGGAAGACTCTGCTAGGCAGAGCATCAGTGGAGCAAGAATCTGGTAGCAGGCCACAAACCAGAATACAATTAGCAGTCCCAAAAATGATCATATAAAACCGAGGGAATAAACACTCCAAACTGTAAATTCTCAGAATATTATGAGAAAATACCCAAAAGTCTATACTCTGCTGCAGATCTTCACCCCTGGGAGTTGGCACCAGTGCGATGTTCCAGTGAAGTTGCCGAGTGTGAGAGAAAGATGTGTCTGCAAACTTGCCAGAGGAATGCATGTGTTCACCAATTGGGCTACACACGCGTCCTCGCTACCAGGACGGGCTGCTGCCCAATTAGCGGCTGCCCATAAGCTCACTTGGTGTCTAGGTCACAGGGCCAACTGGGGGGAAGAAACACCAAAAATAAGGCAAAGACAGCAAACTAAGGCGCAACACGCACCACAAGAGGGACGGTAGAAGCGGATCGAGAAGCGGCCATGTAGTTAACGGCGAGTGTGTGGAGCGCTCAGAAAAACCTGTAAAACAAAGGTTAAAGTGACAGCAATACAGCGAGCGCATCTAGTGCAGTAGTACACAAAAGTATAATACAAAGCCAAATGACCGTAAAACACATATACTGAAAGGAAAGGCAATTATCTTGACCGCAGAGTAGCAAAGAAAACGCAGGAAAGATTGTGCCTTGCTGTTTTGTACAGCATGTCTATACACTATTGGTGGACTGTTGAGAAGGCGTGGTTCAAGCCTCTTGCAATATGTATTTTACATGTGTATTTTTTACTCTTTTTGATTGTCTGCTATTTGGAGTAGTAAATATGGAGAAAGCATAATCGGAGCCTCGGTCCTGCCATAGAATCCAGCGTCACCCACAGTTCTGTCACTTAGTAGGCAGCATTAGTACAACATGGCCGACACGTAAACACGACTAGCAAAGGGCGTGTTCTATTTTCGCCAAAAAGGAAGTAGCAAAGACCATTTTTAACGGGCTGCACGTTGGCATGCTGGCCATGTTGCAAAAGGAGTGTATCCTATCTTTTCAAGAGAGTTTTTATAATAAAGAATACTTTAATATATAAAAAGAATATAGCCATTCATCTACATGTTCGAAAATGTAAAGCTTTGCAATAGAGATCAATAATACAATTTTGACGAAATACACACTTTAAAGTTTTACAAACGAATGCTTATTCTTATGCATTAAAATATCCAAACACATTGGTGTACTTTCGTTGTATCTCCATCGCTGGGTTTGCTAAAAAATCAAATCATCAACAAAAACAAGCGCCTTGCACTATGCAAAGATGGCGCTTATAGTTTTTCAAGATAAGCGCAGCCTATTTTCTTTGTCTTTCTTTTCTGTCTACTCACATCTTGACACGTTTGACCCGCCGGCGTCTCTTGTGGTTGGTTTCGGTAGACGGCGGTGAAGGGTCGTCGCGCATGCGCAGTTCTTTCTCTTCCTTTGCACGCTGATGAAACAGAGGCCGGTGTGGTATCTGAGGAGAGCTGCGATCAGCGCAGGAACACTGGCCTGACATTGTTAATTAACTCCTGAGCTAGCCCAGGCTGCCGACGTTGAATCTAGGCCGCATTAGGACCGCCGAGTCGCCAGGTGAGAGCCGATCTAGGAGACAGAAAAAGAGAACCTTGTACTGTGACAGATGGAGCTGTGGCAGGGGCTAGAGAGCTGTGCTCAGCTCCAGGGATGCTTTGCGCTGGCTCTAGTGGATATGAAGCAAGAAGGAGATAATTTGAGTTGATATAGCCATCATCCATACCTGCCATCCTCTTGACTTAGAATGCGGGTGTAGTCAGTCTTTTAAGAGGATGGTTCCATCAAACTGAATGGAGAAGTAACACTTTTTTTGGAGGGTGATAAAGTTTGAAAAGCGAGTGAATCCATTAAAGTATTGGACAGCTTTTTGGATGAAAAAAGTGGATGACACACTCTAAATGTGGGTGAATTGAGGTGTGTGCATGGTCCTGGTAAAGCTGTTGGGCAGATGTGGTTCACGATCTGTCTTGTAATTCCATATTGTGGCGGAGTTCTTCTGTCACTTCTTTGCCTGCTAGGACATGTAGATTAATATCTAAGGGAGGAATAACCACAATATCATTCCCCCAATGTCAATTGCTGCGTCCTTGCCCGTTTGTCGACTGTGTAGCTCATGCTGCTGTCTACTGCATGTCAGAACTGTGGGAGACTAGATAACTTGTCACTAAGACACTTTTCTGCCCAAGTGCTTACTTTTTACAAGTTATTGCCTTGCTTTTTGAATCTGAACTTTGAAGTCTTGGTTTATCTTAACTGTAACAAATACAATAACTGAACATGGTGGCAAAGAATTGTAAAAAGTATACTAATGACTCAACCCATCTACTCCTCTTAATGCGGGAACACTGATACTGGGCCAAATTGAAATTTCCTCTGAATGTAGCACTCTGCAGAAATGTTTGGGGTCACAGCTAGAAACTTTTTTTACACTAAAAACAAGGTCATGTGTGAGCTGAGGACATCACACCTGTACACACTGATTTAACCTGCAAAGAGGGCAGAGATTCTTTTTAACACTGTGATCTGGTGGGAGTCTGTGGATGGGTGCAACCATCAAGTACCAGCTCCGGGATTGCTCTAGACCATGGAAACATGGCTAAACCCTGCCTCTACACCAGATATTGCCTCACCAATCCCTGCCGGCTACAAGATTGTAAGGCAAGACTGTCCGCACAAGCCCGGAAGTGAAGTTGTAATTGTACTCCAAGACGCCATCAGCTGCAATGGCACCAAGTATGGAGACCCATCACCTATATGGAACTCCTCCCGTTCAAGATAACCATCACTGCCAACTTCTCCTTGGACGAAACCTTCGTATACAGACCACCAGGCCCTGCACCAACTTCACCAACAACATCACAGACTTCCTTGCGCTCCTCAGCAATGCCAGCGTCTTCCTCTTCCTCAGAGACTTTACCTTTCATCTAGAACACCACTCAGAAGCAAACTCTACAGCCCTTCTAGAACACCTCATAAACCTTGGCCTCACCCAGCATGTTATTGAACCCACCCTCACCGCCGGACACCTATTGGACCCAATTTCCGCCTTCATTAAGAATCACACAGTTGTCAAGCCAGTAACAATGACTTGGACAGATCACACCCATGTCTGTTTTACATACCCACCAGCACCATCACAGACCTACTACTACTGGGACTTGCAGGTTGCAGCTGGAAAAGCATCACAGAAGACGACTGGGCTTCCGCCCTCTCTGCCCACTTGCCTGAGCACACCAGCAACTTGCTAAAAAAACATCCACATATCCTAAACAGCCGGATCTCTGCATTCACCGTCACCATGGTTCTATTCAAGTGCAACCGATCGGCAAGAGCCTAACCGCAGGCCAGGTTGGTACAGAGAGGTATTCAGGCTGATGAAACAGCACTCCAAGCAACTGCAGCGCTAATAGAAACCATATAAAAAAACACAAATAAAGACATCTTTAAATCTGCCCTAAGACACTACCACCAGTAGATATGGAAAACCAAATGCACATCTCTTAAAAACCACGTTGACGCCGGCACAAACAGCATCAAGGAAATCTCTTCAGCATCAAAGGTTTTACCCCTTCTCTGGCCGCTTCCAGCAACATTACCCCCTTGCAAGACCTTTTCAACAAACTCTCTGAATTCTTCCGTTACAAAATTATCTACTTATACGTCAAATTTGACGCTTAACCGGACACGTCTCGTCGCTCCTTCCTATCATGGCCGAAAAACAAACCCTGAGCTCATGGCCCGCTTTCACCACTGTCGAAACTTTCACTACCTTGGAATCTCATAAACTCCACTGTGGAGTGCCATAAGGTTCATCGCTTAGCCCCACCCTTTTCAGCACATGCATGATCCCTCTGGTAGGCATAATCTGTGCACACAATATCAACATCCTCTTCTACGCTGACCAAGTGCAGCTCATACTCTCTCGGACAAGACCCCCTATACAAGAAACAAGTTCACCTCTTGCAAGACTGAAATCGCTAACTGGATGAAAGCCAGCTGTCTCAGCACTTTTTTAACAATGATTGGAAATGATGAGGCTACTGGACAGGATAGCATTGAATTATTTGTTTGAAAAATGTTACCTCCAGAAATCTTAAGCTGCTTCTTCAAAGGGATTATTTGCCGCAATATCATTACTTTCTACCTACTGCATCAAATCCTCTCTCAGATGTATTTAGGAGTCTGTGGTATAAACTCTGTTGCAGTTCTGTGTTACTTATAAAGAATCCTATAAGGGAAAGGCTTTGGCAAATTAATTTTTCGTCCTCTTCATGAGAGAAAGGAGTGTCTTGGTCTCTCAAAAGCTTTTCTTTGAGGACATTGTATAAAGTGTTAAACTATTGAACAGTCCAGAAGCGCCATAGAAATCTGTAGGATGGTGTTTATATTTTCTTTAGGGGGCAGTCCATTTCAGCTTAAGTGATTTGCACATCCTACGTGAAGCGGTATCACGTTTTGTTTCATCAGCCTTCTGTTTTAGTATCTAGCTTAAACATTAATATTTTATATTCGGTGAAAAAGACACATGTTTATCTTCGTAGATCCATAGAGGTGAAATGGTAAATTGAAAATGTATAATGAGTGGCTTAATGTTATACTGCCCTTCACGATTCCTGTTTTCCAGTGCCAAAATTGTTTTTGTAAATTTGGTTGGCATGCTCTTACTTGCTATTGTACTTCTGTATGCACACAGGGCATAAAGGAAAGACTATCAAATGAGCCATAGACATCTTTAGCTATTGCCAGGCTGCCTAACCTGGCTCCAGGATTAATAAAAGTGTAGTGGGTGGAATTCAGAAGCACCCAGAAGTGTCTGATTTTGTAGGCATGCCATGACCTTGCAGAATTGAAACTGGTTGGGTGTGGTGTTCTGGAGCCCTTAAGATAAATGCCCTTAATTAGCAGTGAAGGTTTTTCTCATGTGATACCTGAATGTGCATGGCAGTGTGTGAAGCAGCAAGTTTGCTGTGGGCCAGGCAGGAGCATAGCTTGTGTGAGGGAAGCCAGTTGGTGTGCGTCAAATGTCTGTGTGGCCCTAGTGTTCTCGCAAGACACTGAAATGTATCTCTTCTGCATAGTTGTGGAATGAAGGCACACTTTCCTCAAACCATATCACCTTTATCCTGCTAATAAGTCCTACACATGGCAAGCGTGATACATTGATATTCATGGAGAATATTCACTGATTAACTTGAGTCCTATTTCTGATCATTTAAGGTCTTTAACATACGATGCTGAGCCCACTCAGGACTGATACATTTTGCTCTTTGTCAATCAAATTTAACCCCACCCTTATTGCATGGTCTTCGAACATTTTCATGCTGTACCCAATCTCAGTGGGGCCTCTTCGGAATGACCATTATGCTCTCAAAATTATTTTATTAATTTGGCAGCACTGAGCATATTTAGCAATTCAAACTTTACACTTGTTTAGTTATCCCTTTTGAAAATGTGTCAAATATATAGTTTCTAACATGACTGTGGCAGGCTGGACTGCCAACAAGTGTAATAGTATGTAGTGTGGGATCCTTTTATCAAAAATTGAGATGAGTAGAAACGTTAAGGTTTATTTGAAGCCCTCCACTCTCAGTTTGACACCAATCTCCAGCCAGGACTGCAGTGGAAAAATACATTACTGATGACTCATTACAAAGTGGCTCACTGACACTCTTTTATTTAGTTAAAATACAGCACTGCTCTAAGTATGATTTTCGTCTCTGTTTATTAGGATCATAATAAAGGTCTCTTGATCAGAACCTGCACCTCCAAACTCCCCTTAGATCAACTTGACCCCCCTCCTTTTGAAGTCCTCTGCTGCTTCCAGAATCCCTGCTGTTATAATGGATCATTCAACACTGGAATCTACTATAGCTAAGATTCCTGAGGGTGTCAGGAATCTTTTACAAAACTTTGTCCACAATGTTCAAAGCGATACCAAAGGGGATAATGGGCGGAGCATTTGAGCAAATCAAACACTCACCCCCAGTCAACTGATCTGGGTTTAATCCATCATCATTCTTTAGCTCACTCCACCACCCCAGTTCAGACATGGCCATATGGAAATCGGTCTGAGCCTGTGCCTCATGGGAACAGCCCAGCCTGAACTGCCAAGCCATGTCTTCCTTGACCATAAACAAGCATCCCAGGATGACATGGTCAGACTGATTTGCATATGGTCATGTCTTGACTGGGGTGCTGGAGTGAGTTAAAGACCGATGATGGATTAAACCCAGATCAGTTGACTGGGAGTGAGTGTTTGATTTGCTCAAGCACTCTGTCCATCACCCCCCTTTGGTATCGGGCCAAAATCATTGCTTCCCAAAATCCATAGAATCGAAGATCTGACCGTCCTGCAATATTACTGCGACCAAAGAGTACATGGAAACACATAGGGCAAATAGTCATATAATAATAATTATAGTGAAGTAGACTTCCAGACCTCACGACATGTCATGTAGCCTTTGAAATTCGTCAAGCCCAGAACATGCAAACTTGTGACAGGGAAGTAATCCTGCTGTGTGAATGCTTACACAACTCGAAGATATATTGACAGAGGTCAGCAACATTTTAACAAAGGGTTTCCGTTCTCAAAAAGGAAACAGCATATAAACTCACCATAGTGTAGCAACCGTAGCTTGACAGCAATAACAGAACTGACGTCTTGTGATGGTTTGTAGGCAACTTAGATAGATCATTGAAATACACACAGTGCAGCCTGGGGCAGTTAAGGGCCTCATATCATGCAAACCCACTGCAGGCAAATAATGATAATGAAGGTGTAAAAACTGAGCAGAATAAAAAAAGATTAGCTAAGGTTTAGACTAGTTAACCAGCAACATCTACGCAAAATCCTTCTTGTGAACTGGGTGCAGGGGAGAGTGCATCATGCAGAAGGCAGTATATGAGTGATTCAAGATTCAAGATTCAAAGATAGCTTTATTCGGTATTTGACAAACACCATATAAGCAACATTACAAAATTCGATTAAAACAACATTAATTAAACATTTACATACTAAAAGGAGATTGTTACAAAAAATACATATTCATTACCCTAGTCATTCAATTAATCTAATATTAAAAACCCTATAAAAATTTTTTCTAGAAAGCGATTGATATATGTATCGTTACATTTGCATGATAGAAGGGTTGAGGTAAATATGACATATTTATGTATTATATGGTGTTATTAGGCACAGAATAATACTTCTACAAACCCTCAATCTACTAATCGTTTCTCATAGACCCTCTACATTTTATGATAAACGACAGGAATTTTATCATCACTCCAATAGTACATTCGTCTTGAAGCAGATACAATCTGTGGAGGGCTGCTTTACAACTTCTCAGGCCCCACAGTTTTAACAAAGGCAATAGATGTTTTTTCCTACCCCATTGATAGTACTTGCAAAAGAGTATGCAATGTATGTTAGACTGAGTAGCTACACCGTCACACGGGCAATTAGTCATTTTCACTGACCAATCATTCGGGGCAGGGAACGTTATTAACCTGAAAAAACAGTCTGTCCTCAGACGAGCTAACAGCATTCTATGGTAAGGGGAGATATTTGGCGCCAGATAAGGATGTAAACCATGTTCATACAAAATCTGGCGGTGGGCTATAATGGTGGACTTATTCCCATCTAGATAATATCTCCTCTCCTCCAATAGGCCAAGACATGTCTCTTTTAATACTTTTTTGGGGATTTGGGCGCATGATATTGGGTCTGAAAAGAATTCTGGGTTGCCGATGGAGTTCAGGAATTTTTTAACGTAGGCTAGCCAAGGTTGTTTAGCGCCATTTCCTTGCTGCAGGCAATCCTGAATTACCTCCCTATTGAAGGTCGTGTCCTCGCATGTCCAGATCTTATGCCACAACATAACTGGTGCTATCTTTATAATGTCACTAATGTGAGCTCTATCCAGTTCGTTGTGGCAGATGGTAGTGGATGTGGAACGTGGGACTCCTAGGAGGTACCTCAGGAAAGCATTCTCCACCCTTTGGATTTCGGAGCTATCTGCAAGTCCCCAAATCCCCGCCCCATAAACAGCTGTGGACACACATTTATCCTTCTTGTGAACTGGGTGCAGGGGAGAGTGCATCATGCAGAAGGCAGTATATGAGTGATAATATAGAGCAGAATACTAAGCAATCTTATCGTCCTTTGTCAAAGTTGAAAAAACGATGATTGGGAATCTCAGAGCGCAAAGCCTCACAAACGTATCTCAGTGAAGCAATTGCAGCTCATATTAATTGTTTATTTATTGTCTTCTAAAGTGCGAGCTCTACCCAAATGTTTCAGCACCATACATAGTGGATGTGAAACATGAGACTGAAAGTCAACCTCGTTTTGGCTGGTACCATATGGTAGAATCTTGCAAAATGACTTTGTTTTCAACATGCAAAGAAGACTGATAGTGCTGAGAATGTAGGTGCAAGTGGTGAGAGAAACAAAATGCCAGCGCCCTACAAAACAAATTCAGCAACAACAGTTAGTCTTGCGAACGCAGCAACTAAAGACACAATTGTAGCAGAGATCACACATTCAACTTGGGAATCGGCACTGAGATAGAGCAGGCAGGACTGCATGAAAGTTGGAAAAACTTGGGCTGCACTGAGAAAGGGAAAGTAATTGATAAATGTACTAGGTTCAGCCGCAGCATGTGGGTCTTGGAAGGCGATGACCAGGGGACAGCACCAAATCCAGTATTCAAAGCTAAAAGTGTGATTTTAAGTTATTCAGGAGTTATAGAGTTAGTGAGGAGAAACTGTAGTCTACAAAAGAAACAAACAGTATGGATCATGGGCTTAGACTGTCTAGGTGCAGGTGTTTCTCTTAAGGGGCACATTCCTGAGAAGGGACCATGCTCTGTTTTTAATGTGAAAAGGAAGTGCATTTCGCGCTTTTGCAGGGTTGGTGGAAAATGATTTTCAGACCAAATACAGAAAGCTCACTCTTAAATCAAATTTAGGAGTGCAAATGGCTGGACACAAGACTGCCAGACATTTCCAAAAGTTGACTTAACAGTCGTAACTCCAGTTCATTTGTGTATTATTTCCTCATTACAGTGTGATATTACACAGGGAGTAACTCCCTTACAATAATTGATTGGGGGTGGGAGTGGCTCAAGGCATATTTAGCCTTGACAGTTTGTGGACACCCTCAAACACATCCGTTTGTGGCCCCCTCTGACAGTTTTCCGTCCTGGAAATGGTCACATTTACTTATAGTAAGGGCTAGAATATTATCCCTTTTCCCAACATGTGTAATTTTTAAACTACTTGCCTAAAGGACAAAGCTTCAGAAATCAACTTGTCCTGTACAAAAAATGACTTGCCTCCTCCAGTGCCATGCATTGAGGTGGGTAATTCTGCAGCATTCTCGTTGTATCAGAGCTGTGTTAATAGCCTACCTGACTAAGCTGCAGCACACATAATATCATGGTTTGAATTCTAGAAAGGCTCTAATTTTGCTACCTACATGTAATGGCAGAAAAAAGACCGGAAGTAGTAGTTGCAGGGTTGGAACACCCTACGAGTCTGTGTACACTCACAAACGTATTTGTTTAAGGGTACCCTCCAACTCTTCTCCGATCTCTTCCCACACTTGAAGGATGGAAATATTCTCCTGATAAGAGGAGTGAAACTCTTTCCAGAAGGAGGAGAGGTTATGAGAGCGCAGGGAAAGTGAATTTGTTCATTAGCTTGAGCAGCTGTACCAGTGTATATTTGCTTACGTAAAAATGGAATTCACAAAACATTGCTAGGAGTACTGTTTCCAGCTCTACGTTTGTAAACTCTTGTGAATTCTTAAAAGAAAAAAATCTGCAGCAATGCAGGGACCTGTACATGCATGTGCACTTTTGGGCCATTCGTCAACAATTGGGCACCTAACTTATTTTCGTGTTTACTGTAACGGTTTCGCATATTCTCCGTTATTATTTTATATAAATAGTTACTTGCATCAAACGTTTTACTAAATGGTGCCTCATTGAAATGGTATCTACAATTACACTAAAGTTTCACCATTTTTTTTAAGTTGCATGTTTTTGTGTGCATTTTTATACTGAAAGCAAATAATCACCGTTCTTGCTTTTAAACTTGTGCATGTCGCTGCAAATAAACATGAAGCCCATAAGAAGCTTTATAAAGTAGCCTGAAATTGTTACATTTTGCAAGCATACATGCTTTTGTACTGTAAGCACTGTCACTAATGCAAGCTGAGATTACAGGGAGTGTGCATTTCTTTATAGCACTCCCTCTAATAATAAAGACTTCGTGTGAATGAACCTCATATGTTTTCGAACAACGTGTACATATCGATACATTCTTGCCTTAGTGACGGACAGTCCTCCCTCATAAATCCGTTCTGTGGTACTGAAATAGGCAGCCAAAGGGTTTGTGCTGCACTGGGTTACTTGTCGAGTAGACCAGATAAACATAAAAACTTGTCCTTGACCCCTGGTAATAAATATATCCGGGGCATTCAGCAAAAGGAATTCAGCACCCTTGTTTTTCAAGGTTGATACTGAAAATGAACACTCCTAAACCTTGTGGGGTTTAGGTAAAAGGACTTCTCCAAAAGGAAAGTATTTTCTCGTTGCAAAAAGTCAGTTGGGATTACTACTTTACCCAAGCGTTGCAGGTATGTGCAGGTAATAAAGGGGTGCTCTGGGAGCATTAGCAATTTCAACGTGCATGCAACTTTGAGCATCCTTTTTTTTTAAAATATATTTTTATTGCAGGAGTCAGTCAAAATTACATGTTGGTCTGCTGTAAAATAACCGGTGATGAAAGCACCGACAATGATATAACATTAGTACACGGCCATTTAGCCCACAATCCGGAGGGCGGGCGGCGTTCACGGTAAATCGAGGCATGTGGGCATAGCGGCCTTCTAGTAATGACAGTCATTAATTAAAGGTTCACTTCTGCTTTTCTAAACAATATGAAAAAAAGGTCCCCCCCCCCCCCCCCCCCTTTAAGCAAATTGAACACCCCCGGAGGACTAAGTTCCAAACCTTCAATGCCATAAGTCATCCGTGCTGTTGGAAACCACCGTCGCTCCCATTTCCCTCTATCCGCATCCCTCCTCCCACCCCGCCATCGGTGATCTGAGAAACGTGCAGTGAGCATGTGCACCCCGCCATCGGTGATCTGAGAAACGTGCAGTGAGCATGTGGTAGGAGATGTTATCCTTCCTAAAAGGAATATCATGCCAGTATTACTCTTTAGGCACGTAGGCTGCCCCCCATCATCGCTGTCGGTGTCACTGGGTGTGTTGTGGTCGCGCAGGGCCTGCACCAATGTCTCCCACTCCTGTGCTGATTCTAGCGCCTTCTCATTCTTCTGCCGCCTCGCCAGCTGATACCTCAAAGTGCTCTCGCCCTCAGCCCATTTAAGAAGTTCGTTGCGCCATTTAGTACCTGTTGGACCAACCCGCGCCTTCCAGTGTCTGGTTATTTCTCGCTTCGCCAGGAGTAGCCCCAAATCGATAAATTTACTTGTGACTTTGTTTTTGGGGGGGCCAGCCAAGCCAGGAGCGCCCCTGATTTATCCCCCTCAGCAAGCGACCTAGTCAAATAGGCCTTGTAGTCAAAGCTACGCAGCCGTTCAACTTCCACCGCTTCCCTTGCTGCCGAAATCTGTTGTTGGAGCTCCGGGCGGCCGGGACGGAGGAGCTCTGTCTCGCGGAGTGTCCGATCAGCTTTGGCTAGGTCCTCAAGAAGGACTCGTCGCATCCCCACCACCACTTTAAATGCATCCCATTCAATGGCCCTCGCCCCAGCTGTGCCCTCATTCTCCGCGAAGTACTCGGTGATGCTGTCTTCCAGTTCCCTCCGGAACACCAAATCTTCCAACATCTCGGGCGTAGCCTCCAAGTCGGAACGCAGGGGGTACCCGGGAGCCATCGAAAATCGGCCAGCAGAGGATTGTGGTCGGAAATGGTCCTCGTCAAATACTTAGACCTCACGGCCGAGGTTACCAGTTCCGGCGACCCCAGCAATACATCCAACCGCACATGCAACTCGTGCATGCCGAAAAAGTGGGAGTAGTCTCGGGCACATGGGTGCTGGGCTCGCCAAATGTCCATCAGTCCCCATTTAGTCTGCCATTCCAATCTACCCTTGGCTACCCGGTGGGTTGGTGAGTCCGGAAGTGGAGGATGGGATCTGTCAAGGTCGACGTCCACCACCGAGTTAAAATCCCCCCCGATTAACAGAGGTCCCGATAAGTAATGGGCCAAGGAGCCCGACATTGAAGCCAGAAAGGCGAGTTGGTCCACATTAGGCGCATAAATGCAGCAAATGCTCAGATCCTTTCCCCCCCAGCTTGTCCGCAATGGCCACAAACCTCCCCTCCGGATCCACAGTGTGTTTGGTGACCTGCAGGGGAACCCCAGCCCTACCCAGATCAGCGCGCCTCTAGCATAAGCTGAGTATGTGGTGTTGTATACCTGCCCTCTCCACCTACGCTGCAACGCCAATCCCTCTGACTTGGTAAGGTGTGTCTCTTGTAGCAGCGCAATCTGTACGCCTCTGCGTACCAGGTAAGCGTGAACCTTATGTCTCCTGGACATGGAATGCAGGCCCGCACGTTCCAGGTGATGCACTTCAGGGTGGATAAATCAGCCATTGTCCCATGGTACCTCAGCAAACCTCCCCCAACAAAGCTCAAACACAGTTAAATATGGTGTAAGCCCCGCACCGATGGCGTGCCCTCCCCCCCAACAACAAAACAACCCCCAAACTTTCCCCCCCCCACCATCCCCAGAACAGGTCCCAAATAGAGCCATCTAGTTCCCATCCAAACTACACTCACAGAAAAATCCCAAACTAACCTTACGATAGCCACCGCAGGTGTGCCTTAAGGGCAAAGTGGGGGCCGAGCGTCGACTGGGGGTCTCCGCACCTCAAAGCTACCAAAGTGCGACAGAGCCCTGAGATATGAGGGCCGAAAATGGGTGTGACCCCAACCCACCTAATATTCAGTTATTCAGCCGTTCCCACAATGACTCTCCCCTCCCCTCCCCCCACACCCTCCCGCCCAACTGGAACCAGCTCACCCGAAATCATCCCTGTCCATCAAGCAGGCCCTCCGCCGTCCCCGGGGTTATCACAGGGAGGTTCACGCTATCAGTCTCGGAGTCCTCCGTGTCCGTGTGACCTCCACCCCCGCCAGGCTCTGAGTCTTCAATTACCGGCCCTTGGGAGCCAGACATACTGGAAACCATCTCCAGCACCCCCGTCTCTCCGCCGTCGTCTCCACTGTCGAGGGTCGACCAGATCTACCTCGGCGATTCCGGATCCTTTTAGACCTCCGCTGTAGGCCCACTTCTGAGGTGTTCTGGAAGGAGGACCCAAAACCATCTTTGCCAGCTCTGTATAGTTCAAGCCAACTACACACGTCCTCCAGGGTATCGAAGAACTTGGTCGTGCCGTCCAGGATGATGCGGAGCCTTGCCGGAAATAACCAGGAATACTGTATGCCCTCACTCCTCAGTTCTCGTTTGATCGCTAAGGAGGAGGCCCTCCTCCGCTGAGTTTCATAGGTGTAGTCTGGAAAAATGTTCACTCGACTGTTTGCCACCTGGTAGGGCCCATTCTGTCTGGCGGCATTGAGCAGTAAATCCCTGTCTCTGAAATGTAGGAGTCTCGCTACCACCGGGCGTGGAGATCAGCCCTGCTGCGGCGGTCTGGCTGGCACCCTGTGCGCCCGCTCCAGAGTATAGAAGGAGGAGAGCCCCTCTGGCGCTACCACGGTCCTTAGCCAGTCCTCCAAATAGGCCACCATATCACTGCCTTCGATTTTTTTCCGGTAGGCCCACCACACGGATGCTATTCCTCCTATTGCGCCCTTCCGCATCCTCCGCCCTGCGTTCCAGAGCATCAATGCGGGTCAAAGCGTCCTTCATGGCGGCGGCTAGAGTTTTTTGGGCGGGTTCCAAGGTTCCCACCGAGCTCTCCACTTCCTTGACCCTGTCCGAGAGCTTGCCGTGGTCCGCCCTGAGCAAGCCCAGGCTCGTCGCGACCTGGACAATGTCTTGTCGGAGGGCCGATCGTGTGCCAGTGATCGCCGCTAAGATCTTGTCGAGTTGTTGAAGATGCGGGCTCCCGGATCTCTCCGGATCCAATCGATCGTCCTTATCAGGCATCTCCATGTCCGTCGTGGTCTGGGTGCTGCCCTTAGTATTCTTCGGCTTCACCATAGTTGCCGTGGTCTCCAGCGGAGGACCCGGCGGATACCCCACCGGGGGATGGTCAATCAGTGTACCTTCCGCTATCGCCGAAAGCCCCGTGCCGATGCGGACCGATGGTCGGGGCCCGGTGCGGTAGTGGGAAATAACTCAGCTATTCATACCACCAGTGCCCAGATGTGGATATTCTCCCAAAGGGGTTTCGTCTGCCGATGCTGTACAGGGCTCGACAAATCTGAAAAATTGTACTAGTCCTGCAGGTCTAGTAACTTGGAAAATCCCCTCGACCCAACTGCAACCTACTTGACCTCTGTCTTTGAAAACAGAGCAAAAGTGACAAGTTAACAAGATTTAAAGGCATCTTTATTGCTTAGTTCCTTTGTGAGCAATAAAAATGCCTTTAAATCTTGTTATCTTGTCACTTTTGCTCCGTTTTCAAAGGCAGAGGACAAAAGTTAGTTTGTTTCCTACTCGCCAGAAAGGGCGAGTAGGAGCTAAAAATAGCTCGTCCTCATCCATTCTCCCTCGCAAATGCGAGCGGGCGAGTGGATTTGTCGAGCCCTGCTGTAGGAAGCCAGCGGTCATGACAATGGGGCTTCGCAGATAGCAATGGCGTCCGTCGTTGATGCCACTTGGCGCAGGCACCCAGCGACCTCTATCTTCTGCCGGTCCACGCAGGCCACCGGCCAGCCGGGTCCCAGCCACCCCTCCGCTGGTGACAAAAGGGCAGTCGGAGGAGGGGGAAGGGGCCACCACCAGGTAGTAGTACACCGCCGGGGTCTTCGATCTCCCCGAGGCACTGTCGCCTCCGCCACCAGTTACAGGCCTAGCCGACCACCAAGTGATTAGTCCATGCTCCGTTCAGCCAAACTCGCTGATCCTCGGTTCCCAGAACGGGCTCAAGTTTCTCCCAGTGTGGTACAAGTAGACACACACGCTGCCGATCCCGAGGGCAAGATTGGGTAGGCCTGTGTAGTTCCGAGCAGGACTTCGTGTTCGGCCGCTCCCCTTTCTCCTCTGGGCCTCGTGGCGCAGTTAGGTATCGGTCGAGCGGCGGTCTTGATAGGCGCCGTTTAGGAGGTCACAGGTGATTCTTGTCTCTCAGGCAGTCGGCACCGGCGTCATCCCCCCCAGAGGGGGAAGGAAGAAGGAGGTGACTCCGAAGGCACGGTCCTCCTAGGCCCACGGGCCGCTCAGGACCATGGAGACGGAGTGGGCGCCATCTTTTTTTTAAATTTTTTTTTTTAATTTTTGGAAAACCTTTATTAGAGGTAAGACCAGTTACAATCGATACAAAGCAGAACATCATAATCAGCCATCGGAACAGGTTCAAACAGAGCAAGCAATTAGACCATGGCAGTGCAAATCTCCGTCCCACAGAAGTTCGGTTGCAACCCAGGAGAGCAATTTTGTCGGAAAACAACAGGATTAATGAAGGTTTAATTTTAAAATAAAGTAGAAAGGGCAGGATCTGTGGCAGTATATGTAGATCAAAGCAAATCAGGGGAAGCTCGAGAGGCAGGATGATCGTAGTCCGGGAGAACTGCCAGTGGGGCGTAATGATTCCACTCGGTACCAGGATAGTCAAAAAACAAGCAGTCCGCCCCCCAAACAAATTCCCGAGCGCCATAGCAAAGCAGTCTAAATCCCCCTTAATAATCGAAGGGAGGCAAGTGTGCAGAGAGCTACCACCACAAAGATCTCGAATAAAGAAAAGGAGAAAATAGAATTAACCAGGAACAAAAAGAATAAGAGGGCCATAGAAACAAAGAAAAATAGGAAAACAACAACACCCCTTCCCCATCCCCCCCACCCTGCACCCCTGCATGTGGCCATGGCCTACCCCCCAGCAGCGTGCCTGTCGCCCATTGTGAACCCGAAATATAGACAAGAGAATAAGAGAAATAAAGAGATAAAAAAGGAAAAGGAAGAAAATAACCAACAGCCCACGATAGGGAAGGAAACGTGGGGGAGACTCCCAGTGCGGGAACCCCAACCTCCCCCCCTCTTCACCCACCTTCAAAATCCATCAGCGAGCAAATACACAATATTGGGAGCACCTACTTAAACAGGATATATCAACCACTACGCAGTCAAAGTCCCACGGGGGGGGCATAGTGCACCCCCAGCCGCAGAAATGGCGCCCTAAGGACACTCGACTCTCACAGGCAAACCGGATCAATGATGCAGGTCCCACCCGCCCCAAAATGCCGGACCGGGGTAGAATCACAAAGTGAAACAGTCATGGCAGTTCAGGAATAACCAAAACCTCTCCAAAGTCACATGAAGCAATCAGCCACCACCGATCGTAGTCCACGGAGTACGCTGTCCTGTAGCCGATCCGCCGTGAGACACCAGAAAGTCTCCCCAGGGAGCAAGTCCGCAGTGTCGCCATCAGTAAGCCATCTTCACGTTGCGCCGCAGCCCCACAATAACCTTTACCACAATGAAAGTGACGAGCGAAGCTGGTGACGGCCACAGTGAAACATCGGTTCAATAATAATCAGGACTACTTCCCTCCATCACCAGAACGTAGGTCCGCGGCCCCTTAGAGAAATACAGTCGCCATCCAGGCTTCCAGTACATCCAGCCGCCTCCACAAAGTATAATCCATCGAATCGCCACTGTTCCAACGAGCAGCGCCATGGCGCAATACAGGCAGGCTTAGGAGTCTTCGGTCCCTCCCCAGTCAAGATGGCGGCTTGCCTGTGTATTAGCAATGGGCAAAACAGGGTGCCCTTCTCCCCACCACTGAGTATTGTTTGCGGGCCCCCCTAGTCCAGAAAGGCACATTAAAATCGTGCTCTCGCCAGCGCCCATGAGCTGGAGATAAAATGTCAGTTCAATTTGCAGGCATGTAAAATGCTCCAGATAAACAGCGAGCAATTCTCAAAGTCCGGCAGCCAACAAAACGCGAGGTCCCGGTCGCCGGCATCGGGCAGGCCGCCCTGCGCTGGGAAGCATATCTCCGTCCCTGGAGCCAGGAATTTCGCCGGAGTCGGACGCCTCACCTCGGCGTCCCTTCCGACGCACGGAAGCTCCTCGTTTTCTCGGGGCAGGCAAGCGGAACAGGCGGTGAGGAGAGAAGGTCGGCGGAGCCGGGACTCGGTGCGGCCATCTTGGCCGCCGGCGGGGCTCTGCCCCCGCAGGCGCCATCTTGAGCTCCGTTCCGCTCGCCCCGCGTGTTCCCGATCGCCCAAAACGGGCCTCGCTACAGGTCTCCAAAGTCGCCTCCTGGTTCTGCGCCCACAGCACTCAACGATCCGGGGGTCGGGGCGACCGTGTCGCCCGGGAATCAGGATTAATGGC
The DNA here is from genome assembly GCF_964263255.1 of Lissotriton vulgaris. Lineage (NCBI taxonomy): Eukaryota > Metazoa > Chordata > Amphibia > Caudata > Salamandridae > Lissotriton > Lissotriton vulgaris. The sequence goes on from NC_141697.1 coordinate 98,377,540, forward strand.
GGCTTGGTCGCGGAGCCGAGCGCTCAGGCGACCTCCACCATCGGCGCTCAAGCCACGCCCTCCCAACTTTGAGCATCTTGTACGTTTGGTTGAGATCTTGCTTTAGCACCAGAGGATTCATTTTTGTCGAAACCAAATCGTGGCACTGTTGCCTAGTAGGCAATGGGCTGCATGAGGGCAGAGCAGGCTTCTCCAAAGAGTAGCTTTAAGTTACCGTAGCTCTCAATCTACCTTATAAAGTAGCTCTCCTGCATGCAGCCGAGTTTTCTAAATTAGACGTGTTGGTTAGATAACTTAATTTATGATGCCAAAATTGAAAAACTAGTATTTAAGACAGAAATTTGTGAATTTTCAGAACTCATAAGCTGATGTTTGCAGAAAAATGGTTGAATTTCCAAAATATATTTAAGGCAGATATTTGAGTGATAAATCATTGTTGGCGAGACCTATCATTAACATTACCTTGGCGCCAGGGACATTGCTGCTATAACATCTATATCACTTATTTACAGACATTTCACATTGAGAAATCCATTTTTACATTACTGCTGGCACTTGTTCTTTATGAACAGAGGTGATTACTATTGTAATGTTGCATATGGTGGGCATTAGTTTAATCTAGTCTGATGCAGTCATTGTTATAACTACTCCACAAGGGTAGAGTGTAGTTGTCTAATTAACAAACTAGACACTAAGGCTATAATTCTCAATGAAAGAATTGGTTTGGCTGGTGCTACAATTCAAAACTTGTAAGCGCGTATTATGCTTATGCAAATGATTTTTCACAAAATCCATATCTCAGTTCATGACAGACAAGAAAAAGGATAGTGACAGAGAGTAGGGGCACCGATGTTCCTGCCCTAGAAGGAGAAGCAATTTTGTTAAGGCCGGCTGGTGAGTTCAAGTGACGAACAGCAAAGTGTACCTGTTGGTGTGATGTAGAGCTAGTTCCTGCATTAAGGACTGGGATATGGGACGAGGTATTAATGTGTGTAGGTAATATACTCTTTCAAGAAAGAACACTATATCCATACCTGAAAGTCTAATTTCTATGATTACAAGTGGGTGCTCAGGCGAGTAGAAACTAAACAATGAATATTCCTGGAAGACACTTTTAACACCTTAGCTGCTTCGTAGATATCCCTCCCCAGTGCTGCGCTGTCCATTGGAACTAGTGCTGAATGGACGTCCAATGGTCGTGCGCAGCACTGGGGAGGTAGCGCTCGTGACGACCGTGGGCCGTCAGCAGCGCTTAAGAGGCTATAATTCTGTCAGCTTAACTGCTGCAAAAATGTAGGTTGAATGACATGTTTATAAGTGCTGTCAAAGTCAGTTTGCTGGCACTGACCAACAATAGCAATAGGTGGGAGTGGTATTCAGTTAAAATAATAACTAAAACATACAGTTTAACGGTGAGGTAAGTAGATGGTGTTCCATAGAATACAACGTCCTTAAATTAATACATTCCATTAATTGCATGGTGCAAAGCCTAATTAATTGCTCTTGCTCTTTGTGGCAGTATTGTGTTGACTTTCTTTTTTCAGCTTAAACTACTGAGTTCATATATGAGAATCAGCATTTCTTAAAACTCATAAAGCATATTTTCTGTAGCTTCATGGGGTGAGAGATTTTTGCCAAACTGATTTCTGGTTGTCTTCTAGCTGTTTGAATTGTGGATCCATTGTAGAAATGTACAAGCATGTTAAGAGGGATTCTACATTGCTCTAATGAGAATGGTACATTATTTGAGAGTAATTGTGGGTTCACCTGCGGGAGTGATGCTCATTTGTTGATAATAGTGGAGCATGCATGTTCTTTGGTGCGCATACACTGATATTCCACTTTGAATGGCACCGGGTACAGTTTAAATCTGAGCCTGATTGATTGATAGTCTATGATGTAGACTGATCGTAACCTGCATGTTCATTGGCTTTAATAGCGCGTATTCTCAGCCTGCATATGGAGTTGCCTTAGGTGCAGGGCCTGCATGTTCACAAGTCTTTGGTACAGTCTAAGCTAAGCCCATATGAACTGTTGTTCTTTAGACCAAGATGAACATGCACATTCAGTTGTCTCGGGTGTGCATAACACTCTCCCGGTATGTTCAGTGATCTAGAGTACAGTTTGTGGATGGACTGTGCTTTTGCCTTATTCCCGTACACTTTTAGAGTAGCATGTAAAATTTGGGGTTATGGTCCAAAGTTATGCATGGTGTCCAAGTTAGATTCACATGAAATGATGCAATTCAGTTCTACAAGAAGTGAAAATAATAAAACTATGAGAGAAGTTGGGGCACTGGTTTCCAGCAATTTATTTTTCTGGATTTTTTGCACAAAACATGCATATCCCGAAAGAGGAAACAGCTTTGCGCCCTCACACTTATGATGCCCTGAATGCTGCTTTAAAAGTTTAATTCAGACATTTTTAACAAAATAATGGTAACGATTTAAATGGTCAGAAGAAAAAGAACATGTATAACCTTCAAAGGAGGGGCATAGGCTTATATTAGCACAAAAACGTCAGTACCTGTCAACGTGCATCAACAGTAGATGACACTTGGTCATAATTTCCTAGAATTGTGGTGAAGAAGAATATGAAAATTATCAAACCTGCAGAGTCAAGTCCTTAAACAATTAATCCATATCCCACAAGCAAGCATCTCTATCTAAGGGAGCAGCCCTGCATGTCTGGGTCCCAAATTACATTTTGGCATCTTCCCTATAAGAATGTAGTGGTAGGTATGCCCAATAATGCACCCACGTATTTCAAGGCCTAGATTTAGGTGGCAACAAAGTTTTGATGCAGCATTACAGAAGGTGAAGTTGTCGCAGAGGATTGGTTTGTCGTGTATGTGTAAAATAAGAATGAGTTCCAAGTATGCCTATTAAATGTGAACTGTACTGAACTATTTTGTGTTGGACTGTGTTCTACCCAGGAAATATGCACTTAAAGATAAAAATCAACAGCATATACATATTATGAACTCTGTTGTGAAAATCTATTAATTTAGAGTAGAAGACCATTTAGAGTTATTTGCTCTGTTATTCTTGCACACTGTGCAGAGCAATAGCAAACAAATTCAAATGAAGTCCATGTGACCACTTTTTCAACGCAAACAGTCAGCGTGATGTTGGCCATAGGACTAGATGGGCTAATGGACTCATTTAAGTGATATGAGAAGTGGGGCAGGGATTGATAAACCACCGCCCTTTTTCTAGTTGCCTTCTGTGCCCTAACCTCTGTTCATATTTTTTGCTGTTTGTCATTCTTTGCAGGCATTTATTCGTTATAAAATGCCTGCTTTTATGAGCATTTTCTCCACATTAGCCAGTTGCTGGAGGTTTGCAGACCTGTTCTGATGTGTATCCAAAGGTGTTGTACTTCATTTGAACTCAAACATTCAAAAACTAAGGTGCATAATCAAATCCTGGGCTGAGCATGGCTTTCTCAACCCCGTTGACCGCATTTTGAGGAATGAATATATGAATATGGACGTTGTCGATTTTTAACCACACATTTTGATTTTTAGCAATTCAGTGTACGGCAATCCGTGTATAGCACATTGTGAACTAAGATTCTTCTTTTTATTTCATACATGGCTTCTGAATAATTTATGACCCGTTCTGTGAGAATGATTCCACCATATACCCCACACTTACTGATATTTTTGCAGGCATTCCTGTGACTTGTCCACAACCTCCTCCACCATGACTCACCAGTCCATTCCCAGAGTCTATTCCACCAGAGAGGGGGCTTCATTCACCTTCCAATATAAAGGTTTTGTAGCCTTATCCCCGATTTCATATATTTTGTTGTTGCTTTGTTGCCTATGCCAGAGATGCTGCGCAGCTTCTTCCTGAGTGAGAGCCTTAACCATTCTAGATGATGCTGTATCAGCTCGTTGGGGGATCTATCTGTTCCATCCCTAGCTGGCCTATGTTGGAATTCAGATTGCTAAAATCTCTATCCCTTCGCTTTTTGGCCTCTTTCTGATAGGCCATCTCTTGTCTGTGCAGATCTGTTTTAAATGCCTCACAAAATGTGGATGATGACACACTTCTACCCCATTTAATTAGAAGTAATCAACTATTTATTGTCTGAAGTGTTCTCCAAAGTCAACATCACTGAGCCGTTAGATGCTCAACCCCCATAACCCATCCTACCTTCTTCTGATCTGTCTTACAGTAGTTAGCAGTGGCTTGTGATCAGTCAAGGTGCATGGTAATATGTGAGCCATAACTATACATTTTGTGTTAGCAGCTGGAAGTAGAAGCTAATCAAACAAGCAAGGCCCACAGTTGCTTTCCGGGACCTCTGTGTGACCCTGTAATGACACCAGCGGGAGAGGAAGTTAGAACAATGCTCAGCAGTGATCCTCTGCTTTAAGTCAGAGATGTACACCAAGTCTGCATGCTAGCGAATTGGCACTGTATGATGAGGGGAAAGAGACAAGGGTTCCCTCACATGCCACCTCTTAATTTACGGCTGGCCCTGTGTTTTCCCCCTTCATACTGGCTTACATTGGTTCTCTTGGGTGTCACTGTTCACCTTCTTTTGTTTTGGTGAGGAAACGAAGGGGAGGCTTGGGTTTCTCTACTACACCCTCCCTCTAGGTTCGTAGCAGCTCCAGCCCAGTGTTTAGAAAAGAAGATCCACTTCTCGGGCCATTCTTTGTGTAGGCTTACAAGGAAGGGAGATCTCTGCTTTCTGTGCTCACTGTGGCGTTGCACCAGTCATCCGTGCCCTCCCGCATTGGGGGTCTTCTTTGACACTCTGGCTTTTGTACTGCCCTGGTGGGTTAAACCACATCCTTCCGACCACTTTTTCAATGTGGTTCCTCACCCCACAACTGCTCACGTGCTCTAGCCCGTCTGCGTGTCGGCTCTTCTGTGTTTGGTCCAACCCGCAACTCCGCCACCTCTGGTTGTCCCATTGCTGATTTTTGTCCCAAGGAGCCTGCCAGTATAAGATGCGGCTGGGCAGCGGGTCCCTCTTCATGGGACTTTGGTCGGCTCCGGATGCCTTCGCCATGGTAACTCCTCACCCCTGTCTCTACTGGATCCTGTTTATAAATGCAGCTGCAATTGAAGGGGTTGAGTCCTGTCATAGGGAGGCTTTATTTCAAGTAATGATAGCACTCCGGGTTGGCGGGGTCATTTAGAGTTTCAAGTAACTGATGAACCTTCATCGTACTCGTCCGCCATCTTGCGCGCCTGGCCACAACCTGGCACATTTTGGACTCCCTTGTTTTTTAGTTTAAATCGTAATTCTTTTTTTTTTTCTGCTAATCTTTATTTAACACTTGGTTGTGCAAATATAAATATTGTTTGAAACTGCTCACAAGGCTACATTCCATTTTTAGCAACCACTTAGGGGACATTAGGAAATACAACTGAAATCAGAACAATTCATTTTTGAAACTTCATGCCCCCTCAAGGGCCAGGAGAATAAGTCTGTACCATGGTTTATCAAATAAGATTGCAGACAAAAAGTAATTCCGTGGAAGTTGATGCTCCTGAGAAGGCACTTGGCTTGCACAGACCTGATCTAGGCAACACGAAGTGGCATGTGGTCGGTCCTTCATGATTACACCTACCACTTTAATGTGTGTTCTAAACTAAACGCATGTTCTTTTCAAATGTACTTATTCCGTCTTGTATGGTCACTCCTAGCTTTTCCATTACACAGATGGACTACAACTTAGATGGCCATATAGTTAATTAGAGGTAGTGGGAGCAGTAATTTCCATGGGTGTGTAGTGGTGAGCCTAGCTGGCAATGGCATGTTGATGTGGAGTCTACCCATTAGGGAGGTAAGTGGATTCTGAGTCATCTCCAGTATCTTAAAATAGTAGAACCAGCGGATCAAGGTTTAATTTGATGTTGCTTACTGTGTTTGGGGCAGTATTTTGTTCATAGAAATGTGTACAGTGTTGCCTGGTAATCACATGCACCATAGGGCCCCTTTCCCCTCAACTCTGCCAACATTCTTTCGATGAACCAAACCTTGCGTGAAGACTCTTGGGCGTGAGATAACACTACATCAAAAGTCTAAAACTATTTTTCTTTGTACTGGGAACGTAGCCAGGTGGCAGCTTCCCTAGGCCAAATATTTAACCAGGAGTCTTCGGTGTTTTTAGGTGTCAAATCAGTTTCTGAGGTCAATTCTATGAGGACTTGGCGGGTGTATTGCAAGCTACCCAGGACTCTATACAATGTGGCCAAACAGCTGTTATCTATTCTCTGGCTATTCTTTATAAATACTGTTTGCACTGGGTGCGTCTTTTTTTGCCACACAGGTTCGAGGCATGTGATCTGTATCAGTGCATACATTTTGATGTAATTATGAAGAAATTCAATTGCCTTCTACAAGCCGTAGGCTTCAGCTTCTGTGTTTGTCATGGTTCTAAGAAATAAATTGGTGAGAACTGTTTTTTACATGTTGGATTTTCACCTAGATCTCCTACAACTCCCACAAAACGGGGTCTCTAAATACAATGTGGTGTGTGTACCACTGGTAGGGTGGTTGTGGCTCAGCTACCATCAATTCATACGTATCCGGGCCGGGATGTGGTCTGCAGGTTGGATGCTGATTTTAATAGAATTGACTCGTTGGATTTTCGGTTGGTGTATACAAGAAAAAAAACTATTCTCGATGAAGACCTCTATGCATTGAAGTAAAATGCATGATACCTTTTATCTGGATATGAGCCTTTGCACACATCCACCGAGGCTAGGTGGTCTATCCCTTTTAGTTAAATGGGGGCAGCAAAGAGGCCAGTCTATTCAGTGAAGTCTCTGCCCACCATGAGATCGCCCCTTGTGAAGTTTACAGTCAAAGGCATTAGGGCCACATTGCGCCCCAGTTTAGCTTCCTTCTCAGTGGCACCGCCATGTTTCAGGTGCTAGAACGTTTTTTGAAGAACCCTTATCCCTGCAAACTGATCACGCGGCTATACACTGAATGCAGTGTACAGCGCTGGTATGTGTCCCTAAGGCACGTCCGGAATGGGACATCCAGATGGGTATATCTGTTTTGAAGGAACAATGGGCATTCTGCTGTGCGATGGCTCGAACTGCCCACTAACTGTAGGCTGCGTCTGATAAATTTTAAACTTTTTTGTGGATTATATTGGACACTAGAATGGTTACACACTGTAGGCCTGATTGAAGATGTGCAACGTCTGAGGTGCCTGGCCCCTAGCGTGCTTTTCCTTAATTAAAGCCATCATACACAACCGAGAGAACCTGCATTACCGTTCGCATCTTAGAAAACAGATTTTTTTTAGGTCTCGTGACCTATCAATGCGCATTGATAGAGAAGCGAGACTATAGGGCTTTAAACAAACTTTAACTAACTGGCGATTTGGTGCTGTGCCCGATGCGCGTTCACAGCATCAAATCGCCAGCCATCTGTTGCCCAGCTTGGTGCCGCTCCACCCCCTGCCAGATCAAAGGCTTTCACGGCCGGCCGTGCTTTCAGTTTCACGGCCGGCCGGCCGTGTAAAGTGCACTTATTTACGATGCCCACCATACAGCCTTCTTGAGCTGTTCTTTTGATGGATGAATGTGGTTGCTTTGATTTCAATTTTTAGTCACTGAACGTGCGCTGCAATGGATTTCTTTAGCTTAAAGGAATTGTTAAGTAAGTTATTGGTCTTTGTCAGTAATGCTCCGTTTCTTTTTGCACAATATATGCAGTTTGCAGAAGCACTATTTTTTGGGCAATGTGTTTTCTTTTTCACCAGCTTTCTTATTTGTCTTTTCATGCTCTTTATTTAGTTGTGTTGGTGACTTTTTATTATCGGCTGTAGAATGTGCTGTATTCACACAGCTAAGTGGATCGTCTTATTTATTTCTAAATGATCATGGCTGGTTAAGGTTGCGAGTCAGCGCAAAATAAATCATTATTTTATATTGTATAATCCGCACTTGATGCATGCAGGTTCAATGTAATCCACCACCACATCCACCACCACATCCACACCCACCACCACATCACCACACCCACCACCACATCCACCAACACATCCACCACATCTTCCACCACCACCGCATCCACCACCACCGCATCCACCACCACCGCATCCACCACCACCGCATCCACCACCACCACCGCATCCACCACCACCACCGCATCCACCACCACCACCGCATCCACCACCACCACCACCACCACATCCACCACCACCACCACATCCACCACCACCACCGCATCCACCACCACCACCACATCCACCACCACCACCACCGCATCCACCACCACCGCATCCACCACCACCGCATCCACCACCACCGCATCCACCACCACCGCATCCACCACCACCGCATCCACCACCACCGCATCCACCACCGCATACACCACCACATACACCACCACATACACCACCACATCCACCACCACATCCACCACCACCACCACCACCGCATCCACCACCACCACATCCACTGCATCCACCACCACCACCCCCACCCCCACATCCACCACCACATCCACCATCACCTCCACATCCACCATGACATCCACCACCACATCCACCGCATCCACCACCACCACATCCACTGCATCCCCCACCACCACCCCCACCACCACATCCACCATCCCCTCCACATCCACCATGACATCCACCACCACATCCACCACATCCACCACATCCACCACCACCACATCCACCACCACCACATCCACCACCACATCCACCACCACATCCACCGCCACCACATCCACCACCACATCTAACACGTCCACCACCACCACATCCACCACCGCATCCACCACCACCACATCCACCACCACCACCGCATCCACCAACACCACATCCACCACCACTACCACACCCACCACCGCATCCAACCCCACCACATACACCACCACGTACACCACCACATCCACCACATCCACCACACCCACCACCACTACATCCACCACCCCATCCACCACCACCACCACCACCCCATCCACCACCACTGCATCCACCATCACCACCACATCCACCATCACCTGCACATCTTCCATGACATCCACTGCCACATCCACCACCACATCCACCGCATCCACATCCACCGCATCCACATCCACCGCATCCACCACCACCGCATCCACCACCACCGCATCCACCACCACCACATCCACTGCATCCACCACCACCACATCCACCGCTTCCACCACCACATCCACCATCACCACCACCTCCACATCCACCATGACATCCACCTCCACAACCACATCCGCATACACCGCATCCACCACCACCACATCCACCGCATCCACCACCACCACATCCACCACCACCACATCCACCACCACATACACATCCACCACCACTTCCACCACCGCTTCCACCACCGCATCCACCACCGCATCCACCACCGCATCCACCACCACTTCCACCACCGCATCCACCACCACCACCACCGCATCCACCACCGCATCCACCACCACCACATCCACCACCACCACCGCATCCACCAACACCACATCCACTGCATCCACCACCACCACCCCCACCACCACATCCACCGCCACATCTACCATCACCTCCACATCCACCATGACATCCACCGCCACATCTACCATCACCTCCACATCCACCATGACATCCACCGCCACATCCACCACATCCACCATCACATCTAATACGTCCACCACCACTTCAACCACCACCACATCCACCACCACCACACCCACCACCACCACCACATCCACCACCACCACCACATCCACCACCACATCCACCACCACCACCGCATCCACCACCACCACCGCATCCACCACCACCACCGCATCCACCACCACCACCGCATCCACCACCACCACCTCATCCACCACCGCATCCACCACCACACACACCACCACATCCACCACCACATCCACCAACACTTTAACCAACACTTTAACCACACCCACCACCACCCCATCCACCACCACTGCATCCACCATCACCACCGCATCCACCATCACCACCGCATCCACCACCACCACCACATCCACCACATCCACCACAACCTGCACATCTACCATGACATCCACCACCACATCCACCACCACCGCATCCACCACCACCGCATCCACCACCACCACATCCACCACCACCACATCCACCACATCCACCATCACCACCACCTCCACATCCACCATGACATCCACCTCCACATCCACCACCACATCCACATACACCGCATCCACCACCACCACATCAATGAATCAATCAAAGACATTTATAGAGCGCACTACTTACCCGTAGGGTCTCAAGGCGCTGTGGGGGGGGGGGGGGGTGCAGCTACTGCTCGAATAGCCAGGTCTTCAGCTTCTTCCTGAAGGAGAGGTGGTCTTGGGTCAGGCGCAGGTCGGTCGGGAGGGAGTTCCAGGTCTTGGCGGCCAGGTAGGAGAAGGACCTTCCTCCTGTTGTCGCTCTTCGGATGCGGGGGACGGCGGCGAGGGCGTGGCTGGCTGATCGGAGGTGGCGTTTCGGAGCGTAGAAGTTGATGCGGTTGTTGAGGTAGCTCGGGCCTTGCTCGTGTAAGGCTTTGTGTGCGTGGGTGAGGAGACGGAAGGTGATTCTTTTGTTGACGGGGAGCCAGTGCAGGTCTCTCAGATGTCCGGAGATGTGGCTGTAGCGTGGGATGTCGAGGATGAGTCTGGCTGAGGCGTTCTGGATCCGCTGGAGTCTCTTCTGGAGCTTGGCGGTGGTTCCGGCGTAGAGGGCGTTGCCGTAGTCCAGTCGGCTGGTGACGAGGGCCTGGGTGACGGTCTTCCTTGTCTCGGTGGGGATCCACCGGAAGATCTTCCGTAGCATGCGCAGGATGTTGAAGCACGACGAGGAGACGGCGTTGACTTGTCTGGTCATGGAGAGCGAGGAGTCCAGGATGAAGCCCAGGTTGCGTGCGTGGTCTGTCGGTTTGGGTGCGGTGCCCAGGGCGGGGGGCCACCAGGAGTCGTCCCAGGCGGAGGGCGAGGAGCCCAGGATGAGGACCTCCGTCTTGTCTGAGTTCAGTTTCAGGCGGCTGGTCGTCATCCACTCGGCTACCTTTTTCATCCCTTCGTGCAGGTTGGCTCTGGCGGCGGCGGGGTCGTTGGTCAGGGACCGGATCAGCTGGGTGTCGTCGGCGTAGGAGATTATGTTGAGGCTGTGTTGGCGTGCGATGGCCGCGAGGGGGCTCATGTAGACGTTGAAGAGGGTGGGGCTCAGAGAAGATCCTTGGGGGACGCCGCAGATGACTTCGGTGGCCTCTGACTTGTACGGTGGTAGGTGGATCCACCACATCCACATCCACCGCATCCACCACCACCACATCCACCACCACATCCAACAATTCCACCACCACCGCATCCACCACCACCGCATCCACCACCACCACAACCACATCCACACCCACCACCACATCCAACACATCCGCCACCACTTCCACCACATCCACCACCACTTCCACCGCATCCACCAACACCACATCCACCACCACCACCGCATCCACCACCACCACATCCACCACCACCACATCCACCACCACTTTCACCACACCCACCACCACCACATCCACTACATCCACCACCACCACCCCATCCACCACCACCACTGCATCCACCACCACCAACACCCCATCCACCACTGCATCCACCACCACCGCATCCACCACCACCACCGCATCCACCACCACCACCACATCCACTGCATCCACCACCACCACATCCACCACTACATCCACCATCACCTCCACATCCACAATGACATCCACCGCCACATCCACCACCACATCCACCACCACTTTCAACACATCCACCACATTCACCACCACTTTCAACACATCCACCACATTCACCACCACATCTAACATGTCCACCACCACTTCCACCACCACTACATCCACCACCGCATCCACCACCACCACATCCACCAACACTTTAACCACACCCACCACCACCACATCCACCACCACCACCACCCCATCCACCACCACTGCATCCACGACCACCGCATCCACCACCACCACATCCACCGCCGCATTCACCATCACCACCACATCCACCACCACATCCACCATCACCACCACATCCACCACCACATCCACCATCACCACCACATCCACCACCACATCCACCACCACATCCAGCATCACCTCCACATCCACCATGACATCCACCGTCACATCCACCACATCCACCACCACATCCACCACATCCAACACATCCACCACCGCATCCACATCCACCACCGCATCCACCACCACCACATCCACCACCACCACATCCACCACCACCACCGCATCCACCAACACCACATCCACCACATCCACATTCACCACCACATCCAACACATCCACCACCACCGCATCCACCAATACCACATCCACCAATACCACATCCACCAATACCACATCCACCAATACCACATCCACCAATACCACATCCACCAATACCACATCCACCACCGCATCCACCACCGCATCCACCACCACATCCACCACCACCACATCAATGTGTGTGTGTGTGTGTAGGTGCAAATGCAATGTTCTTGGATTTTCATCACAATAAAATACACTGAACATAATCTTCACAAAAGTTATTTACAAATGTTTAAGGTATTGCCATTATAAATGACAATAACTTTTATTTAAGTATTAATTATTTACAAAATTAAAAGCCATTGTTATTTGTAATATCAATACATCTAAGTCACGTAAATACAACACACATTGCATTACAAATGCTATAGGTGTCACATTTGCAAAAGTTAAAACTATTGACATTGTAACTGACAAAGCTATTAATTTTGCTATTTTCAAAACCAACACATAAATAAAAAAAGTGTCATTTACAATACCAATCGCTCAAACTTTCCTAATGCGAGACCTATTGCATTTCCAATGCTTGTTTAATAGGGCCCTGAGTACCCTAAACACCAGATTTTCCACAACTGCATAAGTTATAGGGCAGCATTACCTCAAACAAGCGGAAGTAGCAATAGCGCATGACTGAAAATAATTCTAAGAAATGAGCCTCCACCACTGTAAGTGGAAACGAGGATTACAAGTACAATACTTCAGAACGATCGAAGGGCCACAATTAAAACACATTTTTGAACAGCATGGTGGTTCTACGTACACGTAGGGGCAACCACTTGAGTCATATATGAAAACTGGAGAAGGAGGGAATTTGGCAAAGTGATATTCATTTGTATGTATCCCTTTGTTCTTCTGTGTTCGGCGAACTTTCCTGCTGGGCTGCTCTGTGTCCCTTAGAGCTACATCCCTGAACTCTGCAACTCGCGGTACCCGCTTCGCGGGTCCCGCATCGAGGAGGAAGACTCGGCGGAACTGCTAAATTTTACCGGGGTGTCCAGGGGCAGTGCAGGGCTGCGAGCAAGCGCGGGGACTCCATCTCCCAGGAGTCCCTGCTGGCCAATTTGGAACACCTGGCCCGCTCTCCCTGCTAGCCCTGCCCCCTGAGTGGTCCATACCTAGTAAGACTAAAACACACTACCGCTGCGCGGGAGCGCCCGGGGCGAAGCCTGGGCAAAGGGCGGGCCCTCTGTGGCCTGTAGAGTCTGGTCTGGGCCTTAGCTCTTGGTTCTGTATACTGTTTTGAAACCTGCTCTCATTTTAGTTGCCTTGGGTTCATTTAGTGTGAGTAATTTTGCCTACTGTTATATATTGCTGTTGGTTGCTTTTGGCTATTGCTGTTGTATAGTGTATATCGTACCAGCTAGTCTTTGACCCTTGGTATAGGGATGTGTACTCGGGAAACCCGAAGTAAGGCTGCGGCTAATGCTTCTAAGCTGACGGGCACATTGGATAATTTTATTGTGCGCACAAACACTCTAATCGATGAGGGGATTGCCCTAATGGAAAGAAGAGTGTCGCAGGATCTTGCATTAGCGAGGAGATCATCTGTAGGCCTCATAGCCTCTGCGCACACACCAAGTAGAGCTCAATGTACTTCCCAATTAGATCCTATTCAATCTACAGCCGTAAGTCACTCTATCTCTACTAGTCAATCGGTACCCATGGATTCTACTTCCTTGATGCCCCCTCAAGTAGCCCCTCCAACCTCTTTAGTGGCTCTTTCGATTGTTACAAACGATCTTGATACAACACTTGCACAAAGAGGTTTGAGGGAGGGCGCTATCCCTAAATGCTCTCAAACATCAAGCAAGGATAGTGCTGATCCAATAGTCATAGTTGACGGGGCGGGAATTCTTAGTGATGCAATTAGTACGTCCTGTGGGTTAGAGGTGGAGAGGGATATTGTGGCTACTTTTGAAAATAGTGAAGGTGAAGCTGAGGGGCGTCGTGCTTCACACCCCCTACCACTGGGTATCCCTGATGACACAGCCTCAACTCCAAGTTTGGCAATTTTCTTGAAGAGAGTAGCCTGGACGAATCCTTTGATGGGGCTGAAGACAGGAAGGGTATCTTCATGAGCTCCATAGCCGAGCTGATCAAATCACTACTGTCTCCCTTGGAATCTAGACTACAAGGTATTGAAGATCAATTGCAGGCTTTAAATCTAGAATTAAAAGCCAGACCAAAAATTCCTGCCAAAAAGGCAATTGGTGGATCGGTACCGGCTGGTGCCAAACTACCACCGTCTAATACACAAATAGTAGGGAAAAACATTATCCCAAAAGTGTGTTCGTCCAAAATACCTCCAACCAAGGTTAATACAAACAGCAGTAATAAATTGCCCTCTACTGTGCCTAGTATACCCCAGAAAGTAAATGGCCCCATTACTGCTGCCCCCAAACCTCCCATTATTCTTGATCCCAAACCTCCTCTATCCCATTCAGCGAATATTAAAACACGACGGAATATTAATTTGCCCCCTGATGCCCATTCCTATGTAGTTGTCCTAACAGGAGTCCCTGAGCTTCCCCCCTCATCAACGGAATCGTACTGGGTTCTTAAAAACAAAGTCTGCCACTGGTTAGACAGAAACTACCCACCCCCACCCAACATTCGTAGTAACCTACTTATGTTGGAGAGAGCACCTTGGGTGGGTGAGAATTAAAAAAATCTCCAGGGTGACTGCATTGTGGTTACATTTGAGGACCCGTGTACGGTGGAGTATATCTGTGCGAGACCTCCATGTGATAACAACTCCTCCATTCTAGCTAAACCCCTCTCCTATTTCTATATGCTTGCAGACCATCGCAGTAATAGGTGGAGTTGGTTAAGGGCTCCTAACCATATAAGAAGGGGGATGAGAGAAGACCCTTTTCAGGATTACAATGTAAACCATTGGGATGGGGACGAAGATAGAGGGTGGAGTACAGTACAAAGAAGAGTAGGTAGGCCCCCTATTGGGTTTAATCAGTTTCGGGGGGAATGGTTTGGCCATCAGCACAACCCCCCTCCATTACCTTGTTTTAATCGTTTCAGTGCCTTGGAAGCAGTCGATTGACATTCGATTCATGTTTCCGGGCAAAAGGTTCTGAAGGAGGAGGCAGGGTCACCGCAGGCTGTATCCACATTTGGAGAAAAGGTTGAAGTGTCTGTGGATAATGTGGCCACTAGAATGATTGAATTGGACTGTACCCCATTGCCTACAACCACTGTAACAACTGCAGCTCTTTCTTCAATTAACATCATTTCTTGGAGCATAGCAAGATTAAGGAAAAATCTTGAAAACCCGGACTGGAATGATTTTATTGACCCCTTTCATATTTGTTTGTTTCAGGAAACTTGGTGCTTGTCGCCACAATATAAAAATGGTTACTCTACATATTTTGTCCCAGCAGTCTCTATAGGAAAAGGCCGCCCTTCAGGTGGTCTGCTTATCTGGGTAAAGGTGAACCTGAATTGTACTGTTACCACACATAATACGCAGTCCAATGACATTTTGCATATTTCTTTGAAAAGCCCTTATGGGGGCGTTGTCCATTTCTTCTGTGTTTATGCAAGAGGGGTACAGGGTGGTTTAATATCACAAACGATTGAGCTGTTAGATGTAAAATTGTCTGAGCTCCCACCTAGGTCTAAAATCCTGCTGGGGGGCGATTTTAATTGTACATTTGAACTCCTAGATGATGAGGACGTTTTGGGTTTGAATTCTGGAGACAGGCCATACCCCCTTTAGTGTTGGCGCCTATTAAAAAGTGGACTGCCAGAGCAATACAGTTGAATGCATTAGCTTTGGAGCATAATTTATGGGCATTAAATGGCCGGACTGCTTCTGATCGTGAAGGGGCAATGACCTATAATAGGATAAGCTGCCCATCGCGAATTGATTACATCTTTTTAGAGGTTCATTTTTGGGCTAGTTTAAAAGATATGGAAGTCAGGCAGTCCTCAGAAAGCGACCATAACCCATTATGTGTGGAAATTAATTGGGCACACAGGTTTAGTAACATTGGGGGTCGAGAGATGGTTACAAAGGATGTTCTCCCCTCCAATTGTAACCGGAGACTGAGGTGGGATGTGGTAAAATGTGAAGAGGACAAAATAAACAAAATTAGGGAATTAGTTAAAGCAGAAACCTATAGCCTTGCAGCGGTGGACTGGGGAGAGGTTTCCACCATGGGGCATAAATTATTGGGTCAGTATAAAACATTCACAGACAAAATAGGAGAAAACTTCCATAAAAATACCCAAAGGAACTCCGCGGCGGCTAATAGACCGCCGAAGGCGAATCCGTGGTATACAGCCGAGTGTAGAGCCAAGAGAAAAGCCATTGGTTTTGCGATAAAACTAAAGGATTCGACGGCAGTAAAACTAGCTAGAAAAGAGTATCGTGGCTCCATTGCCCTAGCAAAGAAAAATTGGCAGGAAGAGCATTGGCAGCAGCTTAAAATTGCTGCCAGTGGAAAGAACTCTACTATTTTCTGGAAACTGATTAACGTGCTAGACCGGAGGGGTGTTGATCCTATTTTAAACCACATTACTGACCACCAATGGCACGCTCATTTTTTAAAATTATGTTGTGACGTTGCCGATCAAACTCCCCTCCTTCCCCCAACAGAGTGTAGCAACAGCAACCCTGGCTTGGAATTGACGGGTAATGAAATAACATTCTCCCAGCAAGAAGTTAAGGCAGCAATCTTAAAGATACTTCCAGGCAAAGCGGCTGGTCCAGATGGCCTGCCCGGTGATCTTCTATTTTTTTTTTGGTTGGTACACAGTGTAATTTATTTACCCAATAAAACATTTCATTTTCACAAGTGTCAGAAATCTACATCTATTGGCTGGTATGAAACAGTGCAATTCACAATTGTTCCATTCATGGTAGTTTCCTTTTTCCTACATGTGTCTAATTGAAATGGAAGATAACTGTGTATATTGGTATAGAAATTGCAGGAATCCCCTAGGTCCATCCCTTGTATGGGCTACTATATGTTGCATGGAATGTGTAGCGCTTTGATGCTAGGTTTGAGTCTTGTTTTATCCGTTTTACCTACTACATCTATCCCCACACATTAGGAACTCCTGAATAACGGTTGTAACAAATGTTACTTGCTGCGAGTTGGAACCTGGCCAGCCATACCTCCATTTTTTTTTTTTTTAAGACCAATGGTCCCAAACTTTATTTAGTTTCACAGGTAATAAGGTAATTAATCACACAATGTCATAAAAAAGAATAACTACTACAAACGTTACCCAGCTAGTAGCATGTTACGACATGTCGGTCATACATAAGTGAAAATAAACAGTAGCCAGGGGAGATGCATTAGTCCGCAAACGGCAGTGCCAGGAAAAGTCTCGGGTTGCAGTGCTCGTAGCCCGCAGCACTGCAAAAGGACCAAGGTGGTCATGAAAGCCAACAACCATTGTCTTAGGCCGCTTTCCCTGGTCGGCACTGAAGCAGTCAAAGGCAGGATCACATCCCATACTGTCATATGGGTCGCTGGGTTACAGTCTCCTGATCTTGGCAGTGTCCAACAGGCATTGTGTGAAGAGGAAACGGGGAGGGGAAATCGAACAGCATCATGAGTACAGCAGAAACAATCTCACTGCCAACCAAGAGACACAACAGGGAATTAAAAGAAGGGGGGAGGGAGAAACATTTCAACAACAGTTGGACTAGTATTTGCGTGTACAGTAATGTATCAGTGATCCTAGCTGTGTATGTTGCACCCTATGTGGGCTGTGTGGGGGTGGGGGTGGCTGAGGATGTAGAGTTGCTGCGACCGTAGGGCGGGGGGGGGGGGAGGGGGAGAAACGACAGGGGACTCCTCCTGTTGGGCATGATCTCGGTGGCCGGGGGAGGGAAGGGGGGGGGGGGGGGGGGAGGGGGGCTCGCGCCCTGCCCGGTGATCTTCTATTACATGATCCCTTAATCTGGGCAGAGTATATAGCTAGTTTAATGACTCTTATCCAGCTAGGCCACCCCGTCCCGGAATCATGGAAAGGGGCGGAGGTGATTACAATTTTTAAGAAAGGCAACAGAGAGGACCCTGCCAACTACAGACCAATTAGTTTAATTGATACCATCCAAAAGGTAGTTGGCAGGGTCATTATAAATCGAGAGGAGACATGGTTAATGGACAATGATATTCGTACCCATTTTCAGGCCGGTTTTAGACGGAATGTCGGCGCTATGGATCAAGTCTTCCGGTTTGTGCGGTTTATTGGAAGTCAGTATCGATTATTAAGGGCTGTTTGTATCTGGCTTTCATTGATCTGAAAACGGCGTTTGATGTTATCCCACGTGCCAAGCTATGGGAGATTCTACAAGCCATGGGGTTTCCTAATCCCTTGCTACAACTGGTTATCAAATTGCATGAGGACAACTATGCAAGGATACGATGGGGGCACCAGGGTCAAATGACAGAGAGGGGTACCAGACAGCAGGGGGGTACGGCAAGGATGTGTGAAGGCGCCGACATTGTTCTCCCTATTCATAAATGGGGTGGTGGACCATTTGAGGGAGGACCCGGCAGATGCCCCCGTCCTTGCCGGGGACAAAACCCCGACACTCCTCTTTGATGACAATTACCTCTTGATGTCCAAGACCCCTAAGGGCCATCAAAAGCTGCTTGCCTGTTTTTCCCTATTCTGTGATGATCGCGGGTTAACGGTCAACACTTTAAAGACTAAGCTAATGGTCCTAACGCCCAACAGAAAGGTCAGGAAGGTTCATCTTACTTTGTGTGGATCCCCTTTAGAGGTGGTGAATGAATTTGATTATCTTGGGGTGAGGTTGTCCAACCGCATGAGCTGGGATTCCTACATTTCAAAAATGGTACTAAATCTAAAAAGGGTGTCCGGTGCAATAATAAAGAACCAGCGTCTCTCTTCTAGTAGACCGGTCGCCCCTGCCTTGGTAGTCTATGAAGGGAAGGCATTGTCCTCGACAGTTTATGGCGCCGAACTATATGGGTGCAGAAAATACTAAGGCACTGGTAACTGCGGAAAATAAGTTCATCAGAGATTTTGTCTCACTTCCAGCTTCTACCCCTTTGTTACCCCTATTTTTCGATTTGGGTAAAAAATCTATCTCGGACAAAGTTCAACTAAGGCCGCTGCTATTTTGGGTGCGCCTTAGAAGAACCGAGGAACTAGCCGGGTATGCCAGAGTGCTGGATGAGTTAATAACCCTAAATGTTTCTAACCAAATAAAATGGCCTAACAACCTTTAGAAATTAGTAATATCGATAGGCCTGGGGGAGTCCTGGGCGTCACAAGTCCCTCCTCCAAAGCAAATTGTAAAGAAATTATATTGGGACTGGGTTGAGGCCAAGATTAACAACAGCTCAAATTTGGGGATTTTGACTATGAACTTTCTTATTCACAAACCCTATATGAAGTTGGAACCATTTTTGGATTCCATCCAAGTAGCTAGAGACAGAACCCTGTTCCTGAAATTAAGGTATGGCACCCTGCCCCTTAAATTTTTTTTCGAAAAGTGGAAGTCCAAGGGGGGAACTGAATTAAAATGCCCAGGTTGCCAATGTCCTGAGGAAACCCTTGGCCACTTCTTATTTGCCTGTTCAGCATGTAAATCAGTTAGGGCTAAATGGTTGAAACCTGTGTGCAGGGAGTTGGGTGTAAAAGATCATAGGTCAGCCCTACGTATTATTACAACTAATACTGTTTCTATGTACATTATTTGTGGGGTGGCAAAATACCTGAGGGGTGCTTGGATAATATGCTCTAGACTGCTGGGTAATGCATAATTACAAAAACTTTTTTATAACCAAAACATTGTTTTAAACATTGTTTTTATCTTGCTGTTTTTTTTAAATTGCTATTCACTGATTTGGATGTAATTGTAGTACTTTGGATTGATTGTCTTTTTATATATTTGTATGTCTGTACTTTTATGATGAATTTCTATCGAATAAAGTATTACAACGTATGCACATTGCCTATAAAACCACATAATATTATTGGTGACGGCACATAAAAGCATAGAGACAATGCTTGGGCGATATATACTGGGCAAAGGTACCAAGTAGGTAGCAATTTTAATGCCCAGTAAAAATGAGATGCACCAGTTAGTAGTCTCATAGTTGTTTAGCTCGTCTTGGAGCGAATGTTAATGCTGTTCCAGTAACTGTGGTCGAGAGAGTGTCATGGTCTGGAGCTATTAAGTAATTCCCTGCTGCTGCTGCTGGTAATCCACCTGGGTTTGCACTTTTTGAAGAGGGTGGTCCAGTTATGACATTAACTGTGTTACATCTCTGTGCAAGGAAGTTGTATCCTTATTACATTCCTGGCTGAGCAACTGAATGTTAGCTTTTGTTACAGGGGATTGCATGTCACAAGGCATGATTGCAAAGACAGGTGCATCACCAGGTGGGCTCGGAGCAGACTTAGTGCCTCTTTGATTTTACCTGAGTGAGATGAAAGCTTCCTTAAGTGAGGGTGTCTCTCGAGCTTTGGGATTCGTTGGTAGGTATTGGAGATCAATTTTGATTGCATATGTAAATAGCTCCCTGTCCAGCAGCAAGCAAGTAAATGGTGTGTGTGTGTGTCTGTGTGTGTGTATATATATATATATGTATATGTATGTATGTGTATATATATATATATATATATATATATATATATATATATATATATATATATATATATATATATATATATATATATATATATATACACACACACACTAGCAGCCCGTCCCGACGTTGCCCGGGAGCAATTAGGCTTCAGGGCCCCTTCCCGCCCCGCTTTTGTAACCTGCAGACGTCACTTTTTTTCTCCTGTAATTTACTTTGCTTCAGGGCCCCGCCCGCCCCACTTTTGTAACCTGCACACGTCACTTTTTCCTCGTGCACACGTCATCCACCCCCTCCACTCCACCCAAGGGACACCGGTATTCGTGAAGGAAATATTCCTATATAAATATAATCTCCTATGGTGAAGCAAACGCATCTAAACAATAACATATTCACCGCTGACATTTATGTGAGCAAACTCTCCCCTTTTTGACAGAAGGTGGCCTCGTTCAAGGGGGTACCCTTTTTCTCCTGACCGTGTGTAGGCCTTCGTTGCGCACTTTGTTAACGGCGGAGCACAGAGTCCCATTGAGAAGAGCATGGGATTATCCTACGGAAGCCGAGGTGGCTCAATCGTTTCCAGCATCTAAAACCCCTCTGGCTACACGTCACTTTTTCCTCGTTTTCCTCCTGTAATGCACCATTTGTCTGACATTTGTAGTGCACCGTTTGCCTCCTCTTTCTTGTCCTCAGGCTTCCCTGACCGCCGCCTGCCTCGACCCCCGCCTGCCCCTACATGAGTGCCCTTACCTCCGCCAGTGCTGCTCCCGCCTGTCCGCTCGCACCACCGCTCCTCCCCTGCGCTATGTCCGCCGCTCCTCCTCCGCCGCCGGTCCTCTGCTCCTGACGTCACCGCTCCTCCCCCGCTCCATGTCCGCCGCTCCTCGGACGCCGCTCCTCCCCGTGCTCCTAACGTGACCACGCACGTCGCGGCCGGCGCTACTTTTGAGGGACTACTTTTTTTTTAATCTAAAATTTTAAATAACGTTTATTTTTTTAATTTATGTAGCCTATAACCATCTACACACCCTGCCGATTTCAACAGTGTATCGGGTGTGTAGATTGGCGCAGTGGTTCCTGAGTTTACCTGCCTCAAAGTCTGAAAGTTTCTGCTTTATTATAGTAGTATAGATAGTACTTTCAAATTTAGTCCACAGGAGTATTTAGTCCAGTGCTACTGCTAATTGTACAGGACGCCGTAAGATTGTAATGTGCAGGAGCAGAGCGGATCGGTTTGGGGAGGTAGAGTTGGGCTCTCCACCTTACGTTGCTTCCACATTAAATAGCGAGTGAGCACTACTGCGAATTGTCGTATTCACTCCTTCAGCTCATCATTACCTCGTTATTTTTGATGTGGGGGTGGTAGAAGGGTAACTGTAGGATTTGTAGCACATTCCTCATTGCCTCAGTGCAGTTGGTAGTGCCTGTGCTTCATATCTCATGTGCCCGAGTATAGGCTTCACTGGGTTTGGTAGTAGGGAGGCTATGTCCCACCTAACGCAAGATGTTGCCACTCTGAGTTCAGTTAAGCGGTGCTTCTGATTACCAACAATTACCCCTCTCCCCCACACTAAGCTCTCTGCAGCGGGGTCACCAACTCCTGCTGCTCCCTGTGCCCCTCCTTGTATTCGATAAGCACTGTTTCTAACCTTTACTCTGTTCTCATCTCTATTCTTACCAGAGCAACCAGTAGTTTTCCGCCACCCTTCGGCATGCCCTGGGTGTGTGACCCAGACAGTCTCTAGCACCTGTAGCCCAACAATAAAGGTTGCTTCTTTAATTTGCCAAGGCTCGCCCCTTGATGGTCACTGTGGCCCTCTTGATTTTCCCACAGTGAATGGAAAGGCATGCGTAGGGTGGAAAATACCAGATCAGACCACTATGTCTTCAGGTGTCATGTGTACAGCTTCAGGTGTTTACCACCACCACTCTACCGTAAAGACAACCATCCCCGACCTAACTACCACCACCCTAACCACCACCACGGCCCTAACGACCATCACCACGGCCCTAACGACCATCACCATTCAAACCAGTACTACTACCCTACCCACCATCATCTGCACCACTACAAATGTTGCCACTACCTTAACCACCATCAATCTAACCACCACTGCCACTCTAACCTCCACAACCTCCCCTACCACCACCACCATGCCCTATTCCCACCCTAACCACCACCAGAACATAACAACCGTCACCACCAGACCCTAACCACCACCACCATTCCACGACGCTAAGCATCACCACAATCCTACCACCATCCCAATCAGTACTACTAATCTAACCACTACCACCACCCTATGCATCATTTTCACCACTACCGCCGCCACCTTAACCACCATCAACCTAACACCACTACCACCCTGCCTCCCCGCTACTACTACTACCACCACCACCACATTCCTCAGCCCCACCACCTTACCCTATCCTGACACTAACCACCACCACCAGACCCTAACCACCACCACCCTCGCCACTACCACCCTTACCACCATACCAGCACGCTAAGCATCACCACAACCCTACCCCCTCCTAACCAGTCTACCACCATTCGACCCGAACAACCACCATCACGAACCTACCACCACATACTCTAACCACCACCCTAACCATCACCACCCTACAACCAACACACCTACCACATGTCTACCACCACCACCATAACCACTACTACTCAACGATAACTACCACCAACTTATTCCCCATCACCTACGCAGCCTCCCTTCCCTACCCACCACTCTGTTAGCCCGACCACCACCCTGACCACCGCCACCCTACCCTAAACACCACCACCCTAACCCAGCCACTACCACCTTAACCCCCACCACAATGCTGACCCCCACCAAAATAAGTCCTATCAAAGATTTTGAAACCTTTACACATAGGGGTCTCCAGCCAGTAGTTAGGGAGCTACTGTAGCTCTCCAGCTAACTTTTGAGTAGCTGACCTGTGTGCAGCCCAGCTTATCAAATTAGAAAGTTTTTGCTTGGTTGAATTAATAAACATATAGTAAAATTGAAATTAACCAACACTAATAATAATAATAGTAGTTCTCAATGTGTTTGATTGAACAAAAGTAGCTCTCAGTACAGAAACAGTTGGAGACTCATATACTATCAACCTGTTGGGCTTGAATATGGAAATCAATATGTGACCCTTGAGAGGAAACTCTATGGTAGCATGCTGCTGTGCACCCTAGAGCGAATGCTCACTGGGCAGATTCACATTTGCATAAACATCATGCTTGATTTGATTGCCTTGATCTTTATCATCGATGTGCAGTGGGAATTTAAAACTTAGTGTTCATCGCCTTGCGTGGCATTCTTTCAATAAACGACCTACAAACGCAGACAGCCCTGCTTCAAAAAACTGGTGGCCTTTCTTCCTCTTCATGTGTGTACAACATGCCCTCATTACTCATGTCCCTTCTACTGCTTATTTTTCAGAAACTTTTTTATTGTTTAAGCACTCCATGAGAGTAAATTTGTTTTCCAGCTGTCTCCCTCGTGTTCCTCTCTATACCCCGCTACTGCAGACCATGTTACTTTTACCTGTATGCTTCTCTCCTACTCCCCACTGTGTTGTACTTGTCCTGTGTATTCCTCTCCATGCATTGCTATCTTCACTGTCTGCTTTTCCCACATGCCATGCTGGGCTTTCTTGCCATGTACTTTTGCCATTCCACGCTTCATGTTGTTTTCTCTCGCCCGTTTTGATTTAAAAAAATAATATAAAAACCCTTTGACATTACTTAAAAAAATTATTTATTTACCAATCCAACCTGTATAAGTACATTAAAAGGGCCCCACACATTTTGTAGGTGCATGCATACATTGTACACATGCCTACAAAATGTCCTGGCCACTGTGGCTGCATCATAGCAACTATTTTTATTTGCATTTTAGCCTTGCTGCATAACGTAGCTTAAAAACCATTGGTAAAGCCAATCTATCCCAAGGGTAAGACCTATTGGCTTTGCTAATGCTTGTTTGAAGGTATTATTATGTTAGGAAAAGCTCTTGGGCAAAAAAAAAAACCTCACTAGGGAAATATGTTCAGCTTAACTGCTATATTGTGTCTTCTAAGCATGTTTCCCTCCCCTTTCTCCTCCAGCATGCCTGCCCTTGGCTGTCGGTTCTACCAACACAAGTTTCCAGAGGTGGACGATGTAGTCATGGTCAATGTCCGCTCCATTGCTGAGATGGGGGCATACGTCAGCCTCCTGGAGTACAACAACATCGAAGGGATGATCCTGCTCAGTGAGCTGTCCAGGAGGCGAATCCGATCTATCAACAAGCTCATCCGAATCGGCAGGAACGAATGTGTTGTTGTCATCAGAGTCGACAAAGACAAAGGTAGAATCAACAATGCTTTTTGGAAATAACTTGTTTTTTATACAAAAGGATGAGTACTTAATGAATGCATTAAATTCATTAAATTGTGAAAATGAATTCTGCATCCCCATTTCTTTTACTCATGGTTGTAATGCAGCAAAGTGTATTATCTTTTCTATTTTGTAATTTTTTTAAATAATGCCTTGCACCGCTCCAAACGTGCTTCAACATTCAGGACCTGGCCATAGTTCTCCATTGTGTTGAAGGATACTGTGTATGCATAGTTATTGGTTAGACTACAATGCGCTTGTACATTGGTAGAAAAACTGTGAAATCTCATAGCAAGTCAGGGTCGCAGGTTTTATAGAGCATCTAGAGCTAATAAGGTGATCTGATGTAGCGTCTTTTGCACTAGTTAATGAGCAAATTGTAGCCTGTAGGGATCTCATACCCGAGACCAAAAAATTAAAGGAGGCACCAGGAACCTGGATGGGTAGTGGTGCAGGCTTGGGATTGGTCAAAGGCAGGCACCATTTTAGCAGCAGGCATCACTTTTAACTAGAACAATTCTTGAATACTTTGGTTGTGGACACATTGTTCCTACCTTGCTGCTTTTTGCCTTTTCTAGAGCTCTTTTGTGCGCTGAGGTTTCTAAGCGGATGTCTGTTGATTGGGAGAGTTGTTCACATTCTTAGCTGAGGGGCCGGAGACCATGCACTGTACATGCATTGTTTAAAGCACAGTGAAAGCTTGCTCTGTGATTGCAGTGGCTGTACCCGGTTATTAGTAAAAGTGACACGTTCTCTTTAGATCAAAGAATGTTATTTTGTTTTGTGAAAGTACGGCACAACGTGGGGAGATGCTGCGTTTTGCTCCGTCATCATGCAAATGTTTCCTTTGATTGGAGTGTTTGATGTGCGATAGGAACACCAGGTTTTCTCGCTCTTTATGCCGCCACAAATTGTGCTTGATTGCTGCAGTTAACAATCGATCATACTCGATTTAGTAACTTTGAATTGCTGAAATTCCGAGTTTGCCTGTGAGCATTCAAACCTGTGGCCTGCAGATCCCACCGTATGCCACTAGAGAGCTCCCAATCTGTTCAGCATCCTGCCAGCTGAAAGTCTGTGGGTGTATTTAGCAGTGTGAAAATGCAGTGTTTTGTTTCGGATGACTGTGGTTTGAGACAATGCAGCTGAGCTGAACTTGCATGATACCCGGAGGCTAAACTTTTTGCATTTTCTTCCCACTCAGGTTACATTGATTTGTCAAAAAGAAGAGTTTCTCCCGAGGAGGCTCTCAAATGTGAAGACAAATTCACCAAATCGAAAACAGTAAGTGGTTGTAAAATCTTTGTCAGCAGAAGCTGTGTAAGTGTAAGCTTTTTTACATGGTTTGTTGCACGTCTGAGCCGCCTTACAGCACTGGTAAAGCTTTTCTAACATAATTACCTGTATTTTAGAGAATGCAGTCACCCAAGAAAAATACTCAGATAAAATCCTGCATGTGCTTTTGTTTATTCAGTACTGTCCACATCCAGTGATGTGTATAATTATTTACATTTCGCCACCCTAATGTTGTGGTTAGAGAAGACACTTAAGTTATCCTTCACAATAACCATTTGTGACTTGCCGTGGTGAGCCTTTTGCAATTTATATCTGATCAGCGAATTGATGGAAACTGTTAAACTATTGACAGGAAGTGCCTTCATGTGAACTTCTGCATGTATATCAGATATGATTTCACTTCAGAAGTAAATCCTGGAATTCTGCCTTATTCTCCGAGATCCTGGTGACCTCCGCCCTTTCTTGAGAAGTAAGATGTCTCCATGAAACGCTTCTCTCGCATTGTGTGATGCAAAACCTCAATTATAGATTGTGTAAGTTTACACACTGGAGGTGAAGGGTGATGCATTTATTATGTAATTGCTTTTAAACTTATCAAACAAGATTTCGCCCAAAAGTACCTTAGCCCTGTCACTCGGTGCCTGTCTCAGCCATTAAAAAAGATATGCTAATTTTATGTGTATTTTACATTTTCCTCCCAGATGCATTTGTTATATTTATCTTGGGTACTCACGAGTTAACCTAGACTTTATTACAGTGAAGTGAAGTGCTTTAATTAGACGACTAGATCAACAGGTTTAGCACAGCCTTTTGCATATTTTTCAGGGCTGTTAAGATTTAAGATGGTACGGGGACTGTAAGTTTAAATGAAATGACGGAGGCCTTGTACAGTTTTTGAATTTGTCATCAGTATTGGGATTTATAGCAGTGGTGATGATGGCACAGTGAGAGAAATTTTAGCTCTCAGATTGTAGAAGCTGGTTCTCTTCCTCCTTTGACAAATGAGTTGGGAAGAATGTCATATCTCCCTTCAGGGAAATTCCTCCTCCGCACAACTGTCTTTGAGCCCTTAAAAGGATGTGGAAGGCAGTGGAATAAACAATCCGCCTGTATTTTTTGTGAATTATGATCAACAGGGTCAACCCAAAATCAGTTACTGGGACCTGGTTATAAAGTTATATAAGAAACAAGGTGTCCCAGACTGGGAGAGATAGAAACATCAAAATGGAATTATAAAAATCAAAAGAGACAATTTAAGAGTACAGTGTTTTAATTCGCAAAGTACTCAGACATGTTATTAGTTATACATTTGCATATAAAAATCTCATCAAATTTCAATTATAATTGTGCCCAAAAAAGGGGGGGAGGGGAGGGGAGGGGTTGTG
The DNA here is from genome assembly GCF_964263255.1 of Lissotriton vulgaris. Taxonomy (NCBI): domain Eukaryota; kingdom Metazoa; phylum Chordata; class Amphibia; order Caudata; family Salamandridae; genus Lissotriton; species Lissotriton vulgaris. The sequence goes on from NC_141697.1 coordinate 98,405,543, forward strand.
CGGTGAAGGGGTTTGTATAGGATACAAAAGAAGATTCTTCACTTAAGTGCAGGTCAGAAAATTACATTATTCACAAATACATTATTATAATGGCTTTCAAAAGAAGCCCAAAACACATGCCACAATGGGTCAGATAATTCCTATAGCCAGGCTTCAGTAATGCTGTAACAATCTTGCTAGGGGTAGAAGCTGGTCTCACGGGGGTTAGATAGTCTACGTTTCGACCCTTTAACGTGTAGGGTATTTTTCCCTTACAGAGCGGGTCTTCTTCAGGACAGGAGGGAAAGATTGGGCTGGTTTCCTTACAAAAGAGCCGATCACTGTGTCAGAATGTTAATCCTGTGATGGCAGGTCACACGCCGTGGTATCACCGGGGGCTGCCATCTATAAGAACGCCGGACCAAGCCGGCCATTTCATCGTAAAATGATTCCCGTACCCAAATAATCTGGTAATTTTTAACGGACCGCTAATAGTCCTGGCTCGATAATATTCTCCCAATTGGTAGATTTGCCTCGTATCATTCAGCCCGCGGCTGATCAATCTGAACCGCGTTACAAAAGCAGGTAAACACGGATGAATCAACAATGTACCATCTCGTGGCAGCGGTATTTTTTGTAAGACATGTGGGCTTCTTCATTTTTACTGCTTTAAAGTTCACTCACTAGTCTTTTAACACTGCATGAAGATGATGGTTGCTCTAGGCAAGAACGATGTGGTTTTGTGTCGGGGCAACATATTGTGACAGGCCTGCTGGGCAAGACACATGACTACCATAGTCATTGTGAGATGGAAAAGACGGCAGAATGAATGCCAGGACTCCTATTGCTAAAACGTGCTGAGGTGGGCTTTATATTGGAAGTATATGGATTTTGACAATCCTGGTTGAACAACCTTCATGCTGGGTTTTGATTAGCTTTGGAGAGGAGATCAACTAGTTTAAGGTAGCCTGCTGTAATCCAGGAGTCTGAGGCCTAGGCAATTATTTTGTGTTGCAGGTTTTAGGTTGCATTTTGCCCTGTTATGCATGGCAGCTCCTTTGTTTTGAAGTAGGGCGCTTAGTGGCTCCATGATAAATTAATTATAATAGAATAGATAGATAATAAAGATGGTTCTAGTAGGAACATGCGGATGACCTAGTTTGGTTGCAATCGGGAGCTGTTCCTTTATAAAAAAAACAATGTCTGCACATGTGGAAAAGCAATTCCATGCCTCCATGGGACAGTCCCCTCCCAGCTCAAATAGTAGTAAACTCGGTATTGCGTTGCTATAGTGATAGACAAGTATAGAAAGGCACTCTTTAAGTTGGATGGCACTACACTTTCTAATACTTGTGATGGTTAAAGCAGGTTGAGATAATTTAAGGGGTGTACTAAGGAGGTGGAAGGTGAGGGGAAGATAAAAACAGTGCTAGCCATGGCCCTTTCACTTACCTCTGTTGCTGTGGTTTTCCAGTATGGAGTCTTCTTTAGATTCAGTTCATGAGTAGACTGTATATCTTTTTCTTAAACACCCCACCAAAATAACGTTTGTGGTGTCAGGTGAAATATAAAGCACTGTAAAAATAAATAAAGCAAGATAACAAAAACCTTGAAGAAATAACTGAACAGCTTGGTATGTATGTGAGAAAGCAAGATTTTTGTTATCTTGCTTTATAGATGTGTTTATTTTGCGTTATATTTCACCTGGAACCAAAAACGTTCTTTTGTTTAGGTTCTGTCGGTTTAAATGTTTTTTATTGCTTTCCCAATTTACTTGTTTTCAGGTACGTTCCTGGGGCTTGCTGGACAGGTTTAGCAGCTAGCTCACATCGCAAAAACGTAAAAAATAAAAAATATGCAAAAAAGGGGGTTGGGTCCTTCATCAGCCGTTTGCTTTAAGTGAGCGTCCTTCAGCCATTGTATATTTAAAGTGCCCTTCATTATTTGATTTTGTCCAAAGCATGTCACTGATGTCCACGTTACCAATCATTTATGACTGGCTTAATATTACCTTCTTAAAGAGTTCGGATCCATCCTCAATCCTGCTCTTATGGCATAGTCTTCAGCGGTGCCCCCCCCAGGAGGCACACTGATTGTACCTACATACTGCCATCTGCACCACATAGGTTGATCATGCCATTGTGCTGTAATCGGTAAGAGAAATGTTATAAGTAACGTCTCTAGAGGGGCTCCCTGAAAGAGCTGTTTGAAGTGGTCTGCTGTAGTGCATTGTCCTACCTCATCTGATAGGGCAGCCAAGCAGTTGCTAAACATCATGTGTTCTACTGTGCTGCTTGATGTTCTCCCCCATCACTGATCACACTTGGTGACCGATATTGAGCATTCATTCCTATATAGGAACTGAATCTGTGCCACGTCTGCAAAGCACAAGGACTGTGGTTCTCAAGCCGGGAGATGGAACAAGTGCAGTGACTTTCGTCAGTTGGTTGCACTGGTCCTGACCCTAATTTGTCTGGTCACAAGCATTTATGGTGAGACAAGTCGGTGCTATGTTAGGTAATCAAGGATTTGGTGTGGGGAGTGACTGTGCCATAACCCAGTGGTATCTAGATAAATGAAAAGCACAATTGGGAGAGGAGAGTCCTGTGAAAGGCATGCTGGATGTAATGTATATGAGATAACTGTGCAGTCCTGTTATGCCTTCATACTGCTGTAACCTTGCTGTCAGAATAAAAGCATGGTAGTCGAAAACGGAATATAAAAGTATTAATCACTTAGATGTTGAAAATGTAGGAGTACTCGAAAAAAATTTGTGAAGTGTTCCAGTTCTCCCCATGTCTTTAGGTTTCAGTTCTGTTAGTCAGAAAGCACCAAACATGTACCTTCCTCAATGCACGTTTTTATTAGGTCGAGCTATTGATTGTTCTGAACTATTGTAGAGGAAACAACACTCTTGAACAAGCGGATTCCTCCCAGTGCATGTTGCGCGCACTTGGCCTCACTCACACCCCATATGCTCGCACCTGCTCCCCCGCCCATCAGCCTCGCAGCACCAGACTTCACGTACAGTTCAGGAATCCCTTCCGCTCCCCCGCCCCCCTCACAAACCACCATTTGTTGCAAGCATCAGACTTCAAAGGAATGCTCTCCCCCAACCCCTCTGCGCAATGTCATCACACCATAACATTGAATATTAGAATTTCAGAGCACACATCTGGTTACCCAATAAACTGACATTTTTATTGCGGGGGCGTTTCTTTATAAAGCCAATCACTTTGGTTCTGTTAGGGCAGCTGAGCAGCGCCTTACCCCACAACATCCCATTGCGAGCCTGCTGCTTTCGCTAAGTGGCAAACAGCTCATCTCTGCAAACAAATACCATTCATTAACCAACCACGCACTAATTCCCCCACCAAAAAATGAGTGCATAACTAGCCTCAAAATCTTATTGCATGCTATCACACGTCGGGCTTGTTCTCCTTACCCAACCTGGAACACTTATTTGTTTGACTCCTCCCCCACTTCTTCAAACATATGTAAATGTTTCTTCTTTGGCTTTAAATGTTTACACATCATGGCATAATGCCCCCTCTTCTTACATTTTCTGCATACAATAGAGCACTCAATGCCAGAGCATCCCTCCACGCCAGAGCATCCCTCCACGCCAGAGCATCCCTCCACGCCAGAGCATCCCTCCACGCCAGAGCATCCCTCCACGCCAGAGCATCCCTCCACGCCAGAGCATCCCTCCACGCCAGAGCGCCACTCAACGCCACTGCACCACTCAGCGCCACTCAACGCCACTGCACCACTCAGCGCCACTCAACGCCACTGCACCACTCAGCGCCACTCAACGCCATTCAACGCCACTGCACCACTCAGCGCCACTCAACGCCACTGCACCACTCAGCGCCACTCAACGCCACTGCACCACTCAGCGCCACTCAACGCCACTGCACCACTCAGCGCCACTCAACGCCACTGCACCACTCAGCGCCACTCAACGCCACTGCACCACTCAGCGCCACTCAACGCCACTGCACCACTCAGCGCCACTCAACGCCACTGCACCACTCAGCGCCACTCAACGCCACTGCGCCACTCAGCGCCACTCAACGCCACTGCGCCACTCAGCGCCACTCAACGCCACTGCGCCACTCAACGCCACTGCGCCACTCAACGCCACTGCACCACAGCATCAGTCTGTGCAATCATTTAATATCTAATATGTTCTCTCAATGTTTCAAGCTTACAAATGTCACAAAAAAATGTTAATATTTCACTGCTGTTCTTGGATTTTCATCACCATAAAATACAATGAACATAATCTTCCCAAAAGTTATTTACAAAAGTTTAAGCTATTGCCATTATAAAATACAATCACTTTTATGTAAGTATTCATTATTAAAAAAAATAAAAGCCATTGTTATTAGTAATATTAATACATCTAAGTCATGTAAATACAACACATATTGCATTACAAATACTATAGGTATCACGTTAGTTAAAACTATTGGCATTGTAAATGACAAAGCTATTAATTTCGCTATTTTAAAAACCAACACATAAATAAAATATTTGTCATTTACAATACCAATAGATCAAACTTTCCTAATGCGAGACCTATTGCATTGCAAATGCTTGTTATTTGAATGCTTGAGTGATCTGCTGCAAGTGCTACAATCAAGTGCGCGTGTAGATAAACTGCTGGTATATATAAAATATTGTGGTACAACACTATTGCCTTGTGAATGGGAGAGCAATAGAAGCCAGAAAACGTATAAGTTGAGTGAAAGAAATGAATGAGACTTTGTCTGAATTAATGCCACAAGGTCGAAGCCAAGTTGAAGGTTATTAGCTGGTGAGAATAGATAGAAATGAAATGAAATGAATGAAATGAAATTGGATTTATAAAGCGCATGGCTGCCCGTAAGCGTACCAGCGCTACCTGACAAATAATAAGCTCTAAAAGGGGGTAGGAGTTTTTAAGGGTCTTTGGGGAAGAGAAAAAATTTAAGACATTTACGAAATTTGACAATGGATGGTTCAGTGCGAATATTTCTCGGGAGAGCGTTCCAGGTCTTTGCTGCATTTACAGAGAAGCGGCGGCCTCCCGAGCGGGCTTTTCTGACTCTGGGGACTATGGCCAAATTTTCAAGATCTGATCGAAGGGCACGTGGAGGTCTGTACTGGCGAATCAGGCTTCTTAGTGCCTGAGGTCCTTTGCCTTGGAGAGCTTTATGGACCATACATGATGATTTAAAGGAAATGCGCTCACGAACTGGGAGCCAATGCAGGGCTTTCAGAAATGGTTTTGCAGAAGCTCTTCTTGGGGCGCCCATGAGCATCCTGGCAGCAGCGTTTTGTACTCGTTGTAGGGTGTTAATAGTGGCTTCTGGGGCTGCCAGGAGCAGCGCATTACTGTAGTCCAATCTGGACAAGATCAGTCCCTGAATCAGTAATTTTCTAGATTGGAAGGGTAGCAGTGGGAGGACTTTCCGCACAGTTCGGAGCAAGCCGAAACATATGCCTGCCACTTTCTGGGCATGTGACCTGAAGGTTATTTCAGGCTCGAACCATACCCCCAGGCTTTTAATTTTGTCTTTTGGTGGGGGCACCTCACCCATACAGGGGGGCCAAGATGTATTGGGTAGGGAGGAAAATTGGTGACCCAGAATTAAAATCTCGGTTTTTGCTCCGTTCAATTTGAGCTTGGAGTTAGTCATCCAGGAGAAGATGTCAGAGAGACAGGCCGAGAGGTTGTCTGAGCATCACGTTTTTTGCGTCAGCGAGACGACTAGTTGGGTGTCATCTGCGTAAGTGACTCATTTAATCCCGAACGGGGCTACTACCTCCTCCAGTGGGGCCATGTATACATTAAACAGGGTAGGGCTCAGGGATGAGCCCTGGGGGACTCCACACTGGAGGGGAGTAGATTTGGACATAATGCCATTTTCCCAGATCTTAAATGCTCGTTTATCCAGAAAGGATTCCAGCCATTTCAGGGCCATTCCCGTAATCCCAAGTCTTGCAAGACGGTGGACTAGTATTTTGTGGTCCACCGTATCAAATGCAGCGCTTAGATACAGGAGGATCAGAACTCCTGATGCCCCTGAATCCAAGATGCACCTTGCCTCCTCAGTTACCACTATAAGGGCTGTATCAGTGCCCTGACCTGGGCTGAAGCCCGTTTGCGAGCCACTTAACAGGTCATTGCTTTCTAAAAACCCAGAGAGCTGCTGATTTACAATTTTTTCAGCGATTTTCCCCAGACCGGGTAGCAGCGAGATTTTAGGAGTGTCTTGATTCTTGCTTGCTTCCAACTAGGTGGAACCACACCTTTAGTGAAGGAGGCATTTAATAAATCCGTTGCAAGGGGGGTGATGGTATCTGCTACTTGTTTAAGGATGTACATGGGTGTAGGGTCAGATGGAGAACCACTCTTCACCGCAGAGAGCGTGTTACGGAAATCGTCCATAGAGATGGTTCTAAGGCTATCCATCCGGGGTGTGTTGATCGGGACCGAGAGGGCTTCATCGCCTGCAATGGGGACAGCCTGTGGGAGGGAGTCAAGTATTCGTTGTACTTTGATGTCAAAGTACTCTGCAAGCAAGTCACACCTAGCTTCTGTGCACTCCTGGTTGGTGGTTGGAATGGAGGATTTAAGCAATTGCTTTACAATTTTGAAGGTCTCCTTAGAGGAGTTGGCGGACGTATTAATTTTGTCCTCAAAAAAGGCCGCCTGGGTTTTCTGCCGTGCAGCTTTGTAAAGTCTTAAGGCCGCCTGGTAGGAGAGCTTACTGTTGGCTAGAAGAATACTGCAGATGAAAGCTGCAGTTTGGGAGCAAGTATTTCTTCTTTGAATCAAAACACATGAAAGATATGGTCCACTAAAAGTCTTCAGTCTATGGTCACTCCAGTTTATTCATCTTTGATGGGTGCAGTGCACAAGAGTGGGTTTGTGTAATAGGCTCTTTCTGTAACTTTGAGCTGGGAGTGGGAAATTTGATTGCCGGAGGACATAGCATGTAGAACATTTGTCTCAGATTATTTTATTTGCATTTATTGCTGTGAACTTTTTTTGCACATTATTAACTGCCCCAGACAGCGTTATTGTGAAATGGTAAAGAGAAATGTATTTTAACATTGCTAATGATTCAATGCATATTTGTTTGACTTTTATGTAGCACTCAGTATCTAAACAGATACACCAGTGCGCTATGGAGAGATAGAACAGTAAATTCAGATAAATGGTTTAATTCCCTGTTGTGTCGGGGGCTATCAAGGAGTGCTCTTATGAATTCGGAAATTGGAAAGTGTGCCCACGAAATCTTGCAAAGCATAGAGACATTCTATCTACTATTGAGGCAGGTGGATGGTAGGTGTCCCCAGTGTAAGCCAGCATTATCAACATCATTTACTGGTAAGCCATGTCCTTCAAATTCTCAGTTTAGAAGGCCACTACTTAAGCAGCTATTTCAGTTACAGATAACTAGTCCGGACTCTCACACTGTGGTAAAGTATCTACAAGAAGTCCAATTTAAAAAAAACTCTAAAGCTCAGAAATAGGAGTGTGATGAAAACAAGCATTGACAAAGCCAATAGGTCTCGCCTAGGCAAGTGCTGTTGGCTTTGCCAATGTGTTTTAGCCATGTTGTATAACAGCGTTGCTGCTTTTCAGCATGGCTAAAAGTTAGATGCGTGGAGTGTCGTAGAGTGGAATGGTGAAGAGTGGAGTAGAGCTTCTTAGCGTAAAGTGGCATAGTGTTGTGTATTGGAGTGGCATAGAGGGGAGTCACGTATAGTGGCGAACAGTGAACTAGAGTAGCGTGGACTGTTGTAGAGTAGTGCAGAGTGTAGTGGCGTAGAGTGCAGTGACAGAATTAAATGGCATATAATGCAGCATCGTATAATGTAGTGGCTTAGATTAGGGTGTTGTATAGTAGAGTGCAATGGCGTGAAGTGGTGTAGAGTAGAGTTACATAGAGAATAGGGGCTAAGGTGCAGTGGTGCAGAGTTTACTGCCATAGAGTACAGTAGTGTAGAGAAAAGTACCGCATAGTGCAATGGCATAGAGTGGAGTGGTGCAGAGTAGCATAGATTGTAGTGTCATAGATTGCAGCAGTGCAGAGTAGATTGTTGTAAAGTTCAGTGGCGTAAAGTGCAGTGGTGTTGAGTAGATTGCAGTGGCATTGAGTACAATTGTGCAGAGTAGAGTGCTGTGTCGTAGAGTGGTGTTGAGGGGCATATATTCGACTGGTGTAGAGTTCAGTGGCATAAAGTGTTGCAGAGTACAGTGGAGTAAGGTGCCGTGGCAAACAGTGCAGCAGCATCGAATACAGCAGCGTACTATGCAGCGTTGTAGAATGCAGTTGCATAGATTAGAGTGGTGCATAGTAGAGTGCAGGGACGTAGAGTGATGTGGTGTAGATTAGCGGAGAGTGCAGTAGAGTGGAGAAGCAGAGTGCAGGGGTGTAGAGTGGGAGGAGTGCTGTTGCATAGAGATGAGTGATGCTGAGTGCAGTGGCATAGAGTGCATTGGCATAGAGTACAGGAGCGCAGAGTTGAGGAGAATGCATTGGCATAGAGTGGCATAGAATGTAGTGGTGCAGTGGCGTAGAGTGCAGTGGCACGGCGTGGTGCAGGGTAGAGAGGAGGAGTGTAGAGTGGAATGGTGCAGTGTATTTAATTGTAGAACTCTAGAGGCCTTCATAGACTCCTAAATATGCTAAAATGTGTGCTGGAGTAGGTAGCCAGGGCTGACAATAAAGGGCCCTCTAAGGTACACAGAGCTTCTGCTAAAACAGTACGTTTCCCGAAAGTGTTTGTCAAGCTGATTCTCGAAATAATCCAGTATTTGGGTATCTTTCAAAGATTCACATGCCTGAATCATTCCCCGTTGTCGAGATGGGATTCCCCGGTACATAAGTAAAGTAATGTCCCATTAGACATAGAAAGTAATAGGCCTAAGGCCTCACATTAGTAACATATCCAGGTCCTTTTGTAATAAGGACCAAACTCTAGAGAACAACCAATCAGCTGTCACCACCCTCTGGAACATTCCTGGAAGGAGCTCTAGTCCCTCAGATTTTCTACTGCACGTCGTGCTGAGGGAGTCTCCACTGAGCTCTGATCAGATTTCATTATGTCTTGGATTCAAGGTATTTTCCTTCAGGATTGCCTTTGTCTGAGTGAAATCCTTACTGTCTTCATGTCGGACACTCTTACAAAAGGCCTTTTTAGGCCCCGTGGTACCTGCAAGAAGAAGAGGTTACACGGCAACAACCAACATAGGACTGTCTGTATCCGGACCACTCACCTAAAGACTGCAAGTTATGTCATACCTTTTCTACAAAAATGTTAAAAGACCGTGAGGGAAGGCTTTTGACTTGCCTGCAGAGGCTTAAGGACCAAGAAGACCACTTGTCCTCTGAGGAGAATAAGAGCTCATCAAGATACCCCTCAAAAAAGGCCCAGAGATGTCTCTCCAGGTCCTTCGCAGCAACCTCAAAAGAAGACCCACAAAAAGTCTTCAGAGGCTTCAAAAATTAAGAATTTGCCTGCCAGGGAGCCTCCTCCCCTTCAAAGTTCACAGAAACCAGCTTCAGACCCGCTGACTCCTCCACAGAGGGTGAAACACACTTTTAAAAGCCTTCCTCAGCCCCGTCGACTACCATCTTGTCGACGATCGTCTCGACGATGACAAGATCTCCTTATATAGCTGCTGGAGGGACTTCGCCGACAGCGACAGTTTCCACTATTTCAGTCTCGTCGGCATCCCTTCGTCGACGGCGTCTCCGTCGACGGCACGTACTCCACGACTCGCTCGACGACTAAGACGGCAGTTCACTCTTCGTCGACGATCCCGTCTGACGATTTTGGCGTAGACGAGAGTTCCTTCATCGGCGACGGTGCCCCTTGTAATCATCGATGATTCTTTGTCGTCGACACCTAAATCAAAGACAGGAAATACATATTTTCAGCAGAAATTCAGCAAGCCGAGGCTCACACCTTCCCTGACATCACCCACTAGGGTCCAACCTTTGCTTCCCTCATCTTTTGGACGAAGATGATGATTCTGACGAGGACAGTATGTTTCGGGCTGCAAGAAGTCCTTCTGAACTCCATGTTAAATATCAGGAGGACTCTGAGTATGAGGATCACGATGTGGATGAGCAGGCGTACTATCAAGACGAGAGCCATCATCAACAGCCACGGATGGTTTGTCTTCCTTCAGCCCTGGTCTCTGACCTGCAATTTATGATTTCAGACTACAAAAAGGGGTTCCCTACCTTTGCTCCGTCTCCTGCTCCAGTTCTCTCTCCACCTCAGATGGCGCAAATTCCACCTCCACCTCCCCCTGCCATTGAAGTGTCTGTGCCTCCTCCCCCCTCTTCGGATGAGGAGGAGGATGAGCCACAAGAAGAAGGGGAAATTCAGGATTCTCAGTCACATCCTGACGAATGGGACCACTGTTATCCCTCTTCCATCGTCGTCATTACCTCCTCAGGTAGACTCGCCTCCAGAAGATATAGGAGGATTCCATAATCTCCAGGAAAGAGCAGCACAACGTTTTCAACTTCCAATGCCTTCTAACCATCCAAACTGTTTCCTTTACGACTTCAAGGAACCTTTCATAAAATCTGTTCGATCTATGCCTATCATAGATTATGTCTGGGATCAATGCATCAAAATAATGCAAAATCCTTCTTTAATTCCTCCAGTCTTGCCAAGATTGGATAAAAAATGTAGAGCTCCTGACAACGCTCCGGCCTGCCTTATAGGCCATCCCAAACCGGATTCAGTGATTACTCCGGCAGCTCAACGCCCCACTTACAGCACCTCTGATAAAGAGGGCAGGCGCTTGGACAATATTGGAAAGCTTTTTTCTTCCATGTCGGCGTTAACTGTACAGGCGTCTAACTCATTGGCTACTGTTCTCCGTTTCATGAAAGTTACTGTGGTGGCAGGTACTTCAAAGAGCTGGGCTCACAAGTTTGAAACAAGCTCCCACTTTGTCTATGGCAGCTTGCTGACTTTTCTTTTTTTAGAAAAAGCCCCAAAGACTATATATTCTACTAATTCATTCCAGTCTCCGTTTCCTTTTTTCCTTTAATTTTTTTGTTTGCTTTCTTTGTTTTATTTCTCAGTGCCATGATTCATATGGATGATAGTTGTGCTCTATAAATGAATAAATAATTTTAAAAAACTGTGCAAACCTGCACCAAATTCGTGAATGGCACAAGGCAATTTCAGCCAGGCTCTCTGAAAACTGTAGATTTGAATTTGTAAATAGCTGTTAACTCACATGCCAAAAATACGCTGTGCCAACTTTAAAATGCTTACAGAGTGTTGTCTCGTCATAGCTATTAGGAGATACGGCCATTTCTTGAAGGATGGGAGGTTTTCAAGTCGATATGTGTACCTTGATGCAAAGCACTGAATGTCTAGTATTTGCAATATGAAAACAATTACTCAAGCAGAACTTATTGGTGCAGTCTGTACCTTCCAATTCTACGTACAGTCCACAGAAATTGGCAGTTGCATACCTCCCCCCTCGCTTTTCTACCGTAAAACATCACAGTCGCCATCACTGGTGAATCTTTAACAGTTTGGGAATACAATATGAAACACCTACGCTTTCCTTTGATGTAGTCAAAACTTTATATTTAAAGGGCCTGTTAATTGGTTTGATACTAATGTTAATAAAGAGTTGCAGGTAAGGCCTTCAAATGAAGTTCAAGATCTTTAGACCTTCTTTACACAATTTTCCCATTGTATACTAGTTTTTTTTAGGTCTCGCCTGTCGATGCGCATGCGCATCGAGCAAGCGAGACTATAGGGGCTCATCAACTCTTTATCTAACTGCAAGGAATCGTGGCGATTCCTTGCAGTGCCCGTGACTTTTAAGGTCAATGCGCATGCGCATTAAGCTTATGCGCATGCGCATTGACCTTAAAAGCGCGTGCGCGAGCACGTCCTTCTTTGTTTACCCGCTCCGCCCCCTCCCGCCGTGTCGCATTTCTCCTCCCCCTCCCCTCTCTTCCGTGTCACACCTCTCCCCTCTCCGCCCCCTCCCCGCTCCGCCCCCTCCCCTTCCCTCCGTGTCGCATTTCTCCTCCCCCCTCCCCTGTCTTCCGTCCGTCCGTCTTGTTTTCTAAGTAAGTTGGAGTCCTTGCCCACCCGTAACTCTGCAGCCTTTGTTTATGCCGCCTCCATTAAGTTATTGTATGTGTCTTAGACGTTCGACCCCTTTTTATGTTCCTAGGACGTTTTCTTCCTGATCACTACTGACCCTCCGTCTATACCGTTTCTCCGTGGAGGCAATTATTCTACCTTGAGTAAGTACGTGCCCCTGAAATTATATTTCATGATTCACCTCCATTGAACCTTTTGGAACGTGTCACTCACGCCTAGCCAACTTTGACGGCATATCACCGCTCCGGCCTTCGTTCCACCCAGATTTACGCACAACTACTCTTTCTGATTAACAAATAGACATTAGGCGCTATATTTTCGTTGCCGGATGTTATTGCATTTTTAGACATGTGAGCAGTCAACACTTTATCACGCACTTTACTCCACTTACGTCATATTTCACGATTTATTTGCTCACGTTGGCAACTGGTAAGATTAATAATGTTTTGGCATAACCTCTCCCCTCTCCGCCCCCTCCCCGCTCCGCCCCCTCCCCTTCCCTCCGTGTCGCATTTCTCCTCCCCCCTCCCCTGTCTTCCGTCCGTCCGTCTTGTTTTCTAAGTAAGTTGGAGTCCTTGCCCACCCGTAACTCTGCAGCCTTTGTTTATGCCGCCTCCATTAAGTTATTGTATGTGTCTTAGACGTTCGACCCCTTTTTATGTTCCTAGGACGTTTTCTTCCTGATCACTACTGACCCTCCGTCTATACCGTTTCTCCGTGGAGGCAATTATTCTACCTTGAGTAAGTACGTGCCCCTGAAATTATATTTCATGATTCACCTCCATTGAACCTTTTGGAACGTGTCACTCACGCCTAGCCAACTTTGACGGCATATCACCGCTCCGGCCTTCGTTCCACCCAGATTTACGCACAACTACTCTTTCTGATTAACAAATAGACATTAGGCGCTATATTTTCGTTGCCGGATGTTATTGCATTTTTAGACATGTGAGCAGTCAACACTTTATCACGCACTTTACTCCACTTACGTCATATTTCACGATTTATTTGCTCACGTTGGCAACTGGTAAGATTAATAATGTTTTGGCATAACCTCTCCCCTCTCCGCCCCCTCCCCGCTCCGCCCCCTCCCCTTCCCTCCGTGTCGCATTTCTCCTCCCCCTCCCCTGTCTTCCGTCCGTCTTGTTTTCTAAGTAAGTTGGAGTCCTTGCCCACCCGTAACTCTGCAGCCTTTGTTTATGCCGCCTCCATTAAGTTATTGTATGTGTCTTAGACGTTCGACCCCTTTTTATGTTCCTAGGACGTTGTCTTCCTGATCACTACTGACCCTCCGTCTATACCGTTTCTCCGTGGAGGCAACTGGTAAGATTAATAATGTTTTGGCATAATATTTTGCGCGCACTACACGCAATAATTCTTTTTCTTTAACAATCTTAGCACGTCCCGGCACATCAGCTTTCGCTACTAGTGATATCACACATAGCCCTATTGACTTTTCACGTTTTATACAGCTGAATGTATTCTCATCCCTTTGATTGATCTCCCTTTCAGATTCAACATTATTTTGTTTACCCACACATCTGGAGTGTCTTTTTCTACAATTACCTTGTCATTTCGTTTACTTGTTTTCTAATAGAGTATCTGCTGCATGTTGGCAGTTTGGTCCTTCCCGGTGTTTCAGTAAGTAAACAAATAGGACCTTTACGTGCAACGTTGGACCAGGGCCTACAGGTCAGTACTTCGGCCATCGTTGTTAAGAGCTAATGGTTTTGATCTGTAACTGCTCATTCATCCTTGGTTCTAGTGAAGTAAACTTCCCCCGAAGCCTTGAAGCATCCTCGTATTTGTAGCAAATGGGCATCTTGGGCAGGTGGTGATGAAGTGTGTGTTTTTGTTGTTGGTTTTTTTAAGACTTAGTTGGCAGGCATGGTTAAATTAAATCCATTTAGCCAGATTCGGCTGAGCGTGTACGTATGAGCCTTTGCTCAGGGGACGTGATCAGAGGTGCTAGGCACTAATCCTGCAGCCCACGCGTTTCTAAAATGTCAGTTCCGTAGGTGTTTCCGACAGCCCTCCCCGCGGCTCACAGCACGTAACTTTCCTTAAGGGATGTTGTTTATCTCGTGTTTTGTTTTCTTTTTATAGGGATATGTTTTTATGCATTTATGACAAGGTCTCGTGGCGGTGTCACCTCGCATCCCAAAATACCTACCCCCTCACCCTCAACCCCTCACCCTCACTCACCCTCACTCACCCTCAACCCCTCACTCACCCTCAACCCCTCACCCACCCTCAACCCCTCACCCTCAATCCCTCACCCTCACCCTCACTCACCCTCACTCACCCTCACCCACCCTCACCCACACTCACCCTCACCCACACTCACCCTCACCCACACTCACCCTCACCCTCACTCACCCTCACCCTCACTCACCCTCAACCCCTCACTCACCCTCAACCCCTCACTCACCCTCACTCACCCTCAACCCCTCACCTACCCTCACCCTCACCCTCACTCACCCTCAACCCCTCATCCTCACCCTCACTCACCCTCACCCTCACTCACCCTCAACACCTCACCCTCACTCACCCTCAACCCCTCACCCTCACTCACCCTCAACCCCTCACCCTCAACCCCTCACTCACCCTCACTCTCACTCATCCTCACTCACCCTCAACCCCTCACCCTCACTCACCCTCACTCACCCTCAACCCCTCACCCTCACTCACCCTCACCTTCACTCACCCTCAACCCCTCACCCTCACTCACCCTCACCTTCACTCACCCTCAACCCCTCACCCTCACTCACCCTCAACGCCTCACCCTCAATCACCCTCAACCCCTCACCCTCACCCACCCTCACTCACCCTCACCCTCACTCACACTCACCCCCACCCACCCTCAACCCCTCATCCTCACTCACCCTCAACCCCTCACCCTCACTCACCGTCAACCCCTCACCCTCACTCACCCCCACTCACCCTCAACCCCTCACCCTCAACCCCTCACCCTCACTCACCCTCACTCACCCTCAACCCCTCACCCACCCTCAACCCCTCACCCTCAACCCCTCACCCTCAATCCCTCACCCACACTCACCCACACTCACCCACACTCACCCACACTCACCCACACTCACCCACACTCACCCACACTCACCCACACTCACCTTCACCCTCACTCACCTTCAACCCCTCACCCTCACTCACCCCCACTCACCCTCAACCCCTCACCCTCCCTCACCCTCACTCACCCTCAACCCCTCACCCTCACTCACCCTCAACCCCTCACCCTCACTCAACCTCAACCCCTCACCCTCACTCACCCTCAACCCCTCACCCTCACTCACCCTCAACCCCTCACCCTCAATCCCTCACACTCACCCACACTCACCCACACTCACCCCCACTCACCCCCACTCACCCTCACTCACACTCACCCACCCTCACTCACCCTCACTCACCCTCACTCACCCTCACTCACCCTCACTCACCCTCACCCTCATGCTAAAGATTTACAAAAAAAACCATTAACAATTCTAAAAGCACTAACTCTAATGCTGCGAGACCTATTGCATTTCTAATGCTTGTTTTACCTTGTGTGCTTGACTTGTAGGTTTACAGCATCCTGCGCCATGTGGCTGAGGTCTTGGAGTACACCAAGGATGAGCAACTGGAGAGTCTGTTCCAGAGGACTGCCTGGGTCTTTGATGACAAGTACAAGAGGCCGGGATATGGAGCCTATGATGCATTTAAGCATGCAGTTGGGTAAGGGTACCATGCTTGCACTGTTGCGTGACCCTCAGGAAGAAAATGGTTCAAATTTTAAAAAAAAGACCCTATCCACATGGCCAGTAGTAGTTTGACTGCAGGGATCATTTTCAATTTTACCCTTCTGAAGTATGAAACCACTGTGTCTTCACTGACTGAATACAGGAAGTAACTTCAATGTTTGTGTTTTCTCATCTTCACTTTGAGTCCCTCTTCCAGCACAGGGAACTGTTGTTCTAGTGTATTGTGGGTTTTATGTCAGAGTAAATTAAAATATCTTTAGTGTATTTGAGCAGGTGTTCTGTCTCTAGGCCCATCTAATGCTTCCACAGGTGAATGAGGCACTCCAGTCGAACGATCCCTAATCAAATAATTTCTAAAACCCTACCCCATCTGGCCTCCTTCTCATACTGTGGTAATACACAGAATGGTTGGCAAGCTATTGGCCTCCTGGAAAAAGACCAGTAGTGCCTGCCTTAAATCACCCTACTGTTCTTACACCTCCGTACAAGTTCAGAACCTTTTTTTTTAGATCCCTTTAGCAGCCTGGTGTAGATGAGATGGACCCCTTCTCCCTTCCTTAATCTTCCTCCCAGATCTCCGTTCCATTTTTAGTAGGGAATGACACTTCTAAAAGAGAAAACGTTAGCAGTTTACACCTATTGTGGTAACTCTTCTTCCTTTGGTTTTGCTGGGGCACCAGTGTGGCATGGACTTAGTGAAAGAGTAATTAGTTCAGACTTAAGCACAGCTGTTCTCGGAAAGATTTAAATTTATCATACAGGAGATCTCCGTTCTAATCCTCATTTCGACAAGTGACCAAAAGAGCTTGAGATTCTCAGCAAATTGTCTCCCCATGCCTTCTATCGTGAATCTGTAGTTGTTAGACTGGAAAAAATACATTGTGCTGTCTAATGTCCGAATTATATTTTGCCAATATCCACGGCAATAGCACAGCTTTTTTAAAAACTTTCTTTCAACTAGTCTAGTACACCACCCCGCCGCACAACATTGTTCTCTGGGCACCACATTGTGTTTGAGGTGCTCCTGTTGCAATCAGATCTTGTCTGAAGAACGCTTCTCTGTTCAAAGAGTTAGAATCAGACTTGATCAAAAACCGAAAATAAAATCTATTCAACTGTATAAAATGTATCATTACTTTTTCATGTACGATTGAAATGATTAATTAATCAAGTCATGTTTAGATTTATTTCTAGTTATATTTACTCTTCTGTGGATTCTTTTTCTGATGTTTTATTACTTCCCTTACACAGGATCTAGAGTTCAGAGGCTATGAGTGACTTTTAACCCCTTGCATGCTGATGACGGCCCCCATCCGTCATGCACTACGGCGCTCGTGTGCTGATGACGGCTGGGGGCTGTCATAAACCCGCCCACTCGCGATTTTGCCACACAGGCGCAGAATCGCGGCAGCATGGAAGGAGTTAATGTCAGTATTTTATGATGTTTGTCAATATTGAACATTCTTTACCAATTGTAGAAGGTTGTAATGTGGTGAAATAAGTACCTAATATATAGTATTGGGTTACAGTTCTGAGCTGAATTTTGTAAACCTAGCCAGACAATCGTTTATGCAAAGTGGGTCAGTTAAATTATGCATTGCCTGACTTTCATGTAACACTTAAAAAATGTAGGTTCAAAATGGAAATTCTTGGAAGATGAGGACTACAGTTTAATAGGCTAGCCTTTCCACTTTTATGTAAAGAATATTTCTTAAATGTTTTTATATCACACTATTTTCCCTGCTTAATTTTGATCTTTTCTCAAATTGAGATCCAACAGGGAGTGTCTTGCCTTCTGCTCACCAGGGTGTTCGTGAAGTTGTGATGACTGATTTAGAGGGGTCCCACAACCACCTTTTGTACTGTTCTTTTACTCTATGGGAATGAAGGAGTTTTGGTGTGATGTTTTAAAATGGAGGTTTGACCGAAATTGGTCAAAAACAAGGTGGTCACTGTAGCTAGCCACAATGTACAATCAGTATTAAACATTTTAAAACTCTCTTCTTTTAATTGTATACATTTGCCATTTATAGGCACTTTCTTGGTAATGGATGCCTCAGTGTTTGCCATTCAGGTAGGATGGAGAAGTAGAGAGTGAACCTGTGTGAGAATCTTAAAGTGAGCACAATTTGGATATTGAATTTCCAAAACTGTCTCTTCTGAAAATGTAGTATGGTCTGTCCAGACCCAATTGTACTTAAGGGCTAGGGTTTATCCTTTCCAGTGCTGGAAAGTCAAAGATGCAGTGTGGGATTAAATGTTCATGGATTCTACTTATGCTATTCTGTTTTGTGTATGTATCCATTTCTTTTTTAATAATTATGCACAATATAAGGATCCTTTGGGATTCACTAGTTCAGCAGAAAAAAGGGGTATAAGAATATATCTTAACACTGAGCCACTCCTTGCATCCGTTATTGACCCCATAATGTAGTTCCAGTGTTATGGATACAACTATTCCTCTGGGCCTAGGATCTATTATTTTACATCTACTCTGTGTAGATATGGGTGTTGAAATATCCTAGTTTTATGAGGAAGGCATGTGACTATCTCTGAACTCAGTTTGGTCCACTTTTCAGATATACTCTTCTACTGTTGCTCTCCGGTTTTCTTTCCAGATCAAATGATAAATGTCCAATAAAACAGATGTGCGATGTGGCTTAGTTTTAAGCTCTGTGGTACCTAGATGGGCAGAATATCCCTACCCTGTCCCCTTATATCATGTTTTTTTACTAACTTCATGACAGGGGACTAAGTCCCCTAGTCCTGTAATTGCTGCCAGCAACATTTTTAGGTTTCGCCTGGGGCACGGAGCGTAAGCTCCGCCCCAGGAGAAATCTCTAGTCTTCAGTAAGGGACTCTTGAATACGCCCCTCTGTTCCATTGGCTAGCTCCATAAATGGAGGCTAGCCATTGGAACAGAGATCTGTCCGTCAAGGCCGGACCAGATTCAGGGGCGTTCCCGAGATTTTTTCCATGGGCGGAGTTTCGTTTTTTCCCGTTCCCTCCCCTTTCACTGAAAGTGATCTGTTTCTGGAGCTCGGGTCAGATGCACTGTCCATTCCCGCCCCCCTCCGTGTGCCTCCCCGCCCCCTCCCCCTCCCGCTGTCCGTGTGCTTTCCCGCCCCCCCCCCACCCCCTCCCGCTGTCCGTGTCCTCGTAGGTGCTTGTTAAGATTTATCGTTAAATGTTCATTTACATAATCATTCTTTCAATGGCTCAACCTATGTTTTGGTTTCCCACCTCAAGCGTCTCATGGCTGTCCCGGACGTCTTTGAGTGACAGTTGCCCTGGCCTATGAGCGTACTGAAAATCTCTGCACACACTAATCATGGAAAGGGAAGTGGCTGCTGGTCGGGGCTTGCGTGCGTCATGGGTTGCTGTTACAGCTTGTCGGCATTGAGGGTTGTTGCCTTTGAAATGATAAATCAACCTGTAAGGTTCATTGAAAAGAATTGTTCTGGATGAATATATCGGAAAATATGGCTTGTCCGGTACAAGTTTGGTTCGAAGGAAAGTAAATCAGGTTTAAAACTTTTAAGGCACCCCACAAGTTTGCACCCTTGCCCGCCACGCCCACACACTCACAGGAAGATAAACAAACTGCTTGTACAAATATGAGTGTACTCACAAAGTCACTAGTGTTTGTACATCTTTTAAACTGTTCTTTACAGGCAATGGCTGTGGGAAGGAAAGGGGGCCGGGAAATGACAATGGACGGGGGCACCTCGGCGGTGCAGTCAGTTCCTGCACATTTCCTCTCTTTCTGCTGCCGCGGGGAGGAGGAGGGGAGGGGGCGGGTGCGGCATCTGGGATGGGGCTGGCAAGTTTGCTGTTCTCTCGGAGCCCCGGTGTAGTGCCTAGGGTGCAGCAAAGGAGAGCAGCTTGCACGAGGCACCCTCCCTGGATATTGTCTCTGCCGGCAGAGAGCGGGAGCCTGGGCTGAGGGTCCCGGGAGATTGATCCACCCTGCGGGGCCCCCTGCCACCCCTGGGCTGGCGGGGATGCGGCATGTGTGGAAGCAGAGGCGGTAGATGCCGGGAGAAGGAGCGGCGGCGGCTCGGGGAGCTGTCACGGGGGGAGCAGCCTCCTCTCCCGCCTGGATTCCTTCCAGTTCTCCTGCTGACCTGTCTGTGGACTGAGCCGGTGTCACGAGGACACTTCCGGCTCCTGGAGCCGCCCGCGGTCGCAGGATGGAGCTCTCGCAGCTGCTAACCCTCACGAGATCCGAGGAGGTAAGGTTGGGAGGGGACCTCGCAGTGCATTGTGGGGCACTTCTTTGCCAGCCTCTCTGGTCTCAGAAATTGGACCACAGCCGGTTCCTCTGACACCTTAACGGGATCTATGGAGTTTAATCCACAAGACTCAAACCTGGGATGTGTACTTGTTTATGGAAATGTAAACTTTTGCTGTAAGACCCTTGCATCTCACTTTTGTGAGGCGAGGTGGCCTTATGTGTCGCTGAGAAATGTCTCCGGGGTCTGTAACTCTGAACAAGCAGCAGGACCTTGGAAGACCACTCACATGTCACGAGCTATAGTGAAATCCAGAATTTTCCCAACGCGTGAGTTGTCCTGGCCTTTCCTGTGAGTGACGCTGCCTCAACCCACCTGGCCTGTCAGAGGCAGTCGTCTAGTATCAGAAAATCCTTATGACAACCCCGAGAGATGTCGGCCACAGGTGTGATCAGTGCAGAAAGTTGAAATAGATATGACACACACATGGAGAGGATTCAATTCAATTCAGTTAATTTGTATAGCGCGCTACATACCCAGAGGGTCTCAAGGCGCTTGGAGAAGGGTGGGGAGTTACTTGTCGAATATCCATGTTTTAAGTTGCTTTCTGAATGCTAGGTGGTTCTGAGTGAGGCGAAGGTGGGTGGGAAGTGAGTTCCAGGTTTTAGCCGCCAGGTAGGAGAAGGATCTTCCTCCCATGGTGGATTTGTTGATGCGAGGTACAGCAGCAAGGGCTTGGTTGGAGGAGCGTAGCTGGCGGGGCGGGGTGTAGAAGGAAAGTCGTGTGTTGAGGCATTCGGGTCCAAGTTCGTAAAGTGCTTTGTGTGCGTGGGTTAGGAGGCGGAATGTTATCCTCTTATTGACGGGGAGCCAGTGGAGGTTTTTCAGGTGACCGGAAATGTGGTCGTTACGCGGGATGTCAAGTATGAGTCTGGCTGATGCGTTCTGGATGCGTTGGAGTTTTTTCTGGAGTTTTGCGGTGGTGCCGGCGTATAGGGTGTTTCCGTAGTCTAGGCGGCTTGTGACCAGTGCGTGGGTGACCGTTTTTCTAGTTTCGATGGGGATCCAGCGAAAAGTTTTTTTGAGCATGCGAAGAATGTTGAAGCACGATGATGAGACGGCGTTGACTTGTCTGGTCATCGAGAGCGAGGAGTCCAGGATGACGCCCAGGTTCCGTGCGTGGTCTGTCGGGATGGGAGCTTTTCCAAGGGACTCTGGCCACCAGGAGTCGTCCCAGGCAGAGGGGGAGGTTCCTAAGATAAGGACTTCTGTTTTGTCGGAATTCAGTTTCAGACGGCTGTGCTTCATCCAATCGGCCACTTCTTTCATTCCTTCATGTAGGTTTGTTTTGGCGGTGTTAGGGTCTTTCGTGAGTGAGAGGATCAGTTGAGTGTCATCAGCGTAGGAGATGATGTTGAGGTTGTGTTGGTGTGCGATGGCCGCGAGGGGGCTCATGTATACGTTGAAGAGGGTGGGACTGAGTGAGGATCCTTGTGGCACGCCGCAGATGACTTCAGTGGCCTCTGACTTGAATGGTGGAAGGCGGACTCTCTGAGTTCTTCCGGCAAGGAACGATGTGATCCATTCCAGTGCTTTTCCTTGGATTCCGATGTTTCTGAGGCGTTGTATTAAGGTGCTATGACAAACTGTGTCAAAGGCTGCGGAGAGGTCGAGGAGGATGAGGGCGACTGTGTCTCCATTGTCCAGTAGAGTTTGAATGTCGTCTGTTGCTGCGATGAGTGCGGTCTCAGTGCTGTGTTTGGCTCGGAAGCCAGATTGTGAGGAGTTGAGGGATTTGTTGGTTTCGAGGAAGGCGGCGAGCTGGTTGTTGACAGCTTTCTCGATTACTTTGGCCGGGAATGGAAGGAGCAAGATGGGGCGGTAGTTTTTGAGTTCGGTGGGGTCCGCTGTGGGTTTTTTCAGAAGGGCGCTTAGTTCGGCGTGTTTCCAGCTTTCCGGGAAGGTGGCGGAGTTAAGGGAGCAGTTGATGACGTCTCGGAGGTGTGGTGCAATGATGTAATCAGCTTTGTTGAAGATGTGGTGAGGGCATGGGTCAGTGGGGGATCCTGAGTGGATGGAGTTCATCAGGCGGATGGTGTCCTCAGTGGAGATTGGGTTCCAGTCATTAAGGATGTTCAAGGGAGGTGAAGGTACGGCGGAAGGTTGGGTGGGTTGGTCTCCGGGTTGGTTGTCGAAGCTGTTGTGGATGTCTGCAATTTTGTCGTGGAAGAACGAAGCTAGGGAGTCGCAGAGGGCTTGAGAGTGAGTGATGTCGTTAGAGTTGGCAGCGGGGTTGGTAAACTCTTTGACAATGTTGAATAATTCCTTGCTGTTGTGGACGTTGTTGTCGAGTCGATCTTTGAAGGCGGCTTTCTTGGCAGTCCGGATCAGTTGGTGGTGTATGCGAGTGGAGTTTTTGAAGGCGTCCCTGGTACTGGTGTTTGGGTCTTTTTTCCATGCCTTCTCAAGGGAGCGATGGAGTTTCTTGGATTTCTTAAGATCGTCGTTGAACCAGGGGGCGTTTTTGTTGCCTAGTTTGATTTGACCTTTTCTCAGTGGTGCTAGGTTGTCGGCGCTGTTGGTTAGCCATTGAGTGAGGTTAATGGCTGCTTGGTTAGGGTTCGAAGAGTGGGCAGGGGGGTTTTGAAGAAGCGATGAGGAGATCTGGTCGATGGTGATTTTGTTCCAGTTTCTTCGCATAGTAGGTTTGAGGATGGTTGTGGGTTGTGGTCTTTTTGTAGAAAAAGTGAACGCAGCTGTGGTCCGTCCAATGGAGAGCAGTGGTGTGACTGAAGGAGATATGTTTGCTGGAGGTGAAGATAGGGTCGAGTGTGTGACCTGCGTCGTGAGTGGGGGTATTAACAAGTTGTTTGAGTCCGAGGTTGGCGAGATTGTCCAGAAGGGTGGTGGTGTTGCTGTCGTTGTTTTTTTCCAAGTGAAAGTTGAGGTCTCCCAATAGAATGTATTCCTCGGAGGGGAGGGCGTGTAGGGGGATAAAGTCAGTGATGTCTTCACTGAATTGTGCTCGGGGTCCTGGTGGCCTGTAGAGGAGGGTGCCTCTGAGAGTGGTCTTGGGGTCAGTGTGGATCTGGAAGTGAAGGTGTTAGGCGCTAGCGAGGTTGACGTCTGAGCTGGTTGAGATGCGGATGGAGTTCTTATGGACGATAGCGATGCCTCCTCCTGTTTGCTTGGTGCGGTCTTTCCGGATGATCTTGTAGCCTTCCGGGATGGCAATGGTGATGTCTGGGGCTGAGGAGGCGTTCATCCATGTTTCTGTTAGGAAGGCGACGTCCGGGGAGATGGTGTCTAGTAGATTCCAAAGGTCGATGGCGTGTCTGTGGACCGAGCGGGTGTTGAGCAGGATGCATTTTAGGTGGTTGGTGTCAGGTCTCGGCTTGGTGTTAGTGGATGTGGAGTTGGTCTTGGTGCCGTCGAATTTGCAGGAGTTGCAGGTGAAGGGTCCATGGGTGTGTCCAGGGGCGGCTTGGGCGCAGTTGGGAAGTCGGCCGGGGTTTAGGGCTAGGAGGGTAGAGGCGACGTATGTAATGCGGGGGGGGGGGGTGGACGGTGCGGGGGCCAGGGGGTATGGCGCTGGGCGCGGTCGGGCGTAGACGGGCTTACCTTTGGCGCGACCGCTGCGCGTGGACCCTGCGCGAAGATGCATCTGTCATAAGTTGAGAAGTGGAGGGGGGCGGAGCATGGGAGGGGGAGCTGGGAGGCGTGAGCGTGGGGGGAGGGACGGGCTGCAGGCACAACAAAATGGTGGACAAACAACAACAAAAAGGACAACAGTACGCTATGGGCGCAATCAGGCAGCATTTGACCTCAGGGGGCAGTGCGGGTAAAGTGGACTAGCGGTGTAACACAAGATAAATAAAATCACAATAAGTGAAATCACCAGACAAAGCGATGCAGAGCACTACGCCACAGATCGGGTTCCAATTCTATGTAATTTAAGCTATGACAGAGGGGAGGAGCAGTGCGGAGCGCTACAGACCGGGTGCTGAGTCAATTACAATAAGAGTATGGCAGTGGGGAGAAGCAGCTCTACAGGTACTATAAAGTAATATACTCAAAGTAAAATTATACACAAAGTAATCAGAGCGGAGCGCTACGTTACAGAACGGATGCAGAAACAATTTAGTTAAAAATATGGCAATGGGGAGAAGCAGCGCTACGATACCACAGCAGCGCTATGAGGTCGGGAGGAAGGGTGGAGCAACCGCTTTCCAAGGAGTCAAGCTAGTCACAGAGAACCCCAGCCTGGCCGTTCCTGGTGACTCGTGGGTGGGAGGGGGAGCTGGGAGGCGTGAGCGTAGGGGGAGGGACGGGCTGCAGGCACAACAAAATGGTGGACAAACAACAACAAAAAGGACAACAGTACGCTATGGGCGCAATCAGGCAGCAATTGACCTCAGGGGGCAGTGCGGGTAAAGCGGACTGAGAGCTGTGTGGGCTGTGAGAGCTGTGTGGGCTGTGAGAGCTGTGTGGGCTGTGAGAGCTGTGTGGGCTGTGAGAGCTGTGTGGGCTGTGAGAGCTGTGTGGGCTGTGAGAGCTGTGTGGGCTGTGAGAGCTGTGTGGGCTGTGAGAGCTGTGTGGGCTGAGAGCTGTGTGGGCTGTGTCGGCTGTGTGGGCTGTGTGGGCTGTGTGGGCTGTGTGGGCTGTGTGGGCTGTGTGGGCTGTGTGGGCTGTGTGGGCTGTGTGGGCTGTGAGGGCTGTGAGAGCTGTGTGGGCTGTGTGGGCTGTGAGAGCTGTGAGAGCTGTGAGAGCTGTGTGGGCTGTGTGGGCTGTGTGGGCTGTGAGAGCTGTGAGAGCTGTGTGGGCTGTGAGAGCTGTGTGGGCTGTGTGGGCTGTGAGAGCTGTGTGGGCTGTGAGAGCTGTGTGGGCTGTGAGAGCTGTGTGGGCTGTGAGAGCTGTGTGGGCTGTGAGAGCTGTGTGGGCTGTGAGAGCTGTGTGGGCTGTGTGGGCTGTGTGGGCTGTGAGAGCTGTGTGGGCTGTGAGAGCTGTGTGGGCTGTGTGGGCTGTGTGGGCTGTGAGAGCTGTGAGGGCTGTGAGCTGTGAGGGCTGTGAGAGCTGTGTGGGCTGTGAGAGCTGTGTGGGCTGTGAGAGCTGTGAGAGCTGTGAGAGCTGTGAGAGCTGTGAGAGCTGTGAGAGCTGTGAGGGCTGTGTGGGCTGTGAGGGCTGTGTGGGCTGTGTGGGCTGTGAGAGCTGTGTGGGCTGTGAGAGCTGTGTGGGCTGTGTGGGCTGTGTGGGCTGTGTGGGCTGTGTGGGCTGTGTGGGCTGTGTGGGCTGTGAGGGCTGTGAGAGCTGTGTGGGCTGTGAGAGCTGTGAGAGCTGTGAGAGCTGTGAGAGCTGTGAGGGCTGTGTGGGCTGTGAGAGCTGTGTGGGCTGTGAGAGCTGTGTGGGCTGTGAGAGCTGTGTGGGCTGTGAGAGCTGTGTGGGCTGTGAGAGCTGTGTGGGCTGTGAGAGCTGTGTGGGCTGTGAGAGCTGTGTGGGCTGTGAGAGCTGTGTGGGCTGTGAGAGCTGTGTGGGCTGTGAGAGCTGTGTGGGCTGTGAGAGCTGTGTGGGCTGTGAGAGCTGTGAGAGCTGTGAGAGCTGTGAGGGCTGTGTGGGCTGTGAGAGCTGTGTGGGCTGTGAGAGCTGTGAGAGCTGTGTGGGCTGTGAGAGCTGTGTGGGCTGTGAGAGCTGTGTGGGCTGTGAGAGCTGTGTGGGCTGTGAGAGCTGTGTGGGCTGTGAGAGCTGTGTGGGCTGTGAGAGCTGTGTGGGCTGTGAGGGCTGTGAGAGCTGTGTGGGCTGTGAGAGCTGTGTGGGCTGTGAGAGCTGTGTGGGCTGTGAGAGCTGTGTGGGCTGTGAGAGCTGTGTGGGCTGTGAGAGCTGTGTGGGCTGTGAGAGCTGTGTGGGCTGTGAGAGCTGTGTGGGCTGTGAGAGCTGTGTGGGCTGTGAGAGCTGTGTGGGCTGTGTGGGCTGTGTGAGCTGTGTGGGCTGTGAGGGCTGTGTGGGCTGTGAGGGCTGTGTGGGCTGTGAGGGCTGTGTGGGCTGTGAGGGCTGTGTGGGCTGTGAGGGCTGTGTGGGCTGTGAGGGCTGTGTGGGCTGTGTGGGCTGTGTGGGCTGTGTGGGCTGTGTGGGCTGTGAGGGCTGTGTGGGCTGTGAGGGCTGTGTGGGCTGTGAGGGCTGTGTGGGCTGTGTGGGCTGTGTGGGCTGTGTGGGCTGTGTGGGCTGTGTGGGCTGTGTGGGCTGTGTGGGCTGTGTGGGCTGTGTGGGCTGTGTGGGCTGTGTGGGCTGTGTGGGCTGTGTGGGCTGTGTGGGCTGTGAGGGCTGTGAGGGCTGTGAGGGCTGTGTGGGCTGTGAGGGCTGTGAGAGCTGTGAGAGCTGTGAGAGCTGTGTGGGCTGTGAGAGCTGTGTGAGCTGTGTGGGCTGTGAGAGCTGTGTGGGCTGTGAGAGCTGTGTGGACTGTGTGGGCTGTGAGGGCTGTGAGAGCTGTGAGAGCTGTGTGGGCTGTGAGAGCTGTGTGAGCTGTGTGGGCTGTGAGAGCTGTGTGGGCTGTGAGAGCTGTGTGGACTGTGTGGGCTGTGTGGGCTGTGTGAGCTGTGTGGGCTGTGAGAGCTGTTGGCAATGTAAATAACAATGCCATTTATTTATAAGTAAACAAAAAAAAGAAATGTCATGAGCAATGCCAATAGCTCTAACTTTTCCAAAGGCGAAACCATTGCATTGTAAATGCTTGTTCTAATGTTTCTGGCAGCCAATCAAAGAGCTCACTCCTGCGGGCAGGGAAGGAGATGAAAGTATTGCTCTTGCACGCAGGTAGCTGCATTTCCAGCATGTGAACGGGGTGTGGTTGGAAGAGCGCTATCTTGCTTTTTATTTAATGCTATGTGGAAAGTTTTTCCACATCATGCTTATTTTAATTTATTTTATGCGTCAAGTGTTTCCATGTTGTGGGTGATAACCACATCTTGGTGGTTATCTTGTCCTGGGACGCAGTGCTTTTAAAGTGTGGTGGATGAAGAGGTGTTATAGATAGGTGGGTTTGAGCAGCTCTGCAAGTCCGTTTATGGTATTTATTATGATGCTCCATAAAGCTGGTTACTGCACGGGATTGTCCATTCTGGGTTAGTTAAAGGTTTATGGTCTTGAGCAGGCATAGGTTGTTCACCTAGACATCCTAAATAGCTATGATGCTCAAGATATGCAGTTCTAATAGGGTACCAAAATCATCATCTTCTAGCTTCCTTTTGAATAATGTATTATCACCATCAGCAGAAAGGTAATGTTTACGATTCCAAGCTCTGCCCAACTCCATGTGTCAGCTGGGAAAATCCACCACTCACAGCCATGATCATCAAAGCACATACGTATGGTAGAGCCACAGAGGTATGCATGTAATAATGGAAGGGTGGTAATATGACAGTTTGACATTTAGTAAATCTCAAACGGATTCCATTGCATTGGGTCTAGGCCAAATAATTCACTGCCATGATTCAATGTAGAAAAGCCGGAAACAAACATTTTTGGGAAAAACAATGTTGATGAAAGTCCCTTTTTTGTCACAGTACTGCTGGAGCTCATGTAGACTGATCGGTATCCACATAGATTTAATGCGTGCATACTTGTTAAACAAGACTGGCAGACAGGCCAGTGGTGTTCTCCTCTGTGTGGACTTGAAAGGTGCATATGCCATCAATTAGCTTCATCCCACAAGCATGATGGGATCCAGCTGATGAGTGGGTCTGTGATACACGGGGCTTGCAAGCTTTGGAGTACAAGATGATCGATAATGTCAAAAGCGCAAATAGATGTGATAAAATCGGCAAGTTTGTCCCAACCACTTCCTCATCTGCAGATTTCCTGAAATCCAAGAATATCCCCACAGATTCAGCTTCTCTCACATACCTAACCTGCTCAATAAGAGTCAAGGCTATACTTTGATACACTGACTTATTATAGCTTTCTACAGTAAACTCTAGGTACGAAACTGGTCTAAAACTGGATACAACTGTGCTGTTGAAGCTTTTGCTTCTGTCACAGATGCTGTCACTGAAGAATTTATATTTATAGACTATGGTTATTTAATGCTGCCCTCGTTAGCAAACTTGGGCAGGCGGATTTCATGGAAAAACAAGGAGAGAGCGAGGGAAAGAAAAGGGGGTACGTCCTGATCCCCAATGTAATGCTAGACTTAAACAATGTGGACGAACCCACTATGCGTATGCATTACAATCACTATGTGTGGTAAGTACATGGACCCATTAGGTGTACTTAAAAGACCCCTCCCACACCAATCTAGTTGGTGTCATGCTTCATCCTTGGGGTCCCACACTGGTGACCGAGTGGCCCCCGGTTGGGCTACGACGCCTGGTTACAGCAGAGCTGGTATGGTGCAGATATGTGTTGTGACGTGAATTGATTATATTAAAAATATCTCTAGGAATCCTTGCCTGTAGACTTTATTATTGGCGGCTCAGGATATGGTTAACCTTCCTGGACAAGGGGGGATTCATGCAGGTTTGAATCTGGAGACACTCACCGAGACCAAATTGGGACATCGGAGAAGAACCTCCCCCCTCCCCCTCCAAGCCTCGATTAGCTGCCAAATATCTAAATATAGTGTTTTTTGACAAGTGTCAGTAAGTACGCCGACACTTACACCACACACCTTAGAGCGTGTGTAGGTACCTCACTCGTTTCACATGGCAGTTTTCACCTTTGCCACTCTCTTTTCTCACTCACCTGGTCCTGAAGAAAGCCCTATCACACGTTTTTAATGGGCTGAAACATATAGACCTCAAACACATAGTCACTAATGGTAATAACCTCCTGATAGTTGCATCACACACACACATATATATCTATTCACTGAAAAAACCATAGGTTTCACACCAGTTATAGTTAGGAATCAGCATTTTAAAAAAACTATTAAATTCACTGAAAAAAACATAGGTTTCACACCAGTTACAGTTAGCATGAAGTTTTACTCGCATAAAACCATTGAAATTCCCATGTTATAGTTAGTTGGACTCACTATAACTTGCGCGTGCAATGCAATGCTGATAACGTCACATATTACATCACTCATGACTGTTGTATAACTACATTTAGTTCTACCTTGCCTCTCTCAGAATTAGTACATTGAATTTAGTCTGTCTTTGTGTGATCACCTGATTCGCACTGTTTTGTATCAACTACTGCTCTAGTTGATAGGATAGGGCATTTGCTTTATTACGGGACATCCCTTGTTTTCTCTACCAGAGTTTGTCTACTGACCTGTGGCTCAGGCAGTGCAGAGCACACCTTCCCAGAAACAAAGCAGCGTATTTGTCTTTTTGGGAATGGCCGGGAAATTGCAGTGTATGAAGCACACTATCCCCAGGGATGCCTATGGGAGAGAACTAGAGGCACGGGGCATTGGGAGCAGGCAGCCTTCAACATCAAATGTTTACCACATACGGACCAAGTGGACGTTGTCTTAGGGGATAAATGTCCTTACACCGTCCTTACACCATTATATATGTGATGGTTGACTTGTTTCTGCCTTGTGGCCCGGTCGGGTCGGTGGCATTCATCAGGACCTAATATGTAAGGGCTCCGTTATTACCCTACTTTAAAGAGTAAATACCACTACATGGGGTGATTATTGTCACTGTCCACACAATATATCTGTCTTCTGGCTCCTTTAAGCCACGGGGCAGGAGAAACTACGTCCCACAGGAGGAAGTGAGGGGAAGACCCCTGTTCCTAAGGGTCTCAGGGTGTGTCTCCCGTAACAGTACCTAGTTGTTGCCTCTGCTTCTCGAGGACACCGTCCACTTGTTGTTAATACCATATGGCTGCCACCCACATTAAAATTTAATTGACAAGCATAATGGCTTTTTAAAAATACTCCCTTTTTCTATTTCACGGGCCCCCACTTAGTCTAGAAGTGCATCCCTGTCATCAGGTTATGCCCGCCCTCCACCAAACCAAGTTTTTGGAGGGCGAGGACTGGTCAATGATGAAGCATGACACCAGGTGGTGTGTGAGACCAGTCCGTAACTTTTAGTGAGATGCCCCCCCTTTTCTAACACTGTAAAAACCTTGATCACTTAACTGGGAGCGGCCTGTATGTGGCAGATTGCAGGGCCTGGCTTTCGGGTGGAAGTTGTGCTAAGTGCCTCGGCTGGCTCACCAGCTTCATTGATATTCTAGAATCATCAATGGCCTCATTTGTTAGGTCATGAGCAATGCATGGGGACAGTTAGGGTTGTGGTACCCCTTCATAAATAGCACATTTACAAACTAGAAGTATACCATTTCTAAAGATAGAAAAAAATCAAATGGCTTCTAGTGTTCTTTTGGCTTCTGAAAGATGTATAGGATGGTTTCATTTTCTTGGATCTATGCAAATGATACAAAGCTTTAGTCTGGCAAGATTAGAAATGGTTGGGATGGTTTGAAAGATCCTTTGTAAGAAGCTAACAAAACCTGTGACTGCTTTAAGGGAGAGTGTTGTCACCTTTGTTTGCCTAGGTTTCGCATTTTGTGAGGAAAAACTGCACACTTTAATTTTCATTGGTGGCAGCCTAGCAAAAAGCGGCCAAATCGTTTACCTTTAAGATGACATCAGGCCTGGGTTGCTTGAATGTCCCAGAGAAAGGTTCTTCATGCTGCAACATATAATAATTTTTCCCTGGAGAGGACCGAGCTAACACTGGTTGCCAGTTGACACTCCACTATTGAATCAACATGTGTTTTTGAATTCCCCTTCAGTAAAGTAACATGTTTTGGTAAGTAGTATAGTACCATGTGAGCATTTGCTCTGCACTTGTTGGTAGAGAAATCAGTTAAGTGGGAAAATATGCTTACATTTATTTCTATTCCTTTTTTTACTGCTTATTCAGCCCATTTTGATCAGAAATTAGGTTACAATTGCCTTGTATTGTCTTAAAGTAGTTGAATCTTAAGAATTTTTGTTTACTTCGATTGAATAATACGCAAAGAGTAGCGGGAGTGATTGAGAGGGTGGGTCAAGAAGAAAGTTAGATGTGACCCTGACACAAAGCTCCACAAGTCAAACATCCAGAATGTGACTTAACAAAAAAAGCAAACCATTTGGTAATATCTCCAGCCTCCTCCGCAGATACTTGTATGGCCTAAACCAATCCGTTACTTTCTTCATTTGGTACCACGATCAGCACTGCATCAGTATCCATATTTTGGTCTCCATGGCCCCTTTGTTAGGTTACTCCCTCACAGAGGACCGCAGAGCTTGCCGTTATGGTGAGTTCTCCCTCCTGCTCCCAATGACACTGTGCATGTGCCCTTGATATGAAAAGTTGCCATTTGGATGAGTTACCCACTTTCGGCTGTTTTTTCTTTTCCTCCCATTGCCTGATTTTCAGCCTCCACATTGGATTCTTCCCGATTTACCTCTTTGCATTTGTGAACCTGTAAGCTTCATTGTGTATCATGCCAGCACATCTAGTTTGGTAAACTTCCTGTCCAGCTTCTAGCCACACCATTGTCCTCTGAAACTTTCCATTTAAAATACTACATTCTCCATTGATGCAGAGAAGGCGTTTGACAGAGTCCACTGGTCGTTTCTGCACACGGTACTAGCCAAGTTGGTATGGGAACGTAGTTCCAGACATGGATAAGGAGTAGCAACCGTTAACCCAACACCGGAGTCAGTCAGTGGAACTAACTCCTGCCTTTTACAATCCACAGGGGGAATGCGGCATGGTTGCCCCCATCCCGCTCCTCTTTGCCATGTGTATGGAGCCGTTGGAAAAAAGCATCTGGGCGAACCAGCAAATTGTGGGCATCGCTATGGGGACCAGTCTCATAAACTGACCTTGTATGTAGATGACCTTATGTTGATTCTCACCGATCACACAATTTGATCCTGGTGCTCCTGCAGGAACTCTCCCACCCCCTCCCATGGTCTACGCAAGAAGTGCCATATCTCGGTCTAAAGACCTGTTTCTCCCTAAAGACAGTAGAGAGTAATTGTGCAGACTTGCTGAACACAGTCCTGGAGATCTGGAGGCATTTCCCGGATGGGGAGCATAGCAGCGGTAAAAAGAAGACTGTTGCCCCCAAATCCTCTACATTATGCAGACCCTTCCTCTCCAACCCTGCTCCTGTGCACTGCATACACTCCAGCGACTTATCAATAGCTTCATAAGGGAAAGATAAGCAGCCGTAAATGGCAAGGAAAAGAGCATATGCAACAATCTCTGATGGTGGCCTTGGGATTCCGAAATTGACTAACTACCACCCTGCACAACTTCACTACATGTTTTAATTGACTCGGGCCCTTACGGAGATGTACTGGTGCTTTCTGGACAGGCAGTTGCTGCCATCCACAGACCACCTGAGGTATATATCTCCCCGGTGCTACGAGCCACCGTGACTGCCTGGGTCACTGTGTACGTCAAGAAAGAACTCTTCTCACCCGTACCTACCTCACATGCCTAATTGGCAACCTAAGTTCCGCCAGCTCAATCTGGCAAAGACTACCGGCCTGGCAGGAGGCAGGCTGCAATAGATTGGGAGACTTGTTTGACCCTCCCAGCCTCCAGACCATTCCCCAACTGCAAGATTATTGGGGGCTTCCAGATCAGGAAGAATGGTGATACATAAAGGTCCGACACTGGGTCAGACCACGCCCAGGTCTATCCTAGTCGCAAACTTACTCTGTTCTAAAAATGGATGGTCACCCGTTTTAGTGATAACGACTGCTCTCTAACATCCATTACTTTTTGCCAAAACCTCTTAAGTTGTCCAAATCGTCTGCTCAGACCAGATGGAAAGCTGAGCTGGAGTGCACTTTCACACCCAAGGGATGGGCAGAAATCCTTTGCAGAACTGATCTCCTGCTCGCTCCTGAGTGACACAGGAAACTATGCTCAAAATCACCCATTTCTGGTACTACATCCCGGCCAGATTAGCAGCAAGGACTAATGTTGGTGCTCCTGTGGAAAGTCTAGCACACTCACCCATCTATTATGGCACTGTCCCAAGCTACACCGGTATTGGGACGAGGTCCTATGCGACATTAATGAAATGTTTGACACACATCTCCCTTGCTTCCGAGTTACATCCTGCTGTGCCCGCCCATTTTCCAGACTTACCCCCTGCAATCCCGAAAAGGGAGGGACATTACACTCGCCCTCTGTCTCGCAAAACAAGCGATCCTGAATCACTGTGGCACAGATAATAAACCGACCCAGGCCGACTGGCTACTCAAACTGTGGGATCTACTGGGGATGGAAAAGCTCACCACGGCCATAGAGTCCACCTTGCTGCAGTTCGACAAAATCTGGGCACCTTGTGTGCTCTTCTTAGCGCAGGACTTCAGGACTTACTTGCCCCTGCTACCTACAGGTCCTTCGACTGACACCGGAGTCCCCCCACCCCCCTGACTATTGACTGCAGAGGAACTCTCTCCAACCTTTGAGCGACTCCCTCCCACTATCCTCAAGAACTCGTCCCCTTTAGAGACATTTGCACACTGTCCTTTACCCGCCTCCCTCCCCTTCTTCGTGCTCCCTCCTGACCCCCTCCCCCTTTTCTCCTTCTCCTTTCCCGCGGAATCTCTCCTTAGTTGATTCCCTCCCACAAAATGTTCCCCCTCACCGCTGTCTTGGATGTAGGTGAGGTATCTGTATGTTATAACACTTTAATAAAGTTTAGAACCTTAAAATACTACATCCTTTAATGATCTATTTATCTCCTGCTTAGTGCTTATTATTCTCACGGATTTATGACCAGCTATTGTCAACTTTTTAAATGGCTACCCTCAGGGATGTATGTTTTCATACACTATGCTTATCCAGTATTATGGGTGTCTTTCATAGATTCACATGCCTGAATCATTCCCCGTCGTCGAGACGGGAGTCTCCGGTACATAGAAAAGTAATGTCCTATAGACATACATAGAGAAAAGTAGGCCTAAGGGCCTTGCCTTAGTAGCCTATCTATGTTCTTTTATAAAAAGGACCAAACTCCAGAAGGTAGCCAATCCGCTACCACCTCCCTCTAGAACCTTCCTGTCAGGAGCCTCAGTCTCTCAGATTTTCTACCCCACGTTGTGCTAGGGAGTCTCCACCTGAGTTCTCCTCAGGTTTCCTAGTTTACTCTCTTTTCTTCTCAGAAATTGGAGATTTCTTTCGTATATACGCCATGGCTGAACAACAGAAGAAGGGTCTCTTCAGAGCTTGCTCTTCTTGTGGTAAGGAGAGGCTCCACGTCGATGAGAAGCATGAAACCTGCTTATTCTGTCTTTATCCAGACCATTCTCCTAAAGAGTGTAGAATTTGTAGAACATTCTCTACAAAAACACTAAAAGACAAAGAAGGCCGGCTGCTCCTCTGGTTGAACAGGCTGAAAACCAGAGACTACCTGGAGTCTTCAGAAGACAGTGAGATGGCTTCAGTTTCATCTAAATTATCCTTGAAGAGGCCAAGGGTTACTTCCCCTAGCCCTACAGACGTTCCTCCTAAAAAGACTGTCAAAAAGTCTTCTGAGGTAAAATCTACAACGTCTGACATGGAGTTTCCTGCCTTCAGGAAGCAGGCGCCGTCGTCGTCGACGCCTCCGCGCTGAAGAAGACTGTGTCTACAGTCTATGTTTCTACATCGACGACGGTGTCGACGACGATGGTGTCGTCAGCATTCTCATCGACGACAACAACTACACAATCGTCGACGGCAGGTAAGCCTGTGTCGTCGATTATCCTCATCACAAAGCCCTCGACGAAGATCCCGTCGACGACGACAGCGTCGACGACGAAGCCAAAACCGTCGGCGTCGTCTATGAAGACACCCTCGTCGACTGGCGTGCCGTCGTCTAAGTCACCGACGACGGTGAAGACATCGACGGCGACTAAGACCTCGTCGACGAGCGCACCATCGACGACGGGACCGCCGACGAAGGTACCGTCGACGAAACCATCATCAACGACAATTGAAACTCAGTCGACGACGACACCATCGACGGCGCCATCGTCGACGCTATGGAAACAATCGGACTTGATTTCTCCGTTGTCCAGCTGCCAGTCAGCCGCCTACGAAAGAGCACGAAACAACCAATAACCCCTGACTTAACATCTCCAAGTAGGGTGCAAAAGTTACCCCCGTCACATCTATTGCAGGACGAGGAATCAGACGGAGACCAGTACGGACAGGCCACCAGTCCTTCGGATCTCATAGTAAAGTGCCAAAGCACCGATGAAGAGGGAGAAGAGATGGTCTATACAGAAGAGACTGAACATTCGCATGTCCAGACGGAGGTTACACCTATGGTCTGCCTTCCGGTGTCTATAGTTTCAGACTTACGGTTCTTGATCCAAGACTACAAGCAGCTCTTCTCCGAACCAATCACTGTCCCATCAACGGAAGCAAATCCAGTTACATCTGGACCGACACCATCCTCGCGTCCTAGACCATCACCTTTGGTGATCCGTCAGGAAAGACAACCAGTGCACAATGTCCCGTCTTCTGACGAAGAAGTTGTAGAACCAGAAGAGGGAGAGGTTTGGGATGACCAGTCCGACCATAGGGAAGATGAGGACTACATCGCTCCATCTCCGGCCACGCCTGAACCCTCTACCTCGGATTCACCGCCAGTGGACATTGGCGGATTTCACAATTTAGTGTAGAGAGCGGCCATGAGATTCCATATGACAATGGAATCCCATGAAACAGACTGCTTCCTATATGATTTTAAAGACCCGGTTAGGAAAACAACAAGATCAATTCCGATCATTGAGCACATATGGGAACAGGGAAAACAGCTGATGCAGACACCAGCCTCAGTCTCCGCAGTAGTTCCACGGCTGGACAAGAAGTATAAGGCACCAACAACAGCACCAGCCTGCCTTACTGGGCATCCCAAGCCAGATTCTGTGGTTACCCAGGCAGCACAAAAGAACTCTAGGAATCCGGCATCTCCATTGTCCGCTCCACCGGACAAGGAGGGCAGGAAGCTTGACCGTATTGGCAAACGCTTTTCCACCGCGTCGGCCATGACTGTGAAGGTGGCGAATTCCATTGCGCTACTTGGCCGCTACAATAGGCAATTGTGGGAGGATATTGCCCCGTATCTGGCGGAACTACCAGATAATGTGAAAGAGGAAGTTCAATCACTCCTTAAGGAAGATAAAAAACATCGGCATCAGAAATTATCGATTGTGCCGTAGATGTGGCAATGACCGGCTTCAGACAGCTTGCTGGGGCCGCGGTCTTGCGAAGGCAGGGGTGGCTTAAGGCTACATCCTTAAGCCAAGAGGTCCAAACTAAGGTGCTTAACATGCCCTACGACGGCCAGCACCTTTTTGGGGACAAAATCGAGGAGGCCCTACAAACGATCAAAAAAGATACGGACACGGCACGAGCGCTGGGCACATTGCAGTTTAAGAACCAGTCCTTTCGAGGGAGCAGGGGTAGAGGTCAATCCTCTTGCAGAGGTTCTTACCAGAGCAAATCCTCATACTCCTATAACCAAGGCAGATCGCAATATCAACAGCGACAACAGCAACAAGTCCGCCAGACTTCGTATGGAAGGTCCAACTACAGGGGAAAAAATCAAAGGAAAACAGCTGGCGGACGCCAATGACCTTTTCCAACAGCCAGTCTGTCCACAATCTCATTTTTTTCAAACTTGGAGGAAAACTAACACACTTCCTCGACAATTGGAGCTCAATTACAACGGATCGGTGGGTGCTCCAATTGATCCAATTCGGACATTCGTTGGAATTCAATTAAATTCCCCCAACAACTCCTCCTCGCAAGCTTCAACACAGTCGTTTACGATTACTCCTTCAAGAGGTCGCTTCAATGTTAAAGAAAGGAGCGATAGAGCGAGTACCAACAGCTTACAGAGGAAAGGGATTCTATTCCCGCTTCTTTCTAATACAAAAGAAAGGGAAGAAATGGAGGCCCATCCTAGACCTCAGGGCACTCAACACATTCTTGAAGAGTCAATCGTTCCGTATGCTGACTATCCAAGAGATCTTAGGGTCACTAGAGGAAGGAGACTTTATGACGTCTTTAGACCTGCAAGACGCATATTACCACATCCCTATTCACAAAGGCCACAGGAAATTCCTCAGATTCGCAGTGGCAGGTCAGCACTATCAATTCTGTGTCCTCCCATTCGGCCTCAAGTCGGCACCCAGGATTTTCACCAAGTGCCTCTCCCCAGTGGCAGCCTTCCTATGACAGTAAGGACACCAAGTCTTTCCATACCTGGTCGACTGGCTGGTGAAAGCACCATCTATAAAAGGCGCAGTCAAGTCCTCCAGCGCCTGTCTCAATCTTTTCCAGCAACTGGGTCTGACGCTCAATCACGAGAAGTCAACCTTACAACCCTCCCGAGTTCTCGGGGCAACTTTGGATACGGAATGTTCAAAAGCATTCCCATCTCAGGAAAGGAAGCACAAGCTTATCACTCTGGCCACCGCAGTGGCCTCGAGAAAAACTTTGCCGGTCCGTACTTTCAAGTCCCTCCTAGGGATGATGTCCTCATGTATCCTGCTTATTCCACACTGTCGGCTCAGAATGAGCCCTCTGCAGGAGGCCTTGACCAGGCAATGGACGAGGATTGCATTGTGATAACTCAGCAAATGTCCAAGGCCTTGCTATGGTGGAAGTCGTCCAAAAACCTCTCGCAAGGGCTAACATTCCTGCTGCCTGTAGCTCCACACGTGATAACTACGGATGCCTCCCTAGAGGGGTGGGGAGCGGTCTTTCAAGAGCTGCAGATCAGCGGCAAGTGGACGGACCAGGAAAAGCAGCTCCATATCAATCTCCTGGAGCTGAGGGCAGTTTTTGTATCTCTGCAGGCTTTCCTACTGCGCATCAAGAACTCCCCAGTGCTTGTCAGGACCGACAACACTACGACAATGCACTACTTGAACAAACAGGGAGGAACGCGTTCGCTCACACTATCTCGCGAATCACAGAAAATCTGGAACTGACTTGTGCTCCACAGTATCACGCTGTCAGCGGAGTATGTCCCAGGCAAGGACAACATCATAGCAGATGCTCTAAGCAGACAGAGATCGCTGTCCCACGAATGGGAGCTAGAACAAGAAGTGCTGGATCACATCTTTTCGGAATGGGGAAGACCGCAGATCGACCTTTTTGCCACCTGGGAGAACGCTAAATGCCGCAACTTCGCAAGTTGGCATCCCCAGTTAAGGTCCCTCGGAAATGCATTTTCCATCGCATGGCGCAACGTGTTTGCGTACGCATTTCCGCCATTTCCCCTGATACCAAGAGTCCTCCGAAAAATGAAGACCGAGCACTGCACCCGATTCTGATTGGCCCGTTCTGGCCAAGGCAGCATTGGGTCACGGACCTCCATCGCCTCTCAGTCCACCCGCCAATCCGTCTGGGCCAACATCCGTCCCTGCTCACGATGTCCAACGGCCAAGTACAGCACCCGAATCTGAAATCTCTCAGATTATCGGCTTGGCTCCTGAGTACCGAGAGTTCTGCCAACTAGACATTCTGCAGGAGTGCAAAGATGTCCTTGCAAAAGCAAGAGCAGAGAGCACAAATAAGACCTATTCGTTAAAATGGAAGCGCTTTTGCATTTGGTGTAAGGACAAAGATCTACATCCCTTTAAGGCTACTCCGGAGCAGTTACTACCATATCTGCTACACCTGGCACAGGCAGGGACTTGCGCATGCCTCTATCAGAGTACATTTGGCAGCAATTTCTCGCTTTACAAGAACTTCAAAAGGACCCTCTCTCTGGTCACACCGGTTAATAAAACAATTCCTTAAGGGGATTTACAGATCCTTTCCTCGCCCACGGAGAGTTCCACCTATATGGCATCTTAATGTGGTCCTCAACCAATTGATGAAACACCCTTTCGAGCCCATTCACAGAGCAGATGTCAAATACATCTCCTGGAAAACGGCCCTTCTATTTGCCCTGACCTCAGCAAGAAGGGTCAGCGAACTACAGGCTCTTTCCATACAAAATCCCTTCATGCGGTTCAAGGAAGACAGAGTGGTTTTAAGAACTAATCCTAGATTTATTCCTAGGTCCCGTGGGACTTTCATTTAAATGAACCTTTAGTCCTCCGATCATTCTTCCCAAATCCCAGCACTGCAGCGGAAAAATCCCTGCAATCTTTGGACCTGAAGAGGTGTCTTAAATTCTACCTCGACAAGACAAAAGATTTTAGGAAAACGAACCAGCTTTTCATCGCTTTCAGTAGATTAAGAAAAGGCATGCCGCTTTCCAAGCAAAGTATTTCACGATGGATATCTTCGGCAATTGCCTTTTGCCACGACAAAGCAGGACGTCCGTTGCACTCCAAAGTAAGAGCTCATTCTACAAGAGCTGTGTCCACATCGGCAGCGCTCTTTGCTGGGGTGCCAATATTGGACATTTGCTTGGCAGCGACCTGGCAGTCGCCGCATACCTTCACCAGGCACTACTGCCTAAATACGGAACTGATGCAGGATGCAGCAGTGGGCCAGGCTG
The DNA here is from genome assembly GCF_964263255.1 of Lissotriton vulgaris. Classification (NCBI taxonomy): domain Eukaryota; kingdom Metazoa; phylum Chordata; class Amphibia; order Caudata; family Salamandridae; genus Lissotriton; species Lissotriton vulgaris. Next base: position 98,445,153 of record NC_141697.1, read on the forward strand.
TGCTTCGCCATCTATTCCAGTGAGCTGAGCCTTCCTCCTTCCCGCCATTCTTCGCTGGTATGCACATTTTCTTTTACTTATTTCTACTTGTTGATGGCTCTTAGTCGCATGATTTGTATTATCTCAGACTATTGTATGCTGTTCCATCAGAAATGTGCATAATGTATTACTTGCTACTCTGATTCAGGCATGTGAATCTATGAAAGACACCCATAATACTGGATAAGAAATGCGTCACTTACCTGTAACTGCAGTTATCCAGTATTGGTGTCTTTCCTAGATTCACATGCAACCCTCCCGCCTCCCCTGGAAAGACTCACTTCTTTCTCTAAAAAGTATTACGCCTACCTAGCTTTGTGCGTACGAAAATCTGAGAGACTGAGGCTCCTGACAGGAAGGCTCTAGAGGGAGGTGGTAGCTGATTGGCTACCTTCCGGAGTTTGGTCCTTTTTACAAAAGGACAAAGGCTGCTAAGGCAAGGCCCTTAGGCCTACTTTTCTCTACGTATGTCTATAGGACATTACTTTTCTATGTACCGGAGACTCCAGTCTTGACGACGGGGAATGATTTAGGCATGTGAATCTATGAAAGACACCAATACTGGATAACTGCAGTTACAGGTAAGTAAATCATTTCTTTCATTGAATACGAAAGCTATAGGGAGTAATTCCTGCTAGAACCCTCTGTTGCTTTTGCCACTATTCACAGCTCCTTCACAATTTTCTGATCTACCTGTGGTTCTGGGTTTACCGCTGTATGACACAATCTTCTATGCTTATCGATTTGCCTCCTTTAATCTGTGGAGAACTGATGGGGTTCCACTTCTTCTCTGGATGCCGCATGGAGCGATTGGGAGAAGTTCTTAGTTGCCATCTTATCGCTCTGGGAAGGAGGAAAGGGAGGGGAATAAAGGAATTAACATAGGAATCAGTTACTAAGCCCTTCCCACGCACCAGAGCTCCAAATTACGACGCTGGGCAATGCACTTGTGGTTTAGCGCCTTAGAGCAGTGAATGACCCCTTTACCACCTGGGAGCTCTGTGGCCAATTGGTTCTGGGGCATGGACAGAGTACAGTTTTTCACAATCCTCAATAGAAAGTTTTTTTTAATTAATGTAGTTTAAAGTAATGCTGAGTTTAGTTACAATCTCACCTACTCTGTACACTAATTGAACATTTATTGATCTTGCTTATCTTTCCAATATGAATAGTTATTATTTGCAAATAGTTCTTTTCTAGCTGTACACTGGTATCCTGGAAATGAGTCTCTGTCTATGCCTCTCCGGCAGGACGCAGCGGGTCAGACTCCCCCCTTTCATCTCGGACCCCACACCGATCACCTGCGGAGTCCCCCATGGCTCCTCCCTCAGCCCAACGCTCTTCAACGTCTACATGGCTCCACTTGCCCCCATCGTTAGAACCTACGGACTCAACATTGTGTCATATGCAGACGACACCCAGCTCATCCTCTCCCTATCCAACGAGCCCAACACCGCCAGACGCAACTTTCGAGAAGGCATGGAAGCCGTCGCCAAATGGATGAAAAACAGCTGCCTTCAACTAAACACCAACAAAACAGAAGTACTCATCATGGGCCCAAACCCCGACGCCTGGAGCGACACCTGGTGGACCACCGCCCACGGAAACCCGCCAACCCCCATAGACCACGCACGCAACCTGGGAATCATCCTGGACTCCGAGCTCAAAATGGACCGCCAGATCAACTCTGTCTCATCTTCCTGCTTCCACACCCTCCGCCTCCTTCGTAAGACCTTCAAATGGATCCCCCTCAAACACCGAAAGACAGTCACTCACGCCCTGGTCACCAGCAGATTCGACTACGGCAACGCACTCTACGCCGGAATAAACAAAAACCTCATCCGCAAGCTACAGAACATCCAGAACGCCGCCGCAAGACTGGTCCTCAACCTGCCAAAACACTGCCACATCTCCCAGCACCTGCGCACACTCCACTGGCTCCCCATCGAGGCGAGAATCACCTTTAAGATGCTCACCCACGCACACAAGGCCCTCCACGGCACCGGACCAGCATACCTGAACAGCCGACTCAAATTCCACGCACCCCAAAGGACCCTACGATCAGCCCAGCTTTCCTACGCCGTGGTCCCCAGCACCAGAAAGACCAGATCGGTAGGCCACTCCTTCTCCTTCCTCGCGGCCAAAGCATGGAACACCCTTCCGCTCCACCTCAAACAGACAACATCGCTCCCCATCTTCGCAAGAAACCTCAAAACCTGGCTCTTCGACAGGCCCCCTCCTTGATGGAATGGAACCTGCACCCCCCCCCCCCACCCCCCCCCCCCCCCCCCCCCACCCCTAGCGCCTTGAGACCCTTACGGGTGAGTAGTCGCGCTTTAACAAACTCCTGATTGATTGTGAAAAAATCCCAGACAATGTGTATTTCCAAGCATGGTACAGATGCCTGGAACTTGGCAAGATTGAAATGCTTTAAATGTTTAAGGTTCCTGGAAAACCTACATACAACATTCTTCATAGTTGTATAATGCATCTCATTCCTGCCTTGATTAAATGTGACCTTTTCAGAAGCAGTGTACTTTGTGTTCTGGAATCTGGAATGTGAACCAATGTGAATGAATCCCAGTATGGTCAGAAGTGCACTTATTCTGGCATTAAACGTTTAAGATGTGATGTTTTGTTGCCATAAATTAATGTAATTTAAATCTAGAATATTTCCCTCCCATCCTGTTGATTAGGTAGTCTTGCATATGGGACTGTATTTGAATTCTCCTGTGGTAATGAGGTCTTCTTGTCAAGAAGCATTGCTTACTTACTGCGCAAAACACTGATCTCAGCAGATTGTAAAAAAGTAGTGTAGTAGAGCAACTTTTCTTACTTGACTCTTTTTCTCTTTTTATTCAGTGACCCATCAATTTTGGATGAACTTGATTTGATAGAAGAGGAGAGGCGTGTGCTTATTGACAACATAAATCGTCGTCTCACCCCACAGGCAGTCAAAATCCGTGCAGGTAGGTTGCAAAGTTACCTTTTAGCTTTGCTCTTCTATTTTTATTTTTGACTTAATAAAAGATAAAGTAGCCACGTCATTATCATCTCTTCGTATGTGTAATTGGATCCCCTATTTCAACATATCGCACTTATAACTTTCTAACATCCGCTCTATATAATGACCACAACCCCTGTTCCACCTTCCGCTGGAAGGGTAGGGTGAAGGGGGAGGGCAAGGGGGTGGCTCGAACAGAGTGGAAAAAATATTTAAGTATAATATTTTCCTTTAGTGTTCTAAGTTTCAAAAGTCTGCCTCCCACCCGACCCTGCACCCTCACCTGGGTGGCATGACTCAGACCCTCATTAGGTAGCCATGTTACTAAGCATATAGTCTCAAGTGTAGACCTCCAATTCCCTCCCTAGTCTAAGCAAATTCCTTTTTGGAATTCTGCACAAATGACTCGGAGGGAAATTTTCATTCAAAGTGGCTTAAGTTTAACAAATGCCTCGGTTTTCAGTTAAACTTCTATGGAAAATCTCCACAAATTTTAAAGGAAAAAAATGGGAATGACTGTCACAGTTGAAAATGTGAAGCAGAAGAGAGCAGTTTTAGTCCAAGGTCTATGGCAGATATGGGAATGCTAAGTTTGTTCATTAGAATTAGACGAATGATCTCGATGAAACCACAGAGAGGAATAAAATGACAGTTTTAGGGTATATAAAACTTTATAAATAAACAAACAGTGATACATCTGATGGATACTACTAGTCGCAGATTCCTCACCTTAGAAAACTCCACAGGCACCAGAGTGGAACTATAACATTTTAGTCTAGCAATGCTCCATGTGCTGCTAGGTGAGGCAGTTCGGCTTGGAGTTAACTCCATACAGCCCCGAATGTTACTAAGCAGAGCTGGATTTAAGCACCACCCCTGTGCATATATGTTAGTTTTTTTCTTTCTGTACCTTCTAACGCTGATACAGAGCTTTGCTCCTAATTTCTTCTGCTTTTAAATGACTCCTGAAAACCCCCAAAAAATCCACTACGCTATGAAACGATGTCAGTTTAAGAGTACAGGTTTCAAACAACTACTGTAGAAACAGATATTGGTCACAGACATGCACAATAAAGCAAAAATGTACTTTGCCATACACAAGAAGTAATTGTGGGCCTCTAGCACTTGCTTCCACTCCAAGTCGAGAACGCGGGCTCGCTCCCACTCCACAGGCTACTCTTGCGAAAGGTCAACTTCACTGTTAAAGTCCTCTGATAAGTCTAAATCGAAAGTCCAAATGCACGAACAAGAAAGCGAAGCAGGACTCAACCCACATTCCACCACTTACCATCCAAAGTGAAGGTGCTAGGCCACCACGATGTTAGCCTGTCTCATCCAGAGCTCTGGTTGGAGAAGAGATTTCCCACTTGATCCCAGGGTGTTTCAGATTTCCCAGGCGAAAGGCGATGCTGTAGCAATTTAACATCTTTAATGAGACCATGCTGCAGATATTTGATGTCCTTCCTGCTCCCTCTGGTCCACATTCAGGCCCCAAGGATCTACAGGTGCCCTCAGTCGGTTTACCACTGTCTAACCCATTTGCAGACATTATGAGCCCAGTGCTGACTCCGGTTCAGACTTCCGCCCAGTCTTCATGACCTATGCCAGTTTCTCCTTTGTTGCCACCAGTCATATGCCACAAGCTCCAGAAGAGGATCTGGTGCTGGTGCTGATTCTGATGTCTGTCTAATCCCAACAAATGTTGCTCTACAAAATTACTAACCCTCAACCATCCGAAAAACAGCTAGACTGATCCAGTGCCTCTACTATGGCTGATATGCCATCAGATGTTCTGCTATTTTATTTTGCTCCAATTTTTATCAAAGCTTACTACCCCCCAGAGATGATGGGGAAGGAGATGACCTACCTCCTCTTTGTGATGACAGTTTGTACATGGACGTATAAGAGGCCAGTGGACTTGATAACTGCCCCTTACACCGGATTAAACTCTCCATTTGGACTGCCAATGTAAAAGAGTGCATCATATGCAGTGGTAGCCCTATCAACAGCTTAGTACTTGGACATACAACTAACCTCTATTGAGGTTGAGACAAACGTCCTTAAGGAAATCTGACAGCTTGGGCAAGCCACATCTGAGTCCTTGCTCCCTTTTAATGAGGCTCGCCCTAATATCTTAAAGGGCCCCTGGTCAAAGCCCTGTTCTAGCCCACCGGTGTGTAGGCTGGTGGCCTGACATCGGATCGGTGTCTGTTGTGATTGCCTTTCTAACATCCTACTCCAGAGTCTGGTTGTTCAGGCTTCAGCCACTGTGGTGAACTCCAATTAACTGCCCACAACTTCACTGGATAGGGAGTGCAAGAGGAATTTACATTTTGAAAACAAATGTTCTCCTTGACTAGCCTAGCATCAAGATTGGTCAATGCAGTCTGTGTATTGGGCCCATATACTCATGCCAGTGAGATCTTGATGGCAGTCCTGGAAGACTTTAGGGCTCAAATAATTCATGATAGTAAAAATGCAACCAAATACCCGATTTGTGCTGGCCTTGATATTACTTAATGTCTTGGAAGGGTGGTTGGTAGCATTTTGGTGCTCTGCCTCTGCGTGGATGCGCTCCCTAAGATTTTCTGGCGATATAAAGACCTCTTACGTTTATGCCCTCTGATGGTTCATGCCTGTTTGACGATGAAACTGATTCTGCCTTGTAAAGCTTCAAAGAAAGTAGAGCCACAGCATGCTTCCTGGGTCTTTTGACACCTGGCAAACACTTTCCTCACTTGTTTAGGAAATTCAAATGCTACGTTAGGGGGCTGTTGTATAGGCATAGTCAGTCTCCCCAACTACTATTACAATGACCCCAGTCCTTTCAAGGCTGGGTACTTGTATCTGGTAGTCAAACAAGGGCATCCACTCTCTAGTCCCCTTCTGCTTTGGTAACCGCCACCAAGCCGATTTAGATTGCAGTTAGTGGCGTACAAGCACCCTGTGTGATGTAGTGGGCAGCACTTGCTTCCAGGGTGGTGATCCATCACGTCTGACGAATGAGTCCTCCGTTCAGCATGTCTGTGCCCTTCCCTTTCTTTCTGCCGTGCCAATTCCACCCCCCACTTCCAAGTGAATTGCAGAGGAACACCTATCCTACCTTCTGCCCATTTTGGACCTACGACTTCTCAATGCCTTCCTGTGCGAAGGCTAGTTCAAAATGTTCATGCTTGCCGAGACCCTGTCTGCCCGTGACTCAAGCTACTGGATGGTGTCCTTGGACCTGCAAAACACGTATTTTCACACATCTATCCTGCAGGCACACAGATGGTTCCTGTGGTTCATGGTAGGCAGAAACATTTTCAGATTGTTGTGTTCCCCTTAGGCCTATGGGTGTTCACAGAAGTTATGGCAATGGTTGCTACTACTCTACGGAATTCGGGATACAGGTTTTCCCATACCTACCTAGATGAGTAGCTGTGGAATGCGGGCTTGTCACAGGTAGTCGTAGACAACCTCCAGATGACGGCGTACCTCCTCACATTTTTGGTGATCACAATCAATAAGCCGAAGTCTCATATGACTTTTTTAGTGCCTTCCTTTTATTGGAGCAGTCCTGGATACGGTATAGTTCATACCTTCCCTCCTTGCAACACCTCCAGGACATTCAACTATGATCCCAATATTGCAGCCTCAATCCTGGTTCTCAGTGAGAGCCTTTCTGAGTCTTCTTGGGTTTTTGCCCTCCTGCATCCTCTGGATTGATTATGTTTGGGGGTATATGTGGGCTCTGCAGTAAAATCTAAAGTTCCAGTGTGCCCATCACCAAGTATCTAATACCTTTCAAATATTGAAGAGGACTGCACATGATCTGCAGTGGCGACTACTCAACCAAACTGGACCAGAAGCAGGCCCTTCTCCCTTTCCCACCAGAGCCGACGATGATGATAGATGTGTCACTGCTGGATTGAAGAGGTCATCTGAGGGAGGTGGAGGTCAGAGAACTCTGGTCTCCATTGGAAGCCTGACTCCATATCAACTTGCAGAAGTTATGAGCTGTTTCCATCGAAGGGAGGTTGGTCCAGATTCTCACAGATCACACTACAGTCATGCATCAAGCATACAGGGTGGAGTTGGATCCTCGGCTTTGTGCAGAAGGCTCTGCATCTTTGAAGGTAATCGGAACGTCCAGTCATATTCCTGGTTGTGAACCACATGGCAGGGTCCTTGAATGCCAGAGTGGACGAGCTAAACAGACTGAGTCTGGCAAACCTCAAACGGCGACTGTGTCCTGGGGTTGTTTTTGGCATCTCCCTGTAGTAGTGAGAAACCTGGTTAGATCTTTTTACCATCAAGTAGATCTTAGTGTGAAATGTTTTGTGCATTGGAGTTTCCACCAGAACAGTTCTAGAATATGCATTCCGGCTTGAATGAAACTTTCGACTCCGGTATGCCTCTGCCTCTCTTGCTGAGTTTTGGAAAACATCAGGAACAACTGGGCCCAAGTCATTCTAGTGGCTTTGGATTGGGCCAGGTGAGTTTCATACACAGAGCTTCTGTGCATGAGCACCTGTCCCCCGATCAGATTGTCACTTTGGTAGGAACTTCTGTCTCAGCACTAGAGTCAGTGTATTTTACCCCTCTATACATGGAGATTGAACTATGGCAGTTGAACGTCTTTGATTTACCCCTGGAAGTGGTGGATGTCATTCTTTCTGTCAGTCAGCCTTCCACTAAGTTAATTTACGCAGGACAATGGGACAAGTTTGGTGTGGCAACTGCAAGATTGACTCTTTACATAGCAAGCTGTTAAATGTTCTTTCGGTTATTTTTTCACTCTAGCTCACCAAGGCCGTTAAGTGGGCACTGTTAAAAGTTATTCATCTGCCTTTTTACAGTTGTCAGACCAGACATTCTTGTTTAAATCACCTGTTGTGATGAGGCTTTTTAAAGGCTCGACATACTTGTTTCCCCCAAACCGTTCATGATGCCTTAGGAAGAACCTTAATTTGGTCTTTATGTTTCTCATTTGTACACTCTTAAAGCCAATTCATAGCTGCTCACTGTGACTCTCAAAACTATCTTCCTCATTACAATAACTACAGCTCGTCACACAAGTAAGCACGGGCACGATCGGTGCATCTACCCTACACCACCTTTTTTCCAGACAAATTGATGTATTTGGCGTCAGGCGGCCTTGCCTCAAGTTGTGATACTTTTCCATGTTAGGGAATCTGTTACACTGCATGTATTCTTTGCCCCACCTCACCTCTCAAAAGTAGTTTCATCGGCTGAACCCCAAAAGGGCATTAAGATTTTATATTGATTGTACCTAGGAACATTGTGTAGTTCAACTTTTTGGTGAGTTCTATGGATTGAAGAAAGAGAAAGCTGCGCAGAAGAGGACCCTGTTGTGATAGATAATCCTTTACATTAAGTACTACACACTGGCCACAAAGTAGCCAACTAGGTCCGGCTGTAAGGAAATGTGACCCTCTCGGTCATGCAAGACTTTTTGATCTGTGTCCTCCTGGAGAGGTACTGTTGGAATCGGTGGTTAGAAGTATCCATCAGAAGAACAAAAACCACCATTGATAACGCCTTTCCTGGTGGATAGTCTATGCAACTTCAGATTCCTCACTGCACTCCCAGCTCACCATTCTGTAATTGGCCTATCTTTAACACCTTACCAAGTTAGGAATCTGCACACTGGATGTAAAAAAGACCAGCAAGAAACTTGCATCAGTATGCAGGGGTGGTGCTTGTATGTGGCTCCCCTCCATCACTTCTGGGGCAGTCCAGAGTCCAAGAAAAGCCACATGGTGCCACCTAACGGCATGTGGGAGCATTGCTAGAGAAGTTTTGTCTGACCTCTGCTGGGTATTTCAAGGTGAGGAATCTGTAATTAGTGTATTTGCCAGAAAGAGCGTTACCAAAGATTAGTAACTTGTTCTTTTGGTATCTGGTAGCATATCTGGCACTTGTCCAGATTTAGCTATGTGCATCATACAGCTGGTGTTGCCAGCAGCTGACTGTTGAAACCTGAGTCTCCTGTTAGAGAAACTGTCTTACTGTGCATACCATGCTTTGTTTGCTGTATTTGTTGCAATAACCCTTTGGATGTTTCTCATGTATGTGCAAAACAATGGCGAACCTCTGCCACAGGAAAGTCTAGGGTTTATCATCAAAGGGTAGCCTGAGGGAATACAGAGTCTGAAAGAGGGTTGTGTTATGCGACATCTTCTTTGTCCCTGATCCCCAACGATGAGAGATGGTTAACCAACACTTCGTGGTTGACCGTGTCAAAAGCCGCTGACGGCTGTAGAAGGATCAGGGCTGCGCTATGCCCGCCGTCTAGGGTTTGTTAAAGTACTTCTGTGGCCATGATTAGGGTCAATTCGGTGCTGTGATGAGCCCAAAATCCATATTGTGAGGGATCAAGAATGCTGCATTCAGTAATTAAGGTGGATAGTTCTTGATTCAGAAACCTTTCTATTATTTTTGCAGGGGACAGCAGCCATGAAATTGGTCTGTAGTTCAGGGGGTTATTGGGATTTCTTTAAAAGTGGTACGATGGATGCTTTCTTCCAATCGGTGGGGAAATACCCTGAAGTAATCATGAGATTAAAGATAAGCTACAGAGATGTAGCAACGATCTCAGGAACTAGGTGGAGAATTCTCGGTGGGCATGGGTCCAAGGGGGATCCTGATTTCACGAAAGGGATTATTTTAATAATCTGATCCAAAGTGATGTTAGAGAAGGAAGAGCAGATGGACATGTAAGAACTTTTAGGATTAAATTGCGACAAAAGACTATGGTCGGAACCAGGGGAAGACTTGACTGAGTGATTGACCTGAGGCAGAAAGGCATCAAAGACCTGTTTAACCTTTTGCCGAAAGCTACGGCATTACAAAATTGTTGACTCTTTTCATGATCTTGAGGATCTGGAAGTTTAGCGAGTTTTTTGATAGTGGAGAAAAATAATTTCGAATGTTGCCATGACTCGTTCCTGCTGACTGCTTTTTCTGCTGTTTCTCCTTCTTTCTCTCCTGCTTCTCCCATTGCTCTAAGGTCTCCCCCCGCCTCCTGCACTTTTCCCTCCCCCCCCCCTGCTTCTCCCGCATGCCTTCTCCCAGTGCGGATTCCTGACCCTCCTCAGATCTACTTAATGAAACCTCTCCAGCATCATCAACTCCTCCATCGTTAGTGGAACCTTCCTGGAAAGCTCGAAACAAGCAGAAGTCACAGCTCTCCTGAAGAAACCCTTGGCTAACCCGAAAGAACTATGCAACTACAGACCCTTCTCGCTCCTTCCTTTGCCAGCCAAGGTCCTGGAAAGATCAACAGACAACTGTCGCCTGTCTAGAGCAGCACCACTTCCTGGTCTCTACCCACTCAGGGATCCGCAGCAACCAAAGCACAGAAATTGCCCTCGTGGCAGGAACAGATAACATCGCACCATCACGGATAGAGGGGAAACCGCTGTGCTCATCCTGAGTAACCTCTCAGCGGCCATTGACACAGTCTGCCATGGCACCCTCCTAGCTAGACGCCATGGCTCAAGAATTCAAGGACCCACCCGGGATTGGATCGCCTCCTTCCTCTCTAACAGAACTCAATGTGTCAGACTCTTCCCCTTAGACCCCTTGCCCACTTCATAAGAGCCCATGGAATCAACATTATCTCCTAAGCCAATAACATTCAGCTCATCCTCTCCCTCACTGACACAAACAACACTACCTAGACCAATTTCTCCTCCTACATGTCCAACGTGGCCAACTGGATGAGCGAGAGCTGCCGTAAACTCAACATGGACAAAACCGAGATTCTTGATCTTTGGAAACAAGAGCTCCCCATGGGACTCCTCCTGGTGGCAACCCAAATTAGGTCCCACACCCACGGACCACACCAGAAACCTTGGCATAACCCTAGATTACAAATTCACGATTCATAAACAGGTCAACGTTGTGATGGCATCGTGCTGCCTCATCGACCGAATGCTTTGCAAGCTTTTCAACTGGCTCCCCACACAAAAGATGCAAAATCACCCAAGTCCTCATAACCAGTGGAGTCGACTACGGCAACACACCCTACGTCTGCATCTCCAACCAGCTCAAAGCCTCCTGACCATCTAAAACACTGCCACCAGACTCATCCCAGACTTTCCCAGGAGTGTTCACATCACCTCACTGAACTACACTGGCTACCCATCCAGAAACGTTGTCAATTCAAGCTGCTCATTCATGCCTACAATGTTCTCCACATCAGCAGCTTACCTCAATAACTGACTTAAACTACCAACCTTTAGACAGCTACGCTCTACCTCTTGCTCCCTCTCTCAAGTCCCACGCAGCTGCAGAAGCAAGTCAGTTGGGCGTGCCTTCTCCTTCATCACTGCCATGAATTCAAATGAACTGCCTTAAACCACCAGGAGAGCTACCTCCCTTTTTAATTTCCACAAGAAACTGAAAGTCCTGGCCATTCAACTAGTATCACTGCCTGGCCTACGTACATTGTCCAGCACCTAGATACCTTTATGGGTGATAAGCTGCACCTTACAAATCGGTATAACACACATAACATAACTGGGGCTTGCACTGTTGGATGGCTCCAGAGAGCTGTCTGGCAGGGTGCAGGGTCCTACTTAACCAGTCAGTAGTCCCACCCCAGGGCCTCTACAAGAAGGGATTGCAGTGTTGGACAGCACCAGAGAGCTGCCGGGCAGGGTGCAGTGTGCCACTGAAGCAGTCTGTAGTCCCACCCTGGGGCCTCTCTGAGCAGGGGCTTGCAGCGTTGGACGGCTCCAGAGAGCTGTTTGGCACGGTGGAGGGTGCCACTGAACCAGTCTGTAGAGCTGCCGGGCAGGGTGCCACTGAACCAGTCTGAAGAGCTGCTGGGCAGGGTGCCACTGAACCAGTCTGAAGCGCTGCCGGGCAGGGTGCCACTGAACCAGTCTGTAGTCCCACCCAGGGACCTTTCCAAGCAGGGTCTTTCAGCGTTGGACGGCTCCAGAGAGCTGCCGGGCAGGGTGCCACTGATAGTCATTAGACCTACCCCGGGGCCTCTCCAAGCAGGGGCTTGCAGCGCTGGACGGCTCCAGAGAGCTGCTCGGCAGGGTGGAGGGTGCCTCTGAACCAGTCAGTAGAGTTGCCGGGCAGGGTGGAGGTTGCCACTAAACCAGTCAGTAGAGCTGCCGGGAAGGGTGGAGTGTGCCACTGAACCAGTCTGTACTCCCACCCCGGGGCCTCTCCAAGCAGGGGCTTGAATCGTTGGACGGCTCCAGAGAGCTGCCGGGCAGGGTGGAGGGTGCCACTGAACCAGTCAGTAGAGTTGCCGGGCAGGGTGGAGGGTGCCACTGAACCAGTCTGAAGAGCTGCCGGGCAGGGTGGAGGGTGCCACTGAACCGGTCAGTAGAGTTGCCGGGCAGGGTGGAGGGTGCCACTGAACCAGTCTGTAGTCCCACCCTGGGACCTCTCCAAGCAGGGGCTTCCAGCGTTGGATGGCTCCAGAGAGCTGCCGAGCAGGGTGGAGGGTGCCTCTGAACCAGTCAGTAGAGCTGCTGGGCAGGGTGGAGGGTGCCACTGAACCAGTCAGTAGAGCTGCTGGGCAGGGTGGAGGGTGCCTCTGAACCAGTCAGTAGAGCTGCTGGGCAGGGTGGAGGGTGCCACTGAACCAGTCTGTAGTCCCACCCCGGGGCCTCTCCAAGCAGGGGCTTCCAGCGTTGGACGGCTCCAGAGAGCTGCCGGGCAGGGTGCCACTGATAGTCATTAGACCTACCCTGGGCCCTCTCCAAGCAGGGGCTTGCAGCGTTGGACGGCTCCAGAGAGCTGCCGGGCAGGGTGGAGGGTGCCACTGAACCAGTCAGTAGTCCCACCCTTTGGTCCTTGCTCTGTTGTGGTCTTCTCTAGCAGACTTAGCTGCCTGAACGATTTTCTACATGGACATATTTGCCAACAGGTTGTAACCAAACAGAGGCAGAAAATTAGGGTTTAATACCATTAATTGTTATTGTCATGCCACTGAAAATGAAATCGTAGAGCCTTAGACCTGGTGCCTTCGACATTCCTTTCTACATGGCGGGATCCTGCCACGGCACGTGGCTTCTGACCGAGACGAGCTCATGAGAAGTGAACATGTTGACGTGAAGGAGGCTTGTGCATTGTCGCTGGTTACTGCAGGAGAGGGCTGGCAGCTCGGGACCCACACGGCTTTCACAGGTTGGGCGGTGTTGCTCTTCCCGCGCCGGAAGTCGGATTTCTCGCTGAAGGAGTTAATTTCCCCAGAAACAGGTGGGTGACTCGCAGAACCGTGCACGCCGAATATTTGCTGAGGGTGGTAACCTACCTCCTAACACAGTCGAGTTAGCAATCATGCAGGCAGCCGATGAGGATTTGGTTAACTGGTTCAGCTTTCCATGGGTGTTTTACAGGCAGACGCTCGAGGCGGATCCTCCCCGTGACTCATTTCCTGTTTTGTGACTGCCAGGAGACGAGGCCGAGTCTGCAGTGAACAACGGAGGCAGACTGTTAGAATCAAAACAGCACTGAAAATAAAACCTAAAACACGTTTCTTTCCTCCTCTTTCACTTTTTAAACATTTTTAACCTTCGCCGCGTCAGTTTACGTTCATTCCCAAACGAGCATTGGCAAAGTCAATAAGTCTGACACTGGCTGTCACTGTTTTGGTTTTCTTACTGCTCGTTTTGTGTTTTTTGTTGTTGATAAAATTGTTTTATTTGGGGAGCACCGGCCCCCGTGTAATACAGAAAAAGAATGGCTAAAAGCAAAAGTGTTTTAAAATCTAAAAGGGAACACACTTGTCCTAGTAGCCCTTGGCACTGAAGGTAGCCACTTTGTGTGCGCATGTACTCTGTGTGAAAGGGCAGGATGTTGTCACTCACAGTGAAATGAAGGATGGAGTAGGCTGACACTTTCTCCCCATGATGCATGCTGTAATGGACAGAAGAACAATGCGAATAACACAACAAACCACTGGATGAAGAGAGCTGGGCGAAAACCCTTTAAAGTATAATTAATTTCTAATTTAAGTAAAAACAGAAGGTCTTTCTAATGCCAGACCGAAAAATGACTACTGCTGGTTTGAAACAAAGTACTTATTCAACAAAAAAACAATGTCATGGAAATCACTAAGAACTAAAATTCCAATATCCATTTAACGCTTCTTACATGTTCTGGCATATTTTGCATATTCTGACACATCATCCCATCTTTGCACTTTCTTCCTCCAGAGATGTCGCTTATGGACATAATGCCTCCACGTTAAAATAGAAAACTTACTTCAACGTATCTTCTGTAGTGAGGAAAACTAAAGATCCCTGATCACCCTGATCACTTAGGTTTTTTGCTGTGTATTTTCAAACTGTGAGAGGTGAAATCAAACAAGACACTAACATACAAGCACATCTCTTAAGACCGTCCGTATAGATCACGTGTGGAGTTTGTAGTTTGGTGTTCTGTTTTGAAAGGTGCGTGTGCAATAATCCACTTAAAAGGGGACCTATTCCGTTACTATTTTAATCCCTTGTTTGGACCAAGGAGTGGAAGTTTTTATGTGAGACTTTAGAAAAGAACAATATTTATGACTGCAATTTTTCTGGGGTAAAGGGCTGTGTGTCAGTGTCATGTTACCATGGCAAATATTTTAATCTAGTAGTTCAGTCCATGTTCTTTACATTTTTGTCTCCTTGAGTCACTTGGAAGTTTGGGTGTTTTTTTCCTTTGGAACAACATTCATTAAAGACTGTCTTATTTCTGGGGTATTTCCAGAGATTCTTAAAATGGGGATTTCCAGTTACAAGCACCTTGTGTGGGTTGGTGTCCTGTGTCTACAACTACCTACAGGTGACCAATAAACTCACTGATGCACAGATTTCTGATTCAAGAGGCATGAGTGTGATGACTAATAGTTATATAACTGGGAACAGAGGCTCCTTTGTTGTAGTACTGTGAGTCAGGGTTGTGTCTGTTGTTAAAAAACACGCGTTTGTAAAATTCCCCAAAAACATTGTTAGGAGCTCTTTAGCGAAGCTCTCTCCAATTTACGGTAGATCAACCTTGCTAGAAAATTCCACAGCCTGTGATACCTCTGCAGATTGCAAACACAATCAATGTACTTCAGAATTAGCTTTCTTTTGTGAACTTCAGAATTAAAGATTTTAGTGTTTGTCTAGAAACAAAAAAACCTTACTTGTCAATTTGAACAATGGCTCCTTTAAACTGCATCCGATGCATAAACTGCATCTGATGGCAATGTCGACAATATTTCAGCTTCATCCATCAGTTTGAAATATTTCTTGCTACATCGCTTAGCTAAACAGCAGATATCTGGCTTTTTCCTATAAATTGGTAGCTAGATTCTGATGGCGGCCAGGTTGTTTTGGTCTTTGAAAAAAGACCCTGGATTTTGATGGATTTTTATTTTACTGCACCAAATGGTCCTCTTGATATTGTGCAGATTGTTAACACAGTCTTCTGGCAGAGGCCACACTAGAACTCTGAGAGCTCTAAGGTTGATGGCCTTAATGTTTGTGTCCATTGCCCTTGCAGGGAGTTGCTGATATATGATGAATATTGTCGCATTTAGATTGTGGCAATGTGCATGTGGGACTGAAAATGGAACAGAATTAAGCTGGGAAGGTATGATCCTAAAATATGTTAAAGTGAATATAATTTGGATCGCTTCCTTGATATGTGGAGGCTTTATCATATAAGTGAGTCATCCCATACTGACAAAACGTACTTTACAATGAGGTGTCTGTGGGTACGGTCTTGTGTGAGAAAACCTGATTTAATGGCAATGCATGGTTTTAGTTTGGACAGGCACCTATTTTTTCCTGACGATTGTAGGGTTTTGACGAAGTAGACGTATGTTGGAAGGGGGTAGTCACGTTATTAAATGTACTTTTTGATTCTCAGGAAAGTGTTTCAATGTTTGGCAATTGGTCTTTACGTTTTAGGTGTTTTATTTTTGCAGTTTCAACTCTTAACCAACAGTTACCTCCAATTCTGTGTACTGTTAATTGTTATTGGCCTCTCTAATTTCTGCACATACAATGTTTTTCTGTCTGCGGTGTTTAAAGTACTGCTGCAGAAAAATGCATCCGAACCATTTAAATGTATTCATATTTTATTTTAGTGTATAATATTTGTTATCCTACAATTCAAATTAAATGTCGTTTTCTCCTGCAATTCAAATGAAATGTCATGGTCCGAATTTAACTTGAAATTTACTGCAATAATTGCAACACATGGAATCTCAATTTATATTTCTAGACATTGAAGTCGCCTGCTATGGCTATGAAGGAATAGATGCCGTAAAAGAAGCACTGAAAGCAGGCTTGAGCTGTTCCACAGAAAACATGCCCATAAAGGTAACAAAAGCCAAAATTCAGCTGTTTCTGTTTTAGATTACACCTCAACAGCCCTGACTATAACCTATGTTCCTCCGACAAAGAAACGCAAATGCTGAAATGTTTCCCCATGAAATGCAAAGCCATTAGTTTATTTGTTTTATCCTTATCCTTGGACATATACTTATTTGCACCTGCTTTATTGAGATGTACACACACTCCATTAACTTTATATTCGTAGAATGTGTTGGCTGCAGATACACATGCTATGCATACTCTTGCCATTTAGTGTTGGTCCTGGACTCTGCAAGTTGTTTTTCCCTGAGGAAGTTTTCTGATTGGCAGCTTCTCTCCTCCCCCTCGAGGCTTTGTTCTTGTCGAACACTTTCTTTGATAGAAAGTTTTTTCCCGCCATCTGGCTCAGACAGACTGTGTCAGAGTTCTGCAGCATGCGGCTTACAGAAAAGAAAACGAAGACCGGAAGATAGACTACACACCCGGACAGACTTGACGGCTTCCAAGTAACAAATGCCCGTCAAGACTGACAGTCTCCAGGTAATGATGACAAAGAAATAACTATTCCGACAGTCCCCTCAGTGCGGAGCCAAGTACGCCTGTTTATATTGTCTCTTGTTTCGTTTACCAATTTGCAATCGATCTTGCGTGACTTCACATGATTTTTGCGTTCCGATCCGGAAGGTCTCAGCATCTCTTCACTCCACGTTGGCATTAATCTTTGCAAATTGGTAAACTAAACAAGAGACAATATATCTTAAAAGGCTCACTCTCAGTGAGAGAACCCATAAGCTCATGCAAAAGAACTCACAGTCCCCGGAATTCGTGGAGTTCAGCCCAGTAAAAGTAGAAGAAACTATAAAGTTATTACTAAAAACTAAATCAGGCTCACCCCACGATCCCTGTCCAGCTGCTGTGGCCCAACTTGCAGCCACTCCCATCTCAGTCATGCTGACTGAAGTTTTTAACATGATGTTTAAAGGAGGAGAATATCCACTGTGTTGGAAGCAGGTCTCCATCGCACCTTTGCTTAAAAAAGCTACTTTAGACATCTCAGATCCCAATAGTTACCGGCCCATAGCTAGACTCCCATTGCCGGCCAAGCTTATTGAGAGGGCCATGAATGCTCAGCTCTGTGACTTCCTCAGATCCTCTCGGGGGCTTGACATGGCGCAACATGGATTTAGGGAGGGCCACAGCACTGAGACTGCCCTCATTAAGTCCACGGAAGAAATTAGGAAGGTGATGGATGTGGGCGGACGGGCGGTCCTGGTGCTTCTCGACCTGTCCGCGGCCTTCGATACGGTCCACCATAGTATTTTGGTGGACCGCCTTGAGGGCTGCGGAGTACGGGGAGTTGCGCTGAGCTTGCTGAAATCTTTCCTCTCGGACAGAGTTCAGGTGGTTGCCCTGGGAGACTTTGAATCCACTCCTTTCACACTCCCAGGAGGGGTTCCTCAGGGCTCCTCCCTGAGCCCCACCCTCTTTAATATATACATCTCCTCCCTCGCCCCGGTGATTCGGTCATTTGGCTTTGAACTTACATCTTATGCAGATGATACACAAATTGTGGTATCTCTGCTCCCGGGTCGAGAGGAGGGAACAGCAGCAAGATTTCAGGACTGTATGACCGCAGTAAGCTCATGGATGGCTAGGAATTGCCTTAAATTGAACTCCTCGAAGACAGAGGTTCTTCTCTTTGGCAATGAGACCAGCTTATGGACCCCCAACTGGTGGCCTCAAGAAATGGGAGATCCTCCCATACCTGCCACGACAGTAAAAAATCTAGGGATACTCATTGACAATCAACTTACTTTTAAGGCACAAGTCAATGCCCTCTCATCCTCGGTCCACTGGATAATAAAAACAATAAGGAAAATTCTCCCCTTCCTCTCCAGTAGCAGCAGGAAAACTGTCGTGACAGCATTAGTGCTGTCACGCCTCGATTACTGCAATAGTCTGTATCTACAAGCACAGCAAGGGATCTTGAACAAGCTACAGACGCTGCAAAATGCTGCTGTCCGCTTAATTACAGGTCTACCCAAGTTTGCCTCCGTCTCTGGGGAACTGAGCAAATTGCACTGGCTCCCAGTACGGAAACGTATGATGTTCAAAGCACTGTGCATAGTGTTCAAGGCAGTGAATGGACTAGGTCCGTCTTTCCTTCAACAACACTTCCAGCTGTACAAGCCAGGTCGACATTTAAGATCATCCAATAAATGGCTTGTCAAGACTGATCGTATTAGGAAAGCTCGATGGGGAGGTCGCAGTTTTATCTCCGGAGCAGCTGGTATCTGGAATAAAATGCCCCTCCCCCTAAAACAAAGCACTGACCTAATGACATTTAGGAAGAACATTAAAACATGGCTTTTCAATCTATAGGGACTAACATCGCATGGAGAAAGCACATCATTTCAGCGCCAGGACACCTGCCCGGTAACAGTGCGCTTAATAAATGGTAAAAATAAATAAATAAATAAATAAAGGAAAGGACTGGTCGCGAGAAAAGAAATTCTACACGCAGATCAGCCTGAGACTTAAAAACAACCAGGACTGCCAGAGAGTCCTTTAGGATTATACTGATTCTGAAGTCACAACAGGATTGATTCAATAAAGGGGTCACTGCTACATGCTTGTAGTCCTGAAGAAGGACTTAACGAGTAATACAACCAAAGACCGAAACGTCAACTACTGAGTCAATTTCTCCACCTACAATTAACTATACAAATGACTTTTACTTTAAGAAAAATGAGTCACTTGTTGTTTTGATTTATTGGATTGAACTTTCTGTTCAGATAAATTATAGGAATAATTTGGAAATTTCTTTTTCATTTGAGAGCATTATAATCAATTTTTTAACTGTTTATATGTTCCCTATGAATTTATGCAAAATATATATAAAACAAATATTTTTTAATAAAAAAAGATTTCCCGTGCTGCTGCTTCATTTTCTATCTCTTTGATTATTCAACTTAAATTATTTTCTTGTCCAATTGGTAGACAAATTTAATTGAGATCAGATATCAATTTTGCTTGAACAGACTAGTATATAAAAATGAGATTTAAGTCCGAAATCTGATAATTATCTCTTCAAATAAATTCCCTTGCGGGCTTTACCAAACAGCAGTATCTCCGTTTTGTCACTGTTCATTTGGAGACAATTTGCCAACATCCCGGCAGCAATCGTTATCATACAGTTTATGAAGCGATATTTTACCCCAGCCAGGTCCTGGCCAATAAGCTGACTAGTTGGGTATCATCTGCGTATGATATACCTTCAAAGCCACAGGATTTTATTGGGACAAACTAGTTTTGATCGTTACTCACATTTGTCACTCTGCAGTGGTAAAACACGAACAACCTGTTGCAGGGGTGGCCTTTCCATGACCCTGTTCCCCAAAGGGCCATCGCAACGGAACCTGTTGCAGGGGTGGCCTTTCCATGACCCTGTTCCCCAAAGAGCCATCGCAACGGATGCCTCCCTTACGGGATGGGGGGGGGTACATCTGCAGGATCTGACTGTTCAAGGTCAATGGGAGCCCACACAACAGGGTGTCCATATCAGCTATTTGAAACTTCTAGACATCCATCTAGCGTTGTTGCTTTCCTACGGCACCTGATAGGCAAGGTTGTTTTTATCCATATGGACAATATGACATCCATGTATTCCTTCAGAAATAGGGGGCACATGTTCTCCTCTTGCAGTTATCCCAGGGCATTTGGTGATGGCCTCCGTCAAAAAATTAATTTGCTGGCCGAGTCTCTTCGAGGGTTAGACAATGACTTTGCCTGCCTCCTCAGCAGAATGTAGCAAAAGGTCCATGAGTGGGAACTCCACCGCAAGTCCTCCTTGCCTACTTCCACAGGTGGGGCTTTCTAGAAATAGACCTTTTTGCAACCGCAGAAAACACCAAATGCCCAAACTTCAAACCAGATTCCCACAGTTCATGATCAATGGATTGTGGATGAACTGGTCAGGAATATTTGCCTGCACTTTTCTGCCTTTCCCTCACCTTCTGTTTGTATTATGGAGACTTCGGCAGATGTCCCTCATGCTCATCCTGGTGGCTGTCACATGGGCTCGCCAGCCATGGTTCACATCTCTGCTCAAACTTTCTCTGGTTCCACATGTGAGGCTCCCCAACAGGACGGGCTTTCTCAAGCAGAACCATAGAGGAATCAGGCACGCAGATCCAGGGCCGCTCAACCTTGCGATCTGGCTCCTCAGGTCTTAGAATTTGGATACCTCAACTTTCCCTTTAATAATACATGAGCATTCTTAAAGAAGCACGCAGACCTACCCCGCGGACCTTCTATACGGCAAAGTGGAAAATATTTGTGTAGCACTGTCACTGAAAACACATTGATCCTTTTGAAGCCACAGTGCAGGACATTGTTACCTACCAAATCTGCAGCTTTCTGAACTAGGCTTTACCTCCATACATCTACACTTGGCTGCTGTATCCGCCTACCTTCAGAATAGACAACACATCTCTCTGTTCAAGATTCCAGCCATTGAAGCTTTCATGGAAGGTCTCCACAGGGTCATTCTACCTCCATTTTCCACAAGTCCTGCGTGGAATCTCAACATTGTACTTACAAGACTCATGGGCCCTCTGTTTGAGCCCCTCCATCTCTGCTCCCTTCAATTCCTCTCTTGGAGTGTGCCATTCCTTGTTGCTATCACTTCACTCAGATGTGTCGCTGAGCTACAGGCATTGACCCTGGACAACCCCTTCTTCCAAGTCCATAGGGATAGAGTTTTCCTACGTACCAATCCCAAATTTCTCCCTGAGGTGGTCTGTCCCTTCCATCTTAACAAATCTATTTAACTACCTGTATTTTTCCCACAACCTGATTCTGTTGCAGAACGGGGTCTCCATACTTTGAACATAAAGTGAGCTCATATGTACTACATTGACAGAACTAAGCCATTTAGAAAGACACTGGTACTTTTTGTTGCATTCTCCAACCCCCACAAATGGAAGGCTCTATCCAAGTCAGGCATTGTTAGATGAATCATCAAATGCATTCAGACATGCTATGCCAAACCTAGAAGGACTCTACCCACTCTTCCTGGAGCCCACTCTACTCCGAAGAAAGCAGCCTCTGTGGCTTCTTGGGGAACATCCCAATAGCTGACATTTGCAAAGCAGCTACTTGGTCCACACCACACACTTTCACAAAGCATTGCTGTGTGTATGTATTAGCACGCCAACAAGCTGATGTTCGTCAAGCAATACTTCGTACACTCTTTCAATCTACTGCAACACCCACAGGCTAGCCACTGCTTTTTAGGAGGACTGCTTTACAGTTGATGCTGAACATGTGTATCTACAGTAACATATGCCTCGAACGGGCATATGTGACCCTCCAGAAGCCTGTGGCTGTTGCAGTCTCTTTTGATATCATCTTTTCCTCTTTTACAAGCACATCTCTCTATGCTTCGCTTCACATCACATCACATCCTCACCCGCCATGCAGGAAAACAATGTAACAATGGAGCTGATGACCATGCGCATTCCCAACGGGAGGAGGAGTCACATTGCCTCCCGACTCAAAATACTTTTTTTGAAGACCAACTTGTGCACCTCTAGTCCCAACTCTAGGGGGCAGGAGTATGCTCAGCATGTGAATCTACAGCACTGCATGCCACGAAAAGATGCTTATAAGGTAAGTAACATTTTCGAGGCATATGAGCTGCAGATTGCACACTGTGCATAGATCGCCACCTAGTGTTGGGCCCGGATGTTTGCAGTTTGTTGTTGTCCTGAAAAGTTCTTTGGAAGTCACGAGATAAGTGACACCTCCTTAGGACCACATTGCGCATGGGCATCGGCTTCGTCCCCAGATTGTTTTTTCCCCCATTGGGCTCGGATTTGTTTCCTGCCCTCCAGTTTGGAACCGATTTTTTCCTTCAGCGCGCAATCCTCACCCAGTTCGACAGTATTGTTTCGATCGCGCTACATTGACGCGATTCTCGACCACTTCGAAGTCTTCGATTCGGGTCGTCGACAAAGGCCTTCGGGCCTACCTATGCCTTGCTTTCTGGCTCATGGAAAGAACGCCATTCAGGAAGTGTCCTCGGTGTGGGTCGAAGTTTCCCCACACCAACCTTTGCCTTTCACCGGAGCACGAGGCCAAAGACTGTTAGGCGTGTGCCTCATTCCGCTCCAAGAAAACCATTCGGGACCGACGAGCTCGGTGAATTATGGCTCGCTCGTCAGCTTCGATACCCGACGATATCTTCGAAGAGGGCGTCGACGTGCCAGTACACCAGCACACCGAAGAGAATATCGGATCCTCAGATGCCGAAGACTCCGACGTCGAGGACATCACTCCAGCTCAACGGTCGTAAGTAAGACAGTCGACCCCAACCCTTCCTCGACACCCTCAAAAAAGGCTCGGTCACACCCTCACCTCCAGAACCGGGTGCACACAGAGACACTACTTCCCACACCCCGCCTTCAGGCCAGGCAAAGAAGCCCACTAAGCCTTCAGGCTGTTCGGGCTCGAGCCAGCCTATTCCTGGTGCCAATCCTATACCGACACCGAAAAAGAAGCCATTTTCCTCTACTACGCCGACCGTTGCTCCGACACCTAAGCACACGGAGCCAAAGACTGGCAGCGGCTCATCGGTGCCGAAACCGCACTCAGAGCAGAGTAAAAAAAAACACCCAAAGCGCCAGATTCACACGCGTCGGAGCCGAAAAAACACCCGGAACCGAAAAAACTGCTTCCGGTAAAAGACATTGCAAAAGGCCACACTGTTAAGCCAAAAGACTCGACACCAGCTACCAACTCTGTGCCGAAAAAACCTACGGAGCCGAAAACTTAGACACCGAAGGATTTGCTTCACTCAGAAGAACTTTTTACACCGGATCCCAATCAGAAAACTATTGTAAAGGATCCTAAAACCGGACAATCGACTCTCAGCTCCAAAAAGATACCACTTGAGGCACCAGCACCTCCTCCCCCTCCAAAGAAGGACATTGCAACCTCTCCATTAAGGGTCCCTTCTCCACCACCACCCCATATTGTTCCTCCTCCTACACCTCCTCCACCACATCATTCACCTACACCATCTACTAATCCAGATGATGATGTAGACACAGATTCTGACGACATAGGTGGGGATGCACACGACCCAGCAGGCACCAATAGTCCCCCCTCAGTCACCTAATCCAAGGGATGATTACAACACCCCTGATGTGCCTTACGTCCCACAAGATGATGTATACCCTTCCAGACCTTCCCCACCAGAGGACACTATAGGGTTTAACCTACTAGTCCAAAGAGCTGCACAATATCATGGGGTGGACTTACACACCGATGCAGTGGAGGAAGATTTGCTATTTGACACTTTTGATAACACACAAAGGTCTACTGCCATTTTACCAATGCTTAAGGGTGTCATCAAGCACTCGACAGAGGTTTTTAAGGATCCTGTCAGGGCTAGGGTCCTCAATCCTCGCATTGAGAAAAAATGTAAAGCTGACCCAGTTTATATTAAAGGTCCAGCACAATTAGATTCTCTAGTAGTGTCTAATGCATGTAAACGTACTAATTCCTAGTCCTCACTACCAGACAAAGAATCTAAGCTCCTTGACGCCTCTGGCAAGCGAACAGCGGCACAAGCAGCTAACATCTGCCGCATTGCCAACACCCAAGCATTGCAGGCAAGATACGACAGGGCACATTACGACGAACTAGAGTCCATAATGCAGCACCTACCAGACAAATACAAAAACGGGGCTAATGAACTTATACAGGAAGGTAAAAATATCACTAATAATTCCATCCGTTGTGCCCTAGACGCTGCAGATACCGCCTCAAGGGCAATCAATACCAGCACCCTACTACTTAGACATGCCTGGCTACGTATTTCAGGTTTTAAACTGGAGGTACAAAACTCCAACCTTAATCAGCCATTTGATGAGACACATTTATTTGGCCCAAATGTTGACGTGTCTTTAGAGAAAATGAAAAAGACACTGATACAGCAAAATCTATGGGAGCCTTGCAGCAGCAAGCTCCCAGACGTTCCTTTTGTCGCTCATCATACAGAGGCAACACAAGAGGCTACTCCTCAAAGTCCCTCCACTTCCTACAAAACCCCTGGTCAATCCACATTCACTAAGGGCTACCAGAGAGGGAGTTACAGGGGTAACAACAACAAAGGCAGAGGCAAAAACAACAAGTCACGCTCTGCCTCTACCCCTACCCAAAGACTTCCCTCCCCTTCCCCCCCAACATTCGACTCCTGTGGGGGGAAGACTTCAACAATTCCTGCCTGCCTGGATCAACATCACATCAGACAGGTGGGTGCGACAAATTATTCAGTCAGGTTACTGTCTAGAACTAACATCTAGCCCCCTCAAACATACCACCCAAACAGCGTCCAATGTCACAAGAACATTTATCACTGTTAAAGCAAGAAGTAGTATCCCTGCTAGAAAAAAGTGCAAAGAACTAGTTCCTCTGCACCAACAAAACAAGGGGGTTTACTCTCTATATTTTCTGATTCCAAAGAAGGACGGCTCTCTAAGGCCTATTTTAGACCTCAGACCGCTAAACATATACATACAGTCAGACCATTTTCACATGGTCACACTCCAACAAGTCCTTCTGCCTCTGCTGCAAAACGACTTCCTGGCTACTCTAGATCTCAAGGACTCATACTTCCACATTCCCATTCACAAGGCTCACAGGAAGTATCTCAGATTTGTAATAGACGGGCAACATTATCAATTCAAAGTACTCCCATTCAGAGTTATAACCGCACCAAGAGTTTTCACCAAGTGCTTAGCAGTAGTGGCAGCACATTTACTAAGACAACACATCCATGTCTTCCCATACCTCGACGACTGGCTCATAAAAGCCAGCTCATACAATCAATGCGTGGAACACACTCATACCACCATCCAACTGCTCCACAAATTATGGTTCACAAAACCACACCAAGTCTCATCTACAGCCATCCAAAGTACAACAATACCTCAGTGCCACAATAAACACCTCAACAGCGCTAGCTTATCCCACTCCAGCAAGGATAGCCAGCATACAAACTCTTCTAAAAAAAAGTTTCAACTACAACACTCCCTCCCAGCACGAGTGTTCATGCAACTCATAGGGATGATGGCCTCTTGCATCTTCATACTACCCCATGCAAGACTTCAGATGCGTCCTCTCCAAGAGTGCTTATCACGTCAATGGAACCAGGCTCAAGGTCACTTAACAGACCTAGTGTTGGTAGATGTTCGGACGCATCGCTCTCTGCAGTGGTGGAACACCAAAAACCTTTCCAAGGACCGACCGTTCCTAGACCCAGTTCCTCAGATAATCTTGACTGCGGACGCCTCGCTCTTCAGCTGGGGAGCCCACCTACTGCAACACACCATGCAAGGCAGGTGGACACCGCAACAAAAATTACTCCACATCAATCATCTGGAGTTACTAGCAATATTCCTAGCACTAAAAGCTTTCCAGAAGCAAGTAGCAAACAAAGCTGTTAGTCCGCACAGACCACATGACAGCAATGTACTACATACAGAAGAAGGGAGGCACACACTCCCTGCAACTCTCTCAACTAGCACATGGAGGTGGGCTATACCTCAAAACATATTCCTCCTAGCCCAGCATGTTCCGGGAGTACAAAATACTATAGCGGATCTGTTAAGTTGTCAAACGCAACAGACCCACGAGTGGGAACTTCATATGCAAGTTCTTCAACCATTCTTTCAGATGTGGGGACAACCTCAAATAGACTTATTTGCCACCCACGAAAACACAAAATGTCCAAGCTTCGCTGCCAGATATCCACACCCACTGTCAAAAGGCAATGCAATATGGATGAATTGGTCAAACAGATTTGCGTACGCTTTTCCACCTCTACCACTCATGCCACTAGTAGTAGCAAACTACAGCAGCATTCTCTGAACCTCATCCTAGTTGCTCCAACGTGGGCCAGACAACCGTGGTACACCACACTGCTACAACTGTCTGTAGTATGTAGAAAATTAATGCAGTTTGGTGAACATTATCTACGCCATCTTGCCTTTTTCCGATGCCACACTTTTCGTCATGCACATCCGCCATATTTTAGCCGTTACGATCAGAATCACCCTCACGAAAGACCCCCACGCACCGGTCATTCCCACTCTCACATGCCTTGCGCATAAGCAGCAGCCATTTTAAACACCATGGCCTCCCTGCCCCTCGCTGATAGCCAGCGCGTCTCTCTCTCTCTCTCCTAACCTCGCAAGCATCCCCCGCACGCTGACAACCCCCGCTCTCTCATGCCTTGGATCATAAACCCCTCTTCAGCGCAGCTCCGCCACAGACTCCCATCCTGTTCCCAGCGCGACACCTCCCTTCATTCCTTTCATGGTCTCAGATCCTTTTGATGCAAACCCCCTTTCCCTGTGTCCCCGTTTGTCTTCCTTGTTCCCAGGCCGCCACCTGGCCCTGCGGATACTGTTTATTACCCCGTACAGTAGGAAGCTTCCCCTCCCCATCAAAAGACCCTCGAGCCGATCAAAGCCCCCACCCTATGAGATCCGATCAACTCCACGCATTCCGTGAATCGGCGGAATGCCCTGCTGCGCGACAATCATCACCTGTTGTGACCGGGGTGGGGAATTCAACTGTAAATGTATGTGGGAACGGGCCTGAAGGGGAGATTCCGAGGATGTTCTTTCAAATATCAAAGTGTTGCGAGAATGTGTTACGTGCAATAAAGGTCATAAACCCTAGTATAAGAGGCCAGGCCTCAGAGATGTGGTTAGAGCACCTCGTGACGATACTTGCTGTCTGAATTGATGTGTTCTCCTCCGGAGAGAATAAAATCCACGTTTCCTGCCTTCCAGTCTCCAGCGCCTGCTTCTTCATTGATTAATATTGGTGGGTCATAGAGGCGACACCGCCGGGCAACATAAAGGGGTCTTTGGTTACTGGTTGTCTTTGAACCCCTTTTAACAATTGGCGTCCCAAGCGTGGGGCCCATCAGCGACTCGTGGATCCAGTGGGAGAGGTCCTGACGACAGAGTGAACGACTGCAACGATCGGAAGGTACCCTGTCCGATAGACCCTCGTCTGACAGCCGATCATCCGAACTTCACTGGTTCCGAACAGACCTCTCTCGAGTGATCTGCGGTCCTGACTGGGAACCATCAGGAGTGCCACGAGGAGTACGAAGAGAAGAGGACGATCGGGCGCTGGATTCGGAAGACAAGAAACTGTCCATGCGGTCCGGGTAAGGTCGTGTAAACACGACGAATTGCGAAAGTGATTGATAATTGATGAGAAAATACTAGTATTACTTTTTGTTAATTTATTTGGAGATTCACTGTCTGCAAACGGAGAAACAACAGGCTCTCCCTTTATAAACAGTGAAGGATAGGTACGCATCCGTCGGACCTATCTTTCTCCCCCACTGAACAATTGCCCCTCCCCCATTGATTAACTGTTATAGATTGTTTTCTGGAGATTCTCTGTCTGCAAACAGGGAAGAATAGGTCCCCTCTTTGCAGATAGTGAAAGGGTAGGTGACGCGGACCTTTGCGAGCCTACTTATTCTCCCCATTGACCATATTGATTTTTTATTTTTGACCTAACATTGATTGCTCAAGATTGGTTCATGAGGTATTCACTGCCTGCAAACAACGTAGAATAGAAATATTCTGTCTAGTCTTTGCACGCAGTGATAAGATAGGTAGTGCTGACTATCATCCCCATTGTGATCCGTCATGCCTGTCTTCTCCCCACTGGTTAGTAGCCTGTTTAGCCCGGACCGCTTATTAGAGATGAACCATCCGGCTCCGCTGGAAGGCACCCCTAATAAGGACATGTTCATGAAGCATGGATTAATCGCTATAGCCTATAGCCAGCTGTGGCATAAATATACGAAAAAGGATCGAGAAAGTCAGTGGCCACTGATAGGATCCTTTGAAGACGATAAAATAAACACACTAGAAACAGCCCTTGGTAAAAACAAGACGACGCCCACTATGCTTGACAGCTTCGGCATGTGGCGAAAAGAAGCCGAACAACGTAAAAAGAGAACTGAGAGTAGGTTGGGAAAAGAGCTGCGGAAAGCAGCCCACCTAGCGGCCCAGAAACTAGAGAAAGAGATAAAAGAAAGAGAGGATACCAAACAGAAACTAGAAATAGAAACGTCAAGCCAGTGTCTGGTTAGAACACCCTCCACGCTCTACCCTGAATTACACTCGAAACAGCGAACCAACGATGATCTGCTGCTAGGTCCTCCGATCATCCACATGCCCCCTCCATATGCCCCTTCCCAACCCTTAGCACAGCACCCACTACCCCCAGGTACAAGCGAGAGTAGCACCACGGCTTCAGCCCCCATGGCCTCTGTGCCGGCTGAACTCATTGTATTAGATGCTACGCAAACGACAACGTTGGGCGACCCAGAGGCCCGAAGGGTTGGTCCTGCAAAAACATACAGACTAAGCAAAAATGAGCGAGCAGGGGTCGACAAGATAGCAAAGATACTGGTAGAGAAGAGGGAAGATGAAGAGTCCGTCACGGATGTGTTTAATTCTTATACAGGGAGTCACAGACGACACTTTACTGTACAACTGTGTTATCACGTCTTAAACGCATACGAGGACCGATATCAAGAAAAAGGTCCCCAGAGCCTAACGACTCTGTACCGGAAGGTCGATATCGGGGATGAGAGTGAGAGTGATGTGACGGACCTCCTTACGCGTACGCTTGAGGTTTTCCGCCACCTCACTGAACAAAAGCCGAAAATCGAATCCACAACATCCGTAGCAACCGAACCACAAACTGAACGATCTAACACCATGATGCCGATACGAGAGGCTGCCCCTTACTGGGTTCCTCCACAAGGGTAAAGAGACACGACGGACAAACCTCCAAACGTCTAGTAGGCAAAGGGAAGGGCCAGCGATGGCACAGTTCCGAGGAGTAGACATGAAAAGGGAACGGTGTAAAGGGATGTGCCGACAGGACAACCCCGGGACACAACGACCCGAAAGTAATCCCCCGACACTATGCACAGGACGAACAGATTTAAAACAAAACCAATGTGCTTTCTGTAGATGTCTCGGGCACTGGAAAGCCCAATGCCCGACTCTACAGAGCATAGGTAAGAACGGAGGGTCGACAGAAAGAACAGGCCGACAGAAAGGGAAAAGGCGCGAGATAAAAACCAATCAGACTAGTGCAGACAGAACAGATAGAACCACCCCGTTTGATTATGCTCGATGGCACAGATTTCGTCAGACCAATTTTAACGACATGTTAGAGTTCTGGGACTGATTGCTCTCTGTTGCTCCCCCCCTCTGAAAAACAAACACAATTACAGGCCAGTGTAAACAACCCCCGTTAGAGAAAGGACTCAAGGAAGCCAAGCATCTGTTATATAACTTAGGATTTAATTACGGTAAAGATAACACACAACCAACGGTAAATAGAATAACTAGTAGAACACTCTCTAAAGCAAACTGTACTAATAGGAGAAATACAAAACATATTACGCTCACTCCGGAAGTCCTCGAAATGTAACAGTTCGACGGTCCCGCCCACCCGAAACACATAGCACGTGTGGGGCGGGGCCTGCCAACAGCCATAGACCAAAAGAGATCGCCGGCGAGAAGGTACAGGAGCCTCCTCAAAGCAGGCAATGAAATGGTCTTCCCATACTACCCTTCCAGGGATGGCGTCCCCCGGGCCACGAGTAGGGAGGGGGCGGATGCAAATGACCCCCTCCCTCGTATCTCCTGGTCCGGCCATCACGAATTCCTCCATCGAACTGATGCAGGGTGGGCAGGGAGGGAGAGGCGACGCGGACGAGCCTCTCCCGCCTCCGCAGGTAGGAGGTTTCCCAGCCCTGGCCCGGCGCCGATGTCCTCCAGCCGGGCGACGGCCATATACCTGCGCAGCACAGAACTTACAATGTCCGACGCACATATATTTCCGCAGCACAGGACATACAATGTCCGACGGGCATACTTGCGCAGCACCGGACGTACAATGGTCCCCCAAGAGTCGGAATCAGGGGTGTAGGGTGGTCATCATGTGCACCCCTGATTCAAAGGGACGGCGTGGGATGCGCCGGGAGAGGGAGGCGGCACGGACGAGCCTCCCTCACCTCCCCAGATGAAGGCTCCACTGCTGCACCCTGGCGCCCCGAACCAAAATGTCCTGCTCCAACAGCATGATGTTCTGTCTTTGTCGCCACAAGAAGTTTCTTCCACTCCTGAAAGATACGACGGAGGGCGGCTGCCGCAGGGTCTCAAAATGGCGTCTGGGCCCTCGGAAGGCGGGTCTAGGCCGCTGGAGTAACTTTGTCCGAAATTGCAACTCGAGCACTTGCCCACCTGGGCGCAAGCCCCCACCATCGACAAACATCCCCTCGACTTTGAAGATTCTACCAAAGTCCCAAGAGCCCTCAGCCCCTTCAGGCTTCCGGTGGGGAACAGCTGCATTGATCACTAATGAAATAACCACGGCACAGCAACAAGATGGCGGTGCTCTCGTGTCTGCATCAGCTTCCGTCTGAACCACCCAGGAACATTATGGGCTAACGAACTCGAGTAAGTTCCGGCTGAACATCAACATGACCCGGTAAGAAAGACTCTACCTCCCTCCCTCTCTTGATTGACGGTCCACACCACCAGCCCCTCTGTTAGCACAGGTTTTTTGAACTGCCGAAAGGGACCCTGGTCCAACCGCCAATCGTCGGAGACATTTTTGCCCCTGATGCTACTTCCGGACTAAACCGGCCTCGCCCAAAATGGCGCCGGTATCAATAGGAACTAACGGATGCCTCGTGGTGTTCCTTAGCTAATGAAACTTGATGTACTAAGATTTATATACGAACCTTTGCGCACTTGATGAAAAAGGGAGGAGGGTTCACTTGACGAACATTTGAAAGGGGTCCCGTAAAAATGTTGATTTCAATGAACGATTTATTTTGATATTTATTGTAACTGGTACATAACGTCGCTTATGATGCACACCCACGGTATACATCTAGGAAATGTGATTACAATGAGCTTGACTGTGTTTCCATTTATGAACTGAAATGCCCCTGATCCCTCATCACGCAATGAAACGTTTTTTAGTTACTTGCAAATAATTAATTAGGCCTTTCTAACATGTTCTTGTGCCGCAAAATAACCCCCCTACTGTATGTGCTTCCATCGTCGACATGTCCGGCCAAAATATGATTGCACTCTCACATTTTACGTACTGAACGATTATGCAAATAAAGGTTTTCCAAACTATGAATAGGCATCACATACTTTTGTAAATGTGGGAATTGGTGGGAGGGCTTTTTCTGTGCGCAACCGTTCTGCTCTTTTTTAAGGTTATCTGAAAAATGGTTGTTCGGCCCTGGATTGATGATCGAATCAAAGGTATGATACGCTGCCTCCAAAATATGCGACTAAGCTCAGGAACTAACGTATGAAGAAGGACCTCGACTTCTGAGAATGGGTAAAGTAAAGCTGTGTGATTGATAGAATGTTATAAAGGTATGGTGGTCGAAGGTACTAAGGGACAGGGCTGACCGAAGAACTGATATGCCTTAGAACATCACAGCTTTGGGAATGATTTAAGGATCCCGATGGCCAGATACATCTACAAAACCAGGTACCTCGCGCTAGGCACCTCTGATTCCTCTTTTTAGCGTTTCCCTACACACGATCCATAATGCCACCCTCGAACCCCCCCCATGAACCACCTATCACACTGCCCGCCCCCTTGACTTCAGAAACCAAGACCCTAGGGATTATATCCCGAGGAGATAAGTACGAGTATGTGGTAAGTAAAGGACTTTCGTGCCCGTACATTTGATGTGCTCGAATGTTGTTCCCCCTCCCTTTTCCTCCTTTTTCCCTCTGCAGGTTACATTGGAGTCCCGATTAGGGTATCGTAAAGGATCTGGAGCCACGTCACGCCCGATGCATGAATACGGACTAACGCTGCAAGACGACACAACAAGACGCCCTACTCAATGCGCGACCTTTTTGTACCTGACCTAATGCTCTTCGCTGCAATAGGTATAGATAGGAAATAGGCCAGCAAGATGTCTTGGAAATGTTAAAGGGAGGACTGTGGAAAATTAATGCAGTTTGGTGAACATTATCTACGCCATCTTGCCTTTTTCCGATGCCACACTTTTCGTCATGCACATCCGCCATATTTTAGCCGTTACGATCAGAATCACCCTCACGAAAGACCCCCACGCACCGGTCATTCCCACTCTCACATGCCTTGCGCATAAGCAGCAGCCATTTTAAACACCATGGCCTCCCTGCCCCTCGCTGATAGCCAGCGCGTCTCTCTCTCTCTCTCTCTCTCTCTCTCTCTCTCTCTCTCTCTCTCTCTCTCTCTCTCTCTCTCTCTCTCTCTCTCTCTCTCTCTCTCTCTCTCTCTCCCCCTCTCTCTCCCTCTCTCTCCCTCTCTCTCCCTCTCTCTCCCTCTCTCTCCCTCTCTCTCCCTCTCTCTCCCTCTCTCCCTCCACACTTTCCCTCTTCCTAGCGACTGGCACCTAATTGGCGAACCTGGTGCACCTCCTGATTGGCCCCAAATACCACAAATATTTGCACAAATTCGTCCTAAATAAAATTGTATCGATACCACGTTACTACCTCTCCTTTTCTGCTAAATATGGATGAAAATTAAATTGGCCAAAAGAAAAGGGACAGGTAAGACGACTAAGGTTCCCTAAATTTGACCCACAGCCAGGGAGCTATTTGTCAGTGGCTTCTATGAAAAAAAAAAAAAAAAATGTCTGTGGTAATGCGACCTTCCCCATTCCAAATTGTCTCCATACCCCAAGCAGTAAGAAATGATCGAGACACCCCCGTCTTCCCAAAATGCCCCCAGTTTGGTATCAGCTGCCCTGAACGAGAATCTGAAAAACGCCCCTTGCTCCAATTCGCTGTGTTCCTAGTTGTTTTCCATAAGATCCCACCCACCCCAAGGATAAGTTTAATAATTATCGCAAGCCCCCCCGAGTTTTTGTAGTAGCCAGGTTGCGAGAATCTATATAGAAAGTTAGAAAGATGTGTGCAAAGTTAAAATTAGATCGAAAACTGAAAGAACTTGTTGCAGTAAACCTTGTTGAAAATAGGATGTTTAGCTAAAAGATAGGACGCATTGATGTAATGGAGAGTCGTTTAGCCTATGTTCATCCCTCAGAAGGATGCCTATCAGACTATGGTGAATAGCACGTTGCACTTTTCCGTAAGATACAAAGCCCTGAAGACCGGCCTAGCCTTGCAAGACTCGTACTAGGGAAATGGGTCTCTACCAGAAGAACTGACATCTACTGTAA
Source organism: Lissotriton vulgaris (assembly GCF_964263255.1). Taxonomy (NCBI): domain Eukaryota; kingdom Metazoa; phylum Chordata; class Amphibia; order Caudata; family Salamandridae; genus Lissotriton; species Lissotriton vulgaris. Next base: position 98,478,859 of record NC_141697.1, read on the forward strand.
TAGACGAATGCAATGAATGGGTACCAGACCTCGTACCACGACAAATGAATATAATAACCAACAAAACGCCAAAGAATTAGCCACAAAGGGAAGTTGTAGGAAATCCAGCAAACCCATCATCAATTGTTTATACGTTGGCTGCAAATCTCAATGTAGCGGATGTTTACCCCAGTTGCTTGGTGTTGGGAGAGAAATAGGTTTATGTAATTACCTTCTTCTGCAAAATCTCTAAAGACTGTCTTTTCGAACTCATTTAAGGGTACCACTGTCGGAGGAGAAAGAGACCGGATGTGGGAGCACGCGGCCTGACTGCGGATCGTGGAACCTCAGCGACGGAGGCCAAGGCGAGACCACAGCAGTAAGGAGTCGCAGGATGAGGCACTGTTTCAGACAAAGCTAAGGAAAGGGCTGACCTGAAGCCCCTGCTCTATGATCGACGTGTGCCAAAAAGTCCCCGCTCTCTGTACCTGGTTATGGACCCGCCTGTCTCAAATTCTCCGTCCCCCTGATCTGTTCCCGACTTGGCCCTGCTCCATCCCCTCCTCCTCCGACCTACCATAAGGACTGTTCACACACACCTTTCCACCTGAACTTCCAAGTTCCTCCAAATCCTACTGAGCTATCCAGAGAAGGGTATTCCCTGCGTCAAAAGGGAGGGAGCTCCGACTAAGTAGACCACGAACTATGTTAATCTCAGAACGGTGACCTAGAACTCCACCAAGGGTCGCCCCTAAAGAGAAGATGAACGAAGTATGTGGTTCTACCCGCTGCTGAACGCCTCGATGATGATGGAAGCAACAGGAAATACCCACCACAGAGACTCAAGAAACAAACAAACCCCACAACTCAAAGACAATTGCACTTTTCATCACAATCCTTTTTCTGCCTCCTAATAACTATGCTCTGGGTTACGGAAGAAAATGCACCTGCTCCAAAACCGTAACGCATTTCTCCTATGAGGTCTGGCGAAACAAAACAAAATGTACCCCTGCCCGCAGACCTCCAACGACTCAATCCACATGAACATTCCTGTTGACAGAACGAATTGTAATCCAGGTGCTTAACAGTGCCAACAGAAGACGACAAAGACACTGAGAACTCTTATTTTTATTATATCTCATTTCTCTTCCAACCACCATTGGACTGACTATGCTCCCGCCGAGTACAAAAAGGACTTACTTATATGATAACTTACCAGTTCCTATTCCAAATGACTATAAGTATCTATGATCTGTACCCAACGCCCTCGCTACATAATTCTAGTCTGATATTGCAGTACTATGACTTTTTCTGCAACCAACTTAACGATGAACCCGCCTACTAGATGATGAGATTTTTCAATGTGATGTTTATAATGTGATGTTTATGTACAGTTCTTTTGCCTAAGTCCCCTCTCCCTTACTTATGACCGCTGCAATAGGTATAGATAGGAAATAGGCCAGCAAGATGTCTTGGAAATGTTAAAGGGAGGACTGTGGAAAATTAATGCAGTTTGGTGAACATTATCTACGCCATCTTGCCTTTTTCCGATGCCACACTTTTCGTCATGCACATCCGCCATATTTTAGCCGTTACGATCAGAATCACCCTCACGAAAGACCCCCACGCACCGGTCATTCCCACTCTCACATGCCTTGCGCATAAGCAGCAGCCATTTTAAACACCATGGCCTCCCTGCCCCTCGCTGATAGCCAGCGCGTCTCTCTCTCTCTCTCCTAACCTCGCAAGCATCCCCCGCACGCTGACAACCCCCGCTCTCTCATGCCTTGGATCATAAACCCCTCTTCAGCGCAGCTCCGCCACAGACTCCCATCCTGTTCCCAGCGCGACACCTCCCTTCATTCCTTTCATGGTCTCAGATCCTTTTGATGCAAACCCCCTTTCCCTGTGTCCCCGTTTGTCTTCCTTGTTCCCAGGCCGCCACCTGGCCCTGCGGATACTGTTTATTACCCCGTACAGTAGGAAGCTTCCCCTCCCCATCAAAAGACCCTCGAGCCGATCAAAGCCCCCACCCTATGAGATCCGATCAACTCCACGCATTCCGTGAATCGGCGGAATGCCCTGCTGCGCGACAATCATCACCTGTTGTGACCGGGGTGGGGAATTCAACTGTAAATGTATGTGGGAACGGGCCTGAAGGGGAGATTCCGAGGATGTTCTTTCAAATATCAAAGTGTTGCGAGAATGTGTTACGTGCAATAAAGGTCATAAACCCTAGTATAAGAGGCCAGGCCTCAGAGATGTGGTTAGAGCACCTCGTGACGATACTTGCTGTCTGAATTGATGTGTTCTCTTCCGGAGAGAATAAAATCCACGTTTCCTGCCTTCCAGTCTCCAGCGCCTGCTTCTTCATTGATTAATATTGGTGGGTCATAGAGGCGGCACCGCCGGGCAACATAAAGGGGTCTTTGGTTACTGGTTGTCTTTGAACCCCTTTTAACAAGTATCGCACCAAAAACTGCACCTGTCTCCACACCTCTTAACACAGGACTGTGGAGAGATCAGACACCCGGACCCAGCCCATCTCAACCTTGCGATCTGGCTCCTGAAGTCCTGAAATTTGGATATCTGAACCTTCCTCCAGACTGCATGAACGTCATTAAAGAAGCTAGACGTCCAACCACTAGGGCATGTTACGAGGCCAAGTCGAAACTATGTGTGATATATTGTCACAACAACAATATTGATCCCCTAAATTTGTCTATTCAACACATCACAGGATACTTACTGCATCTCCAAAGATGTAACTTAGCCTATAAGTCTATTAGACTACGTTTTGCTGCAATAGCAGCATATCTGCAAAACAGACAACATCTATCTCTGTTCAGAGTGCCTGCCATTAAAGCCTTTATGGAAGGCCTTTAAAGAATAATCCCTCCCAGAGTACCACCTTTGCCTGTGTGGAATTTAAACGTTGTTCTCACACGGTTAATGGGACCTCCCTTTGAACCTTTACACAGATGTGAATTACAATTGCTCTCCTAGTAGCTATTACTTCTCTGCGGAGAGTTAGTGAACTACAAACACTAACCACCCAAAAACCCTTCTTGCAAATGCATCAAAATAAGGTAGTTCTACCTACTAATCCAGAAATTCCTGCCCAAAGTAATTTCTCCATTCCATCTCAATCAATCTGTGGAACTGCTCGTTTTTTTCTCGCAACCACAGTCAATAGCAGAAAGAGCTCTTCACACATTAGATGTCAAAAGAGCATTGCTATACTACATAGAAATAACTCAACCTTTTCGTAAGACAAAACAACTTTTTGTGTCTTTCTCACCACCACACAAAGGTAATCCCATTTCAAAATCGGGGATAGCTAGATGGATTGTCAAATGCATACAGATGTGTTACCACAAAGCTAAACGTACGTTATCTGTTCCTCCTAAAGCCCACTCTACATGAAAAATAGAGGCTTCAATGGCATTTTTAGGGAACATTCCCCTAGATGACATCTGCAGAGCAGCTACATGGGCTACACCGCAAACATTCACAAAACACTATTGTGTAGATGTGCAAACAAAACAACAAGCTAATGTGGGCCAGGCTGTTCTCAAAACATTATTCCAAACTACTGCAACTGATAGGGGTGATCTCTGCTAGGAGTGGGTACTGCTATACAATCTATGCACAGTGTGCAATCTGCCGCTCATATGCCTCGAACGGAAAATGCTACTTACCGGTATGCATCTGTTCTTGGCATGTAGTGCTGCAGAGTTGCACATGCCCACCCTTGTCTGTTCCAGTATTATCTTAATTAAATACAAATTACATGGGCATCCTTCCTTTTCTTGCAAAGCTCCATCATTTCCCTAATGGCGAAAAACAATCTGGGGATGGAGCCGATGCCCATGCGCAATGTGGTCCTAAGGAGGAGTCACCTATCTCTTAACTTCCAAAGAACTTTTCAGGACAACAACAAACTGCAAAGATCCGGGCCCAACACTAGGTGGCGATCTATGCACAGTGTGCAACTCTGCAGCTCTTCATGCCAAGAACAGATGCATACTGGTAAGTAGCATTTTCCTTTCCTTCCCTTGCTGACATTGGTAGGGTAGTAACATGGGCCCCTCCACAAGCTTTTTTGCAAGCATTACTGTAAAAAACATACAGCTTTTGGTGGCAATGTTCTGCATGCTCATTTGCTTGAAGACTTTGAATATGTGCTGACTTCCCTTTCCCAGCATTGAAAGCTGTGAAATCAGATTCTGAACCAGTTGGGAATGAGGGGTAGTAGGAGGACTAGAGAAATTTCACTGCTTGCTATTCTGGTATTCTTTTCCCTTACTCCCTTTCCTTCATAACGTATACCCAAACACTCCCTCAGTTCATGTGACGTGCTGCAACCTTGCATGCTTGAAGTGTGGCTGTTGGTATGAGGTTGGTCATATGGGTATAGTCTGATGTTCATGCATGCAGGACTTAAACATTTAAGATATCAACATTCTTTTTAGAGCAGCCTTTTCTGGTGCTGTGTGCCAATGCAGACAATACCCAACCATTTTTTAAGCACAGCAAAAACGTAGTACTGGAGTCCTAATGAATGTAGATTTTTATTTTTGGATGATTTGTCAGATTTGGAGTCTACAGTTTTATCCATATCCTGTGAGGCTTCTAAGATCGACATTCTCCTAAAAATAAGTGAATGGGTAAGTCTAGGTTTTTCAAATGGATTCAACATTGTGAATTGCATGTATGTTTAGCTTTGTTTAGCTATGTTTTGCTTTTGAACCCCGAACTGCGCTACAGTCTATTTCCCCACATGTCTCTTTGTGGCATTTTGCTTCACAAAACCACTGAAAAGTAATGCAGGTTCTCCAGAGGTCGATGCATGCTTTCAAATGTGGTTTTGTGTGTGTATCGAACAGATATGTGAAATGAGGCCACTCACTGTACCTTACTATGAATCTCAATTGATGGTTACAAATAACATTTTCTCATAAGTTGAGCTTAGTTTGTTAAGGAATTGCACTATTTAGTGAATTATGTATTACATCTTTTATATTTGTTTGTTTAAAGTAACCATTTGGGTGAAGACTTAAAATTATGCCATTCAGGGAATTAAAAGATGCATGCTCCTTCTCAGTTGGATGGTTTCTCCAACCCTGTTTACGCCTCGTAATGTCCACGTCTTTCCCTTACCGGGTCGCCAATAACATGGGCTTATGCTCTTAAACTGCTTTAAGACTATGCTGGAGCCAGTAGAGTTTGACCGAACATATGTATCTTGTGCCTTAGATCTTTCAATGATCCACCTGCCTGAATTCATCCCCAGTGTCAGTCTGAGAATGCTCATTAGAAGGGCTAAACCCCGGTATCCGTGAGCTCAGTTTAACAATGGATTCAATTGCACCTCATTACAGAACCCAAACTAGCACAATCTAAAAATACTCAATCCGCAGGAAGTGTAAATCCCAGCAAACAAAATGAGTTAAAGTGTCATCTTGCACTGCTCCTGGATGTAGTGAACATTATAGGGCGGTCTGAGAACCAGCTGTAATCTTTTCCTAAGTCGGTCTGCCTACCACTAAGGCGTTATCGCTCTTGGCAGGAAATATGTAATTTTGTGTAATATTTTTGCTTAATTGGTAAACAATATGAAGAGCCATGTACTGTTGAGAATTATTTCCTGCTTTTTGATTTTTAACTCTTGCTTTAAAAGTACTTTAATATGTTGAACACTTGTAAAATGTTTGATTTTCTTTGTGAATGCCACAGATTAATCTGATTGCTCCTCCTCGTTATGTGATGACTACAACAACGTTGGAAAGAACAGAAGGCCTTTCCGTCCTAAACCAAGCAATGTCTGTCATCAAAGAAAGGATTGAAGAAAAGCGAGGCGTTTTTAATGTTCAGATGGAGGTGAGTGTTCTCTGCAGAATGTGAGGATAATAACCAAATTAATTCACAGAGTAGGATTGTGTGCTGTATTTTTTATCTTTTATGTAAATCAGTGTTATTTATAAAGCACATGATCTAGCAACGTGGCCACTCCATTTGAAATGTGGTATTCTTGCAAATTGACAATTACTTTTCACTTCTATAAAGCTAATGCTGACTGATATTTTAAATAGTTGGGTGTGTGGGAAGGGGTCTCCTGATCCACAGGAAACAATTTCTCTTGAAAGGTTTACATTTCAACAGCAACTCTGTACTCCAAGTCCAGGTCCAACAAGCAACTGGCAGTCCCAGATATAGAAAAATACTAGTATTCATCCCAGCTTAAATCGTCATAGGGAGTAAATATTGGAGTGCCAGTGATGGCAGAGTTGTGGTTTGTACCACACTTTCATCCTCTTTACCATTGGGGGAACAGGAGTGCCTTAACCACTTGGACGCTAAGGGGATCCAGCCCATATAATGAGATTTCCATTGAAATGAATGGGCAGTGCATGACAAGTTACCCTTGTCATTAGCATCCAAGTGGTTAAGATTGCTGGAAGTGACCTATAAGTTGGCTTGCGAACAGCTTTACATGTAACTGATTGCCAGGCTAAAGGGGGGTGGAGGTGGATTTTTTAAAGAGCACCTGGCTTGAGCAATGAATGTATATATTTTTTTACAAACTTGTACTACATTTCTCATGAAGAGTTTGATTGGAAAATACCGTACAAGTATGAATGTGTGTTCCTATAATTGTGATAGCACCAACACACTTCAGCGATTACATTATGTTCGAGGCATGTGGGCTGCTGAATTCATATCTGTGCATAGATCGCCGCCTAGTTTTGGGTCCGGATGATTGCACCTTGTTGTCCTGGAAGAGTCTTCGAAGTATCACAAGATAGGTGACTCCTCCCCTGGACTACAGTGCGCATGGGCATCTTCTCCATCCTCAGATTGGTTTTTTCCGCCATTGGGTTCGGATATTATTCCTATACACCAACTTCGGAATCGAAAAAAAAAAACTTTTCTAGAGGCCAAAAGGCCTTCGATTTCGACGGTATTGTTCTCGCTCGGTACTTCTTGACTCGATCAAGCTTTCCATCTCGACTCAGTCGTCGACGTGGGCCGTTGGGCCTTTTCGACGCCACGTGGGCCTGCTGTCGATGGAAAGGAGCCTGTTCAAAAGGTGCCCACAATGCCACTCCAAGTTCCCGCATACTGACAAACACACAGTATGGAACAAGTGCCTATCACCAGACCACAAGGAAGAAACCTGCCCAACCTGTGCCCAATTCCGTTAGAAGAAAACCATCCGGATTCGAGGGGCCGCTAGGCAAGAGATGCAGCGACAGGCCCCGGAACCAGACAACATCTTCGAGGATGAACAAAATCTTCCAGAAGCGCAAGATTCGGATCTAGAGATCGTCACCGTCAAGGACTACTCGGACTCCGATGAAGAAATCCCACCGGGGCAAATCGTGAGTACACTGCCCCTGACACCAATTACCCTGTTACCGAAGGCTCCGGTGGAGGCATCGCCTAAAGGCCTTAGCCAAGATCCAAAACATCATTTGGCAGCCCTGCCGTCCCTCTCGGCTTCGAAAACAAAAATTAAGTCTTCAGAGACCCCAGGTCCAAGTAACGTCATCCCAAAGAAGGTTCAAGAACCTAAGAAGGTCGTCGAACCGAAGAAGGCCGTACAGCCTAAGGGTGACGACCCGAAGAAGGCCATCGAGCCAAAGGGCGCCAAACCAAAGAAGGCCGTTGAGCCAAGAAGCGCCAAACCAAAGAAGGCCGTTGAGCCACAGAAGGCCGCCGACCCGAAGGGCGCTGAACCGAAGAAGGCCGTCGACCAAAGAAGGCAGCGGCGCTGAAAAATGTCGAACCGAAGGTCGTCGACACGAAGGGCGTCGCGCCGAGCCTGTGGTCCAGCCAGAGAAGGTTATCGAACCAAAGAAAGGCATCAAACCAAGAACAAGTGCTCCTAAAACACCAGTCGATCCGAAAAAAGTCATCGACTCTACAAAAGACAGTCAACCTAAAAAACCTGTCGAGCACAAAAAGCGTGCCGAACCTAAAGATCCGGTCGATCCGCAATCACTCTTCGACCCAAATAAAGAGGCCGAGTCGAGAAAGAGCAATAAGGCGCAGAAAGTAATTGAACCAAAAAAGGTTCTCGACCCGAAGGCAATAGTCTATCCAACTAAGCCAAAGAAGTCAAAGACACAGCCACGGACAGTAGAAGAAGAACTCTTCCATCCAGATCCATCAGACGGTCAGGCAAAAATGTATATAAACCCTGAGACTGGTAAAGCCACAATCCTACACAGGAAAAAGAGGCCATTGGACACGGACTCTCATTCCCCCATTCCTCTAAAGAAAAAGGACTTTGGGACTTCTCCCCCCAGACCCTTCATTCCTTTCTATCCTACTATACCTACTACGCTTTTTGCTCCTTTCTCGCCTTCGCACTCTGGGGACAATGAGGGTGACACAGGGGAAAATCCTCCACATTATTATGGCTATCCAGAGGATCCTAACCCTCAAGATGAACCATGGGGTGAACCTACTGATCCATATGACACGCATCCCATCCCCTCCTCATACCCAACAAAGCTGTCATCTACGGACGACACCATCGTCTTCAACCAGCTAATAGATAGGGCAGTGCAGTACCACAACGTAGACATGCACAATGACCCTATAGACGAAGATTTTTTATTTGATACATTTCCTACTTCGGAAAAAAATGTAAGAACACTTCCTATGTTAAAAGGGGTATTAAAACATGCGCCAGATATCTTTAAAGATACAGCCAGGGCACACGTAATCAATCCCAGGATTGAAAAGAAATATAGAGCAGCCCCTACAGACCCTACTTACATCAGAGGTCAGTTACCATTAGACTCACTCGTAGTGGCCAATGCACGCAAAAGGGCCAACTCACAGACAACAGGAGAAGCTCCACTTCCTGATAAAGAGTCCAAAATACTAGAGGCCTCAGGTAAAAGGGTAGCATCACAGGCTTCCAATTCATGGAGAATAGCAAATACACAAGCTCTGCTAGCTCGTTACGACAGAGCACACTATGACCAGCTTGAAAGTTTAATGCAACACCTGCATGAGCCTTTCAAAGCCCAAGCTAATGACCTCATACAGGAAGGGAAATTTATTACACATGCCTCCATTAAATGTGCGCTTGATGCAGCTGACACTACAGCCAGGTCCATTAACACTAGCGTCTTACTACGAGGACATGCATGGCTACGTATTTATGGCTTTAAGAACAAGATGCAATCCACTATTCTTAACCAACCAATCAATCAAGACTTCCTTTTCGGCCCTGCAGTCAACACCATTTTAGACAAAATGAAAAAAGACACAAACTGCAAAATCAATGGGCGCATTGCAGTTTCAACAACACAGAGGTTCCTTTCGACGCTCCTCATACAGAGGAGCTACACGGGACAATACTTCACAAACCTCGTCGACATACAAATGCAACACCCAAGGTTCCTTCAACAAGAACTCCCACAGAGGAGGTTATAGGGGCAACAATAATAAGGAAAGAGGACGTGGAGGCAATAACACCAGAGCATCCACTGCCGCAAAACAGTGACTTCATCACACTACCTCCAGACCATTTAACACCGGTCGGAGGCAGAATTCAACAATTCCTACCAGTCTGGAACGCAACTACCACAGACAGGTGGGTGAGACAAATTATCCAGTATGGTTATTGCCTAGAACTCACTTCTGCTCCACCCAACATACCACCCAAACACCGTCCAATGTCCAAAGAACACATCACCCTGCTACAACAAGAGGTGAAATGCATGCTGGAAAAGGGGGCCATAGAGCCAGTCCCTTTCCAACACCAAGTGACAGGAGTATACTCACTATACTTCCTTATTCCCAAAAAGGACGGTTCCCTCAGACCAATATTGGACCTCAGACCCCTAAATCAATACATACTGTCGGAGCACTTCCACATGATCACACTACAGCAAGTCCTCCCGTTGCTCCAGCAAGGAGACTTCCTAGCAACATTGGACCTCAAGGATGCGTATTTTCTTGCAGTTCACATCCAGCTCACAAAAAATGTCTCAGGTTCACAATTAGAAAGGGTTTGAAGACCCTATTGTTCCCTAGGGGCTAGTTCTCTGCTTCAATCTGGAACTGCAGATATAACCGTCACTTCCTGTTTGAGCGCCAAGATGCCCGTAGGGTGATAGTAGCGCTATATAAGAATACAATACAATACAATACAAGGTCAACCTTACCAATTCAAGGTTCTCCCCTTCGGGGTAACCACAGCTCCAAGAGTGTTTACAAAATGCCTAGCGACAGTAGCTGCACATCTCAGGAGGCAACACATCAACGTGTTTCCATACATGTTAAATGTCGTATACTTGTAAAGCGCACAGCTGCCCCAGCAAAGGGGCGTCCCGGCGCTGTATACCGCTGGGGAACCCATCCCGGCTTTCCCTGTGAGATGGTCCCTCCTGGGCATCTCCAAGGTGAAGACCAGCATCCCCGGTGCTGATGGGGCCGTTAGTAGAGATTAAGCAAGCTATTGCCCAGAGTTGCTGAGTGGGACCCATGGTTGGAGTAGGCACCGAGGCGAGAATGATCAAGTCCGCTGACCATGGCTCAAGACTCTGCCGTGTCGGGAATCGAACCCTGGTCCCGGGCCGACCTCTGCTTCCAGGTCTGCCGCCTCTAACCAGTGAGCCACACCACTTAATTAAACTTCCAAAACCGGTTCCAATACCTAGAGGATTGGCTAATACAAGCAAAATCGTACAAACAGTGCCTAAAACACACGTCTCAGACACTTCAGCTGCTACACAGCCTAGGTTTCTCAATAAACTACCCAAAATCCCACCTACAACCATCCCACACACAACAGTATCTGGGAGCTACCATAGATACTTCAGTGGCAAAGGCATATCCAAACTCTGCGAGGATAACCAGCATGCAAGTGCTCATTCGCAAATTTCTGCCAAAACACTCTTTGCCAGTTCGAGTCTACATGCAGCTCATAAGCATGATGGCCTCTTGCATATTCATTGTCCCCCATGCCCGACTTCAAATGTGTTCACTGCAAGAGTGCCTTGCAAGACAGTGGAACCAGGCTCAAGGACTACTAAAAGACTTAGTGTTGGTGGACAGTCGCGCTTACAACTCTCTGTAGTGGTGGAACCCACAAAACCTTTCCAAGGGCCGACTGTTCCAAGAGCCGGTTCCACGACTAGTACTAACAACGGACGCATCACTGACTGGTTGGGGAGCCCACCTACTTCAATACACAGTACAAGGGCTCTGGACAATCAAACAGAAGAGACTGCATATCAATCAACTAGAGTTGCTAGCAATATTTCTAGCCCTAAAAGTATTCCAGAAATACTTTTACAACAAGACTGTGTTGATCCGGACGGACATGACAGCCATATACTATATCCAGAAACAGGGAGGAACACGTTCTCCACAGCTGTCCCACTTGGCACAGAGCATATGGAAGTGGGCAATTCCAAAAAACACATTTCTCCTGGCAGAACACCTCACAGGAAAAGACAATTAAATAGCGGATCTGCTCAGCAGACCCAGCCAACACTGCACAAATGGGAAATTCACCCCCAAGTTCTCCAGCCATTTTTCAAGAAGTGAGGTCACCCAGTGATAGACCTGTTTGCCACAAAAGAAAACTCAAAATGTCAATACTTTGCCGCCAGGTTCCCACATCCGTTGTCACAGGGCAATGCGATATGGATGAACTGGTCAGGCAGATTTGCATACGCTTTTCCCCCAGCACCACTGATTCCTCTGGTGGCACGCAAACTACGGCAACAGTCACTCACAATGATCCTAGTTGCTCCCACATGGACGAGACGGCCATGGTACACAACGTTCCTGGAGCTTTCAGTAGTTCCTCATCAAAGGCTACGCCTCGCACCCCATCTTCTAACTCAGAACCGTGGAGAAATCAGACACCCAGATCCCAATCAGATGAACCTAGCGATCTGGCTCCTGAAGTCTTAGAATTTGAATACCTTAACTTGCCTCCATACTGCATGAATATCATTAAGGAGGCAAGAAGACCAACTACTAGAGCATACTATGCAGAAAAATGGAAGAGATTTGTTATCTACTGCAACAATAACCAAATCAACCCATTAGATGCTTCCATACAAAACATCATATGTTACCTACTGGATCTTCAAAGATGCAACCTAGCATACTCTTCTATAAGACTACACCTTGCTGCTATAGCAGCAGATCTCCAAAACAGACAACACCTTTCACTGTTTCGCGTACCAGCAATCAAGGCTTTTATGGAGGGTCTCAAAAGAGTGATTCCTCCAAAACACCCACCTTCACCAGTCTGGAACCTAAATATAGTACTCACCAGATTCATGGGACCTCCTTTTGAACCTCTACATTCATGCGAATTGCAATTCTTAACATGGAAAGTGGCATTCTTGATTGCCATCACTTCACTCAGTTGAGTTAGCGAACTACAAGCACTAACAATTCAAGAACCCTTCTTGCAGATACATGCTAACAGGGTAGTACTTTGAACAAGCCCTAAGTTCATGCCAAAGGTCATATCCACTTTCCCTATTAATCAATCAATAGAACTGTCAGTGTTCTTCCAAAATCCACAGTCAGTAGCTGAAAGAGCCCTACACACACTAGATGTAAAGAGAGCTCTGCTTTATTATGTGTATAGAACTAAATCATTCAGAGAAACAAAACAATTATTTGTTGCTTTTTCACCACAACATAAAGGAAATCCCATATCAAAGTCAGGAATAGCCAGATGGATAGTTAAATGCATTCAAATATGTTACCAAAAAGCTAAACACACGATAACTCTTCCCCCCCCCCCCCCCCCCTCCCCCCAGAGCACACTCTACGCGCAAAATGGGGGCATCCATGGCTTTCCTAGGAAATATTCCTCTTGAAGACATATGTAGAGCAGCCACATGGTCTACTATACACACTTTCACAAAACACTACTGTGTAGACGTACAAGCAAAGCAGCAAGCTGCTGTAGGCCAGGCTGTCCTCAAAACTCTTTTTCAAACTGCTACAGCAGGCACAGGTATCCACCGCTAGAGGAGATACTGCTATACAGTCTATGCACAGATATGAATTCAGCAGCCCACATGCCTCGAACGGAATATGCTACTTACCAATATGCATCTGTTCTTGCCATGTAGGGCTGCTGACATTCATAACGGCCACCCTCCTCCCCGGTGCCTGTTGGAGCTGCAGCATTATCTTTTGCATGGCCATCTCTTACTATCTCCATCTCTGCCACTATGGCGAAAAACAATCTGAGGATGGAGAAGATGCATATGCGCACTGTAGTCCAGGGGAGGAGTCACCTATCTCGTGATACTTCGAAGACGCTTCCAGGACAACAAGGTGCAATCATCCGTACCCAACACTAGGCGGCGATCTATGCACAGATATGAATGTCAGCAGCCCTACATGCCAAGAACAGATGCATACTGGTAAGTAGCATATTCCTTACATGGTTCAAACCAATGGAGTTACAGGGAGTCCTAGTGAAGATTTCATTGGGCGCCTCCTGTCATGTTGTGCTACAAAGATGGAGAAAAAGGGAGACTCATTGTGGTAGCGTTGCCAGGAGTCCCTGCAGACGTTGTGTTCGCTTAGGGATTTCCGAATAGAGGAACAAACAAATGGATGTACTTGAGATCCGTGTATCAACTAGCTACTAGTCCTGGATGTTTAGAGAATTAACTAATGTGCAGGGTATTTAATGCAAATATGACTACTTACTACCATGCTGTTCACAATACGGGCAGTCAATCTAACATCTGAGGGATGGAGTGGGAAGTATTCAAGCAAATCAACATCCAAAGAAATAAAGATCATTCGTCTTCTCGTGTTTTTTTTTTTTTTTTTTATTATTTGAGAGATTTGCGGTAATTATCTAGATTAAAAAAGTGTGACCTCCATACATCTTTCCTTCGGACCTTTTCATGCCCCCATCTGCAGAACCTCTCCTATTTTTCTACTTGTAATATACCCATTTTTTTACCTCTTGTGCTGTTTTTTACCAGTTTACTCACCCTCACACTTTAGTCCCTACAGCAATTTTCTCCTCCTCGGACCCTCTGTGAACCATCCTACACTTGTGGTGATCACACTGTTCATCAGAAGGCGTGTTTCAGAGAATTAAAATCAAACCTTCTTAAAAGTTAACATAGCTCTGAAACTGACTCTTTATGCTAGGATTTGTCCTGCAGCTCAAAAGGCAAGGGGTTTGTAGTCTGGATAGGAGCGGTCTCAATTTCCACTCCACTCACAAGCTATCTCCGTCAGTGAGTGCAGCCTTAGCGAAGGGCGGTCCTCCATGTAGATGCAAGCATATTGGAGTTCGAGGACTGAACAATCCCAGACTGTCCACACCAAGGTGAAATAAAAGTGATATTTCACATGAGTAATGTAAGGAATACGGAGAGTACTGGTTCTGGTAATCCAGCTGTTGTGATATCGAACTCAAATATTTCAGCTCCTGGATAGCTTTAGGTTATAGTACCTTTTGTAAGCGGACTGTAACTAACGGGAAAGGAAGTTTCTGTCTTATCACACATGTTCACCAGCTGTAATTAGCACTCCCGGAATTTTTCATGTACAATCTCAGACAATGGTGGATTTCTCTGAGACTATAGATACCTGTATTAGGTCAGTTACCTGGGCGTGGCAGACTGCCTCTCCATTTGGACTTGGGGGCTGCAATGGTAAGAAGTAAACACACACCCTTTAAATGTCTGTATACAGGTCAAAACTGAGCATAGAACGTGGTCATATACTAATGTTTTCATAAGGGAGAGACGCACACCAATGCATTGATTGTTGTAGAAACCCAGATGTGGAGTGTAAAAATTCATGTCCTGTCTAACATGCTTTCATCCTTCTGCAGCCCAAGGTGGTCACAGACACAGATGAGACCGAGCTGGCAAGACAACTTGAGAGGCTGGAGCGGGAAAATGCCGAGGTGGATGGTGACGATGATGCTGAGGAGATGGAGGCCAAAGCTGAAGACTAAACTGCCTTGGAAATAAGTACATCTTGCTTGGGAGTAAGCCACCCAGATGCAAAAACCAGAGGACGGAAAGATTGCCACACTTGAAGACTTGAACACACAAAAATACTTGTTTAAAAGTACTTCAATGGTAAATGGACAGGTCGCGAAATTTTGATATTGGCTACCCTATGCAGCAGCTTTCAGAGTAATTTTCTCCCTTGGTGTGGATGATGTCCTTTGCTGTTTTACACAAGACTTCAGTCACTTATGGTTCAGCTTCAAGATTGCCATTTCCATATCTCAATTGCTCCAAAATGGTGGACTTCCATTTGTGAATTCGGTGCTTTGAAATGAAGCTTTAGCAGGAACATCCTAACAAGAGACTAACATTTCTATGCCGAATGTATTCACGTGGGATCTTCAATAAATTTCTGAAATAATAGTACTGTGTTCTTTTGTTATTCAGATTATTTTCTGAATGTGGGTATTTAGACTGCCACTAATTTGTAAAGTTGTCTTAACTCTCTAGTCCAAGAATCAGAGGAGAAGGAGCTGCAGATTCTAGGTGGTGGAAAAATTCAGGTCTTAAGTGTTTTGAAATTTCAAATGATCTTATAGCCTCAAGCTTTTTAGAAGGGATATCCAAAGCATTTGTGCCTGCTTTTTCAAGGCGCAGTCGACAGTTCTTGCAGTTTGATCTTTAATGCCTGTGACATCCTTGTGTTTACTGGAGAATTGATTGATTACCCTGTTCATCCGTCCTTAGTTGGCTATTCCTAGGGCATATTTCATCTCTGCCTCCAGCCTTCCAGTCGTATCCATAAGTGTGGCAGTTTTCTTTTACACTGCTAAGGTTTTTTGGTGTGGCCACATCTGAGTTTGTCTTGGCCTCCTGTAACTCTTTTACCAGCAAATTTAAAGTTCTCTAAGCCCTTCTCTGCTTTTGAGCTATAATTCGTTATCTAATATTGCTCAATATAAGCATACCTCATTCTACCAGCAAACTACTTCAATATTCCATTGCCTTGTCCCAGTTTAATCCATTGGTTTGGCTTTTCAACTTTGCCTCAGATATTGGTTAATGGGCAAAACATACCTTAACATGTGCACCGAAATTATTACTCATCGAGTCACGGACTTGGATTTCAAGATTTATAGGACTAAAAGGACCCCTACAATCACAGCAAGGTTGCAAAGAATTTAGTGAATGCTGAGCTTTTCTACATTAGTCTTTAACAAAGGCAACATAGCAGGTTCCCAAGGTCATGATTGTAGAGGCTACAACCCTTACAGTGACACCATTATGAATCGGTGAATCCAATGAAAAATGTAGAAGAAACGTGGAATTTAGGCATCTAGCATGGGGAATACTGAAGAGACGCGAAAATGGTGCAGAGTTGTGATTTAAACTTCACATTCAAGCTCCTTCCCCCATGCTTTAGAGTTGCCGGAACTATGTTACGTGGGACAAAGAAGTGGGCACGAGACCAGTTTGACATGTAACCAATAACAGGACAGACTTCTGAGGAAAGGGAGAAGAAGAATAGAGGCACACATGAACCCTCCAATTTATGATGGTTGCACAGTTAAGACAGACTGCTTCAGTGGGAGGGTTGAGGAGGTATAATTGTGTAAATACTGAGGAAAGGTGGACAGTGACTCAAGTGAAGAAGAGAGATCAGAACACTCGAAGAAGGGCGGAGAGAAAGGACTAATGGTGTGTCAAAGGTGTAGCTTGATGTTTATGGTTACGGGAGGAGCATTTGCAAATGAAAATATAAATTGAAAACAACATTAACCAAATGCTTTACATCTTCCTATCCGCGTTTGGATTCAATAGTTTCCCCCCATGATTTGTGGTAAACCAGAAAAGACCTCGCTGGTCTTTGAGTGCAGCATGCCTCACACGTGTCGCTCTTCTGTGACTTTAGCCCAAACCCCACTACACTGCCAGAACTGGTCCTCTGTAGTGACTTGATCTAAAGGACAGAGGGAGTTCTAATCGAGGTGGATTGCAGTCATGGTGTTTTGTTAAACCATTTAGCAGGTGCAATACAAACAGGTAATGCATATGTTATTTCAACACTGTTCAAGACAAATGAACGTTTTAGATGGTGAGGGACATATTTTGAGTTCTGTCTAGAATGCTTTTGCAATTATGTGATCGAAGACAAGCACACATTTTAAGAAGTGAATTATTAATAGGGGTGGATGGTAATCCACCGCAAACGATAAAGTAATTAACTTGTTTGATCCAGTGAAAGGTTTCAGTATTCAAAACACTCACTCCACCCCTGGTAGCTATGGCACGGAGCAGACCGGCATTACTCAAAGAAAATCTGTAAAGCATTTAGAAGTGCACAAATAGTTAAAACCCAGAAACAAAGCATTAAAAATTCAATACGAGGAACCAGAAATATAAATGTTTTAAAGGTCTAAGTGAAATTAGCACCAACAAGCACAAATAATGGTCTATAGAAGCAGTATACCTGGACATAGTTGTGATTTGAGGCTGACCACGATGGCGCCTTGGTCGAATACAACAAGTAAATGGGTCCAGGGAAAAGACTGGAAGTCAAAGTTTCTCCGCAGAAAGTCCCTCCCCGAGCGGGCCACTGCTGAAATTGTAGTATGGCCTGGTTTTAGTGCCAGCCTGACATGGGGAACAAAGGCTGGGTCCTTTCCAGGTGCCACCTAGCATTTGCTTGACAGGATAGGCCCCTTTGAAGTTCTTTGAAGTAAATTAAGTTCCTCGGCCCTCCCCAGCTGGTCTTCCTGCCAGGGGAGGGAAGAAAAACCTACCCACTCCCAGGCTATTATCCCTGCTGTGGAAACGGTTTTCACACCTCATTCAGGCCAAGTCCAGGCTGGGCAATGGCTGTAGAGCTCATTAGCCTCCAGCAGCTTCAGGCAGGTAAAATGTATTTTCAAAAGTTACAATTCCCCTATATTTAATAAATATGCGGCTTCGCCATTCGATTGGATTTTTATTAAGTATAAAAATAAGTCTTTGAAGGGGGGTTGTAGCTTGTAAAGGACAAAAGTTACAGATTAAAGTGTATGATCAATACTTTCTTATCCTATCTGCCAGCTACTGCCTGACCAGTGACAAAATAGGTTTGGGTCTAGTCACCGGGGGAACTTGCCATTTCTAATGTCACACACAGAGTAGCCTGGTACTCGCCAAAAATGCACTTCAACACCCTATCAGGGGTAAGAGGCGCTATATAAATACAAAACTTTTTTCCTATTCTATACTCTGCTATCCTTCCAAATCCAAATAATTGACTAACATATCCACCACTTAAAATGTACTTGCATGTTTTACTATACTAATTCAACAATAATTCTCTATGGGTCCCGGAGTAACGTGCTACTCGCTGAAAAGCGCTTTGACGCCTTGTCAGGGGTAGTAAGCACTATACAAATGCAATTACAATACAATACATGTTCCTCTCTTAGATATTAGGAGCCCTACTTTGTGGGCATCAAGGTATGCTTAGGGGTGACTTATTTAATATTCATCAGGTTTCCCTACCTCTCAAATGGGTGATCTTGACAGGCCTAGGCAGCACGGTTCAAATTGCTGCTGTCAGGCTACATGCAGTAGGCATGAAGCCATAGTTTTCTTATCTCACTAGAGATTGGCACGGTAAGTGCTGTAGTCCACTGGTGATATTTTAACTTGCTATGCCATAGGCTTATTTTCTGCACTGTATAGTGTGGCCTCATGAGAAAGTTAAATTGGCCAATCAGCAATTAGCTTGATTTCTACATGATTTTGGGGTCAATGAAAATACACGGGGCACTGGACTGTAGTGCAACAGTTTGCAGAGTCTAATGAGCAGCAATAAAAGTCAGTACAAAAATAGGGGTGACCACACAAAAATGGGCATTTTCTCACACAGATTGTTCAATATTCTATTCCTGTTGAATGTTACCTAGCAAACCTTACCGTCTGTAAAGATGCTCCTGGAAACTACTGAATGCCAAATAACGATATGGCATTGAGAGCCATTGTGCTAGTCCTTGTAGAAGCTATGCGGAAGCAGTGTGCTGTGACAATCCGAAGCCAAAGAGCAGTCCCAGGAATTGGAATTTGTGGTCCTAAATTGTGTGTAGAGGGTTAAGGGCCTGCAGAGGCTTATTTCACCCGAAAATGTCACTTCAGAACCCGTACTCTCTCAAATTATTTTTCTCTTTGTGCAGCAATGAGAGGGGGTCTTCAGGAAATCATCAGCTGTCAAGTTTTTTTCTCAACTTTTATTAATATTTATATTTTAATTATGTTTTTATTTTAATTTTATTGGGGGATATTTATGTCGCGAGAACAAAGCTAAGCACTGCTTAGCAACAGGGATCCTGCTGGTTTAAGTAGCACTAGCTGTCATTTAGCAGCAGGAATGACATCCAGCTTGTTCTAAGCCATATAGGCCTTAGAGGTGCAGCAGAACAGATGTGTGGCAGAGGTAAAATCCTACCTTGCTGAAAAACTACACCTGATTCAGAAAAGGGGGTGGTGATGAACAGAGTGTCTGAATTAAGCAGACCACTCTTACCCAGTCCAAAGATCAGGGCTTGATCCATCACGTTTTTCAGCTCACTGCACCATCCCAGCTCAGAACTTGGCTATATGCAAATTAGTCTGACCCTGGCCCAGTGCATCATGGGAACAGGGCAGACCAAACTACCAAGCCAATTCTTATACTGGGAAGGAAACCAGCTACCGGGGACCGGTTTCTGGCATTTCAGCCGTCTTCGGCCCGGCTTGCTTGAATCCTGATGGTGCAATGAGCTAGGGACTCACATCTGAGTATACCCTTCCACGCTTATGGTGGACAAAAATGATTCAGAAAAGGGGGTGGTGATGAACAGAGTGTCTGAATTAAGCAGACCACTCTTACCCAGTCCAAAGATCAGGGCTTGATCCATCACCGTTTTTCAGCTCACTGCACCATCCCAGCTCAGAACTTGGCTATATGCAAATTAGTCAACAGCCCAAACTACCAAGCCAATTCTTATACTGGGAAGGAAACAAGCTACCGGGCCAGGGACAGACTGATTTGCATATAGCCAGGTTCTGAGCTGGGATGGTGCAGTGAGATAAATAACGGTGATGGATCAAGCCCTGATCTTTGGACTGGGTAAGAGTGGTCTGCTTAATTCAGACACTCTGTTCATCACCACCCCCTTTTCTGAATCGTTTTTGGCCACTATAGGTATGGCAGGGTATACTCAGACATGAGTCCCTTTCTCACTGCACCATCAGGATTCAAGCAAGCCGGGCTGAAGACGGCTGAAATGCCAGAAACCGGTCCCCGGTAGCTTGTCTCCTTTCTAGTGAAGAATTGGCTTGGTAGTTTAGTCTGCCCTGTTCCCATGATGCACTGGGCCAGGGACAGACTGATTTGCATATAGCCAGGTTCTGAGCTGGGATGGTGCAGTGAGATAAATAACGGTGATGGATCAAGCCCTGATCTTTGGACTGGGTAAGAGTGGTCTGCTTAATTCAGACACTCTGTCCATCACCACCCCCTTTTCTGAATCGAAAAACTACACCTGACAAAAGTCTACAGTTGGAGCTCTGATGCCAGGAGACACCGTCCATCAGAGCGTTCTGTAATGGGTGATCTAATGAACATCAAATTCAATTCAATTCAAAATCTTTATTTTGATTTAGTAATCATAAAAGATATACAGAAGCACATAAAAATATATATTTTTTTTGATGAACAGTGAACATATCGCGGCCCATTTTCTCAAATTTTCCCTCAAAAACATTTGCGATTTAAAAAAATACATATATTAGTCTAAAAATGATGCATAAGTTAATATTTTCTAGGCATTGCAAAACAAGAAAGAAAATTTCGTAAGACATACTAATCGGTATCATAATTAATGCCGTCACTAAGGACATTAGAACTTGAAGCCCAATCGCCTTCTTACAATGGCAACAAAGAACAGGTACCTACTTACTCTAAAGACAACCAATTGAGTTGTTTCTGCTCTTAGAATTCTTTCTGCTTCCCAGAAGCGCACAAATCCAAAGAGACGACAGATGGGTTTTATCCATTTTTTCCTTAAGTGTAAATTGGCAGGACAGAGAAATAATATATGCGCTTCATTCTCTTTGGCATTTGTACAGCACAATTCACATTTAATTAGATCATCTTTACTATGGTACCCTTCTTACACAGTCATCTTGAGGTATTAGATTTAATCTGTAGAATACCATAACGAAATTTTAAATACAGCGACTTCACTAAAACAGGTAAAATCTCCTCCACGAATGGCTCAAATCTACACTTCATCTTTACATTAAGAAACTTAAGAAAAAACGACCCCAAATCACAATTATGTAACTTAGAGTTTCGGATGAAGTCCCAGTATCTCTCCTTCAGTTGTTTTTTTACAGTTTAAGTAAGGGACTCCGGATCCGACCAATAATGGCTTAGTCCTAAATTGACTAGCCAATCCTCAATGTGATTCAGCCATACTAACTTAGTTACATTTTTTATTTTAATAATTTCCTTTAAAGCCTCTCTGTAATCCACTAAATCGCTTGTTGACCACACGCAAATCCAATACAATATTGGACGTAGCGCCGCGTGGTCATCAGTACGGCGATAATCCGGGTCCAACATCAAAGGAAAGAGGGGTGTACGTTGTGGGAGTGCTAGAATATTCCTAAGAAAGATATTCTCATATACTGCGAATGCTTGGTTACCACAATGTCCCCATAATTCTGGTCCATATAATGAAAATGCCTGGACTTTATATTTATATAATTCTAAAACCGGTGAAATTGCTTTAGTATAACTACTCTTGTATTGTCTTACTATAGGAACCAAATTCTGAGTTAAAATTGTCTTGCTCTTATTTATTTGCGGTTTCCATTTAAGATTGGTGTGTAAGGTAATGCCTAGGTAATTAAAACTAGAAACATATTCTATTTTTTCTTCCTTGACCAACCGTGTTTTTCTGAAACTCCTATGCGGATTAATCGCCATGTACTTTGTTTTAGACTAATCTCTAGACCCTTGTTCATACAGTAACTCTCAAAGGTGTCCAGTAAATTTTGAAACCCTTGCGGTGTCTGAGAAATTAAAATAGTATTAGCTGCGAATAGCAGAGCGGGTACATGGTCTCCACCCAACTTGGGAGAGTCATGCTCGCAGCCCAAGAGGGTCTCTGGTATGTCGTTTACATATAGAGAAAACCATGTAGGGGCCAGGACACACCCTTGCCTGACGCCTCTAATAAAATTAATACGCTCTGTTAATTCGCCATTAGGACCCCATCTTACCCTGGCATAGTTTGCCTCATGTAGTCTAACAATTTGCCCCAGAATCTCCCCAGGGACCCCATGTCCCTCAGTCTCAACCATAGGGCATTTCTGTGAACAAGGTCAAAAGCCGCCCTGAGGTCAACAAATGCCACGTAAAGATGCGCCCTCTTAATTCTAATGTATTTCCAGATGATACATAAAAATCTAAACACCTGGTCAATTGTACTAATCTTCTCTCTAAAACCCGCTTGGTAGTTAGTGAGAGTACTAGTTTACCCCATCCAAGTACTTAGCCTACTTAAAACTTGTCTCACAAATACTTTTTGAAGAACGTCCATAAGACTAATGGGTCTGTAATGGGCCGGATTCGTACGGTCCCCCTTTTTAAAAATCGTAACAATCTCTCAGATTCTGGAATAGGGGCGCCATTTGCAATTTTATTGCAAAGACCAATAATATATGGGGCCCAGATCATATTCTCGAGTTTCCATAGGTCCCCAGGGATTCTGTCCGGTCCTGGTGCCTTGCCTGGTATTAGTGCCATAATAGCATTAATAGTATCAACCATATCAAAGCATAGCGGTATTGAAGTTAAATTAATTCCTAATTCATCATTTGAAGGGGTTGGTTCGTTAGTACTAGGTGAATATAAATCAGACAAATGTGAGACCCACGTGCTAGCTTCCAAAAACCTATCCCTACTTGGGTTGCCACAACTAGAACCTCTAGCTATCAGCCCCCAAAACATAGCCTGATCTTTCCTTATACATGCATCCAGAAGATCAGACCATATTTTCTCGTCCCAATTTCTCTTTGCGGCGCTAATTGTAGCCTTATACTGCTTCCTTTTTCCCTTAAGACTACTGCATTGTTCTTTTTAGACACTATTATGAGTTCCTTTTTTGCATTGCGGCATTCTTTATCATACCATCTATTACCCTTAGCTGCAATTCTCGTGCTATTTAAAGGTGGCTTAAGAGTTTTAGTCAGTATATCACCAAGACCCAGGGCCATATCTATATGGATCTGCATAATAGGGATCTCTTGTACTTCAGTATCCACATACGGAGACATCAGATCGAAATGGAGATCATGGATTTTTTTAACTATGATATCTTTCCCCAAGACTATTGGCCATTTAAGAGTTCTACGGTTATTAGATGTCAGAGGGTCAATGGTGGAACTGACTCTAATTCTACACTCTAGGTTAAATAACAATGCACTAAGGGTCAGACTAGGAGGAAAGTGGTCACTTTCAACACGATTATCAACAACAAGGTCACTTACCATTGACCATAATGAGATAAAGACTATTACATAGTCTAAATGACTGTTGCAGGCGCCACGCTTAAAAGTTGGCTTACTTGGGCTGTCAGATGGCAAATGTCCATTACAGGCACGTAAGCCATATCCTGCAGTCAAACGCAACAACTGGGCCGCCGCCGTTGTGCCTGGAACAGAGTAACTAGTCTCAATTCCTGGTATATTGTAGGCATTGTCCTCTGATTCAAACATATTTTCCAAGCCGACTATCGGCTCGAATTTATGATTGAAATCCCCCCCAATAATTATCCAGGTTTTCGGAACAAGCGTGGAAATGATCTTATCTAATCGTTCAACAACTGTTGACTCTTTATTGGCTGCCTGAGGTCTACTGTAAACATTAAAGATACACATTTTCCTTTTATCTGGGCCTGTAAACTTTACTCCTAAAATACCTGCTGTACTGGAATCAATCTGCTCAAAATTGATTCCCAGCGTAATTTTACTCCATATTATCAGGCCCCCGATGGTCTCCCTTTATTTACAGAAATTGCAGGTATATTATATGATCTATAACCGATCTTGTGAACATTTTCCACAGCCCAGGTCTCTTGGAATAGTATAATTTCACAATTATCTATATAAGCCTGCCAAGCTGGATCACATCGATTTTTAAATTTTTTTTTTATTCCTGCTATATTCCAAGACCTTATTATAATAATCTGATCTGTAACCATAGTCACTAAGCCAGTGGTAGAGCATGTATCAATATCATCGTCAACTTGCCTATTTTCTCTGAAATACTGCTTAATATTATTTAACTCAACTCCCTCTATTGTCTCGCTGGGTTTTTCAAATTCCAAAGTGGAATGGTCTATGCTCACTTGTATTAATCCACAAGGATATCCACCTGAACATCATATTGACTTCACTGCACAACATGACTATCAGATGTCATGCAGCAGAAGGTCCATCAGAAGTCCCTTCACTGTAGAAGGCAACCTTCATTCCCTAGGTACAGTTGTAGACTCAGAGGACCATCACCTGTCCATGCCCAGGCCCGAGTTGCTGTGCCACAGTATACCTGTTCTTGTCTCCAGGGCGCAAGTCTTATAAAAAGATGTGGGGGGACTCTCCAGGTTAGGCAGTATGCAAGTGAAATTGTGACGCGTGCCATCACAGTGCATGATGTCACGACGTGTGACACTGCACGTGACATCACAGGATGTGTTCTCACTGGAAGTTACCTCAACTATGAAGATGGATTAGTTACTTACCTGTAATCCTAGTTCTCTTCCAGGGGTATCCTCATCAAAGTCATAAGCATTAGAATATTCCCGCCCATGCGCGGGACCCTGGAAACCCTATATTATATGTGCCCACATATATCTAACCATATATATATATATATATCTGGGAACAGAAAGACACTTTCAATCTAGTATCAGTGCCAAACGCGTTTCGAGAGTCAGAGGCTCTCTTCATCAGTGGCTTGGTAAGTTTAAAATGAAGCAGCAGCATGATACATTTTCAAATAGTTAGCACCTGCCCTCCCTTGGGCGTGGCCTTACACGGCTTTCTGGGTGCTGTAGTTTCAAAGTTATTAAATCCAAGTGGATGCGCCCTTCATAAACATTGTCCAAATATACTTCCCAGTCTGGTGACAGTGACACATTCTGACCTCGACTCACCCTGCTTTGTTGTTGCAACAAGGTGCGGGAACGCACGCACGCCTGGATAGCGTTCGCTCCCCTTCCGCCTGTAGAGTGCTGTAACCAATGTTCGTAACAGCCAGGTTGAAAAATTCTCTCAAAGGGCCAAGTCCGCGACTTTGGAGAGCCGCTATAAATCCAACCACATCCAGGACCCAACATTGGACTGGCCACTCGGAAGCTGTTTGTCAGACATCATCTTTATTGCAGCATGCTGGTGAGGCTGGGAACAGAAAGACACTCTCAATCTAGTATCAGTGCCAAACGCGTTTCGAGAGTCAGAGGCTCTCTTCATCAGTGGCTTGGTAAGTTTAAAATGAAGCAGCAGCATGATACATTTTCAAATAGTTAGCACCTGCCCTCCCTTGGGCGTGGCCTTACACGGCTTTCTGGGTGCTGTAGTTTCAAAGTTATTTAACTACAGCACCCAGAAAGCCGTGTAAGGCCACGCCCAAGGGAGGGCAGGTGCTAACTATTTGAAAATGCTTCATTTTAAACTTACCAAGCCACTGATGAAGAGAGCCTCTGACTCTCGAAACGCGTTTGGCACTGATACTAGATTGAGAGTGTCTTTCTGGTAAGTTTAAAATGAAGCAGCAGCATGATACATTTTCAAATAGTTAGCACCTGCCCTCCCTTGGGCGTGGCCTTACACGGCTTTCTGGGTGCTCGGAGTTATTAAATAACTTTGAAACTACAGCACCCAGAAAGCCGTGTAAGGCCACGCCCAAGGGAGGGCAGGTGCTAACTATTTGAAAATGTATCATGCTGCTGCTTCATTTTAAACTTACCAAGCCACTGATGAAGAGAGCCTCTGACTCTCGAAACGCGTTTGGCACTGATACTAGATTGAGAGTGTCTTTCTGTTCCCAGCCTCACCAGCATGCTGCAATAAAGATGATGTCTGACAAACAGCTTCCGAGTGGCCAGTCCAATGTTGGGTCCTGGATGTGGTTGGATTTATAGCGGCTCTCCAAAGTCGCGGACTTGGCCCTTTGAGAGAATTTTTCAACCTGGCTGTTACGAACATTGGTTACAGCACTCTACAGGCGGAAGGGGAGCGAACGCTATCCAGGCGTGCGTGCGTTCCCGCACCTTGTTGCAACAACAAAGCAGGGTGAGTCGAGGTCAGAATGTGTCACTGTCACCAGACTGGGAAGTATATTTGGACAATGTTTATGAAGGGCGCATCCACTTGGATTTAATAACTTTGAAACTACAGCACCCAGAAAGCCGTGTAAGGCCACGCCCAAGGGAGGGCAGGTGCTAACTATTTGAAAATGTATCATGCTGCTGCTTCATTTTAAACTTACCAAGCCACTGATGAAGAGAGCCTCTGACTCTCGAAACGCGTTTGGCACTGATACTAGATTGAGAGTGTCTTTCTGTTCCCAGCCTCACCAGCATGCTGCAATAAAGATGATGTCTGACAAACAGCTTCCGAGTGGCCAGTCCAATGTTGGGTCCTGGATGTGGTTGGATTTATAGCGGCTCTCCAAAGTCGCGGACTTGGCCCTTTGAGAGAATTTTTCAACCTGGCGGTTACGAACATTGGTTACAGCACTCTACAGGCGGAAGGGGAGCGAACGCTATCCAGGCGTGCGTGCGTTCCCGCACCTTGTTGCAACAACAAAGCAGGGTGAGTCGAGGTCAGAATGTGTCACTGTCACCAGACTGGGAAGTATATTTGGACAATGTTTATGAAGGGCGCATCCACTTGGATTTAATAACTTTGAAACTACAGCACCCAGAAAGCCGTGTAAGGCCACGCCCAAGGGAGGGCAGGTGCTAACTATTTGAAAATGTATCGTGCTGCTGCTTCATTTTAAACTTACCAAGCCACTGATGAAGAGAGCCTCTGACTCTCGAAACGCGTTTGGCACTGATACTAGATTGAGAGTGTCTTTCTGTTCCCAGCCTCACCAGCATGCTGCAATAAAGATGATGTCTGACAAACAGCTTCCGAGTGGCCAGTCCAATGTTGGGTCCTGGATGTGGTTGGATTTATAGCGGCTCTCCAAAGTCGCGGACTTGGCCCTTTGAGAGAATTTTTCAACCTGGCTGTTACGAACATTGGTTACAGCACTCTACAGGCGGAAGGGGAGCGAACGCTATCCAGGCGTGCGTGCGTTCCCGCACCTTGTTGCAACAACAAAGCAGGGTGAGTCGAGGTCAGAATGTGTCACTGTCACCAGACTGGGAAGAATATTTGGACAATGTTTATGAAGGGCGCATCCACTTGGATTTAATAACTTTGAAACTACAGCACCCAGAAAGCCGTGTAAGGCCACGCCCAAGGGAGGGCAGGTGCTAACTATTTGAAAATGTATCATGCTGCTGCTTCATTTTAAACTTACCAAGCCACTGATGAAGAGAGCCTCTGACTCTCGAAACGCGTTTGGCACTGATACTAGATTGAGAGTGTCTTTCTGTTCCCAGCCTCACCAGCATGCTGCAATAAAGATGATGTCTGACAAACAGCTTCCGAGTGGCCAGTCCAATGTTGGGTCCTGGATGTGGTTGGATATATATATATATATATATATATACATATTCACTGAAAAAACCATAGGTTTCACACCAGTTATAGTTGGGAATTAGCATTTAAAAAACCTATTAAATTCACTGACAAAACCATAGGTTTCACACCAGTTATAGTTAGCTGGAAATTTTACTGACATAAAACCATTGAAATTCCCACGTTATAGTTAGTTGGACTCGCTATAACTTGCGCGCCTGCAATGCACTGCTGATGACATCACATATTACATCACTCATGACATAGTCAGTGACATCACTCATGACATGGTCAGTGACATCACTCATGACATCACTGATGACACCATCCTTGTGACAGAGTGACAGACCTAATTTCAGTGTAATGTAGCGCTTGAAACACATATTCAAAAATAGAAATAAACATTTTCAAAAAAATGGAGATACCCAAACCAGTAACAACAACCAATTCAGTAATTCCACCATCTATGTACACATCCACTCATTCACCAACAGTTCTATATAGTCACTCATATATATACTCACTCATCATATGTAGTGATACACCTATACATCCTGTTACACATCAGCAGTCATCCAAAAGTTACTCACACACATACTCACACATGCAAATAAACTATTGAACTGTGGTAAATAAATTTACCGGACTATTTTTCTATACATTACATGACAATAAAGATAGCTCAAAAATGAGAGGCAGAGTCCGTGGTATCTGAGTCATACGGGCTTTAATTAAGTATCTCGAGATACTGGACATCAGGTTCCATCACCACTAAGGTTCAGGAAGGGATATTCAACATTTTATTAACATCACACATTATATATAGTAAAACTGTATAAGTGAAATGAATACAGTAGGCGTAACAAGTGAAAAGAGAGAAGATAAGAACACATGGGCGTAAAAGAAGGCGTATACAGGGGCGTACACGGAGGTGTGTGCTGGAAAACGTCACAGAAGTGTCATAGGTGGGTGGATGCATAGAGAAATTCTGCAGGGTCAGCAGAAACTTTCACCCTGGATGCGTGCGCAACTGAGCATGACGTGTAACTGGGGAGAGCTGGGGGGCTTGACTTTAGCACTAGTAGAGGAGTCTGGTGTCTGGGGTGTCAGAACGACCTGCACCTATAACATATCTGATATCTTATGTTTGGAGGATATGTTGTCTGGAGTAAAAGGTCTCTCGGGCAGAGGCCGTTCAATACTGAATGCTAGTGCGTGCATATGGTTCTTCATGCAAAGCGCGGGGGCCATGGGTCTACCATGGTAACGGGTGCAGTAAATTACGTGCAAGGAGACAGGAAAGCTGGGCCCTTTGCTCTGCAGGCTGGAATATGTTTACCTATTTCACTAGACTGGAATGTGTTTTTGCGGAGGCTGAGCAGATAACTTGTAGGCAAAATACCGTCTTGGCAGGCAGGCCAGGCCGAGCCGGGCACCGCTCGCCTGGGCAGGAAGTAAGGTAGGGGTCAGGGATGCGTACCTAAACTGTAGCTTTCAGAGACAGAAGAGACAGAAGAGACTCGGAGCCTCGATTAAGGGCCTGGCTCGGCTGAGCCAGAATAACGTGTGCTTCGCGTTATTAAAAAGTGCACCATGTAAAGACGTTGGCACCATAGGCCTAAAAGCCATTTTAACGTGGTTTTCTTGGAGAACTGAATAACTGATATGTTAACAATGGACGCAAATGCATATGCGTCTTCATGGCAGGCACGGGAAGGAAATTTCATGACATACATGGGGCATGGGTGCATGGTTAGGGTGCGAGTGGGGGACACATTGGCTACCTAAAAATTTCTATTTCCTCATTCCCTCCTTGGCCCCTACGGCGCCCTTCAGGTTATATCTATTTTCATGAGACCATCGATCTGTTCATATAACATCATTTGCTCATCTTTCTTCATTCGGGAACGTGGACTTGGACGGAGAATACAAGACGTAGCGCACAAGCCGCAAATCGCTGGCCCACATTGCAGACAGAGACAACAACTGAATACTATGAGCAGTATTATTCCTAGGAATGACAGTACTATCCATCCCCAGGCTGATATCACATTCCAGAGCCAACCGGACCATGTCCAGGTGCCTGGATTCTGGTGCATCTGATGGGCTATCTCATGATGCCTTGTAATTGCTTTATATACTGATGGTGCGTTATTAGGAATAAACACACAACAACTAGATCCGATCACTCTACAAGCCCCGCCCCTATCGGCCAGGATGACGTCAAGGCGGTTTTGAAGAACAACAAGTCTCATAGCAGACTGCTCTTCCGTTAAGTTACCTAAGGCAAAGGTAGTTTCGTTCACTACTGCCTCAAGAGTTCTAGTTAGCCTACGTATTATTTTACTGTTCTGTACCGGACCTATGAACCAGAAATATCCTTTAATGTAATCCTTATATTGATCCCATGCTGACTCGGAGTAATCGATAACTGGAGGAAGATCTCTCTTGTGTCTTATATGTACAAGATGTGTATTTCGATGATAATCGGATGGGGCTAGAAAAACAGGTGGTAATAGGAACGCGATATAACACATTCCATCCCAATCTAAGGGCAGACGTACATTAGCTGTCTGACCACAAATGAAATAAGAATGGCGGGAAGCTTTGAAAGTAGACTTTCCTTTGTCATTGAATTCGACCACAGTATTACAATCACTGTGTCCTAGATGTACTGAACCATTCTTTCTGACGCATAATTCGCCTGTTACTGGTAAAACTATTATAAACGGCAAGTCCGAATTAGTCTCGGATTGAACGTTCAGAATCATGAGGCTAAGGGTAAAATTTCCTAATCCATATACTTCATTTTCTAGATCGGGCCCTGTCCTTTGGGGAAGGCCGTCCTTGTCTGGAAAACATGCTTTATTCATAACTGTATTCAGATTTCCCCATATCCAATTGCCTTGGGAAACTTTGGACTCACTGTCTAAAGATGACATTAATGCAAACCATGCACCGCACGAACCATTATGTGTAAACGGGTAAGGATAGAGGGGCAGAGCTCCCTTGTATTTCTGATAGGGAGGGAGTCGGCCACATACCCAGCAATTCGTAGCATTGCTGGTCTGATGTGAATGGTGTAACATACGGATAAAAGTGTTGTTGCGCAGTGCTAAACGATAGGACAGTTTGTGTGGTGGCAGGTCACTGAAAGTATGCTCAATGGTGTCATTAGAAGAAGAATGTACATGTGAACCAAGAGGAAAGAATATATGTAATGTCCAGCTTATGCATATGATCATAATACTCAGAAAAAACATAAAAAGTAATGTTATGATGCATCTGCTTCGCAGATCTTTACAGTATTTCATTTTCTTGACTTTCTGTCTATCTGTCTGACTATTGGGGTCTATCTCATACATGTCAGAAACCTGTCTAACCGCTTCACCCGAGGGGGACTGTAATGGCTGCCTTTTTGCTAGCTCTTTGGAGAAGGAGAATGATGGAGAGTGACTCCAGCCTATCACCCGCATAGCATAGGGATTAGGCCGATAGACAGGGACCCTTTCTTACATATATTAGGGCATTTTCGTACCATTTTCCTTAAAGTAAGGCTTATGAATTTAAGTTAGGGGATAGATATATAAGTATTAGTTATGATTTGCTCATTTACTAACATGCTGGGCTATTATCTATGGAGCTATGCATATTGTGGGCTCCGTAGGCCTTAAACGAGACAGACTCCATTTTGCTTTCTGCCCGGTAGCTCGAGAAGGCTTTCTAGGTGAAGTGTAATGTTTTAGTTTCAAGCTGTTGTTCGCTTGGAGAGAACCGGTTCAGGCTGACCCTTATCGAAGGAATGTATTTTTCTCCACTCCGAAGACACAACTTCAGGCCGGCCGGCTGGGAAAGTGTCCTTGGTACGGGGAGGTACAAGAATTTGGTGGGCGGCAGGTTACTGGCCGTGAATTTCCATGAAGGAACGGGCTTTGATATTAGCGAAGGTGTTAGTCAGTTTGTCAGTTAGTCCGTAGGCGGCATCTAGCCGTTAGCATCTCTGCCATTATTCATCTCATGGTGGACAAGTCGCCATCTTTGAAGTCGGCGAAAGATTTAAGACCGAAACTCTCTGAGAAAGACTGAACGAGAAGCAGCGCGGAGCGCACTGACAGAGAGAGAGAGAGAGACGGTAGCTAATAATCAGCAAGGTTCCGGTGTCCTGAAGGGAAGCAGACGAGGTTGAGCCTAGCGGTGCAGACGTGTACTTGTGACGGCTGGGGTGTGACTGTAAGGCGAGCCAGGATACAGAGACGAGAAGGGAACCTAGATGACTGCCGAGTCCAGACTTCCCACTAATAAGGTGACCTCTGTCTAAACTTTAATAGAATGTGCACTCTAATCTTTACCTTTTCTTTGCAGAATGTCTGTTGCATAGTAATGTGATCGGTGTCTATTGTTAATAAATACCCTAATTCTTATAGAATTATTGTGTACCTGGTGTTCATGTTCAATCCTGGTAAACTGCATTCCTAGTTGAGAGTTGTTTATGTGAACGGATGAGAAATCCCGATCAGGTAAATGGTGATCAAATAAAGAGGGAGTGAGTGGACCTGTGATGTCAAGAGCAGGGAGTACACTATACGATTTGGAACTATATTCAAAGTTATTATTATTATAGTTTTACCCCGGGTAGGTAACTGAGACTTGGTCCCGATAACTGTTCATAGGAATGTGGTCGTGGTTGATATACGGCGTTAGTGAGAACACTGGGGAGGACTACCAGTGCCGATACCCACAGGATTGTGGCTTGAATAAGTGAGGGCGCTAGGGGGTCGAACTAGCGTGGAGATCGACAGGATTGTTGGTCGTTTGGAAACGGGAGCATTGGGTTCTGCAGGCCCATGTGTAGTCGCACCGGATTGTGCGCAATATCTGCCCTAGGGTAGATCGGTCTGGGTCGGGGTGGCCGCGAGACCAACTGATGTGAATAAGATATTATAGAAAATTCCTACATGTATATTATCATTCCCCATCCTTAGGTGCGACCTGTATATATATCTGTAAATCTATCCATTGTGAATACGATCTGAGGAGGGAAGGTGAGTACGTTTTGGCTGGGTCATAGGGGCCCCTGGGGGCTGATCCCATCTAAACAGAAAATCCAGCCATAACAGGGACTTAAACAATTAAACGCTGTCTGACTTACTAGACCTCAATTTTAATTTATACTCCTGTTGCAGAGTTTTCTCTAACAGGGGGAGTTTAGAGTCTGTGTCGGAAATGGGGCAGTCCTTGGGAACAGTCTCTGGTTTCAGTCCATGAAAGCGTTTTATGTGGCTGGAATGGATCCAGCCTTTCCGTCCTTCAATCTTTACTGCGGTCCTCGTGGTCATCAACACCAGTTTCGGTTCCTTCCACCTGGGCTCCAGAGGGCTTGATCGGTCGAAATTTCTTATATGCACCAGGTCGCCAGGAACGATTTCATGCGGTTTCACTTGGGTGTTGTCCGGGAAGGCAGCCGCGACCTGTGAACGACAAGATAGTAGTGCAGACATCAAGGAAGCCAGGTAATCTGTCAGCATATTACTTGCAACATCTGTAATCTTACGCGGCATAGGCGTCCCCCACATATTCGGTGGTCTGCCAAAGACCACTTCGTACGGGGATAGCCCTGTTCTGGAATGAGCTACCATTCGCATGTAAAAGAGGGCAACCGGCAAAGCTACCATCCAATCTACAACTTTTTCTGCACAGACTTTCGCTAAACGTGTTTTCAGAGTCTGATTATGTCTCTCGACCAGGCCAGCTGCTTCAGGGTGTCGTACACAGTGAAATTTCCACTGGTAACCTAACAGGAGTGATACCTGTTTCATGAGCTCGGAAGAGAATGGCTGTCCATTATCTGAGTATACGACACGGGGCAAGCCGTATCGCGGGAAGAATTCACGAACCAGCTGCTTGGCAGTGGTTACAGCAGTGTAATCTGGGACTGGGTAAGCTTCTGTCCATCGGGAAAGGACACATACAACTACGAGGACATACTTGAATCCTCGGCATCTGTCCATCTGGATATAATCCATCTGGAGGACTTCAAAAGGATGGTCAGGAGGATGAAATCCACCTTGTTTCACAGGAATGCCTTTGCCTGGGTTGAACTGACAACAGATCATGCAGGTACGCACTTTCTGTTTCGCTGCTGCTCGTAAATGCTTGTTGAACCAAATATTCTGGATACTGTCTAACATGGCTTTTTCTCCTAAGTGTGCTGGACTATGTGCTGTATTAATGATAACTTGAACCATAGAGTCGGGGAGAAACCATGTGGCTTTTCCCTTCGTCATCCATCCCTGATCTGTCTGGATCCCTCCTTGTTCAGTCCATTTCTTGATTTCGTCCGGAGTGGCATGTGTCTGTATGTCGAGTACATCTTGTGTGGGATCCCTGACAGTCATGCAATGTGTCAGTGGAGTTACTTCAGGCTTTGTCATGTCAGTCGTTATGTCTGTTTGAGTCTGAGCTGTAAGTTTAGCTGTTCGATCGGCCAGGTCGTTACCCTGGGAAATAGTGTCTGACTTTAGTATGTGCTTTGCACTTCATGATGGCTATGGCTGTAGGCAAATGTATTGCTTCTAACAGTGCTTGAATGAGGGGACCATGCTGTATCTTGGCTCCGTGGGAGGTCAAAAAACCTCTCTCTTGTCAGGGAACACCGAAGTCGTGTACGACTCCGAATGCATACTGTGAATCTGTGTATATGTTTACTTTCAGGTTCTTGGCTCATATACAGGCTTGGGTCAGAGCAATGAGCTCTGCTGCTTGAGCAGACAGTGTGTCAATACGATGTGTTTCTATGACTTCAGTTTCAGTGGTCACTGCATATGCGGCCACTAACTCTCCTGTGCTTGTTCTCATACATGAACCATCCACATAAAGTGTCAGGTCCGGATCGGGTAAGGCAATGTCTGTCAAGTCTTGTCTTGGTTTCGTAATTGTGTCAATGACTTCCACATAGTCATGTGGTGTAGGGTCTGTTGTGCTTGACGGTAAAAGTGTAGCAGGGTTTAATGTATTGCAACGTCTGATCTCGATGTGTGGCTGAAACAGTGTCAATTCATATCCCGTCAGTCGAGCTATAGTCAAGTGCTGAGTCTGTGTCCTGTTTAGGAGAACTTCCACGGAGTGTGGAACCTGTACTGTCAAGGGATGTCCTAATACTATTGAGTGGCATGTGTCTGTATGTCGAGTACATCTTGTGTGGGATCCCTGACAGTCATGCAATGTGTCAGTGGAGTTACTTCAGGCTTTGTCATGTCAGTCTGATAGCTAGAGCTGTTGCTGCAACTGATTTCAGGCACGCAGGCAGAGCCTGGGCTACTGGATCCAATGTACTAGAAAAATAAGCACAAGGCTTGTGTTTTCCTGCTTGATCTTGTGTCAGAACAGATAATGCTGTGCCATCGCGTTCAGTAACAAAAAGTGTAAAAGGTTTGCTGTAACATGGTGTCGCTAAAACAGGTGCTTGACATAAAGCTTTCTTCAATTCGTCAAAAGCTTGTGTATGTTCCTGAGTTCAAGGGAGGACAGTCGAAGTCGCTGCCTCCTGTGTTGTCAACTGTATGAGTGGCTTTGCAAGAAATGCGTACTGAGGAATCCATTGTCTGCAGTAAGAAGTGAGGCCAATGAGGCCCGTACTTCCTTTTGTGTCTTGGGCTGTGGAAGATGTGCAATTAACTGGATACGATCAGGTGTTAGCTGTCTACCCCTCTTGGACAGCAAGTGTCCAAGGTATACCACTTGCTGGGCACAGAATTGTAGCTTGGAAGGGGACACCTTGTGCCCCTTTTCGGCCAAAAAATACAAGACAGTCAGTGATGCACGTTCGCAATCACGTTCGGTCCATGCTGTGATTAACAGATCGTCAACATATTGGAGTAGGGCAGTGTCAGTAGGCATGTGAATACTGTCTAGTTGTCTTTTCAATGCTTGGCTGTAGATACTAGGGCTTTCTGTGAATCCTTGAGGAGCACGTGCAAATTTGAAGCTTCGGCCATTTAAACAGAATCCGAAAAGGTATTGGCTTTCCGAGTGAATGGGGACACTAAAGAAGGCATTCTTGAGATCGATTACAGTGAAGAACGCAGCTTCTGAATCAATAGCAGTCAATAGAGATGAAATTTCGGGGACCACAGGGTACTGCGGTATAATGCATTTGTTTAATTCTCGAAGGTCAATCACCAATCTGTAGACCGGTGGAGCATTTGGGTCAGTTCGTTTAAGAATCGGAATGATAGGAGAATTACATACATTGGAGTCTGTTTCTACAACCACTCCTTGTGCAATGAGCTCGTCAACAATTTTCAGTGAAGCCGCTACAGCATCAGGTGGTAACTTGTATTGTCGGATTCGGGGTAGTACAACTCCTTGTTTGAGAGTAACACGGTATGGTGTAATGTGCATACAACCTACATCAGTTGGGCCTTGCGCCCATAAATGCTGTGGAACATTCTGAAGTCTTGGATCAAAATCTCTCAACACATAATGACCTTTAAAATCACGTAAAAACAATCTCACTCCTTCCGGAGAACAACAAATCACTGCACCTAGTGCTTTCAACGTTTTAATACCAAGCAAGTTTTCAGGACATGATTTCGTAAGCAACAAGTCTGTAGTTCGAGATAACGGACCAATTTCTAGGGGAACTGGTTTTGACACTTCATTAACAATAGGCTTTCCTGAAAATCCCAGGGAAACATTCTGTGAGCCTGAGAGGGGTGCCCCTGGAACCTCGTCATGACTGATGGTAGTTCTGCTCGCCCCTGTGTCAATCAAAAATTTTCTGTTTTTCCCTAATACCTGACTATGTACATAGGGACCCTCTTGATCTACAGGAACCTCGATAAGGGGCAAGCCAACCTCCCTCTCTAGGCTGTTTCATGAGTACTGCTGATAATCTGGGTAGTCTGACTGAGAATACTGGTACATTTGTTGAGTGACATGTTATGTGGTAGCAATAGGTTGGGGCTGGGGTACTGCTACGGTCTGTTGTGGATTCTGTGGAAGTGGTAGCGTGTTCTGCGGAATATTTTGTGGAACATGTTCTTGTCTAGGTGGACGCGGTCTTTCTTTCGTTTTGCCTGTAGCTATATTGTATTTCAGGACAGTACATTCATTTATATAGTGACCTGGCTGTTTACAGTAGTTGCAGTTCCCTTTAACGGGAGCTGCAGGATGACTGGACGATGTCGTACCCCTCTTCTGACCGTCAGCTGGGACAGACTGAGCAACTAGTACTTTCATTTTCGTGTCTTTAATACGTCTCTGTTTGTGTTTGTGTTCTTCTCTAATTCGGTTTTGATGGTACTGTAACATTTGTAAAATTTGGGAAGGGGTATTAGCTTGCCAGGTACTCTCTACCTTCAGTACTCTATTTTTAACTTGTGGTAAGGAATTCTCTACTAATTTAGTCACAAAAAGATGTGGGTGCGATTCACTACTTGTCTTCAGACCGCTATTAATAATAAAAACATTTCTCAAATCTGGAATAAAAATCGCTAGTGTCTTCATCTTGTTTCTGTTTGCAGGCTGAGATTGTATCCCAGTCTTCCTTTTTAGTTGTCAATAACCTCTGCAAGACCTGTACTAATAATCCTGGTAATGCTTTGGCTTTGTCCCCAAGACCAGTACCAGGGACTCGCGTAATCTCTTCGTCTTCTAATTCTGCCCAAATAATCTTTTTATCTCCCACCTCCCATTCTTTTTCTTTAAGTTTTTCGTAAATGCCAGCAGGCAATAGAACTTTCAGCATTTTAATGATATCGGGATACGTATACTCCCCCATATGGAGCATGTCTTTTAATTCACGGTGAAACCCTGTTGGATCTTTGTCGTGACAGGGTACTAATTTTTTCATTTCCAATAATTCCATTTTCGTTAAGGGTGTGTATACGAATACTCGTTCAAGCGTATCATCTGCTCTCCGGACTGGATGAACTTCTCGTAAGGGGTTCTGTCTGTCTATATAAAACGGTTTCCTTACTGGGGGTGGAACGGGAACAAAATGTGGAGTCAGGAAAGTTCTGTACTTGTGTCGCTGTTCTAGAATGACATTAATTAAATCAGTACCTAGGCCTCTCCATCTACCTAGGAGTAACTCGTCCAGTATATTATATAGCGGACCTGGATCAGAATGCTGACTTTCATACAATGTAATGAGATGTTGAATCATGTACATACCAGCCAATCGCTGTTCGTCTGGGGAAAGATTCAAAAATGTTTGCGCTACCGAATCATCTTTATATACGTTAGTATTGCCAGCCCATTGTACTGCTGACCGGGCTAGTTCCTGTTCATGCATGGTGCTAAGTTCACTATAACCTATTCGTTGTTTCAGGACTTTATCAGTGGCTTGGAATAAATGCTCAAGAGAACATTGTTCTGGTATGGGAGAAAGAAAAAGTTTCTTGCTTTCTAGGCGTATGGGTTTGTCAAAGGGTCTCGCCCTACCTACGTATGCTATTTATTCTGGGTTATCGGGGTTTTCAATTTGTATATCATCGTCTTCTGAAACTACATTATCATCATCCTCTCTATCGGCCTCTCTTTCTGCTCTTTCCCTTTCGTGTATGTCTATAATTACCTTACGAATCTTTCTGTACATGGCTTCTATACAAGCCTGTCTACTATGCTTGCCATCGGCTATGTTGTCACTCCATTTAGTCAGAACCCTCATTTCTTCTTTATTATAACCGGGCTGGTCTCGTTCCCTTATCAAACAATTTATCAAAAACTGTAAGATCATATTTTGAGTCTCCACCTTCCTGTGTGCCATGGCCTCTTGAATATTGTCTGGTCTCTCCCCTGTTCTGATAAAATGGTATATGTTATCTAAATGTTCTTTCATATCTGGAAAAATAGTCAAATAGTTTGTAACCCGTCGTACACGTATTGAATATAGGATCATCTGGTCTTCCCCAGGTACTGCATCATATCTACAATCAGTAAGATACTGTTTAAGAGCTGCGTATGAATTTACTTTTGGTGTGCGTTGTAATGCTGCTTCTCTGAGTGTGGTTCGTTTTATTTGAGGCGGGGTGATAGGGAGACCTCCTACCGCTCCTCCTGGAGTGTGATCGTCAACTAATACTGGTTGTGCTGTCGGTGGTAGTAATGGAGCTGGTAAAGTAGGTGTAGTAGTAGTAGGTGTAGGCAATGTAAGTTGGCCCTGGGTTGCTGTCGTAAAAGGATTGCCAGGACCAGTGGCAGCAGGAACAGTAGGGGGAATCGTGTCATGAACGGGGTTGGGAGCATTATTAATAGTAGGTGGTACATGTGCATTAGCATACTCTGGAGCCACGTCATCTAGATAGGAAGAAAGGAAAATGTCCGCTGCGGTCTGTCTATGACGGAGTTTAGTCGGGACCAATGGTGGCGGTAAATTACTGGGTACTTCCGGGGTCGCCTTGGGTAGGCCCTCGGCGAGAACAGGATATAGACCTGTAATAAGGGCATTGCTTTGTCGGTCTAATTGTTCGGCTCTAACTCGTTCACCTTCTTCTAGTACTTCTTTTTCCTGCGCTTTTTCAGATTCCTCTCTACTTTTCTCTGCTTTTCTAAGTTCTTTCTCTGTTCGTCTATGCGATTCTTTATGCCATAATTCTATGGCATCTTTCTGGGATTGTCTGGCTTTCTTTTTCCATAGTGCTTCTTCTACTCTCATGATGCATTCAGCATCCCATGTCCCTGAGACAAGCCATCTATACTTCTCTTCCAGATCCTTGGTGTAATCAACCCATAAGTCTAAATACAGTATGGCATCTAAGCCATGCTTGTGGTACATAAAATGTCCGGGAGTGTCCCTAGGAGGGACAGGAACTGCTTCTTCGAGTATCCCTTTCCTAGTTCCTATCTGACGTAATTTCGAAAACAGCGGCATAATTGTATTTTACTTGAACGTGAACACAACAAACACAGTAATGAAAAGCAAACAATCACTCATACCACGACATCAAACACATTAAAACATTTTCCGACTGAATACTACCTGGTACATTGAAAAACATAAATTCTGAAAATCTCGAGAAACAATACTGGAATACTAGAATACTGGATCACTAGATGCACTGCTAAAACAGTACAGACATACCGGTCCCATAAAGAGACACGTCATACCGTATTCACCTAAGTGAACACGTCTTGACCGGATCTGTGTACCCAGACCCGTCTTGACCGGGCACAAATTAATGAACCCGTCTAGATGCTCCCCAGCAACGGTACTCACCGGGAAAACAGAACTGAAGGCCTCGGAAACTCGACACTGGACTGGACTGGACTGGACTGCTACGGCGTCTGGCTGCTACTACGCATGCGCTTCGGAACAGGTGGGCTTCCAGACACCTCGGACCTTGCTCTCTCGGCTTGGGCTCTGGTCGGGATCCTCCGCATTCCTCACCGCCTCGTCTGGATGCCGGACCGCAGTCTCCGTCTCCTCCGTGGGCCTGAGGGAGATAGCAGGAAAACCCGCAGGTGTGCACAGGAGTCCGTCACGGCTGTAGAAGGGGTCAGGGGCCTGCGCTACATCGCCGGCGAGTGGGGAAGTGGAGGGGTCCCTGTTCGGGCGCCAGATTATGTGGTAAATAAATTTACCGGACTATTTTTCTATACATTACATGACAATAAAGATAGCTCAAAAATGAGAGGCAGAGTCCGTGGTATCTGAGTCATACGGGCTTTAATTAAGTATCTCGAGATACTGGACATCAGGTTCCATCACCACTAAGGTTCAGGAAGGGATATTCACATTTTATTAACATCACACATTATATATAGTAAAACTGTATAACTGAAATGAATACAGTAGGCGTAACAAGTGAAAAGAGAGAAGATAAGAACACATTAGCGTAAAAGAAGGCGTGTACAGGGGCGTACACGGAGGTGTGTGCTGGAAAACGTCACAGAAGTGTCATAGGTGGGTGGATGCATAGAGAAATTCTGCAGGGTCAGCAGAAACTTTCACCCTGGATGCGTGCGCAACTGAGCATGACGTGTAACTGGGGAGAGCTGGGGGGCTTGACTTTAGCACTAGTAGTGGAGTCTGGTGTCTGGGGTGTCAGAACGACCTGCACCTATAACATATCTGATATCTTATGTTTGGAGGATGTGTTGTCTGGAGTAAAAGGTCTCTCGGGCAGAGGCCGTTCAATACTGAATGCTAGTGCGTGCATATGGTTCTTCATGCAAAGCGCGGGGGCCATGGGTCTACCATGGTAACGGGTGCAGTAAATTACGTGCAAGGAGACAGGAAAGCTGGGCCCTTTGCTCTGCAGGCTGGAATATGTTTACCTATTTCACTAGACTGGAATGTGTTTTTGCGGAGGCTGAGCAGATAACTTGTAGGCAAAATACCGTCTTGGCAGGCAGGCCAGGCCGAGCCGGGCACCGCTCGACTGGGCAGGAAGTAAGGTAGAGGTCAGGGATGCATACCTAAACTGTAGCTTTCAGAGACAGAAGAGACTCGGAGCCTCGATTAAGGGCCTGGCTCGGCTGAGCCAGAATAACGTGTGCTTCGCGTTATTAAAAAGTGCACCATGTAAAGACGTTGGCACCATAGGCCTAAAAGCCATTTTAACGAGGTTTTCTTGGAGAACTGAATAACTGACATGTTAACAATGGACGCAAATGCATATGCGTCTTCATGGCAGGCACGGGAAGGAAATTTCATGACATACATGGGACATGGGTGCATGGTTAGGGTGCGAGTGGGGGACACATTGGCTACCTAAAAATTTCTATTTCCTCAGAACATCCATTTATTTGCATATACATTTATACACACACTACCACCTTACTTCTAAGGAAACTTACACATACTTACTCTCTTAAACAATCACTTATAGAAACACATACTTATTTAAACAGGAACTCCTACAATCTCTCACTATATATACTATACTCACTTATATACATCAATACTCACATATACTAGATTAAAACATGTCGTTACTAATGAAGACACTAGTGAGACAGTCATTCACTCACTATCACTAACACACACATATACACACTCATCCACCCATACAGTCCTGCACATATGCTGTCTTCAAAACACATACAAACAGTGAGTCAGTCACCAACCCCTGCAGCCACTTATACACAAAGAGAAACACTGATACAAACATTTAAATATTTAAACAATACTCGCTAATATATGTATTCACTAAGATACACTTAATAAGCCAGTTAACCAACCAATTTTTTTTTTTAAAAACATCCATTTACACACTTATTTAAACATTTATTCTCCCATCGACCTTTACAAATACATATATAAAACAAATGTATTTTTCAGAAAGACACACATTCACTGGATGGTGTCATCAGTGATGTCATGAGTGATGTCACTGACCATGTCATGAGTGATGTAATATGTGACGTCATCAGCAGTGCATTGCAGGCGCGCAAGTTATAGTGAGTCCAACTAACTATAACGTGGGAATTTCAATGGTTTTATGTCAGTAAAATTTCCAGCTAACTATAACTGGTGTGAAACCTATGGTTTTGTCAGTGAATTTAATAGGTTTTTTAAATGCTAATTCCTAACTATAACTGGTGTGAAACCTATGGTTTTTTCAGTGAATTTCAAAGGTTTTTTAAATGCTAATTCCTAACTATAACTGGTGTGAAACCTATGGTTTTTTCAGTGAATTTCAAAGTTTTTTTTAATGCTAATTCCTAACTATATAAGACCTGAAAGCCCACCAGGAATCTCCAGTATGCGCCAGGGGACTGCATTGCAGAGAGGTGTAATGAAACCACAACCCTTTTTACACCTCTCTGCAATGCAGCCCCCGTGCATGTTTGAAGAGGCGGAACTAATTCCCCTTGCATACTGGGGGCCCCTGTGGGCCAATTAGCCCACCTGGAACCTCCAGTATGCGCCAGGGGCTGCATTGCAGAGAAGTGTAATGAGGCCACACCCTTGTTACACCTCTCTGCAATGCAGGCCACTGGCGCGTTTGCAGAGGGGGGACTAATTCCCCTTGCATACTGGGGGTCCCTGGATCATATCTGCCCAAACACTGATATTCCGAACGATTGTAAATGACTTTTTTTGAGAAACATTTGGATTTGGATTATCATGTCCTATAAATAAGAATATACTTATGTCTTGTCTAACATTTGGAAGAAATACTAGTTATATGACAACAGGATACCGACATAACTTGAAGGAAATAAGAACGCCCTGAAGAAGTTCTGTTGTACAGAACGAAACGTTTCGGCTGGCTGTGGTACATAAACTTAAGGAAAATAAAAGCATTTGAATATACACCAAGATTCAGCGC
Source organism: Lissotriton vulgaris (assembly GCF_964263255.1). Classification (NCBI taxonomy): domain Eukaryota; kingdom Metazoa; phylum Chordata; class Amphibia; order Caudata; family Salamandridae; genus Lissotriton; species Lissotriton vulgaris. The sequence continues at coordinate 98,521,874 of NC_141697.1, forward strand.
TTCAATAAGGACTCTAAGTGATATGATTTGATTGGACTCATTGTGAAAGTGGTGCTGTGCCAAACTTTGGAATATTCTCCACTACTCTCTACTACTTACTCTCTCCTCTTCCACTACTCTCAAATACTCACTGTCTACTACTCATTCTCTACTACTCTACTACTCTCTACTACTCTCTCTCTACTACTCACTCCCTACTACTCGCTACTCCCTACTACTCACTACTCCCTACTACTCACTATCTACTACTCTCTACTACTCACTCTCTACTACTCTCTCTCTACTAATCACTCTTTACTACTCACTACTACTCTCTACTACTCACTCTCTACTTCTCACTCTCTACTACTCTCTACTACTCACTCTCTACTACTCTCCCTCTACTACTCACTCTCTACTACACACTCTCTACTACTCTCTACTACTCACTCTCTACTACTCTCTACTAGTCTCTACTACTCACTCTACTACTCACTCTCTACTACTCACTACTATTCTCTCTGATACTCATTCTCTACTACTCTCTACTACTCACTCTCTACTACTCACTCTTTACTACTCTCTACTACTCACTCTCTACTGCTCTCTACTACTCACTCTACTACTTACTCTCTACTACTCTCTACTACTCGCTCTCTACTACTCACTCTCTACTACTGTCTACTACTCACTCTACTATTCACTCTACTACTCTCTACTACTCACTCTCTGCTACTCTCTCTACTGCTCTCTACTACTCACTCTCTACTCTCTATTACTCACTCTCTACTCTCTACTCTCTACTCTCTACCTCTCTACCTCTCTACCTCTCTCTTCTTCTCTCTCTAGTAATCTCTACCTCTCTACCGCTACCTCTCTACCTCTCTACCTCTACACCTCTACACCTCTACCTCTCTCTACACGCACACATATACACATATATATATGCATATGCATTTATATATATGTATGTGTATGTATAAAAAAAACAACAAAACATTTTTTTTTTAAAACAGCTACTTTTAAAACTGTCATTCTTTTTCCCCATGGTACGCTCCCCGGTGCGCTTACCGGGCGCTCCCCCCGCGAAAATCAAAAAAAAATTATTTTTTTTTGCCCCGCGGGGCCCTTTTATGGCCCCCCATCAAACCTAGGGGGTCGAGGGGGGGTCTACTCTGCCCCCTTATGGTCATTTCCCTCTTTGTTTTGGCCACCTCTCGTGTCTCGATCCTACCGAGACACAAGATGGCGGCCGCTCCGGACTGTTTAGAATGTTTACAGACACCCCAGAGCCAATCAGCTTTCTGCGCGCAAGTCGCGTGGTGCGCCCGGTGCGCGTACCGGTGCGCGGCTATAGATGTATATATTTTTTTGAACCTTAATTACTCAAAATCCACTGGAGCACATATCTTGAGACATAGCAAAGGCACATCGGGCTACCAGTCCCTACAATTTTGCCAAGTTTGGTGGAAATCCATTCAGCCGTTCGGGCTAAAAGTGAAATCGACCGCCCTATGGAAATTAACATGGGGAAAACGTGTTTTGGGACCCCCCTTTTATCTCGGCCCCCGCTTGACGAATACCCCCCAAACTTTCAGGGAAGGACCGGAACGCCGCGAGGCCATTTTGAGGAAATTTTGAGGCAGATTCGTCAACCGGCGCCAAAGTTATTCCAAATAGAATTTTGAGATTTAACATTGAAAAAAATCCTAAGTATAACTACCTACTGGCGACCGCCAGTAGGTAATATATATATATATATATATATATATATATATATATATATATATATATATATATGAAAATAAGCAATTGCAGCCTAATAAACACTAGAGCTGAATCATGCTGTAAAAGAATTTCCACCATACATGAATAACCTGCATTAGAAACATGAGAAACAACACCAAAGTTTGTTTAGAAACTGTTTTAATGCTCAGAAAGCACTAGAAATTCTCAAAAAACACTGAAAGCATAGGAAGCTCCCAGGCTGCATTGCAAATACCCAGTCTAAAAAGACTGAAAAGCTTACCTGTAGCTGCATAGCAATACACTGACACCGTGCCTTTAAGGCACTCCTGACCCCCAGCTTCCCATTATGCCTCAGGGGTGACAGTTAGGTCAGTTGTTCTTTGCGGAGACTGAATAAACCATGGAACAAAATGGTTAACAATATCTCCAAAGTATAGTAGTCCTTTGCCCGGGGAAGCGGGAGGGTTGCTTATGACTTTGATGAGGATACCCCTGGTAGAGAACTAGGATTGCAGGTAAGTAACTAATCCTTCTCTTCCAGGGGATCCTCATCAATAGTCCTAAGCATTAGAATAGAATAGCAAGCCTCACCTCATCTCCCTGCGGGCAAAGGAGCAACAAAACAGTAATCTCATTAATAAGCCTAGAAAAACTACGCTTGTACAGGCAGTAGGCTACCCAAATAGATTCCTCAAGGAGGCTTGTCCTACTTGAGTATCGGACCTGGAATCAGATTCTAGGCAGTAATGCCTTGTAAAGGTATGAACTGATCTCCAGGTTGCAGCCTTGCAAATCTCTGACATAGGGACATCATGTAAGAAACCTACTATGGCCGCTTTCCCCCTAGTAGAGTGTGCCTTAGGTGTCAACAGTAAAGGCTTGCCCGCTAGCTGATAAGCCAATTTGATACAGGAGACGATCCATCTGGAGATGGATCTCTTAGCAGCTTGAAAGCCCGTTCTCATGCAACCATAATTGACAAATAGCTGATCCATCTTTCTAATGCCCTTGGTATTTCCCAAATAACATTTAAGCACTCTTTTGAGATCCAAGGAGTGCAGCGACCGCTCAGCCGGGGTCGCAGGGTTTGGAAAAAAGGATGGAAGAGAAATGGACTGATATGAAAATCAGACACAATCTTTGGCAAGAAAGATGGATGCGCCCTTAAGACTACTCTGTTGTGGTGGAAAACAGTGTAAGGTTCTTTTGTACACAGCGCTTGGATTTCGCTTACTCTGCGCGCTGATGCAATTGCAACTAAGAAAGCGGCCTTCAAAGATAAATGCTGTAATGAGGCCTTGTGGATGGGCGTAAAAGGAGGACCCATCAACTTGGATAACACTAGGTTCAACTCCCAAGGAGGAGAAGGATTTCGAACAGGGGGGTAAACTTTCTTCAATCCCTGGAGGAAGTCCTTAACCACTTGAATCTGGAAGAAAGATGTTTGGCTCGCCGATTTCCTATACGCCGTAATGGCTGACAAATGCACTCAAATAGAAGCATACTTCAACCCAGATGTTGCTAAGGAAAGAAGGTATAGAAGAATAACATCCTCATGCCCTTTCGTAGGGTCAAGGTGACGCTCCCTACACCAAAGATAAAACCTCTTCCACTTGAACGCATATGACGCTCTTGTGGAGGGCCTCTTAGCCTATATTAAAATGTGCATACAATCAGGAGGTAGGTTCAGATGTCCGTATTGCAGGACTTCAGGAGCCATGCAGTCAAGCTCAGCAAGGGGAGGTTGGGATGTAGAATCCTCCCACCCATCTTGGTCAACAGGTCCGGCCTGCAAAGTAGACATCTGTGTGGACACACAGACAGATGAAGAAGGTCCGGGTACCACCACTGCCGTGGCCAGTTCGGAGCTATTAGGATCATCTCCATGCCCGATCTGATGAGCTTGGAAACAACCTTCGGAATCAGAGACAGGGGAGGAAATGCGTAGGCAAATGTCCCTGACCAATCCATCAAGAGTGCATTGCCCCTTGTCCCTGGACGGTGGACTCTGAACCCGAAGGCGTGGCATTTTTTGTTTTCGTCGTCTGCAAACAAGTATATAGCCGTACGACCCCAGCAATGAAAAAGGTCTGCCACTACCTTGTCGTTTAGCACCCAGTGTGGTTGCTCTTCGAAGTGCCTGCTGAGTCCGTCTGCCTTGATGTTTAACTCTCCTGGAAGGTGCACTGCTACCACCGAGAGGTTTCAAGCGAGAAGCCAGTGCCAGATTGCCTGGGACTCCAGGGAGAGAGGGCGTGATTGCGTGCCGCCCTGTTTGTTCAGGTAGAACATGGTGGTCGTGTTGTCGGTCTGTACCAGGACCGAGCTGGATTCAATTGCTGGGAGAAAAGCTTTGAGAGCGAGATGTACTGCTCGCAGCTCCAGCATATTGATGTGGTAGGACTGCTCTTGTGTGGACCACCGACCTTGTATTTGAAGGCATCCCATGTGTGCCCCCCAACCTTGTAGAGACGCGTCTGTCACTATTGACTGTGCCGGGAGTAGTTGGTGAACGGGAACCCCCACCAACAGATTCTGAGGCCGAGTCCACAACTTGTTGGAAGATCTCGCTGCCTGGGAAAAACTGATCCGGTCTTCCCAGCGTCCTGTCGATTGATCCCATTGGTCCTCCAGCACCTGCTGCAACAGACGCATCCTCAGCCTGGCGTGTGGTATGAGGAAGATGCAGGACGCCATGGAACCCAGCAGGGAGGCTACCTGTCGGACTGTTGGACTTTGTGTCTCGAACAGAATCCTGCACTTCTGCTGCATCGAAAAAAGTCTCTCCTCCGAAGGAAACGCTCTTCCCAAGCTTGTGTTCAGAACGGAGCCTAGGTAGTGGATGGACTGGGTTGGAAGTAGCACTGACTTTTCCATGTTGACATGGAGGCCGAGATTGTGCAATTGTTGCAGACACACGTGTAAGTCGCTTTCTACTTGTAGAGGAGATGGACCTTTCAGGAGCCAGTCGTCCAGGTATGGATAGACTAAGCAACCCTTTTTATGTAGGAAGGCTGCCACCACTGCCATGCATTTGGTGAAGACTCGTGGGGCAGACTTGAGCCCGAAGGGCAGAACCTTGTACTGGTAGTGTTTGTTGCCAAACACAAATCGTAGGTACTTGCGATGACGTAGTGCTATTGGAATATGGAAGTATTCATCTTGCAGATCCACTGAACACATCCAATCCCCCACTTGTAGATGTGGACATATTTGGTGAAGAGTCAACATGCGGAACTTCTCTTTTACTATGACTTTGTTTTTTTTTAAATTTTATTTTATTTATTGCAAGCTGGTCCGGTTACAAGCATGTTTCAATAAATTCGCAAATAATATACAACTGCTTGAAACAGGCATTATATACAAGAGCAGTAAACAAAATTGCAAAAATGTGAAAATATAACAAACAAACAAATAAAGCTGGGACTTTCAAAAAGTAGTTCAAAATAAAGCAGAACATTTTTACAGTGAGATGCGATTTGTATCACTTTAGCAGACTAAAGTATAAAAATGCCAGGAATACCCCTATCCCTGTTTTCCCAATATCCACAGCTGGACCGGGCCCAGGTTTTCACTCCTAAGGCTCTTTCTTTCCGCCCCTTTGTTCTATTAATGGCATGTTCTAGGTTGTGCACAGCTAAAAGGCAGGTCCTCCATATAAAAAAGATGGAGGTTCTGGGCTAATCCATTCCTGAGTGATACAGCCCCGATAAACTGCCATTGATATATATAGCAAATTTCTTTTCTCTTCTGCCACTGTAGCTGCAGTTACCCCTATCAATACTATCTCAGCCGTTAATTCTACTGGAGTTCCAGCCGTAGAACTAAAAAGGTTTGAATTGCCAGCAGAACGGGGGTTAATTTAGGGCAGGAGTGAAACATGTGGACTGTATCAGCAGCTGGGGTTCCACATCTGCTACACAGTGTACCAACTAAATTACCCCACTTAGAGATTTTTGCTGGCGTGTAGTAGAGGTCACAGAGAACCATGTAATGCTTGCTGTGTACGTGTTCTGCCTGACAGCAAAATAGAGTTAGCCAAGAAAATAGAGTCCTCTACCATAACATTATCAGTATCTAACTTCTGAGCCCATCTCTCTTGGATATTCAGTAGATCATCTGGATACAAAGAAATTAATAAATTGTAAAAGAAACCTATCCTTTTTTTGTAATAGAAACTATCAATCAAGGGAATCTTATAAAGTCCCAAACGTTCCAAAGGAGTTAGGGTATTCAAAAAACTATGCAGCTGAAGATATTTAAAATAATCCATATTTGTAAGACTTAACATTAAGTCAAAGGTCTGTAAAGGATATCATACCATTGTCCTGCCATAGATCACCAAGGGAACTAATACCGATATTCCGCCATCTCACCATTGTGTGATCTCTGAAAACAAAAGGAAAGATATATTGAGAGGCCAAAGGAGTGTATCTGAAGATTTGTGGTATCCCTACATGACGTCGGATTAAAATCCAGGCCCCGGTATGCTGCATGTAGAATCTTGAATTTAGTTTTTTTGTAATAACTGGGTTCCACATTTTTCAACAGGCAGCCGCGGGCCTCTACCCCTAAAGCAAACTCATATATAGATGGAGAGTGTGATACTAGTATTGGAGCTTTAGCACCTATTATTAAAGGTGTAATGAACTGTAAGACCGACGCCAAATAATAAAAAATAAAGTGTGGTACACCCCACCCCCTTTTGCCTTCGGAAGAGTCAGTTTTTTATAAGCTCTCCGATGGCATTTGTAGCTCCATAAAAAACTCCCAGCCATCCTCTCTAGTTGTTTAAAAAAGCTAAGAGGAAATTCAAGGGGCACTGATCTAAATAAATATAACAATTTCGGGAGTATTAGCATCTTTAAAACGGTATTCCTCCTGTGTAGTGACAGATATAGATGATCAATACGTTCCAATGTGGAAATAGCCTTCTTAATAATGGGATCAAAGTTTATTTCAGGAATAGCTGTAATCGGGGTTGTGATCTGAATTCCCAAATAAGTTGCCACAGCCACTATATTAAGGTGTGGAGGGGGATGCTGTCCGACATATAATATTTGTGTCTTAGACACATTCAATTTATAGCCTGAAAAGGCACCAAACTGAGAGGCGAGCGACTCAATCTTTGGCAAAGCCTTTACAATATCTGTGGTCACCACTACCACATCATCCACGTAGGCTAATGCTCTACAACTAATACCCGCTACCTCCACTGGGGGTATATCCACCGCTAAATTCAATTCATTCAAATAAATATCGATATAAACTGCGAAAAGGAGCGGAGAAACGGGACCGCCCTGCCGTGCACCACGGGAGATAGAAAACGAGTTAGATTTATTTGACCCAAGTTTGATACAAGAGCATGGTGATTCATAAAGAGCTTTCAAGGCCATAATCATACACGAGCCAAACCCTTTTAAGGATAAAAGATCCCTATAGGTGATCCCTATAGCTGTGTTAGTGCCTTGTGCCCAGTCCATGAGAGCAATAACCCTCCGGACATGATTAGTAGTATCCCGATTGGGAATAAACCTGTGCTGCCAACGGGAGACTATGGAAGATATTACCCCCGCCATTCGAGACGCTAGAATTTTTGAAAAAACTTTGCTGTCCGCATTTATTAACGAAATTGGCCTATAAGAGGCCGGATTGAGAGGAGGTTTTTTTTTAAAGAAACGCCATGATTATGGATTGTCTCCATGAGGATGGCTCTGCACCTTTCTGTGCTGCCAAAAAAGTAGTCACCAAATCAAATTTCAGTAACGATCTAAATAAACTGAAAAATTCCAGCGGGATACCATCAGGTCCCATGGCTTTACCAGCCGGAAGAGACATCAGGGCCTCCTCAATTTCTTCCCAGGTAATATCAGATTCCAGGATATGTGCCTGAGCAGTGGATAGTTTCGAGATATTATCTGCAGTAATAAAATGTACCATTGAATCGCTAGTATAACCTGTGAGATCCTGCTCATAAAGCTTAGAATAGAACTGTCTAAATACCTCTAGAATTTCTTCCGGCTTATTATATATCTGACCTGCCTCATCCTGTATTGCATTAATGGAATTGGAAGCCTCCTTTTGCCTTATTTTTTTAGCCAGGATCCTACCTGAATATTCACCTACTTCATAAACCTGTGATCTAAAGATTGCCATCTGCTCAGCCAGTTTCGTCGCAAATACTTCATATAGCCTTGCTTTATGTATAGCTAAAGTGCTTTTAATATGTTCTGCATCTTGAGATAGTCCAATAACTGTCACTAACTTCTCCTCCCATTCCTGTACTGCCTTAAAATATCCATCAAGTTTATTCCGAATATCTCTTTGTTTCTTAATTGAATATGCTAGTGTCTGCCCGCGGACCCCGGCTTTAAAAGCTTCCCATACATTTTGAATCGAGGCACTTCCTCTGTTAAACTCAAAAAACTCCTTTATCCAATTGCCCATCGACTCAATATATAGTGGGTCATCCAACAACTTGCGATCAAACAACCATGAATTTACTTCTGGATTAAATACTGCCTCTAATTTGACCTCTATCAGCACCGGATTGTGGTCTGACCCTATTCTAGGAAACAATTCAAACAGAGTATAATTAATAAGGCCGGTATCTATAAAAAAGTAGTCCAGCCGGACAAACTTTTGGTGCGGAGCTGAAAAAATGTATAACCTGGTGACAAAGGATTTTTTACAAACCCCACTTCAGACAAGCCGAAATCCAAAACCAGGCCTCTTAATGCTTTGTATGACTTTTTTTTAAGACCAGGATATATTGAGTGGTGCTGTATATCCAAACCGCCCCCCATATGAATATTCAGATCCCCACATAATACTAAAGGAGATGGCCAATCTGCTAATTCTAAGCTTAAGGGGTATTTTGCACCCTTGACGCCGACGAGACGACGACAGAGATCTTATCCTCGTCGCCGATCAACGCCTGGTTGTCGACGGCGGAGGACTCTGGGCTCTCGACGTCGATTGCAGTATCTGCGACGACGGAGGTGAGCTTGCTCTCGACGCCGAACGTTGTGCTGACGACGGCAGAGGGTCTCTGCTCCTTGACGCTGATCGTCGCCGAGTTGACGACGGCGGAGGGGGTCACACTTCTCGATGCCGATCGTAGCCTGGTTGACGACGGCGGAGGTGTGAAGCTCCTGGACGCCGATCGTCACCGGGTTGACGACGGCAGGGGGCTCTTGTGCCTAGTCGCCGGGTTGACGACGGCGGAGGGGTCGTAGTCCTCGATGCAGATCGTCGCCGAGTTGACGACGGCAGAGGGTCTTGAATTCTCGACTACGTACCTGAATCTCTTCTTCTCGACGGCGAGCCCACCGTCAAAGGTCGTTTTTCAGACAAATGACCCACCGGTAGATCTTTTCTCAGCACCGAGCCCGACGCTGAAGCTGAAGGACGTGAAGTCTTGTCCTTAGAAGGTGTTCTAGACCTCTTGGAGCCCTTCTTTACCGGAGTCCTTCCTCTAGATGACCTATGAGCCAGGCCAAAGATGCGAATTCTCTCCCTGTCCTTCAGAGTTCTTCCTGACAGGGTTTTGCAGTGAGGACTGGTCCTTGGATCATGTGCTTCAGGCAGACAAAGTATACAGACTTCATGGTTGTCTGTCTTGGCCTTCTTTTTGCCACAAGAAGGGCAGGTATCAAAAAGAGAAGGCATTTTAAGGTAGAAAATGCCAAACAAAGCTGTAAAAAAAAACAGATTCTTACTTGACAAGATGTAAAACGTCGAAGTAAGGCAAAAAAGTTGTGAAAAATTAAGTGAATTTCTGACAGAAATCAGAAATGAGTGGAGCTGTGTTACCAGGATCCTTCCTGAAGGAGCCAGAAAGAACAACTGACCTAACTGTCACCCCTGAGGCATGATAGGAAGCTGAGGCACAGTGTCAGTTTATTGCAATGCAGCTACAGGTTAGCTTTTCAGTCTTTTTAGACTTGGTATTTGCAATGCAGCCTGGGAGCTTTCAATACTTTCAGTGTTTTTTGAGAATTTCTACTGCTTTCTGAGCATTAAAACAGTTTCTAAACAAACTTTGGTGTTGTTTCTCATGTTTCTAATGCATGTTATTCATGTATGGTGGAAATTCTTTTACAGCATGATTCAGCTCTAGTGTTTATTAGGCTGCAGTTGCTTATTTTTATATATATATCTGTGGGGCACATATAATATAGTGTTTCTGGGGTCCAGCGCATGGGCGGGAATATTCTAATGCTTATGACTATTGATGAGGATCCCCTGGAAGAGTACTCACACATGTTTACAGGTGTATCATGAGTACATTTAAGTGCATTCTGAGATTTAACAAATGAGATTTGGGTTGGTGCCAAAAAAAAAGTGTTGCAATCCCGACGCAAAATCTGGGCCTCAACTAATACATTTATGTTTTTTAAACACTGCCACAAAGAAACTGGCAACCAGGAGAAGCATGGTAGAGATAACTCTGGTAGTTAATGCACTTGCTAGAGAGATCTGTGTTTTGTGAAGTCCCAGATTTCAAGTAGTAGATAAGGTAAATATGTCTCCTGCAAAGCACATCATCTAACATGCAGATGACAGATTTTTATTTTATGTAGATAGTAAAGTGGGTTACAGCTTTTAACACAGAGAACCTTTTTTACCTGCGGTTCACAAGTTTATAATCCTACTAAATGACCACAATGAAGTATAAAGGACATGTGACAGCTACAAAGTGGAGTAACGAAACTTGAGTGAGCCCCCATGCAAGGTTTTTACCGCCCCCCCCCCCCACACACACACTCCAAACCCAGTCCAGGCTCAATGGCCAGAGGCCTACCAGTGCTGGAGCGGGCCCCTGGAGCTCAGGGGCCGCCCGCATCTCGGGGACTGCTTGTGGGGCTTTTGTTACGCCACTGCTCCTACACTTTGTAACTCTCACTGTCTCATGTAACTCATCTTGTACATTGATTTACACATGTACATGATATATTGTTAATGTATAATGTGTACCTTACGTAAAGGGCTCGGACCCTGCATTAGGTTACTTAGCTCTATAAAAGAAATGAAATAGTGCTATTGAAATTGATATTTGTGTAAATACTGGGCCAGACAAACACACCTGACATTCTTACAGTGCATGCATCTATTATATACAGGGACTGAACAAAGGCAAAAGCTGGCTCTCTTCGGTACCTGTGAATAGATGACAAGCTGTATGCCTTTGTTTCCCCTCTGTGCCATTTACATTTAAGTGTGAGGTTCCAGGCGGCCCCCAGTCAGCATATACAAACAAATGGAGGTCTGATGGCCCCTTAACTTCGGCCCAGCTGCGGGTGAAAAAAGCTCCCTCCCCGCTTGCGCGTTGCTGCTGGGAATCGAAAGCCGACAACGTGCAGGCGCTGCTGAATATGTCGGGGTGTCTAAAAATCACACTGGGACATGTTCAGCATATTTCTTTGGGGCCCGACTTCTTGGCAGGGGGGACGGCGCCCACCCTATGAAAAAGAGCGGGTAGATGCCGTGTACCTGCGTGTACCCCAGACTCGAGCCCTGGTTGCCTCCCTGTATCTCCCCGTTTACCTCTCCGACCTCCAACCCAGTTTTCTTTCCCTCATGTTTTCTTCTGTATTCCTTTCATTTCCCTACTAATTCTTCTACAAATGTCTCCCGCACTGCTACACTGTCTCCATCATTCATTCACAATTTCTTTTACCCTCTTGCTCACTCTCATGGTTGGTGACCCACTCACTGCCCACTTTCTCATTGTAACCTGGTTACTCTGATGGTCATTTCATGCTCACACCTTCTCAGTTGCTCACCTCTCTGTTCCAGCATTAGTATGCTCCTCTCAAATGCAAAGTTTCTCAATACATCTCTCACCATCACATACCCGAAGCTCCTCAGTCCAATTCTTTCACAAATCTTAGGGCACCATATTTCAATGCCAACTTTAAATTTGCTCCCGAAGCATTACCATTATGGCAACCTTCTAATTATTTTTGGGCAAAATGCACTCAGTCGCAGTTTGTGCGCCACGCAATTGGGAAAATGTTATTTGTGTTTACCTGGTGCGCAGTTACCGTCCAGATCTGCATGGAAAATGGAATGAGCAAAAGCCCCTATGATTCTCATCCCTTCAGTCTCCCCCTCGCAGTTTAGACTCACTATTTACAACCTTAAGTCAAAACCTCTCCAGACAGGATAGCACAGAACCTAGGGGCCGTATTTGCAAGATTTTGACGCACAGCAGCGCAGCAAGCCTTCCTGCTGCGTCAAAATAAAAGGGCAGGAATGCGCCGTATCTACAAGATACGGCGCATTCCTGTTCTCCCTGTGCCGGCGCACCTATAGGAAGCTGGCCGCCAGCACAGACACCCTTGTGTCAATTTGCCAGTGTGCCTGTGCAGGGGGATGATTGTTTTTGTGCAGGAAGGGACACCCTCCTGAACAAAAACCATCATTAAAGGCATGTTCCTCTTTCTATGCAGAATGCAGCACACAAAAAGTAAAAAACGAGGAGAAATCAAATTATTTCTCCTTGTTGAGCCTCCTTACGCCTCACCTGACGAGGCGTAGGATTCTGGCGCATTCCCAGGTTACAAAATGTTGTAAATCTGGGAATGCGTCATGTTTCATGGATGTTGCAGGGGAACATCCCCAGCAACACTCATAGCACGCCCCTTTTATGCAGAGCTATATGTGAACGCTAAACATGTTTGCAAGGCCATGAAAATTCATGCAGGGTGACTTTACATGGCATTGTAAGTATGGGGAAGCCCGTTGCGCTGCCGGTGTCTTAATAAAAGTGACGCACTGGCGGTGCAATGGGCTCGTAAATAAGCCCCTGAGTTTTTACATAGTGTTGTTGAGGCTGATGATGTGTCGGAAGCTGGGTTTGGGAGAGTGGAGGTGAAATGGGAGGAATGAAGTGCAGGTATGTCATTTCGCAGTAGAGGCTAAACGTAGGGTGCACTGTCACACAAACTGTCATTAGAAATGAAGTGTATGCTTGAACGCGGCTATCGCCATAGGTGCCCAGAGAAGTAGCTAAAGAGAGAGATCCCCAACTAAGATGCTGGCATGGGCTGCAGGTCATACAAATCCCTACATACAAGTTCAGAGTGAAACAGGTGTGCTTTATTGCTCTTTTAGTTCCACAAGTGCAGGGAAAAAGCTCCAGGATTGGGCACAGGGCTAGAAGAAATATGATCGCATCACATCCCATCCTGATGGAGCTCAAGTGGCTCCTCTTGCCTGCTGTCACCATCTCCAAAGCCAGCTGCATCATTTACAGAGCCAGCACCCCCACTTATCTCGTGGACAGGCTCAACAGCATTGGTGGCTCTCTGCACACTTGCAGCCAGAGAACCATCAGAATGGATAGTGAAAAAGAAAGTGACCAGGCCTTTTACACCTGTGCACCCAAGATCAGGAACAACATCTCCTTATCTGTAAGGAATGGCCCCAAAGCTGGCCGAATTGAGGAAAGAGTTAGACTCGCCTCTTTAAAGAACACTACATCACAATGCAATGCATGGGACAAATGTAGTTGAAAAATAGATCAGTTGGAGGCTTTAGTGCACAGGTGTTCACAACAGAAAGGCAGGCTTCCTACTGGGTGACTGGAAGCCTCGATGACCCTGTGAGTAGAGTTGTCTGGTGCCTGATAAGCAGTGGTAAATAAACAGCAAAACGTTAATTTAAAGGTAAACTTAAGTTTTTAAAAAAAAGGTCCTCCACTGCTTTAGGAACTCCTTTATTTTTAGAGACATCTTGCAGCAAAGGTTTAAAAATATGATGAAGTCAAAATTAAAAAAATGAATATCTTTAGAATGCAGAACCGTTTTGCTTTAGTACTTCAGAATATATCCGTGCATTCAAAAGCATTTGTTGAAAAAGTGAAAGTTTTCAAACATCAATTTAGAAACATTGATTTCCCACCCACCCTGACAACAATGCCAGTAGTGAACTAAGAGGCAAGTAAATTACTAGGTGCACTCTTTGGGTGGACTGGGTTCCTATTCTACATAAGCAACATTATAGTTTAGTAAATCAAGCATAGGAGAAGATTTAGTACAGCACACAACCTGAAGTCATGTATGATGATGTCCTCTTCCATGTGATGATGAAGGAAAAAGAGTGAAAGTAAAACACAGCTATTCCCTAGGATCACACCGTTTGGTTAACTGGGGTAGTTGAGATTAATCTCCAATGTTCTGGTTTCACGTTGTTCAATTCAGCCACTAGATGTTCATGCTTTGCTTTCAATACACCCGCATTACTGCCAACACCCTCGCCCCCGACCGCAACTCAATGCGGCTCTCGGTCACATCACAGGCCAAACATTTTGACCCCTGGGAAAATGTTTGGGAGTGCCCATGCCTTACTTAGAGCATTACTGAAGATGGAGAAAACCTTTTCATTGTATAAGAGCCAAAGCCAATGGTGACGTCCTGGTTAGTGCTTGTATTGCGGTACCTGGTCTCATCAGGGCTATTGGGGGACACAACGCAAATTCATCAGATCGGGGAGAGAGATCTGCAGAAGGCGAAGGAATGGAAGTGCTTGGGCTTTTAAAAGAGATTCTCAGTAACGACTTGAAGATCTGAGTAGGCAGTCCCGAGTTTTCTAAATGGCTGGAGTCAAAAGTGGATTCCTTTACTTGCTGTGAATGAGATACTGTAGCCTCCCAGTTGTCTGCTTGCATTTGATCTGGATATCTCCTGAAACCCTTCCTCTGTTTGTAGCTTTATTGCTGCATGTGCCAGCGAGTGCTTTGTAATCGTGCATGCCACTGCTGTGCTGCTTCATTGTGAGGAATCGTAAGTGTTGCAAGTGCACAGATATGCAGCTTGGAGGGACCATACAAAAAGAAGACTTCTTGAGAAAGATGTTGTAGGCTGGGCTGCAAATATAGTATGTAACACAGAAAACACTGTGGTTTCCCAGGGAAGGGAACTAGAGGCTAAGGGGTATTTAGGGTGAGCTGGCCTCGAACCTTTACATGTACACACAAAGAAGTTGCCCTGAAGAGAAGTGACCGGGAAATTACAAGGTTTTTTTGGTGGAGTACCAGGCATCTCCAAAAAAGTGAAGGACTGTTCTCACACACACCAGGTGTCATGCTTCATCATTGGCAGTTCTCGCTCTCTATAAGCTGCGTTTGGTAGAAAGTGGGCTTACACCTGGAGACAGGGAGGCACTTCTAAAGTCTAAGTGGGGGTCCTTGCAAATGAGTGATTCAAAAACCAATGTAAAAGCCGAAATATATTTATTTGTTGGGCACTTACTTGGTATTAAAAGTAAATTCGGGGAATTAGTACCCCATCACGACCGTGATTGTAGTCGTCATCATGTTTCTGCCAAAGTGGCCCTTTGGGTCAGTGGCATTCATCAGGACGGAAATTACTGTGGGGCTCTATCCCACCAAGATTGGTCCGCAATTACCGCTGCAGTGTGACCTATGTCAACCTCTAGCTGAGCGATGTTTCTTAAACCTGTAATGTAAAAGCGAGATTGCCATCAGGGTGATGTCTGAACAATATCCGGTAATAGCAGAATTATAGTTTACATGTCATGCATATATTGTGGTTATTGCATGTGCGTGAGACACGTACCACTGCAAACGTGAGACACACAGTACATTTGACATAATTTAGTGAGACCAGCTCACAACGTTACCCCAAGTGGAAGAGCAAATTAGAGACTCCTGTAGTCACACTCTGAAAGAAAATTATATTCGAAATTTTGGAAGGTTAACATAAGAAATACAAGTTATTTGGAAGCCAATGCGACTATACAAATGAACTCATTTACACCACCATTCATACTCTTACCGTCTCAAGGTGCATGTCTCGATGTCTGCCCAGACGTGCTTACTCCTCTTTCCTGATGTTGAATGGAGAGGGGCGAGCGTAACCTTATGTAGGGCATTGTAATTGTTTGAATTGGCTTAATTAGTTATATGCGTGTTAAATAGCTTGTTTTGGGGAGTTTCCGCTGTCCGGGCTATTGCCTGGAGGCTGCGTTTAGCAAGATCGCTGGAATAACTTGCTGTCCGCATCATGTGGGCCCGTCAGCTGCGTGCCTTGATTGAAGCTGGGCCGCTGCACTTGTGCAAACCCCGGTGTCCAGATTGGGACTGCCTGGGCTTCACATCAGCTGCGTGACGTGATTGAAGCTGGGCCGCTTCACATGTGCAAACCCCAGTGTCCAGATTGGGACTGCCTGGGCTTCGCATCAGCTGCGTACCTTGATTGGAGTTGAGCCGCTTCACATGTGCAAACCCTGGTGTCCAGATTGGGACTGCCTGGGCTTCACATCAGCTGCGTGCTTTGATTGGAGCTGAGCCACTTTACATGTGCAAACCCCGGGGTCCTGATCGGGACTGCCTGGGCTTCACATCAGCTAATAGAGCTGAGCCGCTTCATATGTGCAAACCCCGGTGTCCAGATTGGGACTGCCTGGGCTTCACATCAGCTGCGTGCCTTGATTGAAGCTGGGCCGCTTCACATGTGCAAACCCCAGTGTCCAGATTGGGACTGCCTGGGCTTCGCATCAGCTGCGTACCTTGATTGGAGTTGAGCCGCTTCACATGTGCAAACCCTGGTGTCCAGATTGGGACTGCCTGGGCTTCACATCAGCTGCGTGCTTTGATTGGAGCTGAGCCACTTTACATGTGCAAACCCCGGGGTCCTGATCGGGACTGCCTGGGCTTCACATCAGCTAATGGACCTGAGCCGCTTCATATGTGCAAACCCCGGTGTCCAGATTGGGACTGCCTGGGCTTCACATCAGCTGCGTGACGTGATTGAAGCTGGGCCGCTTCACATGTGCAAACCCCAGTGTCCAGATTGGGACTGCCTGGGCTTCGCATCAGCTGCGTACCTTGATTGGAGTTGAGCCGCTTCACATGTGCAAACCCTGGTGTCCAGATTGGGACTGCCTGGGCTTCACATCAGCTGCGGGCTTTGATTGGAGCTGAACCACTTTACATGTGCAAACCCCGGGGTCCTGATCGGGACTGCCTGGGCTTCACATCAGCTAATGGAGCTGAGCCGCTTCATATGTGCAAACCCCGGTGTCCAGATTGGGACTGCCTGGGCTTCACATCAGCTGCGTGCCTTGATTGAAGCTGGGCCGCTGCACTTGTGCAAACCCCGGTGTCCAGATTGGGACTGCCTGGGCTTCACATCAGCTGCGTGCCGTGATTGAAGCTGGGCCGCTGCACTTGTGCAAACCCCGGGGTCCAGATTGGGACTGCCTGGGCTTCGCATCAGCTGCGTACCTTGATTGGAGAGGAGCCGCTGCACTTGTGCAAACCCCGGTGTCCAGATTGGGACTGCCTGGGCTTCACATCAGCTGCGTGCCTTGATTGGAGCTGAGCCACTTTACATGTGCAAACCCCGGGGTCCTGATCGGGACTGCCTGGGCTTCACATCAGCAAATGGAGCTGAGCCGCTTCATATGTGCAAACCCCGGTGTCCAGATTGGGACTGCCTGGGCTTCACATCAGCTGCGTGCCTTGATTGGAGCTGAGCCGCTTCACATGTGCAAACCCAGGTGTCCAGATTGGGACTGCCTGGGCTTCACATCAGCTGCGTGCCTTGATTGGAGCTGAGCCGCTTCATATGTGCAAACCCCGGGGTCCTGATCGGGACTGCCTGGACTTCACATCAGCTAATGGAGCTGAGCCGCTTCATATGTGCAAACCCCGGTGTCCAGATTGGGACTGCCTGGGCTTCACATCAGCTGCGTGCCTTGATTGGAGCTGAGCCACTTCACATGTGCAAACCCCGGGGTCCTGATCGGGACTGCCTGGACTTCACATCAGCTAATGGAGCTGAGCCGCTTCATATGTGCAAACCCCGGTGTCCAGATTGGGACTGCCTGGGCTTCACATCAGCTGCGTGCCTTGATTGGAGCTGAGCCGCTTCACATGTGCAAACCCCGGTGTCCAGATTTGGACTGCCTGGGCTTCACATCAGCTGCGTGCCGTGATTGGAGCTGAGCCGGTTCACATGTGCAAGCCCCGGTGTCCAGATTGGGACTGCCTGGGCTTCACATCAGCTGCATGCCTTGATTGGAGCTGAGCCGCTTCACATGTGCAAACCCTGGTGTCCTGATCGGGACTGCCTGGGCTTCACATCAGCTATTGGAGCTGAGCCGCTTCACATGTGCAAACCCTGGTATCCAGATTGGGACTGCCTGGGCTTCACATCAGCTGCATGCCTTGATTGGAGCTGAGCCGCTTCACATGTGCAAACCCTGGTGTCCTGATCGGGACTGCCTGGGCTTCACATCAGCTATTGGAGCTGAGCCGCTTCACATGTGCAAACCCTGGTGTCCTGATCGGGACTGCGTGGGCTTCACATCAGCTGCGTGCCGTGATTGAAGCTGGGCCGCTGCACTTGTGCAAACCCTGGTGTCCTGATCGGGACTGCCTGGGCTTCACATCAGCTGCGTGCCGTGATTGAAGCTGGGCCGCTGCACTTGTGCAAACCCCGGTGTCCAGATTGTGACTGCCTGGGCTTCGCATCAGCTGCGTGCCTTGATTGGAGCTGAGCCGCTTCACATGTGCAAACCCTGGTGTCCAGATTGGGACTGCCTGGGCTTCACATCAGCTGCGTGCTTTGATTGGAGCTGAGCCACTTTACATGTGCAAACCCCGGGGTCCTGATCGGGACTGCCTGGGCTTCACATCAGCTAATGGACCTGAGCCGCTTCATATGTGCAAACCCCGGTGTCCAGATTGGGACTGCCTGGGCTTCACATCAGCTGCGTGACGTGATTGAAGCTGGGCCGCTTCACATGTGCAAACCCCAGTGTCCAGATTGGGACTGCCTGGGCTTCGCATCAGCTGCGTACCTTGATTGGAGTTGAGCCGCTTCACATGTGCAAACCCTGGTGTCCAGATTGGGACTGCCTGGGCTTCACATCAGCTGCGGGCTTTGATTGGAGCTGAACCACTTTACATGTGCAAACCCCGGGGTCCTGATCGGGACTGCCTGGGCTTCACATCAGCTAATGGAGCTGAGCCGCTTCATATGTGCAAACCCCGGTGTCCAGATTGGGACTGCCTGGGCTTCACATCAGCTGCGTGCCTTGATTGAAGCTGGGCCGCTGCACTTGTGCAAACCCCGGTGTCCAGATTGGGACTGCCTGGGCTTCACATCAGCTGCGTGCCGTGATTGAAGCTGGGCCGCTGCACTTGTGCAAACCCCGGGGTCCAGATTGGGACTGCCTGGGCTTCGCATCAGCTGCGTACCTTGATTGGAGAGGAGCCGCTGCACTTGTGCAAACCCCGGTGTCCAGATTGGGACTGCCTGGGCTTCACATCAGCTGCGTGCCTTGATTGGAGCTGAGCCACTTTACATGTGCAAACCCCGGGGTCCTGATCGGGACTGCCTGGGCTTCACATCAGCAAATGGAGCTGAGCCGCTTCATATGTGCAAACCCCGGTGTCCAGATTGGGACTGCCTGGGCTTCACATCAGCTGCGTGCCTTGATTGGAGCTGAGCCGCTTCACATGTGCAAACCCAGGTGTCCAGATTGGGACTGCCTGGGCTTCACATCAGCTGCGTGCCTTGATTGGAGCTGAGCCGCTTCATATGTGCAAACCCCGGGGTCCTGATCGGGACTGCCTGGACTTCACATCAGCTAATGGAGCTGAGCCGCTTCATATGTGCAAACCCCGGTGTCCAGATTGGGACTGCCTGGGCTTCACATCAGCTGCGTGCCTTGATTGGAGCTGAGCCACTTCACATGTGCAAACCCCGGGGTCCTGATCGGGACTGCCTGGACTTCACATCAGCTAATGGAGCTGAGCCGCTTCATATGTGCAAACCCCGGTGTCCAGATTGGGACTGCCTGGGCTTCACATCAGCTGCGTGCCTTGATTGGAGCTGAGCCGCTTCACATGTGCAAACCCCGGTGTCCAGATTTGGACTGCCTGGGCTTCACATCATCTGCGTGCCGTGATTGGAGCTGAGCCGGTTCACATGTGCAAGCCCCGGTGTCCAGATTGGGACTGCCTGGGCTTCACATCAGCTGCGTGCCGTGATTGGAGCTGAGCCAGTTCACATGTGCAAGCCCCGGTGTCCAGATTGGGACTGCCTGGGCTTCACATCAGCTGCATGCCTTGATTGGAGCTGAGCCGCTTCACATGTGCAAACCCTGGTGTCCTGATCGGGACTGCCTGGGCTTCACATCAGCTATTGGAGCTGAGCCGCTTCACATGTGCAAACCCTGGTATCCAGATTGGGACTGCCTGGGCTTCACATCAGCTGCATGCCTTGATTGGAGCTGAGCCGCTTCACATGTGCAAACCCTGGTGTCCTGATCGGGACTGCCTGGGCTTCACATCAGCTATTGGAGCTGAGCCGCTTCACATGTGCAAACCCTGGTGTCCTGATCGGGACTGCGTGGGCTTCACATCAGCTGCGTGCCGTGATTGAAGCTGGGCCGCTGCACTTGTGCAAACCCTGGTGTCCTGATCGGGACTGCCTGGGCTTCACATCAGCTGCGTGCCGTGATTGAAGCTGGGCCGCTGCACTTGTGCAAACCCCGGTGTCCAGATTGTGACTGCCTGGGCTTCGCATCAGCTGCGTGCCTTGATTGGAGCTGAGCCGCTTCACATGTGCAAACCCAGGTGTCCAGATTGGGACTGCCTGGGCTTCACATCAGCTGCGTGCCTTGATTGGAGCTGAGCCGCTTCATATGTGCAAACCCCGGTGTCCAGATTGTGACTGCCTGGGCTTCGCATCAGCTGCGTGCCTTCATTGGAGAGGAGCCGCTGCACTTGTGCAAACCCCGGTGTCCAGATTGTGACTGCCTGGGCTTCGCATCAGCTGCGTGCCTTCATTGGAGAGGAGCCGCTGCACTTGTGCAAACCCCGGTGTCCAGATTGTGACTGCCTGGGCTTCGCATCAGCTGCGTGCCTTCATTGGAGAGGAGCCGCTGCACTTGTGCAAACCTCGGTGTCCAAATTGGGACTGCCTGGGCTTCACATCAGCTAGTGGAGCTGAGCCGCTTCACATGTGCAAACCCTGGTGTCCTGATCGGGACTGCCTGGGCTTCACATCAGCTGCGTGCCGTGATTGAAGCTGGGCCGCTGCACTTGTGCAAACCCCGGTGTCCAGATTGTGACTGCCTGGGCTTCGCATCAGCTGCGTGCCTTCATTGGAGAGGAGCCGCTGCACTTGTGCAAACCCCGGTGTCCAGATTGTGACTGCCTGGGCTTTGCATCAGCTGCGTGCCTTCATTGGAGAGGAGCCGCTGCACTTGTGCAAACCCCGGTGTCCAGATTGGGACTGCCTGGGCTTCGCATCAGCTGCGTGCCTTCATTGGAGAGGAGCCGCTGCACTTGTGCAAACCCCGGTGTCCAGATTGGGACTGCCTGGGCTTCACATCAGCTATTGGAGCTGAGCCGCTTCACATGTGCAAACCCTGGTGTCCTGATCGGGACTGCCTGGGCTTCACATCAGCTGCGTGCCGTGATTGAAGCTGGGCCGCTGCACTTGTGCAAACCCCGGTGTCCAGATTGGGACTGCCTGGGCTTCGCATCAGCTGCGTGCCTTCATTGGAGAGGAGCCGCTGCACTTGTGCAAACCCTGGTGTCCAGATTGGGACTGCCTGGGCTTCGCATCAGCTGCGTGCCGTGATTGAAGCTGGGCCGCTGCACTTGTGCAAACCCCGGTGTCCAGATTGGGACTGCCTGGGCTTCAATTCAGCTGCGTGCCTTGATTGGAGCTGAGCCGCTGCACATGTGCAAACCCCGGTGTCCAGATTGGGACTGCCTGGGCTTCACATCAGCTGCATGCCTTGATTGGAGCTGAGCCGCTTCACATGTGCAAACCCCAGTGTCCAGATTGGGACTGCCTGGGCTTCACATCACTGTGCTGCATGGATGTGCTTGGCCAGGGAAGATTCTACTTCTCGTCATGAATGACGTGGTGGTGTGGTTTGAGAGGATGGGAGCTGGTGTGAGAACCGGCTCTTTTAAATTAGGGGTTACTTATAGATGTAGCCCAAAAATAGTATGTGTGAAATTTTATACATATCTTGTCATGAAAAACTGGAGAAAAAAAATTTCCTTTTTTCAAAAGATTGGTATTTTCAGGCTGCGATTTAATAAAGCCTATGGATTGAGATGATACATGTTTAAAATTATAAAATTGCTGAGGGTTAGTGCAGGGGACAAAAAAGGTGGCGAGGACCCTTGTTTTCTGTCCATTGTCAAGTAATCCCTTATTCCAGTTATGAATGATGTAAAGTTACTTGGGGGAAATTAAAGTATATTGACAGGTGTTACCTCACTTCACAGAGACGGATGGAAAATAGAGAGATGATATGATTCTGATTTGTATTCTAGGTCCCAATGTGTAACCATGGGAAATCGTCATTTAATCCGGTTTCCCAGGTTCTGAGGCGATACACCCATCATTTGCGGGTGTGTAGTTTGTTTTGTATATCTGGACTGTTTCTTTTAATTGTCTCAAGGACTACCCACTTTAGATCCACATCCTGGTGGTTTTTCTCCAAGTAGTGGGTGTTAATTTTGTGTTGTTCTTTTTATACCTGATGGTGCTCCTATGTTCATTGATTCGTATCTTTGCCTTTCTGGTAGTCAATCCTATATACAGCAGGTCGCATGGGCAGGAGATGAGATAAATGACATTCTCGCTGTTGCAATTGCTGAAGTCCTTCTGTGGGGATGGTGTTTTGTGTGTACCAGTTAATCTTGTAGACGTGTATTCCTCTTAAATGCAAAAAGTGGTTGAGGCCAATGTTTGTGTGTCCCATTCAGAATATGCCAATTTCTTTGTACAATACTCTGAATTTAGTTTGATATTGGGGTGTACGTAGTGACGCACACTAATCTGTCATTGTCCTCTTTCTCTTGGTTTTTGAGCAGCGCCTCTTGGTATTTGTTTCTTGCTCTGGTACTTGCTTTTTTATCAGTTTCCTTGGATAGTGGCTAGTTAAGTATAAGGCTGGTTACAATAACCTGCCCACGTTGAGATGTATACTGTTGGAAAGGCTCTATTCACTGCAAAGGGCTAGCAGTTCTTTTGTTATGGTTATCTGATTTCACAGAACCACCAGATTGTTATTTGCCTTATATTAACACCAGTGATATAAATTAGCCACAGAGGACACATGGTACATCAGCAGTCTTGCTAACGCATCGTGGCTCTAGCAGGAAAGGGCATCTAACTTGAATTCACTACAAAGATCTGTCCAAAAAAGGACCATCTGAGAAAAGGAAAAGTCTAAGTTCTTTTGTGTAGTCTTGTTGATGGTCAGGTCAGTAAATTAAGCCATATTCCAGGCCATATATTATTAAGGTGGCTGGAGAAAATTAATGAATTTTTTTTTTTTATATTAAATTATTTGTAAAGCGCAGTCGTTCAACCGTATGTATCTTGGGGCCAAATCAAGAGACAGCCTGAAACTGACAAGTTACAACAGCTTGAAGAAAGAGGCTGGTCTTTAAAAGTTTCCTACATTTCAACAGGGCAGCCACTGAAAAGGCACTTCTGCCCAGTGAGGCTCTGAGGAATATAGGATGTGTCATGCTGCTTGCGGTATTTGTGGTATTCCATGTTGTAAAATATGGTCTAAATGAACTGCTTGTTCCTTTAGACCATATTTTGAACAATGGAATACCACAAATAGTTTAGAGAGTGGATTGCTACCCTGCAATGCGTTGGATACTAAACACAGCACCTTGAAACTAAATCTTTGATTGGCAGGAAGCCATTGAAGAATGGCTAGGCCCGTGGAAAAAGCCTCAAAGTTTTTAATATTCAAGATTTTTGGAGCAGTGACATTTTGCACCATTTGTAAGCTTCTTCCAAATTTCTTCTGTAAGGCGTGATAAAGTTAGAATAATCTAGCCTGGCTGAGATAAAGACATGAATTATTTGAGTTCATTGTTGGTCATTAAAAAGAATTATAATGGACTAGATTACCCGTCGGACGTTGCTGCGATCTC
Organism: Lissotriton vulgaris; assembly: GCF_964263255.1. Taxonomy (NCBI): domain Eukaryota; kingdom Metazoa; phylum Chordata; class Amphibia; order Caudata; family Salamandridae; genus Lissotriton; species Lissotriton vulgaris. Next base: position 98,545,569 of record NC_141697.1, read on the forward strand.
AGAAGAAAAGAAATTTAAGGAAATTTGTAATGATAACATTTAATTTACATTGTGTCATTTTGATTGAAACTTATTCATTTTAATATGGAAAACATTTTAAAGTGTTGTTTTAATTCTGTTTATTTATTCGAGTGCTTGTGGATACACAGTATTTTTTGTTTTTCCGTATGGTCCGTACACAAATAAATCAGAAGGTTTTCCGACGCGTGAGCTGGCCACATACAGTTGTCCATGTGAGAAGCACGGATTCTCCAAATCTGGTCATCACACTTGCAGCGATTGTCCTTGTGCTTTTGTTGATGGTCATTGCAAAAGCGAGTTGCACCGTAAACTGTAAATGTTCAGTATTGGAAAGATTATGAGGGCCCTGGAGGGCCGATATTGAACACATTTTTGCCAGAAACCTTCACGGGAGTGTACTCAACAACTTTCCAAATTTTCATGGCGATCGGATGAATGTTGTAGTAATGCATAAAGGACAAACAGACATACTTTCGTTTTATATACATAGAAGATTAAAGATCTGAATCTAGAAGAAACAAGTATTGGTCACCATCCTAATCTGTTCTTCCACTTACAGACCTGAATCAAACTTTATCTGTACATTCTTGACACAATGGACAAGTAATGGTTGGTATCCCAAGGGCGGGTGGTGAGAAAGCATAGTTCCGAACTGTAGGGTGCAGGAAAGGCTGGAGAATTTCTGTCTTTCCATCACTGAGCCTAAGTTGGTTTAGTATTATGTAACTTTGCACCTTGGTCTTGCAATAAAATATGTTTGTGACTCTAGATATCCATCAAGTACAAGCAGAATCTGTGTGTCATCTGCATGCTTCAAGAATAAATATCCTTATTGTTCAATCTGCTGTGCCAAAGGAGTATTGTATAGATTGATCAAAATTGAAGAGAGAATTGGTCTATGGGGGGCTCCATAGGTCAGAGATTTCTCAACAGAAAGATTATCAACCAGTTCAGTTTGCATTGTTCAATCTGATAGAAAACTTTGAGACCGATCCAGCTCTGTCCACCGATGATGTCCTGGCATCCGGAGGAAAAATTAAGAAAAATGGTGGCAATTATTGATGTAGAAGACAGTACCTTGGAAAACTGATTTAGAGCTACACTGGGTAGAGGGGACTGTGCTGCGGGACAGGCTGCAACAGCAATTGTTTCATCATGGCAGAAGATTGCAAATTTAAGGCCATTAGTCCATGTCGGCATCATCCTCTCATTAATGGTAGAAAGCATGACCTCTAAGGCAGTAACCTTAATGGCTAGTGTGGGCGTAGCGCCCCATGTAGATACACCGATTGGTGAAGGGGCCGATAAATTGAGTCCTTTTGATCATTTTGAGCCCCTCTCAGAAGAGGAATTCAGTAGGCTCGCCATGGGTGTTTCCTCAGGCTCCCCTCTGGCCCCCCTGCCACATAAAATCTGAAAGGAATTTGCCTTAGAACTCTTCCCTAGGCTCCGAAACATCTGTAATCAATCACTTTCCAGTGGAGTATTACCATCTGGTTGGAAACGGGCTATAGTTACACCACTCTTGAAGAAGGCCAATCTTGACCCTACCTGCCCGGGTAATTATCGGCCCATCTCTCTCCTCCCCTATCCAGTGAAGATTCTTGAACGCATGGTCAGCAAATCTGTCAGCTTTCCTAGAACGCTCTGGCTGCCTGGCAGATGTACAATTTGGCTTTCGTCCAAAACATGGAACTGAATCGGCCTTGGTGACCGTGATGGACGATCTGCGTCAGATGGCAGACAGGGGACAATCAGCAATACTTGTGCTGCTTGACTTGTCTGACGCTTTCGACACGTTCAGTCATGACATTCTGCTGACGCGTCTAGAGGAAGCGGGAGTAGTGGGCACCGCCCTGGTTTGGTTTCAATCTTATCTATCAGGCAGTGGCGCTTCCTCCATTCCAGTCAGCCTTCACAAACATCTGTCATGTGGTTTCACAAGGGTCGGCCATCAGCCCAATTTTATTCAACATTTATCTGAGCCCTCTGATTAATATCATTCGGGCCCATAATGTGAAGGTGGCAAACTATGCTGACGATACTCAGATCATTCTATCTCTGGATGGAATCCAACCTAACGCTCTCGAGGACTTTCATGCATGTATGCACAATACTGCGCAGTGGTTACATGACAACTCCTTACAATTTAATTCAGGTAAGACCGAACTTTTACACTGCGCAGTTGGGAAGGTTCCCCGGCCTCTTCCTTGTAACTTATTTATTTTATTTATTTATTATGCAATTTGTACCGCGCAAATTAAACCCGAAGGTGTCAATGCGCCTATCAAAAAAGATCAAAAATGCAGAGCACAACTACAGGTACGCGCGTACAAAGAGGTGGGTCTTCAGGGCAGATCTAAATGATTGTAGAGTGGGGAGAGACCTTAATTCAAGCGGGAGAGCGTTCCACCACTTTGGGGCCAGATTGGAAAAAGCTTTACCACCCCATCTGGTTTTCCGAATACGCGGAACAGAGAGAAGAAGTCTGTTTGAGGAGCGAAGGTTCCTGTCAGGATTGTGATGGGACAGAATGGATCCAATGCCAGTAGGGCTATTTTTAGCTAAAGCCTTGTAGACCATACACATGGTCTTAAAGAGTATCCGGTCCTCAACAGGAAGCCAGTGGAGCTGCTTCCGGGCAGAGGTGGCAGAGGCACGTCGGGGTAGATCCAGAACAAATCTGGCTGCTGTATTCTGGACCACCTGCAAGCGCTGCAGCTGACTCAAGGTTTTTAGCTGAGGAAGTAGGATCAGGACAGGCACCCAGTGAGTCCGGCCACCACTCAGCTGACCAGATCTCTTCCTTTCCTCCAAACACCATCACCTCCGTCTTCTCCCCATTCAGTTTCAATGAGTTGTTAATCATCCATTGGCCGACTGCCTCCATACAAGATCTAAAATTGGAGGCAGTCGACGTAACTGACTGGGAGAGAGAGACGAGGATCTGGGTGTCATCCGCATAGGAGACTACCTCCATCCCAAAAGATCTAATAAGTCTGGCAAGGGGGTCACATGAATGTTGAAAAGGGTGAGGCTAAGCGCCGACCCCTGAGGGACCCCACATTGCACAGACAGGGATGGAGATAGGAATTTACCCAGCATCACCCTTTGCTCTCTATGGTCAAGAAAAGAGGAAAGGAGCCCCAGGGCCGCCCCCCGAACCCCAAACTTCTGGCCTCTGGATACTTCCACTCCTCTGGCGCCATCTATGACGGTGCGTAACTTGTGTGTCATGTTTAATACCAACTTGTCACTGGAGACTCAAGTGAACAAGACAGTGGGGTGCTGTTTCGGCCTTATGAGAGCTCTAAGGAAGATTCTTCCTTTGCTCCCAGCTATGGCTAGAGCCTTGATTATTCAAGGCGTTATTCTGAGTAGACTTGACTATTGTAACGCCTTATTGTTGGAATCTCCCAAATATCTAATCAAGAGACTGCAGCGTGTTCAGAACACAGCAGCAAAACTAGCCCTGTCTAGACCAAGGGGTTCCTCTGCCTCATTCTGCCTAGCCGATCTACACTGGCTCCCTGTGCAGCAAAGAATACATTTTAAATCTCTTTGTATTGGCTTCAGGTGCTGCATGGATTTGGTCCTAGGCCACTGCAGAGGAAACTGGTTTGGTATACACCTACCCGGAGCGTTCGCTCCTCTTCTGCTTACTCGGCAAGGGTACCCAGGTTTCACAGGGCCAGACTGGGAGGAAGATCCTTTATTTTCGCTGCTGCGAAACTCTGGAATGAGCTTCCGCTCGAAATCAGACAATGTAGTACTTTGTCCCTGTTCAGAAAAAAAGATTAGAACTTGGTTGTTCCCTAGAAACTGATTCCGTTGGGCTTCAGTAATGCTCATCTTAGGTTGTATTTCATCTTTAGTCATCCACAGGTGTTAACAGGGTATCTTCAGGAGAGTTGAGACTGAAAGACTGATCAGATCCTTCCTCACTTGAAAGGCATAACTGCAGCAAAAGTGGAGTTTGGCAGCAGAACGAGTCCGTACAATTGGTAGCGATTTGTGCTTTTGGCATTTGGGCCAACAAAGGCAGTTCTGGTTCTGACCGACAAGATCAGCACAATATACTTCCTGAAACTGAGAAACCAAAGCGGAGTCCAACATTGTTTCACTGACCTTGTAGCCGAAAACAATTTTTGAGCAGAATCCGGTCTTATAAGCTGCCATTTCAAACACGAATACCAGTGGAAGTAAATCGATAATTCATGACTTTGCTAATATTTTAGTGGAGGCGTCCACCCATGTGGCCAACAGAGAAGTGCCCTCCTGTCTGGTAAGAAATGTTGTCTCCTACATCTCCAGCAGTAGAAATGATCTGGTCGGTGGTTCACCTGAGTAGGTGCAGAGTGCATTGATCCTCTTTGTACCTGCCTGAGCAAGACAACCTAGTTTCTCCCATTTCGCAAAGATGTGTCTATGCCTACAGAGGAAATCACTACTGTACTGAGTTCTTACCGGTGACGAGGGGCAGAATTCTGTCCTGCAGCAGATGTAGGAAGACCTGACCAGCATGGCTACTGAGGTCATAGGTTGTGTGGCCATTTAAACCTGGCATGCACATACTCTGAGGCATCAGGAGAACCATGACCAGAAAGGGTTGTGAAATGCTGTAGGTTCATGTTGTGACGAAGAGCAAAAGATCTCGGCGACAATATTGTCTTTCTCAGCACAAGATGGGTCTATGTATTCATCTAATCCAGTAATTTAAAATCCTTTGGAGTCCTTAGAAGCTGATCAAAGGGAGCCCACCACAAATTCATCACCAGCAAGAGGAAACAAACATTACAATGCATACATTACAAAGCATGCTTTTACCCTGCATGTCATTGCAACGAAAATGGCTTGCTCCAGGGGTTTTAGGTGTTGGATTTAACTCCAACACCTTCCCTACAGTTGCACAGACTGGAGTTGAAATAGTAAATTATACTATTCTAAACACCAGCGCACCCCCGACAGCAAGTCAGAGTAAAAAATTGCGTTGTAACGGCATGCGGGGTAAAAGCATGCATTGTAACTTCATACAACCATAGCAAGAACATGAGAATGTTTTCCCCCCCCCTTTGATGAACAGCAGTCCCTAGTTCTGAGGTCAGGCTGCTGCCATCTGTAGTATAACCCGGGTCCACAACTGTTCCTATGTGTATTGCTGCGTTGACCAGACTTTTTTTTTTTGGTAGTTCATCAGCATGAAGATGGAAATCCATGCCAGTATGTGGAAATAAAAGATATATTTTTGCAGTTTTTATAGCCCGATGCTGGCCCGAGGGCATTCAAGTGCTTACAAGAGAACCAGACGTTGCACATTTTTACCACCACATCCACATTTCTGGTGTAGACATTTCAAACTTTCACATAAAGTAGACGTTTACCTTAGTTGCATTCGTTGCTGAGCCAAAAAAAACTGCAAAAAAAAAGAATTCTACATTCCTTAAATGCCAGTTGGCCTCGGGGAAGATACACTGTCAATCAAACAAGCACTTAAGAGCAATTTTATCACCAAACATGCCTTCAAGTAGATTGTGAAAAGCCTTATAAATATTTTGCTGTCAGTTGGCAGATGGAAATGTGCACCCAAAGACTACAGAGCACCTCAAAGCACACTGGAGGTACAGACATAAAGAAGAGATGACTCGCTTAATGCAGCGGCTTGATTAAATACCAAATGTGGCACTCTAAATGAGAAAAGTGATGCTAAATTATTTTTTCACTGTTTTTTAATCCACCTGCTTACAAGGATACTATGTGTACCTTCTGCAAATCTGTAACAGATTAGCAAGACAAAATACATGTTTTACCTCTTGGTAACAATGGTACTCCTAGTCCTGTCCATCCAATTTCCAACCTGTCTGTCCATCTAGCGGCAGGGCCATAACCTGTTTCCCAAAGCGGTTAGTTCAGAGTTTGCGCAGTCCCCTTCCCCAGCATGGATGTGTACCAGTTCCTTTTTAAGTTAGTCAGTTTGTTTGCTTTTCTTATGCATCATTGGCTTGAGCAGCCAGTGCTGCAGTACTTGGGGTTAAAACAATGTGGAAAGTGCCAAGTTTTCACCAGATGACCAACACTGCTTCTGCTCGGTGTTCTTAGAGGACAACCATCAGGTGCAGCCCTGTGAGGTTGTGAATCTTGAAAAAACCTTCTAAATGTGCATGCATTTCAAGAGAAACCTCTTACTTCAGGAGATGTTTGATTTTTTTATGAAAGAGCTTAGCATGGGGGCTTGGGAAGCCCAGTACTGAGCGCCTCTTCAGGCACTGAGGAACCAGGTGGAGGTTACTTTCTACCTTAATGCAACATCTCCTAGTATCCCCGGAGATGGTGAAAATACCCAGGTGAAAAACCATTGCTATTCCTCTCCAGATACCAGGTCACTACTTCCGGCCAGATGTATTGGTCAAAGACCTCTGAAGGGGCATCTTCTACAGAGGAGATCTGTGCCCCGCTTGGAGCAAACCGTAGCTTGATCCGGTCATTCATGAGTTGAGTTTAACTCCACCTGGTTGTCCAAGCTCCAGGCAGTGTTTGCATCATGGAGTCAAGTCTCCCTCTCCTCCTTGGCATAGAATGTTGCTGGACCATAGACTGAAGTAGGGACTCTTCCCAACCTGGAAGGATTTGTGGAGATCCCGTCTCTCCATCAGTTTGACTCTATAGCACCTGCATGAGAAGCGTGCCTCCCAGTCGATGGCCAGTTGTGTCCAGACTCCATCGCTTCCCCTTTGGTCGAAAAGACTGCAATGTGAAGAGAAACGTATTTCCTTCCAAGACGCAGCAAAAGTCACTCTTCCAAATTTCTGGTAGTGCCTTTAAATTTCTTGTACCGAGGTGCCACAGGATGTTCTGCAGGCGCTAAGAGGGACAATCAGTGCAGTGGGGTCTCCGCGTCGTTACGCCTCATGTGAAGCCACTTCCTATGGGACCGCTTCTGGCGGATACCTCCCAGCAACTTCATTTGAGTGCAAGTTTATGCCTGAAGCGTGAACCCCTCTTGTGGCGTTTTCATCTCTGTCGGCAAAACCAAATAAGAAAAAATGTGTAAGGGCAGTGAGATGAGGGATGTTCGGCAGATAAAATGAAAAAGTACTCCCACATTCTGAAATCACTCAGAAAAGCGAAGATATCTCAAAGGAAAATGCAATATATTGGACTGATTGTGTGAACCAGAGCTCCTTATTAGATCTTGCAGTGCATGTGCTGTCTGTTGCCAGACATATTGTTATCTTTCAGTGGGATTAGACCCCTCACATTGCTTACCACTGGTTGGCTTCAATGTCACTTTAATTTGTTTGCTAGATGTGGTCGTCTTTCCTTCCTCTTCTTGTGTTTGTCCCGACTCTGGAGGATGTATGCATTGCGATGTACTTACAATGCTCACTTTTTCATGTGCTGTTTTATTTTTTTTAATCGCTCTACGAGATTGCAGATTTTTTATTGCAGTGTCTAACTCCAGTGCTTCCCCGCTCCCTTAATTGCACTCCATGTTCCTCTCGCTCACCTGTGTCCTTCCTCAAATTCTCTTTAGGGCTCCCTATTTTATGGTTTTATTGATTTTTACAGATTAATACAGACAGAAAACATTGTGTTTCCTGTCTGTATTTATTTTTTAAAACTGAAAAACACAGACAAATTGGCTTCATTTGAGTGATCTTCCATGCTGAGATTAATGGATTTCAGGCCAATAGCTGTACATATTGGCAGCATGGAAAGTTACAAAGCTCAATGAGATTTTCCTTAAATCACTGCATGTCTCAACATGCATTTGGGCTATTATGATAATTTTTTTATATGGGTTTATTCTTTATTTTTGGCTGTGTAATGTGCTAAAAACCTGACATGCATTAAAGTATGAGTGCACGTTTGTCCGTTAAATAAATGCAAAAATCACCTCATCTGTTCACAAACTAAATATGGATAAATACCAATAAGATGGCCAAAAAATTAATATGGATAAATACAGAAGGAAATGTTAAAAATAATATATATATATATATATATATATATATATATATATATATATATATATATATATATATATATATATATATATATATATATATATATATTTACATGCCGAAATGCATTCGCCTTACTGATTGCTGCAGAGTAAAGACGCCTCTCTGCAAAACCCCTGTTGTGTCCTCTGCTTTCTTTCCGGAGGAGGTTTTTGGTGACATTTAGCACGGAGTCCGAAACCTGCTTCGGAGGCCCCCACGTCCTAAGCTGGCTTTGGTCATTCTGGCATCTGCTGCGGCGGACATTTGGACTATTCCGGGGCATTGGAGTTACCGAGGCCCACCCCCGGGCACAGGAGGAGATGGGGCGGTGACGGAGTTATCAACTCTGCGCTGGGCGAGCTTTGATTTCCAGCCTTGCCCCTGCCGATTGGAGACCTGTTCCGGGTGGTTGATGTGGTCTGGGGACCAGGGGGGCACTGAAGTTCAATCAGCATGCAGGGGAATTGGACAGATGACATTGTGGCGCCACTTTCCGCATTTACAACTGTTTACCCCCGCAGTTTACCTACCTGGATTCACACTGGATTCTGGGAACTGTAGTGCACATGAATCCAGTGCGCTGCAGAAGGTGACGATTGGACATTGTCCTTGGGGGCGGAGCGGACTGGAACCAATTTTTTCAGGGCTAGTATTTAAAATGCACTATAGCATCTGCTACTCCTAAAGACTCTGAGCGCTGTGGAGGGCATACTTATATGCCAAAATGCATTCGCCTTACTGATTTCTGCAGAATAAAGAAGCCTCTCTGCAAAACCCCTGTTGTGGCCCCTGCTTTCTCTCCGGAGGAGGTTTTTGGTGTGAGATATATATATATATATATATATATATATATATATATATATATACGCGTCTGCAAGGGGTGAAGGGGGGTTCTGGTAATTAAATTCTTGAAAACGGATACCAGTGTGCCGGCCTTTCTTTTTCTGATACCGTATGGATGCAGAAAACGTGTAGCTATATATATATATATATATATATATGGAAAACAACTCCTGGACAGTAAAAGCGAACTCCTTCACCAGGAACGGACCACCACACAGGCTTTTCGAAATTTAAAGTGCTTTTATTTCAGCTTCTCACAACATGACGCGTTTCAACCGGGTTGCCCCGGCCTTGATCACATATATATATAAATTCAGCTTTTCCCCGTGGGGAAGTTTAGTTCCTCATGCACTCCCGTGTGAAGGTAACAATTCAAAAACCACACCGGTTTTAGTCGATTTCAGGTTTCTTTATTCAGCATCCAGCAACACCTAACGCGTTTCGGTCTCTACGGAGACCTTGCTCACAGGTTAGTTTACTCGACAACATTTTTACTTTTAAATAAAGAAAAAAAAAAAAAACCTTTGGGATTGCATCACTTCCTGTATGTCATACAGGCATTCTGGGACATGTAGTTTACTGGTATTATTTAATCAACCATAAGCGCACAAAATTCAACAATAATGTGTCAAATTAAATAAAATTATGTTTGAAATTATCGAAGCCTTCAAACACGTGAATTGTAGCTCTCTGGTGGGCATTTAAATTCGTGTGAATTTAACTCATACATTTGTAGTGCTGTAATGTTAAGCAACCTTAAAAATTAACCTCAAGAAATCATAATAGAGCCCTCCAGTGGGCAAAACCGTTCCTTAACAAGTTCATTTATCAATCCTTTGAATTTGACAGTGCAAAAAATATTCTTAATGTTCAAACATGTCCTAAATAAAGAAAAAATACGTGAGAATTAAACGTGTAAATTAAGACAGGGTAGGCACCAGTCACTTCTCATGAGAAGACTACAGGACACTCCATGGCAACCCACATACAAGCTGATCACGATGGATGTGATATCTTTATATTCCAATATTCAAAACAAAATTGGCTTGGAAGCCTGCAAATCTTTCCTTATGGACAGAAGCATACAACTTACAGATCACAATAACATGCTGATGGAGATGATCTCGATGTGTCTGGAGCAAAATATCTTTTTATTTGGTAACGAAATTTATCGCCAATCCAAAGGCACCGCGATGGGCTTTTCTTTTAGCCCGTCATACGCATGCCTGACAATGGGACAATGGGAAAAGACATGGGCATGGAGATCAGAAAACGACCAAGCGGTTCAAAAAACCATAGCATGGTTAAGATACATAGATGATTTGTTGCCAATTTGGGAGGGAACAAATGAAGAATTTGAAACTTACTTTGAAATTTTAAACAATTCCAACTTTGGTTTAAATTTTACTTACACAATCAGTGACTCTAGGGTTGTATTTCTAGATACGGAGATCTTCGTTAAAGACAATGTATTACATACAACACTACATCGCAAAAGTACCGCAACAAATGCAGTCCTACATGCTCAGAGTTTCCATCAACCAAGCCTTATACAGAACATTCCATATGTGAAAAATGAATACAATCTTGGTGAACATTATCTGCGCCATCTTGCCCCTTTTCGAGCCCAGTCGTGCGCGTAAGCGGCAGCCATTTTGAATGCCATGGCCTCCCTGCCCCTCGCTGATAGCCAGCGCGTCTCTCTCTCTCTCTTAACCTCACAAGCAGTCCCCCGCACACTGACAACCCCCGCTCTCTCATGTCTTGGGTCATAAACCCCTCTCCAGCGCAGTTTCACCACTGAATCTCATCCTGTTCCCAGCGCGACACCTCCCCTCATTCCTTTCATGGCCTCAAACCCTTTTGATGCAAACCCCCTTTTCCTGTATCCCCGTTTGTCTTCCCTGTTCCCAGACCGCCACCTGGCTCTGCGGATACTGTTTATTACCCCGTACAGTAGGAAGCCTCCCCTCCCCATCAAAAGACCCCCGAACCGATCAAAGCCCCCACCCCATGAGATCCGATCAACCCCATGCATTCCGTGAATCGGCGGAATGCCCTGCTGTGTGACAACTATCACCTGTTGTGACCGGGGTGGGGAATCCAACTGTAAATGTGTGTGGGAACGGGCCTGAAGGGGAAATTCCGAGGATGTCCTTTCATACTTCAAAGCATTGCAAGAATGTGTTACATACAATAAAGTTCGTAAACCTGTGTATAAGAGGCCAGGCCTCAGAGATGTGGTTAGAGCACCTCGTGACGATACTTGCTGTCTGAATTGATGTGTTCTCCTCCGGAGAGAATAAAATCCTCGTTTCCCGCCTTCCAGTCTCCAGCGCCTGCTTCTTCATTGATTAATAGGTGTGATTGATAAATTGTTATAAGGATATGGTGGTCGAAGGTACTAAGGTACAGGGTTGAACGAAGAACTGGTATGCCTTAAGAACATCACAGCTTTGGGAATGATTTAGGGACCCCGATGACCGGATACATCTACGAAACCGGGTACCTCGCGCTAGGCACCTCTGATTCCTCTTTTTAGCGTTTTTTTACTACACACGATCCTTAATGCCATCCTCGAACCTCCCCATGAACCACCTATCACATTGCCTGCCCCCATGACTTTAAGAAACCAGCACCCTAAGGGATTATATCCCGAAGAGACAAGTACGAGTATGTGGTAAGTAAAGGATTTTCGTGCCCTTACATTTGATGTGTTCGAATGTTGTCCCCCTACCTCCCCTTTTTCTCCCCCTTTTTCCTCTGCAGGTTACATTAGAATCCCGATTAGAGTATCATAAGGGATCTGGAACCACGTCACGCCCGATGCATGAAGACGGACTAGCGCTACAAAATGGCACAACAAGGACGCTCTCACGACCTTTTTACCAAATCTAACGCTTTTCTGTCCCAAAACTGCATGCTTCCCACCTCCTAACAACAGACCCGAAACGTCTAACGTTGGGTAACGCACTGAATAGCCCAAACAATACACGGTCATTCTCTATGTCACACGTGTATTGTTCGGCCTATTGTCTCTCTCTCTCTCTCTCTCTCTCTCTCTCTCTCTCTCTTTCTCTCACTCACTCTTCCACCCCTCCACACTTTCCCTCTTCCTAGCAACTGGCACCTAATTGGCGAACCTGGTGCATCTCCTGATTGGCCCCAAATACCACAAGTATTTGCGCAAATCTGTCCTAAATAAAATTGTATTGGTACCACGTTACTACCTCTCCTTTTCTACTAAAATATGGATGAAATTTAAATTGGCCGATAGGAAAGGGACAGGTAAGACGACTAAGGTTCCCTAAATTTGACCCACTCTCAGGGAACTATTTGTCAGTGGCTCCTATGATAAAAATGCGTCTGTGGTAATGCGACCATCCCCATTGAAAATTGTCTCCGTACCCCAAGCTGTAAGAAATGATCAAGACACCCCCATCTACCCAAAATGCTCCCAGTTTGGTATCCATCAGATCCCTCCCTCCCCGAGGATAAGTTTAATAATTATTGCAAACCGCCCCTCCCGAGTTTTTGTACTAACCAGGTTGCGAGGATTTATATAGAAAGTTAGAAGGATGTGTGCAAAGTTGAAAATTAGATTGAAAAACGAAAGAACTTGTTGCAGTAAGCATGGTTGAAAATAGGATGTTTTTATGTAATGCAGACTTGTTTAGCCTATGTTCATCCCTCGGAAGGATGCTTATCGGACTATGGTGAATAGCACGTTGCACTTTTTGTAAAATACAAGGCCCGGAAGACCAGCCTAGCCTTTCAAGACTAGTACTAGGGAAATGGGCCTCTGCCAGAAGAACTGACATCTACTATAATAGACATATGACAAATGAACGTAATAATCATCAAAGCGTCAAAGAATTAGCCAACAAAAGGAAGTTGTAAGGAATCCAGCAAACCCATCATCAATTGTTTATACGTAAGCCGCAAAAATCTCAAATGTAGCGAGTGCTTACGCTAGTCGCTTGGTGTTGGGAAAGAAAATAGATTCATGTAATTACCTTTTTCTGCAAAATCTCTAAAGACTGTCTTTTCAACACTCATTTAAGGATATCACTGTCGGAGGAGAAAGGGACCGGATGTGGGAGCACGCGGCCTGACTGCGGATTGTGGAACATCAGCAACGGAGGCCAAGGCGAGACCACGGCAGTAAGGAGTCGCAGGACGGGGCACTGTTTCAAACAAAGCTAAGGAAAGGGCTGACCTGAAGCCCCTGCTCTATGATCAACGTATGCCAAAAAGCCCCCGCTCTCTGAACATGGTCACGGACTCGCCTGACGCCAAACTCTCCGCCTCCCCCTGATCTGTTCCCGACTTGGCCTTGCTCCATCCCCTCTTCCTCCGACCTACCATAAGGACTGTTCACACCCGCACCTTTCCACCCGAACTCCCAAGTTCCTCCAAATCCTACTGAGCTACCCAGAGAAGAGTACTCCCTACGTCAGAAGGGAGGGAGCTCCAACTAAGTAGACCACGAACTGTGTAAAATCCCAGAATGGTGACCTAGAACTCCACCAAGGGTCGCCCCCGAAGAAAAGAATAAACAAAGTCTGTGGTTCTGCCCGCTACCAAACACCCTGAAGATGATGGAAGCAACAGGAAATGCCCATCACAGAGACTCAAGACACGAACAGATCTCACAATTCTGGAACAATCGCATTTTTATTGCAAATCAATGCTCTGCGCTGCAAAAGAAAGTGCACCTGTTCCAAAACCGTAACGCATTGCTCCTATGGGGCCTGGCGAAACAAAACAAAAAGTACCCCTGCCCGCAGACCTCCAACGACTCAATCCACATGAACATTTCTGTTGATAGGTAATCCAGATGCTCAACAGTGCTGACAGAAGACGACAAAGGACAACGAGAACTCTGACATTTTTACTGTATCTCCTTTCTCTCCCAATCGCCATTGGACTGACTATGCACCCGCTGTATACAAAGGACTTACTTATATGATAACTCACCAGTTCTTAATTCTATGATCTGTACCCGACGCCCTCACTGTGTAATTCTAGTCTGATATTGCATTATGATGATTTTTCCTGCAACCAACTTAACAATGAACCCGCTTACTAGATGATGAGATTTTTCAATGTGATGTTTATGAAATGATGTATATGCGCAGTTCCTTTGCCTAAGTCCCCTCTCCCTTACTTGTGATTGCTGCATATAGGTGTAGATAGGAAATAGGCCAGCAAGATGTCTTGGAAATGTTAAAGGGAGGACTGTGAAAAATGAATACAATCTTGGTGAACATTATCTGCGCCATCTTGCCCCTTTTCGAGCCCAGTCGTGCGCGTAAGCGGCAGCCATTTTGAATGCCATGGCCTCCCTGCCCCTCGCTGATAGCCAGCGCGTCTCTCTCTCTCTCTTAACCTCACAAGCAGTCCCCCGCACACTGACAACCCCCGCTCTCTCATGTCTTGGGTCATAAACCCCTCTCCAGCGCAGTTTCACCACTGAATCTCATCCTGTTCCCAGCGCGACACCTCCCCTCATTCCTTTCATGGCCTCAAACCCTTTTGATGCAAACCCCCTTTTCCTGTATCCCCGTTTGTCTTCCCTGTTCCCAGACCGCCACCTGGCTCTGCGGATACTGTTTATTACCCCGTACAGTGGGAAGCCTCCCCTCCCCATCAAAAGACCCCCGAACCGATCAAAGCCCCCACCCCATGAGATCCGATCAACCCCATGCATTCCGTGAATCGGCGGAATGCCCTGCTGTGTGACAACTATCACCTGTTGTGACCGGGGTGGGGAATCCAACTGTAAATGTGTGTGGGAACGGGCCTGAAGGGGAAATTCCGAGGATGTCCTTTCATACTTCAAAGCATTGCAAGAATGTGTTACATACAATAAAGTTCGTAAACCTGTGTATAAGAGGCCAGGCCTCAGAGATGTGGTTAGAGCACCTCGTGACGATACTTGCTGTCTGAATTGATGTGTTCTCCTCCGGAGAGAATAAAATCCTCGTTTCCCGCCTTCCAGGCTCCAGCGCCTGCTTCTTCATTGATTAATATTGGTGGGTCATAGAGGCGATACCGCCGGGCAACATAAAAGGGTCTTTGGTTACCGGTTGTCTTTGGAACCCTTTTTAACAATTATGGAGAATTTCTCCGAATTAAAAGGATCTGCTCGGACGAAGATGACTGGCAAAAACACAAAAATCTAGCCAAAAATAGATTTGTGCAAAGGAAATACAATCCAGCATGGATACAAACAGCCTCTAATCGCTCCGCGATTATAAACAGAACTGATTTACTTGCGGATAAACAAAAACCATCAGAGGATGAATCAGACAAAATTTGCTTCATCACCACTCAATCAACGGCCAACCAAGCAATTACTAAGATTCTCAAAAAAAATTGGCATATTCTCCACATGGACCCGACAGTGGCTCAAATTGTAGGAGATCATCCTAATGTGACCTATCGAAGGGCAAAGAACTTGAAAGACAAACTGATTCATAGCCATTTTCAGGAACAAAAAAAAAACGGAAGCATGGCGGAGACCTAAAGGATTTTATAAATGTTCTGGATGCAAAGTCTGCTGCATTGCCAAAACAACCAAGGAGATACAGATGGCAAATAAAAAGACCTGGAAAATTGAGCAACTAATTAACTGTAAAACACAATTTGTTGTTTATGCCTTAGAATGCCCATGCTCCCAAAAGTATATCGGAAGCACCAAAAAAGAACTTAAACTTCGCATTTTGGAGCATGTTCGTGCGACTATTAATTCTGATCGCAGTAATGCCATGGCTAGACATATGGAGAAGGAACACAAAGGGGATTGGAAATCTCTAATCTTCTACGGAATTGAAAGTGTTGGACCAAATCAAAGAGGTGGAGACCGCGAATTGGTGATGAGGCAAAAAGAGTCCAAACACATCATGAATTTTCGAACTTTGAGCCCGTTTGGGCACAATCAGGATGAAGAACTACACTGCCACCTGTAAAGTTGTACTTACACTCTTATCAGAAATGACTGGTGCCTACCCTGTCTTAATTTACACGTTTAATTCTCACGTATTTTTTCTTTATTTAGGACATGTTTGAACATTAAGAATATTTTTTGCACTGTCAAATTCAAAGGATTGATAAATGAACTTGTTAAGGAACGGTTTTGCCCACTGGAGGGCTCTATTATGATTTCTTGAGGTTAATTTTTAAGGTTGCTTAACATTACAGCACTACAAATGTATGAGTTAAATTCACACGAATTTAAATGCCCACCAGAGAGCTACAATTCACGTGTTTGAAGGCTTCGATAATTTCAAACATCATTTTATTTAATTTGACACATTATTGTTGAATTTTGTGCGCTTATGGTTGATTAAATAATACCAGTAAACTACATGTCCCAGAATGCCTGTATGACATACAGGAAGTGATGCAATCCCAAAGGGGTTTTGTTTTTTTCTTTTCTTTATTTAAAAGTAAAAATGTTGTCGAGTAAACTAACCTGTGAGCAAGGTCTCCGTAGAGACCGAAACGCGTTAGGTGTTGCTGGATGCTGAATAAAGAAACCTGAAATCGACTAAAACCGGTGTGGTTTTTGAATTGTTACCTTCACACGGGAGTGCATGAGGAACTAAACTTCCCCACGGGGAAAAGCTGAATTTATGTGATCGCAGCGGGTCCTGCTGCGCCTCGCGTGCACCGCCCCAGAGCACCCGGGAGCCTCCGAACTTGGGCCAGACTGAATCATTCATATATATATATATATATATATATATATATATATATATATATATATATATATATATATATATATATATATATATATATATATATACACACACACATATATACACGACGTTGTCCGGGTATGAATTGCTGGCGGCCAGTAGTATATTGTTTTGTAGGATTTCGTTTTGATAGCATTTCTTATCTGTGACAGGCCTGTGATACGCTCCGATTCACAGTGCACTGCTGATGCACTTAAGAGCGCGCGTTCAGTAGTGTGTGAACTCGAGTTTCCCTACTTTATTTTTCCTTGCAATATTATATAGCGCAAACTCGACAACATGGCATGAGCACAATTTACATTACAGAAGAACACATTCATTTGTGGTAGGCACGGGGAGACAAAGCGGTTTGCCTGGAATCACAGGATGTTGAGCTGATGCCGAGATTCAAACGTAGCACCCCACCTCTAAAGTTCGCAATTCTAGAACTTGTGGTGGGAGGTGTGTCCAAAGTGTATGTCGGTGCTGGCCATCAATGAGAGAGACCTGTGCATTTTTCAAATGGGTGATAAAAAAATATGAGTATGTTGCTGGAGATGTGGGCCACCGTGCTACCAATGTACTTACTGGGGAGGGTAAACACCCATTATTCCGCGGAGTATGCGGAGTATATCATCACTCCGCATACTTTCATTACGAAAGTACCATGACTCCGCAAGGGGCCAGGAAGCGCTATAATCCTGTTCTAGGGGCCGGGACGCGCTATAATCCTGTTCTATAAATCGTTCATCAACAAAACCAGGGCGTCCGAGGTCCTTGGTCAACATTGTGAAATGTTTTAGTCTAAAAGTGGATTGATACGAATCTGAAGTGCTCTGAGCTGAGCTGGAAATAAACTGGAGCTCGTGTCCTCACAAACCAGTGTTTACTGCAACCTCACAATGACGCCCGAGGGAGGAAATCCTACTCACCTCCTCCCTGGGCGAGCCCTCTGCGATGCTGCATTACTGTCTCCTCGCGCTGATTTATTCCTAATTATAAGAAAAATACAACAATGATGGTTTAAAAATAAAGTAGGTATGCAAGGCCCAGGTTAGTACGTACCCTTTTCTCTGTAAGTGGTGCATTTTAGGGGATTTCCTATGGGAAGTTTACCGTGTTTACAACTTTATCTGTATTTATTTACATTTATTTTTCGTTCAGGGGAAAACCAAACTGTAGCATGTATTTATTGTTGCAAGTTTATTAAAAAAGGAAAATGTACACATACATGCCCTGGGTGTTTATTTGTCTAGAAAGCGCATTCACCCATATACAAAATACGACTCACCTGTAAACACACCTGCTTACAAATCATAACAGCTTCAGATACCGGTCTCTACCCGATTCTTAGAGGCCTCGGACTCGGACAGGAGCTTCTGGCTCTCAAATGGCAAGATTTTAAATAGCAGAGCTATCGCTGCGCAAACAAAGTGCTTAGATGCTTCAGCCTCAGAGAGCAGAGCTATATTTTACGTGATGGAAATCTTAGTCTACATCTAACTTTATTCAAATCTTACTCCCAAGGCCTTAGAGTTCACGGCTTCTTCTCTGGAAACACAAACCTTAAAAGCTAAACCCCTACAGCTGAGCTTTATCTTATATTACGCAAGGGGCTTGAAGGGCCCCTGGGCTCCGGCTGAGACAGCCGTGATATCTCTCCAAGCACAGAATGGCAGCACGGCAACATCCAACTTAATCTGGTTCTCATCGACAAACCTCTTCCAAGAACAAACCAAGAAGATGGAGTTTGTAAACAATCAAACTGATTAATATTTTGCATTTATCCAATAATGAATATGTAAAAACAAATACATAATGAGGGAAGGTGGCAAGGTTGTTCCTAGGAACTCGGCTCTGCACATTCACTGAGTTGCACAATCCCTGGGTTCCAGATTATCTGGGCTGCAGATTCCCTGGGTTCAAGAATCGCTAGGTTGCAGAATCCATGAGTTCCAGGTTCCCTGGGTAGCAGAATCCCTGAGTTGCAGATTCCATGGTTGCAGATTCCCCGGGTTGCAGATTTGCTGGGTTCCAGATTCCCTGGGTAGCAGAATCCCTGGATTGCAGATTCCATGGGTTCCAGAATATCTGAGTTCCAGATTCCCTGGGTTGCAGATTCACTGGGCTGCAGATTCCCTGGGTTCCATATTCCTTTAGTTCCAGAATCCTTGGGTTGCAGATTCCCTGGGTTGCAGATTCCCTACGTTGCACATTCCCTAGGTTCCAGATTCCCTGGGTTGCAGATTCCCTGGGTTGCAGATACCCTAGGTTGCAACATCCCTGGTTACCAGATTCACTAGGTTCTAGATTCCCTGGGTTGCAGATTCCCTGGGTTCCAGAATCCCTGGGCTCCAGCTTCCCTGGGTTCCAGCCGAATCCCTGGGTTTTAGATTCCCTGGGTTGCAAAATACTTGGGTCCCAGCATCCCTGGGTTGCAGATTCCCTGCGTTGCAGATTCCCCGAGTTCCAGAATCCCTAGGCTCCAGCTCCCCTGGGTTACAGATTCATAATAATAATAATAAAGCCATTTATAGACCGCCTGGTTACACTCAAGACAGTGTGTCCCGCGCTAAAATTGCTAATGCTCCCAGAGAGACAGAAGTCCAGAAGCGAGTGGCCTAAGTCAAAGGAAGAAGAAAGCTTTATTTGTGTGGGAAGAGATGGGTTTTAAGTCTCAGTCTGAATCTAGTTTCAGAGGGTTCCATGCGTAGGTCAAGCGGAAGTTTATTCCAGTGTTTACTTGCTTCCAGTGGTTCTAGCAGAATCCCAGGGTTCTAGATTATCTGGGTTCTAGGTTCCATGGGTTCCAGATTCTCTGGGTTGCAGAATCCCTGGGTTGCAGATTCCATGGTTTGCAGATTCTCCGGGTTGCAGATTCCATGGTTTCCAAAATCCTTGGGTTGCAGATTCCTTGGGTTGCATATTCCCTGGGTTGCAGATTCTCTGGGTTCTAGAATCCTTGCGTTGCAGATTCTCTGGATTCCAGAATCCTTGTGCTGCAGATTCCCTGAGTTGCAGATTCCCTGGGTTGCACAATCCTTGGGTTGCAGATTCATTGGGCTCCAGAATGCCTGGATTGCAGATTCCCCAGGTTCCAGATTCTCTGGGTTGCAGAGTCCCCGGGTTGCAGATTCCATGACTGCAGAATGCTTGGGTTGCAGAGTCCAAGGGTGCAAGAATCCCTGGGTTGTACATTCCATGGGTTGAAGATTCCCTGGGTCGCAGATTCCCTGAGCTCCAGTTACCCTGGGTCCCAGATTCCCTGGGTTGCACTATCCTTGGGTTGCATAATCCCTGGGTTGCACATTCACTGAGTTGCACAATCCCTGGGTTCCGGAATCCTTAGGTTGCAAATTCCCTGGGTTCCAGATGTCCTACGTTCCAGATTTCCTGAGTTGCAGATAATCTGGGTTGCAGATTCCCTGGGTTCCAGATTTCCTGGGTTCCTGAATTCCTGGTTGCAGAATCCATGGGTTGCAGATTCACTGGGTTGCACAATATTTGGCTTGTAGAATCCTTGGGTTGTAGAATCCTTGCGTTGCAGAATCTTTGGGTTGCAGATTCCCTGGGTTCCAGAATCCCTGAGTTGCAACATCTTTGTGTTGCAGATGCCTTGGATTCGAGATTCCCTGGGCTCCAGAATCCTTGGGTTCCAGAATCCCTGGGTTCCAGAATCATTGGGTTGCAGAATCCCTGGGTTCCAGAATCCTTGGGGTCGAGATTCCCTGGGTTCCAGAATTAGTGGGTTGCAGATTCACTGGGTTCCAGAATCTTTGGGTTGCAGAATCCCTGGTTTGCAAAATCCCTGGGTTCCAGAATCCCTGGGTTCCAGAATCCTTGGGGTCGAGATTCCCTGGGTTCCAGAATTAGTGGGTTGCAGATTCACTGGGTTCCAGAATCTTTGGGTTGCAGAATCCCTGGTTTGCATATTCCCTGGGTTCCAGAATCTCCGGGTTGCAGAATCCCTGGTTTGCAGATTCTATGGGTTGCACAATCCCTGGGTTGCCGAATTCCTGTGTTGCTGATTCCCTGGGTTCCAGAATCCTTGTGTTGCAGATTCCCTGAGTTGCAGATTCCCTGGGTTGCAGAAAACCTTGGGTTACAGAATCCATGGGTTGCAGAATCCCTGGGTTGCAGAATGCCTGGGTTGCAGAATCCTTGGGTTGCAGAATCTTTGTGTTCGGGATTCCCTGGGTTCCAGAATCTCTGGGTTGCAGAATCCCTGGTTTGCAGATTCTATGGGTTGCACAATCCCTTGGTTGTGGAATCCCCGTGTTTCCGATTCCCTGGGTTCCAGAATCCATGGTTAGCAGAATCTCTGGGTTGCAGAATCCTTGGGTTGCAGAATCCTTGGGTTGCAGATTCCCTGTGTTCCAGAATCCTTGGGTTCCAGATTCCCTGGGTTCCAGAATCTCTGGGTTGCACAATCCCTGGGTTGTGGAATCCCTGTGTTGCCGATTCCCTGGGTTCCAGAATCCATGATTTGCAGAATCATTGGGTTCCAGAATCCCTGGGTTGCAGATTCCATGGGTTGCAGATTCCCTGGGTTCCAGATTCACTGGGTTGCAGATTCCCTGGGTTCCAGATTCAGTGGGTTGCACCATCCTTGGATCGTAGAATCCCTGGGATGCCCTCTAGTATTTCTTGAACCACATGCATCTTTCTTCCACCATCCTACTCTACTCTTCCTGTCTATTTAAATCACTGGTGCAGGTTTTTTTCAATCCCTGCTTTTTATCTGTGTCTAGGGACAGAGCATTATGTATTTCAACAGGCTCAAGTAAATCAACTATTTCTATATATAGACATCAATCCATATAATATATACAATTTGCTTCTGAGTGATTGTATTTTAAATCATTACATAAGCACATCAACCTAAAAAGAACTGTGCTTCAGTGCCAAAGCTGCTGGGCCAATGCTTCAGTGTACTAATTATTTTTTTCTCCTCTCCATTCTCTATTCATTTTCTTTTAGCCATCCTTGGGTATTTAAACCGTCTTTAAGTTACAGTAATTCGGACCCACTTTGTACCAACCAGAATCAGGTTTCCGTGTCACATACTTTCAATCTAAAACTGTTCCTATTCCTGTTCCAAGTATAAAAAAAATGAAATTAAATGAGTTTATTGTTATTAGTTAATAAAAACCACCACAATGTACATATAAAATAAATCCTTTTTTAAAATAATCACTGATATTAAAAACATGAATTAATATTGCTACAACTCAGGAAAATCTCGTTGTCTCATTTAAAACATTACCATTGTAAAATTAATTAATTCATTAATGTGGATACTCTTCACTGTTGCTATAAAGTGGCGTATACATCAGTATAAAATTCCAGAACTCCAAATGTCAACATCCTATTACTGTTTTAACAGCATATAAATGTATTGTACTCATAATGCGAGGCAAATTCCTCATGCTATAGTATGCAGCTTACAATTCTGTTTGTCTGCTTTATCATGAAATTGTAAAAACTTCGTAAGTTTGCAGTTTAGCTGAGGATCTGAAGGTGCCAGACTTCTCATGATGATGTTCTGCACGTACGTATCCCTCTCTCATTAAATACGCGTTTTAACAGTGTACGGCGTGCATTATTCAGTTTGGGACATATGGTGCCCAAATGCACAAAATCCTCGTTTGGAGCATCACATAATCTGCACTTTTTGGTCCTTTATATCACCAGGCTGGTTTGTCTGACAAAGACGGCAGATCGCCTAAGCGAGTAGCCAATAGTTTTTTCTTGAAATACATAGGTTAAGTGTAGATAAGTTGCCGGTTGCAATGTGACATAGGTTTGAATTGTAATCCAGGCATGGGATCGCCAAGAAAATATGCTTTTTTCCTCAACTAGTGAATGAATTTTTGCAGTTTTGTTCATTGCTTGGCAGAACGTAGGATGCGATAAATTCAAGCCCCATAAGTCACCCGCATTGGTTAGTTGTAGAGATGATGACAAGTATTTGTTGTAACTTGAATTCACATCATTATTCAACGATTCCCATAGAGCATTGATTAAAGGGCTGGACTGATTGTTTCGTATTTTATGCATGGATTTGATGAAGTGATATCTTCTTGCTATGTTTTGCTGTGTCAATCCGAATTCCAAACGAATTTGAGCAGAAGCATCACAGGGCAGACAAAGGACCCGTTTGTATGTTTTGACTTCTAATCAATCCAACATTTTGGAGTCCTTTCCATGCATCACCGTACTTGCGTAAGTTAGAGATGGGAGCAGTTTTGCTTTGATAACAGAGAGCAATGGTTGACAAGAGGGGCCATCTAGTTTTTTAGCAAGTAAACGGAATTAATGTATTAGAGCATTGTTTTTCCTAACCATATACTGTTGGTGCGCATGAAAGTGAAAATTTTTATCAAAATTAAAACCTAAATATTTATAAACACTGACTTCTTCTATGGTTACATTATCTTGATCCAAGTAGTACTGCCTGCAAAGAAGCAATCATACTGTTGAAACTAAAAAAGCCCCATTTCCTAAATATGAGTGCCTGTTCCCCCACCTAAAGCACCGGCTCAAATTAAGTATTTGGCTTGACATAAAAGGCTCACTGGGTCCTCCTTCACTTTCCAAAGATT
Organism: Lissotriton vulgaris; assembly: GCF_964263255.1. Classification (NCBI taxonomy): domain Eukaryota; kingdom Metazoa; phylum Chordata; class Amphibia; order Caudata; family Salamandridae; genus Lissotriton; species Lissotriton vulgaris. The sequence continues at coordinate 98,568,786 of NC_141697.1, forward strand.
TGATAAAGCAGTGTTTGAGGCAATACTACACGAAGATACAATGTGCTGATGTGATAAACTGAAGACCGAGGGCTTGATTTAGAATTAGTTGTTAAGGTCCAGAGTGTGTGGACCTGATAATTCTGGACCTGGATGCAGCAGAAAATACGTGGAGCACTATCCATCTAACCAGGGCACAAGTCCTATAAAAAGAAGTGGGGGTACTGACAAAGTAAGCAACATGCAAATTACCTCATGACGTCACGACGTAGCGCTATTAAAGAAATAAAATCATGCTACTTAAATTATTGGTGCAAATACTGGGACAGACTAACCCATGTGACAGTTTACAGTGTCTGCGTTTACATACAGGGACAGAACAAAGGCAAAAGCATGCCTCTCTTAAGTACCTGTGAAGAGAAGGCAAGCTGTGTGCCTTTTTCCCCTCTGTGGTATTTACATTAAATTTGTAAGGTTTCAGGCGGCCCCCAGTCAGCATAAACAAACAAAAGGAGGCCGATGGCCCCTTAACTTCGGCCCAGCTGGAGGTGAAAACAAGCCTTTGCAATGCAATAGGTCTCGCAATAGGTACGTTTGAGCTATTGGTTTTGTAAATGACAATTTTTTGTTGTTTTTCTTTTGAAATTAGTTCAAGTAATATATTTGTCATTTATAATGCTAATAGTTATAACTTTTGCAAGTGTGACACCTATAACCTGGGTAGCGCTGAGTGATGCTGTGGTAGTGCTGAGTGTTGCTGCGGTGGTGCTGAGTGATGCTGTGGTGGTGCCGAGTGGTGCTGTGGTGGTGCTGAGTGATGCTGTGGTGGTGCTGAGTGTTGCTGTGTTGGTGGTGAGTGGTGCTGTGGTGGTGATGAGTGGTGCTGTGGTGTTGATGAGTGATTGTGTGGTGGTGTTGAGTGATAATGTGGTGGTGCTGAGTGATGCTGGGTTAGCGCTGAGTGATGAAGTGGTGATGCTGAGGCTAGAAAGGCACAAAAAAATAGTGTTACAGAGGGCAGAAGGTCGGAAAAACAAGGGATAAAAAATGCTTGTGTAACACCACCTTTTTTAATACTAAATAAATACAATCTTTTTTATTCCACTAGAAAAAAACGTAATCCTTGTGAAGAAAACAAGACTGGGAGGATGGAAGTACAATAAGCTCTTGGTATTGCTTTGGGGACGGGGGGGAGTAGAAATCTGAGACATAGCCTGGTAGTCGTTAAAATTGTGAAGCAGTGGGCGGTTTTGAGAAACATTTGGACTTGTTCATACTTGAAAGGCATACTTAAATGGCCTGCGTTAAAAAAGTGAACAGCATTGGTAAATGTTTAGAAGTTGTGCAGCATACTTTGTATTTATGATGTGATTTGTATCACATATTTTGATGTCTTGACGTAAGCATTAAAATACAAGTTGTTGCCACACTTTGTATTTATGATGTGACTTGTCAAATATATTTGGATGGAATGACGTAAAGAGCAAAATACAAGTCTTGCGACAAACTTTGTATTTATGATGTGACTTGTATATTTTTGTGATGCAATGATGTAAACATGCAAAATAAAATTCTTTTGCCACACTTTGCAATTATGATGTGATTTGTATTACATATTTTGATGTAATGACGTAAACTGCAAAATACAAGTTGTGCACCACACTTTGTATTTATGATGTGTATCACATAATTGAAATCAAAGACGGAAACAGCAAAGTACAATTTGTGGATCAAGTCTGTGGCCTGTGTAATAGGGTTTGAGATTAAAAAAATGTAGGGCGATGAGCGTGCATGAGAGTGAGGGGGGTGGAATAGACGAACGTGCAGCTGACTGAGAGAGAGGCTGTGGTCTGCGTGTTTGCGCGCAGTAAAGGAAAAGAAATGAAATGTACCAAAAGCATGAAACTTGTATCATATATTTAGATGCAATGACGGAAACAGCAAAATATAAGTCGGGCGCCACACTTTGTACTTATGATGTGACTGTGGATGGGCCGTTGTGTTTTTCGTTTCCTTTAGCTCAGATTTGCATTTCACAGCGGATGGCTGCCAACAGATAAGAATCTTCATGGCTGAGCTTAAAGCACTCTAGTATCCTGGTGTGGTTTCGTCCCCAGACGCCCCCCCCCCCCACGAAAAAAAAAACATGATGGTACACACAATTGCAGAGCTTTGTGTTAGTCTTTGTTCTGTGGTGCAGAGGCCATAGTTAGTAGGTCTTATGTCCCTTTTAAAAATCATGATTATCACGTAAGTTATGGAGCAAGTCTGTTGCCTGATTAATGGGGTTTGCGATTAAAAAAAATTGGAGAGCAAAGAGCGTGCATGAGACGGAGGGAGGGGGTGGAATGGACGAACGTGCAGATGACTGAGAGAGAGGCTGTGGTCTGGGTGTTTGCACGTAGTAAAGGAAAAGAAAAAATTTACCAAAAGCATGAAACTTGTATCATAAATTTAGATGCAATGACGGAAACAGCAAAATACAAGTCGGGCGCCACAGTTTGTACTTGCGTGACTTGTATCACATATTTGGATGCAATGACGACTTGTATCACCTAAAAGAATAGCACGCAAGTAATGGAGTCTGTGGCCTGAGTAATGGGTTTGGAGAGCGAAGAGCGTGCATGAGAGGGAGGGGGGGTGGAATAGACGAACGTGCTGCTGACTGAGAGAGAGGTTGTGGTCTGCGTGTTTGCGCGCGGTAAAGGAAAAGAAATACATTTTACCAAAAGTATGAAACTTGTATCATATATTTAGATGCAATTACGGAAACAGCAAAATACAAGTCAGGTGCCACACTTTGTACTTATGATGTGACTTGTATCACATAAAAAAATAGGACGCAAGTAATGGAGCAAATCTGTGGCCTGAAGGGGCATAAAAAAAACTCAGCGGCCGCGAAATGAAAGCCTTTGAGGCAGCAGAAGGCGGAGCGGAACCCCTTGAAGTGAAGCTGCTGGCGGCACCACGCTGGGGAAGTAACAGATGGCTTGGATGTGAAGCTCTTGGAGGCAGGCGGCTCGGACAAACGCTTGTGCACGAGAGCACATGCACTCGTGGAAATCCGCTTTTTTGGAGAGCTTAGTTTAACTCTTGGTTTTTACCGCAATAGACTCGTCCTATTCATTCCTGCGGAAAGGAATAGGCCGAGACCTAAAAAAGGCTCCCTCGCTGCCTGCACGTTGCTGCTGGGAATCGAAAGCAGGCAACGAGCAGGTGCTGCTGAACGTGTCCCGGCGTTCTGATAATGACACCGGGACAAGTTCAGCATATTCCTGTGAGGCCCAACTTCTTGGCAGGGGGGACGGCGTCCACCCTATGAAAAGAGTGGGGGACGCCCTGAACCTGTGTGGACCCCCTACTCGAGCCCAGGATCTAACCCTTTCCCCCCAACTAGTAGTGGGGCTCCTAGTGGGTACCCCAAGTGTGGAGAGGATGACACTTCTCGCAGAACTTGTCATGAAAGTTAGCAACCCTTCAGAAGAGAGAGCTCCCTCTGACAAACTTAGGCCTCATCCTTGGAAAGCGCAACTACTCACCCGTATGAATCTCAAGGCGCTGGAGGGGGTGGGGAGTAGCTGCTCGCCTGAAAGGGCACAATGATGGTGAAGAGTGGGTTAGACCTACCACTAACAAGCGGGCTGAAGGAAGGGTGAAGGGGGGTGGTCTGTTGATGCACAGGATGGTGGTGAGCCGGTCTGTGGTTCAGGATTCCCTGCCGAGTCCTAAGTAACAACTTCAGAAGCTGACCTTCCAGTGCCAGAAGGAAGCCGAAATAAGAACTAGTGCAAGGCCTGAAGGATAAGATGAAGTGCTGGAGGGCAAGGATGCTGCAAGCAGTGGCTGCAAAGTTTAAGAAGAGGACCACCAGATGCATAAAAAACACATTTCTATAAAGCGTGTATCAGACTTTGACATAACTCTAGAGTGGGAACGGTCATTTACCGAAGAGTCCCTCAGACATGCTGCCTTGTGTCCAGGGCTTTAAGTGGGATGAAAGAACGGAGGGGTCTCTCAAAGGGGCGTGGCCAATGTAATTAAGGGCGTGGCTTAAGAGCCTGAACGCTAAAAATCCTTGCTTAGCATAGTGTGCCACCGGACTGGTATTTTGCTGCTTCGTCATTGCATCCAGATATATAATACAACAAGTAACATTACACCTACAAAAAGCGATGGCTATTGGCTTTGTCAATGGTTGTTAGTTGCTTAAGATAAATAAGCAACAACTATGGCTCCGTTGTAGAGAATATTGAAAATGCTTCAGTTATGAAATGGGACTGTGAAAGAAATAGAACGAGTCTCTTTGAAGTTCCATCAGCGGCAGTGAAGGGTGGCGCTGCTGCAGAGTTAAGAATTGTTTTCACCCTGAGGATGAGAGCAGAAACGGAGAGCCCTGACCGGTAGGGACCCGTCTAAGCAGCTGCTTTTTAGAACGGCTTGTCTGAACACTGGCAGGACCCGGCCCACTTCAAGCACTTCTTATGTCAGAGTTGTTCCTCAATGAACCACCACAGGAAAACAGTTGCGTGCTTTTAAACCAACAGCTGAAAAAAGTATTTGACTTAGAAATACTACACCCAGAGCTATTCCTGCCAATCCCCAAAAACCTTATCTTTCTTCTCACAGGACAGGTGACTTTATCCTCTGTCTGACGCCTCAACCAAGCTTTAAACCTGCTCTCCGGGGAACTTCCGAACCAGGGCAAAAATACTCCTCCGCCTCAGCGTGCAGCTGCGCCAGCAGGTCTGTGAAATCCGACTATGCGGCCAGAGCACGCGGTGCATGCGGAGTGTGGAAACAGGCTTCGGCGGCGCGCACGCCGTGTTCCTCCGTAATAGGTAATGTGGGGCAGATTTACAAGCCCCATGCGCCTCTTTTACGCCGCCGTTGCGTCACTTTTGTGACGCAGCAGTGGTGCAAAAGATGCGCCATGGTGCAGAATATTTACAACGTGACGCATCTGGGAGATGCTTCACGTTGTAAAGCTCTGCGCCATGAGAAGACGTTCTGGCGCAGGTGGGTGCGTTCCTGCGCAGGAACGGCTCCTAAAAGTGGCTGAGTGAAATCTACAAGATTTCACTTAGTAACTTTTAGGCTAATGATGCTTCAAAACCCAGCGCCTGTTTGAAGCAGGCATAAGGCTTGACGCAGCATTGGACAGATAGGGCCCCCCAGAGCAATGCTGGAGCTGCGTCGCGCTTGCGATGCAGCTCCAGCAATGTGCCGCATTTACGGCACAGATGTGTCACGCATCTTTGCTGTTTTTGCCCCATGGTGCGCCACTTTGTAAATGCGGCGCACTATGGGTGGCGGAGCTGCAGCGCACAGTAACCGGCGCATCCCTGGGGATGCGCCAGTTATTGTAAATCTGCTCCTGTGTATTGTAAGTGCATTTGCATATGTAGAGTGTCTTGATACACTCCTTTTGAGGTTTGTCTACATTTCAATTATCTCTTAAGTGGATCGGAAAATCTACATTACTATTCCACTGTGTAAAAATGTGTTTTTGAATGGTATGTTGATCATAAATCTCGTTTTCTACCAACTGCTCAGTGTTATGACATTGACTTGACGTGGTCCACTCCATAGAAAATCTTAAATAAATAAATGAGACTGTCTCCAAATCAAAACATGCATTGGCAAAGCCAATAGGTCTTGCTTTTGGTACCTATTGGCGTCGCCAATGGTGTTTGCCATGCCATAGAGCATAACTGATGCTGTGCGGCATGGTTAAAAATAAGCTAGGTGTTTGCACCACTCATGCGCACATCTACAAAATGACCCAAGCAATTTTTTTGTTTTTGTTTACCAATGCAAGCTGGATTGGGCAGATTTACTACTTATGGCGCATCTCTGCTAATCAGCAGAGATGCGCTAGAAGAGTTGCGACGCATCTGCCCACCCGTGGGCCGCCACTAATGCGCCGCATTTACAATGCGGCGCACCGATGGGCAGATGTGAGTCGCATCCCCCGACGGAAAGACGGTGCATTCCTTGAGTTGTGTCGCCAGTGCGACGCTGCTCCAGCAAGGCTCATGGTGCCCCTATCCCTAACATGCTGCGTCAATCCTTATGCCTGCTTCAAGCAGGCACAGGGTTTTGACGCAGTATGGCCGTAAAAGTAACTTGTAGATTTCACTCAGCCACTTTTGCGAGGCGTTCCTGCACCGGAACGCCCCCCCCTGTGCTGGCACGCCCACATGTGGCGCGGGGCTTTACAACGTGACGCATCTCACTAGATGCGTCACGTTGTAAATACCCTGCAGCATGGCACTGGCTTTGCTCTGCCGCTGCATCACAAAAGTGACTCAACGGCGGCGCAAATGTGCCATAAGGGGCTTGTAAATCTGCCCCGTAGAGAAAAAGTAGTGCAAGCAAGTAATGGAGAGCCACGCAGGGGTGTTGTAATCACTGAGGGTGACGTGGGGAAGCAACAAGAGGATGGGAAAGCAGCACAAAGGGGAAGGTGGAAGCAACACGTAGGGCCAGGGGTCGAGCGGCACATGAGCGCGAGCAAGAGAAGCAACACAGAGGGGCAGGGGAAAGCACATGCATGAGGGAGAGCACAACGGGAGCTGGGGTAGCAGCACACAGGCGAAAATGCACCATGGGGAGAAGCACATCGCAAGGGGCTGTGGGGGGAGACACACGGGCGGAGAAACAGCAAAAAGAGCAAGGCTGGCGGGGAAAGTACACAAAACCGAAAGCTAGAAAACACATGCACTACCGTGGAGTGCTTAAACAAGAAGCAAAATGTAGCACCTGAAAGGTGAGCAGCGGTAGCGCACATGTTATGCTTCCTGGTGGGAAGAAGGAAAAGGCATGGGGGGTGACCTGGCACAGGCAGCTTGAAAAACCATGAAAAGGTGTAACATTGAGCAACCCTCCCGTCCCATTTCAATCTAAAAACTCCAATTTCTTCTCACTGAAATATAAATGAACACGAAACCAAGTCGCCATGTACTCGATTGCCTGTGAATCCCCTTCTCAGAAATGTCTGCGGACAAGCTAGTGGAGTGGTGTGGCTCACTGGTTAGAGGCGGCAGACCCGGAAGCAGAGAACGGCCCGGGACCAGGGTTCAATCCCCGACAAGGCAGGGTCGTGGACCAGGGTCAACGGACTCGATAATTCTCGCCTCGGTGCCTACTCTAACCAGGGATCACACTCGGCAACTCTGGGCATTAAGCTTGCCTCATCTCTACAACGGCCCCCCACAGACGCCGGGGATGCCTCGCTTCACCTTGGAGATACCCAGAAGGGACCATCTCACAGGGAAAGCAAGACGGGTTCCCCAGCGGTCTTCAGGGCCAGGACGCTCCCGGGCAACAGTGCACTTTACAAGTCCCACACATTTACAAGGAAAAGCCGTCTTGGTCATGTTGATGTATTAAAAGAAAACAAAGGAACTATTCGGCCTCAGTATCCTTGTATCGAGAAATGAACGAAAGACAAATAACTCTCGTCCTTGAAGAGCACTTAAAATAACAGAGAACTGGAGAGCAGCCACATGGTAAACAGGTCATAAAAGAATAGAGCTATTCAAGACACGGTTCAAGAGGTTCTTCTCTGTGCTTTATAGTTCCTCGTCTCCTTCAGTCTCTGATACTTCAACTTCAACAAGGTCAGGACAAGGCCACAGCAGCAGGGCACAAGCCCCCCCAAAAAAAGAAGTAAGGGGGGGACGCTGTCACCGGAAGTGACGTCATGACAGGAAGTGACGTCAGGAAAGGTGACGAGTCCCAGAGGGGCCAAAGAGTGAAGGCCAGCTGTTTGGCAGGGGGACGGTGTCCCCCGGTAAAATAAGTGGGGGGAAGCCATCCACCCGCGTGGTACCCCAACTCGAGCCCTGCACAGCAGGAAGAAGTATCAGCCATCCCACCCAAAAAGAGTTGAGTTTAGGGTCTGTACCCAGCCTTCTGTCCACCAGGCATGTGGAGTGTTAGGACCTTGACTCTTCGACTCTCTTTTTATGTCAATTAAGTGTCAGAAGAAACCTGCTCCTGGACAGAGCTGCCCTGCCAAGGACGCGCCCTGTTACTACTTCCTTCCAAGAATCCCCATAATCCTTAAAGTACCCTTCTTTGCATTATCACGCATCCATCAAGTCCTTCTCAGACCTGAAGTGTCTCTGAGCGGGAGCAAGTGCCGAAACGTGGCCACCAAGGATCCTTTCGAAGGAGACTCTGCCGCGTCAAAAGCGCTTGAGCGATAGCGCGCTCACAACACGCAAGTCTCACCGCCGCCACCACCCCATAGTGCAACCTACAAGCTCCCTCCCCATGTTCAGAAGCAACAACGAGTGAGAGTCTGACTCCAGTCGTGTGGTCAAATCAAGATGAAGCTATGTACCACAATCGATATGAAGGCATTACACAAAATTAAATTTTTTTAAATATTGCAACATAGATACATCACCAATAATTCAGTAGTGGTAAAATAGCTCAATATTCAAGATCCAAATTCCACCCTTTACATGTATTTGACATTGGCAGCAATGCAGATAGAAAATGTCCTTTTTACATCCACCACAGGGTTAGGCACATGAAACCAACAATGTACCTTCTTCACCCAATGGGTTAGTGGCAAATAACACCGTTAGCATTTATTCCAGCTTTACAGCTGAAATACTCTAACTAGGCTACAAGAGCAACCCGTAAACCCATGGGAGCCCTGGTAAGTAACATCTTAAGGCAACAATGGTTCTCAATGGTGTCATTTAACAAAATGATATTTGCATAAAAAGGAATAAATAGCTATGTGTGTTACAGTATGTACATTCAATCACACAATAACTACTTTCTTAAGATTAATAGTAATTTCTGTGTGCAAATATAAGGTACCATACATGAGAAGTCACCATTAGTGTAATGTCCCCAGTGTCAAAGCCAAACAGATACAACAATAAAATATGAAAAGAAGGCTAATATATAAATAATAAACATCTTAAAGTTTCTCTAGATATACCTTATTATAGTGGGGAAACTTCCTTGTTTACCTGTGTTGACAACGTTTCGACCCTCTGGCTAAGATACTAGGGTCTCATCAGGACCCAGGTAATAGGGGGACATCCTGATAGTCCCCGGAAACTGCAACGAAATTCGTTTATTTATTTAAATGTTTACTTACCTCCCTTCATCCATATTACGGTGTTTACTACCACCCACCCTGCCCCTCCCCCGACCCGCATCCCCACCCCACGGAACTCCCTCCATAGGCCGCTACTGGGTGTGGGCCCCTGAGTAACGGCCTTTCCCCGAGTCGCGCCACATTCGGTTAGGAAGATTGCTGTGTGCTGAACCACTATAATGTGTGTATCGCGGCAGAACCGTCACTTGGTGCTATCAATTCGCACACAGAAATTAGAAGGCTAGACACAATCAGCAGATTACCTTGTGAATACAAGGAGCCAGGAGGATAGAATACACCAACACCGCGACAGAAGGCCACCGTCACTGTTTGTTACTCATACATTAGCCTTCTTTTAACCTTTGATTGTTGTATCTGTTTGGCTTTGTCACTGGGGACTTTGCACTGTGTTGTAAACTATAATTGTACCAATGGGAACCATTTTTGCCTTAAGAAGTCACAGTTCAAATAGCAAGTGATGGAGTAAATGAAATACAATTAATATGAAAAAGCCCAGATCACCAGGGAGCAGAATGCACAGGCCCTGCCTGGGCATCAGTGGCCTCTCCAGCCACCCATAACAGGGGTGTAACATCAACTCCTGCTGCCCCTGTGGTGCGGGGGGAGGGGGCCCTCAGCAAAAGTGGTAGGTGATGGGCTGGGGAGGAGGGTCCCCTTCATTTACTTACTTTGCAGGGGGCCCCCTCAAGTTTTGTTATACCACTGGCTCAGAAATGTCTGCTGTTAATCAACCCAAGAAAAACCCAGATATAGGGCTAAAAAGGTCCAGGATGCCCAGCAGGTCCATTCCTTACCCGATGAAGGGAATAAACCAGCAAAGTAGAAAAATATCTCGGGTAACCTTGTTATTTTCTCAGAAATGTATTGCTGCATAAGGTCAGGGTGGGTGGGTGTTTTGCCACATGGCCCCATCCTTCGAAGTCGAGTTCTTAGTAGTCCAGATGGGAAGCCTGGCCGAAAAACAAAAAGAGAGTTCTCTTGCCTTCCCAATGCTTTATAGCCCAATGAGCACCAGTAAAGGATGGGTGGAGAGGGGTGGTACCAGAGTGCAGTCAAGAAAGGGATCATTACTAGGAAGGGGCCTTATTCTGTCTAGGGGCATGCATATGAAGGGTGGTCCTTTGTATGGGTACTGAACAATGACGGTGGGGAGGGGGGGGGGCAAGTGCTCCATGGTGGCCCCTGCTGTGAGCCATATCTTATCTAGGGGTGCAGAAATGCAGTAAGGGACTGAAACAAACCAGGATCCCTACTCCCATCTTTCCTGCTGAAGGTGTCCCATGTGCACAGTGGGAGGTGCCTTCACTCTGGGGTTAGGCTGCAGGGACGCTTGTCTCAGGATGTTAGCGGCTTCTCCAGCTTGGAAGGTCTGTGACAATTCTCATGGTTGCACCTCTGAGTATCATTAAATACCCCTGCACCAGACTCTGTGACTGGCCAGACAACCTTCATCGGGTCTGAGATGTGAAGCTGAGCCCCTTCTCTTGGCTAGGACAATGGCACTTCAGGCTGCAAGGCTGACTGCGAGGGCTCTGCGGGGGGACTTGTACTGGGGGGATCGGCTGTCACCTCTCCAGATGAAGGTCGGCAATGACTGACCGGTTGGGCCGGGGCATTTTGAGGCACATGGCCTACAAGGCCAAACACAGAAGAGGCCACCTCTCCAGCTAAGGTAGATTTGGCAAATTCTCTTAATCCACTTTACTATCTTGGGGCTCCTCCAAACGTGGCGCAGAGGAGGCAAATGGGAGACCTAAACTTGCCGCTTCATTGCTCTCCCCTGACGTCATACTACAATCTATGAAGTCCACTAGGATTGCACTGAAAGCTAACTTTGGTGATGTTCATAAGACCATCATCATATAACACCAGGATACAGCTGATCCTGCCAGAATTTAAAGGGAGAAACGCCCTGTAGATACCACATGTGGATTTTGGTGCAGTAAGCATAAAAATCCGCATGTTATCTCCGATTTTATGGAACAAACTTGTAATTTATCGCACTCAATAAATTAAGTACCTTGTGGTATTGGTATTTATCAGGTGCAATAAATATCACACCTAACAACGGGCCACACGTAACGAGGACATAGGTTGAGTGGAGAATCACAAACATGTCTTCCATCTTAATTCATCAATTACAGCTTCATCAGATCATGCTATAAACAGAGGAGCTCTTTTATGAGGAAGTGACGCAGTGCACGCAGCAAGTCCTCTTGCTGTGCTGCACTGCGTGGCAGGGAAAGGGCGGGAATGGGCCTTATTTAAGGCGATATAGTGCATTCCTGTCCTTTCCCCTGTGCTGGCGCCCTTTTGGCAGTCTAGCGCCAAAGCAGGCACCCTGGCCTGTGTTGCATGCAGGGTTGATTTTGTGCAGGAAGAAGCACCTTCCCTCACAAAAAGAATCTTTGGAGGCTTATACCTCTTTCAATGTGTGCTGCAGAAGGCAGCACTCAGAAAGAGAAAGAAACCAGGGGCCTCATTTATGAAAAGCGACGCATCGCTGCGAGAAAAGAGCGATGTGTCACTTTTCATTGTGCCCTCCTTGCGACACCAAAGATGCATCATATTTACAGTATGACGCATCATGTCGCAAGGAGTTACAGATACTTCAGTATTTCTGACGTATCTGTAGGCGCAAAAATGGTGCATTGTTGGAGTGTGTCACAAAAGTAACGCAACTCCACCAATGGGTCATTACACATGGGCAAGTATCATGTTAAACTTGCCTGCGTCAGTCTTATGACTGCCATGAGGCAGGAGTAATATATATACGCATTTGCGTCCTAGAAGTAGCACAGTCAAATCTTATAGATTTCACTGCGTCACTTCTATGACTTTTTCTTGCGCTGGAACACCCCCTGCATACATTAAACCTGGTGCAGGTATAATGTGGTACAAGGGTTTATAAAGTGACGCATCTGCTTTGATGCATCACTTCGTAAAAATGATGCAACAAGGCGCATTTTTTACGCTGCTGGTGCGTCACAAAAAGTGACGCACCGGCGGCACAAAAGTGACGCAAGGGCTCATAAATGAGCCCAGAGGAGAGCTTGAGATATTTCTCCTTGTCATGCCTCCCCTGGGAACGCCTTGTCAAGGCAAAGTAACGCAACACAGCTATTTGCACTGCGTTGCGTTACTCTAAATTTATGCAGTCACTGAGAGCCATGCAAAGTGGCTTTGGGTGGCTTATAAAATCTGACTGAGAGGTTTGCATCACGTATGTACCATGTTGCATGGTGCAAACGCGACGCAAGCCTCTCTTAAATATGCTCCAGAGTCTTAAAGACGACGGTGTAAACCAAAAGGTAGTGAAAAAGGATGTCATAGTCTCTGCATACCAGGAGTAACCAAAGATATCAAATCAGTGTCTCACATATTTATTTCTTTAGTGGTTTTTATAGTGCTGTAGCATCATACTACCCTTTAACTAGAAAACGTTCTTTTAAAACTGAAGAATATTATGAAAAAACTGAGTTTCAGACAGCCACAAGAAGGGAGGAAGTAACATTAGAGGTTACAGAGGAGAGTTAAATATAGTGATTACTATCCAGTGGCTTTGCATAGACCACATTCTTGTAATACAGGAGAACACATTCTCGAGATGCAGAAATAGAATAATGGGTTCTCATAAAAATGGGAGGGGGTAACATTATAGGCTACAGAGAGAGTTAAAAATAGTGCATTCTGCTGGGGTTGTGTGTCCAGATTATTTCTAGAACATCCTGAAGAGGTGAGTACTTAAATGTTTCCTGAAGGCGAGGGGAGAGGACAGGGTTCTTAAATGAGAGAGAGTTGTAGGACGTCTGTGCTCTTTTCAAAGATTAGTTTTGTATTTGGGAGTATTTGAAAGTGTGACATAGTGATTAGTTTTGTTAAGAAGGGACGATTATTTAAGTAGAAGTGCTTTGCTCCCAGTTACAGATTGATTTGTGCCAGTGAGTGCAGGTGGTTGGTGTGAGAAGTTGGCCTGATATGCAGTGCTCACTATTCTAGTGATCACTATGCATCAGTCCAAACGACCCTTATGGTGATTGGTTGTAAGTCAACCTTAGGCCAGCTATCCTAGTAGCGTTGATACGAGCAGTCTTCGGGCTAAACTCTAGAGGGCGTGTTAAGCCAGCTGTTATACCATCACATATACCCCTTGAACACCAAGTGAAAGGACACCACACAAGTGTTATGAAAATAAACAGTGTATTTATTAGAATCACAACAGCCCTGTACTCTTTATGAGGACAGGGTACTAAGCACACAACAAAACTCTTAGGAAAATACTTCAAGTGCACAATCTACACAAATGCCCGAGGGCACGGAAAGTCTAGTGGTCTCGGGCGAACCCGATAAGGTAAGTCGGAAGCGATAGGGACTCGGGACCCTTAGATAATGAGGCTATGCGGGCACCGAAATGCCGAAGTTACCTAGCCCAGGGGCTGCGGCTGCACAAGTCTTTACAGACGTCGGGAGTCCTCGCTGACGAACCAGGAGCCGGAAGGAAGGAGTCGCTGGCCGGCGACCAGTGGAAATAGTTCGTAGAGATCCAAGCCTGGATCAGAGATGGATGACACCTGAAAGCAGAGGGGACCAAGTTCGTAACTACTAGCCAGTAGTCAGAGGGTACCAGGAGGGCACCGGATGATCGTCACCTCGACTAGGTGAGTGGGCGACGCTAGGCTCTGCAGTCTCACGGACCAGGAGGCGTTGTCGGCGACCAGGATGGAGGTGCGAGCTGTCCCATGAAGGTTGATGCTGTCGGCGTCGCTGGGCCCAGGATTGGGGCAACAAGCCTTGGCAAATTCAGGGCCACGTGGTGGACCTAAAATGGCGTCTTGAGTGGACCAGGAGGGTCTGGGGTGCTCCTCTTTCAGAAGGGAGCAAAGACCAGTCTGGAGCAACCAGACCAGCACCGTTGTTGTCGGGCGTCGTCGAGAAGGCCACAAGCCAGCGGCTAGTAACCAGACAACGTGATGAGCAGCGGAAAGCAGAAGGGCCCCACGCAGATCGTGGAGATACTGGGAGGCTGCACTTCGGTGCTGGAGCTGCTCAGGGTCGGGGCTTCTCGGACCCCAGAGCACTCACCAGAGGATCCCTCGGTGGTCGTGCTGGTTTAGAAATCGTGCAGGTTCTGATGATGGCCGGTCCCTCGAGGTCTCGTCGCACCCACTGATCTCAGCTGAGCTGACGATGTGGGTAGAGGTCAGAGGTGCCAGGGAAGCCGGTTCTCGTCGAGCTGTGCAGTCGCATTCCTGAGGAAGGACGTGCAGCAAACCGCAGAGTTCTTAGATAGTGCCTGCGGATGCAGGGTGACTACTCCTTAGCCACAAGGGAGAAATCTTGAGAAGAGTCTTGAGTTCCTTTCGTAGAAAGTAGTTCTTGATTCAAAGATGATCTAATTTGGAAGGGTCCCCATGCCGGACTTTCCCCAGGTCAGGGGCTGGGGTGCCCCTGGAACTGGTTCTAGCCGGCAGATGCGTAGTGAGCACCGGGGTGCCACTCCGCAGTCACCTTCCTGTAAAGCCCTGCCTACCCAGGATACACAAAACCCTGTCTGGGATGGTGCGAGCACCGCCCCGGACAGGAAACCCTTTGTCCAAGCTCTCCTCGCTGGAAGGACTCCCAGCAGCAGGAGGTCAGACTCGTGTCTGTGGTGGCAGCATCCATTTTGTGGAGCTGAGGCTTCAGTTAACTTTAACCGGGGTTCACAGTTACGTACATGTCGTGTCCCTCTAGAAGGGTGGAATGCTAACCCCGTCGCCAGCATTGGTGAGGGGTCAGTATCCCGATTCGTATGACACCTTACTCGACATGTCTTGATAACGCGATAAAGTTAGCGATATGGTACGCGTTATCATGGAACAGCCATTTGGGTCTTGGTTCTGCAAGCTGCAACCGGGCTCGGCTCGTGCCAAAGCCCAATTCACACGATTCCACGCACTCTGCCTTCAGGATTGTCAAGGCCTGCCATAGGAGTGACTGATAGGAATGCGGGTGTCCATTTTAGGGTTAGATATAAGTAAACTATATCTAAAGCAAAGGGCGAGTACACCACCTTGCCCCAGCTGTCGTGCAGCCAGTTGTGCCAGATTTAGATGGCCATCCAGGGGTGGCATAATACATGCTTCAGCCCCTGGTAGGCCCTGGGTACACCGATGCCCTGAGTGACAGGGTCTGACAAGGTGGCTCAGTTCCAATTGGGTAATGCACCTAAGGTACACATGTCAATTTAGCGAGAGAACAGCTAGGCTGTGGGTCTGATTGGCAGGCCCACAGCCAGAGAAAGTTGTAAACCAGTGAAACAAAAGCAAAAAATCTGGGTGATCATAGGATTGCAGACCCTACTCTCCTACATGACCCCCCCCCCCAAACGTTGGGACAATAAACTAACCTTGACCAGGTGAGTCTTCTTGTTCTAAGTGGAAATACCTGGAGAGCCCATCTGCATTGCCATGATCAGTGCCAGGTCTATGCTCCACTGTGAAGTCCATCCCCTGTAGGGAAATGGACCACCTAAGCAGTTTGGGGTTTTCACCCTTCTTCTGATTTAGCCATAAGAGGGGCTTATGGTCGGTCTGAATCTTGAAATGAGTGCCAAACAAGTATGGCCTCAGTTTCTTCAGGGCCCAAACCACAGCAAAGGCCTCCCTCTCAATAGCTGACCAATTTTTCTCTCTGGGGGTCAGCCGTCTGCTTATAAAAGCAATGGGCTGGTCATTACCATCAAAATTCAGTTGAGATACAACAGCTCCCACACCCAACTCAGAAGCATCTGTTTGGACAATGAATGGTTTGGAGTAGTCTGGACTCTTGAGGATAGGTGCTGTGCACATGGCCTCTTTTAGGTCATCAAATGCTTTTTGACAGCCTGCTGTCCACTGAACCTTTTTTGGCATTTTCTTACTTGTCAGTTCATTAAGTGGAGTTACAATCTAACCATAATTTCTGACAAACTTTCGGTAGTAACCAGTCAGGCCCAAGAAAGCTCGAACCTGAGTCTGGGTGGTTGGAGGAGCCCAGTCCCTGATTGACTGTATTTTGCTCTCCAGTGGTTGAACTTGGCCTCCACCTACAAGGTGGCCCAAGTATACAACCTGTGTCTGCCCTATCTGGCACTTGGTGGCCTTGATAGTGAGACCTGCCGCTTGCAGAGCCTCTAACACTTTCCTCAGGTGGACCAGGTGATCCTCCCAGGTGGAGCTAAAGACAGCAATATCGTCAAGATACGCCGCACAGAAGTCATCCAGCCCAGTGAGAACGTGATTCACCAGCCTTTGGAAGGTGGCAGGTGCATTTTTCAAACCAAAGGGCATTACCACAAATTGATAATGCCCACCAGGGGTAGAAAATGCTGTCTTAGGCTTGGCGTCCTCAGCTAACCTGATTTGCCAATACCCAGCTGTCAGGTCAAACGTACTTAAGTAGTTGGCAGAAGCCAATCTATCTATAAGCTCATCTGCCCTTGGTATTGGGTGGGCATCAGTCTTAGTGACTGCATTGAGACCCCTGTAGTCTACGTAGAACCTCATCTCTTTCTTACCACCCGGGGTGTGAGGCTTCGGCACTAGAACTACGGGACTAGCCCAAGGGTTATCCGAGGGTTCAATGACTCCCAACTCCAACATTTTCTGCACTTCAGTCTTGATGCAGTCTCTAACGTGATCGGGCTGCCGGTAGATTTTACTCTTGACGGGCAAGCTGTCACCAGTGTCAACCTCATGGGTACACCAATTTGGTCTGACTGGGTGTTAGAGAGAACATATGCCGGAAGGATTGAAGAACCTGTTTACAATCCTTCTGTTGATGTTCAGAGAGGCTGCCACAAAAGATAACACTGTCTACTGATCCATCATCAGGATTCTGAGTGAGTAGGTCTGGGAGAGGGTCACTCTCTTCCTCCTGTCCCTCATCTATGGCCATGAGCAAGCTCATGTCCGTCCTGTGGACATATGCTTTGAGCCGGTTAACATGGAGCACCCTGTGGGGGCTCCGGGGAGTTCCAAGGTCCACCAGGTAGGTGACCTCTCCCTTTTACTCAAGAATCGTGTGGGGCCCAGACCATTTGTCTTTGAGTGCTGCTGGGGCCACTGGCTCCAACACCCACACCTTCTGTCCAGGCTGGTAAACAGTCAGGACAGCCTTTTGGTCATGCCAAGCTTTTTGGATTTCTTGGCTGACCTTAAGGTTTTCAGATGCCTTTTCCATGTACTCAGCCATCCGAGAGCGGAGACCAAGCACATAGTCCACTATGTTGGTTGCAGGCTTTTTGAGAGGTCCCTCCCATCCTTCCTTCACCAAACACAGGGGTCCTCTTACAGGATGCCCGTACAAAAGTTCAAAAGGGCTGTAGCCAACCCCCTTCTGTGGGACTTCTCTATAAGCGAATAAAAGGCAGGGAATCAGGACGTCCCATCTACGCCGGAGCTTTTCAGGTAGTCCATGAATCATCCCTTTTAGGGTCCTGTTGAACCGTTCAACAAGCCCATTGCATTGTGGATGATAGGGTGTAGTGAACTTGTAGTTGACACCACATTCCTTCCACATAGCAGTCAAGTAGCTCGACATAAAGTTTGTACCTCTGTCAGAGACAACCTCCTTAGGGAGGCAGATGGCCGACTTCCTCGAGACGAACGGATCCCTCGACCCCTCACAGTCCGGCTTCTGAGCCAATCACAGCACCGAGACCGCCCTCATCGCCGCCACCGATGACATCCGAGCCCTGATGGACAATGGAGAAACAGCGGCCCTCATCCTCCTAGACCTCTCCGCGGCATTCGACACGGTCTGCCACCGCACCCTAGTACAGCGCCTCAGCAACATCGGAATCCAGGACAAGGCGCTGGAATGGATCATCTCCTTCCTCGACGGAAGAACACAGAGAGTCCGCCTACCACCGTACAAGTCAGAGGCCTCCGAAGTCATCTGCGGCGTCCCTCAAGGATCATCTCTGAGCCCCACTCTCTTCAACGTCTACATGAGCCCCCTCGCGGCCATCGTACGCAAACACAACCTCAGCATAATCTCCTACGCCGATGACACCCAGCTGATCCTCTCCCTGACCAACGACCCCGCCTCCGCCAGAGCCAACCTGCACGAAGGGATGAAAGAGGTAGCCGAGTGGATGACGACCAGCCGCCTGAAACTGAACTCTGACAAGACGGAGGTCCTCATCCTGGGCTCTTCCCCCTCCGCCTGGGACGACTCCTGGTGGCCTCCCGCCCTGGGCACCGCACCCAAACCGACAGACCATGCACGCAACCTGGGCTTCATCCTGGACTCCTCCCTCTCCATGACCAGACAAGTCAACAACGTCTCCTCGGCGTGCTTCAACATCCTACGCATGCTACGGAAGATCTTCCGGTGGATCCCCACCGAGACCAGGAAGACCGTCACCCAGGCCCTCGTCACCAGCCGACTGGACTACGGCAACGCCCTCTACGCCGGTACCACCGCCAAGCTCCAGAAGAGACTCCAGCGGATCCAGAACGCCTCAGCCAGACTCATCCTCGACATCCCACGAACCAGCCACATCACCGGACATCTGAGAGACCTTCACTGGCTCCCCGTCAACAAAAGAATCACCTTCCGCCTCCTCACCCACGCACACAAAGCCCTACACGACCAAGGCCCCAGCTACCTCAACAGCCGGATCAACTTCTACGCTCCCAAACGCCACCTCCGATCAGCCAACCACGCCCTCGCCGCCGTCCCCCGCATCCGAAGAGCGACTACAGGAGGAAGGTCCTTCTCCTACCTGGCCGCCAAGACCTGGAACTCCCTCCCGACCGACCTGCGCCTGACCCAAGACCACCTCTCCTTCAGGAAGAAGCTGAAGACCTGGCTGTTCGAGCAGTAGCGGCGCACCCCCCCCAGCGCCTTGAGACCCTACGGGTATGTAGCGCGCTCTATAAGTATCACTGATTGATTGATTGATAGGGAAGCCCACTCTGGAGAATACTCCAACTAGGGCTCTTGCCACAACAGGTGCTGTAGTGGTCCTAAGGGGAATAGCTTCAGGATACCTGGTGGCATGATCCACTACCACCAGTATAAACTTGTGCCCTGATGCTGTCTGGGGTTCCATTGGACCGACAATGTCAATCCCCACTCGTTCAAAGGGCACCCCCACCACAGGCATTGGTATAAGGGGGGCCTTTGTTGTGCCACCTGACTTACCACTGGCTTGGCAAGTGACTCAGGAGCGACAAAACTCCTTGGTATCCTCGTTCATGTGAGGCCAGTGAAAGTGTGAGACAAGCCTGTCCCACGTCTTCGTCTGGCCTAAGTGTCCTGCTAAGGGAATCTCGTGGGCCAAGGTAAGAAGGAAACCACGCTGAGACAAGGGGATAACCAGCCTCCTGGTCATGCCAGGCTTGGGGTCTCTTGCCCCAGTGTACAGGAGTCCATCCTCCCAGTATACCTTGTGGGTACCTGTGGCGTTCCCAGCAGCCTCAGCAGCAGCCTGCTGTCTGAGGGATTCAAGGGAAGGGCAGTCTAACTGGTCCTTCCCCAGGTCTTCTCGGAGGGTCCCCCTGAGCCCAGAAACTCAACTTGATCAAGTTCGAGTTCTTTAGGTTCAGTTTCCCGCAATTCCTGGAGGTCAGCCTCCTCTGAGACTTGATCCTCGACCTGGGGCAAGGGGGAAGATGATGCCTTAACCCGACTGTTCTTCTTCTTGGGAGGTGTCTGGTCCATTGTTCCAGGATCCAGCACCGGTTCAGTGGGGCATCTTCTGACCTGTGACCTAGTCACAGCAAGCACATGTGCTGGCAAGCCTAACATCTCCATGTGAGTCCGGTGCTCCACTTCTGACCATTGTGATGACTCCAAATCATTGCCCAACAAACAATCCACTGGGAGGTCTGAACTAACAACAACCTTTTTCTGGCCATTTACCCCTCCCCAGGAGAAAGCAACAATCGCCATACTATGACTGGTAGTGACGTTGCTGGCATTGGTCACCAGGAAATCTGTACCTGGCATGATCTGTCCAGGGTCCACAAAGTTAGGTGTCACCATGGTGACACTGGCACAAGTGTCCCTATAGGCCTGAGCCATTCTTCCATTGATTAAAGGCGTCTGTCGGTATTTGCCCAAGGTATTGGGACTGACATCAGGGGACATATCCACATCCACTGTACAGACAAGGACAGCCTGAGTGAGTGTGCCAACTAGGTTGTCACACCCCTCAGAACCCAAGGTTAACCCAACTAGTCCCTTGGGAGGTGCACTACTACTGCTGGCTGTACTAGGGGGCACAGGTGCCTTAGGGGCTGCAGTAGCAGGAGTCTGCCCTCCTTTCTTGGTGCACTCACTAAACCAGTGAGTTTTACTTTTACAGTATTGGCACCACCTTTTCGATTGGCCTTCTTGATTCTTCTTTTTCTGGGAAGCCTGACCCCCCCCCTCTTTGGGTTGTTGGGGACCTGTTGAAGACTTCTGGTCATTTTGTTCCCCTTTCGAATCTTTACCCTTCGGGTCTGCTTTCTTCTGACCACCCTGGTTCTGGCCCTGGTTTTGCTTAACCCTTGTTCTGACCCATCTGTCTGCCTTCTTTCCCAATTCTTGGGGAGAGGTCAGATCCGAGTCGACAAGGTGCTGATGTAACAACTGGTTCTGACAATTGTTTAAAATCTGTTCTCGCATGATCAAATTATACAATCCTATGTAATCAGTAACCTTACTGCCCAGCAACCAGCCCTCCAAAGCCTTAGTGGCACAATCGACAAAATCAGACCAGTCCTGAGACTGAGTTTTCTGGGTATCCCTGAACAGCAACCTGTACTGCTCAGTGGTTAGGCCGAACCCATCAATCAGTGTGTTCTTCAGGACCTGGTAATCGTTAGCGTCCTCAGCTCTAGTAGTGAGGAGCTTATCTCTACCTTTACCTTCAAAGGAGAGCCACAAGATAGCTGCCCACTGACTCTGGGGGACACACTGTACAGTGCAGGCCCTCTCCAAAGCAGTAATCCATTTGTGGATGTCATCCCCTTGCTTAAAGGGGGGCACTATCTTACTCAGGTGTCTAGTGTCTAAACTCCTGTTTTCCCGTGGGGGAATGCTGCCACCAGTGGGATTTGTCCCACTCAATTCTTGCTCTCTAGCAAAGGCGAGTCTCTCTTTGGCCAGGGCAAGTTCTTCCCTTTCGATCCTCAGATTGACTTCCCGCACTTTAGCTTTGTACACTCTCCTCTGAGGGGATGTCATCCCTCTTTGAGAAGAGCCTCGAGAGCCATTGGTTCGAACGGATCTATTAGAGCCTCTCGATAGAGACCTAACTCGTCCATTCCCAATGTTAAGCTGGCCTGAGAGGGGCCCCAGGGATCTCCTAGTACCATTCTCGTGCCGGCTTAAGTTGTCCCTAGTTAGCTGGCTAACTACTACTGGACTTTTGTCTGCCTCGTCCCCAGATGGCTCTGGATCCTCGTCCTCCTCTTCACCTTCTGCGGACAGATGGATAAGGTCAGGGTCACCTAAGGTTCCCTCGAGGGGGGGCATATTCCCTTCTGGATGAGAAGGGTCTGTGTTACCAGCCCTCCTAGCATCATAAGTCTCCAAGAGACCAATCAGAAACGGAATGGTAGGGTTTGCACCCTGTTTTAGCTTCCGAGATGTACAGATTTGTCGCATCTCTTGGAAGTTAAGTGCAGCATATCTGGAAGTGACCTGTGGAAGGTCGACTGACACAAGGGGAGACTCAGAGTTTCCTCCTTTGTTTGACATGCTGCTTCTAGTGTGGTGTTATTATTATTATTATTAAAAAATGTTATAGAGCGCGTAGACACCCGGGGGTATCCCAGCGCTAAGAACCCTACCCCAACCTGTCAGAGGGCCCGGAAAGGAGGGGGGGTGAGGGAAGGGACGGGGAGTTCAGTAATCAGGACGGCGGGTGTAAGTGATGCACCTACCTACACTATATGTTTACCTACTGATCCCTTGCTAAGAGTTGTAGCCAAGGTGTGCTAAGCCTTGAGGAGCTACAACAGCTGGTTCAGTATTTTGAATTTGAATTTAAAAGTATTTGTATAGCGCGCGTTTACCGGACGGTTTCATGGCGCTGTGGGGTAACTCAATTCAAATCCAATCAGAGACTCCAGACTGGCTCAGGTTGAGAATGCTTGTGAAAATAAAAAAGTTTTCAGTTTCCCTCGGAATTCCATGTAGGATACTGAGGTGCGGATAGAAAGGGGTAGGGAGTTCCAAAAGGACGGGGCAAGGACAGCAAACTTGCATCCTCCCGACCTCTTCCTCCTAAAGCGAGGAACCACCAGAAGAGAGAGGGCGGAGGATCGCAAATGTCTGCTTGGAATGTAGGGGTGAATGTGAGAAATCATAAACGCCGGGGCTGTCCCAGCCAAAGCCTGAAAGGCGAGGCAGCCAAGTTTAAACAAAGCTCTCTCTTTGATTGGGAGCCAGTGGAGAGAGCGAAGAACAGGGGTAATGTGGTGAGATCTAGGTAAACTGAAGACCAGGCGGGCCGCTTGGTTTTGCACCAGTTGGAGTCGGCGCAAAGCGTAGTTGCCGTTATATAGTGCATTGCCATAATCTAATCGTGAAAGGACCATCGCCATTAGAATAAGTTTGAGGGCAGATACTGAAAAGAAACGTGAGATTTTACGAATGGTGCGCAAGACAAAAAAACAGGCCGAGACCACCGTGCTCACGTGTGAATGAAGAGAAAGATGTTGATTCAAAGTAATCCCCAAAGTTTTGACAGAGAAAGAAGGGAGAGGGGGGGAACCAAGCAGAGAGGGCCAAAAAGCAGCAGACCAAGGATTAAGTTTACCACCAGTCAGGACAAGCTCGGTCTTATCAGGGTTAAGTTTTAGATGATTTAGAACTCAGAGTATTCTAAGCTAAGTTATATGTACCTGGAGTACTTATGCGATCTTTCACAAGATATTCTTAGGATACGCGTGGTAAAACAACAGCAAGCTCAAATCCCAACCGCTGCTCACCAATGTGAGAAGTTGGCCTGATATGCAGTGCTCACTATTCTAGTGATCACTATGCATCAGTCCAAACGACCCTTATGGTGATTGGTTGTAAGTCAACCTTAGACCAGCTATCCTAGTAGCGTGGATACGAGCAGTCTTCGGGCTAAACTCTAGAGGGCGTGTTAAGCCAGCTGTTATACCATCACATATACCCCTTGAACACCAAGTGAAAGGACACCACACAAGTGTTATGAAAATAAACAGTGTATTTATTAGAATCACAACAGCCCTGTACTCTTTATGAGGACAGGGTACTAAGCACACAACAAAACTCTTAGGAAAATACTTCAAGTGCACAATCTACACAAATGCCCGAGGGCACGGAAAGTCTAGTGGTCTTGGGCGAACCCGATAAGGTAAGTCGGAAGCGATAGGGACTCGGGACCCTTAGATAATGAGGCTATGCGGGCACCGAAATGCCGAAGTTACCTAGCCCAGGGGCTGCGGCTGCACAAGTCTTTACAGACGTCGGGAGTCCTCGCTGACGAACCAGGAGCCGGAAGGAAGGAGTCGCTGGCCGGCGACCAGTGGAGATAGTTCGTAGAGATCCAAGCCTGGATCAGAGATGGATGACACCTGAAAGCAGAGGGGACCAAGTTCGTAACTACTAGCCAGTAGTCAGAGGGTACCAGGAGGGCACCGGATGATCGTCACCTCGACTAGGTGAGTGGGCGACGCTAGGCTCTGCAGTCTCACGGACCAGGAGGCGTTGTCGGCGACCAGGATGGAGGTGCGAGCTGTCCCACGAAGGTTGATGCTGTCGGCGTCGCTGGGCCCAGGATTGGGGCAACAAGCCTTGGCAAATTCAGGGCCACGTGGTGGACCTAAAATGGCGTCTTGAGTGGACCAGGAGGGTCCGGGGTGCTCCTCTTTCAGAAGGGAGCAAAGACCAGTCTGGAGCAACCAGACCAGCAGCGTTGTTGTCGGGCGTCGTCGAGAAGGCCACAAGCCAGCGGCTAGTAACCAGACAACGTGATGAGCAGCGGAAAGCAGAAGGGCCCCACGCAGATCGTGGAGATACTGGGAAGCTGCACTTCGGTGCTGGAGCTGCTCAGGGTCGGGGCTTCTCGGACCCCAGAGCACTCACCAGAGGATCCCTCGGTGGTCGTGCTGGTTTAGAAATCGTGCAGGTTCTGATGATGGCCGGTCCCTCGAGGTCTCGTCGCACCCACAGATCTCAGCTGAGCTGACTATGTGGGTAGAGGTCAGAGGTGCAAGGGAAGCCGGTTCTCGTCGAGCTGGGCAGTCGGATTCCTGAGGAAGGACGTGCAGCAAACCGCAGAGTTCTTAGATGGTGCCTGCGGATGCAGGGTGACTACTCCTTAGCCACAAGGGAGAAATCTTGAGAAGAGTCTTGAGTTCCTTTCGTAGAAAGTAGTTCTTGATTCAAAGATGATCTAATTTGGAAGGGTCCCCGCTCCTGCCTTTATCCTAAAGAAAGGGGTGGGTACGCGACTAGGTCCTGCCCTAGGGGTGGGACCAGGAAGGGGGGTGGTTACACCTCTCTCCCATGCCGGACTTTCCCCAGGTCAGGGGCTGGGGATGCTCCTGGAACTGGTTCTAGCCGGCAGATGCGTAGTGAGCACCAGGGTGCCACTCCGCAGTCACCTTCCTGTAAAGCCCTGCCTACCCAGGATACACAAAACCCTGTCTGGGATGGTGCGAGCACCGCCCCGGACAGGAAACCCTTTGTCCAAGCTCTCCTCGCTGGAAGGACTCCCAGCAGCAGGAGGTCAGACTCGTGTCTGTGGTGGCAGCATCCATTTTGTGGAGCTGAGGCTTCAGTTAACTTTAACCGGGGTTCACAGTTACGTACATGTCGTGTCCCTCTAGAAGGGTGGAATGCTAACCCCGTCGCCAGCATTGGTGAGGGGTCAATATCCCGATTCGTATGACACCTTACTCGACATGTCTTGATAACGCAATACCGAAGTTAGCGATATGGTACGCGTTATCATGGAACAGCCATTTGGGTCTTGGTTCCGCAAGCTGCAACCGGGCTCGGCTCGTGCCAAAGCCCAATTCACACGATTCCACGCACTCTGCCTTCAGGATTGTCAAGGCCTGCCATAGGAGTGACTGATAGGAATGCGGGTGTCCATTTTAGGGTTAGATATAGGTATACTATATCTAAAGCAAAGGGCGAGTACACCACCTTGCCCCAGCTGTCGTGCAGCCAGTTGTGTCAGATTTAGATGGCCATCCAGGGGTGGCATAATACATGCTTCAGCCCCTGGTAGGCCCTGGGTACACCGATGCCCTGAGTGACAGGGTCTGACAAGGTGGCTCAGTTCCAATTGGGTAATGCACCTAAGGTACACATGTCAATTTAGCGAGAGAACAGCTAGGCTGTGGGTCTGATTGGCAGGCCCACAGCCAGAGAAAGTCGTAAACCAGTGAAACAAAAGCAAAAAATCTGGGTGATCATAGGATTGCAGACCCTACTCTCCTACAGTTGGCACTGACTTTCATGTTTGGAAACCACGATTTATTTGTAATCCCCAGTCTTTGATGCAGAGCAAGACAGAAAAGCATTGCTAATGCATTGGTTTCGCCTATGAAATGAATAAAGAGCTGTTTTCATCAATCATCGTCCAGGAGAAGGAAAGAGCTCCCTGACAGATAACACAGGTGTGGAGAGGATGTGGCACTGCAGCCAGAGCTGCTGACTCAAGAGCTGGGGATCCCGGTTTGAGTTTTGGCACGGCTGCACAACATCCTGTGATTCTATGCAAATCACTTAAACGATCCAGGCGATAAATTGTTATATAAATATGCTGCAAGAGTGACCACCCGTCCACTTCGATCAT
The DNA here is from genome assembly GCF_964263255.1 of Lissotriton vulgaris. NCBI lineage: Eukaryota > Metazoa > Chordata > Amphibia > Caudata > Salamandridae > Lissotriton > Lissotriton vulgaris. The sequence goes on from NC_141697.1 coordinate 98,594,717, forward strand.
CCAACCAAGCCCTCGCCGCAATGCCCCGCATCCATAGATCCACCATGGGAGGAAGAACCTTCTCCTACTTAGCGGCCAAAACCTGGAATTCTCTCCCCACCCACCTTGGCCTTGAACAGAACCACCTCTCCTTCAGAAAGCAACTCAAAACTTGGATATTCGATAAGTAAAATACCCCCCCTCCCCCAAGCGACTTGAGACCCTCTGGGTGAGTAGTGCGCTATACAAATCTCTGAACTTGAACTTGAACTTATGAAAATATAGTTCCACCAAAGCAGATGTTAACAGTATTTTGGTGGCAGGAAACTGATAAAAGAAGCAGACGAGGAACAAGCATTGGTAATTGCAGGACAATGTACTACAGCCAATAGAAATGGAGGAAAGGTAAGTGGCATTCACAGGAACCAATGAAAAGCTAGGAAAGAGAGGAGGCAGGATGTAAGTCCCTTTTAAGGTTACATTAAAAACAAAAGGTTTCTCAGGCACAGCACAATTGCTGTGCTGGTGAAACCTAAAAAGGCTTAAAAGGGAGAAAGGGGAAAGAGAAACTAAAACAGTGTCTTAGGGAACAAGACAGTGATGACAAAGAACCTGTAAGAGTGAGCATACTGCTATTTGTCTAGTGGGCTCAGCATCCTCTGCTTGAGCAAGCTCTGGGACACGTAAGCCAAAACGAATTCAAGGGGTTAGCAAAACTCAGCGCGAAAAGGCTTTCCTCAGTTGAAGACAGGGCCAGCCTCTCAGCCAGAAGTCATAGTTGGATGTCTCTCAGCACCTATGCACAGCTTTAACCTCAGAGTTACTTAACCCTCACTTTCAGCGCACGCACCAAGCCCGCTTTCTGCAATTGAGAATGGGGGCGATTCCATTGATCTGCCATCTGCCCAAATGGAAAAGAGACTGTAGCCTGGACGCATGCCAACTTTGCGGCCCACATAGGGAAGATCTACTGCATGTACTGTGTCTTTGTCCTAACCTCATGAAGGAAAGAAGGGCTCTTCTACGAAGGGGATGGATCGACAAGGAGGTCAGATCGCGCAGAGGCGCAGTGTTGGCTTGTTTTGATCCCCGAGACACCATCCTAAATTGTGCACTGGTTAGGTTTATGGATCGTGCTGCAAAAAAAGTGGCGGAAAGGATCTGTTCAACGCTACCCCAACCCGTGACTCAGACCTCCGGCTTACCGCAATAGCTGCTGGACTCACACGCTATTTTAAACAAAGACTAGAGTTTTTTAGGAACTATGGACAATGCACCAGCAAGAGAGTTTTAGAGTTTTATAAATTGGGCTGTTGGATGCTTTTACCCACAGGAATCAGGTTTTTTTTAAAAATCAGATTTTAAACAGTGTAACATTATCTGCAGTGCTCGCAATGGTTTTTAACAAATCATGCAATAAAGTAATTTACTCTTACTCTATGGCAAAGAACCTGCAAGAGTGAGATAAAGAGAGAAGTGTACGAAGATGGAAGAAAAAGGCTTGAGGTGGCATCAAGACTAGGCAGACTTGATAATTGTAACGTCTGCATCCAGTAACACCCACCATTGGCGGGAATGCAAGAAAAACATGGACCTCTGCGCTTATTCATTTACAACATAAGCATTGACCCATAAGCATTCGCCCGGTCACTCAAAGGGAGTAATGTGGGGATGACTTCGAGTTCACAGAGTGTAAAACTTCCAGTTTGTGGTGGAAGTAGTAAATTCTATGTTGGAGAAATGCAGCCGTGGGAGAACCCTCTGGTGGGATTGGAGAGTGCAGCCCTGGCAATTCTGATGGCTTGTATGCCATTGTAACAGACAGTTTACAACTTCATACACAAAAAGGAGGAATTTCTGTGTCTACCAACTCTACATAAGCTCCTCTGTACTTCACTTTCATTTATTAACACAAATGTCCATTTAAAGTACTCAATCACATAAATATGCAACTTAAAAAACAATGAAGATCACTTGTACAATGTAAGGTTAGACAGTGGCAAATGCTTACAGCACAATGTTCTTTAAGAAACAGCCCACTGCAGAAATTATCACGATAGAATAAATCCCAGATATCTTTTTAATGCTGGCACAACAGTCCTTACACTGGGATTCCATAAGAGGGACCTCAAGGGCAGTCTCCTTACTCTGGGAGAATTGAGGGCAGGTGGCATAATTTAGGATCTTCCTGCTGCTTCAGCAGACATTTATAAATCCCAGTCTGCGGCCCTTATGTTTCCCCACAGACACAGAATGGGCAAAACCCTTCGAGACATCAGGCCCTGTGTTTCTGAATCACCCCTAGTTCTGTATGGTATGCTATATACTCTGAGAGCCCAATTACAGCGCATAGAAATCTCAATTTCAGGGGCCCTCCTGTCATTCAGAGGAGTACACAGGAGGCACGTTACTCCAAGGACCACAACCTTGCCTTCTACAAACACACACACAATAGCATTTAAGGACCACATTGTGTGCGCCACAGTGAAGGCCTGACATGCAGAGAAGATACAATGCACAGCTGTCTGTCTTTAGCTTTGAAATGCAATTAAATAGTAAACAGAGAATGGCTTATTTACAAGCGCCTTGCACCACTGGTGCGTATTCTATGCGCTGTATAAAGGTAGGTGTGTTTCAGAAGGCAGAGCTTCCTACTTCATTCAGAACTGATGAAGTCTGTGGCAAAATATGCTCCACACGTAAGTACAGCCACCAACAACCACCCATGATGTCCAATACTAACTGGTCGCGGCATACATACTGAGGTTTGTGTTGCACTTGTGCACTACAACAATTTATAGTAAATCGCTGCTGAGTTTTGTTGCTCCAGGTGAGCAGAACATTTTTACTGAGAAAAGCACAGACTGGTGGTGGGTGATCTGTGTTGCCTTCCACCTTCCACCTTGCAGGGGTCTTTTTATTCAATGGCGTTTCATGGAGGCCCAGCAGGCGTAGGCGGGGCTCGCGCTTCCTACCCCTGGCTTGCCCTTGCACCCTTGGTCTCAGAAGGTATGAAGACAGCTACCATAGCAGAAAGGGTTTACTTCTGTAGTTTCCAATTAGTGCTCTTCCAGGTGGACCTCAGAAGCAAGAGACAAGTTAAGACACGTTCATTTGCATTCAGTTACACTACAAACAAATCACGCTGAATAATATGGCGGATTAGGGCTGCGGCTTGCGGCAGAGAGAGGAAGGCGTGCAGGCCTATGTCAGCAAGCACACACAATCCTCAGTGTTGTAGGTGAGGCAAGGGTAAGGTACTGAAATAGAACCATGATCAGGCACTCAGTCACCTACTTCCTACGCAAAGTCAGGCCCGGCTCTACCGAAAGCAGTGGGCCCTACACAAATGATAATAAACATCGGCCATCTGTGAAATGGGCTTTGGTGACTGCCACATGGAGCATCTCAGACACATTTACGTCTTTTTTAATTTTACAATTGATTTGTCTTTATATGTAGGACTAGATGGCCAACATCACGCAGACCTTGGGGCCTTTTGTGGTGTTGTCATAAAATGTAACCATCGAATATACTGTGCCTTGGATTTGGACACCCTCACACAATGATACAAAGAGCAGGGGTAGGAGCTTAGAGAGAGAGGCTCAGAATAGCAAGTTCATAGCACAAGGCAGCACAACCCACTCAAAGAAAAGACAAGAGGGAAAGACAAGACAGCAAGGAAAGACAGAACTCGAAAGACAGAATGACAGGACATCCAATAGGTGACGCGTTGTTCTCAGGAACTGATAACTGAGACACTTGTCACCAAAACTTCATTCTTTCTGGAGAGGGTAGACACCAGCAATAAGTACAACAGGTGAGGAGTGCTCACTCTCTTGAGCAACATTAAGTGACTTGAACTCTTTCCATGATTATAACGCAGTGTTCCAGCGCCATCTGATTACCCAGGAACAACCAATAATATTTCAAATGTACGTTTGTTTTTGCTTTTAAATATCCTAGTGCTTCCCCTCTGTCTTCTAAGCGCTTCTCAGATACATAGTGAGATCCATATTAATTGACTGTACATTGCAGTTGATTAAGAACCACTGTCCCAGTTCATTGCTTGCCTGTAAAATATTCTATTTATTGAAGAGCTCATACGCTATGTATAGTTTCTTCAGTCTCTTGAAATTCATTTCGAATCAAATTTTAACGGTTGATGCCACATACTGCTTTAAATTCCACTTTGGCAACTCAGTCACACTGGGACTCAGAGGGATTCTAAATTGAACCTTTTGGGGGTTTCTAGTAATTCTTAAACCTGTTTCGCAGGCCTCTCAGGACTACTGAAGGATAAACATTTGCTCCCAATGGGCGTGTATTATAGTGTAACCGTACAGGATGAACATCTCTTCAGCCCTACAAACACCTTAAATACGTGTAACCCTTGGTTGGAAGGTGCAGCTGTCTGTGCAAAACATTTCTTAAACAAAGAGCAGTAGCCGATGTTCGAAGTACCAACCATCTGACATTTTCGTAATGAATGAATAAATTATGTTAACTGTTCAATTAATTAAAATCATTACCGTAAAAGCGAACGCTGTATAGAAGATTAGAAAATATAAAAAGAAAGATTCATGTTTATATTTTGTAAAAATGCCTCTGTCCCCCCGGCACCCTCTCGATCAACCAGCACCTGAGTTTGTAATAATAATCATGTGCCCTTGCTCAAATTTGTGCAGACCCAATATTTTGTCAAAGTAATTCTACTAAAAACACATTAGAAACTTTTAAAAAGCGCAATCTTGATAGGGCTGCTAAAAGGGGGGCAAGTTCCTCAGTGCTTATCGGGGACCACAGGGTTTGATGTACCCGTCGCCAGAATTTGATTTTGTTCATTTGCTGCATTTAAGGCGACCCTGATCTGATGCCTAAATTTCCCCAGTCTTGCTTAAGTCATAGTTTTTGTTTTGGAAAAGCACAAGGCTGACGCTTCGCTGCAGGTTTTTATTCCTTTGACAATATAGATTGGGCGTGGGAGCCGCCGACGTTCATTGTGAAGGTTAAGGCAGCAGCATAGGAGGTACAACCAAAATTCCCTTGTGTAGGAGCACAGCCTGCAGTTTGTGGTTTCCCCCCTGCAGGCCCATGCAGGATTAAAATCAGCGATTCATAGTGTGATTAGTCTCATAAAGAATATTTTGCTTTGAGCTTGTGGTGCGAGGGCCTCCCTTAGGTAGGGTTGGGCTTTATCTGCCATGTAAGAGTTGTTCAATGGATCAAGGTGGGAGCTTAAGCGGAGAGACTTAGTGTCTCGATCAAAAGATATTTTGCTCACTTGTCTATTCATTGCTCTTTTCCGCGCATTCAGTGGGGTTTCCGATGACTGTAGACTTGCTTCCTCTATCTTCAGTATATTAATGGCTTTGCCAAGGCCTGTGTGCCAGGCTGAGCCTGTCTCCTGAAAAATGGATCTCAATTTGTGTCTTAAGGAGTTGGCTGGAGCCCTTAGAATCCTTAGATATAACTTTTAGAGCTACCCCTGACACATCAGGTCTTGCCTCACGAGTCCTAGTTCCAATCTCAGCCTTGATTTCCAGGCTGACCTTCGGGATGAGGAGCACTGATTTATATGGTTTGGCTTGGGCTGAGTTTAAGAAGGCGCCCAGTGACCCTGGGAAGGCCAGATAGCCATAGGTGATGGCTGGGAGCAATTTTGCTTTTAGGACAGTCAGTATTGGTCGGTCAGAAGGGCTTATCAGGTGTTGGCTCAGCAGTTTTTTTAACAAGTGCGTAACATTGTTGGCCTTGAAGGTCTGATGATTCTGATGGACGTTCGCCTTCGCCCGTTCTGAGATCCAAACCTATTTTCATAATACATGTGAGGTCAGTGGTCTAGAACAGACCACAAGGTAAACTGATATAAACATATTTTTTCAGTCAAGTCAACAGTGAGCGTTTGACATTTTTTTTTTTCTACTGAGTTTTATATAGCGCGAACTTGACCGGAATCGGGTATCAGAGCACTTTACATAGCACCAGTTGCATTACATGAGGACACAATCATTATTATTAATTTTTTTTTTGTTAATCACGGGGAGATTAAGTGATTTTCCCAGAATCACAAGATGTTCAGCGTCATTGCAGAGACTTGAACCGAGGTCCCCAGATTTGAGGTCGACCTCCCTATCTCTCTCTTTTTTGTTTTCTCAGTAAGGTAAGAGATTAAGTTAATTCATAGATATCTTTAGAAATATACATTAAGCCAGGATAAAGAGAATTTTTTTCTAGTATCTCTGAGGACAGGTGAGAGTCTTTCCTCTAAATGGTAACAAGTTCTGAAAGCAGCCTAACTACATTTGAAAAGATCCTTTAGCCAATGTTCAATTTAAAACTACACTGAGGTCCCTCTCATTCATGCTGTCTTACTTTCAATCTTTGTCAGCATTGGAGATATCCTCTAGTCAATGTCTCTCTATCAGGATCCTGATGGTTCACCTGCTGTCTTGTAACACCTTCACCTTAATGACAGACTGACATAAGGTCTGCCTCTACTGAAAAGGGCCATGAATTGAGGATCCTCTGGTCCTTCTCATGCTACTTCTTAGAGGAGTTCCCAGTAAAACGTACATGAAAAATCTACCCTAGGTCTTAATATGAAAGAAGATTCTCCTGGAGATCTGATGGAAGAGCTTGATGTTTCGATGGCTTTGAAGTCTGACACACACAAGTACACACACAAACCAAGTCAGAATGGCGAAGTAGCTTCCAAATACAAATATCCTTACTGCACAACCCTTAGATGTTACATGCCCATTTCTGTCCCTTCTAATCTTGCTGCTTCTACATGCAGCCATTTGAACTTAAATACTTCTTCCCACCACTGAATTGTCTAAGAGGAGTGCTCACAAGCCTAAGAATTATAAAGTATGTATATGAATATGATAACTTACTTTACTTTAATTAACTAAGAATGTATTCTCCTCTTATGAACACAATCTACCTAAAAAAACAAATAACCAGTAAGAACTTGATAACATCTGGCAGCATTCAGGGATACCAATACTTTGAGCCAGATTTGCCAACACTTTGCACAGTTCGAAGTCACAAAAGTGAAACAAGCTGGTCCAAAGTGTTCATTTGATGTTTACTTTCCAGAGTGGAAGTTTCCTTCAACTTTGCACCACTTTGTGTCAAGGAGTCGCTTTGCCTGGGCATTCCAACGCTAACATATTTTTTATGCAAAGCCCTATCTGCTAACATCTTTAGACCAAACGTTATACCAAACAAATACGCCTCCTTAAGAGAAGCGCAAATTAGGAGAAAAGTTTTACTTTCTCAAAACTTTACCCAATTTGCATATGTGCTGAACTATACAGCACACAAAGTGGGAAGAGTTTTCAAGTTAGTCTACTCATAGTATTTTGTACTGGATGGTTCCAGTCCCAGTATAAAACCTATTGTAGAATCATGCAGACAACTTTACGCTATGGTGTAAATGTGTGCGCATGGATATGGCGCTGTCCTGCTCGCTCTTACACCCACTGCAGCGCTTTGTTTGCTGCGCTGCGTTGCTTGGCAAGATAGTAAATTCTTCATCTACAGCAGACCTGAAGGCCGTCAGCGAGGGGCAGTTTGATAAAAGATGTAATAGATCAGCTTTCCTGGATTGACATGTTGGACAGAGTCTTTCCTTCTAACAAACCTATTCAACTTTTCCAGCACTCAGCTGAGGATGCATAGGGCAAAATATTGACTCTTTTTCAAATTGGTGGAATCAATAAACCGTGCAGCAAGTCTTGTAACACCTTTCAAGTCCACTAGACTATTAAACTGGCCAACTGCGAGCTTTTACCCATAAAGGGTCAATAGAGCACCAAAATGGAGCCCATGGCCTCTGAAGTGCGGATAAGAGTATCATTCAAACTAGAATTTCAGGTCAAAGTTCCTGTGCCAAGCAGACTTGTTGGTCATAATCTTTGAGGCAGCGAGGAGCTGGTTTCTCCTCTAAATATACCAAGAGAACATTATTATTATTATTATTATTATTATTATTTATTTTTGTAGAGCGCATAGTCACCCAGAGGTATCCCAGCGCTAGGAACCCTAACTCTACAGTTCAGCGGGCCAGGGGCAGAGAGAAAAAAGAGGGGGGGGGAACAGAGACTCAAAATAAGGGGAAGGCATAAAACATTAGGGAAAGAGATGAGTCTTTAGCTGCTTCCTGAAGCGCAGGTATTGTGATTCGAGTCGCAGGTCGCGGGGGAGCGAGTTCCAGAGGCGTGCAGCTTGGACCGAGAAACGTCTTCCTCCTGATCGGGCTTTCTTGAATCTGGGGGTGTTAATGAAGTTTTCTGTGTCTGAACGGAGGGATCTTGTAGCTTTATAGGGGGTGATGAATTTGCTAAGGACTGGGGGGCCTTGATTTTGCAGTGATTTGTGGACTAGGCATAAGGCCTTGAATTTGACTCGCTCCCTTATGGGGAGCCAATGGAGGAGTTTGAGAGCAGGTTTGGCAGAGGTTCTGGCAGGGGTATTTGTGATAATCCGGGCAGCGGTGTTCTGGATTCTCTGAAGTTTGTTGAAGGTCGCTTCAGGAGCGCCTAGATAGATCACATTACTGTAATCAAGCCTCGATATTATTAGGCCTTGGATTAGTAATTTTTGGGAGTTGAAGGGTAGGAAGGGCAGGACTTTCCTCAGAGATTTCAGGAGTCCAAAGCAGGTCCCGGCTACCTTCTTTGCCTGTATAGTGAATGAGAGGTCAGTGTCGATCCACACACCCAGACTTTTTACCTCTGCTTTTGGGTCAGGGGGAGGGCCCAGACAGGCTGGCCAGATGTTCGGGGAGAGTGAGATTCCTTTCGGGCCAAGAAGAAGGACCTCAGTTTTCGTCCCATTTAGCTTTAGGGCTGACCTATTCATCCAACAGTGGACCTGCGTGAGGCAGTTGTATAGGTCAGCTGTATGTTGTCTAGGGTGGGACAAAGACACCACTAGTTGTGTGTCGTCAGCATAGCTGACGACGCTCACTCCGAATGGGGTGATGACCTCCTCCAATGTGGACATATAGATATTAAATAATGTGGGGCTCAGGGAGGAGCCTTGAGGCACACCACATTGGAGGGGCATTTCGGAGGAGCAGGCGTTCTTCTCCCAGATCTGGTAGGTCCGTTGGGCTAAAAAGGATGAAAGCCAGGATAGGGCTGAGCCTTCCACACCAACTCTTTTGAGTCTTTTGATGAGGAGTTGGTGGTTAACGGTATCGAACGCCGCACTTAGGTCGAGGAGGATCACTGCCACTGATCCTCCCCCATCCAATAGCGCTCTGGCCTCCTCTACCGCTGCCAGGAGGGCGATGTCAGTGCCCTGCCCTGGTCGGAAGCCCGTCTGGGAGCTTTTTAGCTTGTTGTTGACCTCCAGAAACTGCAAGAGTTTCCTATTGACCAATTTTTCAGCAATTTTGCTGACTCCTGGGAGTAGGGAAATGGGCCTGTAATTAGCCAGATTTTCAGGGTCGAGGGATGGTTTCTTTAATAGGGCTTTTACGACGGCCGTCTTCCAACTCGGGGGTACAGCTCCTTGTTGGAGTGAGGCGTTGATCAGATGAGTGAGGGGGGGGATGATCATGGGGGCTACCTCCTTGAGGATCCGGAGGGCGGGGTCCCTAGGGGATCCGCTCTTCATGGATTTAAGCGTGTTTCCTACTTCTTCTGTTGTAACTTGGCCCCACGAGGAAAGACAAGTAGGTGATGTAGGGCATGAGAGAACGGTTTCTTCACACGGACTCGAGGGGGGAATTGAATCCAGAATTGTTTGGATTTTGTCATGAAAGAAATTAGCCAGTAGTTGGCATTTCTCCTGATCGGCTTTAGGATCGGAGGGGTGTCCCGGTCCCTGTTCTGGGGTTTTTAAAAGCTCTTTAAGGATGACATATGATTCCTTGCTGGAGCATCCCGCTTTCTCTATTCTCTCCTGGAAGAACGCGCTTTTGGTTTTTCGGATAGCGGTTTTATAGGATAGAAGAGAAGTAGAGTAGATGTTTTTGTTAATTTCCGATTTGTCTCTTCTCCAGGAGCGTTCCGTTCTCTTACACTCCTGGCGCAGAGCTTTGAGCTCTGGGGTGTACCATAGAGCAGAAGATAGTCTTTTAGGATGTTTGAGGGTCGCAGTTTTTGGGAGCAGTGTATCTAGGGATGAGGTGATCCACTCATTAAACTGCTTGTCAGCCATGGTAGGGTCGGAGGAGAGCTCGGGGATGGAGTCTGTAAGGGCGGCGGCCCATTCCTCAGGTACCAGTTTGCGCCATCGTCGGTCAGTTACCTGAATTTTAGAAGTTAGGGGGTTCGTAGTGGGAATTTCCCAGGAGATAGGGACCAGAAAATGGTCCGTCCATGGGAGGGTCACGGGTGGTTTGGTGGTCATGGTTGCTATATTGGTGAGGATGGGGTCCAATAGGTGTCCCTTCTCATGGGTGGGCTCGTTGTTCACCAGTCGGATATTTAGTGATGTTAGGTCTTGCCGAAGGTCAGAGGCTAACCGATCCGTAGGGTCCGTGAAGTGGAAGTTTATGTCCCCTAGCATAAGGAAGTTGGAGGTGAACGAAGCTAGTTGTGACACTGATTCGATGACGGCATTAATAAAATTCCCAGGAGCACCTGGGGGGCGGTAGATCAGTAGCCCTGCCAGGGAGTGAGCTGGGGAGGTTTGGATGGAGAATTGACAGCTCTCGCAATCCTCGATATAGGCGTTGGAAATTCTACAGGTGAATTGTTCCCTGAAAATTATAGCTACCCCCCCTCCTCTCCCTTTGGGTCTGTGTAAGGCTTGACAGAGATACCCTGTGGGAAGGGCCGTAACGATGTCCGAGTCGGTGCTATCTGATAGCCATGTTTCCGTTAAAAACAGTAGGTCGAGATCCTGATCTTGAATTAGTAGATTGGTTTCGATCGCATGTTTAGGGAGGGAGCGGCAGTTAAGAAGTCCCATCTTCAATGCGGGTTTTGTCGAGCTCAGGGGGGTCGGATTGCAGCGCAAACAATTCGAGAAGGTGTTACCTTCAGTATGCGTGTGGTAGCAGGCAAGGATTTTCTTAGGTTGTAGGGCGCGCAATGCATCTCCCGTATACATCACTCGATCCTGAGGGCCACCAGGCAGAGTCACTGGGCCTGGGACCGTCTGGGCCCGGACGGGCCCAAACGGGATTGATTTTGGCGCACCTTCGGCGCGCTGACGGCGAGCCCGCTGCGCCCGTCCGCTGCACTCCCTGAACTGACACATAATTTATGGACGGAAAGAGGATTGGTCGGAGGTGGGCGTGGCCACCCGGAGGGGGCGTGTCCTAGTCTCCTCGCTGCCGGTAATGGCGGCGTGCGCGTGGGTCCTGGGTTACACAGCGTTCAAATTGGCTGTTACCAGTGACACAGGTGAGTGCAGGGGGAGAGGTGCAAAGTGATTTTAAAAAACACAGATTCAACAATTTTTAAAAAGATCAATCAATTTTTGTTCTTAGCGTCGCTCCCGGCTTCCGCCTCTGGAGAATTAGGGTCAAGTGCAGCTCTCGTGGTCAGAGCGCGCTTTTATCTATTTTGGTCGGAGGTGGGCGTGGCCACCCGGAGGGGGCGTGTCCTAGTCTCCTCGCTGCCGGTAATGGCGGCGTGCGCGTGGGTCCTGGGTTACACAGCGTTCAAATCGGCTGTTACCAGTGACACAGGTGAGTGCAGGGGGAGAGGTGCAAAGTGATTTTAAAAAACACAGATTCAACAATTTTTAAAAAGATCAATCAATTTTTGTTCTTAGCGTCGCTCCCGGCTTCCGCCTCAGGAGAATTAGGGTCAAGTGCAGCTCTCGTGGTCAGAGCGCGCTTTTATCTATTTTGGTCGGAGGTGGGCGTGGCCACCCGGAGGGGGCGTGTCCTAGTCTCCTCGCTGCCGGTAATGGCGGCGTGCGCGTGGGTCCTGGGTTACACAGCGTTCAAATCGGCTGTTACCAGTGACACAGGTGAGTGCAGGGGGAGAGGTGCAAAGTGATTTTAAAAAACACAGATTCAACAATTTTTAAAAAAATCAATCAATTTTTGTTCTTAGCGTCGCTCCCGGCTTCCGCCTCAGGAGAATTAGGGTCAAGTGCAGCTCTCGTGGTCAGAGCGCGCTTTTATCTATTTTGGTCGGAGGTGGGATTGGCCACCCGGAGGGGGCGTGTCCTAGTCTCCTCGCTGCCGGTAATGGCGGCGTGCGCGTGGGTCCTGGGTTACACAGCGTTCAAATCGGCTGTTACCAGTGACACAGGTGAGTGCAGGGGGAGAGGTGCAAAGTGATTTTAAAAAACACAGGTTCAACAATTTTTAAAAAGATCAATCAATTTTTGTTCTTAGCGTCGCTCCCGGCTTCCGCCTCAGGCGAATTAGGGTCAAGTGCAGCTCTCGTGGTCAGAGCGCGCTTTTATCTATTTTGGTCGGAGGTGGGCGTGGCCACCCGGAGGGGGCGTGTCCTAGTCTCCTCGCTGCCGGTAATGGCGGCGTGCGCGTGGGTCCTGGGTTACACAGCGTTCAAATCGGCTGTTACCAGTGACACAGGTGAGTGCAGTGGGAGAGGTGCAAAGTGATTTTAAAAAACACAGATTCAACAATTTTTAAAAAGATCAATCAATTTTTGTTCTTAGCGTCGCTCCCGGCTTCCGCCTCAGGAGAATTAGGGTCATGCAATATAAAGACCTTGGGCCTCATTTATGACTTTTTGCCGTAGGGAAGCGCAGCAGGCCTTCCTGCTGCGCTTCCCTACGGCAAAAGAAAAGGGCAGAAATGCGCCGTATCTATAAGATACGGCGCATTCCTGTCCTTTTCCCCTCCGCCGGCGCACAATGGGCTGCCTGTGCCAGCGCAGGCACCCTTGCACAATGGTGCAAGGGTGCCTGCGTTGCGGGGAAGATTATTTTTGTACAGGAAGGGAAACCTTTCTGTACAAAAATAATCACAAGAGGCTTTTCCTCTTTCTATGTGTGCTGTAGAATGCAGCACACATAGAAAAAGGAAATACGAGGAGAAATAAAGATATTTCTTCCTGTTGCGCCTCCCTTACGCCTCCCCTGGGGAGGCGTAAGCTTTTGGCACTGCTTCAGAGTTACGATTTCTCGTAAATCTGGGGCAGTGTCAAAAGGCCATGGATGTTGCTGGGAACGCCCCCAGCAACACCCATTGCACACCCCTTTAACGCAGAACACTGCGTTAAAGGGACTGATATTTATCAGGCAGCAGTACGTCACAAAAACTGGCGTACTGCTGCCTCATAAATGCCACGCTGGCTTCTGCGCCACGGAACTTCATGAAAAGTGAAGGACGCCAGTTTCTCTGCTTTCCTACGGACTTTGCCAACAGCTAGCGGAACCCGCTCCGCGGGTCCCGTGTCGCAGGAGGAGGCTAATCCAGGCTGTTATCTGCTGGGCGGTGAGTGTGCGACAGGGCTGCTAGCTGCAACCCGGACTCAGTCTCCCAGGAGTCCCGGGTTGTCCAGGCCGTTCCAGCTGGCCTGCTCTCCCTGACCGCTCCCCCCAGCCCCACCCGCCTCATAAACTGCGGTGATCCTCGTTTGCCCTGGGACCTTGAAGGACGCCAGTTTCTCTGCTTTCCTACGGACTTTGCCAACAGCTAGCGGAACCCGCTCCGCGGGTCCCGCGTCGCAGGAGGAGGCTAATCCAGGCTGTTATCTGCTGGGCGGTGAGTGTGCGACAGGGCTGCGAGCTGCAACCCGGACTCAGTCTCCCAGGAGTCCCGGGTTGTCCAGGCCGTTCCAGCTGGCCCGCTCTCCCTGACCGCCCCGCCTCTTCCTCTCTTGTCAGTATATTTCCGGCTTGAGTGTCCAGCTGCGCGGGAGCGCGCGGGAGGGCGCCGGGAGAAGCCCGGGACAAGGGCGGGACCGTCTGTGGCCGTCAGGGGCCAAAGGAGGCTGGGCTGGGCCATATCCCTTACCTTTTACTTCCAACTTCTATTCTGATTAAGGTGATGCCCTCGCCGGCACCACGTGAAACTCCATCAAGGGAGGGGGGCAGCAACACAGGGACGCTGGACAATTACTTTAAATCTGCCAAGGGAGATGCGGGCAAAGAAAACTCTCTGGAGAGACGTAGGGCGGAGCGACGGCGCTCCATTGAATCCATGAAGAGTAGACCCTTGACAGAGATTATCCCGTATCCTATCTCCCAAGAGGAAGGTACGCCCCCCAACAGCTTAAATCCCCCGACTCTTGAGGATTTCCCCCTTTTACTTCGGGAAATGCCTAGCACCCCTGGGTTGGTGCCTGGAAAGTTTATAGACACAACTCCTCCCATGACATGCGTTACCCCCGTTAATTTGGTTACCCAAACTCCCCCTTTGCATGTAACTAAGAAGAGCAAGCCAAAACAAAGTGTTGTGGTGGAGTTGCATAGGCCTCCACCTAGCAAACGCAGTAGAAAGTCAATGGGGGGGCGGGGGAAAATCAAACTATCCCATTTAGATTTTGGTAAAAAACATATAAAGGCACTCCAATCTGGGAAGGATAATGAGACTGTGCCTATCGCTCTCCCCTCTAAGGTCCCAAGCTCCAACATAGCTGTTACCAACAACGATCCAGTGGCCAATACATCTAATACAAATCCCCTTCTCACATCTATAGGGAGTATAGAATTCCTATTTCGTTCCCTTCTGCAGCCCATTAGCGATAGCCTGAAAAAAGTTGAGATTAGGCTCACTTTACTAGAGACATCTCTTACTACCTTGAACACCTTAGTTAGTAAGCAATCCAAAAATGTGGGACCTCATCTCCCCGCAGGAAACCTTCCTAAAATAGGAGCCTCACAGGGTGCCAACAAAGTCCCCCCTCAGAGTGCGCCTACTGCCCCCCCTCCCCCTGCAGCCACTAATGGCTATTTCAGTCCAGGCACCGCGCAATAACTCAACCAATAGGCCTTCACAACCAATAGACTCTGCCCCTCAAAGTTCCCAGACAGGGATTAATGATGGCCACCTAGAAGCTGGCAGCGCCCCCTTACTCTCCCCGGGTCGGCCAGCCCCAAGACCACGGAGACCAGATCTGCCGCCAGAAGCTAATAGTCTAACGGTGGTCCTAGCAGGCGCCCCCCATCTAAGAACAGGGGAAAATGAAGATTACCAATCCCTAAAGAAAAAGGTCATTAAATGGCTAAATTGGAACCGACCCCTACCATCCCATTTTAATAATGAGATTATTATGGTTAGAAGGGTCCCTTGGTTAGGGAAGACCAGAAAAACAATAATAGGGGACTGTATTTTGGTAACTTTTATAGGTCCGGGCACTGTTCTGCATATCTGTGAAGGAATAAATAGATCACTGGATTCCACTATTCAGACCCTTCCAGTATCCTTCTTCTTCCCCCCTATTCGCATGCACTATGTTCCACCGCATGATGAATGGATAAGGGTGGAACGTAGACGCAGACACAAGGATTATGTACAACGCCCAAATCTTCAATTGCCGGACACACCCTATTTCCACTTCAACCGTTTCAATTGCTTGAATGGCTTGGATGGGGTTGACTGACTTTCCGCTCACAAGCCAGTGACCCGGGACAACAGCTCCTGCAGACTTTTTGAGCCATCTACCCCGATTGCTGGTAAAACCCCTGGTCCACTGAACAATCCAGTGTCTCTGGATAATGGCACCAGCGGACTTTCTGATCCATCTGCACACAATGTTGACAATGCTTCTGGAATATCGAATGAGTCAATGCTTGTGGAGAACGGCTCCTGTAGACTTTCTGAGCCATCTGCCCCTACTGTTGGTAATGCGTCAGAACTTCCGATTGAAGTAGTGTCTGGAACCATCTCCTCCAACCCTTCTGGCACGGCAACTGACACCCCTGAACACTTGAGGCTAATTTGCTGGAATGTTGCTGGACTGGCCAACAAATTGGGTGACCCGGACTGGGCAAATTATATCGAGACTGGAGACGTATGTATGTTCCAGGAAACCTGGGCCAGAGAGGACTATGGTCACCAAGGCTACATGTCATTCTTCATTCCAGCGAGGTGGGAAGGCAAAGGCCGCCCGTCAGGGGGGCTTACGACCTGGGTCGCATCTCATCTGGGCTGCGTGGCAACACGGTTGTCGGCTAACTCCGAAGACATACTTGTGGTTTCATTATCATGGCCTAACCAAGCTAAACTTGTGTTTATTAACATCTATTCTAGGCCAGTGGGAATTGCAAAGGAATCACCGACCATAGAAGAACTCTCGAACTATATATCTGAACTACCGAGTGATTCATTTTATGTGGTGGGAGGGGATTTTAATTCTCACTTCGAGCCACTCCCTGGCCTTCTGGACGGGTTATCATCGGAAGAAGAGGCCAGATGGGCAGTGCCCTCAGTGGAAGCTCCACCTCCGAAGGCTTGGACCCCACTAGCACTACAAATTACAGCCCTCACCCTAAAGTTCGGAATTAGAGCTTGCAACGGGCGAATGAAATCCGACATACCCAGTAAAACCACCTATAACAGACTGGGAAGAGAGTCCCGTCTGGACTATGTCTTGGCCCAAATAGTGAAGTGGCCGACAATCCAGGACTTTAGGGTGATGGAAAGGACCGATAGTGACCACAATGCACTTGAGCTTGACCTTGTCCACCCTGGCCCCCAAGCTCCCGCGACTAATGCGGAAGGGAACAAACCTGCGCTTCTCCTGGATAACAGCAAGAGAAGAATCAGGTGGGAGCACTTGGTTACAAGCAAGAATAAACTCCTCATGCTCTATGATGGGATAACTCCCATCTTGGAAACTGTGGGGAGCTTGGATACCGAGGCAAACAACAAAGACTCTCAGGCCAAATTGTACAAGGCTCATGAGGACCTTATAAAAGCTGCGGCACCTCATTTCACTTGTAGCTCACGAAAGCCAAGAGGGGGGCGGCTAGGCAAAACATCATGGTATAACCTAGCATGCAGACGGGCAAAAACAGAACTCCTCAGACTAATCAAGGAGGGTCCAGGGGGGGATAGCCTTAAAGAAAGCAGGCGAGCTAACAAGAAACTCGTTGCCCACGCTAAGGCCGAATGGGAGGAAAATCAGTGGGAAGAACTCACCAAGGCCCTAGCGATCCAAAACCAACGTCTGTTTTGGAGGATAGTGAACGGGGGGTCGGGGAATTTACAATCGGCACTAGAGCCTAACATTGCCCCAGGGGTGTGGCAGGCTCACTTCCAGTCTCTATACAGCTCTGAGCCGGGAGAATCTCCTGCTGTCACTGAGGTGGGCTGGCCGGGCTATGAAGGGGAGCCAATAACGCTGGGCGAGGTCACTGCTGCCATCTCAGGTCTGGCTTCCGGAAAGGCGCCGGGACTGGATGGCTTACCTGGGGATATGTTTAAACAGGAGCCCACTGTTTGGGCGCCTTACCTTGCCGCCCTTTTCAATGGAGTTCTTGGCGGCATGGAAATCCCTAGTACTTGGCTGGGGGCAGAGGTGGTCCCCATCTTTAAAAAGGGCTCGCCTCTCCTCCCAGCCAACTACAGACCAATCAGTTTAATAGACGTAGCACAGAAACTGTTTGGTAGGGTTTTGCTGAATCGGCTCCAGGACTGGATGGAGGAGGTGGGCGCCCTTAGTTCCTACCAGGCGGGATTTAGGAAGGGGGTATCCACAGTGGACCAGGTTTTCAGATTGAACCTAATCTATTGGAGGGCAGCAAAATTCGAGGGCGGTAGTCTGTACACAATTTTTGTGGACTTACGGGCCGCCTTCGACCTGGTGCCCAGGGGGAAACTTTGGAGCGTCCTGGCAGAGATGGGCGTTCCCCCGGACATCCTCTTGATCTTACAGAGGCTGCACCACAATAATTACGCCCGAGTGAGGTGTGGGAGGTCGGGGGAACTGACCAATAGATTCCCCGTTGGCCGGGGGGTAAGACAGGGTTGTGTGTTGGCACCGACCCTGTTTTACCTCTTCGTCAACGGGGTAATCGCCCATCTGAATGCCACTGACTATACTGACGCCCCCAAATTGAATGGCAGCAGGGTGCCCGCAATTATGTTTGCGGACGACACCCTGCTGCTATCCAAAACACCTATGGGTATACAGAGGATTCTTGATTCCTTTGTGGCCTTCTGTACTGATAGGGGGCTAGAAATTAATGCGGCAAAAACCAAATTCATGGTTTTGAATCCGAGCCAAAAATTGCGGCCGAATCCGCAATTGGGAGCTGTACGGCTCAAGAGAGTAGCCACCTTTGAATACCTTGGTGTGACTCTTAACGAAACCATGACTTGGGGATCTCACCAGAGTAGGGCAAACCTCAAACTCATACAAACCACTGGGGGCATCGCCCGGATGATGACCGGCTCATCATACCGTCCATTGGGGGCACTAATCCAGATATACAATGCCCAGGCTAGGGGAGCGATCATGTATGGGGCGGAATTGTGGGGTCACACACCTTGCCGGAGTCTGTCACTAACGGAAAACAAGTTTATAAGACAGATAGCCGCACTCCCGCCCAGCACCCCGCTCCTCCCCTTGAGACTTGATTTGGGTTTACGACCGTTAGCAGATGAAATAAGCCTGAGACCCATAGCCTTCTGGCGTAGGCTGTGGAGCAGTAATGATCTTGCAGAATACAGGGCGGAACTGGTCGAATTATTGAATCACCCAAAAGCGCTCCGTATCCCCTGGGTCAAAAACATCCAAGTCACTTGCATGGAATTAGGGCTCCCTGATTTATGGACTGAGCCGGCGAATGCCGCATTAAACATCTCCAAAAGGTCCCTGGCTAATGTATATCACGAACACAAATTAGCTAGGGCCCAAGCTACCCAGGCAGAAGGGTCCTTATCCTCTGTGTTTTTGCAAAGCAAGGATCTTTATAGGTTTGAGAAGGTACTGGATCCTATTTCCCCTGTACTCGCTAGAAAGCTGTTTCTCCAGTGGAGATACGGCACACTGCCCTTCCGGTCCTTTACAAGCACCTGGTCATCGTCTTCCTCCACAAAGCAGTGTCCGGTTTGTGATGCAATGGAGGAAACCGACTTGCACGTGGCTTTCTTCTGCCCAGCCTACAAGGTAGCAAGAAAATACTGGCTCCTCCCGTTGATAAGGAATATGGGTTGCAGGGAATACGCACCAATGTACAGGATTTTAAAATCTGATGTCTCTGGCCCAACTGTTTTTGCATTAACAAAATTTCTTACCAATGTTTGGCATACGCGTAACCGTATTTTAAAGGTGTTGGGTCCTTCTTAAAAATTTTAGATGCATAGTCTGTATAGCATTTTTAGCACATGCATTTCAATGGCTTTATCCTTTTATGAACTGATTTATCTGTGATTGTATATGTGTATTGTGTATCTTTTATGGCCAAATGGCCGAAATAAAGATTGGAAATGAAAAGTGAAGTTCCGATGGCGCAAGGGGCCTCATAAATGAGGCCCCATGTCCTTCACAGTCATCTCTCAATCTCAGAAACATCTGCTGCCTGTAGGCTTCAGACAATGTGAAGGCTAGTCTCTTGTGTATTGGTTTATTTGATTATTTCCTCATTTTAACACTTCTTTTGCATCCTTGATGTGTCTTTAACAGTAGATTAGAGCTCTCAAGGCGAGTTAACACGTTAGATCATTTTATAGGAAGCACTATAGAGCGATCAGTGATGATGACCACCCTACCTACAGGACTGTTATCAAAGGTTTAATAAATATTTTTTCATGGGAATTCCTGACCTGGAGATGGTCTCAGATCCCCACAAAAAGCAGTTTTCCTCCCATTTTATGCTTTGCTTGGGAGACAGCTAGTAGTAGCACAAAATGGGAAATACCTTGCATAAAACGTTTCGGCGATTGTGGCAGGATGTTATATTTACTGGTTGCAAAATACTGGTCGCCATTTGTAACTAGTATTTTAGTGACCCCTAAAGAATTTTAAGAACCAACCTATTTACTAATAGGTCAGTTCCTAAAATCCTGAATCGACTGCGTCGGATTCCGACCTACCTCATGAATATTAATGAGGTCGATCGTAAATTGCGGCTGACTACAGCCAGCAGAACACCATATCTGTGACTGCTGTTTAATAAAGCAAACGTTATTTAATGCAGTCCATTTTCCCGGACTTTGTTTATAAAGAAAATAGGGATTTTCTTTGTTTGTTTAAGAGTTGCCAGTGATCACCTGGACTGCTGCCTACTCTTCAATATTTATTTTTAAAATTAATAATATGAATGCGGTCCCAGTGGGACCCCTTTCCCCTTGGCAAATGCATTACCACCTCCTTTGGGGTGTTGGTAAAATAGTTTGCTACTGGATTTTAACATTGATAAATAACATACCAATTTGGTATTAGGAAGGGACGCCTATAATACATTCCTTTTAGATGCCGAATTCGTATTAATTCATAATCCTGTTTTAAGAGATTGAAAAACTTTTCTGACTCTTAAAATGGGATACGTATATAAGAATAAGCATTTTAATGGTCGCAAATGCTAAACTGGAGTGTTTGCGACCTTTAAAAATGTAAGTACATCTGGCCCCTATATCTGCATGAAAAGGAGCAAAGTTATTATTAAGGCCCTGATTACTAGTGGGTAAGAAAATTATGGCCCGATGGTGTCGTGTTGTGGCTCGGGCAGGAAACACAGGACACACGGTGAGGGTGATCACGTTGTTTATTCTTGTTTGGGGAGCGGGTCACTGCACGTCTGTCCTCTTCGGTGTCTGACGTCGTCTGTCCACTTCCTGTCCTCTACAGGATGTCGTGTCCAGTGACCTGGTCACTGTCCTGTGACCCACAGGGTCCTAGTGCCCTATGTCAGTGGTCACTGTCGCCCTACAGGCACGGTTGCCACATCTCCCCCCTTGTCATAACAAAATTCTTTGTCACATGCACAAAGTCTTGGTACATTATAGAGGTAGTAATGGAGGGAGAAAAAGAAAAAGAGAGAGAGAGAGAGAGAGAGAGAGAGAGAGAGAGAGAGATTCTCTACATATCTTCAATCAGTCTTTTTGGCTTCTTGCACCTTCTGCTTGGTCTCGGCTCTCTGCTAGGTTCTTGTCCTCCGTTGCTTGGTTCTTGTCCTCCGTTCTCCCCTTTTGGTGGTATTGTCTCTCTGCTAGTTCCTTGCTCTCCTTTTTCCACCTTCGGTGATGTTGCCACTAGTCCTTCCTCTTCCACCTTGAGCTCCTTGAAGTGGGAGCTGTTTCTCGTTATTCTTTGATGGTCGGATGCTGCCGTCACCATTGACCCTTTTACATTGGTCACAACTAGCGGATCCTTTGAAAATGGACTGCCCGACTTCCGTTGTTGTCTCTGCCTCACTACCACCAGATCTCCTTCGTTTAGCTGATGTTCAGATGCGTTTCTCCTCTTGTCAGCATATTCTTTCATTTTCTTCTTGGCTTCATGATCTCTTTCTACCATGTCATTTCGATCCGTGCTTGCCTTTGCATCTAGTTGAGGCAGTCTTGTTTTGCTTGATCTTCCCAACACCAGTTCCGCTGGGCATCGACCAGTGGAGCTGTGAGGGGTGTTTCTATAATCTCTTAGCACTTGACATAAGGCTTGTCCAATTGATATCTGTGTCAATTTTGCACGCTGAATGGCTTTCTTTATAGTCCACATAAACCGTTCGGCCATTCCATTGGCCTGTGGCCACAGGGGTGTTATTTTCCGATGCTTGATCCCCAAATATTCCATGAATCTACGGAATTCTTCTCCAGAAAACGGAGGGCCATTGTCTGTTTTCAATGTTTGTGGGGAGCCCCAGGCGGCAAATATGTCGTCTAACGCTGGTAATGTGGCACTTGCTGATGTTGACGATACTTCTCTCACGATTGGAAATCTTGAAAATTCATCAATGACCACTAGCAGGTACCTTCCAGTCTCTAATGGCCCATAAAAATCTGCTGCCAACTCAGTCCATACTGCCGGTGGTAGTTCTGACATTTGCAACGGTGCTGGCTTGGCAGGTGGTCCCGTCACTTGACAGACATGACAGTGTGCTACTTCTTCTTCCACCATGTTGTCCAGTCCTGGGAACCATACCTTTTCTCTCAACATCTTCTTTGTCGCTACAATGCCTCGATGTGATTCGTGAGCTTAGTTCAATCGTTCTCTTTCTTAGTCGATAGGGTATCACAATTCTTGAACCTCTCATCAGGATTCCGTTCTCAGTTTCAGACAGTTCTTCACTTATCTTTTTGAAAGCCAGCAGTTCTTCTTTGATGACCCCTTCTCCTGCGGGGCTGTTGTTGTTAATGTGTCTCCAACTCTGTTGCCGTACTACGTTCCCGATTGCTTGCATCGTCGGATCTCTTTTTGTTTCTCGCTCTAGTTCTGCAATCGTTATTGACGCCGGGGTGTTCTGTTTTAAAATGAAATTTAGATATTCTTCTGCCATGGTGGTGCCACTTTCTCGATGGGGAAGCGGGTGTCGTGACATGTAATCCGCGGGGTTGTGGTCCTTTCCAGGCTTGTGGACAATCTTGAAGTTGTAGTCCATCAGTCTGATCCCCCATCGTTCAATCCTTGGTGGTATTTTGGCGTTCGGGTTTCCGTAGATGGTAACTAGTGCTTGGTGGTCTGTTATAATCGTGAATGGCTTCCCATAGATGAACATGTGATAGTGCTCACATGCCCATACTACCGCCAAACTCTCTTTTTCTGGTTGTGAGTATGCTCTCTCAATGTCCGATAAACTCTTGCTTCCATACGCTACGATCTGTCGTGGTGAGTCTTTTCCAGGCTTATGTTGTGCCAGTATTGCTCCAAGACCTACCGGGCTGGCGTCCACTGTCAATTCAGTGCATAGGCTCGGGGCAAAATATGCCAGGTGGTCTACTGCCGTTACTGACGCCCTTATTTCTTCAAATGCCTTGCTGCATTCTGTGGTCCATTCGAAGGTTTGGCCCTGCTTCGTTAATTCTCGCAGTGGGGTGCTCACTGTTGCGAAGTCCTTGATGTATCGCGCCCAATAGCTGGCAAGGCCGAGGAATGAGCGCACTTCAGCTACATCTTTTGGTTCTTTTGCCTTTTCGAGGGTATCCACTTTGCTGCGATCTGGTCTCATTCCTTTCTTCGAGAAGATGTGTCCGAAGAACACCAGTTCTTTTCTTCCCAATTCACATTTCTTTTCATTCACTGTTAGGCCCACTTCTGCTAGCTGTGAGCATACTTTCCTCAATGCTTTGTCGTGTTCTTCATCTGATTTGCCAAATACCAGGATATCGTCACTGTAGTTCAGGCTATTTTTGATTGGTCTAATGATCTGTCTGATTGTTTCCTGGAAGATCTCAGCTGCTGATGATATCCCAAAGCTTAACCGCTTGTAGCGAAATAGACCTAGGTGTGTTGAGAAGGTTGTTATGTATCTGGACTACTGGTCCAGTTCCAGTTGGTGGTACCCCTTACATAGGTCTAGCTTGGAAAATCTTCTCATTCCCGTCAGGCAGCTAATCATGTCATCTAGATGCGGCCCCGGATGTCGTTCTCGTCCAATGGCTGTGTTGGGGATTCTCATGTCCACACATATTCTAATTTGTGCAGTGTCCTTTTTCGGTACAGCCACTATTGGGGACACCCATGGCGTTGGCCCTTCAGCTGGCTCGATGATGTCTTGTTCTAGGAGCGCCTTTATTTCCTCTTCTACCTGAGGTTGTAGATGGATGGGTACCCTTCGGTGATGTTGGGCGACCGGTCTGACTGATTCATTAATGTGCAGTGTTATCTGTCGTCCTCTCAGCTTTCCAAGACCTTTCGTTAACTTTGGGTACTCCTGTAAAATGTTCTCTTTGTCTGATACATGATATGTCATCTGTAGTAGGCCCATGACCTTCGCTGTGATATTGCTTAGCAAACATGGTGCAGGAATGTCTCCTCGTAGCACATGAATTTCTTCAGTGACGGTCTTGCCGTTGTGTGTCATGGTGTCCGTGAATTTTCCCATGTTTGTTACTGGATTTTGTGCACCCCAGGTAAATTCTCGTATGCTTGATGGTTGTAGGTGTGGTTTTCTCTTCATTTTTTCGTATTCAGTGGCGCACATAATGTTACACGTGGCCCCACTGTCTAGCACAAATTCCGTTTGGTGTGGTCCTACGTCTATGGTCACCCAGTCCGTCTTTTTTAGTGATTTCCTATCCACCAATCTGATGTATTCTTCCTCATGCCCTTCATCTGTGGACATGAGGTATAGGCGTTCCACTTTCTCTGTTGTTTCTTCTTCTTCCTCTCCCGACTCCAGCGACGAGCTTCTGGTGGTCGCTTCCATGTGTCGCACATGTCTGCTTGTTGTTGTTCTCGGCCTCCCTGGCCTTCCCCGTTCATTCTTGAATTGCATTCCTTGGCACATGGTGGCGAAATGGTTGCTTCTGTTACATTTGCGGCATGTTTGACCAAATGCTGGGCATGTCCCTCGATGTGGAAATTCCAACCCGCATCTGTAGCATTGGGACCCTTGTTTCCTTGTCGCCTGTTCCTTCGACCCTTTCTTCCAATTCCCGGTTCTGCTCATGTCTGTCATTCTGTGGACTTGCTCTTCTCTTCGGTCCATCTGTCTTGCATGCACCATCGCCCTTGCTTCCGCTCTCGCTAGATCTAGAATTTTTTCTAGAGTGATTGGTTCCTTTAGTATTCTCATACGAAAGTCTGTGTCACGACAGGCTTCTATCAGTCTGAGGCGGATGGCCTGCTCATTGTCGTATTTCTCAAATTCGCAATGAGCTACTAATTTCCTTAGCCTTGTTGCGAAATCATCCATTGATTCCTCTGGCTGTTGAAAAGCTATGTTGAAGCTGTATCTTTCAAAGTCGACGTTTCTTTGAGGGTCGAATTTATTTGTTAGACATTTCACTAATCCTTCGTACGTGTTCGTCTCGCTCTTTGGGAGTGTTATCAGAAGGTCATCCACTTCATCCCCCACCAAATTCAGGAATAGTCCTAGTTTCTTTCCTTCTACTACATCTGTTGCCTCCATGTATCGCTCAAACTTCACAATCCACTTCTCCCATCTTATTCCCACTTGTGGCTCTGATATGCTGAAGGGCATTGGTCTGCGATACTGTGCGCTTTGTTTTGTTTGTGGCATCTTTGCCCTCTTTTATGTTTTTATTTCCTTATATCTTTTAAATTTCTGACTTAATTCTCACTTTGGTATTTGTTGTTCCTTGTTCTGGGGATCCTTCTGTGTCCCTTTCCTTTCCTTTTCTCTTGTCTATTTCTCTTCATTCATTCTTTTTTTGTCTTTTGCCTGCCCCTAAAATGGCTGCCTTGTATTTTCACTGTTTCTTTTGGCTTCTTGTCACATCCAAAATGGCTGCCCTTATTCTCGCGAGACTTCGCGATCGAAATCTCGCGTTGCCTGTCCTCAAAATGGCTGCCGCGTTGCTTCTGTGCCCTTATTGGCTTTCCCGCCTGACTTTCCAATGGCAGCCGAGATTCTGTTCTTCTCGCGAGACCTCGCGCTTTTGTTTACGAGCGCGAGACCCTCGCGCTTCTAACTTCGGGCACTAGCGCTCTAGCGCTGTTCACTGAACGTCTTCTTACCGCGTTCAGGTGTTTTCTGTTGGACGCTATCGGGGTGGGCTCCCGTGTAGCTCCTTGCGTCTTTCCTCACCGCTGGCTTTGTTCTTCTTCCTCAGCACACGTCGGATGTTCTGCACACGCAAGTTCGGCACCCTTCGTCGCCAGATGTCGTGTTGTGGCTGTTGGGGCTCGCGCAGGAAACACAGGACACACGGTAAGGGTGATCACGTTGTTTATTCTTGTTTGGGGAGCGGGTCACTGCACGTCTGTCCTCTTCGGTGTCTGACGTCGTCTGTCCACTTCCTGTCCTCTACAGGATGTTGTGTCCATGACCTGGTCACTGTCCTGTGACCCACAGGGTCCTAGTGCCCTATGTCAGTGGTCACTGTCGCCCTACAGTCACGGTTGCCACATATGGGTCCTGTTACCCATTTTTAGGTGCTATTTATCACTTTCAATAAATTCCAAACCCCGGGATGTTGGATTTTTAAAATTATTTTTTAACACAGTTTTCTATAGCGCAAACTTGACCCGAATCGGGTATCAGAGTACTTTACATAGCATCAGTTGCATTACATGAGGAAGCATTTATTTTTGTTAGGCACGGGGAGATTAAGTGATTTGCCCAGAATCACAGGATGTTCAACGTCATTGCCGAGACTCAACCACAGTTCCCCCAATTCGAGGTCAACTGCCCTAGCAGTTAGGCCAACTACTCTCCCCTTGTCGCAGGTGTGATAAATACTGAATACCCGTCGGGGTCACTCATAATCAGGGTCCAGATCCAGGGGCATAGGAAGAGGGGTGACAAAATGGCAAAAATAATAAATTTTTGGGGCTCACAACACTTTTTTGGGAAAAATAATATTATTTAAAACGAGTTTAATAACTTCGTCTGACAATTAATTAACCTCAAGGGGGTGGGGTGGGGGGGGGTGGGGGTGGGGGGGGGGGGGGGGGGGGTTGTGACAAAAGATTTTCCAGATACCACCTGACCAGATCGAAAATGTAATGGCAACTCTTTTTTTAACATTCTTTTTATTGAACAATAGTCAGCTTTAACTAACATGATCCTATGCTTACAGCAAGTTGCATGTACTTTTATTAGCGTACACATTCCGCTAACACGTCTTGTAATGAGCACTCTTAAACGCATTCAAAAAGTACAATGTTAGCACTATTTTTAGTTGGTGCTAACAGGCAAAGATTTCCTGTGAAGTAAGTTGGAGTTCATTTTTTGAAGAGGTAACATCACTTCTATTTTGCTCTTTGCTCAAAATAAAAATAAAAATATTAAATGCATGACAATTCACTTAATGTAAATGTACCAAATGTAAAACGATTATTTGCAATTTCCGAGAAAAACTACTGACAGTCTCTCACCGGTTCAGCAATGCAAACAAATGACAACTTACTTGAAGAACTGTGCAATGGAAAGCTTTGGCTTTGCACAGCTACCAGTTCGTGTTGTTAAACATCTGGTTGCTAGCCTAGTTGAAAGGGATGGTTTCAGGTTCGCCCTAGAGGTAGATAACATGTGCCTTTGAAATGTTTAGACGTGCCTCGTTCTCTTTGTAGAAGGGGATTCCCTCTCTGCGGCGCCATCTTGGGACAGGCTCGGGCCTGCTTCCTCTTGCTGCTTGAGGTGACGTTCCCAGCCTCTCCAGCAGCTTGCTTGTTACCCACGCCCTTTTATTTGTATTTATGACTGCTAAGGTAGCACAGGCATCCCAAATATAAATCTGCACCTATTGATTAATGTAATAAAACAGAGTGTGATACAATGAGGCAAAAAAAACGTAACCTGGAGCTAGAAAACAGTGAAGGGCTGCAAGACAGATACAATCCTTAAGAAACCAGCCCTCTGCATCCAGAGATGCTAGTGAGAAAAGACTGGAGTTGAGTGCTTAATGAATGACTTCAGCCGAAGACCCCACGATTCACGGACTCGTCTTAAAAAGTCTGAAGAAGAGACAAAATCATTTTTGCGTCATACAAAGATGGAGCAGCTTGATTAAGGTGTGTGCTAGACTGGAATATGCCACCTTTTCCGTGTGTAGACTAAATAAGGGATCATTAGAAGTGAGAATAAGGCACCAAGAGAATAATATTTACAGGGACAGCTTAAAACATTGACGAGGGTTGCCGTACAGTTACCTGGCTGGTAATAATTGAGAAACATCAACCTTATGCGGAAGAGGTGCTTTAAAGGAAACCAGTGGAACGCCTGATCTCCCTGTTCTCAGTACCTGCATGCCCATCTAACCTCAATGCAGTGTCCAAAGAGGAAGTGACATAGTGAAGGGGGAAGTGGCAAGGTAGACATTTTCAAAGCATGCATTCACTGCTATAGTCTGCAGCTATTCGATTGCTCATTATCTTGGGCGACAATTTGTTTGATTGCTGACTTTCATTATTCTTTACTAAATACGGATTTTTAACCTTAAAGGTGAGTCCTGCTATCCAGGTATTTTCACAGCTGGCCAACATGGACTCTCCTGATCTCCCTGCTCTCAGTACCTGCATGCCTATCTAACCTCAATGCAGTGTCCAAAGAGGAAGTGACGTAGTGAAGGGGGAAGTGGCAAGGCAGACATTTTCAAAGCATGCATTCACTGCTATAGTCTGCAGCTATTCGATTGCTCATTATCTTGGGCGACAATTTGTTTGATTGCTGACTTTCATTATTCTTTACTAAATACGTATTTTTAACCTTAAAGGTGAGTCCTGCTATCCAGGTATTTTCACAGCTGGCCAACATGGACTCTCCTGGGTACACGAATATTTGCTTGCGTTGGACAGCAATACTTCACATAGCCCAACGGCGTCGTTTCAGGGTAAAAGGGGAGGGTGTTTGGGGTGTGACACCCGCAAATTAATACATTCCTGGTTTGATGGTGAGTCTGGGGGACCTGAATCAGGTCTGCTATGTCTGTGTCGGTTTATGTGGTCAAGCAGCAAAAATAAAAGACACAACAGTGACTTTTGATGTAAAATAGGAGAGCTATAGAGACAGAGATATTTATATGCAGCGGCTGAATTTCAAAATGTGAAACCAGATAACTTGAAACTGGATTTCCTACTTGTCCAAAGTCTGTGATCTTAGACATTTTATTTCACAGAGCCTCCTTTTTCTTTATTATCACATATGAGCGCACTTTGAGCGCACTTTTAAATACTTGAGTTCAGGATGTGCACCTTTTTATATTTGATTTAGTAGACTATAATGTTGCTTCATTGATAATAAGAACCGAGGCCAGGTTTCGGGTTTACATAAGTACTGACTTGCCTCTTAGTACACTAATGGCATTATCGTTGGGAGGAGAGCCATTATTATTTCTAAGTTCATGTTTAAAAACTATCACTTTTAATAAATGTCTGCCTACGCAGTGATATAATATGATGTACTAAGACGAAGCGCTTTCGAATGGAAATGCAATTAAATTTTGAAGAGACTGTATCATGTAGTTACATTATGTTTGTTGCACAATATACATGCCAAAGCTTTTCATGGCCTGACTCGTGCAAGAACTCTGCCCTATTGCTGGAACACCCATCTCTATTTGCAACTCCGGCTTAATACATGGGGCCGTCAGTCACTTGGTAAAATGATTTGTGAAAGGTGAGGACACAAAACATGAAGCCCTGCCTACATGTACTGATTTGACAACTCTCGTTCTCATCTACCGCTTGCCCTCATCAAGTGAACATCTTCTGCGTGCCCCATTTTTTTTTTTGTAAATATATTTTTATTGCAGATGTTCTTTTACACATATACATCGGTCAACAACTGTGTAATCATCATTGGCAGCGACGAGTCTATGAAATTCAAGTTACACAGCCATTTAGCCCACAACCCTGAGGTCGGGCGGCAAAAACCAAAACCGCAATGTGCATGCGCACTATATATTACAAGCCATGACCGGTCGTCAAAGGAGTCTTGTATCTGCTTTTCATTTACACCCTATACCCCAACAGACCAACTAAAACTCC
Source organism: Lissotriton vulgaris (assembly GCF_964263255.1). Classification (NCBI taxonomy): domain Eukaryota; kingdom Metazoa; phylum Chordata; class Amphibia; order Caudata; family Salamandridae; genus Lissotriton; species Lissotriton vulgaris. The sequence continues at coordinate 98,624,149 of NC_141697.1, forward strand.
CCCTGAGGACTATCTTCTGCGTGCCCCATTTAATCAATTGAGAAGTATTGTACATGTTCATTGGGAAAAAATAATTTTGACAATATCAAGAAGACTGTTTCTATGTCATTATATTTTTGTCTATGTATTGTTGTTGTTATATATATATATATATATATATATATATATATATATATATATATATATGACAATCTAAACTACTATTATGAAGAGAGAGCTGAAACCTTTGAGGCGGGTAATCTCAAGAAGTACAGCACCAATCACAACACCCAAGACAACATTGTAAAGGTCAGGGTAAGCAGATGGACATAGGCTATACATCAGCAAAACATATACTTTAGAAGGGCAAAGTACGTTGTTTCACAAAGTAGTCCCCTGGAAGTAGCACCAGCTCTGAGGTGGGCGTGTGCGTTCTGCGAGGGTGGGCGTGTGCGTTCAGCATTCACCATTGTAACGTCTGAGACGCCTACAGCATGAGAATAGCGCTATATCACCGTGAGAAAAGCGTTCGAGCGTGTCGTGAGGTGTGTTCTGCGAGGGTGGGCGTGTGCGTTAAGCATTCAGCATTGTAACCCATAGAGACGCCTGCAGCCTGAGAACAGCGTCCTATCACAGTAAGATTAGCGTTCGTGCACAACGTGAGGTGTGCGTGCCGTTCACCGTTGTTGTGGGCCTGTGCATTCTGAGACGGCTGCTGCATTGTAAAGCGGGGGGGGTCGCGTTCAAGACGGTTTGCTGTTGGACGAGGAAGCCGTGTGTGGTGTATCTGTGCACCACGCCATCTTTGGGGAGTGCGTGAAGCGACCAAGCCGGGACAGCTCAGGGGCATTCGCACACTGTCGCTTTCGAATAGGACAAACACACGGTCAGCCTTCGTAGAAGCCAGGACGGTAAATTTTTATTTCATCCCCGGACAACTTCGGGACGGGCTGCTAGTATTTAATAATTGCTGATTGTGTTCGGAATGAAAAGTCTTACATGATTGGACAAACAAAGCTTTAGACAGATAAAAGATAAAAAATACATCAAAAATATATTTTTCTAAAACGTAATGTGATATTTCATATGTTCAAGACTGTGATAAACTGTATTTGCACCTAGATGTTTGGTCAAATAGAAGCTTGCTAGTGGTCTTTTTACATAAAATTCTGATTTGACAACTCTACCATTAAGGCTTCTTGTAGCATGGTCGAAGTGCATGCTGTGAAAATTCATTTAAAATAAGTGAATCAAGGGCAGGGACTCCAGGCCATTGTGTTGCTCGTGACCATAGTCATGGGTTCCTAAGGAGAACTACCAAGCCCTGGTGGGACAGGCAGGGGTGGAGCTTCGGGGGGGGGGGGTGCTTGGGGTGTGACACCCCTGAAATGCGTTCTTGGTTTGGTAGGTGGATCTGGGGGACCTGAATTGGGTTTGCTATGTCTGTGTCTGGGTCTGTTTTTCTCATCATTGTAATTTTGCGAAGAGTTTTTAATTTGTTAATTTTCTAGTGAAGAACTTAAATGTATATAGGGACTGGTTTTCCAAAAATATAGTTAATCTGATCTGCACACATAGAAGTACTCCTAGAATGGGTGCACATTTACTACTTTTAAAGCTGAGTTAGTCTCTGGTATCCAAGCATACTAATGGCAATCAAACACCCAAAAGCTGATGGGATGAATGCTTGCAAATAATCTAACCATTGGCAAATCCCATGCGGTAGTATTCCAATGTATTGTTTTTCACCCACTGTGCCAATCTAGACAGAGGCCCACCTAATGCAAAGTAGCAGAGACCCAGCTCCTCATGGAAACAGTCCATCCCAAACCTTAGTCATCTCATCCATTTACCCTGTAGCCCACTGCTTATTTTAGTTGGGAAATTTGAGATTCACCCCCCTCCCCACCACCCTCCTCCCCACCACCCCTGAATCTCACCAGCTACTCTACACCCCATGCACAGCCCAATGCCAAAGGCATTTAATCCACTCTGCCTTCCACTGGCATGTGCCCTCTGTCTTTGGAATATCTTCGCTCATACGTCTTAGGGCTTGATTAAAAGTCAGGCAGTGATTGGAGGTGGAATATCAGGGTGAGAGATACTGATTCTCATGGGTATCTATCTACGCCTTAATTACCTACTGTTATACATTTCCAGTTTTCAAGGCTTGAGATAAGCGAATGCATGTGGCATCCACATTTCCTGGGTCCAGTTCAACATGTTTTCCCGATTCTGTGTCTTTTCCTTGATCATTGTAGTTAAAAACTCATTAGGTTTTACCTTGGGTATTCATGCAATCCTGCCCCCACTAAAGCTTGTAATTGGACTTTGCCAAATTTATAAAGGGGCCTTCTGAATTTCCATAAATATTTCACACCCTCATCATTACGGGAAACAGTCGGAACACCGCGGCCTCAGCCACGTGTGTTCCGACATCGCAAGCATAACCACGCTTGCCTTAACTACAGGAACAGGAGTTTTAGGGCTCAGGGCAGGGGACAGGAAAGGGGCAGTTTTCAGGCTAAGGGGGCAGTTCGGCTGGGGCAGGGGGGAGATGGAGGTAAGTTTTAGGGGCTGGTTGTAGGGCTCAGGGAAGGGGGCTTGGAGTAGTTTTTTGGGACAAGGGTGTTAGGTTTTGAGGATCAGGATGGGGGGTTGGGGTAGTTTAGAGGGCTTGGGTAGGTAGAATAGACTGCAGGAGGGCCACATTTTAGGGCTCAGGACAGTGGGGCAGGAGTGTGATCTTTCCACACATGTCCCTTCGCCAATCATGTCTTTACCACGAAATTGAGTGGTAAAGGCACAGTCGTGGTTAGGATCACTTGGTTGAGGCATGAGTTGTTGAGGCATTTGTTGTTCCATCACACAACCCATCATTACGAATGCTCTACCAAACAACTCCTTTCACATGTTTCTATTTACTTTGTTCCTCAAGAACACTTGGGCTACACAATGCATAGACGAATGCTTTATTTTAAAGAAATAAACCACATACAAATAAAACATTTTCTTTCTTATAGAAGTATATATGAGACCTGATATCTTTGACGTGTTTTTTCCCTACACTGTTTGCCTTCACTCCTGTTTTTACTGAACTGAATGTTGTTGACATTAGGACTCTGTGAACTTTACCTTTGCTAATCAGTGGCAATGTACTTGTGTTCTCTCCCTTGAGCATGGTAAACTTGGCATACACCTAACTGGCACATTCAAGTTATTTATACGTCTTTAGTGAAAGGCACTACATGTACCCAAGGTCTGTAAATTAAATACTACCAATGAACTACAGCACTCCATGTCCCACCCACTTGAGTAGGACTGTAAAACATGTCTCAGGCCTGCCACTGCAGCCTGTAGGGCAGTTTTAAAATACCATTCCGACCTGGCAAAATACCATTAAATTAGGTTACAGTAACCTATGTTTTTGTTGTACTTAGGAGAGGCAGTTATGAATATATGAAGCACTATTTAAAAAGACCTACCATTTTACCTTCCTTTTTGCTTCAGTCTTGGAAAAGTGCACCTACCTACTCCCAATATCAAAGAATATTTTATTTAAGAGGTTTCTTTACAACCTTGACAAAGGCATCCCCACTATATCGGGTCCACTACACCATGGACAATACATCATAAAAGCAAGCAGTGATAAAGTAATTTTATTTATTTTTTCCAAATTATATGCATTAGGCATTTAAAGTGTTACAATAATAAAAAGTAATACAAATTCTGCTGCCTAAATGTGGTATGGATATTGTTTCAAAAAGTAGTCCTGGAAAATTGCTATGTTAGACCCAAGTTGTGGTAGTGGTGAGTTGTGTTAGGGTCACAATTTGAATTTCAAAATTTTATGTTCAAACTAATTGTTTGCCAACTAAATGTTGTTCAATCTACAACTTTCACAATGCTTACATTTCAATTTAAATGTTGCAAACACATCAATATTATACTTTTAAAATTGGTTTATTAGTTGAAAGGGGTGGAAGCCCCGCTTAAATAATGAACACAGTACTTGTGAGGGTGTGTCACGTGGCTCAACTAGACCCAGGGAGGAATGCTGCCATTTTGTCATGTACACGTCTCCTAAGTTGCCTTCTCTTTCACACAATGACTTTTAACACACATTTGCATGCGTCACAGTTCAGGATTAGTTTCTCTGAAACTACTTTACTTACAAATTCCACGTAGTAAAAACACTATCACGACACCTGGAACATCTTGAACTAGGTCTTAACATACATTGTGCAGATGTGGTTGTTCGTTATTTGTCCATGAGGCAATGCAGCTATCAATAGATCATAAACAGTGGCGGCCTGACTAAGGTCCTGGCTCGGGAGCAAGGATGCTTTTTGTTATAAATAGACAAGCATTTCCGGATTGGGGCAGAGGAGAACTTGCTGTCAGTGCGAGGTCACTACACGCTGAAACTTCAGCCTAGCTGCTTGCTGATCCCTGTGCGAGGAGGGACATTCAACCTGTGACCAAGGTGGGGACCTGCATACTTTCCCTTCAGGTAATGGGGTTGGATCATCCAATAGGGTATTCTTGGCAGAACGCGCACACACCATAGACAACTAGGTTAGGAAATACATAGTAGGAGTATGCTTTATATTGTTTTATGTGCTCACATACATACTTTGTTTTTGCAAGATTGTGGAACTGTTTATTTTTTTCACTGTCCTTATACTGCTAATCACCTTTATCTGCTTCTGTCTATTGATCATTGCAGCACAGATATATTCTATACAAGAATCACGATGGTTCAATAAATATTGAAAACGCCCGTCTGTGTATTCCTTGTATATTTCTCTGAAAGAGAGCATGAGTGACTGAGCAAAAGGGTTCTAGATCTGTTACCACGATTCCTAGGTGAGAATGTGTTGTTATGTTCTGTGGTTGCCAAAACAATTTGCCACTTGCCTAGGTTTAGGAGTGCCTATGGTGGTACTGTGAGCTAGCTGGTCTCTAGTACAACATATCCTGAGGGGGTGCTTGAAATCAGTCTAGCACCATTCCAACATTGATACTGCCCAACAAGCGTGCAGTTTCTGCTGGAAAGTGAAAACTACACAACATGGATCCATCAACATTGGAAGATTGGGCTATTATTTAATGGATCATCACAGTAGTGCTCTCATGCATTCTCAGAGACCCCTACTTACCTCTTAACAGAAGACGTCTGCCGTGGTAGGGACTATCCTCCTCGGCTGATTAGGTAACCCTATGTATTGGCTGTAGGTTGTTCAAGCCGGAACTATTCAAAGTATCTATTCCTATTGTGTTACATTCTCTGTAATCCATTTTAGAATAATGTCTGAAAATGGGGGTGCAGCAGCAGTCAACATTCCTAAAAACTTCATACATGCGGTTACTCAGAAAGTACTACAACATGGTCTCGCACCTGCGGGTGGCGACGTCACCTTCGTGGTTGAGCCACATGAAGCATGTAGGACAGAGGCATTCTATTCCTGGATTTCATTCCCGGCTGCAGACAACACAACACGGTTATGTCACGCCTGCAAACAGGATGAAATACCAGAGAATTATGCACCATACGAAGATATAGAAATACCACTAACCTACCAAGAACATATATGTTGATTTTATGGCACCCTACCTCACAACAGAATGGTAGACTAGGTCTCCTTAGCAATGAAGCCTTTCACAATCTCCCGGCCCCCATATAAGATTGGATCAAACACCTCACAGCTCTCAACTGCTCCCTCCACATTATTGACTGTCTTCGATCTCTAGGCATAATTTTGGACAAACATCTTAATGTACAAGATCATATTGTGCAATCATTAGGGGAGCCAATCATCAAATTAACATTCTAAGGAAAATCAAACCCTTCTTGCCCCCTATGGATTTTCAACTATCAGTACAATCTCTAGTCATCTCCTGATCAGATTACGGGAGTGCCACTCTTGCTGGCTTACCCATAGTAAAGTTGGCAGCATGAAGGGTCACACTGAACTCAGCTGCTAGACTCATAGCAGGTTCCAGGAGAATCAACCAATTTACTCCAGACCTAAAACATCTGAAATGGCTCCTGTATGAAGCTAGAATACAATTGAAGATTGCATACATGGCGAGCAAGGGCCTCCAACATAATAATCCTGTCTACTTGGCCAAGTAATTCAAGTAATCCGGGGCTAGTCGCTTCTTAAGAACCACTGACTCCCTATTGTTTAAACCACTGAAGTTCACAAAAAAGAAAACCTGCAACCGCTTCTTCTCTGACTATACCACAACAATATGGAACACTTTATCACCTGAAATCAGGACAAACCCTTTGACTGCCTCCTTCAAAACAATTAATCAAAAAAGCTCCTGATGCATAGATTCCTTCTCTAGGATCCTTGATCCTCCTTCAGCTTGGTTATTGTTAGGTGGACTCCAATGGGTCTTGGAACTGACATGCTTAAAGATGTATTATATATACGTAACGCCATGATTATTCCTTCTCCGATTGTCATTTGTTTTCTATTTTCTCGTTCTTTATGACTTGACTGCTATATGTACAGCGCTCTGATACCAGGATGGGTCACGTTTGTGCTATCTAAAACTCCATATATAAGTTTACCTGCTCAAGTCCAAGTCCATGCGAGGAGTTGCAGGTGGAGGTTCGCTATGGCGAGGTACATGAAGAGGCCGTTGTCAGTGCAAGGACCAGGTTGGGCATCGAGGACGATTTTGGCATGAAGAGCTGGTGGTCGCTGGATCTTCGTGTTGGCGGTCGACGTGAACTGTCGCTGCTGGCTCAGACTGTCATGGCTGATGCAAATAGCAGGCATCATTGGAGATTTGCAAATGGTTGTTTTTCACTGCAAGGAGTCCGTTCACACTCATAAAGAGGCCACAACTTTTAGATTTTCCCCTGGAGTTCCGGATGAACACACTCCAATGCCAGCCAAAGGTCCAGAACCTGGGGAGCACTTCTTGGGGATCAGAGCTCACTCCAGCAGCGGCCAGCAGCAGGGTGTAGGCAGGCTCAGACAGGTCCAGTTGGTGCTGATTAGCTGAGCAGTTAGAGTCTCTGGAAGCTTTGGTGTCCCTGTGGCTCAAACAGGAGGTCAGCCAACTGACCTGTAGAGTCACTCTGGAAAGCCTGTGTTCAAGGCAAGCAGGTCCAGTCTTCCTTCGCCAGACAGCAGGGCAGTCCTTCTTCTGAATCTTCCACAGTTCAAGGAGTGTTTTGATTAGAGACTCTGAAAATGCTAATCTTATACCCAGTGCCAGCCTATGAGTCGAGGAGGCCCACTTTGTTTAACCTTCCCCATCTCCTTTGGTTGACTCCAAACTGTCTAGGGTAACAAAGAGCAGGCAGACCTAAGTGTTAGATGCATTTGTCAGTGGCAGGGCAGGCAGTCTCTAGAAGTCTAAAAGCCTGTTTCATTTTACCATCTTCTGCCAATTTTACCTTGTTTTTACCAAAAGGTTTTTAATTCCTATCATTAAGTCAAAGGTTATCAGAAATTCCAGACTAGCTTTGGTCTATCTACAGCAATTACATTCCACATCCAACTGCATCAACATGTGTTACTTTCTGAAATTTTCCCTCAATAGAAGTAAATTATTGATATTTTAATGGGATGGAACAATTCAAGGTGGTTGATACGCTCGGTTTGGGAAATAAATGATTTGTGTCTGCTGTTAATTTCTAATGAGTTATGACTGGCTTGAGTATGTGGCTTTATTTAAGGGGGCTTACTATAACTATTCTGTTATATGAATTTAAGAAAATTTTTTTGCAACTAGTGATTAGGCTAGAGGGAGAGGAATGGATATGCCTGTCTTATTGGTATGTGGCGGAACAGTGATATTTTCTTAATGTGAATTAATCTTGTCAGCCAAGACTATGATGTACGTGGCTTTTTCCTTTGTTTGTTTTTATGACATGGATTAGCAACTGTTTTATCTTTGATTTCATGTCTTGTTATGATTACGTTTGTATCCAGAATAAAGTGATTTGATTGATTGAGTGGATATAGTTAATTTTACCCCTCCGAAGTCCAACATTTTCCCTACTGTTGTGCTGGTTGGAGTGGAAATAGTGGGCCTCATTTATGAGACCCTGCGTCACTTTTACAACGCCGGTGCGTCACTTTTTGTGACGCACCAGCAGCGTAAAAAATGTGCCTTGTTGCACCATATATACAAAGTGACGCATCTAGGTAGATGCGTCACTTTGTAAACCCCTGCGCTACATTATACCAGGTATAATGTATGCAGGGGGGGCGTTCTGACGCAAGAAAGGGCCATAGAAGTGACGCAGTAAAATCTATAAGATTTCACTGCGCCACTTCTAGGACACAAATGCATCAATTTCTTAAGCCCGCCTCATAGCAGGCGTAAGACTGACGCAGACACTTTCACATGGGGCTTGCCCCATGTGAAAGGACACATTGCTGGATTTGCATTGCTTTTGTGACACACTCCAGCAATGTGTCACTTTTGCGCCATACAGATACGTCAGAAATACTGACGTATCTGTAACTCCTTGCGCAATGATGCGCCATACTGTAAATATGATGCATCATTGGTGTCGCAAGGAGGGCGCAATGAAAAGTGACGTATCTCTGATTTCACGCATCGATGCGTCACTTTTCATAAATGAGGCCCAGTATATTTAACCCCTCCAAAGTCGAACACCTCCTCTCCAGTTGCTTAGGCTGGAGTGGGAATAGTAAATTTCACCCCACCAAAGTCCAATGCTTTCCCTACTGTAGTACGAAGTCGTTTAGGAATAGTACATCTAACTCCTCCAAGTCCAAACAGTTTCCTTATTGTCGCAGGGTCTGATTAGGAGTTTGGCGGTTCCCCGCCGCTCAGCCAAACTTGTGGTCAGACCACCCGCCAGATTACGAGTGTTTGTGTCTAGCGGGCTTTATGTGTGTGCTGTGCAGTAACTGGGGTAAATGCACATGGGGGGCACATGTTGTGCTACCCTGCATGCATCTCCGGGCCCAAAGGCAACAAGGAGCCTGGTAGGGCCCCCATGGTTTCCTCTCTGCCACGGTTTTCATGGTGGAGGAACTGCCATGAAAAACAGTGGCGGAGAGAAAACTTGTAATATGCTTGGCAGGACCGTGGTGGTCCCGTCAAGCATATTGCTGCCTATCAACCAGCCGTTATCTGGTGTCTGCAGCAGGACAATGTCAGTCCAACAGCCCTAATTGTAATAAGGTGGTCGGAAGAGCGCCAACGCCACGCCCCCACAAGTCCAGCTGTCTGTGGTCCAATAGTTTTCATAATATTAGTCAAAATGATTTTATAGCATTAAGAGGGGGCGTGGCTTGAGCGCCGAGGGAGATGGCGGCGTGAGCCCGGAGCTCCGTGCCTCTTTCCCCACAATACTCCTGAAAACGGGGCCGGAGAACCCGCAAGTGCCCCGGCGCCGGTAGCGGACCTGAGGGAGACTGGCTGGGCGAGATCTGAGCTGCTGGCGGCACTGCAGCGCCGAGATCGGCCGCCGATCGCAGCGGCCGCCTGAGTGAAGGGAGAGACGGCGGCGTGCAAGATGGCGGCCGCGACGGAGCCTTGACTGATCGAGGGCTGCGCAGCGGTCCACACACCCGAAGCACACGGAAGGGGCGCGGCCGCCGTCTCGGACGATTCCGACGGCGATACCCCCCGCAGCGGGAGAAGCTCCTTGACCCTCGGCTGCGGTGCGCGGCGACCGCGACCGCTAGAAGAAAGGGCCGCCAGGTACGCCACTGCAGGCGGAGCTCCCAGGTGGCTTCAATAGCCAGGAGAGCGGAGAGACGAACTACGACCCAGCCCTGGGCACCGAACTTGATGGCGGGTGAGCGGGGGCAGCCCTGAGAGGTGGACCACGAGGAACGGGAGCTAGTGCAGCACGGCCCGGGCCCCCCCGCCCCCCACCTCCTTTCTCTTGTCGCCCCCCGCCGCGAAAGTTCGAATGGTGGTTGGAGACAGAGCGGAGACGCCCTGCAGGCCAGCGGAGGTCCCCCGGCAGCGCCAAACTCCAGATAGCGCGCCACACTTGAGCCGCTAGCCCAGGAGAGGGAAGACGGTATACCTCAGTCCCCAGGGGGCGGGCTGCACGGCAGGCGCTGCTTCTGGAGTGCGGTAACGGCGCAGTGGGATCCCGTGGCACACAGGAGCCGGCCACGTGGCTGAGGCCCGAGGGAAGAAAGAACGATCATCCACAGCTCCCGGGGGCCGAGAAACACGACAGGCGCCACTTCTGGGGTGCGACATCTGCGAAAGCGCGACCCCATAGCGCTCAGGGACAGGCCGCGAGGCCGCGGCCCGGGGGGTCTCAGCCAACCGGGCAGGCCGAGCAGGACGAGGTCAGCCACAATGGGGAAGCCGAGGAACAAGGCGGAGGAGGCAGCGACATCTGATGCGGCGGAGGGGGGCCCCACCGGGCAGACGGACCTGCAGCGATTACAGGACCGGATACTGGAAGCCATAACGGCCACTCGAGACGCGCTCCACAACGATATAGCGCAAGTGGCGTCGGGACTGGGCTTGCTCCGGGCGGACCACGATAAATTAAAAGACAGGGTCAAGGACGCTGAAACGGTGATCAAGGACCTGGCGCCGGCTCACAAGGTGATGGAAGGGAAGCTAACGGAAGCCCTGGACCGCATACGCACCCTGGAAAGGCGGGCGGAGGACGCGGAAAATAGAAGCCGGCGCAGCAATGTGCGGATCGGAGGCGTACCGGAGACGGAGGGGGCGAGGGACATGGTTGCCTACATGGAGGAATGGCTGAAAACAGTGGTGGCGCCGGAAGGGCTCTCGTCATTCTTCACACTGGAGCGTGCACATAGAGTCCCCTCAGGGCCTCCCAAGCCCGGGCTTCCACCCAGACCGATCATAGCCAAGTTGCTTCATCACAAGGATAGGGACTTGCTCCTGCGGAAAGCTCGAGAGGATGGCCCCTTCCAGATTGCGAACAGCAGGGTCACACTTTTCCCGGATTTCACCTTCGAGACACAGAAGCAGCGGGCCTCCTTCCTTACAATCAAAAAGGAACTGCGGAATGAGGGGATAGCCTACTCGTTGCTTTTCCCAGCCAGGCTCCGGGTGGTGGTGGACGACAAGGCGAGCTTCTTTAACACATCAGCAGAGGCCTGGGACTGGTGGGAGACATACAAAGCTGGGACGGACGGCGCCAGAGCACAGGAGGAGCGGGAGAAGGAGCGGGAGCGTTCGCCACAGCGGCCGCGGAAGTCGAGGAGGCTGAGGAAACGAGGGCAGGGGAAGATGGGACCAACGGCCTCCCAGACCGAGGCAGAACGGCAGGCCGCACTACTGGAAGTGGGAAAGCTGAGTCGAGCGGAGGGCCCCGGTTCTGGGGGGGCCACGGACTCGGACACTCTTATATCGGCCTCAGGCTCAGAATCGGACCTTTCTGGGATTCATCGGACTGGAGGGCCGCTGGTGACGCCGCAGACGGCGGACGAGACCCTGAATGTCTGAACTGCTGGCAGAAGACTATGGGTAATGTTTGGAAAGCTGGGAGGGAGACCCATGCCTAAGTATATAGCGGGGGCCGGGGCACACCGGGGCACTCGTAGCAGGGAGGACATGGGGAATTGGGGAGGGAGCGAGGAGCTAGGCGGCGCAGCCACCCTCTGGACAAGGCCGCACTCCGTAGGCCCTTAAGGCACCCACAGCTACGGCTGTGTAGTTAAGACCTGGGTCAATCAGGTGTGGGAGTTTGGATGGGGACTGATATCTTGGTATTGGGGCCTGTTCTGGGGGAGGGGGGGGTTCCACAGTTGGGGATTGTTTACCCTTTTTGAAGTTATTGACCCTGGGTACACCACGGGTAGGACTGTTGAGATGCTTTGTTTTGTTAAGGGGGGGCACCACCACCATTGAAGGGCGGGAACTGGAGGAAATGTGTCGACCGGATCACTGGGACAATGGCTAATGTGAATAAATTGAACTGTATTACCTGGAATGTGCGGGGCCTACACACCATGCAGCGCAGACACAAAGTACATGCCTATTTAGTGCGGAGGGGAGTGCACATCGCCATGCTGCAGGAGACGCATCTTACACGGCAGGAGGGGGCGGCGCTGCAGAGAAGGTGGCGGGGACAGGTTTTTCATACCAGCTACTCTGCATACGCTAGGGGGGTACTAATCTGGATTAGAGCAGGCACACCTTTCCAGCTCACGCGCCAATGGGTGGACCAGGAAGGGAGGTATGTGGTGGCGGAGGGGAAGCTGGAAGGTAGAGATGTGGTCTTAGCTAGCATTTATGCCCCGAATTCGGACCAGCTGGCTTTCCTCACGACACTATCAGGAACGCTGGCTCACTCCCTGGCGGGCCCGGTCCTGCTGGGGGGTGACTTCAACTCCATTGCGGACCCCTTGCTGGATAGGTCCCATCCCCCTCTACACGATTCCCCGGTACACAGGCTATCTAGAGGTAGAAGGGAGTGGCAAGAGAGTTGGGAACTGACGGATGTCTGGAGAGGGCAACACCCGGCTGACCGAGATTACTCATTCTTCTCCGGACTGCACGACTTGCATGTCCGATTGGACACGATACTCTGCTCCCGGGGGGTGCTGCCATACGTCACGGAATCGGAGTACCTGTCGAGAACGATCTCTGACCATAATCCACTCCTGATCCGGCTAGCTTGGGTGGCGGAGAAACCCAGGATCCCGATCTGGAAACTACGGCCTGAGACCTTAGAAGACCCCCTATTCGAGGCGGCCCTGGCGGAGGGGGTGGCCTCATATTTCGCGGAGAATGAAGGGACGGCGACCTCCAGGGCGATGGAATGGAACGCCTTTAATGTAGTGGTGAGGGGTGTCTGCATCAAAGACTATGTAGGTGTGCGAAAAGTGTTGCTGGGCGATCTGGCTAAGGCGGATACTAGGCTGAGAGAAGCGGAAAGGGAGCGGCCCGGACACCCTGAACTCCAGGAGACACTCTGTGCGGCTAGGGAGGCGGTAGCAGTTGAGGTGGAGAGGCTTCGAGCCTTTGACTTCAAGAGGTATGTGCTGCGCTCCCATGTGGACGGCGACAAGGCGGGCACCCTTCTGGCGTGGCTTTCGAACCCCACTAGACGGTACACTCCCATACTCCAACTGAGGGATACGTCGGGTGTAGTACAGCACACTCAGTTGGGCATAGTTGACGGCTTCCGGGAGTATTACGAGGGCCTATATAAGAGTGCCCCGGGAGACCGGCCGGGACTAGCAGAACCCTTCTTGACGGGTCTACCTCTACGACGGCTGGAGGCAGAGCAGGCGAAAGACCTGGGCTCGGACATTGAGTTGGGGGAGATCAGGTCGGCGGTGCGACGCATGGCACAAAACAAGTCGCCGGGAATAGACGGGCTCCCCATAGAATTCTATGGCAAATATCTAGATATCCTGGCGCCAAGACTGTTGACCGTCTATAAAGAGGCCAAGGCAGCGGGCCAATTACCGCAGTCAATGCGGGAGGCATTGGTGGTCCCACTGCTGAAGCCCGGTAGAGAGAGTAGTGACCCGGCGTCCTATCGACCACTCTCTATGCTCACCGCAGACTATAAGATTTTGAGCTCCATACTGGCAGCGAGGCTCCTGCCACACATGACGGACCTCGTGCACGAGGACCAGAATGGTTTTATACCAACGCGCAACACCACAATCAACATCAGAAGGCTTGTCCGCCTCATGGACGGGTTGAACAGCGGAGCTGGGACGGAACTGGTCCTTTCGGTTGACATCGAAAAAGCCTTCGACAGTCTAGAGTGGGACTACGCCCCTCCAGACATCCTGATGCAGGCAAGCAAAGCCACCTTGCCTGTAATCTTGGACCTCTTGAACTCGTCCATCTCTGCATGCTCTGTCCCCACAGCTTGGAAGCAGGCCATGGTACGGGCACTGCTAAAGAAACCTAGCCTAGACCCTAACGACCTGTCAAGTTACCGTCCCATCTCACTCCTTCCCTGGACGAGCAAGGTGCTAGAGAAGCACATAAATGCACAGCTGGTACAGTTCCTGGAGGATCACTCGCTGTTGCACACATCCCAGACTGGTTTTAGACCACAACATGGGACAGAAACCGCCTTATTAGCAGTCACCGAAGACACGAGAAAGATTCTGGACCAAGGAGGATCAGTGGCAGTGATCCTCCTTGATCTAAGTGCCGCATTCGATACGGTCAGCTATTCCACCTTGCTAGACCGTCTCCATAACATCGGAGTTTCAGGTGACGCTTTAAGATGGTTTGGATCCTTCCTGTCTGGGAGGTCGTTCCAGATCTTCGACGAAGCAACAGTATCCTCCAGCAAACCCCTGAGCTGCGGAGTTCCACAGGGCTCCTCCCTGAGCCCTGTGCTGTTTAACGTCTACATGAGGCCGCTGGCAGGTGTCGTCGAACCGTATGGCATTAAAATCGTGTCATACGCCGACGACACTCAGCTGGTGGTCTCGCTGGCCACCGAGAACAGCAAGTGCTCCCCAGCCGATCTGCTACACTGCCTAGAGGACATAAAGGGATGGATGACCAACTCCTCCCTTAAATTAAATGGAGATAAAACGGAGCTCATGCTCCTAGGCCCACCCTCTCCAGTACCATTCACCTCTCTGTGGCCCAATGCACTGGGTCCCCCCCCTACCCCAAAGGAAAGCGTGAAGAGCCTGGGAGTGTGGTTGGATAACAAACTCTCCTTTTCCATCCAGGCCACAAAACTATCTGCCACATGCTTCGGCCTTCTAAGAACCTTGAGGAAGGTTCTTCCGCTGCTGCCGCTAGAAGCCAAAAAAGTTGCGGTCCAAGGGCTAATCCAGTCTCGCCTTGATTCGAACAACGCCCTATACATGGGGGCACCTGAGTTTACACTTCGAAAACTACAGGTTGTCCAAAACTGTGCAGCTCATGCCTTGCTAGAAATTCCGCGCACTCAGTCTGCTAAACCTGCCCTAAAAACTCTCCACTGGTTGCCAGTGAGGCAGAGGATAGCCTTCAAGGCACTGTGCCTAGCACACCGCACCTTCTGGAACACAAGCCCAGCGATCAACAGAAACCTTGTCACCCCCTACCACCCCAACAGGAACCTACGATCAAAGGAGGCCTTCCTTGCCGTCATTCCGAGAGTAAAGCGAGCCAGAGCAGGGGGAAGAATGTTCTCGCTGAATACCGCCAGGCTCTGGAACGACCTTCCCCTTTCTCTCCGGTCCAACCCAAATCTCCTCTCATTCCGCAAAAACTTAAAAACATGGCAGTTTGACAAACCCACTGTACCATAGCACTTCTTCCGTCACTTTCTGGTCAGCTCAGCGCTTGGACGCCCACGGGCAGCAATCGCGCTCTACAAATAACGTTACAATTACAATTACAATTACTACCTCTATGCAGTAATGGAACGGTTTGGGCTGGGGGCCGGCTATATTCATTGGACGAAGGTCCTGTATGCGGAGGCGATAGCGAGAGTAAGGGTGGGATCAACGGTGTCCCTCCGATACCCGGTTGAACGAGGCACTCGACAGGGTTGCTCTCTCTCGCCGTTGCTATTTGCACTGGCTATAGAACCGCTAGCGGCACAGGCCCGGACTGGGCGGCACTTCCGTGGAGTGCGGGCCCGAGACGGGCAACATTTCATCTCGCTATATGCCGATGATTTACTGCTGTTCCTCCATGACGGCGTTGAGGACTTGCAGGGAGCGGAAGCGCTACTAGAGAGCTTCGGAAAGATGTTGGGCCTGAAAGTTAACTGGCCCAAGACGAGCTTGTTCCCGCTGCAGGAGGGCGCTGCCCAGCCGCACCACCGATCGGAAGTAGCTTGGGAGCCTGCCTGTATTAAGTACCTGGGGGTCCAAATTTACCATAAGGCGGAAGACTTGCTTGAGGGCAACCTGGGGCGATGTGTGCGTGGATTGAGGGGCTGCATGACCTTCTGGGCCACATTGCCGCTATCGGTGGCTGGCCGGATCTCCTTGCTGAAGATGGTTGCACTGCCAAGATTATTATATTACTTCCGGACGCTCCCGATCTGGCTACCTGGCTCCTTCTTTAGACTACTTAAATCTCTGATCACGACGTTCATTTGGGGAGCGGGACGGTGTAGAGTGGCGCTGGCCACGCTCTCTCGCCCGAAAGATGAGGGGGGATTAGCGGTTCCGGACTTCGAGCTTTATTACCTAGCGGCCCAACTGCAGATCTTCACGCAGGAGGTGGCAAGGGTGTTTCGGGGTCCGGAGGATGACATCTTGCGGGGAACGCCCAGGCACGTCCTGGCATATATTACTCTCCAACAGCGGCTGGACAATAGGGATTTATCGCTGGAGCAGCGCACGTACCGCCAATGCTGGAACCGGGCACAGAGGAGAGCCGGAATTTGGCGCCCGTACGCACCGGAGATCCCTCTGGGCATGTTAACAGCCCTACCGCATGGCGGGGACTGGTCGCATCTGCAAGGATGGGAAGAAGCGGGAGTGCAAGTGGTGGGGGACCTGTACGAAAATGGCGCGCTGCTCCCGTTTCAGGAGTTAATGGAGCGCTTTGACATCCCAAGAGGGGGATTTTTGCTTCACGCAGCGGTAACCAGGGCAATGCAGGCCCATTGGGGCACGGGTCTTGAGGAGCCCGAGACGGCAGCAGCGTGCCAGTACACTATGATGGCGGCGGGAACACTCAAGGCAGTAACATGCCTTTACAATCGGATGATAAGAGAGAACATTCCTCCTCTTGCATCTCTGAAAGCCAAGTGGGAGGCGGACCTGGGTAAGGACATGCCAGACACGACATGGGCACAGCTGGTCCGAAGGGCCCGCAACAGCACAAGAAACGCTAGATTCCAACTAATCCACTACTACATATTACATAGAGCATACATGACCCTGGGAAGGATCAGGCGATATTTTGGCGTGGAAACAGCGTCCTGTCCCCGATGCCTAGATGAGGGGGCCGAATTAGTGCACATGCTGTGGGCGTGCCCGGCCCTGCGGGGTTATTGGCAGGAAATAGGGGTGGTGCTGAACGAGGTGACAGAAAGGACCATAGACTTTGGACCAGCGGAATGCATCCTGCACTGGTTTCCCCATACCCCCAAAAACAAACTCACGAGCAAGTTCATTGATATGGGACTGATGGTGGCTAAGAGGGAGATCACTAGGAACTGGAAGGCGAGGATGGGACCAACTCCGCGGAGGTGGTGGCAGGAATTCTTGAAGTGGGCGGCGGCTGACAGCTCATATAGATACCAGATTGCGCGCAGGTCCCCTAGCCAGACAGCGGCAGATACAGCGACCTCATGGGAAGTAATGGTACAGGCACTCAGGGACAACGAGGCAGATGAGGAGGAAGAGGCCCCCGAGGCAGGAAGGGAGACAGAGACTAGCTGAGGCCCCGAGAGCATCAGATGACCAGGAGGACAGGCACTAGTACTCCAGGAACGAACGCTATAAGTGCCTTAGATGGGTGGTGGTGAATGGGGTGGGATAAGGGGGGGAGTTCTAGGTTTTGCGCAGGGGGGGGGAGTTCTAGGTTTTGCGCAGGGGGTGGGAGTTGGGGGTTAGCGCATAAGTTAAGTAGGACTGTAAAAGTAGTCATGCACACGATCCGGACACCGACTACTCCTTTGATCTGAACGTCCGGCATGTAAGCGCAGAGATATCATCGCCGCCCGACCCCCGGGTTGTGGGCATGACGGCTGTGTACTGACCACCAATTAATATTGTATATCTGCTCAATTTTATGAAGCTACTTGCACATGTATGGGCCTGTACAGGCATGACTGCAATAAAAATTATTTAAAAAAAAAAAAATGATTTTATAGCATTAATAGTTTTTTATATTTTAAATTATTTGGTTTTATTTTTTATTTATTTTAATGTTCATAGTATTTTAGTAAATGTGTTTTTGGGGGTTTTACATTTATGTATATTTTATCTAGTGTGTAAAATATTTTTTCTTACTGAATTGTTTATATTTTTATGGTTTTATTGTGTATAGATTTTATATATATCCTCATATATTCAGACAGGGGAACATCCTGTCACGATCGTGCAGTGTGGAAACAGCATTTCCCGAGTCACAGACACTAAAACAAGAGCAGCGGTAATAACATACTCACCTGACTGTTTTGAAATTAAATTCCTTTTTACATCATGCTAGTGCTTAAAGATGGAACTTTGCCACGCATTGAAAACACACACAGTGCACACTGGGAGCAGTAGTTCATGATTGCAGTCATGTGGTGGACCGAGTTAAATCAGGCTCGAGCACACCTGGGCGCTTGCAATCCAGTCTGTGAACAAGGCATGACGCCGAAACTTTAGACTTATGGAAGCAGGCGCTTTTGAGATTGTGGAAAGAAAGCTTGTTTCAACTGTATTGGGCCTCACCTTGTTTGACTTGCCAGGAAGGTGTTGATAGGCTGCCTCGTGCCCGTTTGTGAGGCCACCCTGAAGGAACAGGAGCTACGGTAACAGGGGAACGCTTGGATGCGATTTTTTGGAATGTTAATGAGGAGCTCGGCTCACTCACGCCTCTCAACCTACTGAGGATCGTCACTAGAGCAATGAGGTCAAGGGGTGTGGAAGGGATTCGGACAGGGGAACATCCTGTCACGATCGTGCAGTGTTAAAACAGCATTTCCAGAGTCACAGACACTAAAACAAGAGCTGCGGTAATAACATACTCACCTGACAGTTTTGAAATGAAATTCCTTTTTACATCATGCCAGTGCTTAAAGATGGAACTTTGCCACGCACAATGCACACTGGCAGCAGTAGTTCATGATTGCAGTCACGTGGGGGACCGAGTTAAATCAGGCTCAAGCGGACCTGGGCGCTTCCAATCCAGTCCGTGAACAAGGCATGATGCCGAAACGTTAAACTTATGGAACCAGGCGCTTTTGAGATTGTGGAAACAAAGCTTGTTTCAACTGTATTGGGCCTCACCTTGTTTGACTCTGTTTTTCTATCAAAGTTTTTAAGCATAGGATTAGCTCAGTGCTATCCACGCCGAGATAGAAATGGACAAAGTCTTTTGCTATTTATACAGCAAAGTCTTTAAGCAGAGGACTAGTACAGTGCTGTCCTTGCCGAGCTGTAAAATGACAAAAGCCATTTATCACTCCAGGCACAATGTTACAGCTTTGAATTGGTAAAATGCCAACCTGAAATGAGTAAAAGAAACTCCTACAGTGTTTCGCTCTAATTAGAGCTCTTCAGAGAGGTATAACTTTGTCCAGATACAAGGGAGCACCCAGTATTAAGTCAAAAGAAAACCCTTTCAGGCATAGAGTGATGCATAAATTATGCAAAAAAGAAGGAGAGAACTCTGGGTAGTTCTCAGGTTTAGGTGGAAAGCAGCTCCTGTTAGAGCACTCTCAACACCAGCGACACTTTAGCTCTGCTCACCTCAAATGTCTGTTATTCTATCAAAGTTTTTAAGCATAGAATTAGCACAATACTATCCATGCCGAGATGGAAATGGACAAAGTCTTTTACCTTTTATACAGCAAAGTCTTTAACCATAGGACTAGTACAGTGCTGTCCTTGCCGAGCTGTAAAATGACAAAAGCCATTTATCACTCCAGGCACAATATTACAGCTTTGAATTGGTAAAATACCAACTCAAGCCAACCTGAAATGAGTAAAAACAACCCCTACAGTGTTTCACTCTAATTAGAGCTCTTCAGAGAGGTAGAGCTTTGTCCAGACACAAGGGGGCACCCAGTGTTAAGTCAAAACAAAACCCTTTCAGGCATAGAGTGACGCATAAATTATGCAAAAAAGAAGGAGAGCATTTTTTTATCGCTTCCTATCGCTGGATATGTTGGTGGAGAAAACATGCTATTAGTAACGTTTTTATCCGTTGTGCTAAAATATCCAGCGATAGCGGCGAAATGCGTGAATATCGAGGAGAATACAGCGATATTCGCGCATTAGCGCCGAAATGCTCTTAGCCATGTTATCCACCTCCCAATTGGATAACATGGCTAAGAACTGGTCTGGGGAGGTGTTAGTATTTGGAGATATTCGCGCTTAGCGCAAATATTTTCATCGCTACGCCTGCCTTGCTAATAGGCGATAGCGACGTTAGTGACTGCTTTCAGTCGCTAACTGGTTGGGTACGCCCACTTTGCATGTCATTAGCGATAGACATCGCTGACATGCAAAGCGGGCCCCAAACCGCTCGCTATCGCCTAAAAGCTGTCGCTAACATCAGTTAGCGACAGCTTGCTAATAGGGCGATAGAATTATCGCCGCTGAGCGGCCGAAAACGGACGCTAAAGCGGCGATAATTGCCTATCGCCCTGCTTGATAATATGCCCCAAAGTCTTTTGCCATTTATACAGCAAAGTCTTTAAGCATAGGACTAGTACAGTGCTGTCCTTGCCGAGCTGTGAAATGACAAAAGCCATTATCACTCCATGCACAATATTACAGCTTTGAATTGGTAAAATACCAACTCAAGCCAACCTGAAATGAGTAAAAGCAACCCCTACAGTGTTTCGCTCTAATTAGATCTCTTCGGAGAGGTATAGCTTTGTCCAGACACAAGGGAGCACCCAGTATTAAGTCAAAACAAAACCATTTCAGGCATTGAGTGACGCATAAATTATGCAACAAAGAAGGAGAGAACTCTGGGTAGTTCTCAAGTTTAGGTGGAAAGCAGCTCCTGTTAGAGCACTCTCAACACCAGCAACACTTTAGATCTGCTCACCTCAAATGTCTGTTTTTCTATCAAAGTTTTTAAGCATAGAATTAGCACAGTGCTATCCACGCCGAGATAGAAATGGACAAAGTCTTTTGCCATTCATACAGCAAACTCTTTAAGCATAGGACTAGTACAGTGCTGTCCTTGCCGAGCTGTAAAATGACAAAAGCCATTTATCACTCCAGGCACAATATTACTGCGTTGAATTGGTAAAATGCCAACCTGAAATGAGTAAAAGAAACCCCTACAGTGTTTCGCTCTAATTAGAGCTCTTCAGAGAGGTATAACTTTGTCCAGACACAAGGGAGCACCCAGTATTAAGTCAAAACAAAACCCTTTCAGGCATTGAGTGACGCATAAATTATGCAAAAAAGAAGGAGAGAACTCTGGGTAGTTCACAAGTTTAGCTGGAAAGCAGCTTCTGTTAGAGCACTCTCAACACCAGCAACACTCTAGATCTGCTCACCTCAAATGTCTGTTTTTCTATCAAAGTTTTTAAGCATAGGATTAGCATAGTGCTATCCATGCCGAGATAGAAATGGACAAAGTCTTTTGCCATTTATACAGCAACGATTTTAAGCATAGGACTAGTACAGTGCTGTCCTTGCAGAGCTGTAAAATGACAAAAGACATTTATCACTCCAGGCACAATATTACAGCTTTGAATTGGTAAAATACCAACTCAAGCCAACCTGAAATGAGTAAAAGCAACCCCTACACATAGAAATGGGACTGATGTTCCTGTTAACACATGCATAGCTCTAGTAATGATACTGTGTGTTGCGGGATTACTCACACCATTAGACATACAATAAATGCCTTATATATTAGTGAAAAACATACGATTCGAAAATTGCATGAATCCATATAAAGTCGTCACTGTTACAGCCTCACATGTAAATAAAAATATACACAGACTTTGCAGCGTACTTGATATCATAAAGTATGTGTTAGAACTGGCTATTTCTGGTAGGCTAAGGCTGACGCCAAAGCCAGGCAGAAACCACCAATCTAGTCAGGGCAAGAAAGTCACACGCCAAGATAACACCTGCTCACCCCCTTGGTAGCTTGGCACGAGCAGTCTAGGCTAAACTCGAAGGCAATGTGTAAAGCATTTGCGTCAGCGCACAATAGCAACAACATGCTAGGTACACCACAAAAGAGACTCCACACAAGGTTATTATAAAAATACCTTTTGTATTGTAAAAGCACATCAGATAAGATCACACATATACATGGTGCCAATTGGCACGGGCAATATTCACATGGGATTATTCACAAGACAGGGCCACAAGGGCCACTGTCACAATCAGCACTTTAGTAGTAATGAAATACTATCAGAACTTAGACTAAAAGAGTATAAAATCACTGTAGCACAAAGTAACAGTTATGAATCACATCCAGTAACTACTGGGAACAGGTAAGTACACACTACGCAACCCTAAACACCTTAGGAGCATGTCACGCAGGTACCCAGGACCTCACTAGGACCACCTGTACTAGAAAGAACAACCACCTAAGGATGAAATCCACTTAGGGGTATAAATCAGAACACATTACCCATGATGCATGAATATACATTCAGAGGAGTAGTAAAGAAAGAAAACACATGATGTATAGACCTACACATTCAGCGGTGTTAAGGACAGAGCACATGATGCAATCAAAATACATTCAGGGGTGCAGTGCAAGAAGACACATGATGACTAAACATTCAGAGGTGCAGCGCATGAAAAGAAAGACACATAATGCATCAAAAATTCAGAGGTGTCAAGAGTAAAGCAATAGCGCAAAAATCACATGAGGCCTAAAAACCTTCAGAGGTGCAGGAATAACACATGATGCAAAAGATCACATTCAGAGGTGCAATAACCATACCATTGCGCAAACTCACATAAGCCACCACCTGTGGCAGTCCCTAGGCCAATGGCCTTGTTGGGGCTCAGACGCCCTGAGTCTCAGTGTCAGGGTGCGCTGCCATGCAGCGCCAGTCTCAAAGTACCAAAAAGCCTAAACGTAGCAGGTGCCCACTAAGTGCTGGGCACCTGGAGAACAATAAAACTGCGCCAGGGCCCTCACTGGCCCTTAGGCGCCAACTGCGCCACTGCTGGAGCCACACAGGCTCTGGGCATAGCACATACCCCAGACGTTGGAGCCACAGAGGCTCTAAAGCAATGATGCCAACCGTTGGAGCCACACAGGCTCTTAAAACAATGATGCCCCCATGAGCCTCACCGGACTCTAGACACGAGCTTCTCCCAGGCAGGAGGGGACGAGCACCGACAATATGCCCCGACGCCCCTGCTTATCTCACCTGGCCACCACGAGCCTCAACAGGCTCTACACGACTTAGGCAGTTGGAGTCCCTCACGGGGGACTCGAATCAAGAACACGCCCTTATGAGCCTCAACAGGCTCACTAAACAACATGCGGCCACGAGCCCCTCACAGGGCTCCAAGTAATCTGCCCTGCGATCGTCGGGGCGGCCCTCTGCCCAGCGGGGCCGCCCAAAGCCTCCTCGCTTCGTTGGAGTCCCTCACGGGGGACTCTGTCACCAATACTGCCCCCGGGTTGTGGGAGCCTCTACAGGCTCTGTGCGACGTTGGGGCGGCCCACTGCCAGCTGGGGCCGCCCTAGTGCTCTCGCTCCCGGTGCCACTCTCCGGCACCAACAACCGCCGCGTCGAGCCCCCCCCCCAGCCCTTCTGACTCACCGGGCTGTTCTCGGCGGGGGCTCCTCTCCTCACTCGGGCTCCTCTCCGGTCTCCCTCCAGGCATGGGAGACCGGCCACACCTCCTCTCTTCCGCAGGGCTCCCTCCGCTCATGGGAAGCCCTGCAAAGCCGCCATGCTTCTTCTCGCCACTCGAGCAGCCTCTCTCCTTCCCTCGGGCTGCGGGGCGGGGCTTCCGGCCGGCCGCGCTGGGATTGGCCGGCCGGCCTTCCACTTCCGGGTCGCCGCGGGCAGCGCGGCGGCCCGATTCAGGCAGGCAGGCGGGCAGGCATTAAAAATATCGGCGTGGGCAGCCGAAGCACAAAAAACAGCACATAAGCGAGGTGGGCACTCGCAGTTTAAATAAACATGCGGGCCACATACAGAAGCGCCTCCAGGCAGGAATCCTCAGCGCATCCAGCGCTATAAACGAGCAGGAAAAGCGCTCCTAAGCGCTACAAAGTCCAGAGAAGGCGCTCTCAAGCGCTTGGGGGAAATGAAGCGCCCCAATCAATCAATCAATCAGTGACACTTATAAAGCGCGCTACATACCCGTGGGGTCTCAAGGCGCTGGGGGGGGGGGAGCCGCTACTGCTCGAACAGCCAGGTCTTCAGCTTCTTCCTGAAGGAGAGGTGGTCTTGGGTCAGGCGCAGGTCGGTCGGGAGGGAGTTCCAGGTCTTGGCGGCCAGGTGGGAGAAGGACCTTCCTCCTGTAGTCGCTCTTCGGATGCGGGGGACGGCGGCGAGGGCGTGGTTGGCTGATCGGAGGTGGCGTTTGGGAGCGTAGAAGTTGACTCGGCTGTTGAGGTAGCTCGGGCCTTGGTCGTGTAGGGCTTTGTGTGCGTGGGTGAGGAGGCGGAAGGTGATTCTTTTGTTGACGGGGAGCCAGTGAAGGTCTCGCAGATGTCCGGAGATGTGGCTGGTTCGTGGGATGTCGAGGATGAGTCTGGCTGAGGCGTTCTGGATCCGCTGGAGTCTCTTCTGGAGCTTGGCGGTGGTCCCGGCGTAGAGGGCGTTGCCGTAGTCCAGTCGGCTGGTGACGAGGGCCTGGGTGACGGTCTTCCTGGTCTCGGTGGGGATCCACCAGAAGATCTTCCGTAGCATGCGTAGGATGTTGAAGCATGCCGAGGAGACGTTGTTGACTTGCCTGGTCATGGAGAGGGAGGAGTCCAGGATGAAGCCCAGGTTGCGTGCATGGTCTGTCGGTTTGGGTGCGGTGCCCAGGGCGGGAGGCCACCAGGAGTCGTCCCAGGCGGAGGGAGAGGAGCCCAGGATGAGGACCTCCGTCTTGTCCGAGTTCAGTTTCAGGCGGCTGGTCGTCATCCACTCGGCTACCTCTTTCATCCCTTCGTGCAGGTTGGCTCTGGCGGCGGCGGGGTCGTTGGTCAGGGAGAGGATCAGCTGGGTGTCGTCGGCGTAGGAGATTATGCTGAGGTTGTGTTTGCGTACGATGGCCGCGAGGGGGCTCATGTAGACGTTGAAGAGGGTGGGGCTCAGAGATGATCCTTGGGGGACGCCGCAGATGACTTCGGTGGCCTCTGACTTGTACGGTGGTAGGCGGACTCTCTGTGTTCTCCCGTCGAGGAAGGAGGTGATCCACTCCAGCGCCTTGTCCTGGATTCCGACGTTGCTGAGGCGCCGTACTAGGGTGCGGTGGCAGACCGTGTCGAATGCCGCGGAGAGGTCTAGGAGGATGAGGGCCGCTGTTTCTCCATTGTCCATCAGGGCTCGGATGTCGTCGGTGGCGGCGATGAGGGCGGTCTCGGTGCTGTGGTTGGCTCGGAAGCCGGACTGTGAGGGGTCGAGGGATCCGTTCGTCTCGAGGAAAGCGGCCATCTGCTTGTTGACGGTCTTCTCGATGACTTTGGCTGGAAACGGGAGGAGCGAGATGGGGCGGTAATTCTTGAGGTCGGTGGGGTCCGCTGTTGGTTTCTTGAGTAGGGCGCTGAGTTCGGCGTGTTTCCAGCTCTCGGGGAAGATGGTGGTGTCGAGGGATGTGTTGATGATGTCTCGCAGGTGGGGTGCGATGACAGCGTCGGCTTTGTTGAAGACGTGGTGAGGGCAGGGGTCGGTCGGTGATCCGGAGTGGATGGAGTTCATCGTGCGGATGGTGTCTTCGGTGCTGATCGGGGTCCAGGCGTGGAGGGTGGTGGTGGGGGGTGGTTGTTCGGTCATGGTGTGCGTTGGTTGGTTGTTGAAGCTGTTGTGTATGTCCGCGATCTTGTTGTGGAAGTATGAAGCCAGGGAGTTGCAGAGGTCTTGCGATGGGGTGATGTCGTTGTTTCCTGCGCTGGGGTTGGAAAGCTCTTTGACGATGTTGAAGAGTTCCTTGCAGTTGTGTGCGTTGTTGTCCAACCGGTCCTTGAATGCTGTTTTCTTGGCGGCGCGGATCAGCTGGTGGTGTTTCCGGGTGGCAAGTTTGAAGGAGGTCCTGTTGTCCGGTGTCGGTTCCCTTCTCCAGACTTTCTCGAGGGCTCGGCAGTTCTTCTTGGAGCTCTTGAGTTCGTCGGTGAACCATGGGGCTTTCTTGCTGCCGGGTCTGCTGGGCGGGGTCCTCAGTGGGGCGAGTTCGTCCGCGCAGTTGCTGATCCACTTCGTGAGGTTGTCGGCGGCCTGGCTGGGGTTCGCTGAGCTGGCAGGAGGGTGCTGGCTCAGGGAGGTGGCGAGCTGGTCTGCTGTGATCTTGTTCCAGCTTCTGCGGGCGGTCTGTTGCTGGTGGTGGTGGGTCGTTGTTTTCTTGAAGGTGAAGTGGACGCAGCTGTGGTCCGTCCATTGAAGCTCTGTGGTGTGGCTGAAGTTGATGTCCTTGCTGGATGAGAAGACAGCGTCGAGTGTGTGTCCGGCGAGGTGGGTGGGGGTGGACACCAGTTGCTTGAGTCCCAGGTTGGTGAGGTTGTCGAGCAGGGTGCTGGTGTTGCGGTCGTTGTTGTTCTCCAGATGGAAGTTGAGGTCTCCCAGGAGGATGTAGTCAGCGGAGGGGAGGGCATGTGGGCTGACGAAGTCGGCGATGTCCTCGCTGAATTGTGTGCGTGGTCCAGGGGGTCGGTAGATCAGGGTGCCTCTGAGGGTGGTGTTCGGGTTGGTGTGGATCTGGAAATGCAGGTGTTCGGCGGTGGTCAGGGAGTTGCGCCCCAGAGCTCTAGACAGCAGGCAGAGCGCTCCCAGGCGCTCAGGGGGAAGCACAGCGCCTCCAGGCGCTAGAAATCAACTCCAGCGCTCTCCCCAGGAAAAGGCAGCTTCTCCATGCTGCCAAGGTCCCAGAGCTTCCCCAGGGGCAAAGCCAAGTCCCCCCTTCAGCCCAGGCAGAACAGAAGGGTCCCCCAGGAGTCCAGGAATCCAGGCACCCAGGGGCTGGGCAGCGCCCACCCCTGGTAGATCCAAGTCAGCCACAAGAGCAAGAACAAGAACAAGTTGGAGGGAGACACAGCTCCTTCTTATACCCAGGAATGCCTTTGAAGTACTTCGTGCAAGGGACCCAGAGTGCTGGAATGTCTCTGGTTTACGTCTTTCCTGACAGCTTCAGGGCCAGAGGTGACAGTGGGCTGTCAGGATGGAGAGCCAGCAGGGTGGGCGGCAGGCACAGCCCGGCACCACCAGACGCTCTTTCCTCCCATCCCTGACAGCAGAGGGGCCTTTCATCCACGGCTGACTCAGACCCCCTCCTCTGGGGCCTTGCAGACCCTGCAGACCCTGTCCTACTCAAACCGGACAGTCCATCCACCAGCAGGTCCAGGCACTCCTGGGCAGACTCACCAGCCAATCACACGCCAGCACCAACTTACACAAATATACCAACTTCCAAAAGTAGTACTTCCAGACTAGGCACAGTCATGCTGCATACATCATTTTGCAGCATTCATTTTCACGAGTTGATACATACCAAACTCGACCCCTGCACTCCCCACACAACAGGAACTACCATGGGCATACATATTCCCCATTCATTCCTATGGGAGGGCAGGTCACTCACCCTTCATACAGAGAGCTCCAGCACTTTACACTGTACCACAGTGAAAAAAGTGCGCAGAGGCCTAGAATCATCAACACCAGGTTCCAGAAACAGGCTAGGAAAAAGCAAAAAGTCTAGGGGTGAACCTGCCCAAAGGGCCGGGTCCAACACAGCCCCCTTCCAGCCAAAACGCAGGGTAGACCAATCACTCCACTGATGGGCTTCACTGCTTTGGGCGACAAAAACCACGGACACGGACCTGCACGGCAGGGACACCCTCCGGTTTTTCGCCACTCTGAACCTACCTGGTTACCTCCAAACAATAACTCTCTGACACAACTAGGACACTCCACTGGTACTCCCTAGTCATCCACAGCCAAGACCATTCAAATCACAGGTCCTAACCAATCCACAGAGCGGGGGGCAATAACCCCTGGCACAAAATAGCCATTCTCCACTCTCTCTCTCAGTGTAGCTACAACTACCACTGATCCAACAACCTAGGGTCCACACCCCCAAGCTGACCAGAGGTCTCGGGCAAGAATGCCCCAACCTACCTCTACTTCTGGGTTTCCGCACCCTCACAGAGAAGCACTCACCAGAACACAATTCTCCTACCAGATCAGGCCCTCACTCCATCACTGGTCTACCACCTGGAAACTATTTCACTTCAGAGGTACAAAGCACACAGCACAGTCCCTCTTCAAGCAGGTGGGGGGACACAGCACACCGCAAAGCCCCCTTTCCTCTACCTTAGTGGAAACAACAAACTGCAGGTGAGCACCAGAACACACAGCAAGGGCAGCCCCCTCAGTCTCTTCAGCTGATCCACTTTGGCAGAGATTCCTCTTGACCTAGAAGTTTCCTAATCTCCCAACCTAAGATCTAAACCCTCAGGTTGCACCGGGGTCAGAAGTAAGGACACAGTCCCTCTGCGCCCCCTTCCAGTTCCATTACTACAGGCCCAGTATGTCTCAGGCTAGACAGAGCACACGCCAGCGGCGTATCAGCGACACACCCTCCTCTAGTACTCCCTATCACAGGGTAATTCTCAGTATGTCCCAGGCTAGACAGAGCACACGCCAGCGGCGTATCAGTGACACACTCTCCTTCAGTACTCCCTATCACAGGGTGATTCTCAGTATGCCACAACAAATAATACCTGGGGGTCAAAAGAAAGAGGAAAGTTTGACAGTAAGAGCCACTACACCCAATGCACACAGGACAGTATCAGTGGGAAGTGATAGTTAGTAGATGGTCAAGTCGAGACTCATGAGTACAAGGAGAAAAATATATTGTTCCCATCAGAAGCCACACTGTACCGCCCTTGTTGTCATCATATGGGATCTCCTTACCCAGGAGACAAGACGGCCGGTAAGCATTACCGTGACCGAAATGTAATAAGAGAGCAGAACAGCAGAATATAGTGGTGGCTACTGAAAAAAGCAGTGTATAGTGTTTGGAGTGAAAAAGTGAAGGGTACTAAAATTAGGTGAATGGGTGGAAAAAGAAAATTTATTAATATCCCCCAAACCCTAAGGTTAAAAGGCAGGTGTGGGTGCAGGTTTTAAAAAATAACCGCACTTATTAGTGGTCGACATGTTTCAGCATATCAAAGATTTTCTTAATGCATTCTTCAGGACCTATATATAATACACTACTGCTTTTAGAATAATAAATAAATTATGAAGATATCACCTGGACATCCAGGCGTGCTCAACCGAATACTGTCAGTGCAATGGTAGTAGATCCAACATGTAAAACAAACAAACAAACACACATGTAGAACACATAAAGTTATTCACATTGTTAATGTTTGTATTCATAGTGGCATTGCAATATGTTCAATCATACCTCATAATGTGGGTATGCACTCACCCTTACGTGTAGGTTGAGTAGCTTCACCCCACCTGGCTGCAGCGCAGGTAAAAGGAGCACCGCTCTGTGAGAAATCACATAATTTTTACAGAGCTGCTAGTGATATGACACTAACCAAATTCATAAAATAAATGAAAATAAATGAAAGTATACTTCGAGAGAAGAGGTTGTCTGAGCCTCTGATAACCAGGCTGGGCTGAACGCCGCGATCCGTCATGGCTCAGAAACGTTGACAACCAAATAGGGACGCTTAATGCATGGAAGGCGAGCCGTGTCAGTTATATTGAAATAGCTACGTGGCCTCCAACGGAGTGTAAACACAAGGGGCACACGAAATATGCTGCGTGCAATTAATGGCTTCGTATAAATGGTGGCAAGATAACTTCTAGTAGCTGGTAGTGCAGAATTTGGAAACGCGCACCGAAAACACGCTTCGTTTTCAAGATATGCTGCGTGCAATTCATGGCTTCGTATAAACGGTGGCAAGATAACTTCTAGTATCTGGTGGTACAGAATTTGGAAACGCGCACCGAAACACGCTTCGTTATCAAGATAGTGCGCTTGTCTCTAGCGGCGTTTGCGTGCAGAGTAAGACAGAGTTGGACAACACAAAAGCACGCGTAATGCGTGCACTCACCTGGCCGTCGGCGTCTCCAGGCAGTCTTCAGTACTGCTCGGGGGGCGCCGGCTGCCGAATGAGATAGTGTTTTATGCTTGGCAAGCCAGCCGTGACGAAAACGGTCACGTGACGGCAGGAATTATGGGAATTGTAGTTCTATCCCCAGTGCACCTAAACGAAGGAGGTTTATTTTCCTGGCTGTACCGTGGTGTATATATTGTACAAGTCCTTGGTCAAAAGGCATAGTGGTCTGCTCAATTAGAGACGTGCAGATGAAAGTAAACGAATATTTATTCGTTGTTTTTATTATTAATATTAATATTCTGTGTCAATGTGCCCATTAGAAGGAACAACATACGGAGAATTTTGATACACTAACCAATGGATAGGGGGCTTGATTGTGTGATGTATTACTCAAGTCATTAAACAGCATACCAAAGACCCCAAATGTATAGTGTATGTTTACTAGTATGTGATGACTAGCCAGTAAATGTTAATATCATATCATATAGGTAGTTTAAAGGGACATAATGTTTCTGACACCTCAGAGGGACATCCAGGGTATGGGCTCATTGAGGCCTTCCTTGTCGCTGTTAAGGCGGTATACCCATTTCTGTTCTATCTTGAACAAGAAACGGCTTGTATCTGCACATGAGTCAGGAATGTGCGGCTGTTCCAGGACTGTCCAATAAAAATCTTCTGGACCGTGGCCCTTCTCCAAGAAATGTGCGGTCAGTCTGGTGGCTTGCTTACGGCACCGCACTGTGCTCTTATGTTCCTGGATACGTGTGCGGACCTTTCTGGTTGTCATGCCGACATACCGTAGTTCACAAGGACATTTGATCATATATATCTAGTTACTACTATTACAATTCGTAAACTTGTTTTGTGTCCATGGACGATTGGTGCCAATGTCAACTTCAGTAGATTTGTTAGTCTGAGGACAGACGGTGCAATTTCCACATGGGTGGTGTCCGACCACAGCTGGTAAGTCCCAAAGGGTACCCACTTGTCTCCCTTCTTTACTGCGTGGACGTGTATGGACCAATTGGTCCTTCAGGTTCGGTCCTCTTTTGTATGCGAACAGGGGCTCAGGGATGTCATCACCTCCGGTCTTAAGGATGGACCAGTGTTTCTTTATGATTTTCTGTAGCTGGTTGGATCGGTTGTTGAAGGTGTTAACAAATGCAATCCGATCTGTTTTTTCTTTTGGAGGGTTGATTGCAAGTAGGGCATCCCTATGGTTGTTTGAGGCCCTCTTTTTAGATCTACGAATGATTTTCTTAGGATATTGTTTCTCCTTCAGTTGTTCCTCCAAGTTTCTGGCGTGTGCTTCAAAAGATTCCTTCTTAGAGCAGTTTCTTTGTACCCTGAGGAACTGGCCAAAAGGTAAATTGTCCCTCAGGGCCCGTGGATGGCAACTATCGTATCGCAACAATGCGTTCCTGGCCATTGGTTTGCGATATAGCTCAGACTCGATGCCTGTAGGAGTCGCATGCAGTTGCAAATCGAGGAAAGCCAATGATGTTCTACTGTGCTCAATGGTGAACTTTAAGTATTGGTTCTTACTGTTCAACCAGCTATAAAATGATGTTAGTTCTTCTTCAGTGCCACGCCATACCACCAAAATGTCATCGATATAGCGTTTCCACATATATATTGATGATAGGTATGGGTTGGTGACGGTTAGTACGCTCTGTTGTTCAAAGTGGTGAACATACAGGTTCGCCAGGCTCGGCGCGAAGACACTGCCCATGCTGGTCCCGGACGTTTGCAGGTACAGGGTGTCTTCAAAGCGGAAGTAGTTCTCCTTCATGGCCATTTCCGCTAGTTGCATTATGAAGGGTATTGGTGTGATAGATTGGTGGTTACTCTGCTCCAAAAGTGCCCCCACTACTTCTAGGGTCTCAGTTTGTGGGATCGATGTGTATAGAGATTCAACATCGAACGATACTAGGATGTCAGTTTCGGTGTTGTACTGTATCGTAGGAAGGAGTCTTAGGACATCCTTGGTGTCTTGGAGAAAAGTGGGCATTGCTTTGACCATTGGGTTAAGAAAGTGGTCCACAAAAGTTGAAAGGGGTTCTAATACTGACCCGATGCCAGAAATGATAGGCCTGCCGGGTGGTGGCCTTGTTGGCTTGTGGACTTTGGGCAAACAGTAAAAGTATGGGATTGTAGGGTGTTTCGTGACCAAATATTGGCCTTCCTGAGAGGTTATCCATCCCTCACTCGTGGCTTCTTCTACTAAGGCATTGATTCTGGTCTGTAGACCTTCAGTAGGATCCGATCTCAGTGGTAGATAGGAGTTGCGATCACTGAGTTGCCGCAGACATTCATTTCTGTACGTCGTGGTGTCCAAAATCACGGTTGCTCCGCCTTTGTCGGCCGGCTTAATGGTGATGTTTTCATTGGAAGTGAGTGAGCGCAGGGCTTGCTGTTCATCTCTGGAGAGATTCATAAATGGTTTAATATCTCTTTTATATAGATCTGTAACATCCTTTTCAACAGCCGTTTCAAAGGTCAGCACTTTGGGTGGTAATGTGGCACTGGGTGGATTGAAAGAAGAAGGTTTCTTCAAACCTGTGTTGTTATCAATGGTGATGGTTTCCAAAGCAGTGGGTTTTGCAAAAAAATAATGTAACCTTATTTTCCTAAATAGCTTGGAGAGTTCAATTTGTGCCAAAAAAGGATCACCTTTCTGAGTGGCCACGAATCCTAAACCTTTATTTAGGAGGAGTTCCTCGTTAGTAGACAAAGTGTGTGAACTTAGGTTTATCACGATGCCTGCTGGTTGCTTGTTCCCGCAGCGTCTTGGGGGACTTTCTTCCCGCTGCGTAGATCCATCCTCGATTGTTGCGGGATGTTCGTGTCCATGTTCCAATGCACCTGTTGTTGCACTGCTCCTTGTCTCCTCCTGCCTCGGCCTCGTCTCTGGCCAAAACCTAAAAAAGGAAACGATCCTGGGCCTTGTTGCATCTGTGGAGGGTAGAAGGGCGGGCCCATTTGTGGAGGGCAGTTTGGACCCATCATCCATGGGTTGATGGGCCACCATGGTTGGTGATTGCCAAAGTTTTGTGGTTGGTTTCTCCAATTTCTCTTATTGCCACGACCTCGCGGTGCTTGGTTCGATGATCCGGTCTGTGATGCATCTGAATCGCTGGATGTCCCATCTGAGCTGGAAGTGCCATAAGTTGAACCTCCCCTTTTGCCACTGCGATTAACTGTGGGTGCTGTGTAAGTGTCGCTACTATAGGGATATATTGTCTCCATTGAAAACTTTGCCAGATCCTTCTTAAACTTGTCTAATTTAATGGATAAGATAGATTCTTTAAAATCTTTGTTGGTCTTATCCGTATCGTCCTGTCCCTTTTTAAACTGTCCACTTTTTAAAGAGGTTTTTATCTGGCCTTCAAGGACCTGAATCTCAATCAAGATGGTATCCGCAACCCTCTTCGCGGTTTTTATGATCAGGACAAGCCAGTCCCTCGTACATCTCCAGGCTATCATGGCCCAGTCCTTAAGAAATTGTTTATCGTCAAGAAAAAGGCGTGGTGCATTATTGACGATGAGGCCTGTGGGGGCACAGTTGCCTCTAAGATACTGGGCCATGATAATGCCGTGGACGGAGATTCGGGAGTGGGACTTCTTCAGGATCAAGACTTTATTCCAGCTATCGTCATTATTTGTTGCTAGTGATGGAACGGGCACATTATCCAGAAGACTGGGGTTTTCGTCTAAGATGTTTTGCACTTCGGCACTTTCAAATGCTAGCCCCCAGTTGGTAGCCATCGTTCCGAGCGAACGGGTGTGACAGTCAAGCCTCAAACGAGATTCTCAAAGTATACTTTATTGCATTGGTGACCAAGGTGATCAACCAAAATTAAAAAGACCCACAGCCTTAGCTGTACTAGTAACACGTTCAACAACAAGTGGGGAGGGTCTAAGGGCAGGTTTACCGACCAACCAGGTATAGGCCCCTAAACTCAATATACCACAACAAATAATACCTGGGGGTCAAAAGAAAGAGGAAAGTTTGACAGTAAGAGCCACTACACCCAATGCACACAGGACAGTATCAGTGGGAAGTGATAGTTAGTAGATGGTCAAGTCGAGACTCATGAGTACAAGGAGAAAAATATATTGTTCCCATCAGAAGCCACACTGTACCGCCCTTGTTGTCATCATATGGGATCTCCTTACCCAGGAGACAAGACGGCCGGTAAGCATTACCGTGACCGAAATGTAATAAGAGAGCAGAACAGCAGAATATAGTGGTGGCTACTGAAAAAAGCAGTGTATAGTGTTTGGAGTGAAAAAGTGAAGGGTACTAAAATTAGGTGAATGGGTGGAAAAAGAAAATTTATTAATATCCCCCAAACCCTAAGGTTAAAAGGCAGGTGTGGGTGCAGGTTTTAAAAAATAACCGCACTTATTAGTGGTCGACATGTTTCAGCATATCAAAGATTTTCTTAATGCATTCTTCAGGACCTATATATAATACACTACTGCTTTTAGAATAATAAATAAATTATGAAGATATCACCTGGACATCCAGGCGTGCTCAACCGAATACTGTCAGTGCAATGGTAGTAGATCCAACATGTAAAACAAACAAACAAACACACATGTAGAACACATAAAGTTATTCACATTGTTAATGTTTGTATTCATAGTGGCATTGCAATATGTTCAATCATACCTCATAATGTGGGTATGCACTCACCCTTACGTGTAGGTTGAGTAGCTTCACCCCACCTGGCTGCAGCGCAGGTAAAAGGAGCACCGCTCTGTGAGAAATCACATAATTTTTACAGAGCTGCTAGTGATATGACACTAACCAAATTCATAAAATAAATGAAAATAAATGAAAGTATACTTCGAGAGAAGAGGTTGTCTGAGCCTCTGATAACCAGGCTGGGCTGAACGCCGCGATCCGTCATGGCTCAGAAACGTTGACAACCAAATAGGGACGCTTAATGCATGAAAGGCGAGCCGTGTCAGTTATATTGAAATAGCTACGTGGCCTCCAACGGAGTGTAAACACAAGGGGCACACGAAATATGCTGCGTGCAATTAATGGCTTCGTATAAATGGTGGCAAGATAACTTCTAGTAGCTGGTAGTGCAGAATTTGGAAACGCGCACCGAAAACACGCTTCGTTTTCAAGATATGCTGCGTGCAATTCATGGCTTCGTATAAACGGTGGCAAGATAACTTCTAGTATCTGGTGGTACAGAATTTGGAAACGCGCACCGAAACACGCTTCGTTATCAAGATAGTGCGCTTGTCTCTAGCGGCGTTTGCGTGCAGAGTAAGACAGAGTTGGACAACACAAAAGCACGCGTAATGCGTGCACTCACCTGGCCGTCGGCGTCTCCAGGCAGTCTTCAGTACTGCTCGGGGGGGCGCCGGCTGCCGAATGAGATAGTGTTTTATGCTTGGCAAGCCAGCCGTGACGAAAACGGTCACGTGACGGCAGGAATTATGGGAATTGTAGTTCTATCCCCAGTGCACCTAAACGAAGGAGGTTTATTTTCCTGGCTGTACCGTGGTGTATATATTGTACAAGTCCTTGGTCAAAAGGCATAGTGGTCTGCTCAATTAGAGACGTGCAGATGAAAGTAAACGAATATTTATTCGTTGTTTTTATTATTAATATTAATATTCTGTGTCAATGTGCCCATTAGAAGGAACAACATACGGAGAATTTTGATACACTAACCAATGGATAGGGGGCTTGATTGTGTGATGTATTACTCAAGTCATTAAACAGCATACCAAAGACCCCAAATGTATAGTGTATGTTTACTAGTATGTGATGACTAGCCAGTAAATGTTAATATCATATCATATAGGTAGTTTAAAGGGACATAATGTTTCTGACACCTCAGAGGGACATCCAGGGTATGGGCTCATTGAGGCCTTCCTTGTCGCTGTTAAGGCGGTATACCCATTTCTGTTCTATCTTGAACAAGAAACGGCTTGTATCTGCACATGAGTCAGGAATGTGCGGCTGTTCCAGGACTGTCCAATAAAAATCTTCTGGACCGTGGCCCTTCTCCAAGAAATGTGCGGTCAGTCTGGTGGCTTGCTTACGGCACCGCACTGTGCTCTTATGTTCCTGGATACGTGTGCGGACCTTTCTGGTTGTCATGCCGACATACCGTAGTTCACAAGGACATTTGATCATATATATCAAGTTACTACTATTACAATTCGTAAACTTGTTTTGTGTCCATGGACGATTGGTGCCAATGTCAACTTCAGTAGATTTGTTAGTCTGAGGACAGACGGTGCAATTTCCACATGGGTGGTGTCCGACCACAGCTGGTAAGTCCCAAAGGGTACCCACTTGTCTCCCTTCTTTACTGCGTGGACGTGTATGGACCAATTGGTCCTTCAGGTTCGGTCCTCTTTTGTATGCGAACAGGGGCTCAGGGATGTCATCACCTCCGGTCTTAAGGATGGACCAGTGTTTCTTTATGATTTTCTGTAGCTGGTTGGATCGGTTGTTGAAGGTGTTAACAAATGCAATCCGATCTGTTTTTTCTTTTGGAGGGTTGATTGCAAGTAGGGCATCCCTATGGTTGTTTGAGGCCCTCTTTTTAGATCTACGAATGATTTTCTTAGGATATTGTTTCTCCTTCAGTTGTTCCTCCAAGTTTCTGGCGTGTGCTTCAAAAGATTCCTTCTTAGAGCAGTTTCTTTGTACCCTGAGGAACTGGCCAAAAGGTAAATTGTCCCTCAGGGCCCGTGGATGGCAACTATCGTATCGCAACAATGCGTTCCTGGCCATTGGTTTGCGATATAGCTCAGACTCGATGCCTGTAGGAGTCGCATGCAGTTGCAAATCGAGGAAAGCCAATGATGTTCTACTGTGCTCAATGGTGAACTTTAAGTATTGGTTCTTACTGTTCAACCAGCTATGAAATGATGTTAGTTCTTCTTCAGTGCCACGCCATACCACCAAAATGTCATCGATATAGCGTTTCCACATATATATTGATGATAGGTATGGGTTGGTGACGGTTAGTACGCTCTGTTGTTCAAAGTGGTGAACATACAGGTTCGCCAGGCTCGGCGCGAAGACACTGCCCATGCTGGTCCCGGACGTTTGCAGGTACAGGGTGTCTTCAAAGCGGAAGTAGTTCTCCTTCATGGCCATTTCCGCTAGTTGCATTATGAAGGGTATTGGTGTGATAGATTGGTGGTTACTCTGCTCCAAAAGTGCCCCCACTACTTCTAGGGTCTCAGTTTGTGGGATCGATGTGTATAGAGATTCAACATCGAACGATACTAGGATGTCAGTTTCGGTGTTGTACTGTATCGTAGGAAGGAGTCTTAGGACATCCTTGGTGTCTTGGAGAAAAGTGGGCATTGCTTTGACCATTGGGTTAAGAAAGTGGTCCACAAAAGTTGAAAGGGGTTCTAATACTGACCCGATGCCAGAAATGATAGGCCTGCCGGGTGGTGGCCTTGTTGGCTTGTGGACTTTGGGCAAACAGTAAAAGTATGGGATTGTAGGGTGTTTCGTGACCAAATATTGGCCTTCCTGAGAGGTTATCCATCCCTCACTCGTGGCTTTTTCTACTAAGGCATTGATTCTGGTCTGTAGACCTTCAGTAGGATCCGATCTCAGTGGTAGATAGGAGTTGCGATCACTGAGTTGCCGCAGACATTCATTTCTGTACGTCG
This sequence comes from Lissotriton vulgaris, assembly GCF_964263255.1. Lineage (NCBI taxonomy): Eukaryota > Metazoa > Chordata > Amphibia > Caudata > Salamandridae > Lissotriton > Lissotriton vulgaris. The sequence goes on from NC_141697.1 coordinate 98,661,637, forward strand.
TGGTGTCCAAAATCACGGTTGCTCCGCCTTTGTCGGCCGGCTTAATGGTGATGTTTTCATTGGAAGTGAGTGAGCGCAGGGCTTGCTGTTCATCTCTGGAGAGATTCATAAATGGTTTAATATCTCTTTTATATAGATCTGTAACATCCTTTTCAACAGCCGTTTCAAAGGTCAGCACTTTGGGTGGTAATGTGGCACTGGGTGGATTGAAAGAAGAAGGTTTCTTCAAACCTGTGTTGTTATCAATGGTGATGGTTTCCAAAGCAGTGGGTTTTGCAAAAAAATAATGTAACCTTATTTTCCTAAATAGCTTGGAGAGTTCAATTTGTGCCAAAAAAGGATCACCTTTCTGAGTGGCCACGAATCCTAAACCTTTATTTAGGAGGAGTTCCTCGTTAGTAGACAAAGTGTGTGAACTTAGGTTTATCACGATGCCTGCTGGTTGCTTGTTCCCGCAGCGTCTTGGGGGACTTTCTTCCCGCTGCGTAGATCCATCCTCGATTGTTGCGGGATGTTCGTGTCCATGTTCCAATGCACCTGTTGTTGCACTGCTCCTTGTCTCCTCCTGCCTCGGCCTCGTCTCTGGCCAAAACCTAAAAAAGGAAACGATCCTGGGCCTTGTTGCATCTGTGGAGGGTAGAAGGGCGGGCCCATTTGTGGAGGGCAGTTTGGACCCATCATCCATGGGTTGATGGGCCACCATGGTTGGTGATGTCCCTTTAAACTACCTATATGATATGATATTAACATTTACTGGCTAGTCATCACATACTAGTAAACATACACTATACATACACTATACATTTGGGGTCTTTGGTATGCTGTTTAATGACTTGAGTAATACATCACACAATCAAGCCCCCTATCCATTGGTTAGTGTATCAAAATTCTCCGTATGTTGTTCCTTCTAATGGGCACATTGACACAGAATATTAATATTAATAATAAAAACAACGAATAAATATTCGTTTACTTTCATCTGCACGTCTCTAATTGAGCAGACCACTATGCCTTTTGACCAAGGACTTGTACAATATATACACCACGGTACAGCCAGGAAAATAAACCTCCTTCGTTTAGGTGCACTGGGGATAGAACTACAATTCCCATAATTCCTGCCGTCACGTGACCGTTTTCGTCACGGCTGGCTTGCCAAGCATAAAACACTATCTCATTCGGCAGCCGGCGCCCCCCCGAGCAGTACTGAAGACTGCCTGGAGACGCCGACGGCCAGGTGAGTGCACGCATTACGCGTGCTTTTGTGTTGTCCAACTCTGTCTTACTCTGCACGCAAACGCCGCTAGAGACAAGCGCACTATCTTGATAACGAAGCGTGTTTCGGTGCGCGTTTCCAAATTCTGTACCACCAGATACTAGAAGTTATCTTGCCACCGTTTATACGAAGCCATGAATTGCACGCAGCATATCTTGAAAACGAAGCGTGTTTTCGGTGCGCGTTTCCAAATTCTGCACTACCAGCTACTAGAAGTTATCTTGCCACCATTTATACGAAGCCATTAATTGCACGCAGCATATTTCGTGTGCCCCTTGTGTTTACACTCCGTTGGAGGCCACGTAGCTATTTCAATATAACTGACACGGCTCGCCTTTCATGCATTAAGCGTCCCTATTTGGTTGTCAACGTTTCTGAGCCATGACGGATCGCGGCGTTCAGCCCAGCCTGGTTATCAGAGGCTCAGACAACCTCTTCTCTCGAAGTATACTTTCATTTATTTTCATTTATTTTATGAATTTGGTTAGTGTCATATCACTAGCAGCTCTGTAAAAATTATGTGATTTCTCACAGAGCGGTGCTCCTTTTACCTGCGCTGCAGCCAGGTGGGGTGAAGCTACTCAACCTACACGTAAGGGTGAGTGCATACCCACATTATGAGGTATGATTGAACATATTGCAATGCCACTATGAATACAAACATTAACAATGTGAATAACTTTATGTGTTCTACATGTGTGTTTGTTTGTTTGTTTTACATGTTGGATCTACTACCATTGCACTGACAGTATTCGGTTGAGCACGCCTGGATGTCCAGGTGATATCTTCATAATTTATTTATTATTCTAAAAGCAGTAGTGTATTATATATAGGTCCTGAAGAATGCATTAAGAAAATCTTTGATATGCTGAAACATGTCGACCACTAATAAGTGCGGTTATTTTTTAAAACCTGCACCCACACCTGCCTTTTAACCTTAGGGTTTGGGGGATATTAATAAATTTTCTTTTTCCACCCATTCACCTAATTTTAGTACCCTTCACTTTTTCACTCCAAACACTATACACTTCTTTTTTCAGTAGCCACCACTATATTCTGCTGTTCTGCTCTCTTATTACATTTCGGTCACGGTAATGCTTACCGGCCGTCTTGTCTCCTGGGTAAGGAGATCCCATATGATGACAACAAGGGCGGTACAGTGTGGCTTCTGATGGGAACAATATATTTTTCTCCTTGTACTCATGAGTCTCGACTTGACCATCTACTAACTATCACTTCCCACTGATACTGTCCTGTGTGCATTGGGTGTAGTGGCTCTTACTGTCAAACTTTCCTCTTTCTTTTGACCCCCAGGTATTATTTGTTGTGGTATATTGAGTTTAGGGGCCTATACCTGGTTGGTCGGTAAACCTGCCCTTAGACCCTCCCCACTTGTTGTTGAACGTGTTACTAGTACAGCTAAGGCTGTGGGTCTTTTTAATTTTGGTTGATCACCTTGGTCACCAATGCAATAAAGTATACTTTGAGAATCTCGTTTGAGGCTTGACTGTCACACCCGTTCGCTCGGAACGATGGCTACCAACTGGGGGCTAGCATTTGAAAGTGCCGAAGTGCAAAACATCTTAGACGAAAACCCCAGTCTTCTGGATAATGTGCCCGTTCCATCACTAGCAACAAATAATGACGATAGCTGGAATAAAGTCTTGATCCTGAAGAAGTCCCACTCCCGAATCTCCGTCCACGGCATTATCATGGCCCAGTATCTTAGAGGCAACTGTGCCCCCACAGGCCTCATCGTCAATAATGCACCACGCCTTTTTCTTGACGATAAACAATTTCTTAAGGACTGGGCCATGATAGCCTGGAGATGTACGAGGGACTGGCTTGTCCTGATCATAAAAACCGCGAAGAGGGTTGCGGATACCATCTTGATTGAGATTCAGGTCCTTGAAGGCCAGATAAAAACCTCTTTAAAAAGTGGACAGTTTAAAAAGGGACAGGACGATACGGATAAGACCAACAAAGATTTTAAAGAATCTATCTTATCCATTAAATTAGACAAGTTTAAGAAGGATCTGGCAAAGTTTTCAATGGAGACAATATATCCCTATAGTAGCGACACTTACACAGCACCCACAGTTAATCGCAGTGGCAAAAGGGGAGGTTCAACTTATGGCACTTCCAGCTCAGATGGGACATCCAGCGATTCAGATGCATCACAGACCGGATCATCGAACCAAGCACCGCGAGGTCGTGGCAATAAGAGAAATTGGAGAAACCAACCACAAAACTTTGGCAATCACCAACCATGGTGGCCCATCAACCCATGGATGATGGGTCCAAACTGCCCTCCACAAATGGGCCCGCCCTTCTACCCTCCACAGATGCAACAAGGCCCAGGATCGTTTCCTTTTTTAGGTTTTGGCCAGAGACGAGGCCGAGGCAGGAGGAGACAAGGAGCAGTGCAACAACAGGTGCATTGGAACATGGACACGAACATCCCGCAACAATCGAGGATGGATCTACGCAGCGGGAAGAAAGTCCCCCAAGACGCTGCGGGAACAAGCAACCAGCAGGCATCGTGATAAACCTAAGTTCACACACTTTGTCTACTAACGAGGAACTCCTCCTAAATAAAGGTTTAGGATTCGTGGCCACTCAGAAAGGTGATCCTTTTTTGGCACAAATTGAACTCTCCAAGCTATTTAGGAAAATAAGGTTACATTATTTTTTTGCAAAACCCACTGCTTTGGAAACCATCACCATTGATAACAACACAGGTTTGAAGAAACCTTCTTCTTTCAATCCACCCAGTGCCACATTACCACCCAAAGTGCTGACCTTTGAAACGGCTGTTGAAAAGGATGTTACAGATCTATATAAAAGAGATATTAAACCATTTATGAATCTCTCCAGAGATGAACAGCAAGCCCTGCGCTCACTCACTTCCAATGAAAACATCACCATTAAGCCGGCCGACAAAGGCGGAGCAACCGTGATTTTGGACACCACGACGTACAGAAATGAATGTCTGCGGCAACTCAGTGATCGCAACTCCTATCTACCACTGAGATCGGATCCTACTGAAGGTCTACAGACCAGAATCAATGCCTTAGTAGAAGAAGCCACGAGTGAGGGATGGATAACCTCTCAGGAAGGCCAATATTTGGTCACGAAACACCCTACAATCCCATACTTTTACTGTTTGCCCAAAGTCCACAAGCCAACAAGGCCACCACCCGGCAGGCCTATCATTTCTGGCATCGGGTCAGTATTAGAACCCCTTTCAACTTTTGTGGACCACTTTCTTAACCCAATGGTCAAAGCAATGCCCACTTTTCTCCAAGACACCAAGGATGTCCTAAGACTCCTTCCTACGATACAGTACAACACTGAAACTGACATCCTAGTATCGTTCGATGTTGAATCTCTATACACATCGATCCCACAAACTGAGACCCTAGAAGTAGTGGGGGCACTTTTGGAGCAGAGTAACCACCAATCTATCACACCAATACCCTTCATAATGCAACTAGCGGAAATGGCCATGAAGGAGAACTACTTCCGCTTTGAAGACACCCTGTACCTGCAAACGTCCGGGACCAGCATGGGCAGTGTCTTCGCGCCGAGCCTGGCGAACCTGTATGTTCACCACTTTGAACAACAGAGCGTACTAACCGTCACCAACCCATACCTATCATCAATATATATGTGGAAACGCTATATCGATGACATTTTGGTGGTATGGCGTGGCACTGAAGAAGAACTAACATCATTTCATAGCTGGTTGAACAGTAAGAACCAATACTTAAAGTTCACCATTGAGCACAGTAGAACATCATTGGCTTTCCTCGATTTGCAACTGCATGCGACTCCTACAGGCATCGAGTCTGAGCTATATCGCAAACCAATGGCCAGGAACGCATTGTTGCGATACGATAGTTGCCATCCACGGGCCCTGAGGGACAATTTACCTTTTGGCCAGTTCCTCAGGGTACAAAGAAACTGCTCTAAGAAGGAATCTTTTGAAGCACACGCCAGAAACTTGGAGGAACAACTGAAGGAGAAACAATATCCTAAGAAAATCATTCGTAGATCTAAAAAGAGGGCCTCAAACAACCATAGGGATGCCCTACTTGCAATCAACCCTCCAAAAGAAAAAACAGATCGGATTGCATTTGTTAACACCTTCAACAACCGATCCAACCAGCTACAGAAAATCATAAAGAAACACTGGTCCATCCTTAAGACCGGAGGTGATGACATCCCTGAGCCCCTGTTCGCATACAAAAGAGGACCGAACCTGAAGGACCAATTGGTCCATACACGTCCACGCAGTAAAGAAGGGAGACAAGTGGGTACCCTTTGGGACTTACCAGCTGTGTTCGGACACCACCCATGTGGAAATTGCACCGTCTGTCCTCAGACTAACAAATCTACTGAAGTTGACATTGGCACCAATCGTCCATGGACACAAAACAAGTTTACGAATTGTAATAGTAGTAACTTGATATATATGATCAAATGTCCTTGTGAACTACGGTATGTCGGCATGACAACCAGAAAGGTCCGCACACGTATCCAGGAACATAAGAGCACAGTGCGGTGCCGTAAGCAAGCCACCAGACTGACCGCACATTTCTTGGAGAAGGGCCACGGTCCAGAAGATTTTTATTGGACAGTCCTGGAACAGCCGCACATTCCTGACTCATGTGCAGATACAAGCCGTTTCTTGTTCAAGATAGAACAGAAATGGGTATACCGCCTTAACAGCGACAAGGAAGGCCTCAATGAGCCCATACCCTGGATGTCCCTCTGAGGTGTCAGAAACATTATGTCCCTTTAAACTACCTATATGATATGATATTAACATTTACTGGCTAGTCATCACATACTAGTAAACATACACTATACATTTGGGGTCTTTGGTATGCTGTTTAATGACTTGAGTAATACATCACACAATCAAGCCCCCTATCCATTGGTTAGTGTATCAAAATTCTCCGTATGTTGTTCCTTCTAATGGGCACATTGACACAGAATATTAATATTAATAATAAAAACAACGAATAAATATTCGTTTACTTTCATCTGCACGTCTCTAATTGAGCAGACCACTATGCCTTTTGACCAAGGACTTGTACAATATATACACCACGGTACAGCCAGGAAAATAAACCTCCTTCGTTTAGGTGCACTGGGGATAGAACTACAATTCCCATAATTCCTGCCGTCACGTGACCGTTTTCGTCACGGCTGGCTTGCCAAGCATAAAACACTATCTCATTCGGCAGCCGGCGCCCCCCCCGAGCAGTACTGAAGACTGCCTGGAGACGCCGACGGCCAGGTGAGTGCACGCATTACGCGTGCTTTTGTGTTGTCCAACTCTGTCTTACTCTGCACGCAAACGCCGCTAGAGACAAGCGCACTATCTTGATAACGAAGCGTGTTTCGTGCGCGTTTCCAAATTCTGTACCACCAGATACTAGAAGTTATCTTGCCACCGTTTATACGAAGCCATGAATTGCACGCAGCATATCTTGAAAACGAAGCGTGTTTTCGGTGCGCGTTTCCAAATTCTGCACTACCAGCTACTAGAAGTTATCTTGCCACCATTTATACGAAGCCATTAATTGCACGCAGCATATTTCGTGTGCCCCTTGTGTTTACACTCCGTTGGAGGCCACGTAGCTATTTCAATATAACTGACACGGCTCGCCTTTCATGCATTAAGCGTCCCTATTTGGTTGTCAACGTTTCTGAGCCATGACGGATCGCGGCGTTCAGCCCAGCCTGGTTATCAGAGGCTCAGACAACCTCTTCTCTCGAAGTATACTTTCATTTATTTTCATTTATTTTATGAATTTGGTTAGTGTCATATCACTAGCAGCTCTGTAAAAATTATGTGATTTCTCACAGAGCGGTGCTCCTTTTACCTGCGCTGCAGCCAGGTGGGGTGAAGCTACTCAACCTACACGTAAGGGTGAGTGCATACCCACATTATGAGGTATGATTGAACATATTGCAATGCCACTATGAATACAAACATTAACAATGTGAATAACTTTATGTGTTCTACATGTGTGTTTGTTTGTTTGTTTTACATGTTGGATCTACTACCATTGCACTGACAGTATTCGGTTGAGCACGCCTGGATGTCCAGGTGATATCTTCATAATTTATTTATTATTCTAAAAGCAGTAGTGTATTATATATAGGTCCTGAAGAATGCATTAAGAAAATCTTTGATATGCTGAAACATGTCGACCACTAATAAGTGCGGTTATTTTTTAAAACCTGCACCCACACCTGCCTTTTAACCTTAGGGTTTGGGGGATATTAATAAATTTTCTTTTTCCACCCATTCACCTAATTTTAGTACCCTTCACTTTTTCACTCCAAACACTATACACTGCTTTTTTCAGTAGCCACCACTATATTCTGCTGTTCTGCTCTCTTATTACATTTCGGTCACGGTAATGCTTACCGGCCGTCTTGTCTCCTGGGTAAGGAGATCCCATATGATGACAACAAGGGCGGTACAGTGTGGCTTCTGATGGGAACAATATATTTTTCTCCTTGTACTCATGAGTCTCGACTTGACCATCTACTAACTATCACTTCCCACTGATACTGTCCTGTGTGCATTGGGTGTAGTGGCTCTTACTGTCAAACTTTCCTCTTTCTTTTGACCCCCAGGTATTATTTGTTGTGGTATATTGAGTTTAGGGGCCTATACCTGGTTGGTCGGTAAACCTGCCCTTAGACCCTCCCCACTTGTTGTTGAACGTGATTCTCAGTATGTCCAAGGCTAGACAGAGCACACGCCAGCGGCGTATCAGTGACACACTTTCCTCCAGTACTCCTCCCAGGTCAGGCCACAACCCCAACCCGGCTTTCCCCCCTCCTCGGGGAACAACCTCCAGAGGCCCCACAAATGGTCAAGCACTCTAGACGGTCAAATGCTCAGCGAGCCAGGACTTCTGCACCCTCCACTTAGGAGCGGTACCGCCCCACACTAGGACCGCCGGAGTTCTGGTTACAGACACTCCCCGTCCTCTAGACACAGGAAGATCCTCCTCAAATGACCTGTATGTACAGCCTAGGCCCCTGACCTGGCGCTCCCTTAGGGAACCCTCCGGGCCCTGAGATAAGGTTTCAGGCCAACGTGGGACACACCGTCCCACACTCACTCCGCCTCCACTGAGACAGGACGTGAGCCCCTACACCCCTACCATCCTAATGGGATCTAGCTGGGCTACACATGAACCTCTTCACCTACACAGGATCATCAGATACACAAGCCACTGCTTTTAGAATCACTCCCTAATGCCACTGCAAGACATCTAGCACACCGCCAGACATCCACCTTCTTGTCCAGTTCCTCTGCAAGACCTCCTGCACACCACCAGAGGTACACCTCACGTGCAAGCTTCTTTAAAAAAAAAACTCACACCAGCTCCTCCAGTTCAAGACACCACCCATCCACACACTCCCCCCCCTCGGACTGGTAAGGCAGTTTCTACCACCCCTGATTCCTCAACCTGACCACACGTGACACAGGTACCAAACTCTGGGAGCGGGGAATGGGATTTCACACGCACTGGACAAATTTAAGCTGCCACCACTGGGTCCTACCACACTGGGGAATCCAGACACACACACTACACTCAGGGAACAACCACCCCCCTGAGCTAGTCTTTTCTCCTCACACTCCTTCTCTCTCCTATCTACCCACACACACACATGGGGATAGGATTTGGGATTGGACACTGGACCCAGCAAGGGATTCCTAATCTATGGGAACCTCCCCCTCTACTGGCGTCCTGCCCTGTCACTTTCTCTCATCTGCCACTAAACATAAAGCGCAGAAACACATTTGAAAATGACACTCTTGAGGAAAAAAATCAAAACCAATAATCCCATACATGTGACTATCTGAAAAAACAATTGCAGAGTTTTGTAATGTAGCCAGTTGTCGCTATGGCACTTCGCAAACACAAGTCCAAATCCGCACCGCTGACCCACCAATGTTAGAACTGGCTATTTCTGGTAGGCTAAGGCTGATGCCAAAGCCAGGCAGAAACCACCAATCTAGTCAGGGCAAGAAAGTCACACGCCAAGATAACCCCTGCTCACCCCCTTGGTAGCTTGGCACGAGCAGTCTAGGCTAAACTCGAAGGCAATGTGTAAAGCATTTGCGTCAGCGCACAATAGCAACAACATGCTAGGTACACCACAAAAGAGACTCCACACAAGGTTATTATAAAAATACCTTTTGTATTGTAAAAGCACATCAGATAAGATCACACATATACATGGTGCCAATTGGCACGGGCAATATTCACATGGGATTATTCACAAGACAGGGCCACAAGGGCCACTGTCACAATCAGCACTTTAGTAGTAATGAAATACTATCAGAACTTAGACTAAAAGAGTATAAAATCACTGTAGCACAAAGTAACAGTTATGAATCACATCCAGTAACTACTGGGAACAGGTAAGTACACACTACGCAACCCTAAACACCTTAGGAGCTAGTCACGCAGGTACCCAGGACCTCACTAGGACCACCTGTACTAGAAAGAACAACCACCTAAGGATGAAATCCACTTAGGGGTATAAATCAGAACACATTACCCATGATGCATGAATATACATTCAGAGGAGTAGTAAAGAAAGAAAACACATGATGTATAGACCTACACATTCAGCGGTGTTAAGGACAGAGCACATGATGCAATCAAAATACATTCAGGGGTGCAGCGCAAGAAGACACATGATGACTAAACATTCATGTAATGAATGTTTCTAACTACTATGATCTAGTAACTCGATCAATTCGGTAGTAACAAATTATTTTAACAACCTGAAAATCATACCAACAAATAAAATCACTCTGGGTGATTTTCCAGTTTTTAAACCTTCTTTCCTTTTTTTGAGATTCTAATTTGACACACCCCTTTTCTCTTTCTCTGGACACTGCACTACAGGCCAGAGGTGCCTCGGGTTGAGGCTGGCAACATCACTAACTTGGAGTAACCAATGATAACGGCCAACAACCCATATGCGGGGCGGACGAACCAAATATACCGCACCTACCACATTGGCATAGGGTTTTTTGAGGTTACTCCTAACTTACATGACCAATGGCCTAAGTGTTACAAGTGTCTGTTTCTCCTTTGATAAATTACCTAAACATTCAGAGGTGCAGCGCATGAAAAGAAAGACACATAATGCATCAAACATTCAGAGGTGTCAAGAGTAAAGCAATAGCGCAAAAATCACATGAGGCCTAAAAACCTTCAGAGGTGCAGGAATAACACATGATGCAAAAGATCACATTCAGAGGTGCAATAACCATACTATTGCGCAAACTCACATAAGCCACCACCTGTGGCAGTCCCTAGGCCAATGGCCTTGTTGGGGCTCAGACGCCCTGAGTCTCAGTGTCAGGGTGCGCTGCCATGCAGCGCCAGTCTCAAAGTACCAAAAAGCCTAAACGTAGCAGGTGCCCACTAAGTGCTGGGCACCTGGAGAACAATAAAACTGCGCCAGGGCCCTCACTGGCCCTTAGGCGCCAACTGCGCCACTGCTGGAGCCACACAGGCTCTGGGCATAGCACATACCCCAGACGTTGGAGCCACAGAGGCTCTAAAGCAATGATGCCAACCGTTGGAGCCACACAGGCTCTTAAAACAATGATGCCCCCATGAGCCTCACCGGACTCTAGACACGAGCTTCTCCCAGGCAGGACGGGACGAGCACCGACAATATGCCCCGACGCCCCTGCTTATCTCACCTGGCCACCACGAGCCTCAACAGGCTCTACACGACTTAGGCAGTTGGAGTCCCTCACGGGGGACTCGAATCAAGAACACGCCCTTATGAGCCTCAACAGGCTCACTAAACAACATGCGGCCACGAGCCCCTCACAGGGCTCCAAGTAATCTGCCCTGCGATCGTCGGGGCGGCCCTCTGCCCAGCGGGGCCGCCCAAAGCCTCCTCGCTTCGTTGGAGTCCCTCACGGGGGACTCTGTCACCAATACTGCCCCCGGGTTGTGGGAGCCTCTACAGGCTCTGCGCGACGTTGGGGCGGCCCACTGCCAGCTGGGGCCGCCCTAGTGCTCTCGCTCCCGGTGCCACTCTCCGGCACCAACAACCGCCGCGTCGAGCCCCCCCCCCAGCCCTTCCGACTCACCGGGCTGTTCTCGGCGGGGGCTCCTCTCCTCACTCGGGCTCCTCTCCGGTCTCCCTCCAGGCATGGGAGACCGGCCACACCTCCTCTCTTCCGCAGGGCTCCCTCCACTCATGGGAAGCCCTGCAAAGCCGCCATGCTTCTTCTCGCCACTCGAGCAGCCTCTCTCCTTCCCTCGGGCTGCGGGGCGGGGCTTCCGGCCGGCCGCGCTGGGATTGGCCGGCCGGCCTTCCACTTCCGGGTCGCCGCGGGCAGCGCGGCGGCCCGATTCAGGCAGGCAGGCGGGCAGGCATTAAAAATATCGGCGTGGGCAGCCGAAGCACAAAAAACAGCACATAAGCGAGGTGGGCACTCGCAGTTTAAATAAACATGCGGGCCACATACAGAAGCGCCTCCAGGCAGGAATCCTCAGCGCATCCAGCGCTATAAACGAGCAGGAAAAGCGCTCCTAAGCGCTACAAAGTCCAGAGAAGGCGCTCTCAAGCGCTTGGGGGAAATGAAGCGCCCCAGAGCTCTAGACAGCAGGCAGAGCGCTCCCAGGCGCTCAGGGGGAAGCACAGCGCCTCCAGGCGCTAGAAATCAACTCCAGCGCTCTCCCCAGGAAAAGGCAGCTTCTCCATGCTGCCAAGGTCCCAGAGCTTCCCCAGGGGCAAAGCCAAGTCCCCCCTTCAGCCCAGGCAGGGCAGAAGGGTCCCCCAGGAGTCCAGGAATCCAGGCACCCAGGGGCTGGGCAGCGCCCACCCCTGGTAGATCCAAGTCAGCCACAAGAGCAAGAACAAGTTGGAGGGAGACACAGCTCCTTCTTATACCCAGGAATGCCTTTGAAGTACTTCGTGCAAGGGACCCCGAGTGCTGGAATGTCTCTGGTTTACGTCTTTCCTGACAGCTTCAGGGCCAGAGGTGACAGTGGGCTGTCAGGATGGAGAGCCAGCAGGGTGGGCGGCAGGCACAGCCCGGCACCACCAGACGCTCTTTCCTCCCATCCCTGACAGCAGAGGGGCCTTTCATCCACGGCTGACTCAGACCCCCTCCTCTGGGGCCTTGCAGACCCTGCAGACCCTGTCCTACTCAAACCGGACAGTCCATCCACCAGCAGGTCCAGGCACTCCTGGGCAGACTCACCAGCCAATCACACGCCAGCACCAACTTACACAAATATACCAACTTCCAAAAGTAGTACTTCCAGACTAGGCACAGTCATGCTGCATACATCATTTTGCAGCATTCATTCTCACGAGTTGATACATACCAAACTCGACCCCTGCACTCCCCACACAACAGGAACTACCATGGGCATACATATTCCCCATTCATTCCTATGGGAGGGCAGGTCACTCACCCTTCATACAGAGAGCTCCAGCACTTTACACTGTACCACAGTGAAAAAAGTGCGCAGAGGCCTAGAATCACCAACACCAGGTTCCAGAAACAGGCTAGGAAAAAGCAAAAAGTCTAGGGGTGAACCTGCCCAAAGGGCCGGGTCCAACAGTATGAAATATTCTGTTGTTTGTAGGCGTGATATGCTGCAGACCGGAGCAAGGAATTGCAGTAACACACCCATTGGACCACGTGATCGCCGGTTCCAGGCAAACGCGCCCCCTGCAATATATGCCGCATCAAGTATTAAGATCAGAAAATGCAATAAAGTTGGAAATACAACAAATGAATACTGTGCGACTTGAGTAAATAACAATGAATCGGACACCACCCGGGTGTTACAGTGTTGGCAAGTGCCAAACCCATGTATCACCGCAGGCCATAGTAAAATACAGATGACCCAAACTGAGGGATTCACAGAAAGATAACAGCAATTGTTATAAACCCAATGGCAGACATACTGGCCAAGGCCAGACTATGATAACAGAAAAATCTGGTAGTGGGACGGAGTGAAACTTCAGAGTCCAGCTGTCAACTCTAAACACAACCCCTGCAGTAACAGAAACGACTGAAAACAGTCCAGGCATGTGTATATTACCCGTGGTAATGAGGAGGTGAAGGTAAGTGCAAAAACGTCCTGGTGTTCGTGATTAAATAGAAGAAAAGAAAGTGAGAAATGCCAGTGACAGGTGAGTGCAGGTGACTTGGGCCCCTTTCTTCCCTCCTAAAAAGAAAACATAGAAAAAAGGAATTAAAAAATGGACAGAAATAACTGGTCAGCCATTCACAAAATACATATCAATGAAAAACCAGGGCATACAGTTATCAAAACGTATGACAACAATATCATAAAAATGCCGTAAAAAATAGAGGAATGTGGACAGAGCACAAATATGTCCCAACCATTACTCTTTAAGATGGACTGATAATTCTTCCTCTTGATTCAGACCTCCCGGAGCCTTAGTCTGGAAGTCTATGATCATTTTAGACTCCCTCTGTCTCAGTGTGAGGACCCTGTTCCCTCTCCTAGGCTTCTTGACAATCTATTCAAGAATGATGTAACTGAGATCATTAGTGTTGGAAAATTGACTCTCTCTGAAATGACGTGCCAAGGGGTATTTGGGGTCAAAGTTAGTAATGGCTCAAGTATGCTCCAAAATTCACTTTTTCGCCATACAAGTGGCACTACTAATATACCACTTGTTGCAGGTACACACAATGGCGTAGACCACGAATGTGGTGCTACATGTAAGGAATTGGGCGATGTTTTTAGTGTTCCCTTTATAACAAACCTGTTTGTAGTTTTTGCTGTGGGCACAGGCTTTGCAGTGGCCACACAGGAAAAACCCATTGAGGCCCTGCATGTTTGGTGGGGGGTATGATGTAATGTCACTATGTATCAGCATATCCCTGATGTTGCTGTTACGCCGGTAAGTGATACTGGGTCTTTCTGGGAGACTATACCCAGTCACACTGTCCGATTTTAACACTCCCCAGTGTTTCACAATGATTTTCTTAATAGCCTGGGCATCTGAACTGTAAGTGAGTACCAATCTGGTGGTGTCATTCTCATTGTTAGTGTCAGTGGAATTTTCAGCCAGGGTCTGTCGTCTCTCTACCTTGTTTGCTCTTTCAAGAGCTGTTTTCAAAACCCAATGGTGGTAGCCCCTTTCCCTGAACCTCTCCAGGATGTCCTGACTTTCCATACCATACGCCTGATCGGTGTTGCAGTTGCGTTTAGCCCTCAGCAGTTCACCATACGGAATTGACCATTTGAGATTGTCAGGATGACTGCTGAGGGCATGCAAAATGCTGCTCCCAGCAGTCGCTTTCTGTCTTGCTCATTGTCCCGCTAAGGATAATGTTGCGATCATTGTTATTCAACTTTCTGATGAAATTATCAGCTTCATCAGTAGACCCTTTCTATACAATGAATAAGTCGTCGATGTAGCGAAGCCACATCGACACTTTATTGAAATCCTGATGAAATGTGGGATCAGATCGTATGTCTTCCTCCCAGTTTCCCATGAACAAATTGGTAAACTGGGAGAAAAACACGACCCCATTGTTGAGCCATTGACTTGCCTGTAAAGATTGCCATTAAACAAAAATATATTGTTACTCATACAGTACTCCATCATGTCGAGTAACATCTGTGTATGTTCACGAAACCTGATGTGTCTATTGGCAAGATACCGTCTGCAAGCTTCAAGACCCTGCTGATGGTTAATGATGGTATATAGGCTCTGTACATCGAGAGTTATAAATATGGACTCCGTGTCCCATTCCAATGTGTCTATCTTGTTAAAAAAATCCTTGGTGTCCCTCACATAGCTGTCTAATGTGGTAACAGACTCCCTAAGGAAATGATCAATGTATTTGGACACCCGTTCTGATGCACTCCCCCTCAATGACACTATAGGGCTGCCTGGTGGTCTACTGGCATGTTTGTGAACCTTCGGTAGGAGGTACAGTACTGGGAGTACCGGGTAATCGCATTTGTTTTTAACAAAACTCTTCCCAGGTGAGGATCCCCTTGTTCCTCCATCCTAGTAAGAGTTCCCAAATGATGATTATACTCTGGTTGTATCGTTCTGAATTCACAGGCTCGTAGAACAAAACGTCAGCCAATTGTCTATTGGCCTTCTCCAAGTATTGTTCCCGATCAAGGATAACAATATTGCCTCCTTTATCTGCAGGACGGACAACAATACTGTTGTCCTCCATCAGCAATCTAAGAGCCTGTCTTTGTGTGTAGGTAAGATTGGAATCACCCCTCTGTTTGAAATTGTGTTTCTTGTGTCATTAAGATTTTTGTTAACACAATCATGAAACGTATCTATGTTATCATGAGGTAATGTCAGAGTAAAAATAGATTTGGGTTTATATGCTGTGTTGGCGGCCGCGTCAGTTATGATGTCAAGTTCAGAAAGGAGTTGTGTAGGGATAATGTACGCTTTATCGCTCTCATTCGTACCCAATTGTATCACAGTATTAAGAATTGCAGTATCATTGATGTCAAAATTATACAAATTGGATACAACATTCTCATTATCATTCATACCGTTGGCACTGCCTTTCAATTTGTGCCATTTTTTAAATTTGAGCTTGCGTATGTATCTAAACAGATGAATGCGATTGTCAGTGTTACTGCAATTCATTGCTCCCGTCTGCAGCTTATCACGCCTATAAACAACAGAATATTTCATACTTTATGATATCAGGTACGCTGCAAAGTCTGTGTATATTTTTATTTACATGTGAGGCTGTAACAGTTAAGATTTTATATGGATTTATGCAATTTTCGAACCGTATGTTTTTCACTAATATATAAGGCATTTATTGTATGTCTAATGGTGTGAGTAATCCCGCAACACACATAAGGCTGCACAATACCACTGATATTCAAAAGTATCATTACTAGAGCTATGCATGTGTTAACAGGAACATCAGTCCCATTTTGTTGTTTATTTTCCCGTGTATTACAAATGTGGTGATTGGTATGTACTAGATTCACGTGATCAAGCCACTTCGTGTGGTGAAACGTGTTGTGGATTAAACATCCTAGACACCTTCTTGGAGTTTCTAATGCCTACTTTCCTAAGAGCGCGCTGTATTGTTTGGATTTTGGAACATATATATATATATATATATATATATATATATATAGTGAACAAGGATACTCCGATATCGGAAACGCGTCTGACGAGGCTTTGAAAATAAAGACCTGCAATACCACGACAATTGGTGTCCGTATGTATTCCCCTTTTTCTCTGAAGCATTGCATTGACCAGCTGGAAGTGCGGGCGCGAGAGTCGCCGGGGAACCTGTTTGGATATATATATACATATATATAAATAAATATATATATATATATATATATATATATATATATATACTTTACAAAGGGGCTCCTGCTGGCAATCCAACCGCTTTAAGAAGTGGCTCGTATCCGGCGGAGCAGCCGGAGTCAATATTCCAAAGAAACGGCGTACCGACGAGCACTCAGTAGAACAATCACAGAGGTCAGGACAAGGTTCCAGAGCAAAAGGGTTTATTAATTCATAAACCTTGTGACGCGTTTCGCGCTTAGAAAGCGCTTGTTCACACAAAGTCTGCACCATTACAATAATGCTTTATGGACATTACCACTTCCGTGTCATGGACATCAGCAGTGGACGGGGAGCGTCGTTTACGACGCAACTTTTAGCACGCAGTGCTATTACAACGCGGTTTTTAAATCGCATTCTATTACAACGCATGACTCTGGGGGGCGCTCAATGATAGGGAATACTTTTAATTTACTTTCCAACACCTTCCCTAGTGTCAACGGGGACTGGTGTTGGAATAGTAAATTAAAATATTCACTATCCAACACCCCTTTCTGTTATGCGTTGTAAAAGAATGCGTTATAAAAACCGCGTTGTTATAGCATGCGTGCTAAAAGCATGCGTTGTAACAACATACATCCGCAGTGGACTGACGTTGTTCGCCATCTTTGAATGGTAAAAGGTTCACATATACACAGTTTTTCATTGTATGTCAAAAACAAAGTCAAATGATGATACCCAGTAAATTAATGACATCTGTATGTCAAACATCTAAAAAAAGTGTGCATTCGTCTAATACATTTTAAACAAAATACTTCGCTCGCTAGTGCGCTCTGGCTGACAATTCATTTCAGCGTATGTGAAACCAATGACGGCGGAGAATTGCCGGTCTGTGTAAAGTCAATGAGATATATGGTCTCAACAACAACTACATTGTGGTAATGCGCTGGTTAGTGCGCTAGGGATAAGATTTCATTCATGGCATATATACTCAGTGTTCATAAACAAATGAATATCGGTAAATGCAAATTAACTCATGGGAGACTCGACAGAGAAAGTAGGTAATTTAGTAATGCGCTGGTTAGTGCGCTAAAAACAGAACAACTTCATACCATCAGTAAGGTCTATCTCTGGGTAATTTGCAATATGTAGACCCTATCCTCATAGTAAGGGTACTGACTCCGACTGTACAAGTTATATATCTAATTCATGAAGGCGAAAAATACATGCATACCCAATGAAGTTGTAATACTTTAGGAACCACTGAGCATAAAACTATCATCTAATCTGTTGAAGCCTAGAACCATGAGCTAATGGATAATATATATATTAAGGCAGTATCCAGTCCATTAAGAGATGTCCAAAGTCCATATGTATATATATATATATATAAAATACAAATATATATTTTTAATTATATTAATAGTTTTAATATTTGAAATTTAGTATTATCAATATATATATTTTTATAGTAATAAATGTAGAATTCT
Organism: Lissotriton vulgaris; assembly: GCF_964263255.1. Taxonomy (NCBI): domain Eukaryota; kingdom Metazoa; phylum Chordata; class Amphibia; order Caudata; family Salamandridae; genus Lissotriton; species Lissotriton vulgaris. Next base: position 98,679,769 of record NC_141697.1, read on the forward strand.
CAAAGAATGACCATAAAATAAAGGATATATATATATATATATATATATATATATATATATATATATATATATATATATATATATATATATATATATATGTATATATATATATATATATATTTTTTTTTAATTTATGTATAGTAATAAATATTAGTGGAAATTATTCACTTTCAATTATATTAAATGTATATAGTAAACTAATGACCATTTACTACTTTAAACTCTATTTATAATAATTAATATTTTTGTATATTTTTGGACGATATTAGAAAAAACAATATTTTTCCCGATATTTTGGTAGTGACCATTATAAGTACAGGAGCATGATATTGAGTTAAACGATGTTTTCACACAATGTCTTTGGCAGGATATTTCTTACGATGACATTGTGTCAGTGATCCCAGTGATTATCTTCCTAGATAGGTAAGTCAGGTGGGTTTGTAGTTAGTGCAGCTGGTCTTGAAGATGATGCAGGCCTGAAGGCAAAAGCAGTGCAGTTCATATAGTTTTGGGGGTGATGTGAGTAAACTTTTAACTTTAAGTTCAGTCATAGGTTGGGGAATAGTCATTCAGCCTAGCAAGCTTGGATCTTGGGCAATGAACATCATTCATATTCAATTCTCTCTGAGAGAAGAGCATCAAGGCCCTCAGCCAAACAGGTGCAGTTGCAGTGCTCTGCCAATGGTACCCAAGAAAGACTTGAAGCAGTGGGTCTACTTTCGCAGGAAAGAGTGAGCTTTAGAACTGAGGGGCAGATTTACAAGCCCCTTGTGCCTCTTTTACGCCGCCGTTGTGTCACTTTTGTGACGCAGCGGCAGCACAAAAGATGCGCCATGGTGCGGGGTATCAGGAACGCCTCCCAAAATTTGCTGAGTGAAATCTACAAGATTTCACTGAGTCACTTTTGGGCCCAACTGCGTCAAAACCCTGTGCCTGCTTGAAGCAGGCGTAAGGATTGGCGCAGCATTGTGGAGATAGAGCCCCCCAAGCCTTACTGGAGCTGCGTCACGCTTGTGACGCAACCCCAGCAATGCCTCACTTTTACGGCACAGATGCGTCACCCATCTGTGCCGTTTTTGCCCCATGGTGCGCCGCATTGTAAATGGGACGCATCCAGGGTGGCGGAGCTGCAGCGCACAATTACTGGCGCATCCCTGCTGATATGCAGGGATGCACCAGTAATTGGAAATCTGCCCCTGAGTATGAGTGAGGTTCGGAGCTGAGCTTTGGGCACCGGCAGTGCTTTATAATAGCAGTGTAATTATGTGGCAGACGTAAAAAAGATCAGGTTCGTTCATTTTCTATAAGATGCTGCATCATAGATGGCAATGTTTGGAACACCCGAGAGGTAGAATGAGTAGCTATTCCGTGCCAGCCCTGGGCTAAGTATATATTGATGAATCGCCCTCCAAAGGCCCTCCATCCATGCACTCCTCCAAAGCACCACTACCTATGTCTGCATCTAAGAGTGTACTCAGGAAAATAAAATACCACCCCCCCCTCTTTGAACCATATTACCCTAGGTGGGTGAGTCAAACACGCGACCCTGGCCCTTTTCATGATGGTCTACTTGAACTGTTGCCCCGATTCTTCTTTACTTCTCTTTTAGCCTTACTTGCATTTTTCTTCTCTTCCTTGTTTTACACTCTCATTCAATTTGCCTTTTTGTTCATTGTTCTTGAACTTTTTATGTTTTCTCTTTTAATTATGGTCACCGTCACCCATAGGGCCACCATCCCACAGCTGTGTCATATTATGTTTTTTTCTTGCTTTGTTATTTATTAGCTTCTATTTTTGTTATGTGCCTGCTAGTCACAGATCAAAGCTAAGAAGGGTCATTAAGAGCTATTTAATTTGTCTGCTGGCAACCCCAGCTGAAGCTGGTAGAGCCGTTTCCTTGCAGCACCCTTGCCTCCACTCACACACCAAGTCTTCCAAATATTGACTCATTCTCCCACTCACCAATCAATGCAATCACGAAAATTCACCAATCTTTGAGGAATCGTTTCAACCTATAAGCAGACCATGGGGAATAATGTGGTTCTGTGGCTCAGGCATTTTCCACATACACAAGGATTTGTTGAACTTTCCACGTAGTCCATCATCTGCTGCATCATTTTTTATATTTTATCAAAACAAATTAAACGGATAGTCTAGAAAGTTACTAAAAAGACTATCACCTATTCTGCCACAAATCAATTGAATTAGATGGTAAAAAGAAGTCCTTTGCAAAGGTTAACTGGTCACCTTTCAGTTTGCTGATTGGTATATTTAGGTGATAAACTTATACTAGTGACTGAAACATTTCCCCCTCTGTGTTAACATGAGTACAGATGACAAAACCACTTAATTTGCCTTTTCTTGCTTCATAGCCTAGTTAATGCTGCCGCATAATGTGATTCTCTCCAGCTGCCTGATTCAGTCGCTGTGCTGACAAGTCTGATCTATTTGGTTTATTGTGCTAATTTTTTAGTAATGGGGCAATTTGTGAATGTCGAGATAAGGGATGTTATTTTGTTTTTAATCCATCAAACTAGCCATGAAAATGTCCTTTTAAGTACAAAAATACCTGCACTATTGGGCGGTATAATACAACATATTATCCAACCTGGTCTTTCATTTATGAGTAAGGGGTGGAGGCTGCCCTGTATAGTTATTGGAACAACTTTAGTGAGGAATACATTTGACGCCCAAAAGTTAAAATACTCATGTTAAACCTGCTAGGGGTACATTTACTTTGAATATTAGTTTCAGCCAGATTTAGAGCACGAACAAGTGGGGAGAAAGTATCCACATGCAATATTTTTGCTCCTGTTCGCCTAGTTCATGTTTATCGCAGTTACTTTCCATGCTTAATTTGAGCCGGTGGTTGCCAGTGGGGACCACTGTCATACATTTTTTGGGGACGGTCACCTATGTTAGCTCTTCAGACATATTCCGACAGTAAGTGGAGGAAAAACACATAAAATGGAAAGAAGAAGGAAGTGAAAGACGTTAAAACCCTCACCAAGAGAGAAAGCAGGTAACCCTCAACAGAGTGATAAAGGGGCAGAGAGTGGCTGGTGGTGGATTAAAGAGATATACAGTGGATTCAAGTCTACACAGCCTTTGGATTCGGCGCGCTGACATTTTGTAGCGACAGCCGCTGGCTTCTGAGCAGAGCTTTGGGACCCGGGACTCATTCTTTCACAAATTAAGTACTGGTTACCTTTATTACAGTTTCAGTCGTCACTTCCTTCACTGGAGCTTCCTGATCACTGCTGGGCGCACTCCAATTTCTGTATATGTTCATATATTCAGTACTATCCGTTGACATATGCAGTCCAGAGTAATGCTGTTACATGTCCTGTACACATTCTGTGCACCAGATAGGTTTGCATGGAGCAGCATGCCTTGTACCTGTTCTGTGCATGATGGGAGCTTACACAGCCTAGTCCTGACTCTGCTTTATGTTGGGGGATGTTTGCACTGCAGCCTGGGACAAGTAAAAGAATGGTTGTTCTACTGCAGTGGTACTCATAGAACGGCCCGCGGGCCGCCAGCGGCCCGGCAGGCCTTCATTGGCGACCCGCGGCCCTTGCAGGTAATGTACTCATGGCCCACCAGAGAGAGAGAGAGAGCTAGAGAGAGAGGGAGAGAGAAAGAGAAAGAGGAGTGGAGAGAGAGAGAGAGAGCGAGAGAGTGGAGAGAGACAGACAGAGGAGAGAGAGTGGAGAGAGAGAGAGTGGAGAGAGAGAGAAAGAGAGAGAGAGAGTAGAGAGACAGACAGAGGAGAGAGGGTGGAGAGAGAGAGAGGGGTGAGAGAGTGCAAAGAGAGTAGAGAGAGAGACTGACTGACTGAGATACTGACTGAGAGACTGACTGAGAGACTGACTGACTGAGAGAGAAACTGACAGAGAGAGAGACTGACTGGGAGACTGACTGACTGAGATAGAGACTGACAGAGAGAGAGAGAGAGAGAGAGAGAGAGAGAGAGAGACTAACTGAGAGACTGAGATACTGACTGACTGAGATAGAGACTGACTAGGAGAGAGAGAGACTGAGAGAGAGGTGGACTGACTGAGAGACTGAGAAACTGACTGACTGAGATAGAGACTGACTAAGAGAGACTGACTGACAGAGAGAGAAAGAGAAAGAGAGAGAGAGAGAGACTGAATGGCTGACGGAGAGAGAGACTGACTGACTGACTTAGAGAGAGAGACTGACTGACAGAGAGCGAGACTGACTAAGAGGGAGACTGACTGGCTGACTAAGAGACTGACTGACTGACTGAGAGAGAGACTGACTGACTGTGAGAGACTGATTGAGCGAGTGACAGAAAGAGACTGACTGACAGAGAGAGAGAGGCTGACAGAGAGAGAGAGAGAGAGAGAGACTGGGATGGGATTGGGGTCCCAGTGTGTATGAAGCTATGCAATGACTCTTAAGTTTGCTATTGTCTGCTAATGAAAATGTATTTTCAGAATGTGCTCTTTGTAGTTTCATCTGCTTTTGAAATACAGCATTATTGCATTGTCTAATGTTTTGAAATGTTTTTTTTACTCTAGCCCTACCCCCCCTGACCTCTACCGCTGCGGCCCTCGGCCACAAACCACACTGTAATGTTGGCTCTCGACAGAAGGTTTGTGAGTACCCATGTTCCAGGGCTACCTGTGTTGTGCATGGTCTGTCTATGGAGGAAGGTTGCACTCGTGCTGCCCTAGGGTGCTTCTTTCATAAAAACGCTGTGCCCACTAAGTCCCTAATGCAAATGTGTTGAGCCATCCCTTGTGAAAGCTGCATTACTCATCCAGCCATCAGCTGGGTCCATTCAGATATGGTGAATGGGAAACAGTTGCCTGCTGTACACACAGTGTTTTGTATTAGGCACAAAAACATTCTCGTCGCAGCATTCATGATATACTGCTTTTGTGAAACAGGGCCCAGGGTGCTATGATAGCCTCGGAGTAATGGAATAGTTGTAATGTAATATTTGCATAGTGCTTACTACCCTTATGTGAGGCGCTGAAGTTCTTACTTACATGGATAGCAAGCTACACCATGCCGGGTTTATGGTTGGAAGGGTGCTGTTTTTGATTCAAGCCTATACGGGAGGTGTTTTCATGTTGTGCGTGATGACCACCGAGGTGTGGATATTGTGTTATGGAAAGCAGATGGGTGAGGGTATTAGAGCAACAGAGGAGCAAATTATAATGCTAATAAGGATTAAAACATTAGGCAACTACACAGCAACAGCCTAGCTGTAGGGGCAGATGGAACCTGTGTGCGCGTAAACCAACAAAGGGGAGTAATAAGAGGAGGCTCAGTAAACCTTATGACAACATGCACCCGGCTGACATGCTGTTGAAAGTAAAAGATTGACAAAAGGGACAAATGAGAATTATTGACCTGAACAGTGGCTATATAACATTTAATTTTATTATTACTATTTTTAAAGGCAGGAACTCTGCATACTTGTCGAGAAGAGCGGTACTTCGTACAGTATAAAAAAGTCGTTTATTTCAAGGTCTAAAACCCATGGCGCTGAGATCCCAACAATGAATGGCTCAACTGTTGTCGGAATCCATGTTTACCGCTCCCAGGGCACGTGGCGGCACTTGATCACATACAACTTTAAGTAATCATTCTGAACCAAGGTAATAGATGCAGGTTACACCCATGCCACCCAATCAGATTCCAAAACAGGCCAAATCTTTCTCAGTATAATGATGGCCTGTTGATCAGAAAGTTTCACTAGTTGGCATTTGTTCTACCAGCCCTTACTTTCAAGTAGTGCATCACCCTGACCAACCTTTTCAACTCTGACAGGAGCAGAGTGAATGGATTACCTCTTTTTTTAATGTTTTTGGCAATTTTTATAGCGCACAACTACCCAGGGGTGTCTCGGCGCTCAATGAAACAGTACGATAGCTGTGGCAGATTTTAATGTGGGAAAAGACAGGTTTTTAATTTCTTCCTGAAGCTAATGAGCGTCGAGGCCGTTTTAATGGAAAGGGGGAGTGCGTTCCAGAGTCTGGCTGTGGATATCACGAAGCATCTGTCACCCCAATTGGGCTTTTTTGTTCGTTGAATTTTGAGCAGATGAGCTGAGGAGGAACGAAGTGTTCTTAGATTTTCTAGCGGGCAGAGGGCATCCTTGAGGAATTGTGGGCCTAAGTTGTTATCAGCTTTATAGGCGATACACAATGCTTCGAATTTTGTACGACTCCTAACGGGGAGCCAGTGAAGCTGTTGGATATACGGAGAGCTGGAGGTGAACTTAGGAATGCTGTCATGGCCGGGTTTTCTGATTAGATGGGATCAGCCCCTAGGGGCCCCTCCAACCCAGCCAGAACGTAACCACATCCCTCCTCAGGACCATCTATCCAGGCACCTGGGTACCTACCTGAGGATGGGGAACTCGCAATATACAAGCTCATATTATCAGAAACACCACTAAATCTATAGGGATACTAAGAATACTCACTGATTACTAACGATATCCATACCCTACACCACACTCATACATCAGTTAGTCTCGCGGCCACTCCGACCCAGACTGATCTACCCCAGGGCAGATATGACACACAATCCGGTGCGTCTACACATGGGCCTGCAGAACCCAATGCTCTCTTCTCCAAACGGTTCACAATCCGGTAAACCTACACGCCAGTCATCCCCCCTGGCGCTCTCACTTACACAAGCCACAATCCTGTGGGTATCCACGCTGGTCATCCACCCCAGCGCTCTCACTAACGCCGTATATCAACGACGACCACATTCCTATAAACACCTTCAGTTATATGTTGGGAAGTCTCTCTCTCCCTATTCACTAAGGGCTTGCTACTACAATATTAGGAGTTAGCCAATTACTTAGTGTCAACAATTCCCTAGCTCAAGGGCTCCCTGTTCTCCCTATTTATTCAGACTTACCGGATCAGGGGCAGCATCTGTTCTGGCTGTAACATCTGACTAGGAGGAAAAAGGTTACCTATGCTTTGGAACAGAAGACGCTGTTTACAGGATTATGGGAGGGTGTACTAACTTGGTCCCTTAGTTGCAGGTCTCCTCTCTCCCTAATTATTCACTATTACTTACCTGATCAGGGGTAGCATCTGTTCAAACAGTAATATCAACCAGGAAAGGAGATTACCCTCACTGTATGGGGACAAAGATATACACACTATGTGATTGAGTTATTTCTTGATTTAAGCGCTCCTACTCCCTTCTGATCCATCAGTGGCTCAACGGCAACTGGCTAGAAGCCAGGCTAGCTTTATCATAAAAAAAACTCATGCACTGTAGTTATGGGGATGTTTATTGTAACAATAATAAAATACACATATACAGATCTGTAACTGACAAAGACTATAGATAGAACACACCGCTGAAAGGGAAAAGATTAGCAATACAAAAGCCTAGGGAATAAAGATAAGATTAAGATGTAAGTGTGATTAGTTCAGACTACCTCACCTATTAGAAGGAAGATTTCTCTCTGCCTCTGGTGGGATTAGGGCTCTCTCTGTCTCTCCCTCCTTCACCACATCATCACGCCTCTGGTTCAATTGCTCCAGCTGACAGCCTTCTTTGATGCTCTCTGCACTCTATTCTCTCTCCTCATCTTCAGCAATCGTCTGCCTTCTTTCTCCTTTCCAGAACTGCACTCTATTCTGCAGCTCCAGCAGACATCCTGTCCTCTCTCTCCAAGCTGAACTGAGCTCCAAGCTGTTCTGAGCTCCAGGCTGAACTGCACACAAGCTGGAATGAACACAAAACTGAACTGAACACTACTCCTCTCCTGTAGCTCGCTAATATGGATTCCTCCCCCTTCATGGAAATTTCCAACAGAGGGCTGTCTCCTACCGAATTCCTGTGCCAGCTCCCAGGCTTCCACGCAACCGCAGTGCGCATCTGCATGTTACGTCTGGGCCCAAGAGAAAAACACATTCCTCGGATAAGAAGCAGTCCTAACTGGATTTTCCTCTAGCACACAACAGCCTTAACTATAAACTTTACCTTTACCAGCTCCATCAAGATGGAGTCCCTCTAGTTCTAGGCCTGTAGGCCTGAAAGGAATGAAATACCCCTTAGCTCTGTCAGAATACCTACATAAACCATACCAATGTGTAATATAAAGTCAGGACTATAAGCAAGTATGTCAAAGCCAATAGGCAATAGACAGATTAGAGTCAAGAATAAGGGATCTATCATCATATTAAGCAGCTATCCTCTTCTAGGTCTGGAAGAAAGGGCTTAAAAGGGCCAACACATGCTAAGAATACCTATCCTAGATGTGAGCAAGACTAAGATCTATATCACTGCTAAATAGAGCCAAAAACTCTGCCATTACATTCCACCCTTAGATCCTTATCTTGCGAACATCAATAAACAACAACATCCATATAAACACACATCAACACAATCTATCAACAAATCAAAACCTAAAAAACTTTCTAAAAAGAATGACAACTTAAGGAAATTCCACCTGAAACTTAATGTAGGGAATACAAATCTAACAACCAACTGAAAACAAATCAAAGCACCCTTGACTTGAATGCTGAAACATATCTAAGATTGGATCTGATAACAACAGAAACTATCCAAAGCATCCTGAAACTAAATGTGCCTCAACTTCTAGTGATAACTGATGAAATCTAGTGATGTAGGGACTTATGTGTTGAATGAAAACAGCAAGGGGCCTAAATGGGGCCTACCTACTTCGGACAACTTAAGAACTAAATGTGTTTAAATTTCGAATGATAAAACAACAAAAGGGCCTAAATGAGGCCTACCTACTATGGTCAACTTAAGCTAATGATAACTCATGAAATCTATTGGTGTAGGGGCTTGTTTGTGGAATAAAAACAACAATGGGCCTAAATGAGGCCTACCTACTATGGTCAATTTAAGGAAACATTTTGGTAAAATCTGAGAAATAGACATGACAAATTATTTCAAGGTCTGGGCAAACATTAATACATAATCATACTAAAAGACACACCTCCCAGGACAACCTAAAGTGTAGGGTAACCACCCTTTGATCAATTAAGGTGAAAGTGTAATAACAGTAAAAGACAACCCCATTTCTACAAGATAGCTGGTGTATATATTTAACACCTAGTTTCTTCACACTGTGGAACACATGAGTGCACCACCATTCAAAAAAAAAAGAATTGTCCTTCATTGGCAAAAACAGTTTTGAAGGCCAAGGAATTATATAACCAAAATTCTTTCGTAGGAAACATAATCAAAATCCAAGAAGAGAACCCCTTCCGGGCTCATGACGAGCTCAGTCAGTGTTCAGTTCAGTTTTGTGTTCATTCCAGCTTGTGTGCAGTTCAGCCTGGAGCTCAGAACAGCTTGGAGCTCAGTTCAGCTTGGAGAGAGAGGACAGGATGTCTGCTGGAGCTGCAGAATAGAGTGCAGTTCTGGAAAGGAGAAAGAAGGCAGACGATAGCTGAAGATGAGGAGAGAGAGAGCAGTGCAGAGAGCATCAAAGAAGGCTGTCAGCTGGAGCAATTGAACCAGAGGCGTGATGATGTGGTGAAGGAGGGAGAGACAGAGAGAGCCCTAATCCCACCAGAGGCAGAGAGAAATCTTCCTTCTAATAGGTGAGGTAGTCTGAACTAATCACACTTACATCTTAATCTTATCTTTATTCCCTAGGCTTTTGTATTGCTAATCTTTTCCCTTTCAGCGGTGTGTTCTATCTATAGTCTTTGTCAGTTACAGATCTGTATATGTGTATTTTATTGTTCTAATAAATAACCCCCAGTTTGTAGTAAACTGAGCTGTGCCTTGTATTCTTGTTCAATCCAGGTAAATGTATCTCCTAGGTGTTTAGTGTTTACATGAATGGATGAGTAACCCCAATCAGGTAAGTGGTGATCACATAAATAGGGAGCGAGTGGACCTATGATGCCAAGAATAAGAGGTACATTATATTAATTGGCTAACTCCTAATATTGTAGTAGCAGACCCTTAGTGAAGAGACTTCCCAACATATATCTGAAGGTGTTCATAGGAATGTGGTCGTCGTTGATATACGGCGTTAGTGAGAACGTTGGGTTGGATTACCAGCGTGGATACCCACAGGATTGTGGCTTGCGTAAGTGAGAGCGTCAGGGGGGATGACTGGCGTGTAGGTTTACCGGATTGTGAACCGTTTGGAGAGGAGAGCATTGGGTTCTGCAGGCCCATGTGTAGACGCACCGGATTGTGTGTCATATCTGCCCTGGGGTAGATCAGTCTGGGTCGGAGTGGCCGCGAGACTAACTGATGTATGAGTGTGGTGTAGGGTATGGATATCCTTAGTAATCAGTGAGTATTCTTAGTATCCCTATAGATTTAGTGGTGTTTCTGATAATATGAGCTTGTATATTGCGAGTTCCCCATCCTCAGGTAGGTACCCAGGTGCCTGGATAGATGGTCCTGAGGAGGGATGTGGTTACGTTCTGGCTGGGTTGGAGGGGCCCCTAGGGGCTGATCCCATCTAATCAGAAAACCCGGCCATGACAAATGCCCAGTAGGATTCTGGCTGAGGCATTCTGTACTAGCTGGAGCCTGTTAAGAACTTTATCCTGGGCATTAAGAAGAAGGGCGTTGAGTAGTCTGTTTTGGCAAAAACCAGAGTACTGATTAGGGTTTTGCCAGCTGAAATGGGAAGGTATGGAAGACGTTTTTTGATTTTCTTCAGAGTGAAGAAGGAAGTGGAGACTACGGAGTTAACATGATGGTGAAAAGTGAGTCTGTTATCGAAGATAACTCCAAGGTTATGAACCTTGGTGACAGGTTGTGGTGGAGGTCCCATCTCAGTAGGCCACCATCGAGGGGACCAGGTAGGTTCCAATTTCCCGAATGTCATCACCTCTGTCTTATCAGAGTTTAATTTAAGACAGTTTGATGACATCCAGGAACTGATTGCGAGCATTGCTTTTTGGAAGTTTGCAGCAATAGTTGCTCCGTCATTGTGTACGGATAGGACCAATTGGGTATCGTCGGCATAGGTCGTGAGGGCAATGCCGTAAGACTTAATCACCCTCGCTAAGTCCGAAACATATATGTTGAATAAGGTCGGACTTAGCGAGGAGCCCTGTGGTACTCCGCAAGGAAGAGAGAAAGTGGGGGAGGTGAAAGGGCCCATTTTGACTGCCTGTGATCGGTTGGCCAAGAAGGAGGCAAGAAGTTCTTTGGCCTTATGCTGAATGCCTATTGCTGAGACACGGTCGATCAGGATGGCATGATCAACCGTGTCGAAGGCTGCGGAAAGATCTAGCAGTACTAGTACTGCCGCTCCTCCTTTGTCCAAAGTCAGTCTTATTTCATCTGCCGCTTTTATTAAAGCAGTTTCGGTTCCATTTCCCTGTCTAAACCCAAATTGGGTTTCATCCAGTAAATTGTTTTCATCTATGAATTTCGAAAGTTGCATATTCATAGCTTTTTCAAATACTTTTGCTGGGTAGGGGAGACATGCGATGGGTCTATAACTGGATGGGAGGGAGGGGTCAAGGGTGGGTTTTTTCAGGAGTGGCTTAATGATAGCCTTTTTCCAGACTGAGGGATATGAGCCAGTAGTGAACATAGCATTGCAAATGTTCGTCAAAGCAGGGGAGATGGCTTCTGGAATAAAGTTAAGAATAGCCGGGGGGCAAGGATCTTGGGGTGACCCTGATTTGGTACTGCAAATTAAGCGGTGGACTTGTTCCTCGGTAACAGCTTTGAATACAGAAATGGATGGAGCATTGATAGGTGAAGATTGATTGGTTACTTTGATTCCTTACTTTGATTGGACTTCTGATCAGCATCCAGTCACTCTTATGTATATCATGGCTGGACACATTGTGCCTTCTTCCAAAATTCTGCTTCATTTTGATCTGGTTGGAAATAACCTTTGAAACAACCTCCTTACTAGCTCTACAAGTAGTTCCAACCTTCTCGACATGTTTCCCAGCCAAGTGGGAAAGAGTGTTGTATGGGCACTTCTGCCCCTGAGCAAAGAAAATGGAGTCACCCGTGTGGTACAATGTGTTGTAATATTATAGCACTACACCTTCAGTTTTAGTAACGATTTCCCATCCAGATTAGAAACTAAGCAGTTTGTACTCCCTCCTTGATAAGTCTGTTCCTCTCTCGAATAGACCATTGGAGGAAGGGGAGTACAAAGCTACTTGCAAATGGGTGATATCGTGTTTGCTAAAAAACTATGACATACTCTCAGAGGTGAAATGTGTATCCTTGTCAGTGATGATGCTTCTGGGAGCACCTTCTAAGCTAAACACCTGTTCCAAGAACCCCATTGCCGAATCCGTGTCAGGTGTCTTAACAAAAGAAAAGTACATCCACTTTAAAAAGTACTTCCACGACCAAGACCAAATACCTCTTGTTGTGAGTTAGCAGAATGTATAGCCCAGAGAAATCTAGACCCAGTTTCTCCCATGCAGCATCTGGATATGACAGGATGTAATGTCGTTTTGTGCCCCCTCCAGTGGTGGTCCGATAGTAAGCATTCAGGGCACTTGTCTATCATAAATGTAACTTTGGAATGAATGCCTGGCCACCAGTAATGCTGTTTAATATGCACTGTGGTTTTGGTTGGACCTAGGTGACCTCGATGTGCTTGTGTGATGATCGCATTATGCGGTTTGGAGGGAGGCACATGCAAGTCCCCACTCAACAGTATACCATTCGCTACCGACAGTTCATCTGCCACCTAATCAAATGACCTCAATTCTCCAACCAGATGTCTCTCCACTGACCACCCTTAGACAATGTATTCCCTGACCTTATTCAAAGTATCATCACTCTGACAAGCAGACCATCACTCAGATACATTTGGACCTGCACCGTACTCCCCTCTGATAGCATTTGTCAACGCAACACACACAACATCATCTAAAACGCGATCATCATTCATGTCCTCAATTGGCATGCATAATAGGCAGTCCGCACAAAACATTTTGCCCTCTGGAACATGCTTAATCACAAAAACTATTTTTGGGAGTTTGGATACCAGCCTGTTGAGTCTGGCTGACAGGTTGTTGCCTAAACCCACCATGAAAATGTGAACCAACGGCTTGTGATCTGTATACAACAAAATTTGCAGCCCCACACATACATTTTAAATTTGTGAAGTGCCCAAACACAGGCCAGAGTCTCGCGTTCAATGGTGCTATATCGTTTCTCATACTGTTTGAGTGACCCAGATGCAGAGGCCACCATTTGTTCCAGGACACATTCTGACTCAAAACAGCTCCCAATCCCCTTTGGCTGGCATCGACAGTATTGATGGAAGATTGACTCTCCTGAAAGGCACTCATTGCTGGAGCCATGTAAATGAGGACCTTGACTTCATTGAACAGGATCCGGTCGATGGAAGTCGTGTCGGGAGGAAAGACAGGCATTTGGAGCCGCCCCGAGCTTAGAAAATCGTGTGCGCACGCTGGGATATACTCGGCAAGTCCACTGACTAATTTGGACACCAGATACCGGTAGAGGGCGATTACCCGCTTTGAACTTCTTCTGGGAAGCCGCCGAGAATTGAGGAAAGCGAGTACAAGCGCAAGTTAATACTCGTAAAGTCCCTATAAACAATTGGATGCTGGATACTTTTGGAGGGCCAATACCCACGTTTAACTACCTCTGGGAATCCCCAGAGAAGTGCGAGGAGAACGGACTATTGCAATTAGCCCAAGTCCTGATGAGGCCCATAGTGAGAGGGCTGAAACGCGTCGACACCTTTTTTTTGAGAGAAGACCCCAGCCAAAACTTTGGAAAACTACAAATGAAATAATTGATTTGACAAGGAGTAAAAAGGACATTAGACAGATCTAAAAATCAAAAAACGATCTGGTATACTCTTTGTTTACAGGGCTGGAGGAACTTACTGTTTAAGGAATGATGAGGCTGTACTAGTAGCAAGCATCCTGTGTAAAAAATTGGGCTATCGTGGTATAACGCAATATCAGTTTATCATTTGTATGTATTGTGTATGTATATGTAAAAAGTGATGTGTATATATATATTTGTTTGTCTAAATGTGGTAAAAATAGGCAAAAAAAAATAAGAAGTCTAATCTTGAGTTGCATTTCAATTAAATTGAAAATCGAATACATAATGAAAAATGTTGTGATCATTCTCTATTTAGGGTTGGGTGACCTTAAGAAATGAAATATAAGAATTTGGTTCATCTAAATACAATATATCAGGTACAGGATGAGATAATTAAGTGGTCCCATTCTTGAATAATAGTGTGCTAAGTTGAGTCCGAGGCATCATTTTGCTTAAAATAAAGTCTTTATTTACCCAGATGCCATAGGTTTACCGGGTTACCCCTATTCTTTGAAGGACTTGACTTCATTGAAAGCACTCTCTCTGTCAGTGGACCAAAGACATTTTTGACCTTTCCGAAGCAATGCTCTCAAGGGTTATACTATTTGTGCGTATCCTGGAACAAACCAAGCATAGTACTCAGCAAGGCAGAGAAAGGAGCGACGGGCATCCCTCTCAGAAGAAGCCTTTGCTTCTTTAAAGGTCCGGATGAGAGAACATTTAGGCTTGATTCCTGATGCAGATATGGTGTGGCCTAGATATTCAAACTGACTTGTTGCAAACATACATTTATCTTCTCCGATCGCCATGCCCCTTTGTGACAGAATGGTAAGCATCTGTTTCAAAATGCGATTATGTCCCTTCAGGGTGTCTGCAAAGATCAGGATATAATCCTCATAGGCCTGCACCCCGCCTGAGATTGCCTAACAGATTATCCATAAACGTTTGAAATAAGCTGGCGGCTGACGCCAGGCCAAACGGCAACCTCAGTTATTTGTATGCACCAAATGGTGTGGAAAAGGTAGTTAACTCCTGTGACTCCTTTACCAAAGCCACCTGGTTGTAAGCTGACTGGAAATTAATCAACAAAAAAGAACTTTTCTCCGCCCAGGTTGGCCAACAGCTCCTAAATCCTAGGAAGAGGATGAAAATCCACAAGTTTGTTGGCATTCAGAGTCCTTAAGTAGGGGAACAACCGGACCTCTTACATGTGACTACGATGGTTGCGACCTAAAGCGATAACTTACTAGGTTCAACTATGCCTAGTGAACACAAGCTTTGCAACATGAGTTTTAACTCCTCCCTGACACTCAATGGGACAAGCCTAATCTCATGAACCGCTGGTTGAACTGATGAATTGAGCGTAATGCAATGCTCAAAACCTCTTACACTGCCCACCTCCTCACAGAAAAGGTCCTTGAACTCACCCAGTATTTCTTTTACAGGATCAGCTACACTACAGACATAGTCCGCAGGCAAATTTTCTAAAACAATCAGGACATCAGCACCTGGTTTCAACAACAGATCCATTTTAGTCAGATTCTGCCACCCCAAAATATTTTTACCCTTTACAGCCACATAAATCTTGGTAACCGTTTCTCTGCCCAGGCAACCCACTTTGGGCGAGAAAATAATCCAACATCTCAATGTCTTTCTCTCAAAATGTCTTCGGATTTACATTGGTTGGTGTTGGGGTCTGTCCCATTGTTCATGGAATGTGGTGTTCCTCAGGATGGTGATTGGAGGTCCAGAGTCTGCCATGACCTGTAACATGATACCATCAATTCCAGCCTCACATGTGGGACACTTAACTGGTCTACAGATCGAATTACACTCAATGGTTAGTACAACACTATTGATTGACTCTGTACAGGTATCAATTTCAGCAACAACACTACCAATTCTAACTGGGGTTTTGTTACTCCTACACACTATTTGAAAATAACCAATTTTTTACAGAACAGGCAGTCTTTCCCAGTGGCTGGACACCCTGTGAAATTACTTATATGGCTCTTAGAACCACACATAAAGCATACACTTGAAAGTTTCCTTTGTATGTTTTTGTAGTTCCTATTCTTGATGTTCACCAAGCAAACCGGTTCCACCTGATGACTCCCTTCATCACTCACAGAAGCATCTGCATGAAGTAATTTAGACAAAATGGGAGACCTTTCAATGCTCTTAGCCAAGTCAATTACCTCACTAGGGGGCTTATTACGATGTTTGGACACCGTCCCAGAAATGGGATCGACAGACCTCCAGTCGGCAGTCCTGACCGCCTAATTAAAATGTGATCACACATGGTGCAGACTCATACTCACATTTCCCTATGGGAGCATGTGCTACGGCTATAAAACCGGCCGTAGCACAAGGTCCTATAGGGAAATGGGAGGTTGTATTCATCCCTCCACCCATGGTGCAGGGATCAACAGGTGGGCACCATAGGTTCCTCCTTCGGCCACCAACCATTGGCTGTTGCTTGAAGGGGGCCCCTAGCAAACTCGCTTTCCAATAGGCTTTCCATGGAAAGCTTGCTGGAAACCGAGCATCGTAATCTGGCTGGCATAAAACGCCGTCCATATGGATTAAGTGCGGGGTCCGACTGGCCGACGGGCTCCTTGAGACTATCAGAAGCCAGCCAGAATGGCCAGCCGGTTTCACTTCTGACCGCCTAAAGTGTAATTAGGCAGTCAGAAGTGAAACCAGTGATCTTGGTTGTAAAGTCTCCAACCCAAGGTCAGAGGCTTTCCAACCGAGATCGCAATCGGCCCCTAAATGTTGGACTGACGCAACTCAACAATCTTTCTTAAATCTTATGGGATGAGCAGATAAACACAAATTAGTCATATATACTTGTGTCCAAAGTCACACATGGGAGCCAAAATCTAAGAGCAGCAACATATTCTTCCACTCCTTCATCATCAGCTTGCTTAAGCTTCAAAAAATTGTGGTGCTCTAGCATAATGCTAGGCTCATCAGAAAAGTGCTTACAAAAACTCTCAACAGCGTCAACATAAACATTCCAGTTAGCATCGTCGGATTGACCTCTGGGTGCTTGGATTGGTGGCAAATTGACATATTTTTGCTGCACTGCATGCCCTATGCTGCCAAACAGCAATGCAGGCTTCCTCTGTGTACTATAATGCATAAATGGCTACGATGTGATATTCGTCTTAGCCGTTGTATCCATTTAATGGCTGGTTTCCCTGAGCATGCTAAAAAGGGGGGCGGTTGAGTAATTTGTTGAGGTGTTGCCATATTACTAAAGACACCAGAGTTAAAGCACTATAAATACGCCCCAAAATGCTTGCACAAAGAGCCACCGTATAATGAAAAACCGAACAAAAGTGTTAATAGCTTGCAAATACCCCAGATACCCCCAGGTATTTGGTGAGAAGTGCTGAAGAGATGTGCTGAACAGCTCTGAACAATGAACTGCTGACCTATGACTAGATTCTACCGTAAACTGGACTACGTTGCTTCAAAATTGACAGCCTAACCTTGGATGGCCGTCAGTATTGTTATGCAGTATTATGGCCAGGTACGGCCTAGTCCCCCTCTAAATGTGTACCCCTCCCTGTGTGAAGATGGGGCCCACCTCAGTGTCCCGAATTGCTCACCTCCCATCTTCCGCCAAAGCAAACAAGCCATAAAACACACAACTTTTTGGATTAGGGGTCGTAAACCCCTGGCTGTATTTATTAAAAATTAAAAAATATATATTTAAAAATTAATATTCAAACAATACAGTAAATTCACAGTATACAATATGCAGAAAGTCCAAACAGTTATATTGATAGGTACATATGTCTTGTTGCCTAACCTTAACAAGTTTCAAATACATAGACATTCCTATCCTAAACTAAACATTCAAAACAAATATCATTATCTTTCTGCGTATCCCTGTTTGAGCCACGGCAAGGTCATAACTGGCCCCCAGATCCTGATCAAGTTATGCCCGCACTCCAACCGGCCCAAACCAGCCCAAAGCAAGATGGCGACTGCATGGAACCCTGTGATGATGTTACGCTGCTGAATGCACTGTCTGCTGCTATACCATGCTTCTAGTCAAGCGCAGCTTAGCCAGACAGCACAAGCCACAACTGAAGAGCTCAAGCGATTTCGGAGAGGGTAAGCCGAACTGCACCTCTGAAATAATGGCATCGTATGCCCATTCAGTTGTAGGCACCAAAGGTGACAGGCAGCCAAACCGGGTAATTCTTCAAAAGACTCCACATAGAGTGAGGAGTGCCAATTAACCAGGTAAATCAGTAAAAATATATAAAGTTGCTTTGTGGGCCAAGACCAATTAGGGTCCGCTCATCGCCAATATGTGTAAAGAAGAGCGGTACTCTGTAAAGTATAAAATAAGTTGTTTATTCCAAGGTGTATAGCCCACGGCGCTTTGCGACCGGCCAGCTGAGATCCCAACAGTCAATGGCTCAACTGCTATCGAAATCCATGCTCACCGCTCACACGTGAGGCACTTGAATACATACAACTTTAAGTCATAACAAATGCATATGAATACATACTAAGAGTACCTGTGGCATGCAGGTCACATAGTTACTACAATACTGTTGAACTAGTACGCCTCATGAACGGGGAAGGGAGTGGCAGAGCAATGAAGTCTCTTAATCTCAATCCTTCAAAGGTCCTGATTTCACTTACTCCTGCCAGGCTGAGGGAAGCCAAACTGTTGAGCCGAGTTTCACACCCCAGCCCCTCTCGAGTTCCCAACGGTAGACAAGCACTAGTGGGCTGAGCACTAGTCAGGTCCTGTCTCTGACCCTTGCACAAGCAAGAGTGGAAGATGAAACCCTTGGCAAGTCGTTGCCATGACACCGCTTGAATTTGCCTGCCTCCTGTTACCCTGCTGGCCTCATTCCTACATGCAAACCCAATACTTTTCTGAGATCCCAGAAATCCTTGGTCTTTCTAGTTTACATAAGAAGGCTATAGTATCCTGTATATGTAATTATCCTGTTACTTTCTCCCTAGCTGCTCAGCCAGTGTGACTGTGCTGCCTGGAATGTTGGTGTGGTGATGCTGAATGGAATGCTTGGGTGCCGGTGAGGCGAAGCGCGACAGTTGAAGTATGGGATGGGCAGCAGGCAGGCTGCTCCTGGTGGGGCTGTTCTATATGATCTTAGAAACCTGTAACTAAGACTCAATAAATCTACTTGAAACTGCATCTCGGCTAATGGACTTTACCATTACAGGGGCATTATTTTGACCTAGAATATCCTCCTAAAACCACTATCAATGCCATTATCAGTAGTCAATGCCATTTGTTATGTTATGTTATGTTATGTTATGTTATGTTACTATTTGTTTTGTAGAGCGCTCAGCTGCTCCAAAGAGCGTCCCGGCGCTAAAGATCATCACACCAAAATACCAGCAACTAACATACAGCCATTTCCAGGTCAAAAAGAGAAATGTAGTGAAAGTAGACTTATCCTGCTTCCATTTTCGTTTTGCTGAGACAGCAGCACGGCACCGATATGGTAGTTCTGATTTTTTAATTAGTGGGCGTAGTTCGGATGGCCCCTGCCGGCCTGCGCACACGCCCTGCTGCGCACACGCCGGCTGAGGGCCGTCTTGGGCACGCAAGGGGTTACGCCCCCTAATCAAATCCCTGCACCACAGCGAAATTCACCCCGCAGGGAAGGGGTTACACCCTCCCTCACCACCAAACCATCATTAACTCTGTCCTCATTTCTCACCGCTAGCAAGAGGCCTGCCCATTTTGAATCAGTGTATATGAACTATTGTGCTATAAAATACACTGTTTACTACAAATATTCTCTCGTTGGAGGACAGTAAAGTTCCACAGAGGCGTTTGGGGGCAGGGTGGAGGTTACTCGATTGCCAGTGATGCTTTTGTTCCCAGTTTGACCTTGCACCAGGGTGTAGACATGGATTGTAATAACAAATGAGAAAACTAGACATAATCAGAACCCAACCTGGACATGAGCCCACCCATTGCTATGGTTGCTAAGCTCACATTCAGGCTCATGCTATCCTGGTAGTGTTTTTCCAATTATGTGATTGATGTGGCTGCAGTGATTGTCAAATCTGTTTATACTTAGCATGGTGCTATCGCAGACTGAGTCTGCGGTCAGGTGTTGTAATTACAGTGAGACAGAGCGTGTTTCTGGGTGCTTTGATGTCTCTAGGGCTGAAAGAGTTGAAGAATCTGAAATAATGGTATTCACATTGTTTTGGGATTTACCTTCCCCCATATCCACCCCATGACCTTCACTGCTGATCCTGCCACACTGGATGTCTGTGCAGTCCCCAGGGCATGTCTACCTTGACTATTGCAAGGTGATGTATTCTTTAGTTTCCTGCTTAACAGCGTACATCACCATCCAACCATTTTTTTCTTCGACCTAAACTGGGGGAACTAAATCTCTCCTGCTACAACTGTACTGATGGAGGAACAGTGGAACTTGAAAGCCCCCTGCTTAGTGACCAAAGCACCAAGTGTCCTCCTAGATTCTTGACCAGGCTGTCTCCTTCTACCGAACAAACATACACATCCCAAAACAAATTCTACCTTTCCTCAGTAGGGAAAACATTGTGTGGGGGCGAAACATGCATTCACAACTAGAAAAAACATTGTGTGGGGAGAAATATGTATACACAACTAAGTTACATATTGTGTGGGGGCAAAACATGAACATACACAAGCAGGGAAAACATTGTGTGCGGGCGAAACATGCTTTCAATACTAGGGAAAACATTGTGCGGGGTCGAAATATCCATACACAACTAAGGAAAAAACATTGTGCGGGTAGAAACATGACATGTATACACAACTAGGGAACATATTGGCTGGGAGCAAAACATACATGTACACAAGCTGGGAAAATATTCTGTGGAGGCAAAACATGCTTATACGACTATGGAAAACATTGTGTGTGGAGACGAAACATCCATACACAACTAGGAAAAACATTGTGTGGGGTGAAACATTCATACACAACTAGGAAAGACATTGTGTGGATGGGAGAAACATGCATACACAACTAGGAAAACTATTGTGTTGGGGTGAAATATGCATACACAACCAGTGAAACCATTGTGTGGGGGAGAAACATGCATACACAGGTAGGTAAAATATTGTGTGGAGGTGAAACATACACATACATTAGGAAAAAATATTGTATGGAGAGAAACATGTAAACACAATTAGGGAACATATCGTGTGGGGGCAAAACCTGCCTAGACATGAAGGGAAAACATTCTGTTGGGGCGAAACATGTTTACAGAATTAGGGAAAACATTGAGTTGGGGCAAACATCCATACACAACTAGGAAAGGCATTGTGTTGGGAAAAACATGTATACACAACTACGCAATATATTGTGTGGTATGAAAACAAGCATTTACACAGGTAGGGAAACATTCTGTGGCAGTGAAACATGCTTATACGACTAGGGAAAAGATTGTGTGGGGGCGAAACATCTATACACTACTAGGAACAATATTGCGTGGTGTGAAATATGCATGCACAACCAAGGAAACCATTGTGTGGGGGCAAACATGTACACACAACATGGAAAACATTGTGATGGGGTGAAACATGCATATACATTAGGAAAAACATTGTGTCGGGAGAAACATGTATCCACAACTAGGGAACATATAGTGCGGGGGCAAAACATCCTTACATAATTAGGGAAAACATTGCTTGGGATGAAACATCACAATACTAGGGAGAACATTGTGTGGGGGTGAAACATGCACATACAACCTGGGAGAACATAGTGTGGGGGTGAAACATGCATACACAACTAGGAAAAACATTAAGTGAAGTGAAACATGCATACCTAGGGAGAACATTGTGGGTGGATGCAACATGCATAGGCAATTAGGGAAAACATTGTTTGGGGGCAATCATGCATGCACAACTAGAGAAAATATTGAAGGAGGGAGGAACATGCATACACAACTAGGGAATACATGTTGTGCGGTGAACATTAGGAACAACATTGTGTGGGGAGAAACATGTAGACACAACCAGGAAACATATTGTGTTGGGGCAAAACATGCATACACAAGCAGGGAAAACATTCTGTGGGTGCAAAACATTCTTACACAACTACGAACAACACTGTGTGGGGATAAAGCAGTTAGGGGAAACATTGTGTGGGGGAAACAAGCATACACAACTAAGGGAAACAGTGTGTGGAGTGGAACATGCATTCTCAACCAGGAAAAACATTGTGTGTGTGTGAAATATGCATACACAACCAGGGAGAACATTGTGTGGAGGCGAAACATGCATAAACAACTAGGGAAAACATTGTGTGAGGGTGATTATGCATGCACAACCAGAGAAAACATTGTGTGGGGTTGGAACATGTATACATATGAAGGGAAAACATTGTGTGGATAGGAGACAAATGCATACACAGCTAGGATAAACATTGTGTGTGGGTGAAGCATGTATACACTATTAGGAAAAATATTGTGTGGGGTGAAGAGTGCATATACATTAGGAAAAACATTTTGTGGGAAACAACATGTATACACAACTAGGGAACATATTGAAAGGGGCAAAACTTGCATACAAAAGCAGTGAAAACATTGAGTGGGGGCGAAACATGCTTACACAGCTAGGAAAAACATTGTGTGAGGGTGAAATATGCATACGCAACTAGGGTAAACATTGTATGGATGGGACAAACATCCATATATAACTAGGAAAACATTGTGTGAGGGTAAAATATGCATACACAACGAGGGAAACCATCGTGCGTGGGCAAAACATTCATGCACAACTAGGGGAAACATTGTGTGGGGGTGAAACATGTATATACAGTAGGAAAAAACATTAAGTGGGGAGAAACATGCATAAACACGTAGGGAGAACATTGTGGGTGGGTGAAACATGCATACACAATTAAGGAAAACATTGTGTGGGGAAAATCATGCATGCACAACTAAAGAAAACATTGTGTGGGGGTGAAACATGCATCCGCAACAAAGGAAAACTTTGTGGGGGCGAAACATGCTTACACAACTAGGTAAAACATTGTGTGGGGGTGAAATATGCATACGCAACTAGGGAAAACATTGTGTGGATAGGACAAACATCCATACATAACTGGGAAAACATTGTGTGGGGGTAAAATATGCATACACAAACAGGGTAACCATTGTGTGGGGGCAAAACATGCATGCGCAACTAGGGGAAACATTGTGTTAGGGTGAAACATGCATATACAATAGGAAAAAACATTGTGTGAGGAGAAACATGCATACACACGTAGGGAGAACCTTGTCAGTTGGTGAAACATGCATACACAACTATGGAAAACATTGTGTGGGGACAATCATGCATGCACAACTAAAGAAAACATAGTTTGGGGTGAAACATGCATCCGCAACAAGGGAAAACATTATATGGATGGAAGGAAAAGCATATGCATCTAGGAAAAACATTGTGTGGGGGTGAACCATGCATACTCAACCAGGGAAAACATGTTTTGGGGTGAAACCTGCATATACATTAGGAACAACATTGTGTGGGGAGAAACGTGTATAGACAACTAGGGAACATATTGTGTGGGGGCAAAACATGCGTATACAAGCAGAAAAAGGATTATGTGGGAGCGACCGACATGCTTACACAACTAGGCAAAATATTGTGTGGGGGTGAAACGTGCATATACATTAGGAAAAACATTTTTTGGGAAGAAATATGTATACACAACTAGGGAACATATTGTATGGGGGCAAAGCATGCATACACAAGCAGGGAAAACATTCTGTGGAGCGAAACATTAATAAATATTAGGCAAAACATTATGTGGGGTGAAACATGCATACACAACTAGGGAAAATATTGTGTGGGGTGAAACACACATACACAACTAGGGGGAAAAAATTAGCATGATGCTTTGAACATAGATCCAAACTGAAAGCTAAGCACAGTCACTAGGCCCAACAATGACTCTTATGTTCACACCACTGTTGTTCCCGGTGCCGGTCCCAACTCCTTATAAGGTGTATTCTTGTCACAATGTACCATTGAAGACAAGGAGCCTGAGAGGTGCCAAACTATGTGTGTTGTGTCTGGCAATACCTCCTGCTTAGATCACTGTTTATATCTACGTTTCTTTTGTAGGGGAGTTTTCTGTCATTGTTAACTAACAGACCTTTGTGGACACCCACGCTCCAGGAAGAGCAGGGGAGTATGGTGGTGGCAGGTCTTAACTTTCCTACACCTGTGTCATTTGGGCACCCCTTCAGATATCGAGAACATGAAAAAACATGTGATAAGTTTAGTGAAGCACAGGTTAAGACAACTTAAGGGCAGTCCTGGTACCCAGCATCCAGTTACTAAATGCTCAGTTGACCTCAATGCTGAGAAAACCAAGCACACAACCGGGACTCAAGCTGTTCCCCAAATGGTTGAGGAGCGGCTCTGCTTTAGTGACTCCGTGTGATCTGAGAAGTGCCCTTGAGTCTGTTGTATGACGGAACAACGCATAAGATGACTTTGCATGCCTTAATAATGCGGTCTTTATCACAACCGCGTCTTTACCACGCATTGCTTTACCACACATGCCTTTACAACACATTTCGTTGTAAAGGCAGGATTGGTAAATGTAAATGAGGGGTAAAGGTTACAACTCAGCCCCCCCCCTGGACTGAGTCCTGAAACCGTACCCCCAGCCCTTAAAACTACCCCAACTCCAACCCGTAAAACACCCCAGCCCCCCCCACCCCCCCCCCCACCCTGAGCCTAAAACCGGCAGACGGCCCTAAAAAGTACCCCGGCCCCGGCCCTAAAAATACCACAGCCCCCTGCCCTGAGCCCAAAAACTGTCCCCATGCCCTAAAACTACTCAGACCACCCTCCCTGAGCCCCAAAGCTGGCCCACATCCCTGAAAACTGTGCTGACCCCCACCCTGCCAAAACAACTACTCTAAAAGCTCCAGGCAGAAAAAAAGGAAGCAGGAAGTGAGGGCATAGGTTTCCAACACCTCCTACACCGGCCCATTTGCTCCACGTCTAGAGCGTTGGCTCCCTTTACCTGGCATATGCCTTTACCGCCTTTACAACAGAAATCGTTATAAAGACTTGCAGGATAAAGGCATATGTGTTGTAAGGGCAAGCATGGTAACGCACGCGTTCTTACGGCACTCATGGTTCCGCCTGCATTACGAATGCCGTTTCCCCTTGCCGCCACCTCGAGTACTCTTTCCATGATGCTGCAGGATCACCCTGATACTCCGCTTGTCGACACTGTAATCGAAAAACGTATTAGCCAGGTACAAGTCACATGCAGTCATTTGAATATACTGTTGATGGGAGGGTGGGTGGTCTCAAGAGAATTTACATTGACAGATCCTCCACTCGCCCCAGATGTGGTGAACAAGATGCGCATTCTCACATATGGTATGGACATGAGCTGCATTCTCACATATGGAATGGACATGAGATACATTCTCGCATATGGTATGGACATGACCTGCATTCTCACATATGGTATGGACATGAGCTGCATTCTCACATATGGTATGGACATGAGCTACATTCTCACATATGGTATGGACATGAGCTGCATTCTCACATATGGTATGGGCATGAGCTGCATTCTCACATATGGTATGGACATGAGCTGCATTCTTGCATATGGTATGGACATGAGCTACATTCTGACATATGGTATGGACATGAGCTGCATTCTCACATATGGTATGGACATGAGCTGCATTCTCACATATGGTATGGACATGAGCTACATTCTCACATATGGTATGGACATGAGCTACATTCTCACATATGGTATGGACATGAGCTACATTCTCACATATGGTATGGACATGAGCTACATTCTCACATATGGTATGGACATGAGCTACATTCTCACATATGGTATGGGCATGAGCTACATTCTCACATATGGTATGGACATGAGCTGCAGTCTCAC
The DNA here is from genome assembly GCF_964263255.1 of Lissotriton vulgaris. Classification (NCBI taxonomy): domain Eukaryota; kingdom Metazoa; phylum Chordata; class Amphibia; order Caudata; family Salamandridae; genus Lissotriton; species Lissotriton vulgaris. The sequence goes on from NC_141697.1 coordinate 98,705,529, forward strand.
ATATGGTATGGACATGAGCTACATTCTCACATATGGTATGGACATGAGCTACATTCTCGCATATGGTATGGACATGAGCTACATTCTCACATATGGTATGGACATGAAGACACCTAAAGGCATACTGGGAATGCATTGTGAGGAAACCAAAAAGGGTCCCGGGGATCAATATTGAGTCTACAATACTATACTGTGTACCGGGGGATATACTCGATATCAGGATTCATAAACCCCAATACATATTTGCGCAGCTGGGATTGTTGGCAGCTAGGTGATGCATTGCACGCCACTAGCTGTGCTCTAGAGCCTCTGTGGAAGAGGCAGAAAAATCATTCTGGGCCAGATGTATCAAGATACACTTGATTTTTAAGGAATCGCTACTTGAGAATTGCAAAATGGTATGTATGTAGAAATTCGCTATTTTTTAGCGATTTCTTAAAATTCCTTAATTGCGATTAGCAAATTGCTAATCGCAATTAAGGAATAATTTCCCATTCATTTCTATGGGCCAGGAGGCCCATAGGAATGAATGTGAAATTATTCTCAATTTGCGATTCGTAGTTTGCTAATTGCAAATTGAGAATAATTTCAAGGGTGCAGGGGTGTCCAAAGGACACCCTGTTGCACTCCTGAAATAAGCATGGGTGCACATGTGGTGCACATACATGCCCTAAGGGCATGTATGTGCATCACACGGCATTCTGGAAAATGCAAAAATGGGCATTTTTCAAGAAATTCGCAAATTCGCAAATTCCCACCAACTTGAAGTTAAGGACAATTAGCAAATTGTTTTTGCTTCATACATTGCATTTAAGGAATCGCAAATTTTGAGATTCCTTAAATGCCACTGCAAAATAAGGAATCGCAAATTTGCGATTCCTTATTTTGCACTAAAATTTGCTACATACATACCATTTTGCTCAAATGAGTTCGCAAACACTCAAATTCTACGAATTTCAGTGTTTGCGAACACATTTCAGCTTCATACATCTGGCCCTTATACCCAGATGCATCAACCTTTTTAGGAAGTGCAAACGGTGCGATTCGCAAAAATCGGCCTTTTGCACTTCCTAAATTGGTTACTGGGATGCATGAAGCATTTTTTGAAAATCGCTATTTTTTGCGAGTTCCAAAAATGCGATTGCTTTTAAGGAATCGCAAATTTGCGATTCCTTAAAAGCAATGCATCATCGTCAAAACATTTGCGATTTTACAAATTGCAAATGCAAATTACCACGAAGTTGAACTTCGTGGTAATTTGCAAAAATGTTTAAAAACGCATAAAAATGCATTTTTTAAACGTGTACGTTACAGGCACACATGTCCTTAGGACATGTGTGTATGTAACTCACATGTAAAAGTGCATTTCATGGGTGCAGGGGGGGGGGTCCTTTGGACCCCCCTCTCCACCCTTGAAAGGCTTTGATGCATTCCGATTTGAAATTGCGAATTCGCAATTCCCATTCATTCCTATGGGCATTTCAGCCCATAGGAATGAATGGGAATTGCGGATTCGCTATTTGGAACTCGCAATTTTATTGGAATTCGGTAAAAATTGCGATTTTTACCGAATCTCAATAAAATAGCGAAATTAATGATGCATTGCCATTTGCGATTCCTAATTTGCGATTCCTTATTTTTCGCAAATAAGGAATCGCAAATGACAACGTTGATGCATCTAGGGGTTAGTGCCATGGAAGACCACATTTTAGGTAGTAGTTTGCATACACATAATTGTCATGTGTTGCACTTTACACAACCTAGCTGTGCAAGGTGGATTACCACTTGAAGTTTTTTTTCACAATAATGAGCAATCTCCGAAGCACATAACTAATACAGGATTGAACAGACCCATGCAAAGATTAGAAGAGGAGACAGGAAATTGTGCATGTTTTTACTGATGAGTATGTCCATGTGCATTAGAATTAGTGCTCCTGGCGTTATGTTTTTATTTTTACATTTCAGTCTGTATTTATCCTTATTTTGTTTTTTGCTCATTTTATTTGATTCTATCTCTATTTATTTATGTGTTTAGTAATAAAATGAAGCTGCAATGGGTATATTTCCAATTTGTTTAATCCAATAAAAGTATACTCACATTTGAATGCACTGCTTACAGAAATTACTACTACAATGCAATTATCTGAAAAGATTTATATTGTAGAACAGCTAAAAGAAAATCTGTATATATGAAGATTTGTAAACTTCATTTGGAACCTTTTTCTTTTTTTAACTCCCCTATCTGTCAGGCTAGACAGCTACTGACCTGCCATCCACGACTGACAGTAATGAGAATCACCCAAAAGAAGGACTATTTTCCAAATTTTTCCATGTTTAAACTAAATGCAGACAGGGAAATAGATGGCTTCTTTCCGTATGTATCTGTAAAAATCAGTAAAAACTGAAAAGTGGGAGCCTTAGCTACAGAAAACACACTTACAGTCCTAGGTGATCTGAACTTTCATCTAGATCAAGCCAACCAACATGACACATCCTCCCTTATATCAGATATGGAAACATTAGGGTTAAAACAACTAGTTGCCTCTGCCACTCACTCAGCAGGCCATACGCTAGACGCCATTTTCTCAAACCTAGAGGGCCTCCAAATAACTGACATTTTACCAATGCCATGGACCGATCACCACGCAATTTTTGGTAAAATTAAAATTACAACCAAGACTCATCAAATTAAGAAACCCAGTATAATCAACCAAATCTCTTTCAAAGATTGGAAGAACATAAACCACACAGAGTTGAAAACACAGCTGGACAACACTTGTCCTACGGTGTCCATGGACCCTAATATGGCCACATTACAATTTCAGACATGGCTCGCCCACGCAACGGAGCGCTCAGTCCCCACTAAATCCTTGTCCAGGAATAGATCCAAACCGACCGCACCATGGTATTCTGACGAGCTAAGAATGCAAAAACAGACCAGCAGGAACCTGGAAAGGCGCTGGAGATCAACTTACGACATGGCTAGCAAGAAAGTCTATAAAGACTCACTGGCAATATACAAATCCATGATCATCAAAGCAAAAAAATCATTTTATACAAACCAGATTGATCAAGCAAAAAACTCCAGCAAGCGACTGTACGAAATCACTAAAACATTGGCAGGCAATGCTCCCGACCTCACCCCCGCCCGTCACAAGCACTATGTGACGCTCTGGCGGAATTTTTCTTTACCGAGGTGGACGATATCTATCAGGCCTTTGCCTCTAAACCTTCGATCACCAACATGGATCCTCCTGGTGTACATTCGGCCAATGACTTTTCTAGTTTCAACACACTCACAGGTGACCACATAAGAACCATTGTTTCAACTATCAAAACCGGTTCCGCCCTGGACCCTTGTCCTTTATCAGTTTTACCACCAGTAATGGAGTCCATTGTACCTGTGTTGACACAAGTCTGTAACGCTATCCTCTCTTCAGCCAGCTACCCGAAATCGCTAAAAAACACTTTATTGAAACCTTTATTAAAAAAAACCCTGTTTAGATAAAAACGAACTTAAAAACTACAGGCCAATTGCCAGCCTCCCTTTCCTAGCCAAAGTGGTGGAAAAGGCCATGAATTCCCAACTTTCGGACTACATAGAAAGACACCGATTGCTGGACGACTCTCAATTCGGCTTTCGGAGGTACCATGGGACTGAAACTGCACTTATTGAGGCAGCTGACGATGTCAGACTCATCCGGACCAAGGAGGTACGGCAATTTTAGTACTGTTGGATTTATCTGCAGCCTTCGAAACGGTCGATCATAACATTATGGTTGACCGTGTCGGAAAGTTGGGCATCTGTCATCATGCCAGAGACCTGCTTGCCTCCTTTCTTGCAGACAGAACTCAAGCAGTCACCCTTGGACCATTCCAATCTGCGCAACTCTCTCTGCCATGCGGAGTTCCCCAAGGCTCATCCCTTAGTCCGACACTATTTAACATCTATGTGTCGGACCTTGCCAATGTCATCAGAGCATATGGGATGAGCCTAACCTCCTACGCAGATGACACGCAGTTGGTCTTGGCTATCAAGGGTGACGGAGGACAAGTGGCACAAAACTTCAAAGATGGACTGCTTGAAATAGGAGAGTGGATGGCCACAAACTGCCTTAAGCTCAACTCAGAAAAAACTGAGGTAGTCATCTTTGGACCGCTTCTCCCAGCATGGTCATCATGCTGGTGGCCTGCAGCCTTTGGTACACCCCCCATTCCAACAGCCAAAGTCAGGAATCTGGGAGTCATCTTTGATGAAGGTCTCACCTTTTTAGACCACGCAAACAAAGCTGCTACCACGGCCCATTACAAATTGAAAATGATCAGGAAGATTCGCCCCTTTCTTCCGAATACAGCAATTAAAACACTGGTTAGTGCTTTAGTCCTGTCATCGTTAGACTATTGTAACGGTCTATTCCTTAACGCCCAGGTCAGGGTCATAAAAAAGTTACAGTCCATACAGAACGCGGCAGCACAACTGCTTTCAGGAACCCCTAAGTTCAATCCCATTTCGGATACGATAAGACAGTTCCACTGGCTACCGATCCATAACAGAATAAAGTTCAAGTCATTGTATATAGTCTACAAGACTCTCAACAACCAAGGACCACATGCTCTTAAAGACCAATTAACACCTTACATACCCCAGAGACAGCTACGTTCTTCCACTTTACACCAACTAGCAATCCCACGAACAAAAACAGTGTCCTGGGGTGACCACCGCTTCTCAGTGGCAGCACCCAAACTCTGGAATACCCTCCCCCAGTACATCAGGACGAGTCCCTCACTTTACCAATTCCGAAAACTTTTAAAGACATGGCTCTTCAATCAATGAGATGGTGACAACAAATAGGAAACAGATGAATTTTTAGCGCCGAGACGCCTGCGGCTATTTGCTGCGCTCTACAAATGTCAAAAATAAATAAATAAATAAATAAATAAATAAATAAACGCATATACTATTACAACGCATACCATTACAACGTAAGTATAGGTAAGTTTATCTTTTTTTAAAAACATTTATTAGGGGTATTGGGTTTGGGTTTTGGGGTACAGGGGTATTTTTAGGTTTCAGGGTTGGGTTTGGGTATTGGGGTACAGGGGTATTTTTAGGTTTCAGGGTTGGGTTTGGGTTTTGGGGTACAGGGGTATTTTTAGGTTTCAGGGTTGGGTTTGGGTGTTGGGGTACAGGGGTATTTTTAGGTTTCAGGTTTGGGTTTTGGGGTACAGGGGTATTTTTAGGTTTCAGGGCTGGGTTTGGGTTTTGAGGGAAAAGGGGTATTTTTAGGTTTCAGGGTTGGGTTTGGGTTTTGGGGTACAGGGGTATTTTTAGGTTTCAGGGTTGGGTTTGGGTTTTGGGGTACAGGGGTATTTTTAGGTTTCAGGGCTGGGTTTGGGTTTTGGGGTACAGGGGTATTTTTAGGTTTCAGGGTTGGGTTTGGGTTTTGGGGTACAGGGGTATTTTTAGGTTTCAGGGCTGAGTTTGGGTTTTGGGGTACAGGGGTATTTTTAGGGTTCAGGGTTGGGTTTGGGTTTTGGGGTACAGGGGTATTTTTAACATATATATTTACAAATTATTAAATAAAAATTAATTTAATTAATTAAAATAGTTAATAATAAAATATTTCATAATTAATTAAAATATTTAAATAATTATTAATTACATTATTTAAAAATATTATATACTTACCTATACTTACGTTGTAATGGTATGCGTTGTAATAGTATCTGCGTTGTAGTGTAATGCGTTGTAAAGGTATTCGTTGTAAAAGGTCCTGCGTTGTAAAAAATGCGTGGTAATGGTATGCGTGCTAAAAGTATGCGTGCTAACATCATATATCCGTTCTGTTTAGATGTAAAATTTTAGATATGTCTATTTCAACTTCTGTTGTTGCATTATCAGGTATTGGCTTTGGAATAGACGGTGTGTTAAGGTCTTTAATCTTAGCTAGGCCAAGACAGGTTGTTTGGTGAATTGTGTCATTTAAGAACATTATTTGTTCTGGGATCATGCAGGCTCGAAATAATGCTTCTAGGCCTTGTACCTGCCAATCTTTTGTACCCCAGATGGTTTTTATTTCAATGTTATTTTTCCAAAAATCAAAACCAAATGTCATCATTTTTTCATAAAATGCTTCTGAATATATCAATTTAGTATTTGTCAACATTGTTTTCGTCCTTGTTTTATCCAACAGTTTATAATAAAATGTTTCTGCATCACTTGTGTTAAACCCTGAGAAATACTGGAATTTCTCATAGAATGTTTTAGAACTGCTTTTAGGTGGAGTAAAAACATTTCTAGGTTGTGCAGATTTATGTAAGTAATGGTCTCCGTAATGTGAGAAGCAATACATTTGTTCATAATTAGACGAACCTTGTAAATAATCATGTTCTGTAAATCTTGCTGACAACACTAAATCAGACATCATATTATTAATACATTCAAAATCCCAATCATCAGAAAATGTACTTGGTTTTACAAAGTCACTTAAGGAAACCTTGAACTGGTGAGGATATTTCAGGATTTCAACCGGACCATATAATTCATAGTCAGTTTTGTCCCATACTACCCCGTCGAGTATTAGAATGGCTGTGACATTTACTGTTGATAGTTCTCTTTTCTTCACGTGGGATGATTTGTGTGGTTTTAGGACTAAGTTGATGTTCTGACTTGCTGTGTCCATTGAACTGTATTTTCCCTCAATGAATTTTCCCAAACAAAGTACCATGATGAGCCAAAGCAGGAGGAAAAATACACCTAGACCAAACCAGAACTCTAACCATGGAGAAATAAGGTAAATTTCCTTGAGTTGATGAAAGAGTTCTGTTGCTTTTTCTTTAAAAGTCTTTGTTTCTGGCGTTACTTCAGGGTTGCTTAGATCTTCAGAAAAGTTATCGAAATTGATGAAGTAGCCAGAGGCAGTTCTGTCAATTGTTGGAATTGTTTTCTCCATTTGTCTTTCGGTAGCACATTCTGATGCCACATCATTGTAGACTGGTGTTTCTTGACAAACTGATTCAATCTGTGTTTCAAGAGGCGCGAGTTCCATGGCATTATTGCGTAGTCCCTCTCTGTGCACTGCAGGTTTATCAAATGTGATTAGTCTTTCAGTTTGAACCTCTTGAATAGTTGCAAATTTAGGTATTCTGTTATTTCTTGGGAGTCCACTGGGCCTACTGTTGATTATAGGCCACATGCTTGAGGTTTTACCAGGTCGATTGATACAACTCGGTTCTCCTTTTTACCAGCAAGGGGCGGTAGTACTACTGATCTTGTTCCGTTGATTGCCAAGACAGGTACTGCTTTTCTGTAAGAAGGCCCAAATTCCTTCTTCACCGCTATTTTCTCTCTGACTAGATCCCCTATCTTTGGAATCCAGATAGGTCTTGCTGGGGCTGGTGGTGCCTCTTCAGTGGTAGTTGGCTGTTGCTTTAACTTTATGTTGCTTAAGGATTTTCTTGTTTCATTCAAGTCCTGTAAAACAGCCAAACGATCTTTGATGTCAAAGTCTTTATTCTTATTTTCTACCACTGATGCCTGACTATCGAGGTCATGAACATGCATTCTAGTTCCGAACAATAGTTCGTACGGGCTGAAACCTTTTAGAGAATTTCTTGGCAAATTGTTTAGACTAAGCTTGACACTTATTAAATGTTTGACCCATCCATCACCATAACCTAATACCTTCGCTGTTATAGATTGCTTTATGTCCTGGTTTTTTCTTTCCACTACACTGTTCCCTTCGGGGTGTGATGGACAAGAGTATCGCAACCCAACGCCCATACTGGCCATGGCCTCCGTATAAGCTCGAGAGCTGAAAGCGGGACCCTGGTCAGAATGGAACATGGCAATTGCGTATGTACCGATAAAGACTCGCAGATCTTTTATAACAGTTTTGGCGTCAGCCGAGAGCTGGGGCCACATTATTTAAGTGAATATAGTCTTAAATAATTAATAGGACGCGGGTTTGCATGTAGACAGCATTATGCCTACCAGGGCATTAATGCGCTTGACTCATTGCTGCGATCTCTGTCGCAGTCCGGGCAGTTCTTTACATATTTATAGTGGTGCAGGCTCATCCCTGGCCACCAGTATACTGATTGTAATTCAGTCAGAGATTCCTTCATCTGTATGTGCCTTGGACCTTCACCCATGTGTGTGTCTGCTATTAATAACTTTCTCCGGTTCATGTTTGGAATTACCCTATCCCCCACTCCAGGGATTCGAGCAAAAGGAACGGAGTTTGCATCAATTACGTATGCATAATTGAGTGGATAGTTCACGGGTAGGGCTGCACACTCGCCTTTTAAGGACGTTTTTACTGCCAGCATGGTTTCCCCATCTATGTATTTTTCTGAATGCTTTTTTGTGGCTACGGAAGCCGGTTTAGTTGCTTCCGCTGTGGCTGTAATAGCCAATGAATTTCCTGCAACGTGAACGCCATCACGTTGATGACTCAGAGTGTGTATCACGTGAGTCTTTTGTAGTTCTTTTTGTAAAAGAACTACATGTTTCCAAAGCATTTTATCCTTGATTGTGGCACCTGTGTCATCTTTGTAATAATTTTGAATCCAGCTCTGCAACTTATTGTTGTAAGAGTTGACGTAGAAATGCGAATCGCAGACGATTAGTGTCGGGAATTCACGTTCTGCATTTTCAAGCGCCATCTTTAAAGATCTGATTTCAGCTCTCTGAGCCGAACAGTTTCTTACTGATTCAGTTTTTGTTATTTTCGGTCTGAATTTACCACACAGCCAACGACCTTTAATAATCGCGCAGGCTGCATCGTAGGATTTGTTCTCTACGTTGTAATGCTGTACGAATCTGTCTGTGTAGATTATACAAGAGTATTCTTGGAGAGGCAGAATTTCGATTGGCAGAGGATATTCTTGTTCATATTTTAAATCATTATGTTTTTTCATGTGCGGGGCGAAATAGTATTTCACGTCGTCCGCAGCAAGAGAATTTACACACTGTATCCATTTCGGATCCAGTTACACTGTAGGCAGGTTTACTGGGCTGAATAGCGCCTCGAAGGCGGATTCTGTTGTGAGGACATTGATCCTTTTGCCATGTGCTAGTTCTCGTTCATTCGCTATTGCAGTTTGTACTGCTTTCACAGTATTTTCTGTGAGACTGAATGTTTTTTCTTCTTGTGTGTGCAAGTGTGATTTGTAAGCTATTGGTACCTTTTCGCCCTCATTAGAGGTCAGGTACGTGAATCCGCATCTTCCTGGGATGACTTTGATTACAAGGATTCGTGTATTGTCACGTGTATCCAATTTTGTTTTTGCTAACATGTCTGTTTGCAATGATCTCAAAATTTCTGTGTGTTTTTGAGTCCAGTTGATTGGTTTAAAATCAGGTTTAATTAGTTCGTAGAGAGGTTTAACCCTCTCCGCATAATTTAGAATGTAAGTTCTTCCGAAATTCAGGAAACCTAGAATCGATTGTAAGTTCTTCAGCGTTTTTGGTGCTTGGAGTACAGCGCACTTCTCTAAGAAGTTGTCCGCTAGGCTTTTTCCTTCACGTGATAATTCGTATCCTAAAAATAATACTGTCAGATGGGCAATTCGAGACTTTTTAAAGTTGAATTTGTAACCCTCTGCTGCGAACCCAAGTATTATGGTGTTCACTCTTTCCAAGTGAGTCTCCAAGTCGTCGTCTGTGAGATAGATATCATCTACATAAGATAATGCCTCATCATCATACATTTGTAGTAACTCTGTTACTCTGGCTGAGAATAGTCCTGGGCTGTTCTTGAATCCCTGTGGGAGCCTACAGAAATTTTTCTGTGACCCCATTACTGAGAAAGCGGTCAAGTACCTGCTTTCTGGTGCAATATTTTGACAAAAGAAACCATTTGATATGTCTAATGTCGTTTTATATTTTTTACGAACTATGTTATTCATTAGTGCAGCACTATGCGAATTTTGTACTGCAAATGTTTTGCAACATGAATTAAGGTGTCTGTAGTCCAAGACTAGACAATATGAATCGTCCGGTTTGGAGACAGGAAACAAGGGATTGTTCATTTGAGAGGTGCATGTTTCAATCACCCCCTGGTATTCAAGTTGATCTAAAATCTCCCTGACTTGTTTTTTAGCTTCTTGCTTAATTGGATACTGCCTTTGTGCAGTCGGTTGACTTTTTACCTGGATTTTGTGAGGAGGAGAGTCCTCATCCCATCCTACATGATTTTTATATAATGCTGGTGCCTGGGCTACTGCCCATTTCCTTTCATATATATATTTAGTATGAATCGGAATGTGATTCGAGAAGGCAGGCATAATCTTTTCTTCGCCATGAGGGCACTCCCTGACAAACTCTGGGGGCCAGTCTTTTTCAGCTAACAGGATGTCATAGCCTTTTGAGAGGTTATCCCAAAATAGACCCTTTATTTTCCTAGTCTTATCACCCTCTGTACGCAGTGTTATTTCGTATATCTTATGAGGTTCGCTAACTCTGGTGTCTGCAGTTTCTACCTGAATGTATTCATTCGTGTCCACTGTCTCCAGATGACTCATCAGGGTCTTGCGAGCTATGGTGATTTCTGCTGCACTGTCTAGCATTGTCTGTGCCCACTCCCCGTTTTTCAGCTGTGTCCTCAGTATTCTCGGAATGTTCGATTACTCTAATACTGGCTACCTTCTTTCTTGGAAATTGAGATTTTTTACTTTGAGCAGGTTCCTTGTCTTTGGACTTGGTGTGCTCTCCTGGGTCTGACCGTCCTCTTCTTTCCGAATTCTGCGAAAAAGATCGAGAGGGACGTGTATCCATACTTTGATATCTATCAGGCTTCTTCAAGTTATCCCTATTTCTAAGGTTATATCTTTTCTCAGAGGGCTCCCTCTGGGGAGACTGGTGTTCTTGAGTCGGAGTTCTTTCCCTCCGTGGAGAAGACCTTCCTCTGGACTGGAAAACTTTTTCCTTGGGAGTGGATTGTTTATTTCCATCCCAGCTCTTTTTAGGAGTGTTTGAATTATTTTTAATAAATGATTTTTCAGGATTTTTGAGTAGTTGGGGTTTCACTGGTTTCCCACCCAAGCTGTCTCTACCTAGTTCTTCATAACATTTTTCTATAATTCTGGCAAGCTCAATTGGTTGATCTGTTATATCTGTTTCCTTCAACTTCTGGCGGATCGCCACAGATGCTGCTTCTCCTTTTATATTGGCTAGTAATATAGCCGAGACCTGCTTGAAGTCTTTCAGTAATTTCATACCAAGAGTTAAAGCAGGTTCTGTACCGTATTCATTCTGAATCTGTTTTAGTACATCTGGTATTACCGCCATTGACGGAACACCATGTGTTTTTGTGTAAATGGAAGCAAAGACTGTACCCCAAGTGTCACAGTCCTCCACGTGTGGTGCGACCCCCATTGGAAGGCAGATGGTCAGAATTCTGTGTTTCTCAATAGGGGTAGTATTCAGAAATACTGCCTCTATTTGAGTAATTTTCTGCGCTAACCAGAAAGGAATTTGTTCCAGTTTTATGGGTGTTTTACCAAGACATGATTGTATGTTCTGTGGTGTAATTTTATTTGTGTTCCCCTGATGAGGGGTCAGCTGTGGTACATTAACAGCTGTTTGGACTGTTGCAGTCCACATTACATATTGGACTAATTGTCTATGTATTTTAATTAATGTTTTTAGCTGTGCTAAAAGTTCTTCTTTCGACATTTTTGCAATGTCCGGATGTGGTGTGTAGCTGGCTAGAACCGGCCACGTTGCTCCTGGTCTACCTAGTGGACCGAGCCTGGTAATATGATCATTGTGTTTTAGGGCGCCTTTAAACCAGAGCAAATGCTCTTGGTATTTTAATGGGATTTCAATCTCCTCGAAAGGAGCGTACTCATCCGGTGGATCTTCTATTTTGTAATAGTGGAACTCATGTGTTGCAGCGTTTGCCGCTGGAAATTTTATCCAAGAATAGAATACCTCTGTCTGCCGATATTCGTGTGCCTCTATCACGAAGACGACTGTGCCACCTTGTGTGGTCAGTCCGTTTTCTATAAGTTTTGACGTTATAGTTTTTCTTATGTTGACCGGGATGATTATTGCACCCGGTGGGTAAATTCCTGTTTCATCTGAAGCCTGCTGAGTCGCATTTACTGCGGCTTCAACGGTTCCGTTCTCTTCCTCTGACATTGTACGAAATGCAGGTTTTTGCAGAACAGGTCTCCAAGGAGACAAAGATTAGGTGCACAATATTTTGGAACACTGTATCCCTCAACGTTGAATAAACCAGAGCTTTACATAGGAATCTCTTCCTACTAAGTTTGGGCGGATTTTAACCTTTCACCCACTCCAGACGTGTATTGGAGTATTCACGGGAGAAAGGGTTTGTGTGAAAAATGCACAACTGAGTTACTCTAAAGTCTTATGTTAGTTTTATTGCCTTACCAAACGTTGGGCGCCATGTAGTGTAGTTCCTATTTTCCCTATAGGCCCTGCGCATTGGAATAACATAAACAGCAGTTTAGACGTAGAAGTGCGGTCTTCCAGGTCTCTACTGACTATGCTAAACTTAATTGGGTTTGTACCAACTAGCTCAGAGGTCACTGGAAACTTTCTTGACTGAATAGGGAGTGATCAGCTCCCCTGGCTCAGACAAGAAGGGATTCAGTTTTCCAACAACCGCATAAACATGACAACTTTGCTCCTTAGAATAAGAGTCAATCTCTAGAGTCGTGTGAAACAATAGACAGCTATTTTACTCAGTCAGTTGTGCAGATTACTTTCACCAAGATGCAGAGAATAGAGAGACGGGCGTTTTCAATAAAAGGTATTATTTATTGAACAGTCTTTCTTCTCATGCAAGAGAAATGAATTGCCACAATTGCAAGACTTGTTATTATAAAAAGTGCGTACAGTAAAAGGAGGATTGCGAAATAATACTGTAAAAGCATTGATATGGTTTCTTAGCCATACAATGGTTAAAATGAATAAAATATATACATTCATATATACATTAGTCTAACGTACTCAACTGGTGCTTCTAACTACGCCTACCCCAGTGTACCTGACCTAAGCTTAATACTTGGAAGGGAGTAAGTAAGTAGCAGTTTAGTTAAGTTGGTTTTGCCAAGGATTTGCTTCAAGAATTCTCTCTAAGGGTTTAGTCAACACCATACCTCTGGAATAAAATGTTGGAGGTCTTGTATCTCCTTTCAGGATTCGATATCCCAGTCACTCGCAAGAGTAGGCTGGAAACGCCGGAGCTGGATTTTCTCGGCAAGAGAAAAGACAGCGTCTCTCTCAGCACGTCAAGGAGGAGGAGGGGCAGCGTCCGTTGGCTGCTGCATCTGCTGGGCTCTGCAAGGGACAGCTGTTCTGCTCCTGTATTCACCACACCATCGTTATCGTCGTCGCGTTTGCTTAAGGCAACGTTGGTAATATTTATACCTGAAAGTTGCCTTGCTTGACGTAAGTTTTTGGACATAAGACGTCAATAAGGATGTCACTAGGAAGTGATCATCCTTTCAGTGCTCATTAGAGTTCTATTACTAATCAAAACATAGCAAGCGGGGCTTTCCCAGGTTGCTGGGTTTTATCTTGTTGAAGAACTCAGAGTGTAATCTAGGAATCTAAGATAGTGGCTTCTGCTGTGTCATCTACTGTAATGAGCTGCAAAGGTGAGTTTCAGAAATATGGCTGAAAATATGGCTCTGATCGTTTATGCCATTATAGGGGTATGAATGGATTATAGCCGTATAGGGGCATAAGGTCACAGTATTGATCGGGGTCCTAGATTAGAACACGACAATATATCCACCATTGTCTGCTGAATGGCTTTCGGTGATCTGTGGTCAGATAAGGCCTCTCTAATATCATACATCATGCATACACAACTAGAGAAAACAATGTGTGGGGGCAAAACATGTAAATGTAAATGTAGTAGTATTTGTATAGCGCACCGAATCGACCCCCATGCGCGCTGTGGAACCCTTCCTGGCTTTTTTCAGTGAAGTGCCCACTCCTGGGCACCCCCAAGGTGAAGCCAGGCATCCTAGTGTTGTTGGGGCCGTTGTGGAGATTAAGCAAGCTATTGCCCAGAGTTGCAGAGTGGGACCCATGATTAGAATAGGCACCGAGGCAAGAATTATCAGGTCCACCGAAATTGAGCCCAAGACCCGCCGAGGCGGGAATTGAACCCTGGTCCCGGGCTAAACCTTTGCATCAGGGTCTGCCGCTCTAACCATTGAGCCACACTTCTCCACCTGCATACAACATGCATACAAAACTAGGAATAACATTGTGGGTGGGCGAAACTTGCATACACAACTAGGGAGAACATTGTGGGTGGACGAAACATGCATACACAACTATGGAAAGCATTGTGTCAGGGCGATCATGCTTATATAACTGGTTGTATGTCAATACAACACAGGCTTTTACCCTGCATGCCATTACAACGTGGGCTTTACAACGCAAGTCGTTACCACGACTTGCGCTGTAGGTTGCTGGACTTAGGAATAGTAAAATGTACTATTCCAACACCAGCCTACGTACAGTAAGGAATGTGTTGGAATAGTAAATCCTTAGCCTAGAGCGCCCTCCAGCGCAAGTCGTGGCAATGACTTGCGCTGTAAAGCCTGCGTTGTAATGGTAGTGCAATGTAAAACCCGCGTGGTAATAGATGTTCCCCTATATAACTAGAGAAAACATTGTATGGGGGTAAAAATATGCATACACAACTAGGGAAAACATTGTGTCAGGGCGATCATGCATACACAACTAGAGAAAACATTGTGTGGGGGAGAAAGGCATACTCAACTGGAGAGAACATAGTGTGGGGATGTTTACATGGCTAGAGAGAACATTGTGTGGGGGTGATCATGCATACCAAACTAGAGGAAACATGTCGGGGTGAAACATGCATACACAACTAGAGAGAACATTGTGTCGGGTGATTATGCTTACACAACTAGAGGAAACATGTCGGGAGAAACCTGCAGACACAACTAGAGAGAACAGTGTTTTCAGGGTGATCATGCTTAGACAACTAGAGAAAACAGGTTGGGGTGAAACATGCATACACAACTAGAGAGAGCATTGTGAGGCGTTGATCATGCATACACAACTAGAGGAAACATGTCGGGCTGAAACATGCATACACAACTAGAGAGAACATTGTATCGGGGTGATCATGCATACATAACTAGAGGAAACATGTTGCGGTGAAACATGCATACACAACTAGAGAGAACATTGTGTTGGGGTGATCATGCTTACACAACTAAAGGAAACATGTTGGGAGCAACATGCCTGCACAACTAGGGAGAACAATGTGGGTGGGCAAAACATGCATACACAATTAGGGAAAACATTGTGTTGGGGTGATCATGCATATACAAATAGATAAAATATTGTGTGTGGGTGAAACATGCAGTCAGTTGGGGAGAACATAAAGTGGGGTGCATACACAACTAGAGAGAATATTGTGTGGGGGCAAACATGCATACACAGCTAGGGAAAACATCGCAGGATAAAACTCAATAAATAAACCAAAAACATTCCCCATGTTCACACTATTTGGAATAAAATGTCTTCTGATATCAGTTATATTGAAAGCAACTGTGAGTATCTTTATGTAGAAGAGGAGTAGCTCTCATTGGAGCAGCAGGTGCAGTGGCATCAGGCCCAAAGCCCTTAAGGCCTCATTGAACCCTAATAATTGCTGCATTTTTAATACCCCAACAGCAGTCAAAGGAGCCCTTTTTTAGGTCTCACCTGAGCCAGCGCGCATGCGCTGATCTGCAAAGCTTCTAGTAAGGACTTTTAACTCGGAGCACACGCTCGTGTGTGTGCTTTTTTTTGCTCCACACGCTATTGGCCTTTGCGTGCGTCTTTCTAAGAAAGACAGCACGCAATTGGCCACAGTCAGATGCATGTCCCGCCTTCTCTCTCCCCTGGCCTAGGGAGCTTGGGAGCGAGCAGCAGCGCTGCCGGAGGTCAGCTGTATTCCTGACATTCTTTTCAATTAGCGCAGTTGCTTTAACTTTTGCGGTCGCGCTTGTTTAGGCTCTCGAGCATTTGCAACCGCTTCCCTGCGCCCCTCCCTCCCTGCAGCTGAACACTACATAGATTAATTCCCTAATCGTAAGCAAGAGCCATCAGAAACCAAGTAACGTTTCAGGTAAGGTCAGGAATTAAGACAAGGACGTGATTTCTCACTAGCCAATGTATTTCTAAGCACACAAGCTCCCTTCCAATGCAATTAGTGTTTAAATTCTGAGCAGTGCACTCGTGGACCAGGAAGAGCCCCCTCCACCATTGTGTACAGCCCTCTCACACTAGATGTGGCCCCTAATACTCAGCCCACTGCTATCACATAACCAAGCACAACAAGCATAGATTATTTGTACTTTATATAACACTTTCCCACAGAGCTACAAGTAAAAGCTCATGAATCAGGTTTATAAATTAAATGAACACTTTTGAAACAATGACTAAAAAGATAATCCCACAATTTGTAGTGAAGGAGTTTGGACAAAGAGGAGCATGTCTAGCCCCGGACCTTGTTTGTGGTGGAAGCCCAGGAACAGGACCACAGGAGGAGGCATGGGAACAAAGCACGGTCTTCTAGCTGCTGCCTGCCATGCTACCTTCTGGTGATGAAACTCGGGTTGGAAGACCCCCTCCACCTAGCATGCCCCAGCCCCCCTCAATCCTGCCTCCTCCGAATAGATCGCAAACAAAACAGGTGATGGACCGAATGTGGATCAATGTCACACATTCACCCCAGTCAAAAGATCTGGGACCAAATCCATCGTTTCTTTGCACTCCACACCACCCTGGGTTAGACAATGGCGATATGCAAATCAGCTCTGACCCTGTGCCCCATGGGAACAGTCCAGTCCGAACTACAAAAGCCATGTCCTTCCCAGAACGGAATCAAGCATCCGAGGACCGGACCGGTTTCGAGGTAACACCTCTCATCAGCCCGGCTAGCTTGACTCCAGTTGTGTGGAGTGCCTGGGACCCACGTCTGAGCATCCCCAGCGCACTTATGGCGGTATTGCAAACAAAACAGGTGATGGACCGAATGTGGATCAATGTCACACATTCACCCCAGTCAAAAGATCTGGGCCCAAATCCATCGTTGTTTTGCACTCCACACCACCCTGGGTTAGACAATGGCGATATGCAAATCAGCTCTGACCCTGTGCCCCATGGGAACAGTCCAGTCCGAACTACAAAAGCCATGTCCTTCCCAGAACGGAATCAAGCATCCGAGGACAGGTAACACCTCTCATGGCTTTTGTAGTTCAGACTGGACTGTTCCCATGGGGCACAGGGTCAGAGCTGATTTGCATATTGCCATTGTCTAACCCAGGGTGGTGTGGAGTGCAAAAAAACGATGGATTTGGGCCCAGATCTTTGGACTGGGGTGAATGTGTGACATTGATCCACATTCTGTCCATCACCTGTTTTGTTTGCAATACCGCCATAAGTGCGCTGGGGATGCTCAGACGTGGGTCCCAGGCACTCCACACCACTGGAGTCAAGCTAGCAGGGCTGATGAGAGGTGTTACCTCGAAACCGGTCCGGTCCTCGGATGCTTGATTCTGTTCTGGGAAGGACATGGCTTTTGTAGTTCGGACTGGTCTGTTCCCATGGGGCACAGGGTCAGAGCTGATTTGCATATCGCCATTGTCTAACCCAGGGTGGTGTGGAGTGCAAAAAAACGATGGATTTGGGCCCAGATCTTTGGACTGGAGTGAATGTGTGACATTGATCCACATTCTGTCCATCACCTGTTTTGTTTGCAAATCCTCCGAATAGATGCCATCATATTACGCTATTCCCCTGGGACACAATGATCCAACGCGGAGATTCATTTTCCTTATCATTGTTTGCAGATGTATGATGTAGTAACTCGAAGAACGACCACACAGGAAACATTGAGGTAAAGCTGAATTTATTATAAGTCTCAAAGAAGAGCAGTGCTGCCCGTAACAAAACACAGCCTCCGCCACGAAAGTCATAATCACCCGCAACATTTTAGGTTCCTTACTATCGTTCTGGCACTGCACTTAAGCTATCCAGGACCAGAATAGACCACTTTACGGAAATAGGAGTGGTCATGACATGTAAAAACAGATCACAGTAATAATAAAAAAGTAAATTTGTATGCTGTAGTAGTACAAGAATCTCCCTCACTTTTAGTGGCACTGTCTAAGAACTCTGTGCTGATGGTATACTAATATTTTGAAGCATGCTGTATCTATGCTCATTAATTGTGATCAGTCAGTATAAAAGAAGTATATTGATAACCAATTGTCATTTGGGCGCCTCTGTCTGCCGTAGACGTGTATGCACCCTGCCTTTCCGCTTCCAGTGGGAGTAGCAGAAGAGATCTGGTGCATTACTAAGGGGCGACCAGGTTATTTCAGGATCAATGTGCTCGTGTGCTACTCCTAACACCAACATAACACCTACTGGCTGCTTCTTGGTGACTTTGGCTGCTGACCTGCCGACTAGGTTGCTACATCGTTATCGAGTATCATTACATAGGGTGCCAGTTACAGGGTGTGGTTTAACGGCCAGAGCTGCCGACTTTGAAACTGGGGAACCAGGTTCGAGTCTCGGCGTCGCCTCTACATCCTGTCATTCTGGGTAAATCACTTAATCTCCCTGAGCCTCCCAAAAATGAGTGTGTCCTTGTATAACGTACCTGGTGATCATATAAAGCGCTCCAATGCAAAATATAACAATAATAATAAATCTTAACAGCGCTGTGGAATGGCACTATACTCCAAGACTTTAATATCAGGACAGTGCAGGGGTTAAGTCAAAACCCCACAAGTGACACAGCAGAGAGGGGGCAAACGTACCATCAGGATGGCTTCACGAGAAACCCAGGGAAAGAGAGTAAAATATTGAGCAAGAGAGGAAGGGGTGAGGAGGGAGCCGAATTGCCGTGCATTAGCAGGGCATTGGGACGTGCACTGCTCGTGCCAGGGAGTGTTTAACTGACAGCAGCTGTGAGGTGCCCCTCCCCCAGCCCCAGGTCTGTGTCGGGATAGTGATCGATGTTAAACGTACCTACGTAAAACAACATATAGCCTTTAATTTGTCATATTTAAATCAATGCAGAAAGCATAATTCGGTAAAACAAATTGGGAAGATTTTACCACATCTCAAAATAAAAGGCGACTTTCATTTAAATAAGTCTTTCTACTGTACAACAGACGAGGTAGGTTTGCTCAGCAATTTGTGCATACAACTGCTACAGCAGGAGCGGAGCTGCCCTAGATGTTTCTCTACTCAATGCAACATAAATACACTCCACATAATACCACTCAGTGCCACATAATTACACGCCACATAATTGGACTCTACTCAATGCAACATAAATACACTACACATAAATGCACTCTATGCCACATACCACCAATCAACATAAACGCACTCCACACCATGACACAATTTCACTAAGCAGAATTTCACTCAGCACTACAGTTTCAGGCCACACAATTCAGCTCCACACATTTCCAATACACACCTCATAATTACACATCAAACATATTTCAACTCCACAATCCACAACATACCTCCAATCCACACCATATAGTGGCACCACCTAAGCACCAAACATCACTCACCACCACCATGTTGTATCTGTGCACCACCTAAGCATCACCTAAACATCACCTAAGCATCACGTCAGTCTGCCCTCGGAATCTGGCATCTGTTGATTCTCCCCTAGTGTCCGTCCGCTGCTCGAGTTATAATTAAATTACTGTTTTCCAACCTCCACTCTCCCGTTATTTCGGTCCTGCTCCCCCATAACAAAAATGATAACGAACAAGCATGAGACCAGGCAGAAAGAAGTTACTAGCAGTGCAACTACAAATAAACTAGAAGACATGTTTTATGTTAAAATCTTTTTTTAATCAGGTTGTTCAGTTGTATACAATGTCGTCTTGGTATGTAGAAAGGTAACAAAAATGCTTAACACTTTTTATTATAAGTTTTCAACATGATGCACAGCAGCCACAATGCTCTACAACATAGCCAAAAGTTCTGGCTAAACACATAAGGTCCCAAAGGCGCGACCTATTGGCTATGCCAATGCTTGTTCTTGTTTGCACCAGGGCAAAGGGCATCCTTGCTACGCTACTGTATGTAGGGGTTTTGACGTGCTGTCCATCATATGGTATAATAAATGGTATAATAAATGGCTATTTACATTTTTAAATATTGTACCGCAAGATGCTTTGAACGTAGATCCAAACTGAAAGCTAACCAGAGTCACTAGGCCCAACAATGACTCTTATGTTCGCACCCATCTCCTTATGAAGTGTATTCTTGCCACAATGTACCATTAAAGACAAGGAGCCTGAGAGGTGCCAAACTATGTGTGTTGTGTCTGGCAATGCCTCCTGCTTAGATCACTGTTTATGTCTACGTTTCTTTTGTAGGGGAGTTTTCTGTCATTGTTAACTAACAGAGCTTTGTGGACACCCACGCTCCAGGAAGAGCAGGGGAGTATGGTGGTGGCAGGTCTTAGCTTTCCTACACCTGTGCCACTTGGGCACCCCTTCAGATATCGAGAACATGAAAAAACATGTGATAAGTTTAGTGAAACACAGGTTAAGACAACTTAAGGGCAGTCCTGGTACCCAGCATCAAGTTACTAAATGCTCAGTTGACCTCAATGCTGAGAAAACCAAGCACACAACCAGGACTCAAGCTGTTCCCCAAATGGTTGAGAAGAGGCTCTGCTTTAGTGACTCCCTGTGATCTGAGAAGTGCCCCTGCAGTCCGTTGTATGATGGAACAACGCATAAGATTACTTTGCATGCCTTAATAATGCGGTCTTTATCACAACCGCGTCTTTACCACGCATCCTTTTACCACACATGACTTTACAACGAATTTCGTTGTAAAGGCAGGATTGGTAAATGTAAATGAGTGGTAAAGGTTACATCCCAGCAGTCCCAGCCCCCCTGAACTGAGCTCTTAAACCCTGCCCCCAGCCCTTACAACTACCCCAACTCCAACCCTTAAAACACCCCAGCCCCCCTCTTACCCCCCCCCCCCTGAGCCTAAGACCGGCAGGGCCACTGAAATTGTAAGGCAGTGGTGTGGTGGACCAAAGTATGTGGTGGGTTGACTAAATTATTTTTTTTTTTTTAAACTTTATTTTTGGAGGCGAGGAAAATAAAGAGGCACAAATTATACAGTTTACAGAGCAGTTGACACATACAGATCAGATAGGCCAGATCCAAAAAGGAGGTACACAGCCAGGAGTGGCCCACATCCCGGAGGCAGGGCGGCATCTCGTTAAACCTGCGAAACTATGAAAGGAATATGCTCTTGTGCTCCCAGAATCCCGTGAATAATATCAATATCGTCGCCAATTTACTTTTATAATGCTGTACCAACCCAAACAACAGCATAACCATAACAAACCCCCCCCCCCCCCCATGAATGGCATTTGTGGCATTGGTGCAATCTCATAAGGAGATGTAGGCAAGGGCCCACTACAAAGCGATCCTCATAGTAGAATGTGGTCGATGGTAATCACAATGACAGATAAGTGTATGCAACAAGGAATATCGGCATGGCCCATGGAACCGCTACACTACCTCGTGACAGTCCACCCCGGACCCCTCCCCACCATCATCAGATTCCGAGGAAGCGGGGGAAAACAGCTCCGCACTAGTAGCGTCAGAGTCATCCTCCTCCATCCCCTCGATACACATGGTCCTCCAAGCGAGTAAGTCATCCTGGAGTTTCCCATCCTTGCGTGTGCTCTGCATATGTGTCTCCTCCGCTAAGGCCTATTCCCTAGCGTCCCGCAACCAACTAGAGATTTCAGGCGCCCTCCGTCCCATCCAAGTAATGGCCACCCGCCTCCTCGCCAGAACCAACAGGAGTTGCAGCAATTTGTAGGACAGTCCCCTCTTCCTGGGCTTGGGTACCAGGGCCAGCAGACAGTGAAGCGGTTCCAGTTGGATCGTAAGGTGTGTAATCCGGGCAATGTGTGCTACCACCGCCACCCAAAAGTCATGTACCAAGGGGCATTCCCAGGCTAGGTGAAGGAATCCCGCCCGCGCTGCACTACACCTCGGGCAATTATGGCTTCTATCCGAGGAGATACGGTGGAGGGAGGCAGGTGTCATATATGTGCGATGGAGAAAATTAAAATGTATCAATTTGAAACGCGCATTGCAGGACACTTTACGAGTCAACAGCCCTATTCGTTTCCTCTGGGCCGGATCTAATTCAATCCCCAGGTCCGCCTCCCAAGCCCTCCAAGCAGGCAGCAATGGGGGAGTCGAGTCCCTGCGCATCGCTGAGTAGAGAAGGGAAATTAGTCTCCTACCTCTGCCACAGGACAAGATGATGTCCAGGGTGTTAGTGAGCTCGGGCGCCTCTGGGAATTGGGGCCATGTCGTCCTGGCCACATCCCGGAGACATCCATAATGCAGGTACTGGCCCTCACGCAGTCCAAAGGAGTCCGCTGCTCTCTCAAAGGACACAAACGAGTCGTCCGGATAGAGATCCGCAAGAGTCTCGCAACCGCCCAGGCGCCACTCCCGGAAAGACATATTCGCCTCCATCATGAGTATTGGGGCCAGGATCCAAAGGGGGAGCTCCCTATGGAATGGCGCACGCCGCAAAACTCGCTCAACGAACTGCTGCCAAATGTGAGCCGTATGCCTGACGACATAGGGCAGTGCGTCATCGGCGCCCCGACCCTGCATCAGAGCTTCCTGTAGCACCCTGTCCGAGGCCACTCCTGCCAACAGTGCCAACTCCCAGTTCTCGGTGTCAGCAAACCATCTGGCCGCCGGGAGAAGTTGTGCAGCATAATAGTATAAATCAAATCTTGGGGCCTCAAGGCCTCCCGCATCCCAACACTGCGTCACCGTGCGCAACGCAACTCTGCTGCGACCACCCGCCCAGAGAAGAGACGTAAGGAGCGAATTCAGTGTACGGAACACCCGGGAGGGCAACGGGCATAGGGTATTCTGCAGTACGTAGAGGACTCTAGGGAGCATCACCATCTTGGCAACTGCTAGACGGCCCATAAGGGAGAGAGGAAGCATATTCCAGAATACAACGGACTTGCGGAGGG
Source organism: Lissotriton vulgaris (assembly GCF_964263255.1). Classification (NCBI taxonomy): domain Eukaryota; kingdom Metazoa; phylum Chordata; class Amphibia; order Caudata; family Salamandridae; genus Lissotriton; species Lissotriton vulgaris. Next base: position 98,728,625 of record NC_141697.1, read on the forward strand.
CAACAAGAATCTTGTCTATGTTATGAGTTAAAAGAGCCTCATCAGAAGCGGCCACCTGAATACCCAGGTACCGGAACGCCAGAGATTCACACCGGAGGCCCGCACAGTAAGAATCCGCCGCCGGGGCGAGATCCTCAGGAGTCAGTGGGAACACCAGGGACTTATTAACATTTATGCGCAGGCCCGAGGCCGCACCAAAGCGGTCCAAGAGGCGCAACAGAGCGGGGAGGGCCTCCACCGGAGAAGTCAGGTAGAAAAGCGCATCGTCGGCGTAAAGGGAGATGACATTAGTGGTGTCTCCCACCACAATACCCCATTCATGCAACTCCTTACGGGCAGATATGGCCAGGGGCTCAATTGCGAGAGCAAATAGAAGGGGGGACAATGGGCAACCCTGTCGGGTGCCCCTCCCCAACGTCCACTCATCAGAGCGGGCTGAACCCAGTCGCACTCTGGCTCGGGGCGTTCTATATAGGACCCGTATCCACTCCCGAAAGACGGGACCAAATCCCATCTTGACGAGTACATGCATCAGGTAACCCCAATGCACTGTATCAAAGGCTTTAGCCAGGTCAACGGAGACCAGCACATGGGGAGTGTCCCGCCCCCGGACCTCGTGCAAAATGTGGTTCAAGCGGCGCAGGTTCATCGCCGTATTACGACCAGGGACAAAGCCACATTGGTCTGGGTGGACGAGCTGAGCCACGTGTGGGGCAAGGCGATTGGCCAACAGCTTGGTCAGAATTTTCGCGTCCGAGTTAATCAAAGTGATAGGACGATACGAAGCCGGATCTGTGCTGTCACCACCCGGTTTCAGGATCATACAAACTTCACCCTGATTCAAGGTGGGCGGGAGGTCACCCGTGCGTAAGGCTTCATTATAAACCTGTAAAAGGAGGGGGGCCAGGGTGTGCCCGAATGTATGATAAAACTCTGCAGGGAATCCATCCCCGCCAGGGGTTTTGGCTCGTGGGAGGGCGGCAATCGCCGTAGAAATCTCACCTAACGCCAGTTTGACATCGAGGTCTTTCGCCGCTGCCTCAGGGAGGGTCGGCAAGTCGAGGTTTTCGAGGTATAGGTGGTAAGCCTCCTCAGATATAGACCGATCAGCCTCATACACAGCCCGCAGGTGATCCCGCAGAACCGTGAGTACAGCAGCTTCCGAGTGGACCATACCGCCATCGGGCGCCCGCAGGGCCACTATACGCTCAGCCGTAAACTCCCGGCGAAGTATCCAGGCCAACAAACGGCCGGATTTATCCCCCTCTCGATGCAGTCTCTGTCTATATTGGCCCAGCGTAAATCTATCGAGCCGCGTGAGTATATCATGGATCGACCCAAGGGCTAGGCCTTCCACGCGTTGATCCGAGGAGTCCGGATCAGGGCGGGCCTGGACGCGCAGGAGCTCAGCCTCTGCAGTTTGTAAGTCTGAAAGCAGTTGTTTCCTGACCCCGTTCGTCAGGCCCATGCACGCACCGCGGACGACCGCTTTCAGTGCCTCCCATTTAGTGGAATAAGACAAGTCACCTCCCGCCCAGTTAAGGTCCAGATAATCGGATAGAGACGTTGCCACATGATCCCGGGCTACCTGGTCTTGGAGCAGATCAGTCGGGAGTCTCCACGAGCGGGGACGTTCCGCCCTGTCAGGCCATTGCGCCACGCACGTGACCGGAGCATGGTCCGATAGGTATCGGGCCTGGTGTGTGACCGTCAACGTGAGGGAGGAGGGGAGATTGGCCGCCATCACCCTATCTAGCCTACTGTGAGTGCCATGGGTCGGGGAATAACAGGTGTAAAGCTTCTGTGTGGGGTGACACGCGCGCCAGACATCAATCGCCCCGATATTATGCATCACGTCCCGCAAACACGCCGTCATACGGGGCTTAGTTCCCGCTCGAGGTGGATTACGATCCAGTTCATGATGTAGCACACAGTTAAAGTCCCCGCACCAAAAGAGGGGCGCGTCAAGGCTAGGAGCTACCAGATCCTGCATCCGGGAGAAAAATGCCGGGTCATCTACGTTGGGCGCGTACGTATTAAAGACCAGAAGGACCTTATCGTCCAATCTGAGTTTCGCCAATATGTACCTGCCTTCCACATCCGCATCAATATATTGGACAGTGCATGGAACCCCAGGTGCCACCCAGATTAGGACCCCCCTAGCGTATGTAGAGTAGGAGGAGTGAAATAGCTGGCCTCTCCATTTCTTGGCCAGTCGCTGCGCACCATCATCATCTAAGTGGGTTTCCTGTAAACAAGCAACTGAAATCCCATGGCGTTTCAGGAAGGTGAGGACCCTGTGTCTCTTAGTGCACGTACCCAGGCCACGCACATTCCACGTCAAGGGGCAACATGCGCCAAATGCCAGTGTCATCATTGTCACACCCAAAAACCCACCCCCCAACAACCCCAACATACGAAATTCTGACTGGAACCTCCTCAACCCCCCCACCCACGAGCAATAGGATAACAACAACCAAAAACGCCACCCCGCCCTTCCCCCGCCAGTGCCAGGACGTGCACAGCCACCCCATTCAACACTCTCCACTCACACTCACACACAACAGAACAACCCAACCCACCCCCCTCCCAGCTCCCCAAAAGACCCAATGAATCCGATATGCGGACCCGGACAGCTCTCCCCCCCTAAGTCAGCAACGCGGGAGGAGCAGCCCATATTCACAGCTCCCAGCACTCGGTGCACACTCAACCCAGACTCCAGGTACGAGGTACCGAGCAGTGAACAATCACTCGCAACATTCATGCTGAACGAGCAGAGATCTAAAGAGCTGCCGGGCTATAGGGACCCACACAATAACAGCAACTGCACAGCAGAATCAGTGGAGGCAGGGCAAGGATCATTCCAAGTCTAGGGTCTGCAAGGCAGTCTCCGGGACCACTGGGGCCGCAGAGTCCACGTTCACCGGCGTCTCCTGCAATGTGTCCGGTACCAATATGTCATCAGGTGCAGCCTCACCGTGCAAACGTTCCCCAGATCCCCCAGGCGAGTTTTCCATCAGGATGGCCCCGTCCGGACCCACCGTAGGACGAGTCTCAGGAGGGCCACGGGATCCAGAACGACGATTCCTCCTGCCACGCCGTCGTCTCTGCGGCCTGGTCCCCCACACATCTCGCGATCCCCCTCTCTCACCCGGGGCAGATCATCTCCTCTGATCTCGAGCCACTCCCATACCTCTGCTGGCGTCTCAAAGAAATGTGCCCGGCCCTGGGAGAGCACCTTGAGTTTAGCGGGGTATAAAAGCATATATTGTAGCTGCATGTCGCGCAACTTCTGTTTGACCCCCAAGTAGGACTTCCTTTGCTCCTGCACCTGCTGGGTGTAGTCGGGGTAAATTGAGATTCGACTGTTTTCAATCATGTGGGGCCCCGATTCTCTCGCCGCCTTGAGGATGCAGTCTCGGTCTTTATAGTTGAGGATTTTCGCAATGAGGGCTCTAGGAGCTTCTCCAGGACGCGGAGGGGGCACCAGGGCCCTGTGGGCCCGCTCCACAATAAAGACATTGGACAATCCACTCGGACAGAGACGCTCACGGATCCAAGTCTCCAGGAATCGTTCAGGGTTTCCTGCCTCCAGCCGCTCCGGGACCCCCAGGACTCGTATGTTACTTCGGCGGGCCCTACCTTCTGCATCCTCGGCCCGTCTCTCCAACGCCCGGGTAGTAGAGGCAAGTTGAGAGAGTGACTTCTGTAGGGACGCTACCTCCCCCTGCAGCTGAGTGATGTTGCCCTCTGCGTCCGAGACTTTATCCGCCACCTTGCGAAGGTCAGTCCTTAACAGGTTCACATCCACGGACACCGTCTCTATCTGGCGTTCCAGGGCAGTGTGTGAACCCTGGATAGCCTGAAGAAGTTCCGCTCTGGACGGCTCCGGCGGCTCCCCATCCCCACCTCCCGCGCCCGTTTGGCGCGTAATCCTCTGCGGCGGCAGACGAGGGGTAGTGTACTGCGTGATCGTGTTGGGTTGGGTAGCCTTAGGGCCACGGCCAGTCCGGCCCGCCATAGCCGCTGCACCAAGGGTCGATGTTCTCAATGGGGCCCCCACTGAAGCCACCCAAGCAGGGCGGAGTATGTGCCACCACAGCGCCGAAGGAACCGGGCAAGCGATGTACGGGTCCACAGGATCAGGACCACAGTGGGCAGTGCAGGTCACAGAGTGGGTGCCACCAGAGCGCAGTGTCACGAGCTCACTCCCTCCACAGAGCAGGGCAGAGCGGGGCACGGATGTACTCCTCTATCTGTTGCCACCGGTCCCAAGGGGCCGCCCAAGACCAGCTCCAAAATGGCGGACCGCCGGGGGAGGGCCGGTGTTCGTCCACGGTCCCAGCAACCCCTCTCCGTGAGCTCCCCCGACGTCCCACAAGTGTTGGATATCCCGATCCGCTGCAAGGCACAGGATACTGCTCGGCGGGAGGGGGCACAGGAGTGGCAGAGTCACTGCAGAGAAATCCCGGCAGACACACAGCAGTTCAGGGCCCCCACACGCACCCTCGCGGCACAAGGGGGGGCCAGGGCAGATGGGATCCACAGCCCCCACTTCCAGCTGAAGGCGCTCCGCCGTCCGGCCGTGTAGCGCTATGAAGCAGAGAGGGGGGGGCCCTACGCACTCCAGCCCAGCGAGGCCGCGCAAGATGGACGGCACCTTTGTCCCGTTCCCCTCCTCACCGGATCTCAGTGGAGCCTCAGTCCTCCGGCGCGGCAGTCTTCCGATCCCGGGACGGGGATCCTAAGCAGGCAGCCGGCGGGCATCCGATGGCGCACCGAGGCTGGGGTCACCACTTGCTTCCTCCGCCGCCCGGCCCAGTTTGTAGGCCAAAGCCGCGGCGCCGCGTGAGAGAGCACGCCGGCGCCGCCGTCAGGAGCAGCCAGGCCGCAGGTCTCGGCGGATTGCCGACCACGGGTCCGTTCCCCTAGGCACAGGAGCTCGGCGGGACTTCCACCGCCTCTCCGACACGCTTTCTCGGGGTCGAGAGGGTCCGGGCAGGAGAATTGGAAGGATTATTTCGGTCTTCGGGACGGAGCTGGCGGAGCTCACGTCCTGTCGGCCATGCTGCTTGGCCACGCCCCCCGGTGGGTTGACTAAATTACGTGGCACGAAAAGGAAAATTATGTGGCATTAAAGTTAATATAATTTTGTGATATTATTACTACACTCTTTTCTCCTTTCTACACTTGATAACACTGTCTGGGAATAGGCTGCACCTCATTAGTACCGATTTAACACCCAAATATAGCAATAAGCACCAGAAAGGTGACCAGTCAACCTTTGCAAAAGGCGATTTGCACAGCAGCACACGTTGCTTCGTTCCTAGTACCTTTTGTACCATTTTAGCTAGAAACAATTTTTTCGTTGTTAAAAATCTACAGATTATGCAGCCAATGACGGATAATGTGGAAAATGCAGCAAAACCATATATATACAAAAAAACACTGCGACCGACAGTCACACAATTGCAGTTACCCTGATTAAAGTACTAAAAAGATTTAGTTTGGATAGTAATAATATGTTTTTTGTATCTACAAGCCCAACTACTGCATTATGTTTTCAATTTGTACTTTCTAGGCCAAGCACTCTAAATGTATAACGAGTACCAGTATGGATGATATGTGACTCCTACACCTTGTAACCCTGATTGTCCTATGTTACATTCCTTGTACATTGATTTACACACGTCAGTGACTTATTGTATACTATGTTTGTGTGTGATATACAGCACTCTGACAGCCTACTCTCACCCTGGGATGAGTAGTGCTACAAAAGAAATGAAACAAAAAGTACTAATTTAAATTATTGCTAATGTTATTGCTAGTGTCATTACTCATACATAGAGATGCATCTCACATTCTCACAGTATATAATATCTCTTACACCCAGGGGTTAAGCCAAGTCAAAAACTTGCTTCCAAATCATAGTTTCTTTTCAGCACTTATGAAGTGATAACATGATGAGTGCGTGATTCGATCTATTGTATTTGCAGCTAGATTTTAGGCTCCAGGCAGCTCCCAGCCAGGGTGAGATGCCAGCAAAGGAAGACTGATGGCCTATTTAAGTGACCTTTATGATGGTTCCAGCTGAAAGTGAAAATAAGAACCCCCATATGCTAAGTTGTGGTTGCTGCTGAGTGAGTCCTAGTGTGAGCAAATTAGACTGGGTCAAATTCAGCATATTTCACTGATGCTGGCCCGAAACCTGGTAAATATTTCCTGCTGGAACTGGTTAGGTCCCATCATATCCTGCACTAATGATGGGGCATGCATAAAGGACAGAGTTAAAAGCTGGTCCTGAAGAGGAAGGCAATGGCGTAAGATATGCAGATGGAGAATTTCAGAAAGATGTGGAAAAGAAAACAGCCCCCAAAGCCCTAGCCTCACTATTCCCAGAAAAATGGGCATATGAAACTCGCTGTGACCCAGTTTCCAGGTGCACGGGTGGAACTTGCATGTGACCATCATTCTGTGTGCTTTGCAGAGAGGACAAGGGTTGCATGTGCATGTAGTCTAAACCCCTTAATGGCACACTGGCAGGCACTGTGAGAAACTCCTACTGCTTTCAGCAGCAGGACTCAGTCGTGTGCCGTGATAAACATCCATTCACAATTTGCACTCACCTAGAATCCTGGAGTGACTCATTTCACAATGTGCACTATACAACAGTCATATTTTGCATGAAAATAAAACTACAGTTACACATCTAAAGAATGCAAGTACTTCTAAGAAATGAAGGGTAGAATGAAAATGAAGGTAAGATGTAAACACGGACTGCTTTGCTGACATTGATAAATGTTGCTAGGATATGAATTTACCTTGAAAAATGAAAAGACAAAGAGGCGTTTAGCAAAACAGGAACAAGTTGGTTTAATTAAACACAGCTCCCAGGAAAGCTTTAACAGAGTTGTATCTGAAGACAGTCTCGATGTACAGAGGTTTTTGCCGGTATATATATACGGTTCTTGAGGTACAATAAAACGATTACACATTCTTGTAAAGCATGTAGATCCGGGCCTAGTCATGATCCATCAATACAGTCATCTGATAAGGGGGACACAGGTGGCTCTCAACCTTGTGGAGACTTAGTGTGGGCCAGTGTGTATGTGCCCAGATGTCCAGCATGGGTAATGTGTGGTCACTGGTTATAGTGTGCTTGCTGTGTTCTGATTGGCTGAGTGTTCCTAACTGAATGTGGCATCTGACCTTGTGGTACTTTGGGAATGCGCGCCTTTGGCAAAACGTGTTTCATTGGGGCCAATCTCCTTGGACCTGTTTGTGGTGTAACTGCCTATCTGTGGGATCTATCAGGGTTTTCCCTGTGTGTGCGTTTATCTTTGGGCTAAGTGTAACCCCACCCATGACCTATCATTCGGTAGGCTTGGGTTTTGGTTGCAGGCCTGTCTGACCACATATCTCTTACTCGGGTTGATGGAGAGGTAATATCGGGGGAATTTGATAGCGATGATACAAATTCATTATTACGTGTACATATAACATGGCGGTCATATTAATCGACATTCTTATTATTATGTGTACATTTGTCACATCGTACATCAACATCGTTTTAACTGGTAATGACATTGCTATGCGTGCACAGATTATGGTACACATTGACATTGCATTTACTGGTATTGACATTGTTATGCATGCATTTATCATCAAGTACATTGACATTGCATTCACCAATATTAACATTACCTGTTTTTAGGTCTCGACTATTCTATTCCGCAAGGAATAAATAGACGAGAGTATTGTGGATCAAATAAGCTTTGAAACCATCGCGGATTACATCGAGTGCATGTGTACATGCATGCGCTGTTTACCATTTGCTCCCTAGCCGCCTGCCTCCCACTTCAAAGGGATCCGCTCCCCCGCCCACTGCTTCACACTTCACGTGTCTCGCACTTCTCCTCCCCCACTCCCCCCCTCCCCACAGCAATGCCAAGAGCTTGTTTTACGAGCGCGGCCGCTCACTTCTAAAATGTTGGCTTCTTGTAAATATAACCTTTCTCATGCCACCTCCTCTGTGCGGTCCTTTCTTGAGGCATCTAAAAATATCTCCACAACTGCCGATAGCTGGCAAACTCTCCTGCATGCTCAGCTTTCAGGCTTCAACAAGAGAGAGTAGGGGAAAAACATATCTGGCTGTTTCTTCTCTATGTGGGATTTAAAAGCTCCCTTGTTTTTCTTTAAGCGCGAGGCGCGCATGCGGCCAATGCTTGTGTTAATTAGCGTGGCCTTAGCGCGATCGCTTTCACTTTCACGGCGGCCGCGCTTGTCTTTCAGCGCTTGTTTGTAAAGGGTAGAGTATGTCTTTTGCAACCGATACCAACTTCTGGGGTACATTGCCTTTTCCCCCAAAATCCAATCAGTGCCTGATTTCATTGAATGAGCAGAACAAAGGGATTAACAAAGGTCACTTAATAGGCATGGTTATGTATAGTGCAGGAAAGTGACTATCAGCTTTACTTTGAATGAGACAACGTCACTGCACCTTGGTGTAAAGGTCACTTCCGGGGTTGTGGTGATTTCTTTTGAACTTGTCGTGCCGCATACTTGGCTTTGGAATCTGCCAGAAAAGCATTGGTTTGCGTGGAGTGAGTGGGTGTGCACGCCGAGTGCTCGTCTGCTGCTAGCGCTGCGGCCGCGCCATTTGATCTTGTGCATGCCCATCGCCCACTGTGCCTTTTACCTTCAGGCACAACCCGCCTGAATTATATATGTATATATTCCCCGCTCCGCTTGGTTTCAAACTGTCGGTTTATTTATCTACTTTCAAGCCGGCAACCATTCCTTCCTTGTCCTCTCATCCTTGACCGATCTGGACCGCGGTTCTCACTCTTCCGTGCCCTGGCCTATTGAACCTATATTTTCCGCTTGTGCCTTACCTCTATAGGCACACCCCGCTCCTTATTTTATATACTCCTCCATGCAGCCTAGGCTGGACAAGCATGTGACACAGTGATTCCTCCTGTTCTGTTAAGCACCGTTGCTTCTCACACGCCCGGTCCTTTCTCTCCCGCCGTCCAACGAAACCACGAACGGTATGCACAGTTTTCATCCTCTTACACATTGCTTTTAGTCACCATCTCTGTTTTCTCCCCTCTTTTTCTCTCCCTTTACCACCATTATAAATATACTAAGCATCCTGCCTTTAAAATTACGACCCCGCTCCTTTACATTTCCTGCAGTCATAGGCAGCACATTTCCACCACTTGCAATAAAATTAAGTTCACCTTCCACAAAGTTTACCACAAATGCAATCACGGCCTGGGGCGCTCCAACTAACATAAATTAACAAGTTGCTGAGACAAAGCTTCAGAGGAACCACACCAGCGATGACATATAAACAGCAGGCAGCCACAACACATCTCCCCAACTTTGTGAGGAGGAACAAGGTTACAACTTCAGTGTGCGCTTCTTCGCAGCCATGCTTTTAGGGCAATTTTTCTGTTATTAAAAAAAGCTTTAAGTGCAACAGAAAGCTTCTACCAGGGCCGTAATTTCATTGCGTTCAGGGGCCTTACATGTTATCACGTGCTGTAGCATTATATTAAGCTACTGATCAACAGTGCCTACTCCTGCGTATTAATTTTGCGAGGGGGGACAGTGTTACGACTACAGTGTGCGCTCCTTCACCGCCATGCTTTTGTTGGAATTAGCTTTAAACTGGGATGTAATGTTATTGTGTACAGGAGGCTTACATAAAGGCGCTGTCACAATGTTTACACGCACTTAACTGACCTTGCGTTCCTGGCTTCCATTTACGCTTACAATGTATATGTAACAGAGCACTGAACAACTTTGCGAGGTGGGACGGGGTTACGATTAAAACTGTTGAAATTAGCTTTAAACTGGGATGTAATGTTATTGTCTACAGTAGGCTTACATTAAGCCGTTGTCACAATGTTTACACGCTCTTAACAAGCAGTTAACAACTTTGCCAGGGGGGACGGGGTTACGACTGTAGTGTGCGCTCCTTCGCCGCCATGCTTTTAGGGCAACTTTTATGGGTGTGCAGGGCCCATCTGTTGTTAAAAAGTACTTTCAATTCAACAGAAAACTTCTACCAGGGCCCTTATGTTATCGCGTTCCTCTCACGCTTGACCGATCTGGACCGCGGTTCTCACTCTTCTTTGCCCTGGCCTATTGAACCTATATTTTCCGCTTGTGCCTTACCTCTTTAGGCACACCCCGCTCCTTATTTTATATACTCCTCCATGCAGCCTAGGCTGGACAAGCATGTGACACAGCGATTCCTCCTGTTCTGTTAAGCACCGTTGCTTCTCACACGCCCGGTCCTTTCTCTCCCGCCGTCCAACGAAACCACGAACGGTATGCACAGTTTTCATCCTCTTACACATTGCTTTTAGTCACCATCTCTGTTTTCTCCCCTCTTTTTCTCTCCCTTTACCACCATTATAAATATATTAAGCATCCTACCTTTAAAATTACAACCCCGCTCCTTTACGTTTCCTGCAGTCACAGGCAGCACATTTCCCCCACTTGCAATAAAATTGATTTCACCTAACACCAAAGTTTACCACAAATGCAATCACGGCCTGGGGCGCTCCAACTAACATAAATTAACAAGTTGCTGTGACAAAGCTTCAGAGGAACCGCACCAGCGATGCCATATGAACAGCAGGCAGCCACAACACATCTCCCCAACTTTGTTCACCACCCCCTTTTGTACCGCTTTTGGCCGCCATAAGTGTGGCAGGGTTTGCTCAGACGTGAGTCCCTTGCTCACTTTGCCACTGGATTCAAGCAAGCCGGGCTGAAGACGGCTGGAATGCCAGAAACCGGTGCTCGGAAGCTTGTTTCCGGTCCAGGGAAGACATGGCTTGGCAGTTTGGGCTGGACTGTTCCCAAGAGGCACAGTGTCAGACTGATTTGCATATAGCCATGTCTGAACTGGGGTGAGAGAGTTGGCTAAAGAACGGTGATGGATTAAACCCAGATCTTTTGACTGGGTGTGAGTGTTTGATTGATTCAGATGCTCCGTCCATCACCACCCCCTTTTGTACCGCTTTTGGCCGCCATAAGTGTGGCAGGGTTTGCTCAGACGTGAGTCCCTTGCTCACTTTGCCACTGGATTCAAGCAAGCCGGGCTGAAGACGGCTGGAATGCCAGAAACCGGTGCTCGGAAGCTTGTTTCCGGTCCAGGGAAGACATGGCTTGGCAGTTTGGGCTGGACTGTTCCCAAGAGGCACAGTGTCAGACTGATTTGCATATAGCCATGTCTGAACTGGGGTGAGAGAGTTGGCTAAAGAACGGTGATGGATTAAACCCAGATCTTTTGACTGGGTGTGAGTGTTTGATTGATTCAGATGCTCCGTCCATCACCACCCCCTTTTGTACCGCTTTTGGCCGCCATAAGTGTGGCAGGGTTTGCTCAGACGTGAGTCCCTTGCTCACTTTGCCACTGGATTCAAGCAAGCCGGGCTGAAGACGGCTGGAATGCCAGAAACCGGTCCTCGGAAGCTTGTTTCCGGTCCAGGGAAGACATGGCTTGGCAGTTTGGGCTGGACTGTTCCCAAGAGGCACAGGGTCAGACTGATTTGCATATAGCCATGTCTGAACTGGGGTGAGAGAGTGGGCTAAAGAACGGTGATGGATTAAACCCAGATCTTTTGACTGGGTGTGAGTGTTTGGTTGATTCAGATGCTCCTTCCATCACCACCCCCATGTGTACCGTTGTCACAATGTTTACACGCACTTAACCGAGCAGTTAACAACTTTGCAAGGGGGGGGCGGGGTTACGACTGCAGTGTGGGCTCCTTCGCCGCGATGCTTTTAGGGCAACTTTTATGGGCGCGCAGGGCCCATCTGTTGTTAAAAAGTACTTTCAATTCAACAGAAAACTTCTACTAGGGCCCTTATGTTATCGCGTTCAGTGGCCTTACATGCTATCACATGCTGTGGCATTATATTAAGCTACTGTTGAACACTGACTACTCCTTCCTATCAACTTTGCGAGGGTCATAGTGTTAGAGTTTGCGTTCTCTGGGCTCGGTATAACAGGAGGAGTGCATGTTCTCCCCTGTTGAAGTAAATTCTTGTGGGGCTTACATTTGATCTTTAATGTGGTGCACAAAGAACAGACTGGTCCCTACTTTTAAATGCGAGTGAAATTAACCGTAGGGAGAAACCACATGTACATTTGACTCAAGCTGCTAGGTGTGTGTAAGCCTAATTTTATTTTCTGCTTCTGAAAACTGGCACTCAGTGTCACCAGATTCTGAGATTCTGAAAACTGAGCTGCACAATTTAATACCTCTGTGCGTTACTTATGTTCCTTCAACAAAGAGTGGTTTGTATTTGGGTTTTGTTGGTTAACAAAACTGTTTTTTAGGAGATGCATTATAAGTTATACCTGTCATTTTTTAGGTGCCTTTTTTAGGTCTCACCTGAGCCAGCACTTTCTTTGCAAGCCCTTCTTTGCCCTGGAATGATCTGCTAATGTGCATTTCTCTGTAAATCTCTTGGTTCTATTGCGTGTTACCTTTGTTTCTTTACTATTGCATCATGCTTTGCTGATCGTTAATCACTGTCATGTTATTTATCTAAGGCACATTGATTAATACAAAAATCAACAAACATTTCACACACCCTCACTCACCCTCACTCACCCTCACACACCCTCACCTCCCTCACCCCATCACCATCACAACCCTCTCACCCTCACTCACCCTCACCCCCTCACCCCCCACACACCCTCACAAGTAGAAGTCAGCACGAGCTCCTCAATCCAGCGAACCCACATAAATGACGGCCTTGCATTAGCTCTATAACTGAAACATTCGGGAGGCCTGACTCCAATATGGCGGCCATGTGGGGACAAGCACTCCGGCAAAAAGGCATCCACGGTCCTGTTAGTACCTGGTGATACTAATGACCAACTGGCAAGAAAATAAAGACATTAATCTCTAAACAGCATCTTCAACCAACTGAAGATCAAGTCCTAACCCCTAGATCACAACCTCAAGCAGAAGCCTGACCCTAAAATGACGCCACCCAGGGGCCGACACACCCGCATAACAGAACAAATGAATCACAGGACAGTCTAACCCCCATTCGAACCAACTCAACACCTGACTTAAAACCCCATGGCCTGAACCCATTTTCAGTCATCTATCCCCCCCCCCCACCTCTCTCCTAAAGCGAGAAGAAACTTTAAACAAAGGCTGATCAGACAGTACCAAAAAACACAAATTGCGGACACTTACCACTGCGGCGCAAAAGGCATGCAGAAAATGGACCTTATTTTCCACACCCACAATCCGGCGCTACTCACCCAGAAGGATCTCAAGGCGCTGGGGGGGAGGGGTCCGTTACTGCTCGAAAAGCCAGGTCTTGAGTTGCTTCCTGAAGGAGAGATGGTCCTGGGTTAGCCGAAGGTGGATAGGGAGGGAGTTCCATGTCTTGGCTGCCAGGTAGGAGAAGGATCTTCCTCCGGCGGTGGCTCTGTGGATGCGTGGAGCGGTGGCGAGGGCGAGGCTGGTCGATCGTAGCTGGCGGGTGGGCGTGTAGAAGGTCAGTCGGTTGTTGAGGTACTTGGGGCCCAGGTCGTGGAGCGACTTGTGTGCTTGCAACATGCAACAACAACACCTTTGCGACCATTTACAGCAATGGAACAGCCCTGATCCAAGCCAACAATGAAAACCTAGAGGCATTCGACTCACTCTTCCCCGCGCTATGCACCGCCTTCACTCACATAACCCACTTGAAAGCAACCCAGAGCCAGTCGTCCCGGGAGATCTATCAAAATACCCCCTCGACTCAAACCTACCACTCTGACCCATCTACTCCCAGCCTCTCCATCCCATCCAACTCCCCTCCCAACTCACACAACTCATCCATATTAAACGCACCTAACACAAGGCCGGCACAAGATGCTATACTACTTACCTTATACTATTGCCCCCTCTCCCTATACTCCCCTTCAGCATCCAAGGAAACTGGCCTGCAGACAACAACTCCGAACTCCTTCTCAGCTCATAAACCTATGAAAGTCCACAAAATTCCCGAAATAAACTCTCACAACCCACCACCACGGTTCTCCCCAAACATCACACAGCCACTAGAAGTTCTGGAAGCCTCACCCGCACAGTTAAGCTTCACCCATCCCTGAACCTAACCAAGCGCCGCCCATCCAGAGATGACCAGACTCAGGACACACAGAGTCTGAACACCCCCACCTCCATGAGTTCAGCCCAAAGATTGGTACGACTGAAATTCCAGCTAGAAATAGTCATAAAAGGTATTAATAAAATCCTATCTACACGAACAACCTCCACCACCCAATGCCCACCCACTACACACAGAGATACTACCAAGAAATACACAGACCACCACACAGCAAAACGACTCAGTTGGAAGACAACACCCCTTAGAATCCATACTGCAATGTTCAGCCAAAAGGCGAGGAATCTCGCAGAATCCTATGAAGCTGCTTCACTAGGTACCCCCTGTACTGTGATACAAGTAATCACTGGATTTGGCAGAGAACATGCCGCACCAAGAACAGCAAGACCTGCAGCTCACCTCACTAACATTCCCATGGCTAGGATCCAAGTAATCACTGGACTGGGTAGAGAACATAACGCACCGAGAACAGTGAGACCGTCAGCATACCTCGCCAATATTCCTATTGACCTCCCCAGGGAACAACACAACAACGAGAGGGTGACTAACTACATGCTCATTAACTGCAGATCTGCAAACAAACATGCAACCGAACTGGCAGAAACCATCCTAACACACGACATAGACTTTACCTTTATCACAGAGACTTGGTTAAAAAAATCTTCACCCCCCATCTTCGATATGCTAGTACCGCCAGAGTTCTCAAACATAAACAAGGACAGAAAAAAACTGTGATGTGGGGGGACCGCTATCATTCATAAAAATAACATCTCCATAACAGAAACTGAATCCTTCAAATACAATACAGTGGAATCCCTAACCGCCACCATCAAGATCGCAGACAACAAATTGCTTCACTGTCACCTCCTCTATCACCCGCCTGGCAACACTCCGGCATTTGGTGACCACCTTGCAGACCTGATCTCACGCTGCTCACTATCAGATGCGAGCTACATAATTCTAGGAGACCTAAACCTCCACTGGAATGAGGTAAACAATCCTCTGATACAATCCTTAAATGAGCTCCTCCACAATAACAATTTGACCCAACACTGCATCGAACAGACACACAACAAAGGCTCAATTATCGATGCCATCATAGCTCACGAGGACGCGATCACCATTGACTGTACCCTCCCTGTGGACTGCTCAGACCACCATCTCATTCTTTTTCATATCAATCAAAAGTCACATCGATCGGTCAACACAAACAAGCACTTCCACTGGACGAGAAACCTGAGACAGATCCCCCTTCGAGGTACTAGAAGAAAGGCTAAGTACACTTCCCTTCTCCACCGCAGGCGACTGGTCCACAACAGAACTCACCTCACAATACAATGCGGCTCTGACGGACATGCTAGACCAAATAGCTCCCCTGAAATGGAAAAGAACCAAGACCATCCCATCGTGATCGTGGTTCAACACTGGCCTAAACCTGGAAAGAAGACAACTAAGAGCCTCAGAAAGACTTTGGCGTGGTAATCCTTCGACTACACACCTGGAACAACTCAAAAAGGAACGTAGAAGTTATAAAAAGCACATCATAAATGAAAATCCACCTTCTTCTGTGGTGCACTCAATAATGCTAAAAATCGACCAAAAGACCTATTCAACATCATCAGACAACAAACATCCAAACCATCAACTTCCACAATTCCGGCCTCCAAAGACCTATGTAACAAATTTGCCAATTTCGTCAATGAAAAAATATCAAAGATTGAGCTCTCACTCAAGGACCACCACAGTCCTCTCAACGAAGACCTGCTACTCGACATAGTTGCCATGAACCCACTCAGGCACTCCACAAAAAACTGGAGAACATTCAAATCAGTCACTGAAACTGAATTTATGGAACTGACCACTGGGTCCAAGCCTTCATCACACATGGAGGACCCTCTCCCCGCGCAACTGGCTAAAAATCTCAAACTCTCTCTAGCGGCACGCTGGTCAGAGATCATAAATAGCTCCCTAGAAACAGGAGCCATTCCTGACTGCCTAAAAATCGGTCAGGTAACACCATTACTGAAAAAAGCAGGCGCTGACCCGAACGACCTCAGCAATTTCAGACCGGTCTCCAATATCCCATTCCTAGCAAAACTACTAGAAAAATGTGTTCTCCGCCAACTTTCCCATCACATGGACAACAATGATCTCCTGGGCCTCACCAATCGGGCTTTAGAAAAAGATGCAGCACCGAGACTGCCATGTCATTGACGACATCCACAAATCACTGGACTCGGACCGATGTTGTCTACTTATGCTCCTAGACCTGTTGGTGGCCTTTGATACGATCGACCACAATCTACTCATAAAAGTACTATGAGAAAGGGTAGGAGCAGATGGGATGGTCTTAAAATGCTTCACCTCCTTCCTGAAACACCACTCTCAAAGAATAAAAATCCGAAACTTCACGTCCGACCTACACCCAATAACCAGAGGCGTTCCTCAAGGCTCAGTTCTCTCACCCGCACTGTACAACATTTACATGGAACCACTCACTATCATCCTCAAAAAAGCTAACATTCCCTTCCATCTTTACGCCGATGACAACCAGATCTACCTTGAAACCTCCTCCATAGCGGACGTACAAAGACTCAATGTCACCCTAATAGAGGTCCAAAAATGGCTGTCCCATAACCATCTGAAACTTAACTAAGATAAAATGGAAATCCTCCTCATAGCCAACAAAGAACAGACCCTTCAAATCACGGAATGGCTAAAGTCTATTGATGCTCTCACCTGCACTCTCATCCCGGCAGACTCCGTGAAGTTACTGGGAATAACTTTAGACCCCAACCTTGACATGGTCAAACACATCAAGAACATGGCATGATGTGCCTTCCTCAACTTAAAACCACTAAAGACAAATCAAACCCTTCATCCCTCCAAAAGACCTCAAGCAAGTCACGCAATCCCTTGTGCTATCCAGATTAGACTATGGGAACGCCACCCTCACAGGCACGGCCAAGCTACATCTTGATCCTCTTAGAGCTACCCTAAATGCAGCAGCCAGAATGGTGACAGAGTGGAGAAATACGAACACATCTCCCCCACTCTCAAAGAGCTCAATTGGCTCCCAATTGAATTGCGTGCTAACGTCAGAACTGCCGGTCTCACCCACAAAGCTCTGCACACTGGCAAACCCACCGATCTAGCCGCCAAACTCAACAAAGCAGGACAGACTAGAAACCTTAGGAGCACCAGCACTATGTCACTCATCCCCCCGAAAACTCGTAAACAAAGGACCTTATCTCGGTCTTTCTCTGGAAATGCTCCCAGAATTTGGAACGCCATCCCTATTCATGTCAGGACGAACCCTTCCTTCAAATAATTCAAAATCCAGCTCAAAGTGCTCCTCCTCAATCGATATCTCACGAAATGACAATGGAACTCTTCCTACCTGGCTAGTTGGCTGATTTTCGCGAAGGCTCCATTGGAAAACTGTTGCAAGGGGAGCAGACTGCCTCTCTCGTCCTAGCATCACCTGTAGGCGGAACCGGCAGCGTTACCGGCCACACGAACGCCACGAGGGCAGGGACTACAATCACCAGGTGCCCCGGCGGCCACGGCGCACGGCTGACGACATCGCAGCGCCCGGAGGCGCTTGAAAGCTGAGGAGCGCCGAGCGCTCACTGGGAACTCTTCCTACCTGGATAGTTGGCTGATTTTCGCGAGGCTCCATTGGAAAACTGCTGCAAGGGGAGCAGACTGCCTCTCTCGTCCTAGCATCACCTGTGAGGGGAACAGGCAGCGTTACCGGCCACACGAACGCCGCGAGGGCAGGGACTACAATCCCCAGGTGCCCCGGCGCACGGCTGACGACATCGCAGCGCCCGGAGGCACTTGAAAGCGGAGGAACGCCTCTCGCCCCACGGAACGCACGGGGGACGAGCCGGCGAAGCCCGGGCAAAGGGCGGGCCGTCTGTGGCCGTCCGGGGCCGGACGTGGCTGGGCTGGGCCACCCCTCTTGACTTTGTATATGTAAGATCTAAACGCTATACGTATTACTGGGAGGCTCTCTGTTTGACATATTGTCTAGTTGGGTGCTGTTATATATATGTTGTAGAAACTGAACATTATGACCACTTTAGGCCAGAAATCGCTGGTGGGGGGTTCTGTCAGAGGCACATTAGATAACTTTATCACGAGGGCCGCTTCAGTGTTGGAGCGTGAGATCGCATACACTGAGCGGCGCATATCATCTGAATGGCAGAACAAACGCTCCTCCCTGGGGGCTATCCAGTTGGTAACTACCCCATCGCATGATGACATTAGCACAGAACGGACAAGTGACATAGGTTTCCCCCCTCAGTAACAGGACCTATCTGAATGGCCAGTGAGATCTTGGGAAAATAATGTCACAGACCTTAGTTTAGAACTATTAACTGAATCCTCCCCTGAGGCACAACCATTAGTTACATACAGCAAACCTATCAGCAAAAAGAGTATTATAACAAAACCCTCAGGATTAGGCATCTCTACAAAAAGAAAGCGGAGTGGAAATAAGCAAAAGGGAAGTCGACCAAAAACTCCAAGAGTCATCACGAGCTCCACTTATCTCGAAGGCCCGGCTGAAAATAAAACTGTTCATGAATGCCCGACCATGCCCTCTCACCAAGATTTAATGAGAGACATAGAACAACTGATTAAATCTTTATTATTGCCTCTTGTTGAGAGGGTAAAGAGAATGGCGGAGCAACTCTGATCTATTCAAGATACTGGGTCTGCTAATACAACTTTACTTAAAGAACTGTCAGCAAACAGGCACCCCCCGATTTCTCCCGCCCCGGTGATAGCTCCAAAACCAGCTAATCAGGCAAACAGTGTACAGATGCTACCCCTCAATCAAGACGACATTACAGTCATGCAGATCTCAAACATAATTCCTGATTCTAATAAGCCCAGAGACGCAAGTGGAAGTCGGCAAGTAACAAATTTAGATAAGGGATATTGTAATACTGAGAGGAGCCCCTACATGGACACAAAGCTCAAAGGTCCTGTTCAGCACATAGATATCCCACCAAAGTCTGAACCTTATGTCATTGAGCTTACTGGGGTACCAGAACTGTTAAAGGGGAAATTTGAGAGCCACCAACCTCTAAAGAACAAAGTTATGCATTGGTTAAGAGTGAATAGGCCATTACCCCTAAACATAGACGGCAGAATTTTACATGTTAGAAGGCTAGGCTGGGTGGGTCGAAGACCAAAGGATGCACCTGGGGATATTGTCATTATAAATTTTAAGGATTACAGGGCCACTAAACATATTAGAGATTTGTATACCGAGGGCTATGAGGGAGGCATAATCACTCGAGATCCCAGCTATTTTTATCCAAAGGCCCTAGTAGGAAATCCCATGCGACCAGAACACCTAAATATTCGGATCATGGCGACCCCTATGTTTAACATTGCCACTTTTAACCGCTTCTCTTCACTTGTGGAATGGAGGGGGTTGATTGACCTTTACATAGAACTGATGAGGCTATGAGGGAGCGTGAGATATCCAAAAATTTAGCTGATGACATAACAAATAAAGATAAACCTGTAAGCACGCAAGTACAGGAACAGGGAATAACCTGTACAATAGAATCTAGAACATACATCCCTAATGGTCAAGTGTAACGGCCGGATTTTCTGCTCGGCCCCTGGGGACCCCTCTAACCCAGCCAGAACGTACTCACCTCCCTCCTTAGAACGTATTCACAATGGATATAGATATATATATATATATATATGTACAAGTCGTACCTAAGGATGGGGAAATAGCAATAAACATGCATAGGTTTTCTACCATATCTTATTCACATCGGTTAGTCTCGCGGCCTCTCAGACCCAGACTGATCTACCCCAGGGCAGATGTGACACACAATCCGGCGTGTCTACACACGGGCCTGCAGAGCCCAATGCTCTCTTTTCCAAATGACCTACAATCCGGCAGATCTCCACGTTGGTAATCCCCCCCAACGCTCTCATTTACACACGGTTCACAATCCGGCGAACCTCCACGCTGGTAATCCACCCCAGCGCTCTCATTAACGCCGTATATCAACGACGACCACTTTCCTATGAGCACCTGTCGGAGCAATTTCTCATTTGTCTACTTGGGATAAAATAATATAATTTAGTACGGTTTCCGATTAGTATGATGTACCTCTTATTCTTGGCATCAAAGGTCCACTCGCTTCCTATTTATTTGATCACCACTTACCCGATCGGGATTACACATCCGTTCACATAAACAATCATCAACTAGAAACTGCGTTTACCAGGATTGAACAAGAATACATGGCACATGTCAGTTCACTAAGAACTAGGGTATTTATTGTCAATAAACATATAACACAATACTATGCAACACAGATTCTGCAAAGAAAAAGGAAAAAGGTAAAGATTAGAATGCGCGCTCATTACGGAAAGGGCGGAGGTCACCTTATTAATGTGAAGTCGGGACTCGGCAGTCATCTAGGTTCCCTTCTCGTCTCTGTGTCTTGGCTCGTCTCGCAGTCACACCCCAGCCGTCACCAGTACACGTCTGCACCGCTAGGCTCAATCTCGTCTGCTTCCCTCCAAGCCACTGGAACCTTGCTGGTTATTAGCTACCGTATCTCTCTCTCTCTCTCTGTTTCAGTGCACTCCGCACTAATTCTCCTTCAGTCTTTCTCAGAGAGTCTCGGTCTTAAATCTTTCTCGGACTTGAAAGATGGCGACTGTCCGCCATGAAATAATTAATGGCAGAGATGCTAACGGCTAGCTGCCGCCTACAGAACTAACCCTCGACTCCCTAACACCTTCGCTAATATCAAAGCCTGTTCCTTCATGGAAAGCTACGGCCAGTAACCTGCCGCCCACCAAATTCTTGTACCTCCCCGTACCAAGGACACGTTCCCAGCCGGCCGGCCTGAAGTTGTGTCTTCGGAGTGGAGAAAAATACATTCCTTCGATAAGGGCCAGCCTGAGCCGGTTCTCTCCAAGCGAACAACAGCTTGAAACTAAAACATTACACTTGACCTAGAAGGCCTCTCGAGCTACCGGGCAGAGGGCAAGATGGAGTCTGTCCCGTTTAAGGCCTACGGGGCCCACAATACGCATAACTCCATGGAAAATATCCTAACACGCTAGCAAAAGGACAGATCATGATTAATACTTATATATTTATCCCCTAGCTTAAATTCATAAGCCCTACTCAAAAGAAAGGGGCACAAAAATACCCTACTATGTAAAAGATAGAGGTCCTATCTATAATCCTAATCCCTATACTATAAGGATGATAGACTGGAGTCACTCTCCATCATTCTCCCTCCTAAAGGAGCCATAAAAAGTCAGCCATTACATTACACCCCTTGACTCCAGTCTATTAACTATATTCTATATAGAACTCACATCAGTAGAGGAATAATAGGAAACAAAACTAACAGATCTATGTCTTTTACTAAGTCTACAAAATTGGAATAAAGCAACAGACAGCTATTAAGATACAAATGGCAACAATAATTCCCCCTAAAATCTGTCGTAAAGAATGCAAGTCAGGCAACCAATTAAAGAGCCAGTCGAATAAGCCCTGATCAATATGCTGTCTAATCTCTGCAGTCAAGTCGTGGAGTTTGTCAATATGGGCTTGGATTGATTTAGAATGGTCAGACAAATTAAAACAGCATAGGCCCTCAAAATCAGAACATTCATGTCCATGTTTTAACAAAAGATAATCAATAGCTGCACGATTCTGTAAAATAGCTCTACGTTCACCCTGGGCATCTAATAACAGATCAGATAAAACAGTAGAGGTTTGGTTGATGGATTTAACCATCCAGCAGGCCATCTTGCCAATTGTTTTGGCATTATAAACGGCCAATGCAGGGACTCCAATAATAGAAAAAGCTAAACCAAGGTATTCCGATTTGGAGTAAAGGTGAACAGAGGAATCACAGTCCTCATGTAATGACATCGAATCTCGTACCATACGGGAATGTGAACTAGGATGTGAAGAAAACATTAATAAACTCAATCTAGTGATAGCACATGGACCACCGGAAATATTAGCGGGAATATAGGGCCAAGACGAATTCCCGCAGGAGAAGAGCCAGCCAGAAGGTAATAACATGGAACGATAATAACTAGGGGCAACCAATAAACGTTTACAAGTCATATTGTTTTTAACAGAAACACATGAATTTGGAAGTATCTTTAAACACAGCAATCGTTGATGAGCTGAAAAAGAAGATGCAGCCTGTATCTTTAACCTAAGACATTCGGTGATAGCTTTGGGATCACATGTCATCATAAAACACAAATCACCTGGTGTGATGTTGAAAGTCGTGATTTGGGAATGAATAGGGGTATCGAGGTCAGGAAGAACAGTACATAAGGGACAAAATTCATGGGCCGCGAAATCGCCCAAAATAACATTTGGTCGGGCTTTCGAAATATTAAAAATATGCCGTAAAGTCTCAGTGGATGCTGGGACGGCAACAAGGCAGGTCGCCAAAATGTCAGTCACAGACCTCATGGAGGTAAGACAGAAATGTGGAGAGTTCGTCACTCTCTTAGCCAAAGTTATCCAGAAATTGGAAGAGGAGGTCCATGCAGAAGAAGAACGCGGAACTCGGGGTTTCCAATCAACCGAAGTCGGTGGATCCTCTCCTCTCCCGGCGTAGCAGGCCAAAAGGAGTCCAACGGCGACACATCCTGCAGCAGCAGTCCAGAGAATGATCTGAAAAAATACAAACACAGGCCTTAATCATTCTCGTAGGTAACATTTATCAGCTGGGACAGCTTCCCAGCTATCTTTCCCTGGCTTCATCACCAAAACGGTGTTGTCATGACCGGTCGCAATAATATCAGCCTGTTCAGGGGGATTTTTAGGCGATTGCACCCATATTTTAGCTCCAGGAAGATCAGACGATCCGAAGCCTTTTTGTCCTCGCACAGTTAGCAACGTAGGGGCAGAGCCTTTCTTGATCTCACCACTGAAGACAGGCATAATCAGTAACTGAGCAACACGGTCAGACTTTTTGATCAACAAGTCAGTCTCACTGCTATTAAGCAAGAGAACCTTAATCTCTCCCTGATAATCACTGTCAATTACTCCTCCGAGTACTTGAATACCTTTCAGGGCAAGGCCTGATCTGGGGGCAATTAATCCAAAACTACCGGCAGGTATACAGACACCAATGCCAGTTTCAACAATGATTCGATCTTTTCCTGGTAAATTTGCATCATTTAAAGCATGCAGGTCTAGGCCTGCAGAACCTGGGGTCGCTCTACATGGAGCCAAAGCCCCGGGGGTAATTTCCCAATACATGACAGTGTTGGACAAGGAATTAGGCTTTACATCAACATTTGGAGGAAACAAACGCATCAAAGGGGATTCAGCATGTAACAAAGGGCGATTATTTAGAATCAACAATGCCTGAAACAAAACGTCCCTCCAATTTTTATAATGGTCATCGGTCAATTTACGTAATTGTTCTTTTAGCAAACCATTCATTCTCTCAATCAGTCCCGAAGCCTGTGGATAATATGGAATGTGAAACACCCATTCAATGTTATTTTCCACACAGATTTCCTGTACCAATCTTCCACGAAAGTGGGATGCATTATCAGATTGAATTTGGAATGGAACACCATAATACAAAATAAGCAGCTCCAGGGTCTTAATGGTATTCACTTGGGTAGCGTTCTTGCAAGGGAAAGCGACCAAAAGGCCACTATAAGTGTCAACAACTGTACAGACATACTGACAATTTTTGCTCATAGGGAGCGGGCCAAAATAATCAATCTGCCAAATTTGAGCGGGCAATTTTCCTCGATGTAACTGGCCTCGAACAATTTGAGGCACTTGCTTCATTCTAGAATGCTGGCAAATGGGACAATGCAAAATGACATCTTTAATCAAAGAAAAAGGAATATAAATTCCTCGATCGGCAGCCCACCTGCTAGTGGCTTTCTCTCCAAAATGTCCCGCTTTCTGGTGGGCCCATTTCGCCAATCCCGCCAAATCAGAATCTTGCATGTCCACCACTGCCTCAGCAATTTTAGATTTCTCATCTGCAATGTTATGAAAGAATTTATCAAGGGAGTCTATCGGAGTGTGAGCATCCACGTGAAAGATTGTCACAGTACTCTGTGGGAGCAACTCCCAAATTTCTTGCCATAATTCTTTTCCCCACAATTCTTTTGAATGCAATTCCCAATTATGAGAATGCCATGTTGGTAACCATACCGCCAGTCCATTAGCAGTAGACCAGGAATCAGTGAAAATATGACACGTGCCAGGCAATTCCTGTTTCAAAACCTGGTAAACTGCATAAAGTTCAGCATATTGACTACTCTTACCATCACCAGTTGTACTCAATAATTTCTGCGTGATTGGGTTGTAAGATACAGCTTTCCAATGTCGTTTCTCACCAATGAACCTCGCTGAACCATCCGTAAACCACACATGTTTTCTATCCTCCGCGGACAGATCATCAAATGATTTACCCCACTTGACGGGAGATTCCTGCACTACGGGTACGGAACAATCACTTCCAGTCTCGTTTGAGGGCGCCTGCGCCACTCGTTCATGCAAAACTGCCACACCTTTCGGACCCACACGTGCCCTGTCCTGAATGTACCATTTCCATTTAATCACGCTCGCCTCTTGAGCATGTCCAATTCGATGGGATTTCGGCGAACTCGAAACCCACTGCATAATAGGAATCTCAGGTCTCAAAATCACAACACGACCTAGGGTCAATTGCTCGGTATCCACCAGAGCCCAGTAACATGCAAGTAATTGTTTTTCAAAGGGTGTATAACGCTCACCAGCCTCAGGTAACTTTTTAGTCCAAAAACCTAATGGTACCTTTTGTCTGCCCTGCTTTTGCCATAAACTCCAATTTGCATACGGACCTTCCAGAGACACATTCAAATCCACGTCACCTTCGCCCACCGGCCACAAATCCAAGGCGTACTGAATTGCTTCTTTCGCCAAATTAAAAGCATTCTGTTGTGGTTCACCCCATTCAAATGCATTCTTTTTGCGAGTGACTCGATATAACGGAGCCAAAATCTGACTCAAATGAGGAATATGCTGACGCCAAAAGCCAAACAAACCAATGAAACTCTGAGCCTCTTTCCTATTCCTTGGAACTGCAAAATCTAGGATTTTTCGCTTCACCTGTGGAATCACCTCTCTGTGACCTTCATGCCAATTAATTCCTAAAAATTTTACATTTTGAGATGGACCTTGTAATTTATCAGGATTAATTTCCCAACCTTTTGCTCGCAAACAATCAAGGATCTGATCTAAATGGGACTGTACCTGATCTTGCGTCTCACCTTGAATCAAAATGTCATCAATATAATGACACACCTGTATTTGTGGATTCACGGGCACCTCAGACAAATGCTCCGCCACCAGCCGGTGACAAATCGTGGGACTATGTACATAACCGTGAGGAAGACTCCGGAACGTCATTTGACGTCCATTCCATGTAAAACTGAATTGTTCCTGACACTCAGGGGCAATTGGAATTGAAAAGAAAGCATTAGCAATATCAATAGACGCATACCATGTACCTGGATGCTTCTGAATTCTCTCAATCAAAGTGACAATGTCTGGTACTGCAACAGCCAATTTAGGTGTATGTTTATTCAATTCTCGATAATCAACAGTCATGCGCCAAGAATTATCACTTTTGCGCACGGCCCAAACGGGGTTATTCCAAGCAGATGTGACCGGAGTTATAACTCCCGCGTCAACCAAATCCTGAATTGTAGCACTAATTTCTTCATGGCCACCTGGGATACGATATTGCTTCTGAAAAACCACTTTCGTGGCTAGAGGAATTTTAATGGGGGGCATCCGTAAACGGCCAACCCGTACGGGTCTGGTCGAAATGTAATGTCTAGTTCCAAATTGATAGCAACCATCATCTAGATGCAAAGTCATTCCTTTTAGAATATCAATTCCAATTATATACTCCAAAAGTGGCACAACTAACACAGAATATTCTCTACGAGGAATCCTACCAATTTTAATTTCAAGTGTAGTTTGTACTGCGGGGGTTTCTTTTCCACCTAAACCAGTAATTGTAAAAAACTGTCCTTTAAATTTCTTTGATTTTCCGTGAATTAGAGTGGCCTCTGCTCCTGTATCTACTAATGCTCGGGCCCTTTGGATATTACGATGTTTCCAAAAAATCTCAATATCTACATAGGGTCTGTTGTCTCTGTGAGCCCACTTGTGTACTGGAGCTTGACCAATTTCCTAGTCATTTTTCCTGCGTTCTGTCAACCAAGACAAATCAGGGTAAATGCTCTCTGTTTTCTTGGGTATCAAAATGTCTTGTTCATATCCATCTCCATTACGAAATGGATTCTTGTCATTTTCAAAGTACTGTGAATTACAGTCAGAAAGTCTGTTACGATCCTCCCTCCTTCTCATATCAGGGGAATAATTCCTCTCCTCTCTATGTCGGCTGGAAACACGATCATCTCTCCCCCTTTCTCTTTCCCCCTCTCTCCCTCTCTCGTAATCACGATGAGGGGACACATCACGTTCATAACGCCGATCATCACGGCGATCAGGATCCACATGGCGTTTCTCATCACCACTGTCATCAGAACCACGACCATACTCATTCTTCCGCACACGACGGGCACCCTCCTTCCGATCCAAACCACGCTTACGAAATATTTCCCATAAGCGATTATTAGGCTCACCGTCAATGTCCTCCCTTTTGACACCATCAGCAATAAGAGCAAGAAACATGTCACGTCTAGAGAACTTATAGTCGCCAGCAGTACGACCCTCAGGTCGAGATTGTCTCTCAGGTTTAAACCACTCACCCAACTCACCAAGCTGACGAACAGACTCAAGCACAGCAGACAAAGGATTGCCAGTTTGATTAATCAACAAAGTCATCATAACCTGTTTGTAAGCAACAGGCGAAGAACGGATAATGCGATTACGCACAGAAGATGTCAAAAGACCATCCAGTAATCTGTCAGAAGTACTGAGAAAAATCGCAGTTTTCATCACTTCCTCCTTCAAACGTTGCGACGCATCGCGCAAAGTGTACCATGGCTTGTCATTAACAGGCCAATCAGATTCTGTAGGATATTTATGATTACAGCCGTCAGACGCAAGCTGGAGCAAAGTAATTTGACCAGCACCATTATAGTTCCGAAAATGATCTTGAATAGTGGAATCAGAACTCAAAGAGCAAAACCGTAAGCAATCAACAGCATCAAGCATAATACCGGCAGCGCCGAGTTCATAAAGGCGCACCATCCATGTAAGCAGGGCCTCACCAGGCCGTTGACGAAATCGTAGTAAAATGTCACTAACCTCCTGCTGAGTAAAATCCTCAATACAATCCAAAGCAATACCAGCCGGATTACCAGGGGCTTGTTGTAATTTGCGACGAAACACAGGATGAGCAGAAACCTCAGGAAGAGCTTCCGGGGAAGCCCGCGTCTTAGATTTAGCAGAACAATTGGGGCACGATACGTCATCCGAATGAGAAGAGCGACCACGGTCGCCGGAAACAACAGTATCAGTACAAGAAGCAGATTTACAATCACGTCCGGAGCGAGAAGATTCGCGCTTATCACCCTCCTCAGCCGAGGAGTCTGAAGCATTTGAATCCCAGATATTACCATCCCACTCATCAGGGTTCCAGTCCATTCTGGCTTTCGCGACGACCAGACGCACTTTCCGCGTAGACACACGACCACGACGATGTTTGTACTTATATCGTGCAATGCGAACCGCAGCCCTTTCGGCTATGGTCTGATATGTTTCAAGTTTGTCGGCAAGCAATTTATTTTGACAGCGCAAAAGAGTATGTGCATTTTGCAACTCAACACACTGTCCTTCCATATCCTTAAACTGCTTTCGCAGCTGAACAAACCTCTCATGAAGAATTCTGTATGCATTAAGAACAATCCAACCTCTGCGTCCCAAAATAGGAAGCTCATCACCCTTCACTACTGGCGCTTTCTGCAAGCATGAAACCACATCAGCAGGCTCCGCCTGCTCCAAACAAGAAGACCAATTTTCACTCAAACCAGTAGAATCGGCCCACTCGCGGGCCAAGGCCTCGTAAGGCGTCGATTCCCAGCCGGGAAATGAATAGGTAATTTGAAAACTGATGTCGATTTTTTCGCAAACATATTGACACACAACAATTATATACACAATTATACACAAAATAATATACGTACGAGCCGAGCGCAAAACAACAAGATCGAAACAATACAATGCACACATGCTTCGTAAACAGTTCGTGACGCCAGATGTAATGGCCGGATTTTCTGCTCGGCCCCTGGGGACCCCTCTAACCCAGCCAGAACGTACTCACCTCCCTCCTTAGAACGTATTCACAATGGATATAGATATATATATATATATATATATATATATATATATATATATATATATATATATGTACAAGTCGTACCTAAGGATGGGGAAATAGCAATAAACATGCATAGGTTTTCTACCATATCTTATTCACATCGGTTAGTCTCGCGGCCTCTTAGACCCAGACTGATCTACCCCAGGGCAGATGTGACACACAATCCGGCGTGTCTACACACGGGCCTGCAGAACCCAATGCTCTCTTTTCCAAATGATCTACAATCCGGCAGATCTCCACGTTGGTAATCCCCCCCAACGCTCTCATTTACACACGGTTCACAATCCGGCGAACCTCCACGCTGGTAATCCACCCCAGCGCTCTCATTAACGCCGTATATCAACGACGACCACTTTCCTATGAGCACCTGTCGGAGCAATTTCTCATTTGTCTACTTGGGATAAAATAATAGAATTTAGTACGGTTTCCGAATAGTATGATGTACCTCTTATTCTTGGCATCAAAGGTCCACTCGCTTCCTATTTATTTGATCACCACTTACCCGATCGGGATTACACATCCGTTCACATAAACAATCATCAACTAGAAACTGCGTTTACCAGGATTGAACAAGAATACATGGCACATGTCAGTTCACTAAGAACTAGGGTATTTATTGTCAATAAACATATAACACAATACTATGCAACACAGATTCTGCAAAGAAAAAGGTAAAGATTAGAATGCGCGCTCATTACGGAAAGGGCGGAGGTCACCTTATTAATGTGAAGTCGGGACTCGGCAGTCATCTAGGTTCCCTTCTCGTCTCTGTGTCTTGGCTCGTCTCGCAGTCACACGCCAGCCGTCACCAGTACACGTCTGCACCGCTAGGCTCAATCTCGTCTGCTTCCCTCCAAGCCACTGGAACCTTGCTGGTTATTAGCTACCGTATCTCTCTCTCTCTCTGTTTCAGTGCACTCCGCACTAATTCTCCTTCAGTCTTTCTCAGAGAGTCTCGGTCTTAAATCTTTCTCGGACTTCAAAGATGGCGACTGTCCGCCATGAAATAATTAATGGCAGAGATGCTAACGGCTAGCTGCCGCCTACAGAACTAACCCTCGACTCCCTAACACCTTCGCTAATATCAAAGCCTGTTCCTTCATGGAAAGCTACGGCCAGTAACCTGCCGCCCACCAAATTCTTGTACCTCCCCGTACCAAGGACACGTTCCCAGCCGGCCGGCCTGAAGTTGTGTCTTCGGAGTGGAGAAAAATACATTCCTTCGATAAGGGCCAGCCTGAGCCGGTTCTCTCCAAGCGAACAACAGCTTGAAACTAAAACATTACACTTGACCTAGAAGGCCTCTCGAGCTACCGGGCAGAGGGCAAGATGGAGTCTGTCCCGTTTAAGGCCTACGGGGCCCACAATACGCATAACTCCATGGAAAATATCCTAACACGCTAGCAAAAGGACAGATCATGATTAATACTTATATATTTATCCCCTAGCTTAAATTCATAAGCCCTACTCAAAAGAAAGGGGCACGAAAATACCCTACTATGTAAAAGATAGAGGTCCTATCTATAATCCTAATCCCTATACTATAAGGATGATAGCCTGGAGTCACTCTCCATCATTCTCCCTCTTAAAGGAACCATAAAAAGTCAGCCATTACATCAAAGGTTACAGGAATCTAATCCTTCTGTAGAAATAGATAGATCCAATGTGAAGATATCATCCCAGGCTATCTTAAACAAAAGACCTTACTAGCTATGTACTGAGATCAAAGAATGATAAGCATAAACTATAACACAAACAATGAGGAAATTGATATCAAAAGGATTTTTTAATTTAAAAAGAGAAAATAATTTCACATTTGTATCTTATATACATAATAAATTGGTATAAAACATATAAATTTACGTATAAAACATGTTTGATAAAAAGAGCATTCAAGAGATAATATTTTTGTCTTTCATATTAAAGCTGCGGCTGTAGTCTGCCAACGCGTTTCGACACGACGTGGTGTCTTCTTCAGGACAAAATATTTTGCAGCCCAATATTCTAGAAGAAACAAAACATTTTCAGTTTTTGTCTATTTCTCTGAACATGAAGTGTTATAGTGCATGATCACATTTTTTCTAAAAAAATTTTATAATATTTCACACAAAAAAGAGAGAGGGAATTGCTATTGAGATACCAATTATTATACAATTCTTTCTAAGCAATGCCTCTATTTCTAAAACATAGCACAGTCTTGGATTTATATAAAGGATATTCCACTGGAGGTACACAGAAAGAGGGGGATTTTTGAAAATGTGAGTCTTGAAAGACTTCAAAACATATTTATTTGATATAACATTAGAGCTAGATAGAGCGGCATCTTTCTTCTATACAGTTATTTTCCTATCTTTTGATACCATGTTTACTCTTAGTGACTCTTTAGATGCAAAAACATTGGTGATATTTTAGTCAAAAGACTCATTTTAAGTTACATAAACGCTTTGTAACCCATACGACAACCATACTCCAAACTGTAGGGTATTTATTTTCCCTAAATTCATTGCGGAAAAGAAAATTCAAGTGGATAGTTTATGGAAAAATAGAGCAAGAAATTCAGAGATGAAAGAGAGTCTATTCATGTTCTAACGTTGGCCAGTATAAGACGTGAAGTAAGGATAACTGAAAAACTTGTTTTAATCCTAAAACTATGTAATCATTTTTACTTCCTATTAATTCTAGCTTTCCTTCTTCACCTATTATTATTTTTCATGTCACAGTTTTATAGTTTTCCTAAATTTATATATTTAATATTTTGACTTTTTTACCTTGTGTGAACTTTATTGGTTAAAAACTTCGAAATCTCCGTGTAGTTGTAGCAAAGAGTGAGGCACCTTTAAATATATATTTTTCGTGGTATGTGAAATCTGAAAGAACAAGATCACAATTGCAGGTCTTTCTTCTATTCAAGTATTATATTTGGAAGCCTAAGTTCATAATTTATGAAATCGCGATCTATTATTTATATAGTATTGCGTTACCTTTCGTTCAAGATTTCACTGCTCCCATCTCACTTTATGCGATTAAAAAATGGAACGTCTTTTTTTTATTGCTTTTTCTTATTTTAAAAAGGCCTGGGTGGTGACAAAATAAGAAAAAAACGGGAAATATTCTGGATATTCACTCTTGACACTTTCAATAATGGCCTGAATCAGGAGTGCCCCTGGGAAAATGCAATAATATGAAATAGTTGATCTATAAATACAGGAAATCAATGTGATTTCTAGTATTGACAAGGTGATTATGCTTTTATCTGGAAGATAAACATGGGAGTGCTTGCAACCAATAAAGTTCACACAAGGTAAAAAAGTCAAAATATTAAATATATAAATTTAGGAAAACTATAAAACTGTGACATGAAAAATAATAATAGGTGAAGAAGGAAAGCTAGAATTAATAGGAAGTAAAAATGATTACATAGTTTTAGGATTAAAACAAGTTTTTCAGTTATCCTTACTTCACGTCTTACACTGGCCAACGTTAGAACATGAATAGACTCTATTTCATCTCTGAATTTCTTGCTCTATTTTTCCATAAACTATCCACTTGAATTTTCTTTTCCGCAATGAATTTAGGGAAAATAAATACCCTACAGTTTGGAGTATGGTTGTCGTATGGGTTACAAAGGGTTTATGTAACTTAAAATGAGTCTTTTGACTAAAATATCACCAATGTTTTTGCATCTAAAGAGTCACTAAGAGTAAACATGGTATCAAAAGATAGGAAAATAACTGTATAGAAGAAAGATGCCGCTCTATCTAGCTCTAATGTTATATCAAATAAATATGTTTTGAAGTCTTTCAAGACTCACATTTTCAAAAATCCCCCTCTTTCTGTGTACCTCCAGTGGAATATCCTTTATATAAATCCAAGACTGTGCTATGTTTTAGAAATAGAGGCATTGCTTAGAAAGAATTGTATAATAATTGGTATCTCAATAGCAATTCCCTCTCTCTTTTTTGTGTGAAATATTATAAAAAATTTTTAGAAAAAATGTGATCATGCACTATAACACTTCATGTTCAGAGAAATAGACAAAAACTGAAAATGTTTTGTTCCTTCTAGAATATTGGGCTGCAAAATATTTTGTCCTGAAGAAGACACCACGTCGTGTCGAAACGCGTTGGCAGACTACAGCCGCAGCTTTAATATGAAAGACAAAAATATTATCTCTTGAATGCTCTTTTTATCAAACATGTTTTATACGTAAATTTATATGTTTTATACCAATTTATTATGTATATAAGATACAAATGTGAAATTATTTTCTCTTTTTAAATTAAAAAATCCTTTTGATATCAATTTCCTCATTGTTTGTGTTATAGTTTATGCTTATCATTCTTTGATCTCAGTACATAGCTAGTAAGGTCTTTTGTTTAAGATAGCCTGGGATGATATCTTCACATTGTACCTTTCCCTGACCCAGGATCTTTATCCTCACCAGGGGGCCCTTGATACACTACAAGAAATAGATAGATCCACCAGAGTACAAATACCCTATAATAAGGTTAGAAGTAAAAACAACCCAGACCTGAGAATCTTGAGCTGGAATGTTGCTGGCTTAGAATCAAGACTAGGCAACACCGACTGGCTGCATATAATATCCTCTCAGGTTATAGTCATGTTACAGGAAACATGGGCAACACGTGATCTATATCTAGAAGGTTTCCATTGTTTTAACTTAGTGGCAACCAAGCCCAAATTTGGAAGAGCTGTTGGAGGCCTATTCATTGGCATTAGTGTAATGCTAGGTGGAAGTATTAAAAAAGTACATACAAACAGCTTTAACTTCCCAGCAATAGAGTTTAAAGGTCGAGTATCTTTTTATTTAATACAGTTTTATAACAATGACTTTCACTCTTTACCTAATAAGAATTATATCAGGCTTTTTAAATTCATTTCCAAATTAGAGAAAGTCAGGGATGATGTATGGGGATTGTTTTAGGCGGGGATTTTAATGCCAAAATATCTCTGGACCTAGATGGCACAGGATTACGGCACACTGACCAAGCAGAACAGAGGGGAGTGCAACTAGAATCTTTACTTAAGGAACATATCTTGCACAATGTAATGGACTTAGGTCAAACCTCCGTTAACCAGCTAGTACTGACGTTCAGAGGAAGGGATAGTGCCTCCACTATTGATTTTATTTTTATAACTCCGAGACTTGCAGACTGCCTACTGACCAAAAAAGTCCTTGAAACTGATTTTGGGGATCATTACCCGCTCATAGTGGTACTAAGACTAGCACAACGCTCCGTGTATAGTAGCACATTAGGGGCGAGGGATCTAGCCCCGACTACAGATAAATTAAGATTAAAATGGAGGGGGGTAGATAGTGGGGAAATAACTAAGACTTTATTTGAAAAACACTCTCTTTTAATCGCCTCATGTCTGTCGAATAGAGCATCCTCCACTAGCATAATTGCAGATTTTACCATACGCTGTTCGAAGATTAGATCTCTATTATCAGCACCAGTCTGTCAAGGGCGAAAAGGCCCAAGATGGTTTGACCATAACTGTTCAAAGGCAAATAGAAGCTTGCCCATGGCATTAACTGCAGAACCAAGAGCGAACGCTGGGGAGCTCTTGTGGTAATAGCTGGAAGATCGACTGGAAAACCTTTTTGGTCTGCAGTTAGAGAGCTAAGAAATATGGGTCAGCATTTAACACCCTAAAGCTGCAATATTACTAGCAAATCATGGGAGGATCACTTTTCCAAATTGTATGCCCCACCACCACATACCCCAGATCAGTATGTGCAGGGCTACTCTGGAAACTTACAAGTGACATTGATAGAAGTAGAGGAGGCTATCGCACAGAGCCTTGGCAACAAGGCCCCTGGACCTGATGGGTTGCCTATAGACATTATAAAATGGAAACCGTATCTTTGGGCTCCAGTTTTATTGAATGTTTTTAATAGTCTCCCAGAAGCCCCTATGCCTGACTCATGGGCAACAAGTGTAATTGTCCCAATATATAAAAAGGGCAACCGGTCGGAACCAGCCAATTATAGACCGATCTCCCTGTTGGACAACACCCTTAAGATCTTGTGTCGTATTATTTACAATAGGATTTTGACATGGTCAGAAGAAAGTGGTATCTTATCGCCATGTCAATTGGGCTTCAGAAACAGGGTTGGCCCAGTTGAACAGTGTTTAAATTTAAATCTGGTTATTAATAAATATAATATTGCCCGTTCTTCCCCCATTTATTTAGCATTCATGGATCTATCATCCGCATTTGATTTGGTAAATAGGTCCAAACTCTGGTCTATTTTAATAAATTATGGTTTGGACGAATCCTTAGTCCATTTTTTAGCATTCCTGCATACTGACCTCAAGGCACAGGTACGGATAGGCCAAGGTGGGGAATTGTCAGGTGCCATCAAGATAGGAAGGGGAGTTAGACAGGGGTGTGTTTTAGCACCCCTCCTTTTTATTATTTATATTAATGGATTAAGCGGCCACTTGAAGAATGCAACTCTAGACGTCCCCTTAATTAATGGCAAACCGCTGCCTGTACTCCTCTACGCAGACGATGCGGTCCTAATGGCCCGCACTCCAAATGCCTTGCGCTCCTTGACCCAAAGTTTTGTGGACTACATGGAAAGGTTAGATTTACGTGTTAATTATAAAAAATCATTTATCATGTCTTGTGGTCCTGGGAAACGACAACTTAATTCTATCCACGTAGGGAGTAATAGACTTACTTCTACGCAGAATTTCCCATACTTGGGGATGCTCTTTGCGGCGAATGGCTTGTGGACCGGGCATGTTGTCCAGTCCACTGGCAAATTCTCAAAGGTCATTAACTCAATTTTGAGCCTTCCCCGACCAAGGAAAATAGGTGCCACTGAGGCTATTTTAAGGATTTTTAAACTGCAGTGTGTCCCCGTTGCTACTTACGGGGCGGAAATATGGGGTTTGGCGGAGACCAGGCGTATCCAGCAGGAGGAAAACTGGTTCTGTAGAAAGCTGCTGGGCACGCCGATCTCTACCTCCCAATATATTTCCCATAGAGAATTACGCTAGTTTTTTATCAGTGATTTTATTAGGGCTCGTCCTGCGCTATTCTGGCATTCAGTCTGGAGGAACGACACAGCCACCCTGACCCAAGACATCATAAAAGACTGTCTTAGCTGTGAAAGAGGGCTGAAGATCACGTGGTTATCGGGAGTGTATAAAAGCTTGTGCAATATCAACAAAGGGAACATCTTTTTGGATCCGGGTACATCTAGATCCGTACATAAGAATAATTTGAAGAAAGCACTTTATTCACTTTACGATACGGATAGGATCAGGGAAGAATCCAAGAAATCTACGGTCCTTATTTACATGGGCAGGAAAATACCTAGTAGTACTTTGTCGTTATACCTCATGCTGCCCATAACAAACTGGGAACGAAGTTTACTGTTTAGATTGAGGTCTGGGTCTGTAAGATTCTTGTTGAACTTTCCTTTAGGTTATTCATCAATGAGTGATATCCTAAAATGCCCCTGTGATGGAGTAAGCGCACAAACGGTCTTGCACTTTCTTTTTATTTGTAAATACTATTTAAAATATATAAAATGGTTTTTAATTCCTCTTTTTAAAAAATACAGACCAATTACTATGGGGAAATCTTATCAATTATTGCTTTCATTGGGAAATGAGGAAATAATTTGTCGCACTAGCACTTTCCTGAAGACTTCAGTACGTGCTCGAAAAATGATGGACAATCCTTGATTACTCTCTATTTTATAACTGGGAAGGTTGTCTTGCCTGATTTAAATCTGTATGTTTGTATTACGTATTGTGTATACTTTGTTGGCTTGTATGTACTTTTATGAATTCATGGAATTCGAATAAAGAATCCTGAACTGAACTGAACTGAACTGACAATGGTCATACAAAGGCAGATCCACCACCTACTGAGGATCTAGGCGCCATGATTAGACTATCTTCCCACAGCATCTTACCCTTGCCTGCAATATTATCTCCTCCTCGATGACACTGCACTCGTATGCAACAGGTCCTTCACTGATACCCACCGTTGAATAATGTGTTTAATGTTACCTAACTGTTTTTTGACAAATGCTGTAAAGCGCTCCGATACCTTCGGGTCTGTCCAGCGCTATAGAAAACTCCAAAATAAATAAATAAATAAATAAAAACTAAGTAGGCGCTGTATAACATTTAGTGCCAGAGTAAGTTTTCAGGGTGAAGGACTTCGGAGTGGAGGATAGGGGGGACTAATCAAAGTAAGTGATTATCTCCTTTCTGGCCTTCTTACATTTGAACTAGGAGGGTGGGCCTCTTGTACTGTGTTGACCCTTCCAGCTTGCCAAACCAGTTGTGTTGGAATTGCTTTAACCCCAGGGTGTATCATTGTTTGGTGTGTGTTAATTCTGCAAGATTCATTAAATATACTGTTTTAGGAGTCACATTACTTTTATAAACTCAACATTTCTGGATTTGGGCTTAATTACAATGGGTTATAGTCATCTCTTGTAAAGTTCATTCATTAGTGCCAAATTTAGATTTTTGGTGACAGAAGTGCCAGTTTGAAGGTCATAGACGACAACAATCTTCAAAATTAGTAATTATTAAATGAATTTGGACATCATTGCAGATGTGCATAGGTGCCCATTGAAACTCCGCCCATTATATGCATATTGAACTGAAATTGGGATTATGATCAGAATTTTTCCTGGAGGCTTTTTGTGCATATTTTGAGGGTTGCAACTTTGGGCTGATACTAGTTTGCGTTGGGCTGAATTTGGGCTTGAACTTTGACAGATTTGGACTTGGGATGGGTCTCAAAATCCGGCAACACTGAGGCCGAGTCAGCACATGAAGTACGAAGGCAGAGTCAAGCACAGTCAATACATAAGATGTGGAACAAATGTCCAGGCGTGCACACCTCCCCACAGCTGGGGGTACAGTGTAGACTGGACCTGGCACTGTGCTGGACCGGGAACCGAGCATCGCTATTCAAGTGCTCAAACAGCCGCTTCCTGACCTTGCCATCTGCAGTTAGTGATGCAAGTAGTGCCAGGGTGGCGCTCATTTTAGCGTTGCCCTAGCATCCTTGCAAAAGAACAGTAACCCCGGCCTATCTGTCCTTCTGTACCGTTTCCTGTTGAAGTGCAGCTATAAGTCCTGGAGCACAGGCGCAACACAGAGGGCAGACTATAAACCCACACCATGCCAACCAGGCACTACAAATAGGGTAATCTCTCACCTGAGTACATTGAAAGAGCTTTAGCCCTCTACAGTGTATGAAGCGCTATACAACTACTACAGACAATCCCACATTTTTGATTATGTCCTCAGTTGGGATCAAATTTAAGAGCCACAGTTGGCCATTTGGAACTGAAGAACTAAGTTGGAGTCCCAGTGCCTGTTTAACATCTTGTGATTCTGTGAAAATCACTTAATCTCCCCCCAAAAAAACACAAAAAAAACCTGCTGCTCATGTAAGTGATCTAATTCCCTTGGGCCACTTTCAAGCTAATTTAACCAGCCCATAAATAAATAAAAGATAGAATGTGGCTTTGGGGCCTGGAGGGAAGGGGGGGAGGGGATTAGGAGACCATGGAGGATTCTGGGACTGTTGGGCTGGTTGGGCTGTCTTGGGGGGTTTGGGCTCTTAATGGGCTATCTTTGGGCTGGGGGTGTTTATGTACAGCCATCTTGGGTCACTAACCACCATTTTAGTGGCAGTGACCCAGCAGCCGAACCCTACTTCCAATAAAGCGGCCTTTGTCACACTTTATCACTTGTCTGTGGTCGTTGCCCCCCCACCCCCTCCGCCCTCCTGGGTAGGCCCCAAAGCTTCCCTGGAGCTATGTAAAGCTTTGCTTCTAATATCAGCCCTCATTGTTATAAAAGACGGTGGGGTTGGAGTGTAAGATTACAGACCCACACCCGAGTGCTGCAGTTAGGCCCGTCTGATCTCTATCTCGGCCCGTCAGGTCCGTCTGCTTTGGGCTCTGAGTCACCAGACGGCCCTCTCACCCCGGTCTGCTGGAGCATGCGGTGACAGGGCAGGGGGGAATGCAGTCTCAGCCGGGGCTCTCCCAGGTCCCCCCGGGGTCTGGCCTCGGCTGCAGCCCGGCCACGGGCGCTGCTGTGTGTGTACTGTCTCACCGGTGGGAGGGAGGCGTGCGAGGGTGAGGTCACATCGCTGGGGAGGGAGGGGTGGAGCAGGGCCAGGCAGGCCCAGGCTTTAAAACTCCTGCAGCCTGCAGGCAGCGGCAGCTCACACTCGGAGGGTGAAGGACTGGGAGGCAGAGCTCCCCACACCGGCAGCAGCATGGAGGAGGAAAACGTCACACTGAAGGAAGGGTTTCTGGTGAAGAGGGTGAGTCGCCATCAATATTTATATATTGATCCGTATTGGTCTTCTTATTTTTCTTTCTTCCTATCTATTCTTTGAGTGTAGCTGCAATGTATTCCTCTGGCGTTCCTCCCTTGCTTTCTCTTATCTTTCCCTCTCTAGCTGTCTCTTTTGCCTCTCTGTCGGTCGCTATTATTTTTTTTTCATAGTAGTTGTAGAGAGTGAGTTAGGCACTGTGGACAGGGCAGCAGCGACACTACATTGTGCGCAGTGTGTGCAGGGCAGGTGGTTCCACCCTTTCTTTGATGTGCTCTTTCGTGTAACTCCTGGTCTCCGCCCAGACTTCTGATCTGGTGCTCTAGAACCACAACTGAAGAGAGCAAGCACCCCTGCTGAAGAGTGCAGCCCTGCTGAAGAGTGCACGCACCCCTGCTGAAGAGTGCAGCCTTGCTGAAGAGTGCACGCACCCCGGCTGGAGAGTGCACGTGCCCCTGCTGTAGAGTGCACGCATCCCTGCTGAAGAGTGCACCCCCTGCTGAAGAGTGCACCTCTGCTGAAGAGTGCAGCCCTGCTGAAGTGTGCATGCAGCCCTGCTGAAGAGTGCACGCACCCCTGCTGAAGAGTGCACCCCTGCTGAAGAGTGCACCCCCTGCTGAAGTGTGCATGCAGCCCTGCTGAAGAGTGAACCCCTGCTGAAGAGTGAACCCCCGCTGAAGAGTGCAGCCCTGCTGAAGAGAGCACGCACCCCGGCTGGAGAGTGCACGTGCCCCTGCTGTAGAGTGCACGCATCCCTGCTGAAGAGTGCACCCCCTGCTGAAGAGTGCAGCCCTGCTGAAGTGTGCATGCAGCCCTGCTGAAGTGTGCATGCAGCCCTGCTGAAGAGTGCACGCACCCCTGCTGAAGAGTGCACCCCTGCTGAAGAGTGCACCCCCTGCTGAAGTGTGCATGCAGCCCTGCTGAAGAGTGAACCCCTGCTGAAGAGTGAACCCCCGCTGAAGAGTGCAGCCCTGCTGAAGAGAGCACGCACCCCGGCTGAAGAGTGCACCCCTGCTGAAGAGTTCACGCACCCCTGCTGGAGAGTGCACGCACCCCTGCTGTAGAGTGCACGCATCCCTGCCGAAGAGTGCACCCCTGCTGAAGTGTGCACGCACCCCAGCTGAAGAGTGCAGCCCTGCTGAAGAGAGCACGCACCCCTGCTGAAGAGTGCAACCGTGCTGAAGAGTGCAGCCCTGCTGAAGAGTGCACGCACCCCTGCTGAAGAGTGAACCCCTGCTGAAGAGTGCAGCCCTGCTGAAGAGTGCACGCACCCAGGCTGAACAGTGCACCCCTGCTGAAGAGTTCACGCACCCCTGCTCAAGAGAGCACGCGCCCTGCTGGAGAGTGCACGCACCCCTGCCGAAGAGTGCAGCCCTGCTGAAGAGTGCAGCCCTGCTGAAGTGTGCACGCACCCCTGCTGAAGAGTACACCCCTGCTGAAGAGAGCACGCACCCCTGCTGAAGAGTGAACCCCTGCTGAAGAGTGCAGCCCTGCTGAAGTGTGCACGCACCCCTGCTGAAGAGTGCACCCCTGCTGAAGAGTTCACGCACCCCTGCTGGAGAGTGCACGTGCCCCTGCTGTAGAGTGCACGCATCCCTGCTGAAGAGTGCACCCCCTGCTGAAGAGTGCACCTCTGCTGAAGAGTGCAGCCCTGCTGAAGTGTGCATGCAGCCCTGCTGAAGAGTGCAGCCATGCTAAAGAGTGCACCCCCTGCTGAAGAGTGCTCCCCTGCTGAAGAGTGAACCCCTGTTGAAGAGTGCACCCCTGCTGAAGAGTGCAGCCCTGCTGAAGAGAGGACGCACCCCTGCTGAAGAGTACAGCCCTGATGAAGAGTGCCCGCACCCCTGCTGAAGAATGCACCCCTGCTGGAGAGTGCACGCACCCCTACTGGAGAGTGCACGCACTCCTGATGAAGAGTTCATGCACCCCTGCTGGAGAGTACACGCGTCCCTGCTGGAGAGTACACGCGCCCTGCCCTCTGCTGGATAGTGCACGCACCCCTGCTGGAGAGTGCACGCACCCCTGCTGAAGAGTGCACGTACCCCTGCTGAAGAGTGCACACACCTCTGCTGGAGAGTCCACGCACCCCTGCTAGAGAGAACCCGCACCCCTGCTGAAGAGTGCACGTACCCCTGCTGAAGAGTGAACCCCTGCTGAAGAGTGCAGCCCTGCTGAAAAGAGCACGCACCCCTGCTGAAGAGTGCACCCCTGCTGAAGAGTGCAGCCCTGCTGAAAAGAGCACGCACCCCTGCTGAAGAGTACTGCCCTGCTGAAGAGTGCACGCACCCCTGCTGAAGAGTGCACCACTGCTGAAGAGTGCACGCACCCCTGCTGAAGAGTGCACCCCTGCTGGAGAGTGCACGCACCCCTACTGGAGAGTGCACGCACTCCTGCTGAAGAGTTCATGCACCCCTGCTGGAGAGTACACGCCCCCCTGGTGGAGAGTGCACGCACCCTGCCCCCTGCTGGATAGTGCACGCACCCCTGCTGGAGAGTGCACGCGCCCCTGCTGGAGAGTACACGCGCCCCTGCTGGAGAGTGCCCGCACCCCTGCTGAAGAGTGCACCTCTGCTGAAGAGTGCAGCCCTGCTGAAGAGTGCAGCCCTGCTGAAAAGAGCACGCACCCCTGCTGAAGAGTACTGCCCTGCTGAAGAGTGCACGCACCCCTGCTGAAGAGTGCACCACTGCTGAAGAGTGCACGCACCCCTGCTGAAGAGTGCACCCCTGCTGGAGAGTGCACGCACCCCTACTGGAGAGTGCACGCACTCCTGCTGAAGAGTTCATGCACCCCTGCTGGAGAGTACACGCCCCCCTGGTGGAGAGTGCACGCACCCTGCCCCCTGCTGGATAGTGCACGCACCCCTGCTGGAGAGTGCACGCGCCCCTGCTGGAGAGTACACGCGCCCCTGCTGGAGAGTGCCCGCACCCCTGCTGAAGAGTGCACACACCCTTTGTGTTATGTCCAGCGCGTGCCCTTGTGTGCGGAGCGTTCTAGGACCCGGTGGGTGGGTCATGGGTTCTGGAATGGCTGGGCGCGAGGGTGACGGTTGAGGAAGGGAATGTTGCGGCAGTGACAACTGTTCGCTGCCGGTGCCCAATATCGGTGATGCATAAATACATCTTATTTCTGGCACTCCGTTATGCGAAGGCTTT
The DNA here is from genome assembly GCF_964263255.1 of Lissotriton vulgaris. Classification (NCBI taxonomy): domain Eukaryota; kingdom Metazoa; phylum Chordata; class Amphibia; order Caudata; family Salamandridae; genus Lissotriton; species Lissotriton vulgaris. Next base: position 98,770,699 of record NC_141697.1, read on the forward strand.
TCCACCCCCTACAACATTGGCGACGAGGATGGCTCCTCCACTGAATGTACCACCAAGGTATATTCGAAAGTCTCTCGTATAGATGTCTCTTGCCTCCCTTCCAGTTACAATTCATACTTTCACATCTTACATTTTTTGTAAGACTGTGCCTCTTTTGGTACTTGATTTTTGATAAATTCTTTTTAATTTTTATTGTTTATGGACTTTTCGTCTTTAATTTTTTTTAAACTGTTTTTACGTTGATCAGTCTTTAAGGCTGTCTGTCTTAGCTTCTAAGGAAAATCCAAAGGCTCGACTTTGCTACGAAAAAATCAGGGTACTCTGTCATTTTGAGACGTTTCTAGCTCTCCAGATAAGGCTGACCTAAACCACACTTCCGTCCCAGTTCAGCCACTAAAAAAAAGGTGCGTTTGCCGTCTGTTTCAGCCCCTGTGACCGCCGAGTGGACAAAAAATAACTCTGAATTGAAAGAATACCTTAAGTTAGGCCTTACTTTTTGTGCGAGTCAAATTTCGCACCATGTATCACAAAACTGCCAGGACAGCGATTGCTTCTCATATACAGTGAGTGGAAATGTTTGGTTGCTGAGAGGTGACCCAAGAGGGCTAGAGCCTTGCTATTTTTACAAGAAATCCAGGGGATAAATGTACATACAATTGATGAAAATAGAAATATTTTAGATAGTCATTGGTTTTCCTATACATTTCTCATGACTCTGGTCTTCGAAGAACATTAGACGATGCTAGATAAGTACATTTGATGGCAGCGACTCATCGGGTGACCAATGGCTTCCAAAATAAATTCTCACTCCTCAAAAATATAATTTTGCTCAGCTTGGGTGTGAAGAGCTGTATTAATATGATACAATACGAGTGAATCATCATTTCTGCTATTTCCCTCTTCAGGGTTTCCTAAATTCTGATGTTTCTATACTCTCTCCTGGGTATCAGAACCATTGCAGATGTTGGTGTCCTCCAATAAGAGGTGCCCATTGATACCAGTGCGCTGGCGATATCTCTTATAATGGCATTGAGAAGGATGGGTTCTGGTACTGACCAATGCGACACCTCGCTGGACCCCCACATCATTCACCACCCCAGAGTGATCCCATTAGATCCAACGCTGTGCCTTCTGCCAGAAACCCTCAAGCCCACCTAAAATTAAGGATGGCTCGGGTGCGCCGGGAGTGTGATCCATAAGCATAAATGGCAGATATTGAATCATAAAACAAGGCACTGTGGACAGTTGTAGTCACAGTTTGATTGTGCCAGTGTGGAGGACTGTGGTAGGAGAGAGGTGATTGGGAAGGTTGCGGTGCCCACTAAGGGCAGGATTCTGAGCTGGATGGAATGTGGCCCAATATTGTCCCTCCCCGTGGGAGTTATAGATATCAGGGGCATCAGTAACTCTGAGGGGAGGCTGAGGGCAGAAAAACTCCCCATTATGGGATTTTGAGGAATGGCACAGCAATACCCGCTGGTATCTCTTTGAAAGGTTTTGGGTGCTTTTAGCAATTGAGATCACCTGCAGTGGTGAAACATAGGCCACTCCAGCCCCCGCGCTGCGGGATGGCTCGGATCTCCAGGGGGGCCCCTCAACACTACCCTGGCCTTAGAGGACTTGACTGAGTCCGTAGGGTGGGGCCTCTCCCTGTATCTGATCACCTGTTGGAACACCAAAATCTGTAGTTCTTATGGGCCTGGTAACTCCTAAAACCAACACCTTCGGGAGTATATGGGGTAATCGTGATACAGCCATACATTAAAAATCCTGCAATGTCATTACTTTATATACATTCATAAATATTTGCCATGCTTTTTTCACAACCAAGCTGAGCGCTCTAGTTTATATTGAATTTGTTTGAAGGGCACACGCTGCTTTTCTGCAATGCTAAGCCTTGTCGATGAGACAATCTAAGAGTCAGTGAGAGGGAGAGGACCTCTCCTGGAAATCAAAGACGTGCAGATTTGTGGACTTACTCCTAGGGGTGTTTGTAATTCTCCCAAAAATGTGGTACTCTTGGCAAATCGCAGAAGGAAGTCTTCAACTCACAGATTACCCCATATAATCAATCAATCAATCTATCTATCTATCTATCTATCTATCTATCTATCTATCTATCTATCTATCTATCTATCTATCTATCTATCTATCTATCTATCCCTCTATCCCTGCCTGCCTGTCTATTTATCTATCTATCTGTCTGTATGTGTATATATATATATATATATATATATATATATATATATATATATATATACACACAACACAGACACACAGATACACACGTCAATGGAGAGAGCATGTTCTGGCACAAGCAGTAGTGTTTGCGAGCACAAGTTATTCCCGGTAGCAGGCACTGTGCCTGCAGCTGGCCCGTCAGGCAGGGATGTGTCAGGGACCGAATGACTGGCGCTGAAAGGTCGCTTTCAACCGAGGTGAACCGGATGCTGCAATTACTCCGGTAGCGAGGGACAGAGCACAATAGACTCTCACACATAGCAAGGAAGCGGGCAGCAAGCTTCGCCCACACACCCCGCTCTGCCAGCGCAGCTGCGGCCTTGCCTTCTGTGCCTTTGTTTGACTGAGTCGAACCAGGTGTGGGCTAGACTACATGGAGAGTGGGTGAAGTACTAACAAGTTGAAATACCGGGAGGGCTGGGGCAGGGAGAAGGACGTGTCCAAAATGTGGAGACTTACCTAATGGCTTGTTTGGCTAGAAGGCCAGTAGGATTGAGGCTGAACTAGTCACATTTCAGAAAAGGTCAGAGATGGGCCGTGCTGCCTCTGAGAGGCTGGTAGGGCTGGAGCAGCAGGTCACCACTGTTCTGACCTCTGGAGAGGCCCCAGGATCAGGGTCATAGCTAGCGGTCGAAGTGCATTAAAAAAAAGTATGGTGTCTGTGATATTGCATGCAGTGGGGGCGGGGTCAGTGAGTGTGTGTGGAGGGTCAAAGGTGTAGGTAAAAAAATATTCTGTAAAATGTTTTTGGTCTTTTGTCCTTCAGTTAACTACATATGAAATAGCACGCAGCTTAAATGAAAAATAGATACAAGTTAAGTTAATCAGTGGGGAAATGCACTTGACTATAGTACATTATGAAGCCTCTTTTAAATAATGCACTACAGAGGTCTGTGTGTGTACCAAGAGAGCCACAGAATTGGATCCTGGTTGGACGGGAAACGGCCATTACAACGAAGCCTTTACAACGAAATCGTTAACCACGCATGCAGTACAACGCATGCGTGGTTAACAGGAAAGCCTTTACCACGCATACCTGTACTACGAGGTTTGTAGTAAAGGTATATGTGGTAAAGGTAAAAAAAAAAAGGGGGGGCTTGGGGGGGTCTCCCCCCCAAAAAAGAAACTCACCTGGAGTCACGTCGGGTATCAGCGTCGTGGACCAGTGGAGAATAGTGACTTGTGTATGTTTAGTGCTAGGAGGCCCTAGCTTGTGACAGAAAGCACTGTGAATCTGTAAGCCATTATTTTAAAATTGTCTTACACACAGTATAAGAGAGAGTGATATAAAATGCGCAAAAAGGTTTAAGATCAAATGGTTCTTCAAAATATAGATGTTAGTAATACCCAGCCTGTATGTTTTGCAATTTATTTTTATATTACTGTTCCTTAAAAACACACACTTCACAGCTCAGCTGGTAACTCCCTTGCAATACCACTCAAAAAGAATAAATCTGTGTCACAAGGAAGCTTCAAGTGATTCCATCAATTAAAGCCAATACCGGTTACCTTCACCATTTACATTCGAAGATTAACCAGTTGTGCGCACATGTACATTTCTTTTAGGCAAACAGACACCTTGGCTTGCTTCTTGTTTAGCTGTCTGCCTGCACAGCACAGGCGGCTCCTTATCTGACACTTCACTTGAAGCATTTAAACTATCGGAATTAACGTTTTACAAAAAGTAGGGGAACTGTTCATAATCGAAAAAAGTATGTGCACGTTGTGCCCCTCCGATCCCTCCCACTTCGACCTCTGGTCATAGCTCATTAAATACTATAGGAGCAGCGCTGGAGTGGCTTGTGGTCGCTGTCACTCCCTGGTCTCACCCTCTTTAAGTGTCTCTGTTCCTAAACTCTTAACATCATCTTAAATCATTTTAGTTAGAACCAACACTTTGATTTTTTTTGTAGCACAGGGAAATTATGTAATTTTTGTTACTTTATTCCCAAACCTTGTGCCAAAAGGAGCTGTAGTTTTTGCAGGAGATTGTATAGCTTCAGATGTTTGTGTCTTCTCAGAAAAGTGGAAAAAGTGGTAGGCCGGAGAGCTTAATTTATTTTTGATGCCTTGTACTTGTCCTGGGGCGCATTCCATTCCACTGTAGTCTTGTTTAATGTGCCTCCACAGAGCAAAGTTTGCTTGGCCCTGCTCCGGAAAGAACAGTCCAGCCCGAAATACTGAACATGTCTCATCTGAATGGGAACAAACACAACCCCGGCTTGGGCATAGTTGGGATCTTATCGGTGAAGTTGTCATAGTGCAGTGAACGAAGGGTGGGCACACAAACACCTCTGATCACTTTTAGAACTGCAAATCCTCACCAGTGGGGTAACTAGAACTGGCTATATAGTGCTATGCGGTAACTGGCATCTTTATTGATTTAAATACATCTCCACAAGCTCCCCTAGTGGCTAGTGGCTAGTGGCTAGAAGTCCCCACAAGAAGGACATTGGGCCAAGATGCTGTGATGCTCAGTAGAAAGGTGAAAAATGCGAGGTTGCAGGATCTTGGAAGAGTCCAGCAGATGAGATTTCCAAGAGCAGGAAGGGCAGTTTCAAGGCGCTGTGTCTGCTGGATAATGGAGAAGATGAGTGCTACATTGCTGGTAGATACTGTGCCAATGAGGGATAGTAGCCAAAGTCCAGAGTTAAAGACTCTTCAAAGTCCCAGATTTTTTGCCTTTACCCAATATTCTGCACAACACCCTTCTGCTTTAAAGAAACCCCACAAAAATGTAAGTTTAACTTTTTCAACACCAATCTCCTACTCTGTGTATTTGGTTTCATGGAACCCTATCTAGGCACTGAGTTGAGAAAGCCGCCAACAGATTGGGCTTCACAGAAACAACCTAAATTCCATGGTAGCATTAGTGGCCAGCCCATGTGCACAATTAAAGGAGAGTAGGACTATTAGGGACCAGGCCTGCATAAGTTAATTTTCACCTTGTTACCGGTCCTCTCTAGAGCATACTTAATTTGGGTTCCATAGCCTTGAATGGCCACCTCCATTACCCTTTTTAAAAGGGTTGAACATTGATTTTTAGTTTCCATCTTCCCACTACTTTATCTAATTTTTATTATTAAATACCTATTTTTTCCAGAGAAGTCTGTCTGAGTTTTTCTGCACTTTCAGCCTAATAGCATTGTCTAATTTTGCCTCCTCCGATGCCTCTCAAGTAATGTAAGCGGTAAATCAGGTCTGTTCTGCTACTGGTGGCTGTAAAGTGTATTTCAGGAGTCGCCTTTTCTCTCCATTGACTAAAAACCTCTGGATTTCAATGTTAGCGAGCAGAAATAATTAAAGTACTAGTCGTCACTGATGTATGTACACGCGTACATGAAAACTGCACTACCACAATACAGAACACAAATGGATTGGATACAAAATTATCATTTTTTGTGTCTTGATTCTATTTCTCAGTTTCCCCTGTTCCTCCTGCCTATGTATAGTTTTAGGGCCCCCCTTCTGTGGGAGTGGTTGTTACAGCCCAGGCCATGTCATGTCAGACCCTGCCTGATTGTAGATCGGATCTCTCGCCCGAGGGTGCCCCCCCTCTGGGTCCCTGCTGCTCCGTTGGTATGTGCGGAATGCTTAAACAGCTGCGAAAGGATGCTTGGTCCGTGGAATGTCTGCGGAGCCGAATGCTGGCTGTAAATTAGTTATAAACTGTGAGAGACTCAGTGGTGAACTAGTTGTGCATTTCATTTATGAGTTCATGGATGTCACTGGTTAGTCTGGGCTGTTCTGTGTTCTGGAAAAGAACTTCATTTTGGGTCAGCAAAGGCGACAGCTGCAGGTAAACAAATCATCGCCCGGTGGGAGACTGGGCGGTGTTGGGATTCCGGCGCTCGCAACCCTTCTTAAACATGGCCGCAACTGTACATGTGGGCTTTGGCTTCTCAATTGCTAAGGGTAGTTAGGAGATATCCAATCAGGAAGCGTGAAATGACAGTGACGTCAGGTGCTTGCAAATGTCTAGTACTGCAATTCAGCGCTCTCCCTCCGCCGGGTGCAGTGGCGCGCGCCTGTAATCCCAGCTACTTGGGAGGCTGAGGCTGCCGGATCGCTTGAGTCCAGGAGTTCTGGGCTGCTGTGTGCTATGTCGATCGGGTGTCCACACTAAGTTCGGCATCGATATGGTGATTCTGTGGAAGCACAGAATAACCAGGTCGCCTAATGAGGGGTGAATCGGCCCAGGTCGGAAACGGAGCAGGTCAAAACCCCCGTGCTGATCAGTAGTGGGATCGCGCCTGTGAATAGCCTCTGTAAACCAGCCTGGGCAACACAGTGAGACGCAGTCTTTTTTCCCTCTTTTTAGGGGTACACAAATTAGTTTAAGTACACAGGTAAATTACATCCTTTTTTTTTTTTTTTTGTTCCTGGGCAATAAGACGTAGTCTTTTTTTTAGTTTATAGGAAAAATACTGATACAGTGAGCTGCAGTTTTTATTCTGATGTATGTTATGAGAGTCCTCCCCCGTCTCTGCGGGCAACTGCTGAAATGCAATAGATCGGCCCTCAGGGACGATTGGGGCCCGACCTGCTGCAATTTTGAGCCAGGCAGGAAGAGCACAGGGCATAATTATTTCATTTAATATAGCATGTGAAAAGAATGGAAAAAATAAAACATTTTATATAACAGTAAATATTGAAGATCTGCCGCTTTTAACCACTGTAAATAACACGTTTTTTCTTACCCAGTTCTTGTTACCCGATTTACCGAACTAATTAAGTTTAGTACCATAAATTATGTAATACTAACAAATTCTGTTTACTGTGTATGGCAACATTGTGGTATTTTGCGCTATGTAGGGAAGGAAGGTGAGCCTGCCTTTCAAGTAAGTACGTTTTAGAAACATGGGGGCAGATTTATGTCGGACTTAAGCCGCCATTGCGTCACGCAACGGCGGCGTAAACGTGGCGCATCCCTGTGACCCATTTACAACGAGACGCATCTAGGCAGATGCATCACGTTGTAAAGCCCTGCGCCACATGTGGGCGTTCCAGCGCAGGGTGGGCGTTCCAGGGCAGGTGCGCCTCGCAAAAGTGCCTGCGTGAAATCTACAAGATTTCACGCAGGCACTTTTAGGCCAATGCTGTGTCAAAACCCTGCGCCTGCTTGAAGCAGGCATAAGGCTTGACGCAGCATTGGACAGATAGGGCCCCCCAGAGCATTGCTGGAGCTGCGTCGCGCTTGCGACGCAACTCCAGCAATGCGCCGCCTTTACGGCACAGATGCGTCACGCATCTGTGCCCTTTTTGCCCCATGGTGCGCCGCATTGTAAATGCGGCACACCATGGGTGGCGGAGCTGTGGCGCACAATAACTGGCGCATCCCTGGGGATGCGCCAGTTATTGTAAATCTGCCCCATTGTTTTCAGTTATTGTAGGGAGTTGACCTTCTACCTAGATATCCACTGTGTGGTGAGCATGCTTGGTGATACCTGACAGAGATGGGTATAGAAAGGAAAAAAAAACAGTATTGTTTTTTGCTGCCAGGTGTCCTACACAACATCCTGGCGGTAACGCAGGCACCCTTGCACCATGGTTCAAGAGGGCCTGCGTTGGCGCTAGGCTGCACTCAGTGCACCGGCGCAGGAGAGAACAGGCATGCTCCACATCTTAGTAGATACAGCGCATTCATGCCCTCTCCCTGTTACGCAATGCAGTGCAGCAAGTTGACTTGCTGTGTTGGTTTGCACGACTTGTTAGTAGATCTGCCTCATTTTTTTTGCAGAATCCTGTTGTACGTGTTAGAGTCTGTAGGGACTAATTTTAAGGGAAACTCTTCTGCAGGGCTGGACTGGGAAGCAAAACAGGCCCAGGCAAAGTGCTCAGCTGCCTCCCCCCGCCCAGGAGGTTGTGGGTGCGGCCGAGCTCTTTGCTCTTTCCCAGGGCCGGTTTTCGGCCGATTTTGTTACAGGTCTTATTTTGCAGAAACCGGCCCCCACCCTTGCGGCGCACCGGGGGTTTGCCCGGTGCCCGCAACGGCCAGTCCGGCCCTGCTCCTTTTGAGGGTGGGTGACCCATAATCTCAAGGGAGTGTTTTATAGCACAGACATTCAACTTTCGGAGGTGTCTGCATCACACATGACAAACACTCTCATCAAATATAGGGGGTCTGGAGTTAGGATAGTAAATTATCCTCTCCTCAAATATTTGGGTGAATGTCTGTGCCTCTCCTCTGATTTCTACGGGAAGTAACAAGGAGGCAAGGATAGATGGGTAGAATACCAGTACGGGGTCTTTGAATGAGAACATGCCTCATTCCGGTGCCTTTATTGTTTACCTTCTCACTGGGGAGGTGTCAGAAAGCCAGAAGTCTTTGCACAATCACACCTGTTTGCTCTGGGTGGAGAAATCTAATGACTAAGCAGTTTGTGTGAGGGCAACGTGATATCACTCCTGGAAGAAAGAAAGGGCTGTTCCCACCTACTCTTGATAATAATAAAAATAATACGGAATTTTATAAAGCGCGAACAGCTACCTCGCGAGGAGGTGTCCCGGCGCTACAAGAACAAGATATTTTTGACCATGAGGGCTAGGGGTGTTGGCGTCTAGCACTCTCACACCCAGAGTATAGTCGCAAAAACACACTTCCATGTATACACAGAAACACACACGCACCCATCCTATAAATTCAGAAACACACTGCTGACAGGCCTATGCATTGACACATACACAAGCAAAATATATATGCACACATGCTTACGCACACATGCACTACCACAGGAGCTTTACATTTACTCACAGCCACTCATAAGCACCTCAATGCATGCAAGCATTCATGCATTCTGATATCTACTCGATGCCCCACCCTTTCTATAAATTGTTACCAGTTCCATTTGTGGATGGCTTGCAGGCAACAGGCTACAATTCTATTACCAGATCTGATTGACTGGGTTGAGGATAATGGTGTCTTTCCTGAAACTCCAATGGGCTTTCGTAAGAGTTACTTTGTTTTACATCATTTGATGGCCTTACCAGTTATTGGCAGCAGGGCGCCACCATTCCATTGCACATTAATCGACTTTACAAAGGCCTTCAGGTCTGTTGACTGGTCCCTGCTATGGCACAAGATGCTGAGGATTTTTGAGTCTGAATTGTATTCCAACACTAAGGCCATTGTGAGATCATAAGAAATACATTTACCAAGATCAATGAGCTGTCAGGAGTGTGCCTGGGATGTGTCTGACTCCCTATCGTTTTAATATCTTCCCTGTACCATCTCACTGGTTGTTGCTCATATAAACCCTCCTGGACTAGGAGGACAGTGCATTTGCGTTCTCTGTTATGCTGATGATGTTATGTTGCTCGATCACATTTATTTATCCTTCAGCACACGCTTAATGCCTTTTCAGTGCACTAACTAATGATATATTTGTAAAAAAAAGAAATTCAATCATTTGGCTATTCAAACTTTAGGTCCTTTCAGCACTTGAACGATAGCTCAAGCAGTATCCACCGTTTGATATGTGGGGATATTAATTGAAATAAAATTAACTGGAACCCCTTCAAAAAATCATTGAGCAATCAAAAATCAACTGTACTCAGCTTCATCATTTACAAAGCCATCAAGACCGGCAACCCCCACTTATCTTTCAGACAAGCTCACCATCCCTTGTGGTTCTTAGCACACCCACAACCAGGACTCCATCAGTCTGGAGAGAAGTGTAAAGAATGAAAAAAAACAAGTTCGCTGGCCTTTTACATTGACGCACCCATGTTGTTGGACAACATCTTTGAGGACCACTGGCTGCTCCAATTTAGGAAAGAGTTGAAGACACACCTTGTAAGATTCTAGTAATATACCTCTTCTGCCCCAGAGCCCAGCTGTCTCTCCTACCACTCATTGATGGTATGCCTGACTCTGACCATGTACAGCGCTCCTCTGCCTTGCCGCTAGGTTCATACGATACAGACACTACATACATACACACGCTGTCAACTTTCTAATTGATTCCACTGGGCCAATTTGAAAAAAATTCTAGGATCGATAATGGGTCACACTCAAAATTGTAATGGGGTTTAAACATGAAACAACTGTATGCTGGTGTTTTTCAACTGTTCATGCATCACCTGGCTGCTCTTCGTCTTGGCTTTGTTGTGAGTTTTTTAATATCTAACAGTGGTTGGGTTTTTGTACACTTGCCTCCAGAACCTCAACCGTTGACTTTGCAGATTTTAGGGTGACGGTTCATTTGTTCAAACGAGATTCACCACTAAGCGCTCCTCTCTTCGTGCTGCCCTGCCCAATATTTACAACAAATCATCCTATTTTATTATGTTTCTTTATACGGATGTGCATCCTGTATTGAGTTTCTTGACATTAGATCAGCAAATGAAGAAATTATCAGCATGGTTCTTTATTTTGTAATGTGTTGGTCATTGAGAAAGATTTTAACTCATTTATTTGTAAATTGCAACCACACATATTTACTCAAATTACTGACAATTTTAGAATAATTACCGCCTGATACTGTTGCACTCACTCGTTTGATTTTTGCAATTTGTGGATGCATAGTGCATTGTCTGTTTTTTCCATACAATTTGAAAACCGTTTAGCTTCCTAATAATCTTTAATGTATTCATACATTGATTCATAATTTGCTTTGACATTTTGTCATTTTGTTTACTAGAATTTTGATAATGTTATCATTTTCCCTATATTTAAGGTTTTTTATAAACCAATGAAAAAGATGGCCCCTACATAGTACCTACTACAAGCGCAATACTTAATTAATTCATCTATTAATTCACACTGGTACACTTATGCATAAGCGTACTCCAAGGCACGTGCATACACTTTGGCACATATTGACACACGCTTCTCAATACCTCCCGTGGGGTATTGCTCTTACCCGTAGATGCCATCTATTGTGTCTCATTCCGATGGTCACCTTTTTGTAGTGTGTCTGGCAATAGTGGCCCATCTGAGGTGCTGTTCCCACTCCTTGAGACAACATCAGGTATTTTGTTTCAGGTTCTGGGGTTCACATCTGCAGTTTTGCATCCAATACACAAGGTTCCCTATTCTGATCTGGGAGGCGGTGGGCAGGGTCAGACTTGCCTATAAGGCGCTCAGGCAGTACCCGATGGGCTGATCTGACAGCTTAGTGTGTGAGCCAGTAATTTAGCAGTTATTGGCCGGTTTAATGGCCAGGTGGGCTGGTCTGTACAGTTGATTTCGCTGATACTACCACTGTTTTTAGCCATCTGCATTGCTAATGGCGACCCCTTTTGTTTTGGTTCTTTGACCTATTTTTTGTCGGTGTCCAACCCTAGAGGTGGGTTATGTGAGGGGTCATGAGAAGTAATATTCCACGTGCCTGAAGCCATGCATGAGTGGTGAATGGATGGATGGTGAACATATGGGTTTGGAGTGGAGGGATGGTGGCTGTTGAGTCTATGGTAAAAGGCATGTAAGTGGACTGTGGACAGTGACTGGATGGATGGCGAATGGCCAATGGATGCTCAATGGTTTATAATTAGATACTGGATGGTCATTAGTTGCTGGAAGGTGAATGGTGAATGAATAGTAAATGGTGACTGGATGTTGAACGATGAGTGGGTGGTGAACGGACGGTCAATAGTAGCTGTATGGTGAATGGCGAATGGTTGGTAAAAAGTGATTCACAGGTGACTGCATGGTAAATATTCATTGGTGAATGGTTTATGATAGGTAAATGGATGAATTGCTAGACCAGACGAAAAGTAGGTGGATCCCAATGACATTTTCCAACACAGCATCAACCTAGTGACACTGTATGAGAAAGGGTAGCATTTGGGGGCCTGATTCTGACTTTGGTGGACAGGGTACTTGCGAAAAATGATCCTACCCACCACACCTCGGTCTGCCCACCTCATTTAGAGATGGGTAAACCATATTCACTGGGATGTGCAACTCAGCTAACTAAGGGCCGCCTTCTTCCTGGAAAATTGGAAGATCATCAGCGGATAAGGAATTGATGCCGTGCGCAAGCCGGGACTTGACACTTTGCTGCTACCTCATATATGTGTGAACTTTAACTATATCTCACAGTCATACTATAGAACTTCTGACACTTTGCTGCTACCTCATTTATGTGTGATCTTTATCTATATCTCACAGTCACACTATAGAACTCCTTTCTCACTTGATTTATTTAGCCATTTATGTGGAACCGTTAACTATATGTCACAATCATACTATATATCTTCTAGCACACCGATTTATTTATACTTATTATCCTTGATATGCACTGGGACGCCCCATAACCCTACCTCAACGAGCAGGGTTTGTTTCTATGACACAAGCCAAACCTTGCTCGCCACCTAATGCTAATTGCACAGTCATTTTGAATATATTTATCTAGTCTCGTCCATACAGTATATCGCTTTCTACCTCATTATTCTCTTGCTGTCAGTACTGCTTTTATAATGTCTATATGCAATTCTTGCCTTGTTAAGCGCTCTGATACCCACGGGTCTTGTTCGCGCTATACAAAACACTATAAATAAATAAATAAAATAAATAAATATTTAATCAAAGCCGCCCCGTGGATGCATCTACAGAAAATTTCCTCCAATGGTCTGACGGGATAGGATCCCTCAGAGGAACTACATTACACCGGCCGCCCCATTTAAGGGGACAGTGCATGCTTTTCCTGTCCATCAGTGCCAGGTGGGAAAAAACTCCCTGGGAGTGCGGGTCATTAATCTCTTGTCAAAACTGACGGCAACCATCCACCAAACATTTAGTAACTTGAAAGGAGCCGCTGTGATGGCAGACAGGATCTGACAAGGAGGTAGGGAGACAGAGAGACTGAGATCAGGAAATAGATTTGTTATAGAGAGAAAAGTCACTTTCCTAGGGGGCACTTTGAAAGATGGAGGGCTTGGACAGTTGCCCACTTTTCCCATGGGTGAAAAGGTCTGCTCAGGCCCTTAGTTACTTTGGTCAGTCTGCAGAGGGTTTCTTAAGTGACTCCTCCCCCAATCCTTAAGCTACAGGCGGTTGTGACTTTTTTTAGGCCGTCCAGTGGCAGAAGAGGGCAAGACCTTCTGGCCCATTTATAACAGGCTGTGATTGTAATAAAAGAATCACTATGACATGAGCTTACCAACGTGCGCAACGAGGCCATGTTTTTCTACGGGCACTATTTGTGCTTTGGGAAAGCCGAGGGGGTAGGTCTGCCACACTACATATTCTCTCTTGGTCTGTCCACAATACTCTTCACTGTTGTGCCATTAATGAATTAAGTATAATAACACATACTCAAGATGTATACTAATACAGACTCAAGATGTATAATAACACATACTCAAGATGTATATTAACACATACTCAAGATGCATAATAATACAGACTCAAGATGTATAATAACATTTACTCAGAATGTATAATAACACATACTCAAATGTATAATAACACACACTCCAGATGTATATTAACACACACTCAAGATGTATAATAACACATACTCAAATGTATAATAACACATAACAAGAAGTATAATAACACATACTCAAGATTTATAATAACACATACTCAAATGTAGAATAACATACTCAAGATGTATAATAATACATACTCAAGATGTATATTAACACATACTCAAGATGCATAATAACACATACTCCAATGTATAATAACACATAACAAGAAGTATAATAACACATACTCAGGATGTATAATAATACAGACTCAAGATGTATAATAACACATACTCAGGATGTATACTAATACATACTCAAGATGTATAATAACACATACTCAAATGTAGAATAACATACTCAAGATGTATAATAATACATGCTCAAGATGTATATTAACACATACTCAAGATGCATATTAACACATACTCCAATGTATAATAACACATAACAAGAAGTATAATAACACATACTCAGGATGTATAATAATACAGACTCAAGATGTATAATAACGCATACTCAGGATGTGTATTAACACATACTAAAATATATAATAACACATACTCAAGATGTATAATAACGCATACTCAGGATGTGTATTAACACATACTAAAATGTATAATAACACATACTCAAGATGTATAATAACACATCCTCAGAATGTATAATAACACATACTCAAATGTATCTTAAAACATACTCAAGATGTATAATAACATCCTCAGGATGTGTATTAACGCATACTCAAGATGTATAATAACATCCTCAGGATGTGTATTAACGCATACTCAAGATGTATAATAACACATACTCAAATGTATCTTAAAACATACTCAAGATGTATAATAACATCCTCAGGATGTGTATTAACGCATACTCAAGATGTATAATAACATCCTCAGGATGTGTATTAACGCATACTCAAGATGTATAATAACACTTACTCTGGATTTATAATAACACATACTCAAATCTATAATAACACATCCTCAGGATGTGTATTAACACATACACAAATGTATAATAACGCATACTAAAGATGCATAATAACACATAGTCAAGATGGAGCCTGAGGGGAGGGAGTAGAATCTTCAGACCAATCACAGAAAGTATTAGTTGTTGGTGTCTGTGAAGGAACCTACACCTGTGTTTTTTTTCTTGGCACTCTTCTTTACCAGCTGTCAGTAACTTTTCTGGAAATTGCTCTCTTTTTGTGTGGAATTGGTTGTGTAAGATATGCACGTTTCTTAAAAGTACATTCCGCTTTTGAGTGATCTATCCCAGGCCCCAACATCTTCTGTCCTGGAGACTCCATGGAAACACCCTGCTTGTTTGAAACACGCAGAACAGGGTGTACCTTGGGAAGGTCAGGGGTGGTGGGAGGTAATGGAGACTTGTCAGTGATGTCTCAGTACACCGCCTCCTCCACGCTCCATGTCTACAGCAGTGAATTACGCACGCTGAGCAGTCCCGGCGGCGGCGAGGCAGCTGCTGACGGCTGTGATCCTCAGCAGTGTTCTATGTTTTCAGCTATCTAAGGAATTTCAGGGATGGGCCACACTAGGGAGCGGCCCCTCCAGGATACACAGGACGGTGCAGAGCGTGCAGCGCCCCGGGGCACGCGTCTCTGCGGCTCCTCGGGGTATGAAATCCTCGTGGTAGAATCATGACGTCACGCAGGAAGTGCCTCCGACCCGCCAGGTGATTCAGAGGCCAGAGCTTACCTGTTCTTCTGAGGAAAACAAGCGATGTCACTCGCGGCGGATGTGTGGCCTCAACTACAGCACACAGGGCTGGGAACCGCAGTAACCACAGGCTGGGCGCACCCCACACCTAACCTAGCAGAACTCCGAGGCAGCTCATCGACTTCAAACCCGCTGACCACCCCAGATTTCACCCAGTCAGTTTCATACAGTGACATGTATGTAAAGTTACCAACTTCTAGCGCCACCTTTTCATAGACTTTATGAAGAAACTTATCAAACAAAAGCCAAAATAGACGGATGGGTTAACTGGTGGTGTTTTGGGGGCGTAGGGGGACCCCAACCACTCAGGGTGGCCCCCAACCCTTCAAGGAGGCCCCCATTCAGTCCAAACCCAACGAATATCTGAGAAAAATGCGAGCCTTGGGACCCTTGTCACATTCTTCAGGGGCCCATCATCTTTTTGTGTTACCCCACTGGGTGTTCTGTTGAAAGCTTGTTGTAGGGCTGCTGCTAGTGGTATTAGCAACAATACTTAAGACCTCATTACGCGTTGCCCGCTGTATATGCCACTATATGTATATATACTACACCCGATGAAACCCCACACTTCTGGGCCGGAATTCAGACAGTGCGATAAATAGCACCCAATTAGAAGTTTTCACCTGATAACATGGAATAACAGGCATATTTTAGTGCGTACTGCACTAAAATCTGCATTTACCAGTAATTACTGGGCATTTTTGATCTGCCAACCTTTATCAGGGTGAGACTCTGGGTGTGAGTTACCAGCTGGTAAAATCAGAATCGAGCAGTGCAGTATCTCCCACGAGAATCTCCACTTGACCCAGATTCACACTTTTAAGTTGTAGCACTTACACAGTTCTCATGGAAGTAGGACACGTAGTAGTAGTTGTTGTATACATTGTAATCCCATTCCTATTATTGAGTAAAGTAGTACTAGTATTATGAGTGAATGATGTAGCACTGCTGGTAGGCATACTAATACCATGTGGAAGGACTTACATATGAGATAAGGGATAAAGCGCCCCCTACCATACATTATAAGAAAACTGCTAGTCACCAAGGAGTTCCATAACCACATAGAAGAAAGAGGCCTAAGGCTGAGTTCCTTTATGAAGTTATGGTTCTCCGTGGTGATTTGCAATATCCTTATCATGTACGCTTGGGGGTAATTTATCCCATATAATACATGGTCACCCCATCCCCTTTCCTACAAGCCACTTAAAACCTTGGTGTGTAGCTCTATCATGTGAAAGAAAGAGCCTGTCTGCAAATATGAAGAATACAAATAAAACCTATTGTGCAAGATTAAACACACCAAAAACCTGTTGGATAGTTATTGCAAAACGATATTAGAAACAGTTCAATAGAAGCCATTAAAAAAAAGCTGCATTAGCTCGGAATGTGTAGAAACATGCAAAATTATTCTAACTGTTCTATAATTATCTTAGGAGTGCACAACTAAACATGTTCTTTCGGCATGGCACTGTAAGCTAGAAAAATAGAGTAGAAGAAAGAAAATAAACTTTTTATTTTTGTTCCTTCAAACAGCTGCTCTGTGACCTGGCTTTCACCTCAGCTGCTACCTTTTGCATCAGGCACTGTGAAGTCAGAACTCCACTGTAATACCTTATGACAGGGGAGTTTTGTCATAATTTCTTTATATTCAGTTACTGCATGCGTTACAAGCCTCCGATTTTAAAGAAATAAAGAAATTAGAGAGGGTTTTATACAGGGATTGCAGAATCCCAGTTATTATTAATGAATTCGTAATGGAGCACTACTTTAACATTGTCCCTGAGCAGTCTCTATATTGAATATAATGTGATGTATTATTTTAATTTTAGAGCGCAGCACTATATGAATGTTACTTGTCTCTGGCATGAATGTTCCAAGCTCGGTAATTCTGCAACAAATATCAATGTATTTAACTTGGAGTGCATGCGTGTACCACTATACTCATAACATTTCCTCAAAAATGTCTGCTTTTAAATGTGCTGTTTTGTCTGGAACATTTAGCACAATCGCAATACAGATCTTTCTGTTTGATAGCTTGATGTCCATAGTGAGTGTGCACTTAAAGTCTTTCTCTGTGCTGTCCTCCGTAGGGTCATCTTGTCCACAACTGGAAATCTCGATGGTTCGTTCTCCAAAAAGACAAACTTCTCTATTACAAACTTGATGGTGGCCAGAAGCGGGAGTCCGGCCTGAAGGGGCACGTCCTCCTCGATGGATGCTCCATTACTTGTCCTTGTTTGGAATACGAGAACAGACCGGTAGGTGGTAAGATGCACCTGCACGGGGTGTTTTTCATACACTATCTTCCATGCCTCCTGTTCCACCAAGTCCCAGTCCATGCCAGCCATGCTTCACCTAAAGCCATGAATGAGTCTGCTACATGCTTTCAAAGAATTTCTCAAATAATTCACTCTATGGTATGGAATTTCCAACACACGTGGTCAAAGTTTTGGATCCCATTGTATAGAAAATAAAAGTATTCCAGTGGGAAAGGGGTGTTTGAATAAAACATTTGTTGGAGGATATGAGGTTCTCTGACCACCAGCAACCTCTATTGCCTTTTTTAATAAGATGTGATGGTCCAGAGATCAGATTTAGTTTCTAGTAGCGACTGACCACCACAATAACTTTAAGCGGGAACCTTCTGCTGCAGAGGCGGTACTTCCTGTGAAGTATCACATCTCTTAAAGACTGCTATTACAGGAAGTAGATTTTGAGCAGCAGTAAGAACAGCTAATAGAGAAGATACTGACCATTACGGATATCAGAACTAAGGGCCCAATGTAGAGATTGGTGGACTTAGTACTTCCTCACAAACGCAATGGAGTACCCTGTCCATCAAACCTTTGGTCCGCCCGCCTCATTTAGATACGGGCAGACCTTACGTTTTCTGTTGATGGAGACCTCCATTGCCTCCATCGTCAGAAAAATGCATCCGCTAGAGCAGGAGCCATCCAAGGAAGCTGCAAACCCTGGTTACTCAGGTCAAGTGATCCATTCCCCATTTGATATTTGATGCCATCCAAGGAAGGACATTAAACCACCAGCCCTATTCTTTTGAGTTACAGCAATGATTAAGACACAGACATTAAGAGTTTTGTGAGGAGAGAGTGGTACAAAATGTGAACTGTGATTTTGCTAAAATTGAGTGATTTACTCTGCTTTTATCGTGGAATATATTGCATGGCAGGCTCTCCGCGCATCCATTGTCAGGACTCCCGTTAACAATGGTTGGCTCGTTTTTCAACTCCTTTTTACTGATTTTCTATAAACACAGCTCTCTATTAAACTGAAGACCAAAACTTCAACGGACTACTTCTTTGAGGCAAGCTCCAGGGAGCATCGAGACGCCTGGGCAGCAGCCATCAAGAAGGCTATCCAAGCGCTTCATCCGGAGAAGACTGACCCAATGCGAGACATCAAGAGCTCCTTCAGACTACCGACAAACATTAACTTGAAGTAAGGGATATTCTGAATCTTGGAAAGCTCTGTGTATAGCACATTTCAAAGGTCTAATTCAATCAGTATTGCTGAACAACACCATTTCGGGGGACGAGTAAAGAACGTGTATTAGTTTAACTTATAAGGCGGTGTCAGACAGAGGTTTGTATTTGATTCTATCACTGCTGTGGTAAGGAATGGACTCTAAGGTGAAAGTGTTCATAGCCCGTGGAGGGTGAGGAAGCCTCGGTTGTATCATAGCATGCTGGCTACATCCTGAATAGGAGATGGCAACCTTATTTACATGACGTTTGCCTCCCAAAATGCACTTCTGTCATTCTATGTTCACTTAAACCATTTTTGCTAAATTATGATTTGTTTTCCAAAAGTAGGTGATGTGACCTATATTTCTTTTCCAATGTAGGTGACCTAAAAAGCGCCCCTTTAATACATTTTATAAGAATTAGACTCAGTGTTACTCACTCAGCTAAGTCTCATTGTAAGTTAGAGGAAGTTGCACACTTCTTGAAAATCTGGTTGAAAGCAACACCATGCTCACTTTTGTCCAGTTCAGCTGAGTTAGGCCCCATCCGTTTGAAATAATAGAGGTTTGTGTGTGTCGAGGTAGACTCAAACTGCTACCACCTTGAAGGAAAGTACCAGTCTGCCAACTGCAGCTTCTCGAAGTGTTAGCAGACTCGAGGGCACAGTAAGCACTGGCAACAAATGTACTAATAGAAAGGCCTCCTCAATAACAGCCCGCTTGCAGGGTTGCCAATAGGAAAATCCGATTAACTGGGGTAGACAAAATAAAACGACTCTAATGCAAAATATGCTGTGGTGACCCTCAGATTTCTGTTGACCGAGGTGTTAGGTACTTGCTCAGTGATATGCACGCCACCCCTCAAGTACCTATCAGCTTTAAAGATTGTTTAGTCCTGGCTCAGTTTTAATGACACTGGGGTTCTGACCTATTGTTACTGTCTGGACCTGTGCCGAGGGACTACTAAGTGATGCTCTGTATGGGCACGCGTGCCCTGGCATACAGGGTTTAAAGGAGTTTATGTGGTGCCCCTGGCCAGAAACCCTATAACATGATACGGAGTTTCTTGACAAGGGTGTAACACAGGATGTTGTCCCCTGCCTCCCAGCAACTGAGGCACGTGCACCATAGGGATTGTGTCGCAAGATGACACTCAGTGCCAAGGGCGTTATTTCTTCTGGCTGGTGCTTGTTGGTAGAATACTTGTGACGCATACAGTGCATACAGTTACACAATTGTCTTGAAGGACTTGGACGCTAATCTTACTGACTCCCATATGGAGTCCTTGCCAGTAGTTGAGATGGACATACAAGGGCCCCTCTGGCTTCAGGTTGTCACAGACCGGTTGGAGGAGATTGGTGTTTTGACTTTTCATTATTCAAATATGGGTAGGTTTGTTTTTCAATGTGAGAGGTGAATTTAGGTTCGAAGTCAAAGATGACATTTAGAGGTTTGGCCTAGCTGGCGAGCTGTGGTGTGCCTGAGAACAAGGTGTGTTGATCGAGGAAAGCTGTGAACATATGAAGATCAGGGGCTGACTGGGGAACCAAAAACAGCCCTGGCAAAATGCTCAGACCAGGCAGCTCATTTCATCTCCTGACGCAATCTCTCTCTCTCTTTCCATCCACTCATTCTCACTCTCTCAAACTCTCTTCTTCCTCTCTGGTAGTTTTCTCTCTACCTTCCCCCTCCCTCCATTCCTACCTCTTTCTTGAACCACCTCCCCCAGAGCCTCCTGCAATTAACCTCTGGAAGCTGTGGAAAGTGAGGCACCAGGGGCAGCTCTGGGCTTTCAAAACCAGCCTCCTAGGGCTCCGGCCCACCGGGGAAATGCCTGGTGGTATAAATGGCCTGTCCGCACTTATTAAGATAACTTACAATGGGGTACAGGAATTAACATCTGAGATGATACAGAGTGGGGATTACGCTAGGGAGACAAGAGATTGGGTTACCCTAATGGGCAGGAAGAGTAAGAATTACCAAAAAGACTCCCGGTTTTATGTTTAAAAAAAAAACCATTTCCTTCTGTAATTATATTTATTTTTGGGCCATCTTTTTGCTATTTATCCACGTTTGTTTTGTGTTTTGAGAAAAAAAATGGAGCCATAAAATGGTATATTTCCACATTTATTTAATTCTTAGATGAGCACTAATACATGGACATCTTTCGTGTTTTAGCCAATTAAGGAGTCCATATAAGAAAACACTGCACCCACAGGTGCAGGGCCGACCTTAGGCATGTGCAAGCTGTGCACCTGCACAGGGCCACCAAACCCCAGGGGCCACCACATCAATATATATCCTTAATACAATAATCCTCTGAGGATGGATACATATTTGCTTGGTGGCCCCTGGCAGGGATTTGGCAGCCTCCTACCTACGCTCCCTGCCCAGGGCCGCCATGAGCCTAGAGCCGCCCCTGACAGGTGCATAGTAGCCTTATACTACAAATGTACGTTAACATATGCCTGTTTTTAAGAAATTCTCATCCTGTTTTAATTCCACATGCTGTCTATCTGTGCAGCTTTAGGCTGCAATTCATGAAAAGATAGCATGGAAAGTTCCTCTGACGAAGTGCAATTTTCAGTATTTTCCTATTTTTAAAAATAAATATAGACAGGAAATACGTTGTTTTCTGTCTGTATTTAGCTGTAAAAACAGAAAACTGGGAGCCTTAATAACCATAGAATCAATTCTGTGATAGATTACTACTTTGTCCATAACTTTGAATGTACCACAGAAAGGGACTTGTCGTAAAGAAATATCAATAGTTGTGTTTTTTTAATGTTCACACAGCCAGATTGTTGATGCAATGAATGACAGCAGCAACGGAATGAAGCCGCTCTCCAAGGTGGAACAAGACAGCACGTACAAAGACAGTTTCTCAGGTAAGCAATACACAGCAACAACACACTCTATCCTGTCCAATGGGAGCAGCAGCAATCCAGGGCAGCAGCGCCTCATGTGCAAAACGCATGTGCCGCTCTCATTTCTGCAGATCATCGTTTGCGATATTGAAGGAGGCGGAAGTGCAGTTCGGGCCCTCAGTAGAAAATGCTGTCAGGCCAGATTGAATGAGTGCCATGAGAAGTGCGAAGAGAATGCCATCTTTTAAGGTTTTTGAGTCTAAAAAAAGCCACAAAAATCAAATAATTTTAGAAAAAAATAAATAAAAAACTGTCACACAATGATGACCTCCAGATCTGGAACCATAGACATATTGTGTAAGTGGCAGCTGTCTTGTGTCTTTCCCTCCAAGGGCCCCATTGATTCCTTCTTCTACTTCCTGTCCTGGATGGTGGCGCTGCACATCGCTGCGCCTGCTATGTAAATTTGTGAATTAGAGGATTTGCCCTTCGATTGTACCCCAAATACTGACTTCCATTTATTTTGTTGTAAATGCCATTTACTACTTAAGTTTCAGGCCTGAAAGTGTTTCAACTTTCAGAATAGTTTAATGACTTCTAAAAATTGTAGCCATAGATTTTCTGGTTGAGTTCTTCTAGTAAACAAGCATTGGCAAAGCCAATAAGCACTGCCATTGGCTGCTGGCCTATTGGCTTTGTTAATGCTTGTACCCTCATGGTTTTTTCCAACATTTATTGTTGGGGAAGCTCCCGGACCCTCACTGATATAAAGAAAGAAGACAAATAATGAAAAGTAAAATATTTTTGGGTTTAAAAAAAACACATATTGCCATAGTAATCCCTGGCCCTTACTTAGTTTTTGTATAGAGGAGCTCCTTGTGAAAGGGCAGAATGCCATCACTCCGCTCCGAGTGAAGTTAACCAATGGGTGATGTGGGCTGACCCATACTGTATGGTGTAGTGGCACTGGAAGAGGATTTTGAATGGCACAATAATAGAACAGTGAGAATAACTTATATAATAGTTTAGCAAAACCAAAAGGGAGAGGAGTTGGCCTAACGGCTAAGGCAGTCAACCACAACTCTGGGGAACTGGGTTTGAGTCTCGGCAGGAACACACAACATCCTGTGATTCTGGGCAAATCACTTAATCTCCCCGTGCCTAACAAAAATGAATGTGTCCTCATGTAACGCAACTGGTGCTCGTGTAAAGCGCTTTGATACCCGGTACCCTCAGGTCAAGTTTGCGCTATATTTAAAAGAAAAAAGTTTTTGACTAACACCATATTTGAAAAGTTAACTGAGGACTCTGAAAATTAGATATAGGAAATAAACATACATCTGCATACACTGTATAGAACACATCTAGAAAATACATTTTTATTTAATTATATTTTATTTCATTACATACTGTGCCCCGAGGAGATGCCGAGCACTAACAGTTGAAGCATAATGTGTTGTACTTAAAACACTTAGAACATCCAAGTAAGACCAGACTACTAATTAGTTGTCTCCCTTCTGCCCCTCTGATATTATGGCACCAAGAGATCCCCTCGGAGATGATTTGTTTTGCTCCAAACAAATGTTAATAATAATAATAATAATTACTAGAACTAGTTGATGACAATGACTGGAGATTGAAACATGTAATTTTAACATTACAGAATTGATGTGTGGGTTGGTTAACTTATAAGACATGCAGTTTGTTTGATAATAAAGCACATGCATCAAGGCTTTTCCCACTCGCAATTGGCCTGTTTGGAAATGGTAAAAGGCCTTTTCAGATGCATGTACCTTTTGTCATTCAAAATTCCAGTAATCACAATTTTTTGCGATTACCTAAATTGCGAATGCATTTAGGGAATCGAAATTTGCGAACCCCTATTTGCCGATGTATGTAGCCTTTCCTAAATGCGAACTGTGCATTTAAGAAACACTAATTACCACAACTTCAAGTTGATGGTCATTTGTGCATGCTTTAAATAATGCATTTTTCAAATTGCCATGTGGCACCCACATGCCCTTGGGGCATGTCTGTGCTTCACATGTGCACACTTACCTTTTCTTGGGGCGTGCATCAGAGGGAGCCTTAGGCCCCTGGGCATCATTGGATTTGTATTCGGAATTTGCAAATACTAATTTGGTAATCGCAATTTACGAATGCATTACCATTCATTCCTATGGGTCTGCAGGCCCGTAGGAATGAATGGAGTCACTTTAGCTAATAGCAATTTGTAATTTCCGATTCGCTATTAGCTAATGTTAAGGAATCGCACATTTTATTGCGATTTCTACATGCATAGGCATTTGCGATTACCAAATAGCGATTCCTTAAAAATGGCTATTTAGTCATTGTAAATGAGGAGTTTGATGCATGTGCCCCTAAGTCCTTTAAAAAAAATCAATTCGTTCTAATTGAATGTTACAATGACATACTGGTTGGCACTCATATGTTGTGACTAAAACTGATTTGTGACAGAAATCTTCTGTCTCACCAGAAATGTTTTGGTTCAGATTGATTCTTGACAGGAATTTCCTGCCTTATTATATTGTGTTTCCATCATGAGTTTCATGTAAATGCCTGTTCCAAGTTTATGCTTGAGACCCATGTTCACATGGATATTTAGGTCGCTCTTGTGTTAATAATCTAACAAACAAATATAGCCCACCTGTCTCTGGAGTGATACTTAACCTGTACTGAACTGTATTGTACCTGTATATCACTGTACGAGGCGAGTGAGGAAAGCACCAAGTCATTAACACACCTGCTCTGATCACCCCATTTTGTCCCTTTTCAGGTTCTGTGCTGGTAGATTGGTTGGTGTCACGAAATTATGCCTGTACTCGCTTCGAGGGGGTCACCGTGGCATCCATGTTGTTGGTGGAAAATTTCATTAAGCCTGTTGGAGTAAGGAGCTTCGAGGCAACGCGCAGCGGTAACGTGGCTGAGCAATTCCTGGATGACTCAACGGCGCTGTACACTTTTGTAAGTGACAACTGCCCACTGTATGATTTGTGATACAATGACTTAATCGTATATCTCCTCACTCAGGACAGATGTGGTTATTTTGACCTTAGCTTCCAGTTACAGGACTGGATTGCACAAAAATAATGTAGGGGCTCAAATATTTCCATATGAGCCGGCTGCCGGTGCTGACGACTGCCAGGATTGTTCAATACCAAAGCTGCCTAGTATTGAGTCAATCTCATGCCTTTTTCTTCCTTTACTATACACTTCCTGTCTCTTAAGCAGACACTTGCAGGTTCTTTTTCTTCCCAGGTCTCTGTCTTGGCCAATGTTTCATACCTCTGTATTCTTCCTTATCTGCTTTTCTCTCTCTCTCTCTCTAACTCTGGATCAAAGTCTTCGGGTAAAACGATATGTCATAGTCCCCAAAAATGACTGCCAGGATCCATCACCTGCATCGACTGGCACAAATTAAGCACTTTAGATTAGTCATTTTGTCTTGCTATGTCTCCTTCCCTACACATTCAGAACTGGAAGCACATTAAAATTGGCAAGCCAAGGTTGCACTTTTCCCAGAGTAAATACTGCCAATTTGTCCACGTTTTAAGACTCTGCAAAGGCCTGGACATGAAACTTAAATAGAACTTTATATAACTCATTGGTGTTAATTTTTAGGTCTCCTGGCGTTAGCCGTGCGAAAGCGCGGTCTCGCCAGAGACCTATTGTGAGCGACTCTGCTGCCCAGGAGAGGGGATAGGAGCTGGCCGCACGCTGGGGTATGGAGCGGGCCACGCCCACGCGAACGCGCTCGCTGTGGCCAGCTCCTGTCTCCTCTCCTGGAAAGCTGCCATACCTCGCCCTGCACGCATGCGCACAAACTGAGACACACACACACGAGCGCACCTACACACACGCACGCACGCACACACACATACAGAGCCCCCCCCCGCCGCCGTCACTGCACACACACACACACACAATTGCACCCCCCCTACCCCCTCCAACTAAGCCCCACTTACCGGCTTTGTTGAGTTCTGCAGACTCCGCGGGGCTCTCCTTCGGGCATGGGAGCCCCGCGTCACCAGCACTGCTTCTCTGGCCATCCGTGGGCGCGTGCGCGGGCTTCCTGAGTGCGAACTACAAAAGTCTACGCTATGACGTCATTTTGTAGTTCATCACACGTCAGGACATTGCGGCGCATCTGGGGAGCATTCGGATTTTAAATCCCTACACTCGTTTGCGGAGGTGTGATCTTGACTGACAGAGAGTTTTTGGGCTCAGGTTGTCTCCCCTTTTGAATTTTCCTAGATACACATGCCGCACTTGCTTCTGTACAAAGACTACAGACGCCATATTGCTGACATCACTTTGTAGTTCTAAATACGGGCGCGGCGCGGTGGCTAGTACCGAGTGTTGCTCGTTTTTACACAGTAGACTGCTGTCCACTCCCTGGGGTGCTATCCTGTGATCTTGAACAGGCGTTTTGTGGTTGGCATGGGAATGTGCACATTTAAAAGGAACTTTCGGTTGCAATGTCCATGTTTTGATTGTCCACTGAGAACAGATACTTAGTGGGGCAAAGCAGGTAGTTGAAAGTCGAATTTTGAAAACGTATGTAGGCACTCCGAAGTGCTACTCCTGAAAGTTTAAGGGTATATATTGACATCCGATGACACATTCCTTTGCATTTATTAGAAACTTTGTTTTTTTGTATTGGCAGATTTAATGCATCTCAGTGGCTCATAATTTGCACCGGTCTTTATACGCACCCTCCAGGTTTTGGTATCTTTTTATTTGATTAAAGAAAACTAGCATAGGGTGTATTTTATTTGGTTTTATTCGAACGGTAGTGTTCTAATATAGTGGTGCCTGACCTCGAAAGGGAAGTGAGTTTATTTCTTTTTCCATTGGTTTGTGTACTCTATGCAATACCTAGCCCATGAATTCCATTCCCCAAGCGCACACATCACATCTTCTGTAGAATTGACAGGTGTAATTTGACTAACAATGATTTTTTTTCTTTTCAGGCGGGGACATATTGTTTATTTATGTTCTAGCATGTTGGCCATGTGCCATGCCATTGAGTTTATTAGCGATGTGCACTAATCCTTTATTTTCTACCAGTGTCGACTTGTGCGAGCTGTAGTACGTCCTCAGAGGTAGAATATAGGCCGCCCCTTTGGAGTGTGGCTTCTGTGCACATTTGACATTTCTAGAATACTTCTATTTGTACTTTATCAACTTATTTATCGAGCACAACGAAGGTTTGCCCTTATATTTTGCTTTGGGTTTGCAAATCATTAACGTGATTGTTTGAATCAAATGCCTTCGGCTAGGCGTTTGTTTTTATACAGACGGCCAGTTTATTTAATGTTTAACATAGCTTCGTTTACAGTATTTACTGCCTGTTTTGGTGTATGGTAGGTGTCCCCTCATTTGTTAGTTTTTTTCTGTAGTACTTATTAGAAATGAGCAGGTTGTACCCCGCGATTTCTCCCATTTGTTAACTTCATTTTTCTGTTTTGACACTTCTGAATACTGTGATCACGAGGCAGGGGCTTCATTCATGTCGGGTGCATTTTATAGATCCCTCTTTGGGAAGAGGTCCATGTCTGACATGACACAACCACACACACACACACACACACACTACACGCACAACACACAACCACACACACAACCACACACACACAACCACACAACAACAAACACAACCACACACACAACCATACATACAACCACAGACACACAACCACACACACAACCACACACATACAACCACACACACAACAACACACGCAACCACACACACACACACAACCACACAACAACACACACACAACCACACACCACCACACCACCACACCATCAGTGCACACTTTCACCAGACACAAACACCATCAGTCATCAGTATACGCTTTCACCGGGCACAAACCCCACCAGTGCATGTTTCCACCAGGCACACATCACCAGACGTCAGTGCACACTTTCACCAGTCATCCACACACCACCAGCCGTCAGTGCACCCTTTCACCAAGCACACATACACCACCAGCTGTCAGTGCACACTTTCACCAGTCACACACACCACCAGCTGTCAGTGCACGCTTGCACCAGGCACACACACCAGCAGCCAGCAGTGCACACTTCCACCAGGCACACACCACCAGCCATCAGTGCACAATTTCTACAGGCACACACACCACTAGCCATCACTGCACACATCAATTGTTAATGCATCCACAATTAACTATTGCAGCAATCGCAGTATGGCACACTTTACTTTTAAACATATTCATCTAAAGTGCAGCATGCCACCATTGCTACAAAAATAAATACACTTTTTTTTGGCCTACAATTTATTGACTTTTGTTGCAATTAGTGTTGCAATATTTAGCAATGCTAAAAGCTCAAACTTAGTTACTGGGAGACCTATTGCATTGCAAATGCTTGTTAACCATGACATCAATGTGAGAGTCGTACTGTAATTCATTCTATACATTCTTACAATCTTTCTTCTCTTTCTGCAAAGGCTGAAAGCAAGAAGAAGAAAAGCAGCTTCAAGAGGGACTTTCAGTTGGACTCAATGGACCTGAGCGGCACCGTCCAGAAGCAAGGATACTTGGCAAAGCAGGTAGAAGGAAATGCAGCCTATCAAACAAAGGATGATTGTCAAAGCAGCCAACCCGGGGCTAAAATAAACCTCTCCGGAGGAAGCTGGCTCGAGTTGTATGCAAGGGCCCTGTGTCATCCGGCGCAGCCATTGCTAAGAATATACCGCGAGTTTTAATTAACAATGGCGGCTGCTTTTCACACAGGAAATGACATAAGGCGGCCCTGGTCACGCGCCCATTAGTGTCACGCGTCCAGAGAGGGGACACTGAGGTCTCCAGAGATTAAACAAGCGGCTGTCAGGACGCAGGCAGCGGGCAAACAATAACAGGCGGGTGTGAACATCTGCAAGGAAATAACATTACATGGGCCAATTACCAAAGGGCCCTATTACTTGCATAGATATTTTCGTTTGCGGAAGGAAGATTGGTGTACACAATACCTTAATCTCGAGCTTGGTGTGAATGGTCCACTGCAGCCAAGGGTTGGTCGGACCCCATATAACACGTGTTTTGGGTACTTTCTCCAAAAAGCCTTTATGGGAAGTAGAGATATCACAGGCGCCCCTTTAATGAATCCTAAAATCCGTTTAAAATCCAATTTGCAGCAGACAAGATGATTCCCAGGTACATGCCCGATTCACTCCTGTTTTTTTTTCTTCTTTTTTCCGTTTTTAGGTCGAGCGACCTATCTCAATGCGCATGAGCATTGAGTGGGAGCTCGATATATAGCGTCTTAAACAGACTTTAACTAACTGGGCGATTTGGTGCTGTGCCCGTGGCTTTTAGGTCAATGCGCAAGCGCATTGACCTAAAATGCGCGTGCACATCACCAAATCGCCGTCTGTTACCTCAGCCGCACTCCTCCCACACCTTTGAAGTGAAGCTTAGCTTCACTTCAAAGGCCCCTGCTGCTTTCACACCCTCTCCCCGCTCTGACCCCTCCCCTGCCCGCCGTGTCGCATTTCTCCTCCCCCCCTTCTCTGCCTTCCCTCCGTTGCTCGGCCCCCTCCCCTCCCTCTGTTCCATCGCAGAATTAAGTAGCAGCCCACGCAGAAAGCAATTTAGTTAACACAGATGTGCTTTCTGTGGTGGCAGGCTCTGTCAATTGTTATTCTGTGCCCCTCTGTGGATCCACAATTGTATTCCTACTTCTGTTTGTGTAATGTCTCCGTTTTTGTGTTTTTACACAATATGTTCCCTCTTCTATAAATTCCCTTCACCTAGCAGCCTTTATCCCACCTGTCACCCCCCCCCCGATGAGCCGACCAACGCTTAAGCATGAGTTGCCGTGATTCCCTGATTCACTAAACCTTCTCTCTTTCCCTCGAAGTCTTTCCTATGTATCACGGACATGATGTCCAAAACTCAATTGTTTTCTTCCGCATATTTTTTGCCAAACTTCAGTGACCTTTTTTGCAATGGCTAAACCTGAATTACTGTTCAAACATGACACTTACCTAGCTTCACTCCATGAACATGGCATGAATGAGAGAGAGAAAGAAAGCGAGCATTCGCAAAGCCAGTAACCGAGCCTGTCATCCTTCTGAGGTTGGTAAAGTGAGTGGTAAAAGCAACATCTGTTATTTTACAATTCTTATTTAATTGATAAATTATTAGGGTGCTTTCAAACACCAGGTCTCGTATGAAACGCTCTCTCTATATAGGCATACATGTTTATTACTACAGGTTCCTAAGTAATGCGGGTCAGTTTTACATATGGGTGTGTGGGTCTCTATAGGTGGCACAGGCTGATGGGTGCTATGGCGACATCTCTCTTTTCCATTGCGTCGTCACTGCCATCTCTCTTACCTTCTCCCATGCCTCTCTCTCACCCCTCAGACCTTCTCCCTACCCCCTCTCTCTCTCTGTACCCTTTCTTTTTATGGCCCCTCTCAACGCTCTGCAGGCTACAGCACCAATGGCCCGTTGGGCGCTTGGCCTGCCTTCTCAGCCTTCCATGGAGCGCGACGTCCAGGCCACCCCTGCAGCACGGTCCTCAATGGCCTCTAACTCACAGCAGGATGCTTTTTTTTTTTCGGGATGGCTTCGACCGTTGGTTGTGTAATGTACACTTTGTTCGAAATTCCGGAAGAATTGGATCTGTCTTAGACACAAATACAGACACAAATTTAAATGTTATTGAAATAAGATCATCTTTTCTCTGTCACAAACCCTTATGGAAGCCACAGGATCACCACACCCACCACCACTACATCCACCACCACATCCACCACAAGCACCACCCCATCCACCACCACCACCACCTCCGCCGCATCCACCATCACCACATCCACCACCACCGCATCCACCGCATCCACCACCACACCCACCACCACTACTTCCACCACCACATCCACCACAACCACCACCCCATCCACCACCACCACCACAGCATCCACCATCACCTCATCCACCGCATCCACCACCACCACATCCACCGCATCCACCACCACATCCACCATCACCATGACATCCACCATGACATCCACCATGACATCCACAATGACATCCACCATGACATCCACCATGACATCCACCGCCACATCCACCACCACATCCACCACCACCACATCCACCACCACCACATCCACCACCACACCCACCACCACTACATCCACCACCACATCCACCACAACCACCACCCCATCCACCACCACCACCACCGCATCCACCATCACCACATCCACCGCATCCACTAACACCGCATCCACTGCATCCACCACCACATCCACCATCAACACCACATCCACCGTCACATCCACCACTACCACCACCACCACATCCACCATCACCTCCACATCCACCATGACATCCACCATGACATCCACCGCCACATCCACCACCACCACATCCACCACCACCACATCCACCACCACCACATCCACCACCACTACATCCACCACCACATCTACTACAGCCACCACCCACCACCCCATCCACCACTACCACCACCACCACCACCGCATCCACCACATTCACCACCACATCCACCATTTATTTGCAAGTTTGTACCGTGCTGACTTCACTCCCGGAGGAGTATCTCAGCGCCTTTGGCTTCTACAAAGAATTAAGCAGAAGGGCCACATCCACCACCACCACCGCATCCACCACCACCGCATCCACCACCACCGCATCCACCACCACCACCGCATCCACCACCACCGCATGCACCACCACCACCACACCCACCACCACTACATCCACCACCACAGCCACTACAACCACCACCCCATCCACCACTACCACCACCGCCGCATCCACCACCTCCACCGCATCCACCACCACATCCACCATCACCACCACATCCACCATCACCACCAATCATCACCACCACATCCACCATCACATCCACCATCACATCCACCACCACATCCACCATCACCTCCACATCCACCATCACCTCCACACCCACCATGAACTCCACCGCCACATCCACCACCACCACATCCACCACCGCCACATCCACCACCACCGCCACATCCACCACCACCACATCCACCACCACCACCACCACATCCAACACCACATCCACCACCACTTCCACCGCATCCACCACCACCACATCCACCACCGCCACATCCACCACCACCACCACCACATCCACCACCAGCACCACATCCACCACCACCACCACCACCACATACACCACCACCACCACATCCACCACCACTTCCACCGCATCCACCACCACCACATCCACCACCACATCCACCACCACCACCACATCCACCGCCACTTCCACCGCATCCACCACCACCACATCCACCACCACATCCACCACCGCATCCACCACATCCACCACCACATCCACCACCACCACATCCACCACCACCACATCCACCACCACCACATCCACCACCATCACTTCCACCACCAAATCCACCACCACATTCACCACATCCACAACCACCACATCCACCACCACCACATCCACCACATCCACCACCACCACATCCACCACCACCACATCCACCACCTCCACCACATCCACCACCACCACCACATCCACCCCCACATCAACCACCATCACCACCACATCCACCACCATCACCACCACATCCACCACCACCATATTCCCCAGATCCACCACCACCACATCTATATGTGTGTGGCTCTGTGTGTGTGTAGTTGCAAATGCAATGTTCTTGGATTTTCGTCACAATAAAATACACTGAACATAATCTTCACAAAAGTTATTTACAAACGTTTAAGCTATTGCCATTATAAATTACAAAAACTTTTATTTAAGTATTAATTATTTACAAAATTAAAAGCCATTGTTATTTGTAATATCAATACATCTAAGTCACGTAAATACAACACACATTGCATTACAAATGCTATAGGTGTCACATTTGCAAAAGTCAAAACTATTGACATTGTAACTGACAAAGCTATTAATTTTGCTACTTTCAAAACCAACACATAAATAAAAAAAATGTCATTTACAATACCAATAGCTCAAACTTTCCTAATGCGAGACCTATTGCATTTCCAATGCTTGTTGGACTTGTAGGTTTTTATTTATAATAGCGCAAAATTCCAGAATTCAAAGGATCAAAGGGCAGTGGCGCGTAGCCCTGGTGCATTTGGCAGCATTGGTTTCAGGGCAGACCCCTTAGACATGCATGGAAAAAACTTAACAACACCTGAGGAGGAGTGAAGACAGAAGCAGCCAAACAGGGCCAACCAAACAGGAAGGTGAAAGTTGTAATAAAAACATGCATACGGTACACTCAAGAGAAGCAAAGAACATTGTGTTTAGACACTAGGATTAAGGAATACAAACCTGTTGATGCAGAACTGTAAACCTTTGCATGTTCCCACATCAATTTTAATATGTTGAAGTTAGCAGTTAGTCCAGAGCCTTGCTCCCACAACCGAGAAGGACTGCAAAGAGGGCCCTGCTGGTGGAAGCACTCAAGACAGTAAGCGCCACGGAAACACATTAGGTTTAAGGGGGCATCTAGTGCAGAGAAAACAAGCATTGGCAAAGCCAATAGATCTCGCCATTAAGACCTCTTGTCACTGCCAATGCCTCTTGTTCATACTGTACCGCACTGGCAAATATGACGATGCTGCACAGCATGAACAATAGGGAGGAAACAAGCATTTGCAATGCAATAGGTATCGCATTTATGAGAGTTTTAGTTATTGGCATTGTAAATGACAATGCCAAAAGCTTAAACGTAAGCGCTGGTGAAGCGTTACCACACAGTCCCGGTGGTTACAGGTAAATAGTTAGCACTCTGGTGTCATTTTGATCTTGATATTATCGGGTCAAATGTAGACATGGTCACTAGGAAACTTAAGGGAGCAGGGATACCAGAAGACTGGGACGAGGCAAACACAGACTAAGGGAGTTATATACTAAGGGACACATGGGAGACACTGAGCACGCAGTGAGACGGTACACAGACAAAATATCGAGTTTTAAATTTCGATATACAATTATATCGAAGTTTAAATATCGATGGGACAAAATATCGAAGGTAAGTAATATCGACAGTCTTAATATCGATATTAGTATGATATCAGTAATATCGAAGTTTTAAACATCGATGTCAATAATATCGAAATAAATAACTTTGATGTTACTAATATCAATTTTTAAATCAATTTAGTGTATATTATATTGTATTTATTATGTTTTATTATTTATTTTTAATGTAATTTAATTAAATATTGTCTTTTACTACTGTAGCGGGTTGTGGGTTTATAGGGGAATAGGGTGGGAAGTAATTTAATTATGTTAAATTAATTATTAATTAGTAGGAATTATTAATTAATTAATTGAGAATTACTTTTTAATTAATTTTAATTAATTTATTAATTGATAAATATGTTCTGTAGCGGGTTATGAGTTCATAGGGGAATAGGGCGGGAAGTAATTTAATAATAATTAATTAATTAATATATGTTTGTACATATTTTAATTAATAATTAATTGGTAATTAATTTATATTAATTCGTTATTTAATTAATATAATTTTGTACATATTTTTAATTATTAATTAGGTGGTAATTAATTATTATTAATTAGTTAATTACATTAATTAGAGTAATTTATTTTATATATAATTTTTTTTCTTATTTAATTAATTGGGAAAAATAATATTAATTATTAAATTAAATTAATTACAGCTAATGTGCTAATATATTTACTTTATTGTTATTGTTAATTAATAATTAATTGGTAATTAAATAATATTAATTATTTTTGGGTAAAGGAGTACTTTTAGGGTTCAGGGTCAGTTTTCAGTTTTTGGGTAAAGGGGTATTTTTAGGGTTCAGGGTCAGTTTTCAGTTCTTGGGTAAAGGGGTATTTTTAGGGTTCAGGGTCAGTTTTCAGTTCTTGGGTAAAGGGGTATTTTTAGGGTTCAGGGTCAGTTTTCAGTTCTTGGGTAAAGGGGTATTTTTAGGGTTCAGGGTCAGTTTTCAGTTTTTGGGTAAAGGGGTATTTTTAGGGTTCAGAGTCAGTTTTCAGTTTTTGGGTAAAGGGGTATTTTTAGGGTTCAGGGTCAGTTTTCAGTTCTTGGGTAAAGGAGTATTTTTAGGGTTCAGGGTCAGTTTTTGGGTAAAGGGGTATTTTTAGGGTTCAGGGTCAGTTTTGGGTTTTTGGGGTACAGGGATTTTTTTTGGGTTCAGGGTCAGTTTTGGGTTTTTGGGGTACAGGGATATTTTTAGGGTTCAGGGTCAGTTTTGGGTTTTTGGGGTACAGGCGTACAGGGTAAAAATAAAAAAACTTTACTTTAAATCAATTAAATGAAATTAAAAAAAGAAAATTACATTAAATTAATAAGTGTTTTATTTATTTTTAATGTATATGTATTCGTTTTAATTTTGTTTTAATATTTTTATTTAATATTTGTAAAATTATATGTATTTTAATATTTTTTTTACATTATTATTAATACATTTAAAAAAACGATATTTTTAATTTCGATATTTTTGTACTACGATATTATTTTTTCGATATTTTTGTACTTACCTTTATGAAGATATGACTCCGATATTTTTGATGTCGATATTTTTGTGCCGATATTTTTGTATTTCGATATTCTGTCTGTCGATATTATGTCAGACTTTCCAGTGAGACATTGACTCGGGAAGACACTGACAAAATGTGGATTACGGAGGAGACTGAGAGATGGGGGTGCCATGGACACTACGAGAGACTGCAAGGCTGGGGAGACGTGACCACTGGGAGACAAACACTAGAAGACATGCACACTGGGATACAGGGAAAGTCACTGGAAGAGCCCACAGGAACAATACGCCACAGCCCAGAAACACAACATATTCTGATATAAAATAATTGTAACTGTATTTATATAGAGCTTACTACCCCGACGAGGCGTTGAAATGTAGTAGCACGCGTGACAGCATAGCATAACATAGCACAAAAAACTGTCTGAGTATTGAATGGCCCAGAGCCTTATGCGACTCTCAAAACATCTAAATACCTGTAGCAATCCATAGCATATAACATAACACAGCATGTTATAAATGCATAACGTACTATGACAACTCATGGCAAACATACAGATATTTGAGGAAAAAATATCATAACACATCACAGTGAACAATCGACATAAGTGACATGCTGCTTCTCTTTCATCTTCTGTTAAAAAGATTGCCAGTGCCTCGTAGCCTTTAAGGCTGGGAGAGGCGCTGTAAAATGATCCCCATGCTAGATATAACAAAGCCATTGAAAAGTGTGCACACTATCCTTCCAGCCCTCCCCGGGAAAAATATCACTCCACAGCACTCGGGACGGTAGAGGGAGGGAGTAAAGGGACTGGTGGGGATATCAGAAAGGGAATGAGGGGGGAAAAGGGAGGAGGGGAACAGCCAGCGCAAGTTTCTGTTTCATCTTGGAAACAAAGAAAACTCTGTGCGCTCTGGACGGTAGAGGGAGGGAGGGAGGGAGTAAAGTGATGGGTTGGGGACATTGTGCCTGCCTGCAGCCCTGTCTCCTTTTGGGACGGCCCATCCGGACTGAATCACAGCTTGTTTAGATAACACGCCTACTTAGATAAGAAAGTGCTTCACGACAGCCGTGAAGCAAACGATCCAGTCCGCATAGGCCGACACAAAAGTCAAATGGGCAGCGGCTACAAAACCTATTTCCAATGGCAGGCCACCGTTTAGCAAAAACGGTGACGCAAGCCAATGGAAATGAGGGGCAGGGCTTCAAGCCCCCTTCTGAAATATGCTCCCTCACAAATTCTCTTGCCAAGCGAGCAGCACTAGGCGCTGCAACGCCAGGCGAGACCTAAAAAGGCAAAATGACTTTGCAGCGGTCACATCGTTTTTGAAGTCACAAGAATAGGCGTCATGACCTATGCGCATGACACATGCAGCATTTTCTCATTTACCGATCATAGAAAAATCTACAAATTAAAAAAATCTAACTGAAGTAGCACAAAAGCACTTTTATTTAGAAAGCAGAAGGGTCTGCAGTCATTTGCCGCCTGCCCCTCCCACAAAAAGGCAAATTAAAAAAAAAAAGACTGAGAGGAGGTGGTGCGGCAATGGAGGAGTGGGCCAGGGTAGCGGGGTCGGGAGAGGAAGGAAACAGATGTGCATAAGGGAGGGAGCAACAACAGACAGGGTGGGGGAGATGCTTACAAGGGAGAGATCAATAAGGAGACGACTTGAGAAGAACAAGGGCAAGCGCAACAAAGAGTGCGGACGCAGAGAGAAGCACATTGGCATGAGAGAGCCACGCAGGGGGAAAGGGAAAAGTACATGATGAAGACTAGCGTAATTTGTCTGTGACTTGGCCCTTATCTTCATCTGAACACTTTTTATCACTTGAT
This sequence comes from Lissotriton vulgaris, assembly GCF_964263255.1. NCBI lineage: Eukaryota > Metazoa > Chordata > Amphibia > Caudata > Salamandridae > Lissotriton > Lissotriton vulgaris. The sequence continues at coordinate 98,807,860 of NC_141697.1, forward strand.
TCTAGCAGGCAGCTACCTACCTAGGTAAGCAGGCTTATTTGGACCTCTCAAGTTATCCACTTCCAGGTCTGAGTATCTAATCCAGTTCAGAAGTTTTCCTGTGGATTCTGAGACATATGGATCTGAATTTATAAAGAGTTACAGAGGACTACAAGTCACAGAATACAAAGCAAAAATCCTGGACTAGAGGAGCTACTCATAAATGGACCTGGAAAACTGGAAGTTCATTAACTATATGTAACCCTCCTCCTCCAAAGCGCTCTGAAATGGCCCTCGAGAAGTGCTGAGCGCTATATAAAACAAAAAAATTATTAAAACCATGTGCTCCTCTTTTTTTCCAGACAGAACCAAAAGCTTTTTAAAATGTAATAGTATCTCAACCTTGTCAGAAGCTCTCTACAGTTATTCCTGTCTCGACAATTACAAACTGTGTGATTTTAGACCTGCTGTTCTTGCTTCTGCCCTGTGAACCCAAATTATAATTCATGCTACAGGTTTTATGGTATTTTTTTTTTTTACATTTCCATCTGTATTTTTCCATATTGATTTTTTGAAAACGTTATTTGCATTTATCCATATTTATGTTAGGATTTGTGAAAAAATGAAACTGAGATGTGTATATTTCTACATTTATTTAACCAGTTAATGTACACTCATACCAGAACGCCTGACAGGTTTCAATGATATAAATACACTCAGATGATAAAATATGCACTTATAAGAAAACATGTACATTTTAGTATCAAGGTTGTGCAAATCTACTGCTTTACTAAAATTCCTTTATGTTTTTTAACCATATTGCCTCTCAATCCGCATAGCTATTGACCTGGCAGTCATGAATGACAGTATTTAGAATCACTCAAAAACAACCCAATTTCCAATTTTATACATATTTAAAAATATATACAGACAGAAAATAAATGGGCTTCTGTCTGTATTTATCTGTAGAAATAAGCAAAAACGGAAACAGGGAAGCTTAATTATAATTGAGCTGTGATGGGTTCGGAGCGGCCAATCTGCAGGCATCATGTTCCCTCAGTCCTCTGAAGTTGTACAGTGTGTTGATGAGCTCTGCTGTTCAGTCCCTAGCTCGTTTCTCACGTTGAACCCATGCTTTCCTTCTCAGGGGCACAAAAGAAAGAACTGGAAGGTGCGGCTGTTCGTCCTGAGGTCTGACCCAGCTTTTCTGCACTACTACGACCCCACACGGGTAAGTCCTAAAGATATACCCTGTTTGCTTTGTGACCGTTAGCCATGTCCAACAAGGTTTCTGCCTTCCTCTTTCTTCTCGGTTGTCTTTCATTCTTCACACCTTTCAAAACACTGCACAAACTCTACATTGTTATTGTAAGAAATGGGGGTTACCCAAATCTCCAAGGGGGTAGCATGGCATCAAGCGGGTAGGCCAAACTTTCGAGGACATGTGAAGCATTTACGCAGTATCCACAGACGACACACCAATCACACAGCAAAAGAGTCACGACCCCACCTTTGGTTGGAAAAGAATAAATTTAGTGATATCTCCAACCTGTAAGGTAAAAAGGAACAAAATAGTGGTAATCACAACAGGGCGGCAACTGGCGCCTGAGCCAAGTACATCAGGGGGAATTATCTACATGGGACAAAAGGGTTGAGTCCATAGTCCATAGCTGAAAGGAAAAAGGATGGTTAACTAAACACTAGACCTGGGGCCAATCTGGCGGGGCCAACTCAGGCTCTCATCCTCGGGGGTAGGCTGTAATTGCAAAATCCATCATTATGCATAAATACACCTCATGCGTTATAACGCCAATCCCCACCCCTGTAAGGGAAGAACAACAGAGCATCACAGCACATACTAGACAGGAGCACCTGTAAGGCTAGATTTCAGTGCGCAGTGGAAAAAATGAGTATCAGAGCGAAGCGGTGGAGAATACTGTCAAATGATAAAGTGGTGTAGTCCTTGACAGGTGTTAATCACAGAACACTCCTAATGACTTAGAAGAGAGGGATAGCTGTATTTTCAATTCCAACGCTACCTATACAGTATGTAACTTGATACGCTCCAATTAAAATGCTGTGTAGTCGGACACGACACATGAGGGTACTGAACAACCTAAGGTTGAGGTAGTCCAGGTCCCAAATGATTGGAAGCATGAAGGTACTCATACTGAGGTGCTGTCATAGGGAATAGAGTCAATTATACTAGACACTCACTTGGGGTGAATTTGAGAAGACCACGAACACAGTGTGTGGCACACCCCTGGTAAGAACTCAGGGGCATATTACCAAGCAATAGCGATAATTATCGCTATTGCTTGGTTAGAGACAAAAATGTATCTCCGACCTGCGGCGATTTTTTATCGCAGATAAACCTTGGTATTACCAAGGTTTATCGCAAATGCGATAAAAATCGGCCGCAATGCATGAATATCACTGAAAAGTCAGCGATATTCATGCATTACCGAGCTAATACTCTTAGCCATGTTATCCACCTCCCATTGGATAACATGACTAAGAACTGCTCAGGGCAGGTGTTAGCTTTTGGAGATATTCGCGCTTAGCGCGAATATCTCCAAAAGTTGGTAATAAAAGATAGCGATGTTAGAGACTGTTTCCAGTCGCTAACATCTTGGCACGCCCACTTTGCATGTCATTAGTGATAAATGTCTCTGACATGCAAAGTGGGGCCCAAGATGGTCGCTATCTCCTACTAGCTGTCGCTAACTGGTGTTAGCGACAGCTAGGTAATAGGGAGAAAATGTTATCTCCGCTTTCTTGGCTTTTAAAGCCAAAAAAGCAGAGATAAACCCCCTTGATAATATGCCCCTAATTTCCTAGCGACAAAATTAAAATGACTTCAGTGGGTAATTAAGAAGGTGTAACCTATGGTGTCTGGTTACCTTTTGAGCACGGAATTCCATGGGATTTTATCATTGAGCCCTACCCTGTCAGTGCCCAGGCGGTAGACCCATCTCCGTTCCTTCTCGAACGGGGATTGGTGGATGTTACGACCTGTCTGCCCCTGTTCGATGACTGTCCAGTTAAGATTGTCTGTGGAGTGTTTGGCTTGGATGTAATGTTCACTCAGTTTGGTTGTGATTCTACCACACCTAATGTTACTCCTATGTTCGCATATGCGCTGTTTGACTTTTCATGTTGTCATCCCTATATAATTAAGCCCGCAGGGACAAGTGATTAAATATACAACATTAGTTGAGTTACAATTAGTGTGGGAACGTTGTGCCCACGTTTTTTCAAGGCTCAAGCTCGAGTGTTTTAGTATGTTTGGTCATGTGGCATACACTGCAGCAGGGATAGTGGCCAACTATTTTAGGTAACCCCCAAGATGTAGTGATGGATGGAGGTGCCTGCGTTTGTTGAGTTCTGGGTCTGGTATGTACAAGCGAGTCCCTGAGACTCCGGCCTCGCCTGAAAGAGAAAAGAGGTTTCTCCCATCTCCTATTGTTGCTGGTAAGGATACCCCAGTGTTTATTTATCACTTTTTTTTACTGTGTTAGAGGCGGTACTGTATGTGGTCACACAGGTCAGTGGAATGCTGTTTGCTTCCTTTGGAATGTCCTCCAGGAGGGCCTCTCTCGGTTGGTGACGCACCCTCTTGTAACTTTTAGTCAGTATTTTATTCGGGTATCCGCGACTTTGTAGTTTGGATGTCAGATCGTTCGGCTGGGTACGTCAAGTTACTGCAATTCCGCTTGAGTCGTAAGTATTGCCTGTATGGTAGGTTTTCCCGGGGCGGCCTAGGATGGAAGCTGGTAAATTCCAACAGGTTGTTCCTGGCGGTAGGTTTGTAGTGCATTCCACTGACCAGAGACCACTTGACGCCCTAGCTGGCGTGCAGATTGAGTAGCGCTACTTCCACAAGGTACCTTCACAATTTGAGTGGCCGTTTCTTCCACAAACCACTCACGCTGATAAACGTACAGTGTAGGTGCACCACCTACACATGATAGAGCACCCTAGCTCCGTGTTATTCCCTCGAGAGCACAGAGAGGAGCACTTGAATTTTTATCTTGTACAGATATGCGGACACTCATGAATTGATTGAATAACCTATTATATATTCATGTTTGTTTGTGCCTTCTTTTCCAGATAGCTGCTGAGTACCGATACTTTGCCAGTACCCTGTACACAACAGGTTCTTAATATTTTTCTTGTTTTTTGTTAGTTTTTCACACAAATGGCCACCAGGTCAGGGTGAGCCTTAGCGTGCTCATACCCCCGGGGTCTACACACTGGTCCTGATGAATGCCTAGCGACTTGCACCCTGATAGGCAGAAACATGTTGACCTCACTTAGCGTGGCATAGCTGACACATCGATCCAGCTTTCCAACTGCCCGCTGTTTTCTTTTTAACAGTGCCGGGTTGGCCTGTGAATAAAAATGTATTTGGGATCCAACCCGGTCACCTTTAACTCACTTCACTTGTCACACACACAAAAATTAACCAGCTCCGCAGTAATTCTGGCGTCGAAGCACACCGGGTGAGGGCTTTCTAAAGAATCAATTGTGATTCTTTTTCCTCTCCTCTTCTCTCTTGAGAGGGACTCTCTTTTGTTGTTTTTGACCATTTACAATTTGACAAAAGATCTTGTTCGACAATTCTCTCACATTTCGTAATCCAGAAGCAGGTAGCTGCCCTTTGTTCCTGCATTTTTCCAGATTTAGTGACCTTGTCTGAGTACCCTGCTATTTTTCCACTACATCCTCTAGCGTTGCTTCATATACAAGTACCTACTCGCCACATAGCACTGGTCTACTGCCTGTCAGGAGGTACCACTTCAGCCATGTATTACTGTTGATACATTTCTGTCTTCATCAGAAACCACAATCCTACTTGGGCCATAGTTCTTAGATCATCCATGAAAGCAATGCCCATTGAGTTGAATTTACGTGCACCTAACATTGGAAAAGTACTTGCTTAGTCAGAAGCATTGTGTGCACAAAAAGTATCCTTCTTGCTCATAAAATTGGTAGAGCAATCTTTGAAAGTGCCGAAACAGGTACTGTTGTGGCTGAAACACGCAATAATTGATAACATGGCATCAGAATATAGACAAGAATTGACGCAGAGAGTATCTGCACGATAGACCACTTTCAGAGGTCAGGCCTGTCACTCTCTTTGGTGGAGATCTGAGGGAAAGACTGATTGTTTAGAGCTTAAGGATTTGTAAGAAGCTCTTTTTCAGGCAAAGGGGGTTGGTTGCTTTGTACAATCAGGGTTCCAGTTGGACATCATTGTGACAGGAAACCCAATTATTGTAAAGTCTACACACTCGGATGGTTTTATTTCCCTACATAATATCAAAGAATTTGACAAACCTCGAATAGCTTGGAATCAGGAAATAAATGTGGATGTGACCATGTGAGAATGGCAGAGATCTTTATGTGTTTTGCTTCACTTTCACTACCACTACTCAAACTCCTGCAACATGTCTGTGAATTCCTGTATCTAGTGCCCGTATCAGGGTCTTCTTATTGACTCTGCAGATCTTTTATATTAAAAAAAATGACATCACAATTGGATCATAGCTGGAAAATCATTTAACAACTGGACTGTAGGAGGAATGTGACACCATGACTGACTGAAACAGTAGATCAACAAGTCAACTAGAGAAAGAGTCCACCTGAAACCAGTAAAGAAAACAACATAAAAACTCCAGTGTAATCAGAAAACGGCATCACAACTGAAATCAAAGAGGATAATGACATCACAATTTGGCTAAAATATGAAAATTACATCACAATTGAATTGAAATAAGCAAGCAACATCACAGCCGTACTGTAATATGAAAATGAAACCACGGCTAATTGAAATAGAAAAAACACATCACGACTCCTATTAAATAGGAAAATGACAGGAAAACTTGGATGCAACAGGGAAACAGCATCACAACTGCCCTAAAAGAGTACCATTATATCGCTAAACAGCTGCAATAACAAAGCAACTTCAAATTTAAACTACAATCAGAAAATAAAACCAAAGCTAACTGCAATAGGACGTCATAACTGGTCTGAAATAGGAACATTATATCACAATGGAGATGTAACAAGAAAACAACAAGACAATTAAACTGCAATAAAAAAATATCACAACTGAAATGCAGAAGGAAATTTAAATCACAACTAGCTGCAACATGAAGACACCACCACTAGAAAGGAAAATTACATCACAACAAAAGAGCAACAGGAAAATTACATCACACCTGGCCTGAAATAGTAAATGTATATTACATGGGGGCTTTAATGAGAAAGCAACATTACAACTAAACTTTACAATCTGAATTTCAGTAGGAAAATTAATTCACCTCCAACAGCAATAAGGAAAACCATATCATAGCTGAACTGCTAAAGGAAAACATGAAACCACAAATAACTGCAGCTGGAAAAGGACAGCACAAATGGCATAAAACTGGAAATAGAAAACTACATCAGAGCTTGACTAAAAGAGGGAAATAATCTAATTAAATATAAATTCGTAATGACATAGGTGTTTGTAGTGCAGTAAACAGATTTACTTAACTTTGGGGGGTATGTATGTCCGAGAGGTAATGATGTCATTTATCACAAGGTACCCTCATCTCTACACAAAGTTGTGATGTAGCAGGTAACCTCAGTGTCTGCTGATATTAGAAAGTCTGTGGACCTCGTTTCAGAAGGGCTTTAGGACTTCTGAAATTCTCAGTTGCCTGTTTTTGTCCATTGCTAGAGGCAGTAAACTGTATGCGACAAGGGTCCAAAAGAGCTAGCAGGAGTTGGCAGAGGTTATGCTCTGGCAGCATTGTACACAGGTTTCTGGCACGGTCACCTCCCCCCCCTCTCTCCAGGACACATAGTGGTCAGTCTTGGCACCAAGGTCCAACATTGCTTGTGATCGGGGCTCCAAAGAGGAGAAGCGGAATGCGCGTGTATGGCTTCGGGAGGAGCTGCTGTGGCAGGGCGGTAGCAAATGAACCTTAACACTTAAGTATTCTGAGAGCCCTCGCACGCATGTGTGAGGGTGAGGGTGTAAGGAGGTCTTTGGATAGCTCCAGGTTCTTCCTGGTCACCCTTGATTATCCCCACCCATCCTGCGCCAACATTTGTACCTATGATGCCATTCCACGGAGAGAGCAGCAACAATTCAGGACACATAACCTTCTTGGACTACACAACCCATTTCCCACCTCAGAGCCCCCAGGTGCACCATAGCACATAGCCGCACAATATTCATTTTCATTGCCCCTGGTGGAGCCCAGAATCCCCTATGTACTCACATCTGTAAATCCCATGAGATTTACCATAGGGACCATTGTCCAAGCGTACAATTGTTGACTCACAGGTTGTAAAGCCTTAAGGGACGTAGCCAAGACTCCGTGGAAACAATTGTACAAACTATAGTTCTGCGTTTGGGGGAGTTACCCACTGATCTCCATGTAGGAAGCTATTCAATTAGATTCAAAACGCAGTATGGCTCCCCGTCCTGCAACTATTCCCATATTCTCTGTCATTTACTGTTTTAATACTTTGCCGGGTTAAGGGTCATCCAAAGATTTGGCCCAGGTGGGTGAGTGAGAAGAAAAGCTGTTATACTCAGTGTTACTGCTGTTATATACCATTAATGAGGATCAGTACACAACAACACACTCTTTGAGCGTTACCCACAATGCAATTTGGAGATGTAAGTTTAGCACATACTTTCATATACCTTTTTATGACGAGAGTAAGTCCATGTTTGCAGTTCACAAAAGTTGCTTTTGCACTATTAAAAAAGGTTTAATCATACGTTAGCCATTGAACAAATATAAACTAAAACAGTTTTTTCTTTCTTTTTACAGTAGGCATTTCTGTTGTGTTATTGTGTTTTTTAATCCTGTAGTAGAGCTCAGGACATACTTAACTGATGTAACTTTGTAACCATGTTCTGAAACAATGTTTGTTCCTCTTGTAAAGCGCTCTGATACCTCCGGGTCTAGCCAGCGCTATAGAAAACTCAGTAAATAAATAAAATAAATAAATACTAAGATTTGTTTGGGTGCATATATATACTGCTAGGAGTATGAAGTTGGTGTTCCATGGAGTGAATGCCATAAAAGTAGAAAAAAGAAGTTTGCTAGTAGTACATGAAGAGATATAAAGAAATATTTGCTCGTGCAAAAAAGGACTTCACAACGGATTTCAGGAGTACGGCTGGAAACCAATGACTGTCTTGTGTTTCCAGAGGTACCCATGGAATCCTTTTAAAATTCCTAAACATTCAAAATTCTGCATTCTCTCAAGGTAGCAGGCTTGGAGGTTCAAATATCTGACTTTTGTTTTAAAGTATCGGGCCAGACTAAAAAACAAATTCAGTCCTGGGTTAAATGTTCAAAGCAGCCCCACACTGCAGTAGGCCACGGCTACAATCGGGCCCATGTGAACATGGCTCGGTCGGGGTACCGCATGGTCCCTGAAAGCAATCAGCAGCCTACAGGGGAGTGGCCGAAAGACCAATGTAGCCCTGGATCAGGCCAGTGCCTCTGAGGTGGATGGCATGCAGAGGACTACTCTTATAATCAGCAGAGACAACAGACTGCTTTCCTCTATCTCTAGTCAGCAAAGATGTATTTTGACTTCACTCTCAACATTTTGCTCTCTCTTGACAGGACGACAACAGACCGGTCGGGGGCTTTCCTCTGCGTGGGTGCCTTATTTCTGCTCTGGAGGACAACGGAGTGCCAATAGGTAAGTTGCCTTTCTCAAAAAGGTCTTTTGGCAAACACTGTCATAGTTATTTGCTGTTCAGTGGACATTCAGCAATAGACTCTTTGTTACAGCATCCGCACTGTTGACGCTTACGCATGTCCAGAAGGGGAGAGGTGTTGTTGAAGCCTTTTTGGAAGAGGGAGAACTTCAATGGAACTCACTAGCATCATCACCCTTATACTAAAACTTGCCTCGTCATTAGGTGGTTCGGCCAAGAGAGGCTTTTCAGCGAGAGAATTTCAGCACAAAAAGTAATTAAAATGTTCACTTGTGTTAGATAATAGCACACCATTGCACACTGGCCCATTGCTGAATTATGTTGTTATAAAGAAAAATATGTACGAATTGTCCTGTGAGTTCTCATCGGCCTGTGAAAGATATAACTGGATTATTGTTAAATAAAGAGTTACACTGATGATCCTATTTAAAGCCAGGTGGAACTTGGTCTGGTACCAATGGTCAAGGAGAAGCTTCTAAAGAAGAGGGTGTATCTACTATGATATGTCAATACCACTATTTGAAGAAGATCATGTTTACTTCATGAAATCTTAGTAACTGTGTGAGTAAGACTTAAAAATATTAGCAGGGGGTGGAACCTAATGGTGCACAAGATGGTGGCGCGTTCCTGCTCTCAAAGCAATCTGCCCCTCCTCAGGCCACAGCCAATTGTGTGGTTTGGGGGTTCATGGACTTAGGCACGCTGCAGTAGTAGCCAGTGGTGAGGCGACAGGATCCACCTGGAGTGGCGCCCTTGTGGTATAAGATGAGGCGGCGCTGTAAGGAGGCCCGTGGAATCAAAGATGGCAGACGTGAGGCATGGGAGGCCTCTGGGACTGTAGTAGTGCTGGTGAGGGGAGTATTGGAGTTTGCAGGGGGCAGATACATCAGCATCAGGACAAAGCGCAGCCTGCCTCCCCTTAGGAGCTGAACGAAATGAGCAGATTTAAACAGAACTAACCATAATACCAGCATCCAAGTGACTCTGCTGGGGTAGAGACTGGGTCGGCAGAAGAGGACCCCCTATAATCAGAGTGGTCACACCATACTTCTAGTTCTGGAATAAGCCAGTACATGGCAGTCTCATGTTGGCTGTGAATCCTATAAAACATTGGAGAGACAGAGAAAGAGAGATTAAGAAGACTTCAACCCCACATTCGAGGAGTAGAAAGGACCAGTAGGAGGAGGGGAACAGAGAGGTGACCACTCGGGATCTCCTAAAAAATAAAAAAGAATAATGTGTGCATTTGAGAAAATTATGAGGAAGCTGTAAAGGGTAGAGAAATCAGTGGCACCGTGGAAGGTTGCGGGTCATAGGTCAAGAATAAATAGTAAGGTTTTATCTGTAGGAGGACAACAACCAGTGGGAGGAGGTCTGGCCTTTGGGACTTGAAGAGGTGGCAAAGTCTTGAAAGGGTTCATCAATGCTTTGATGTCATTTTAAGGGACATTTGAAGTGTTGGAGTATGCTAGGTGGATGAATAACATTAGGTTGTGTGGTTTTCCACCATGGCTATGGATGATGGCCTAGCTGGAGGACTGATGGCTTTTTTTCCTGGAGTACCTGAAAGTACCTAAGTCTACTTGCCTGCCTCTGCTGAAAGTAGCCTATCGCTGACCCTCAAGATCCTGAATGGAGCACTCCTCCTTCAACGTAATAGCCTTTTCGCTGTTGTCAGACCCAAAGTACAGTGACTACATCATTAGGATCCTCATGTTTCCTGGTGTAAGTGCGTTAGTGATGAAGATGCAGCATAAACTGATGTCTATACGGAAGGACCTTCTGGCAATAGGTGTAGAATCCAGCCGGAATGCAGGTCACCTACTGCAATAACACTTTTGCCTTGTGAGTCCAGAGGAAGGAAGTCCTTATATGAAGGGAATCATCTGATGACAGAAAGAAATAAACATTGGTAGTCATGTTATATAGTTGGAATGCAAATTAGTTGCACACAATGTACACTGGTGAAGAGAGACTTCTTGGGAAGGTGGTACTGCTGGATTCGCAATTAGATTTCTCTCTTTGTTGCCTTCCTGTCCCTTCCTTCCTTTCCTACACCTGATTTTTTTTATCATGTCCCCCTTATTGCTTTATGACGAAATGGATAGCCCCGCCAAAGTAGGTACATCAAAATTTGGGGTTGTACATAGTGAATTTAGGAGGCGAACAACACAATGTTTCCAAGGAATCAAGAATCTACTTGTGATGTCACACACGATGAGACAGGCATTTTTGGGTTCTCATATGGTGATGTCCAAACTGGAATGCATCATCCTGTCGCTCATCTGAGATTAAAAGAAAATAAGGGCGTGTTAAAGAGTTCTCATTAATGCGGGTGATCCTGAAGGCAGTTCACATTTCAGAACCACCATCTAAATTTTGAACCCAAAAAACTTGCCGGCCCTTCGTGGCTCGGTGTTGGATAAAATAGAATTAGTTAAGAGTAAAAGTTGGAAAACAAATTAGTTTGCAGCACATAGTGGAAGAGCTTCATAAAAGTTAAGGCTCTTAAAAAAACCCAGATCAATAGTAGGAAATGTACATGGTGGCACCGGTATATAACAAAGTTTTAATATTCTACTTTGTGTTCCTCTAGGGCATTATTATGCCATCCTATGACTATCATTATTCAGTAGGGACTATTTTTGTCTTCAAGAGTAATGAGTTCTACTTTGAGTATTCCTGCCCTGCACTGTGTGATCCTGGTTACAGAAATATATTTAGCTGTCACTTGGATTCCCCACAGGAGGGTTTCCCGAGGGTCACCTAAGGTTTTAGAAGTGCTTCAATTTATTCTACCAGTTGCCCATTTGACATCACTGCACTTGTTATCCTGCTCTAAAGTGCCTATTTGTTTCATTGCCTCTTTCTTTTTCCCACAGGAGTGAAAGGTAACGTGCAAGGAAACCTCTTCAAGATCATAACTAAGAAAGACGTTCACTACTACATTCAAGCGGGATGCAAGGCAGAACGGATAGAGTGGATAGAAGCCATCAAGCCGCTAACATGAAGGTTGACGCTTCCAACGCTGGGCTGCAGATCTGGTGTTCACTGCGTCTCAGGAAGGTCGACTGTCTTAAAAAGCTACTATAGGATAATAGGCACACTGCCACTGCCATGAGCTACTCTAGTGCTACCAAGAAGCGCCGAGAACTGACACTGAGACATGAACTTTACGGCAATAGTAGGCTGGTCCTTGCCGGAGGGACATGCAGCTGGATTACTGCAATGCCCTGGGATGAAGAACCCTGCTGTAACAGACAGAGGACATAAACAACTTTGACCCATCCGAAGCAGCCATTGAAAGCTGCATCAACGTCATGAGTGATGCAACGTATCCGCATTATGGTGCTCATTAATAGCAATACAGAACACCAGATCAATTACTTCACACCCCTAATTTATGGAGGCAACGAGGTATAGTAGTTCAGGGCTGTTAGATTACTGGCCCATTTAGATTTTTTGTATCAGTAATTGGGAATTATTAGGAAAATTAATATCAGTGCATGTTTTAATTCCCATAGGTTTCCATGCAGGCTTTTTGCCAGATTTTTCCCGCTCGGATGTGCACGAGAAAAAAACAGAAGGTGCTGAGTAACAACAAGACTTTAATTCTGATTCAAACAAAGCCCCCAGTTTCTGCCTTGAATTGATTTATTTATATAGAATTGTTGAGGCATGGTTACCTCTTTCTTATTTGGTGACTTTATTGACATTCATATTTTTATTTTAGTTCATGGAAAAAGTATGCAATCAACAGAAGGAAATTGCCTACCAAGAGTGAATTGATAATAATGTATTTTTCTTAACCATTTTCAAAATAGTCACATAAAGGTATTGTAGAGTCATAATTTCTCTGGAAGCATCAACAATATTTTATATGGGAGCCTGCCAAAACTTTTAAGATTTGAAGAGGTAATTCAGCCCGATTGTTAAAATATTCACAAAGCTCACCCATGAAAACATTCTTTTGTTTTTATGCTTAGTTATTTTAGCCATTTTAGGGATATGAGACTTTCTACGACGAGCTCATTATGGCTCAGAAGTATTGAATCAGTCCATTTACTGTGTACCATAACATTTGTGTGGGCAAACATATTTGACTTGGAAGCCATAGATGTGATATAGTACATCTTGTTGCAAGCCTCACTCAACATTTACTTGAGAAACCTCAGCCATATTACAAGAAGAATCAATATACAACGCCTCACTACCCTAAAGTACAAGCATCCGAATGTTTTTATGTTGAGAATTTAGAAACCTTTTTATAAAATTGTTTGGCATGAAAAACAGTCAATGGGGGAGGCCTTTGATCTCACAATGGAAGAAAGGAAGGGGTTACGGCGTTGTGTGCCAGAATACGGTACATAGAAATGTTATCTGTCATAAATATCGTATACAAAATTATTATGGCATTTAGTGTCAATGTTTTATTACTACAAAGGCGCAATATTTTCATAGACGATGTTTAGAACACAATCTTAGCGTCAGAAAGTATTCCACCAATGATATTTTGATACTACAACATTTGAGGATTTCACTTTCTATTGATGTATTCATTATCTTGTGCAGGACGCACATAAGATTTTGACTTCTGTCTTGCAAAAGTTTTTTTGTTTCTGTGTCTTGGTTGACTTGTAATATAAATAAACAGATTTTGTATATAGAAAAGCGTGTTCCCAAATATGATTTCACAATTGTGTTATTTTATTATTTTCTTTACACTTTCACATAGAAGTTTCTTTTCGCTGCTCTAGGCGCCTGGAGATCCATCATTTCAACACCCATTAGCACTATACACTCCCTCTGATCCTCTTACTGTTAGTTTTAAGTGCCTGACTGTACACTGTTGTTCTGTTAAGAATAATGTTGCACTTTACTGCCTCTTGGTTAGGTTTAATGTATATAAATACTCGTATACAAATTACTATAAATAAGGTAACATTGAAAATATAATTTTTTTGCGTTCATGCCATTATGAACCTGTTGAAGCAATGAGAACCAGTGACCTAGAAACAGAATTCATGAACCCTCTGCATACGTGCCAACATTTTAGAAGAGTACAGTGGGAGATTAAAGAAAATAATCCGGGGAATGAATTTCCCCCATTGACTTCCATTGAAGCAGAGGCGATTTCAGCCAAAATAAAGGAGTCTCCCGCCTTAATGAGGTATGTTGGTATCTATGCCTCTGTACATCCTGAATACTTATTTTAAAACTTTTATTTTTCATTTTTGTACAGTACCGTACATACATAACAGTCCTCAGTTTCTTGACATATATTGTGCTTCGCCATTTAGTTAGTGCAGACATCAAGTTGTTACCTTTAGATACATTAATGCGTACATACATCTGGAAGGTGAAATGTACAAGAGGAAGACAGGCTGCTCCTGATTCAGGTCTGTGGCGCCTATGTCTCTTTTTTAACATGGTACAAGTGCATGCCATAAAGGTGGTTACCGGGATTGTGTATTGGCAGTGTTGTCGACTGTGAGGAGATAAGATCATATATCATGAATAATTAAGAGTGATTCTCTCGGCATCGGAGAATAAAAAAAAATGCTGGGAGAACAACCTCCTGATTGATATAGAAATCCGAAACATTTTTGGATTAGGAAGTGAGACTTTAGCATGACAATATCTTAATTATATGTTTTTAAATGTTTTATATATTTATACACATGACACCCACTACAAGAGTAGTTGTTTCTCCAGTATTAGGGGTGTCTTTCATAGATTCACATGCCTGAATCATTCCCCGTCGTCGGAGTGGGAGTCCCACTGTATATAAAAAAGTAATAAAATGCCATAAAACATATAGCAAATATCAGAAATACCCAACCAGGAAGTAAAGTAGCACCAGCTACAGTAGAAAAAACCTTCACAATCGTGACTATCCTAGTCATTATGTCTTAGTCCAAACTGCAGCCAATCAGGCGACAGCACCCACCAGAATGTTCTCCCCAGAGGCTCAGGCTCTCGGATTTTCTACCGCACGTCGTGTGAAGGGAGTCTCCCTGAGCTCTGCTCAGTTTTTTCTTCTACACAGTTAGTTTCTTCAAGTTTCACAGATGTCTTCTTCAAAATCCCTGTTCAGGGCCTGTGATTCTTGTGGGAAGCAAAGACTTTTCAAGGAAGATCCCCACAAAAAATGTTTATATTGCCTTTATCCAGACCATAAGGCAAAAGAGTGCAAGATCTGCCGGACCTTCCCCCCTAAGACCATCAGGGATAGAGAAGGACGACTGCTATTGTGGCTTAACAGACTCAAGGACAAGGAGGACCCTTTGTCTGAGGTAGGAAGCTTTGCCTCTGGTTCTTCATTTCTTTCTACTAAGAGGAAGGCTGAAACAGAAGTTTCATCTCCAAGGGCGAAGGTGGCTAAGAAGGCTCAATCCTCTCAGGATACTCCTGGGCCTAGTACTTCGAGTAAGACTCTCCCACCTACTAAAGGGGATAGTACGCCCTCTAAGAAGTCTGGGAAATCTACAGTTCCCAAGAAATCTTCTAAATCTGTGCCTCCTCAGTTGCCACCATTGACAATTTCAACGTCAAAAAGGACTGTGTTTCCTCTCATGTGGCCACGTCTACCACCTGCACTATGACTTTCTCCTCTCCAAAGCCTACTCTTGTCATGTCTTCAGCTTCATCGGGTACACTGGTTCATGTTCAGATCAGGCCTATCTCGTCGTCGACAGTTGTCCCGTCGACGACGGCCAAGGTACCGTCGACGAGTTCCTCGTCTACGACTATGATGTCGACGGTTGGATCCCCGTCGACGAGGAAGTTGGTGCCGTCGACGAAGTCCTCGACGTCGACGGCCTTTCCGTCGACGATGAAATCCTCGTCGACGACGAAGTCCACGTCGACGAAGCCACCGTCGACGACCTCGACGGCGTCCCCGTCGACGATGTTACCGTCGACGACCTCGTCGACGAAGAGATCCTCGTCGACGACGAAAACCACGTCGACGAAGCTACCGTCGACGACCTCGACGACGACCCCGTCGACGACGATACCGTCGACGAGACAACAGTTTCAAAAGCAAACGGAGGTACCATCGACGCCGCCTCTATCAAGCTGCACTACTTTGCAAGTTTGGTCAGCGCAGACAGCAGGGATTCCGTTACCATCACCTGCAACTACAGCTACACTGTTGAAGAAAAGGGCTTCTACTGAGACGATTTCTTCTACGCTAGTAGTGCCAGAGAAACTCTTGGATTCCGATGAGGAAGGATCCTATGAGACTGAAAATTTTGGAGCAGCTAGAAGTCCATCTGACCTCCGAATTAAAGTTCAAGAGGATATAGAGGAAGAGATGGAGGAAACTGCGCCTACGTCACATGCAGACAGGCCTGCTCCTGGCATGCAGATGCCTGACGATTTGTTTCGCAATCTGCAGTATATGCTCAGTGACTATTACAGACGTTTCCCACCTTCAGAGTCTGGTGAATCTTAGGTATCTACACCAAGACCTAGGACAGCGACTCCGCTTACTAAGCAGACGCAACCAGTGGTTTCTGTGACGTTGGAGGAAGGACGTCCAACATTAGCTGCGTCGGAAGTTACAGCTCCTCAGGCAGGGGAGGAAGAGTTCTCAGACCATGACGAACAAGAAGAAGGAGAACTGGACAATGGGTCAGAATCGTCGGAGTATGAGGATTATAATGCAAACACGCCCTCTCCGGCAGAACCTACTACATCTGAGTCACCACCCGTGAACATTGCCTCATTCCATAAGATCATGGATAGAGCAACAAAGAGGTTCATGATAACCATGGAGTCAAAGCAAGAAGACTGCTTCTTGTATGATTTCAAGTCTACACCACAGAAACAGAGTTGGACCATTCCGATTATAGAATTCATCTGGAAGGAAGGACTAAAGATCATGTCCAAGCCAAATTCTTTACCGGCAGTGCTCCCAAGAGTAGATAAGAAATATAGGGCGCCAAATTCTTCTCCAGCGTGCCTTATCGGACAAGCTAAAGCAGACTCTGTGGTAGCGCAGGCAGCGCAAAAGAGATCTTCTAATCCAACATCTCAAGTCTCTGTTCCACCAGACAAGGATGGAAGACGCCTAGATTCTATCGGAAAGAAGGTTTCTACTATTGCAGCTACGACCATTAGGGCCGCAAACTCCCTAGCCTTTTTAGGAAGATACGATAGGCAGATGTGGTCGGACATCTCGCCGTATATGGACAAGCTTCCCGAGCCAGATCGAACTGAGGCGAAGAAGATCCTTCAGGAAGGAGAGTGTGTCTCCTCTGAGATAATTGACGCTGCAGTGGACGTTGCTGCCACTGGATTTCGGGAGCTAGCGGGTGCAGCTGTTCTCAGGAGGCAAGGATGGTTGAAGGCAACATCCTTTCGGCAAGAGGTCCAAACAAGGATTATAGACATGGCATTTGATGGAGAATTCTTATTTGGAAAGCATGTTGATGATGCTCTGGAGGCCATCAAAAAAGATACAGAGACAGCACGTTCGCTGGGTACTCTACAATACCGGAAGTCTTCCTTTCGTGGAGCAAAAGGAAGAGGGAATTTCTCTAATAGTGGAGGTTATAACCAGCAGCGCTCCTATTCTTCCGCCCAGGGAAACCAAAGATTCCAGCCATATCGGCAGCAAACATATGGACAGAGGAAAGGAAATTTCTCTCAACCTCGACGAAAATCTAATTATCGAGGAAGAGACAATAAGAAATGAGGTACGCATCCTGCCACCACTTTCTGCCAACCCGAACCAAATTGGAGGAAAAATATCCCAAAATTACTTAAATTGGTCCAAAATTACCACAGACAAATGGGTTCTGGATGTGGTAGCCAGAGGTCACATTTTGGAATTCGTAAAAACTCCCCCAAATTGCCCCCCAAAAGGACCACCTCCAGCGCACCTCAAGGAGCTGTTCACCCAGATCAACACCATGATTCGGAAGGGAGCAATAGAAAGGGTACCTCATCATCAGAAAGGAAAAGGCTTCTACTCAAGATTTTTCCTTATTCGCAAGAAGTCGGGAGAATGGCGTCCCATCCTCGACCTGCGTGCCCTAAACAAATTCCTAAAAAAGCTGACATTCAGGATGCTAACACTTCAAGAAATCCTCCAATTTCTTTCGGCGGGAGAGTTTATGGCAACACTCGACCTTCAGGATGCATACTTCCACGTACCGATTTTTTTCAGGCATCGGAAGTTTCTGAGGTTCAGAGTGGCTGGCAGGGACTTCCAGTTCAAAGTTCTTACATTTGGACTGCGTTCAGCCCCCAGAGTGTTTACGAAGATACTGGCCCCGGTGGCTGCCCATCTTCGGTTGCAATCGATACAGATATATGCATATCTGGACGATTGCCTTATCAAGGCCAGTTCCTTCGACATGGCGCAAGATCACATTCAAACAACTCTGTCACTGATGCAAAGCCTGGGTTTCTCAGTAAACTTCGAAAAGTCACACCTCACGCCAGCAACAAGAAAGACTTTCTTGGGAGCGACACTGGACACCAAGCTCGCCCAAGTATTCATCTCAAGGGAAAGACAGGAAAAGATTCAACGCTTGGCTGCGGCACTGTTATTAAAAAAGTGTGTTTCAGTGCGCATGTTCAAGTCCTTCATCGGGATGATTTCTTCCTGCATTCTTCTCACCCCCAACTGTCGTCTTCGGATGAGGCCCTTGCAAGAAGAGCTCAGTCGCCAGTGGATTCAGGTATCGGGATCCTTCGAGGATATCATCCAAATTACGCCTCGAATGCGAGAAGCGATACAATGGTGGACCCACCGATCCAACATACAAGTGGGATGCTCTTTCCTCACGGAAGTGCCCAGGTTCATAGTAACGACCGACGCTTCAATGACAGGCTGGGGTGCACACCTCCAAGGTATGACGGTCAGCGGGAAATGGAACCAGATCCAAATGAGATGGCACATAAACAGGCTAGAGTTGCACGCCATATTTCTAGCCCTGAAGTCCTTTCAAGCGACTCTAGAAGGTGCCACAGTTTTAATTCGGACAGACAACACCACCTGCATGCATTATCTGAACAAGCAGGGCGGCACAAGATCAGCCCGGTTGTCGCAACAAGCACAAGAGATCTGGAGTTGGGCCCTGACTCACAATATCCATCTGTCAGCGGTCCATGTTCCGGGAATCGCAAATGTGTTAGCGGACTCTCTCAGCAGGTCCACGGGCTGCACTCACGAGTGGGAACTACATCTACCATCTCTAAACCGCATCTTTCAGATATGGGGGCATCCGGATTTGGACTTGTTTGCGACATACCAGAACCGGAAATGCCCATACTTTGCAAGCTGGGTTCCCCACAAGGACTCGTGCGGGGATGCCCTTTCGCTGAATTGGAATCAAATATTCGCATACGCTTTTCCACCGATACCTCTGATCCCGAAAGTCATCAGGAAGATGAAGAAGCAGCCATGCCGGTTGATACTGATTGCTCCACGATGGCCCAGGCAATACTGGTTCACCGAGCTACTCCTTCTCTCGGAATGCAACCCTATCCAACTTCCACGCATTCCGAATCTTCTCTCCACCCAGCAGGGCAGAGTGTACCATCCGGACCCGAACTCGCTGAAATTGTCAGCTTGGCTCCTCTGCACATGGAATTTGCACACCTAAACATTCCACAAGATTGCCAGGAGGTGCTGGCGAAGGCCAGAGCTCCATCCACGATCAAAACCTACAAACTTAAGTGGAAGCGTTTCTGTGCATGGTGCCAATCTAATGGTCTACATCCCATTCATGCAAAACCGGAGCAAATCCTTCCTTTCTTTTTGCATTTGGCCAGATTGGGTTTGGCACATTCTACTCTTCCTAGCTGCCATTTCTAGATTTCTTCAAGATGGATCAAATTCTTTGTTTTCTGTACGGATCATACAACAATTTTTCAAGGGATTGTTTCGTATGTTTCCGCCTGTCCGGAAACCTCCTCCTGCATAGCATCTGAATGTCGTACTAACTCAGCTCATGTGTCACCCTTTCGAGCCGATCCATAAGGTGGACCTGAAATTTCTGACATGGAAAGTATCTTTGTTACTGGCCTTAACATCTGCTAGAAGGGTTAGCGATATTCAGGCATTTACATCTAAAGCGCCTTTCATCCAATTCACCACGGACTCAGTAGTGCTGCGGACTAATCCAACGTACATGCCTAAAGTGCCTTTGGATTTTCATCTGAATGAGCCGGTTGTCCTAAAAACATTCTTTCCAACCCCACAGTCTCCAGCTGAAAGAGCACTACATTCGTTAGACATTAGAAGATGTCTTAAGTTTTACTTATCAAGAACTTCGGCCATCCGCAGGACAGATCAACTGTTTGTGGCTTATGGACGACAGCGCCAGGGCTGTGCAGTTTCGAAGCAGACCATTGCTAGATGGGTCTCCTCTACTATTGGACTTTGTCATCAGCAGGCCGGTAGACCCTTACAGGCCTTGCCAAGAGCACATTCTACAAGGGCGGTTAGCCCTTCCACTGCCCTTTTTGCTGGTGTGCCTCTTCAACAGATCTGCAGAGCTGCTACTTGGTCCAGCAGACACACCTTTACTAGACACTACTGTCTAGATTCAGCAGACGACGCAGATGCTTCGGTTGGGAGAGCAGTGCTGCGCAATCTTTTCAAATAAGGTGAGCCTCTGTTTCCACCTCCTCCTCTATGCTCTTTAGACGTTATTCCAGATGTTGATGATTACTATTATACATGTACACTGTATATACGTATATATAGGTTAGCTGACCTTAAACAACAAGGCCTACAAAAGGGCGGGCTCAAGTCTACGGTGTGCTGCACTACTTGTGAAGGCTGGAGGCGCTGACGACGGCATATCAACAGCCAGAAATGCATCCGCCACAAACACTGAATAAAAGCCTTCAACTGTTTCCCTGGGGTCCTGCTTCTTCCTTTCGGCTAGAAGATCACCGCACATATTCACGCGTCAGCCAGAGACGCCTTCCAGGACCTCCGCTTCATTTTGGACTTGGACTTTACTGGCAGAACTGTTCCAGTTCCCCGTTTGTCTTCAAAGGTATTTGAAAAGTCCGCAGCCCGCCACAGAACCCGGGACGAACATTAACAGTAGCGAGGTATTCCACCTCGCGCTGGGCAGCAGTCCCTGTTACTCTACCCCCGGCACCTGAGGCTGAAGCGTCACTGGGGAACAGAGGAGGCCTCGTTCAGGATTTTCCAGCTGACACAACAAGGCGTGTTGAACACATTGTGGCTTCCCGCACCTGCAAGCTGGATGGTGTTAATATTTACATCATAACCCCCCGCAGCAACTTTCCCGGTGTCCTGTACATGAAGGATTCTGGGATGTGTAGTTTCCCTTCAGACGGACTGCTACACAGGTGTGCTGCGTGGATCACCAGGGGGTGGAGCTGACCTTAAACAACAAGGCCTACAAAAGGGCGGGCTCAAGTCTACGGTGTGCTGCACTACTTGTGAAGGCTGGAGGCGCTGACGACGGCATATCAACAGCCAGAAATGCATCCGCCACAAACACTGAATAAAAGCCTTCAACTGTTTCCCTGGGGTCCTGCTTCTTCCTTTCGGCTAGAAGATCACCGCACATATTCACGCGTCAGCCAGAGACGCCTACCAGGACCTCCGCTTCATTTTGGACTTGGACTTTACTGGCAGAACTGTTCCAGTTCCCCGTTTGTCTTCAAAGGTATTTGAAAAGTCCGCAGCCCGCCACAGAACCCGGGACGAACATTAACAGTAGCGAGGTATTCCACCTCGCGCTGGGCAGCAGTCCCTGTTACTCTACCCCCGGCACCTGAGGCTGAAGCGTCACTGGGGAACAGAGGAGGCCTCGTTCAGGATTTTCCAGCTGACACAACAAGGCGTGTTGGACACATTGTGGCTTCCGGCACCTGCAAGCTGGATGGTGTTAATATTTACATCATAACCCCCCCGCAGCAACTTTCCCGGTGTCCTGTACATGAAGGATTCTGGGATGTGTAGTTTCCCTTCAGACGGACTGCTACACAGGTGTGCTGCGTGGATCACCAGGGGGTGGAGCTGACCTTAAACAACAAGGCCTACAAAAGGGCGGGCTCAAGTCTACGGTGTGCTGCACTACTTGTGAAGGCTGGAGGCGCTGACGACGGCATATCAACAGCCAGAAATGCATCCGCCACAAACACTGAATAAAAGCCTTCAACTGTTTCCCTGGGGTCCTGCTTCTTCCTTTCGGCTAGAAGATCACCGCACATATATATATATATATATATATATATATATATATATATATATATATATATATATATATATATATATATATATATATATATATATATATATATATATATTTGATTCTCTGACGTCTATGAGTGTTATGCTAGGAGTACTGCTTACTATTCTGATTCAGGCATGTGAATCTATGAAAGACACCCCTAATACTGGAGAAGAACAATAGTTACTTACCTGTAAACAGGTGGTTCTCCAGTATTGGTGTCTTTCATAGATTCACATGCAACCGCCCGCCTCCCCCCAGAGACTCACTCAGGCATTATGGGGTTTCACTCCTGTGCGAGAAAATCTGAGAGCCTGAGCCTCTGGGGAGAACAATCTGGTGGGTGCTGTCGCCTGATTGGCTGCAGTTTGGACTAAGACATAATAACTAGGATAGTCACGATTGTGAAGGTTTTTTCTACTGTAGCTGGTGCTACTTTACTTCCTGGTTGGGTATTTCTGATATTTGCTATATGTTTTATGGCATTTTATTACTTTTTTATATATCGTGGGACTCCCACTCCGACGACGGGGAATGATTCAGGCATGTGAATCTATGAAAGACACCAATACTGGAGAACCACCTGTTTACATGTAAGTAACTATTGTTCTTCTAGGTACCAATGATAAATGAAAAGCTTTAGTTCCAATGACTACTTGCTTATTGAGCTCCTAAACATAAATAAAGGATAGGATTTGATAGCCTACGTAAAACTCGTAAAGGAGAGCTTGACTTTCAGCTCAAATGGCCAGACTTTCCATTCTTTTGGCCCAAAAACTGTAAAATGGTACAGGCGAGTGTTCAGAATGAACAGAAGTCCGGGATTGGATCTTCCAATGGTCTGGCGTGGTTACAGATATTGATTTTCCCCCTCAGAATGTTGAGGCAATTAGTTTCATCCTGTGATGTTCTTGTTGATGTAAGGAATGGACTGTTCCAGCTGTCTGAGGCGGATACAACTTGATGTGACCATGTCACCAATGTGCACATCAAGACTCATTTCTGCTTCCATGTTTTCTTCCCTGTTTGGCAAAGGGTGTAGGGAGACAAAGGGAGTTGGGGTCTGTAGGAGAATCATAGTGGCTTTTCTTTCCATGTTAGTGCCCTATAGGAGCACTTCATTCTTGTTTCTTAGTTCTTGGGACTACTATGTTTCATCCATCATGCCCATTCTTAAAATTTGGATTTCAAGGTCATTGTGTGCTCCATTGATACCCGTACAAACTTGAGAACCATCTGTGTAAGGTTGCTACTAGACATCTTATGCCTGAAGGAGCCTGAAGAACGGCATCATGAAACCATTATATATGCATGTGAGAGAGGAGACCCCTAGGACTGCCGGACTGAGGTGAGGTGGGTAATAGGACTGGGACAGATAGATGTCCTGAAGAAGACCGGGGTGACCAGCTCATTATTGGCACAGTAAGGCGGTCGAAACATGTTGGCACAAGCAGTTTAAGGAGGGGTGTTGTGAGAACTTAATATTCTCTTCAAACACTGCCCATCCTTCACTATTTTAAACCTGGTCGTAGAACCGATAATTAAAGTTTCAAAGGGTATCCACGAGCCAGTTTTAAAGCACTTTCTCATGCTGCACTTTATTCTATCACGATACCCAGTCACAGGGTGATATTCACTGTGTTATCACTGTTTTGGCACATTTGTTTTTTTTGGGGGTGCGCTTCTTGGTTTGTCTTGTTTTGTTTTCCCCCTTCCCTATGCTCTGTCCTGGGCGTGGCTACGCCAGGTCGTTTTGTAAGCAGACCCGATGATGAAGCATGTCACACACATTTGTGTAAGTGAGGGCAGTTTTCAAAACATATTAGTTTTGCCACTCTTGTGTCTTTCCTGTGTTTTTGTTCTCCCTACCCCTCTATGTGTTTGCATATTGTTCTAGGGGGTATGGGGTAGTGGAGACCTTTTTTTGACCCTCTCCCCTCTTAGGTGAGTTATGACCCCTAGGAGATGCCACGGTGCTTGGATTGGAGCACGTGAAACATAGAATGCATGAGTGTACGTGTACGCAATCTGATGTGATGAGTGAGTGATAGTATGTAGGTGTGTATATGGAGCCAGCGTCACTTCGTGAATTTGGGTAACAGTGGGAGATTGGGTTAATTGCCTGATAGATATATTTAGCATTGCTTTGAAATATAAAATGCCCTGCCCTTGCCGTGTTCCTCCCTATTGGTCATGTGAGCTCTTTAAATATATTGTTATGCAGGTATCCCATTAAACCCAGACAATATTCCAGCTTCGCTAAGTCAGAGTTTGTTTTATTTTTCCTCTGAGATATTCACTTTAGGACATATCTTTGTATCATCAGGAGCAGATTTATCTTAGCCACCAGCTCTTCTGCAATGTACGAATGAATTAAAGCACACTGGGCCTTAGAATGTTATTATTCACATCTCACACCACCTTCCTTACACACCAGCGCTTTCTTCTCAGAAACTACTCTGCCAGTTCCCCAATCTGGCTCGCTTGGCTTGTCAACAAGTTTATGTATAGAATGACATTGGCGACTTCAGCATGTCTTATTCAACCCCATCAATCATTCAGCCTCAAAATATATCTCTGGCCATACATTAAATTATTTCAATTAGACTTGTCTGGTATTGGATGGATTTGGCCAAGAACTGCTCGCCAAGGCTTCTCATCAATAGCCAATCACTGTGTCTGTCACTGCAAGCCACCACAGGTAATGATGGCTGTCTGCCGGACTGGCTAGACACAACACATCTGCTGACATCACATAACCTCTGAAAGTACAGAATAAGAATGTGGGTAGGCCAGAGGTGGGCCTGGCAGGCCACCATACAATCAAACACTCAGAACATGAGTATTGTTTCATTACTGAAACACCGTCGTTTTTCTATTTTTATGTCTCTTCCATACGTAACAGATAAAATGTGTATGATGATGCATCGGTTTTGATATTCTGACTTCGTAAAAAAGATGTTAACAGATCATGATTATTTCTGGAAGTAACCAGTAGACTCTTAAGGACTTTTGAATTGAAATAGGAAGTAGAAGAAAACGTTCAGGGAGGCGGATCATTTGAAAAAGTGTAGAGCTCATCAGATGAGAGTAAGTGGTTCTAGAAGATGGAGCAGCAGTAGACGGGGAAGAGTCATTTCCAAGAAGTTAGAAGGTTCACAAGGCTAGGAAGAGAGTGAGGGTGTCAGGTAATGTATGTTGTACCAGGCCACAAGTTGCTTGTGTGAATTAGCTGCGTGTCTGTTTTAAACCTGTAGGTGGCAGTCTTGGTACACATGTGGAAAGGCATTCACCCACAAGTAGGGTTGCCTCCTTACCAATAGGCTATTTGTTGTTCTAAGAATCTGCAAAGGCCCGGACATGATACTAAATAGGACTATAAACAAATTTGAATGTTTTTATTTGTAACACGACTTTTGTGCCTTCGTGTACTCCTCATAAGTGCTGCACCAGTCCAACGGCCAACGGCACCACTACCTCGGGAGTGCTGCCGTCGGCCGTTGGACGTTCCAACTGCACCTGCGCAATGGAACGTTCAGCACTGAAGCTGGACGTTCCATAGCTGCAGTGGCGTCACTAGGGGGGTGCGGGGGGTGCGGACCGCACCGGGTGACACCCTCACATGGGGGTGACACCATCTGGATGCGCCCCCCGCCCCCCCAGCAGGCCTCTGTACATGGCACCCCCTGCACCGCACCCGAAGGCCTCGGAGAGACTCGATCCGCTTTAAAAACAAAAGCGAACCGAGATATTTTCTCACCTATTCGAATTAAAATGTTCTCATTAGATAAAGTTTGAAAAGTGTAGTAATGAGGGGCCCCCGCCATTTATATGGAAAAAGACACAGTGCTAAAGAGGGAGGGGGGGCGGGGAGGGGGGGGGTATTAACCGCTTGGAAATTAGCTTTTACTTTAGCTGTTACATATCGTAACATTCTCACGTCTACAAACTCGCTGGTGCCTTGTACACAGATTTCTTTTTGCATCTTGAAAAGCTTTAAAAGAGAAACCACATGAAAGCGGCAGAGAGTGGGTTTAATGTGCGAGAGAGAGGGAGCTAGAGGGGGTAAGAAGACAGAGAGAGAGAGTTAGAGTGAGAAAGACAGAGAGAGAGAGGGAGCTAGAGTGAGAAAAACAGAGAGAGAGGGAGCTAGAGTGAGCAAGACAGAGAGAGAGGGAGCTAGAGGGAGTACGACAGAGAGAGGGAGACAGAG
Source organism: Lissotriton vulgaris (assembly GCF_964263255.1). Taxonomy (NCBI): domain Eukaryota; kingdom Metazoa; phylum Chordata; class Amphibia; order Caudata; family Salamandridae; genus Lissotriton; species Lissotriton vulgaris. Next base: position 98,834,033 of record NC_141697.1, read on the forward strand.
GTAGCTAGAGGAAGTAAGACAGAGAGAGAGAGGGAGCTAGACAGAGAGAGGGAGCTAGAGGGAGTATGATAGAGAGAGAGGGAGCTAGAGGGAGCAAGATAGAGAGAGAGGGAGCAAGACAGAGAGAGAGGGAGCTAGAGGGAATAAGAGAGATGGAGGTAGAGGGAGCAAGACAGAGAGAGAGGGCGCTAGAGGGAGTAAGATAGAGAGAGAGGGAGCTAGAGGGAGTAAGACAGAGAGAGAGGGAGACAGAGGGAGCTAGAGGGAGTAAGACAGAGAGAGAGAGAGGGAGCTAGACCGAGACAGAGGGAGCTAGAGGGAGTAAGACAAAGAGAGAGGGAGCTCGAGGGAGCTAGACAGAGAGAGGGAGCTAGAGGGAGTAAGACAGAGAGAGAGGGAGCTAGAGGAAGCTAGACAGAGAGGGGGAGCTAGAGGGAGTAAGACAGAGAGAGAGGGAGTCAGAGGGGGCTAGAGGGAGCAAGACAGAGAGAGGGAGCAAGACAGAGAGAGGGAGCTAGACAGAGAGAGGGAGCTAGAGGGAGTAAGAGAGAGAGAGACGGAGCGAAAGGGAGTAAGACAGAGAGAGAGGGACCTAGAGGGAGTAAGAGAGAGAGAGGGAGCTAGAGGGTGGAAGACAGAGCAAGGAGCTAGAGGGAGTACTACAGAGAGAGAGGGAGCTAGAGGGAGTAAGACAGAGAGAGAGGGAGCTAGAGGGAGTAAGACCGAGAGAGAGGGAGACAGAGGGAGCTAGAGGGAGCAAGAGAGAGGGAGCTAGAGGAAGCTAGACAGAGAGAGGGAGCTAGAGGGAGTAAGACAGAGAGAGAGGGAGCTAGAGAGAATAAGACAGCGAGAGAGGGAGCTAGACAGAGAGAGGGAGCTAGAGGGAGTAAGATAGAGAGAGAGGGAGCTACAGGGAGCTAGAGCGAGCAAGACAGAGAGAGAGGGAGCTAGAGGGAGAGAGAGAGAGACGGGGAGCTAGAGGGAGCAAGACAGAGAGAGGGAGCTAGAGGGACCAAACCGGAGAGAGAGGGAGCTAGAGGGAGTAAGACAGAGAGAGAGAGAGCTAGGTGGAGCAAGACAGATGGAGAGGGAGCTAGAGGGAGCAAGACAGAGAGGGAGCTAGAGGGAGTAAGAGAGAGGGAGTTAGAGGGAATAAGACAGAGAGAGAGGGAGCTATAGGGAGCAAGAAAGAGGGGGCTAGAGGGAGTAAGACAGAGAGAGAGGAAGCTAGAGGGAGTAAGGCAGAGAGAGGGAGCTAGAGGGAGCAAGACAGAGAGAGAGGGAGCTAGTGGGAGTAAGAGAGAGAGAGGGAGCTAAAGGGAGTAAGAGAGAGAGCGGGAGCTAGAGGGAGTAAGAGAGAGAGTGGGAGCTAGAGAGAGTAAGACAGAGAGAGGGAGCTAGAGGGAGTAAGACAGAGAGAGAGAGGGAGCAAGAGGGAGTAAGACAGAGAGAGAGGGAGCTAGAAGGAGTAAGAGAGGGAGAGAGGGAGCTAGAGGGAGCAAGTCAGAGAGAGGGAGCTAGAGGGAGTAAGACAGAGAGAGAGGGAGCTAGAGGGCGTAAGGCAGAGAGGGAGGGAGCTAGAGGGAGTAAGACAGAGAGAGAGGGAGCTAGAGGGAGTAAGACAGAGAGAGGGAGCTATACAGAAAGAGGGAGCTAGAGGGAGTAAGACAGTACCTAGCACCGTACATTTCCGACAGAGGTAGTCCATGCGGTAAGTCGTGAGGGGGTGACACCATGAGTTACCCGCACCGGGTGACACCAACCCCAGTGACGCCACTGCATAGCTGCTAAGGTGCTACTGTTAGACAGCAGTCGTTCACAAGGCTCTACAACAGTTTACAAGTGCTTGCTATTTATATTTGCTATTTGATGTATGTACAGATAAGGGCAAAAAATACCGGCTTTAGGTGACTTTGCTTTTTTTTGCACCAGCTGATACATTAAAATACTGGTGGTGCCCGTAGAAAATCTGACAGGTGCAACACTACTCCCACGAGAGGGAGGGAGCAGGCGCCTGGCTTGGTTAGTCTTGGTGGGAGGGCGCATATGGGGTGATTGGGACTGAACAGGTGTTAAGAGGGTTTGGCCTGAGAGTGCTCTGGAAGTTTCTGTTGTTCTTTTCAGAGCCTTATAAGAGATGCCCCTGGAACTGCTGTATGCTCCAGAGAGTGCTACCCTGGGGACCACAACTGGGTGAGACTGCATGGTGGGAATACACCAGTGAGCACCAGGTATTTGTAAGCTGTTGTTGGTCAAACTCCGGGGAGTTCCAGCCTTTTAGATTTCCAGATATGTCAAAATGTCACCTAGAGCGCAATGTTCCAGTGATGGGGTTTTCTTATATAAAAACTTTTCAGGAGTTAGTTCAGTTGGGCCAAGGTAAGTTAACCAGGACTACAACTCCCAGAATGCATTATGTTCTCAAACAAAATCCCACAACAGAAGCACTGCGTCCTTGGAACTGTGGCAATCCTAAACCTTAATGGCTACATGTTAGAGAGTTGGCCAGGGCGTAGCTTCAGAGGGATGTTTGGGGCTTAGTATCCCCCAAATAAATGCATTTTTGGCGTTGTCACTGGGAGTACCTGAGTCACGTCTTCTATGTCTGTGTTGTTTTTTTTTAGTTGTCCTGAGTTCATTAAGAGGGTGACAACTTGTTCACTTTTTGGATGAGGAACTTTATGGAGAGGTGTGGCTCACTGGTTAGAGGCGGCAGACCCGAGAGCAGAGAACGGCCCGGGACCAGGGTTCGATTCCCGACGCGGCAGGGTCTTGAACCAGGGTCAGCAGACTGATAATTCTCGCATCGGTGCCTACTCCGACCAGGGATCACACTCGGCAACTCTGGGCATTAGCTTGCCTCATCTCCACAACGGCCCCACACAAACGCCGGGGATGCCTGGTTTGACCTTGGAGAACCCCAGGAGGGACTATCTCACAGGGAAAGCCAGGACGGGTTCCCCAGCGGTCTATAGCGCTACGAGGCCTGTGGGTAGCAGTGCGCTTTACAAGACACAACAATTTACAATTATACATAGTGACTGGTTCACCAAAGAAGTAGTAAACCTGGTCAGATATAATTGAATGGGTGCAAATATACAACTTTTTAGAATTCACATACGTTGGCAGTAGTAGTCTTAGAAAGTTGTGCCAGTGCCAATCTCAGGTTTTCAGGCCTACTACTGGCAATCAAATGCACAAAAGGTTATAGGACAAAAGCTTGCAAATAGTCTAACTACTGGCAATCACTCGAGGTAGCATTCCAATCTATCATTTTTCACCCAGTGGGCCATTCCAGACAGAAGGCCTCATTTAGCGTTTGGCAGATGAAGTAAAGGCAGACAAGGTGGTGGAAACTCATATATCAGTCACCCTGCCTTTACTCCGCTTGCCAAATTTAGAGATGTCAGCCGGCCTCACGACAGGACTATACATTGCCAGGAACCACCATCAAGGCAGTTCCTGTCAGAGTAGGAACAGTTTGATGGGTGGCTCAATTAAACAGGAGCTACAGAAAATGTTAAAAAGGGCACTGACCGTCTACTCAAGCATGCTGGATGATCAGATGGCTTACCGTCATTGGCTCCTACTCCATCTGGCTGCCGGAGGAAGTTTTGCACCGACTGAGTAAATTTGACTCAGTTGGAGCAAAACCTGCGGTCTGACTGACTCAAAATCTGGTAGGCAGACCTGGACTTTGCCCAGATAGGGTAGTCCATTGTCGCTGTGAGGGAGTTCGGGTGACAGAGTACCCTGTCTGCCAAACTCTAAATTAGCCCCAGAGGCTCCCCTAATGGAAATCAGAAGTGACCCTGCTCCTTACGGGAACAGTCAATCCTGCACCTTAGTCATTCCACCCATTCGCACAGTGGACCACTTTTTTTTAGTTTGGGAAATTTAAAATTTACCCCCCTACACCCCAAATTTCATTGACTAAGCTACGCCCCTAAATGTTGGGATGGAGGGCAGTGAGCAGCATGTCTTAGCTACTACAATACAGCTCCAAGCCTGTCGGTGGGTTAGAATACCCAGGGCAGTGGGTAATGACCCCACTGAGAACAGCATAAAGCTAGCCAGTTCATTAAGGACAGTAGAGCCCATATTTAAATGTCACTCCCTATGAGCAGAGCTCTTCATTTACCTAGCTCCTTCCATGCATAGCTGATCCGGCCCAGATATTTTATTTGAACTCTGGGACTTGGACTCCCTGGCCCTTATTTATGAGGCCTTGCGTCAGTTTTGCGCCGCCGGTGCGTCACTTTTTGTGACGCACCAGCAGCGTAAAATATGCGCCTTGTTGCGCCATATTTAAAAAGTGACGCATCTAGGTAGATGCGTCACTTTTTAAACCCCTGCGCCACATTATACCTGCGTCAGGTATAATGTATGCAGAGGGGGCGTTCCCCCGCAAAAAGCCTCGTAATAGTGAGGCAGTGAAATCTATGAGATTTCACTGCGTCACTTTTAGGATGCCGTTGCGTAAAAATCTTGCGCCTGCCTCACAGCAGGCGTAAGACTGACGCAAGCCCTTTCACATGGGGGCTTTCCCCATGTGAAAGGACGCATTGCTGGAGTTGCGTCACTTTTGTGACACACTCCAGCAATGCGTCACTTTTGCGCTTACAGATACGTCAGAAATACTGACATATCTGTAAGTCCTTGCGACATGATGCGTCATACATTAAATATGACGCATCATTGGTGTCGCAAGGAGTGCGCAGTGAAAAGTGACGCATCGCTGTTTTCGCGCAGCGATGCATCATTTCTCATAAATGAGGCCCCCAGTTTATGGCGATTTAACCAAAACCATGAATTTTAATGTGCAATGACAAAACACTGGACTGGATCAACAATCCAGGCTTGGAAATGGAAATCTTGAGAGCTCTGTGTAATAATTGAGGAGGAGGTCTCTTTGTTTAACCCCGTACTCAGGTCCTGGTGTTAATGTTGTGCCTCTGAGGTATTGCCTGATGATCTAGTTTCATATGATGACGTTGCTTCTCAGGAGCAAGGAGTTCTGATCTTGTCTGAAATGCAGGGAGACCCCCCTCACTTGCACAGGGGACAGTGGGGCATATGTCCAATCCCCTATCGCCACCGGAACGTCACTTTTTGTGCCGCACCGGTGGCATAGCAGCAGTCCCCATAGTTACAAGGTGGAGCTAAGCCACATGATGTGGCTTAACGCAACCTTGTAAATATGCCCCCTTCCACCGCAGTCCTCTAAGGCAAAGGGGCATGCAGTGTGTGTTGCGGTAGGCGTTCCACCACAACACCCATTGCTTTTTGGCACTGCCCCATATTTACAAGGAAGGGGCAGCGCCAAAAACTAAGGCCAGGGAATACCTAGTCTTAAAATGGTGATACGAGGAGAAATTATTAACTTCTCCTTGTTTTTTGCTCTTGCAGCACACATAGAAAGAGCAAATCGTCATTATTGGTTGTTTATGTGCAGGAAGATGCCTCTTCCTGCACATAAACAATTGCCCTTTGTTAGAAATAGGGGACTCTAGTTGGCACAGGTAGGTACCTTTGTCCAAGTCAGGACTCTTCTTCCTAGTCAGGGTAAGAGGATACACTCCTAAAATCACCCCTGCTCACCCCCTTGGTAGCTTGCCACAAGCAGACAGGCTTATCTCAGAGGCAGTGTGTAAAGCATTTGTGTATGCATACAGTAATACAGTGAAAACACTTCAAATGAACACCACAGCAGTTTAGAAAAATAAGCAAAACTTTATCTAAACCAACAAGACAAAATACGACAAAAATCCAACACACAAATCTGTAAAAATAGTTACTTTGCAAGATAACCTTTAAATTGCATAAATAGCTGAAAAACACAATTCTTCCAAGTCAGTAGCTCTGTCCAGGGCTACCTTGATGCTGAAACCAACAGAGTCTAACAATTCCAGCTGACCGCGTCAGTGCGGAGTCAGCTAAAGCAGACTCGAAAAGTACCTTTACTCATTTAAGCCAACACAATGGTACGAGCCGGTCAGGGGCAACCGTCCTAGTTGCTTTACAAACCAATGCAAATCGGTGCGGGGTGCGGTGCCCTCATGATGCAGTGCAGGCAGCGGCTCGTTGACGATCGGCCAGATGGCGACGGTGAGCCCAAAGCTTACAGTGCAGGATGAGGTGGTGCTCGATGCGTTGCTGGCAAGTTGCGCTGCTTGCGACGGAGCTGGTCGATGTACCGGTTCGCCATTGACAGTGTTGGTGACGTCCAGGCAGGGTGAAGAGAGACGATGCGGAATGCCGTGCCCACAGGACGCAGTGCAAGCAACGGCTCGGTGACAATCATCAAGACGGCGTCGGTGAGACCAAGGACGTGGTGCGAATCGCATTGGAGCCTTCTGCAGGGCCTTCAAGACATGGAATCCTGCGACGGACTCAGTGACAGAGTCGGTTGCCCTTGTCTTCTGCGGCGACTGAAACCAGTGGTTGCAAAGACGGTGCGATGGTGAGGTCTTTGCTGTTCCTGAGATCTCTTGAACAGGGGGCAAGCTCCACTTCCAAGCCCTTGGAGACACTTCTCGATTGATTGATTAGCTTTATTCGATTTCAGAATAAGAATCATAAAAGCAACAACAATACATAAATATACACCAGTACATTTCATTTCATAAAAAATAACATCTGTTAAAATGGGATTAAATCGATAGAATAAGTCAGCTAATCATTGAAGAGCGAGATAGTAGATCAAATTGATCAAACGTGGAAATGATGCGACCACTCGATACAAGACCACTTCTGCCCATCAGGTGGTTGCTCTGTGCTTTTTGACATTGTGACGGGACATATAATGTTCTAGGGTAGAATTCACTTAGGCTCCGGATAGATATAGGACCATCTCCTATTTGTGGCTGCCAAGATTGGAGATATGGGACGACATATTTATTCCTGAATTTTACAAGTACCAAATCGCCCGCAATATCTTTTGGAAGAGGTCCTAGCCAGCCCACCCTTCTAACACTTAGTATGGTGCCATCGATGTTGGATGGCAGAGGTCTATTTTTGGTTAGCCAGAACACAACCTTGTTTAATAAGTCCTGATGTCCTTCATGTTTCCCTTTAATAAGTTCTGGTACTCCCGAGAGGACGCACCCAATAGGAGCGGCATCTGGTGGCAAATGTAGATGGTTAGTTTTAAGTGACATGTTGTCACGATTAACCGCTGTTCCCTTATGTGATGTTGTTTCTTTGTTCGGCCCTACTCTAGGGTAAGAACTCCGTACTATTATGGCAGCCTTAGGAGGATTTAAAGTATTCAAATGTGAGGTTACTAGTTGATTATGGGTGGTCTTACTTTGTGTGGTGGTTTTAGGCATTTCTGTGGAGGCTGGACGCGGTGGTTGAGAGGGTCCTGCCAAAGTTTTAACAAGTAACGAGTTGGCCTTAATAGCTTCCTCGACACCCATGAGCCTATCCCCTAAGCTAGTCATTTTATCAATCAGCGGTGAAATTATTGACTTCATCATGCTTTCGATCGAGGCCAATAAAGAAGCATGGATAGGTGCTTTCGAGGTGGCAGTACTGAGAGTGTTGGGCAGTGGGAGATTTGGGTGTAATTTTTGTTGCCTAGCCTGACTCCCCATTTGTTTGACCCCATCTCTCTTCCTTTTAGCAGAAAAGACCTGAGGGGACACTACAGATTGCGAGATTTCTTTTGGTCGTGTTATAAGCGGAGTACCCTGTATGTTTTGAGTTAGTTGGAGTTGACTGCTGGACCGAGGACTAGTCGTTGCAATTGCGCAAATAGGAGCACTGATTTGCACATTTCCTGAATCCACAGGAGCGTACGTGGATTTACACAATTTGTTTAGTTCCTCCAGTAATGATATATCTGGAGCTGCATCGGCAGTCTGTGAAAGAGAACACATACTGGGAGAACTATCCATGGCTGAGGATCGTTCTATTCTCTCCAGTTCACTGGCAATGGGGAGCGTTGCCCTCTTTATATAGTGCTCAATCGTTCCCCTAAGCAAGTCACTCTGGGAGGAAATATTTCTGGTACCCCCCTTGGAGGTCATAGCGTAATCAGCATCAACTACTAGATAATAGTTCAACAGTTCCACCATGGTGACGCTTGTGAAGGACCTGTAAGAAACTGGGGATTGTCAATGGGTATCTGTACCTTTTGCCTTTTTCTTCCTTTCTTTCTTAGTTCAGTACCTAGGCGGGTGCCCCCGTCCCGGCCTCCTCTGGCCTCTGATGGCCGCAGATGGCCCCGCCCTTGTGCCGGGCTTCTCCGGGCACCCACCCGCGCGCGTCCCGCGGAGCGGGAGGTGTTCCGCGTTCTTGAAGCGCCTGCAGGCGCAGCGGTAGCGTCACGAGCGCGCCAGGCCCCGGGGCTGCTGGGTGGTGTAGTTCACAGTGCCCGGAAAGTCCAGGAGCGTCCCTGTAGGAGCGTCGCGTTTGCCGTTTCCCTCACAGCTGGTGGAGTGAAGGAGTCGCTTGGCCATTCCCCTCACGGCTTCCCCACCACTGCAGGTAGGTTGGATTATGCCCCCAGAACACGCTCGGTGCTCCACGTTCTTGAAGCGCCTGCAGGCGCAGCGGTAGCGGAACGAGCGCGCCAGGTCCCAGGGCTGCTGGGTGGTGTAGTTCACAGTGCCCGGAAAGTCCAGGAGCGTCCCTGTAGGAGCGCCGCGTTTGCCGTTTCCCTCACGGCCGGTGGAGTGAAGGAGTCGCTTGGCCGTTCCCCTCACGGCTTCCCCACCACTGCAGGTAGGTTGGATTATGCCCCCAGAACACGCTCGGTGCTCCGCGTTCTTGAAGCGCCTGCAGGCGCAGCGGTAGCGTCACGAGCGCGCCAGGTCCCGGGGCTGCTGGGTGGTGTAGTTCACAGTGCCCGGAAAGTCCAGGAGCGTCCCTATAGGAGCGTCGCGTTTGCCGTTTCCCTCACGGCTGGTGGAGTGAAGGAGTCGCTTGGCCGTTCCCCTCACGGCTTCCCCACCACTGCAGGTAGGTTGGATTATTCTCAAGCAAGATACACTCACAGTTCCTCTCCTTTTACAGAAACAGCCACTGCAGCCCACCTCCAGACAGCACACTGCAAAGTGGCAGTACTCCTCCTCCAGTTTCTTACAGCTGTTCTCCTTGGCAGAGGTTCCTCTTGAAGTCCAAAGTAGTCTCTGAAGTCTTTTCTATCCCTGAGACTTCCAACAGGAGGCAAGCTCTACTTCAAGCCCTTGAAGAAAACTCTAACAGCAGGATGATGAAAGCACAGTACAGTCCTTTCAATGCCCAAGACAGAAGCAACCACTGCAGGCCAACCCCATTAGCACACAGCACAGGGGCAGTACTCCTCCTCCAGCTTTCCCAGTTCTTTTTCCTGGCAGGTTACTTAGTTCAGCAGTAATCTAAAGTTCAAGGGTCTGGGACCCACTCTTTATAGCACACATTCCTTTGTTCTCTGGTGGCAGAGAAGCTCTTTGCCCAGCCAAAACCAGTTATGTCCTCTCTGGTGCAACTGCCCAGTAGAAGGTGGAGACAGCATTGTGTAAGGCAGGCAGGGCCTATTCAGGTGCAAGGGAAATCGCCTCTCACCTCTCCAAAGGCAGACCGGGCCAATGCAGGTGCTAGTGAGAAATCCTCTCCCTACTCTGAATGCAGCCAAGGTCTATTCAGCCCAGCCCTGACTCATTCAGGAAAGGCAGGACACGCATCAATGCCCGCCCTTCCCTACTGGCACTGTCTGAGAGAATGCACCTCCCCAGCCCCGGTCACTGCAAAGCCAGACAATACACAAACTAGCAGAGGCACGCACACTGGATGGCTAAGCAAGAAAATACCAACTTTCTAAAAGTGGTATTTTCAAACACACAATATAAAAATCATCTTTTCTAAAAGTTCAGGCTTACTAAACTCCATCTTTCTATCTTGTCCCAATGCAAATTTATATTTATAAAATGTTATAAATAAACTCCCATTCTATCCTATGGGACATGCCACACACATCAGGGCATGTCCTACCTTTCACATACACTGCACCTTGGGCCTGCCTTAGGGGTGACTCACATGTAAGAAAAGGGAAGGGAAGGGTAGTGCCTGGCAGGACTTGCCAGGTCGACATAGCAGTAACAAACTTTGAACAGACACTGCAGTGGAAGGTCTGAGTTACATTTACATGCTGCTTATGTGGGTGGCACAATCAGTGCTGCAGGCCCACTAGCAGCATTTGATTTACAGGCCCTGGGCACACACAGTGCACAATACTAGGGACTGACTAGTAAATCAAATAGGCCAATCATGGAATCACGGATTGGTGTCACTACAACGCATGCTTTTACATCGCATGCCTTTACAACGCGGTTTTTACCACGCAGTCCATTACAACGCATAATGCTTTTAGGCGCTGGATAGTGAATTATTTAATTTACTATTCCAACTCCAGTCCCCGTGGATAGCAGGGAAGGTGTTGGATAGTAAATAGTAAATAGTAAATTAAATATATTCCCTATCCTAGAGCGCCCCCCAGCGCAATGCGTTGTAATGGTATGCGTTGTAATGGTTGCGATGTAATGGTAGTGCGTTGTAAAAAATGCGTTGTAAGTGATGTTCCCCTGGAATCACTAATCCATAACAATTTATAGGTAGAGCATATGCACTTTAGCACTGATCAGCAGTAGCAAAGTGCCCAGAGTCATAAAACCACCCAGAGTCATAAAACCACCAATAACCAGGCAGACAAAATTAAGGAGGAAGGCAAAAAGTTCTGGGGTGACCCTGCAAAAAGGGCCAAGTCCAAAACCCCTGCAGCATGGCACCCTTGCAATATGCGGCAGGGTGCGTGTGCTGGCGCTATGCAGTTTTTTTAGCACCAGCGCTAGAGAAAAAACAGGGGTGAACCCGTATTCTTGTGAATACGGAGCAACCCAGCTTTTTAAAAATGTCATAGCACTGCATTGCCTAATTTGGCGTAACACCACACTTCTGCTGCTGCCCGGCTTCCAACGGAGGGAGCCTACATCAGCCGAATTGATGAGGAGGGCAGCGGAGGCAGGCTCTCGTTGCGACCTTCCCTCTGATGACTACTGAACCGCTTATGCTGCAGTTTACAGTGAGGTGCTTAGACTGACCCACTGCGCTCTGGGCCTAGTAGCAGGGGGCCCCCCAGGATCTGCTGAGGAGGGGCCCCCTGAGATTAGCGGATGTGGCACCCGTCAGCGGTGGTGCTGAGTGGCCCGACCCCACTTGGACTCAGACTGGGTTGGATTGGGATAAAAAATCGGCCCGGGCACGCCCAAGAAAAAATCGGCCCCCACATTTGCATAATCACTAATTAGTCAAATCACTGCTTTGGCGTAATCTTATTAAAAAACTTTTTGGGGGGTGGGGCAGTTAAAAAAAATGCACGCTTTAGTTTACAATGGATAAACAAGTGAGGCCATTTCTACTCAGGCCCCCTGCCCGCGCTCAGTATGTACACACATTAGTGGGCCGGCCAGCGAGACAAAGGGAGTGACACCTCTGCCTGTTGCAAAACAGAAGTAATGAGCGCACATCTGCCTCTAGAAAGGCCACTCAGACACCCACTGGGCCGCTGGCTGATCGAACAATAGAGACAGCGCCCAAATAACCCCCAGACTGCTCAAAAAAGCAGCCCACAGCAGAACTTGGACACCGGCCCCTCGGTCATTGCCCGAATGCCCGCGTTACCAATCGGACGCTAGGCTCAGACACTGAAGGCCTTTTTCTCTGCTCTGCAGCACAATCTCCTCCCTGCGGGGGCGAAAAGCATTCCCCCAAGAAGTAGATCTCCCTACCTGCAGCGGGATACCCCACTATGTCCAGAAGAGATCCACCGCAGTCAGAGCGTGCCCTCACAGCTGGTGAATGTTGGCCCCAGCGGCGCCTCTACTGCTGGGACAAACACGTTGCAGACTATGTGGCGAACGCCATAGCATGCAGGCCACACAAGAGGTGAGATCACAGGGAGGCTTGGTCCCTGGATCCTTTGCGGCTGAAGGGGAGGCCCCCGCTTGGACCCGCTGGGGAGGTGCGGCTGCCTGCTTCCTAGGGGCTGGCGGGGGACATTGCCTCCTTGCTGTCTGGGGATGTGTCCTGCCACCCTGGAAAAGGGTATCTAACTGCAACGGCAGCCTGCTGAGGCGTGGTACGGCTTATCTGAAGAGCTGCATGGGGGGCAGACATGAAAGAAGGCTAGGGACCTGGGAGTAGAAGACATCGTGGGGTTGTAGAGGGGACCCCCAGAAGATGCCAGCATTGCTGCCACACCCTTGTTTGAGAACAGCCAGGGCTTTAAGTGGGCTGGGTCTCACCGGGTCTGAGCACCAGCATTTTTTTAAAGGGGGCCTCGAAACAGGACTCTTTCGGGCTCTGTTTTGTGCCTCCTGTCACTGCAGTAGGTTTTTTCCCAGACTGCAGTGACAGCAGGCACATCATGTGCGCGTGCTCACTCTGCTCATTTCTCACTAGTGGAGAAGTTACGGCATGGCGTCATGCCAGGTGAGCGTTGTAGGGAAAGGGAAATCCTTTAAAGAGTTATTTTCTCTCTGGATTTCCCTTGACTTTTTGAAACTCGGGAGAAGCAACACTGTCCTGACAAGCTATAGTTGCTGCTTATTTATCTAATGCAACTCAGAACCATTGACAAAGCCAATAGTCCTGACTTGTTGTAGGTATGATGTTTCTTGTATCATATATCTAGATGCAATGACAAACATCAAAATACAAGTCGGGAGGTTTTTAAGTGTGCGTTTTAAGCCACGCCCTTATTTACATTGGCCACGTCCCTTTGAGAGTTTTTCATCCCACTTAAAGCCCTGAGATCAGCAACCCTACTGATCAAAGAGCCACCCCTCACAAACAATGTATGCACGATAAGAAAGCCTCACATAGAGGGAGGAGCCAAGATGGCGGACGGGACGGACGTGTAGGCTCCCGGCTCCGCGAGCCTTCCACTCCCGCATCGATATCCTGATGTTTATCCTGTGCCTACGTTGCGGAGAAACGGTGCTTGAAACGCGCTGTTGTCAATCGCGTTCTTCTGAGGTCTCTGCCGGCCGGTGTGATGGAGAAACCGCCGCGTTAGCCGACCTCCGTTGCTGCCCCTGGAACCTGTGCCGATCGCCGCCGCTGGACGCTGCCGGATTGGAGTCGGTAGAGCGAGCTGGGGAGGTGCCGGCGCTTAAGGGAACGTTGCTGACTGCAGAAGAAGACGGTCTGGACCCTTTCCGTTGTGACGAGGTACCCTGTTGATTGCAGCGTGCATTTGCGAGGCGGGAGCCCTTCTTGCACCGCTTCTCTTTGTTAAGCTGCAGGCGGGCTGAGCTGACCCCATCTTGGAGCGCCTTCTCATCCGTGGGCCACCCTCATCGGCTTGAGGCGAAGGGGCTCTCACTGTGTGCCGCTCCCTGACTGTAAGCCGTGCTCTTACCGGCGACCCGACCTGCCGTTTCCTGATGGAGATGTCGCCCCCGCCCCCTCCATTGTGATCTTATTGACGGGGTGGTAATGGCGCCTGAGTCCCAGGACGAGGAGAGCAGTGCTTCCTTGTCCCCTGGACGTGCTCTCCTGCCAGGCCCCGAGCTGAATGCCGATCCGACGCTCTCGCCTTGCAACACGGCCCGGCTGGAATTGCAGCAGCTCCTGGCTCGCGGCGACATCTTGGCAGCTCTTGCTGACTTAAGGGCTGCATGTTGGCAAAGTACCCGAGAGCTGGGTCGGAAGATTGAAGACGCTCTTTCTACACCGGGGCTACCACGGCTTACTGACTCCCTGCTGCCTCCAACTATGCCTGAAATGGCTACTATGTTGCAACATGAGTTTACAGTGAAGCGGACTGTCCCTGGCTACAATGGTTTGTGTTTCTCTACCGACGGAGCTGCAGCTACAATGTCTCCCTCCATTCCAAGGATTGGGACTCTGCCTATGCAATCGCTACCATTGCTTCGCTTGTCGACTACCCAGTTGTTGGCCCCCTTTGCTGCCTTGGCCTCCGGAGCCCCTTTCCCACAATGGTGGAGTGTGTGTCATCCTGTGATCGAGGGGACGCTCATCTTTTCGGACACTGACCTCACTGGTAACTGTGGGCATCCATTTCCTCTCCATTTGCTTTTTCTTTGTCGAGGGCGGCCATCTTGTCCAATTGTTCTGCCTGAGGTGGGTTCCCAGCGGTGGCCATGCTTGGAGGGCTTTCGACGTTCAGGCCAGGGCTGATGGTGGTGTTTTCGTTGTTTTTGTCTGCTCGGCTGGCGGAGACCCGGACTGGAACACTTTTCTGATACATTTAGAGGCGCTATTTGTGATGTCTTTCCCCACTTAAGGTTGCAATTGATATGTTCTTTTGTTGATCCTTGTTGATGGGGTGGAGGTTCTGTGCGGGCTGGGGAGTCCGAGATTAAGTGGTTCTGGCCCTCCTCCGGTCTTATGTGTTCTATGGGAGTTTTAGATTAGGATACTCTTTTCTTACTCTCTATATTTCAGGTCTTATTGTAATTCTTTCTTCTTTTTCTCTTCTTTCTTTCCTTGTTCTATATTTCGGGTTTATTGGGCGACAGACACACTGCTGGGGGGGGGGGGGGGGGAGGGGGTAGGCCGTAGCCTCTGCATGCGTGTAGGGTGGGGGGATGGGTTTTTAGTTTCCTGCTTTCAGTTTCTATGGTGCCTTGTTTTTTCTTCGTTTCGTTTCTTCTTCTTATTCTGTCTTGGGTCCGTGTTTGGGACTGCTAGCGGGCGGGTGACGGTGGACATTGGCTAGGATGTTAGGTCTGATACCCCTGCTGCACACACTTTGAGCCGCCATGCCGCCTGGGGGGACTTGTCTTTTGGGTTGTTGGACTATGTGGTGAATTTGTCGCTAATGTCATGTTACGCCTGCACGGACTCTGCTTTCTTAGTTTATAGTTTATAATTTAAAATTAAACAACGGAAAAGTCGAACTTCAATAGCTGCAACAAAAAACATTTAAAATTAACCTTCATTGCTCCTGAGACAAGGTATCACGACGATCTACAGTGTAACTTTTAAGTGCTTGCTTATGGTAATAATGTGTTACTGTGTCGCCGTTTTGCATGCGCTGGTGCTTTAACAGTATCCGTGGCCGGCCTGATGGTTGTGGGCCCGTATTTGTTCTTTTACTAATGCACAATAAAGGTTTTCAAAAATTTTTTTTTTAAAAAAAGAAAGCCTCACATAGGTGGTGATCACGCCGGCTGCACTGGGGTCTGACGTAGATTGCTGCAGAGATCCCCCCTAAGGAAGGTGAGATCCAGCCCCACGGCTGTCACCCCCGAGCAGGTGCCATACAGAGCAAGGCGACTACAGCACTTGATAGGGTGCGAACTCTTGCTGATCCCCACATTGGCGGAGGGATCTCAGGTGTGATGGAGCGGTGCCTAGAATAGGATTGGTCACATACCTCAAGCTGCCAGGAGTGGCATGGCTCAGCTTCCCATGAGGGGGAGGATGTGAAGTGGACCTTGCTATCTACCAGCCACTGCCCCAAAATGAAGACCATTGCCTGAGCTTTGCCAGCTGCACAGCGCCCCTTTACACAGCGACACTAATAGTGCCCACACCGTCATCCGCTCCCCTTGCATTTTATACATTTACCCATAATGATTACACAGGACACATTGTTATGGGTAAAGAACTGCTGCAGGTTTATTTTCATACAACCAAAAGTATGACGTTTTTAGTGGGTTATCTTACGGGTGATCCAAGGCAGGCAGCCCCTTGCGTAGCGGCCCTCTTGGCGGAAGTCAAAGTAGGGCCAGGATGGGCCCTGGCACCCGACTCGGCCTGCTGCCTGGTAGCATATGCCACCACAGTATGCCACGTTCAAAAGCAGCAAAGGACAATTCAGTGATGTCCCTCTGAAGCAAGGCTCCGCAAGTAGGTGAGACAGCACAGCCCCCTCCCCTGTCTCCGGTGGGGAGGGAGTCATCCTCTCAAGGATATATGGACGATTACTCATAGAGAACTTTATGCATACTTCCCGACTACACACATACTATGGGCGGTTTTAAGCTAATACCCCTGAATTTGAAAGGATTGAATTCCTCAAACAAGCCCAAATAAATCTGGCAATATGTCTTACAGCGTGACCCGGCTTTAAAATGGCATTCGATAGGGAAAAATCCAGCGTCCATTAAACAGATCTATGACACTTTTGTAGACGGGGTCTTTCCGTACATAGATTTACCTGCTCGGACAATCGAATTATGGACATCCACTGTAAATTAGTCAAAGATCTAGTACCCATATTTAGTAAAATCCCGAAGAAAGCAACAAGAGGATTACAGTGGCAGCTGAGTTGAAAAGCCCATGGTATAATGAAGCATGTCGTACTGTAAAAAATGAGCTCATTTTGGCCTCAAAAGCTAAAAATACAGCGGCCTTAAGGGAAAAAAGGGCAGAATATAAGCAATTGTTAACCTCTGCAAAGAAAGAATGGGAGGCAAATATTTGGGAAGAACTACTTGCAGCAGCGAAAGCAAAAGATCAAATTGGTTTTTGGCGGCTAATTTCAAAGGGCAATAAAAACAGAAGATGTAGTAAGGACCTTTTTTTAGATGCGGATACTTGGGTAACACATTTTCCTAGTCTTTACTCTTCTTCCCCTAATGACATTGACTACTGCCCGATAAGTTATGACTCTACATTAAATGCCCCACCGCTATTGTTTAGCTTAAAGGAAATCCTAATAGCTATAGATGCATTGAAGTCAGGAAAGGCTCCCGGTCCTGACAAAATACCTGGAGACTTATGGAAGCATGATAAAGGTGTGTGGGGCCCCTATATCAATTTGTTGTGTAATTCTCTTGCTTCAGGTGCACCTTTACCTGAAACTTGGAAAGGGGCAGAGATCACGACTATCTTTAAGAAGGGTGATCTTCATAACCCATCACATTATCAACCAATTAGTCTTATCGATGTTCTACAGAAGATATATGCTAGGCAAATTTTAAATAGATTGATTGAATGGATCGATGAATATAACATTTTATCAAAATATCAGGCAGGTTTTAGAGTAAAGACTGGCACAATTGACCAGGTTTTCAGATTCCTTTGTATAGTCTAGAAATATATAACATTTAGGAAGGGACATTTGTACATATCCTTTCTAGACCTAAAAGCAGCGTTCGAACTTGTCCCCAGAAATCTCCTGTGGAAGTCCTTAAAAGATCAAGGGGTCCCGGGGGAAATCCTTCTACAGATAATAAGATTACATGAAGACAACTGGGCAAAGGTCAGATGGGGTCCACAAGGTGAATTAACTGAACCAATTAGGGTTAATAGGGGTGTGAGACAGGGGTGCGTTTTAGCTCCGACCTTATTCTCATTGTATGTTAACGACATCCCTGATCAACTTTTGGGTTGTGATCATGCCTCCCCTAGGCTAGGTGGGTGCCTGTACCGGCACTCCTTTTTGCTGATGATACGATTTTAATTTCCTAAACACCAAAAGGTTTGCAAAATGTAATATATTCATTTGGGATATACTGCAAAGCTAAGGGGCTAGAAATAAACCCCAGTAAAACCAAATACATGGCAGTTAACCCACACAAAACCTTTAAAAAACATGTAACTGCGAGTGACCAGAAGATCGAATATGTGCATGATTTTATTTATCTAAGTAATACTCTGCATTCAAAAATGACCTGGAGACCCCAGCTAGAAAAGAGTCAAACTATACTACTCCAGAATACATTCCAATTAATATGGAACATCGAAAGTAGTACATTCAAAGCAGTTTCACCCGCTCTTGAAGTATACAAATATCAGGCTCAATCGGCTTCATTGTACGGGGCAGAGCTGTGGGGCCCCGTGACGAATGAAACAATCAAGGTGGGTAAAAATAAGTTTCTCAGAAAATATTAAGTCTGCCCACACTAACACCATTGACTCCTGTATTGATGGATTTAAACTTTCATCGTGTGGATGATCAGGCTAACCTCAGACCATTGTTGTTTTGGGTTCGCCTGTGGTGCATAGAAAAGCTTATCCACTACAGGGAGGGTCTTGAAGAAATCCTAGGATTAAATAAAGGTGTGGGTTTGACCTGGTTAAAGCACATTCACAATTGTTTTTTTAAATTAGGATTAAAGCATTATTGGGATGAGCCATCTGGCCTGACAATGGCCTCAAAAAAGTTTTTAAAGGAAACCTATTGGTCTTTTATACACGATTCTATATCCCATTCATCAAAGGTGGGATCATTGACAATACGGTTCCTTCCAATGAAAGTAGTTTGGAACTTTGAACCCTTTATAGATGAAATACAGCCACAACTAGCCAAATCTTTAAACCTTAAATATCGCTATGGTATCCTACAAATAAAGTCAAATACTGTGAAATGGGCGCCAGGCAGGGAGGAGGAGGACAGATGTGTTTTATGTGATTTAGGTGTAATAGAGAATGAAGTACACCTGCTGTTCTTCTGTTCAGCCTTTGTGTGATGTAGGAATAAATGGATAAAACCTATCTGCCGCTCGCTTGGTACTAGATCTTGCCTTGAAGCAGAAAGATTGTTACGATCTGTTCATCACCACCCCCTTTTCTGAATCGTTTTTGGCCACTATAGGTGTGGCAGGGTATACTCAGACATGAGTCCCTTTCTCACTGCACCATCAGGATTCAAGCAAGCCGGGCCGAAGAAGGCTGAAATGCCAGAAACCGGTCCCCGGTAGCTTGTCTCCTTTCTGGTGAAGAATTGGCTTGGTAGTTTGGTCTGCCCTGTTCCCATGATGCACTGGGCCAGGGACAGACTGATTTGCATATAGCCAGGTTCTGAGCTGGGATGGTGCAGTGAGATAAATAACGGTGATGGATCAAGCCCTGATCTTTGGACTGGGTAAGAGTGGTCTGCTTAATTCAGACACTCTGTTCATCACCACCCCCTTTTCTGAACGATCTGATACCAGGCATACTGTTGTTTTCAGTGTTAGTTGTTATTTAATTGGTGTAAGCTTGATTAGGAAAAGGGAAGGTTTGAAACTCTAGGCTGAGAAAATGAATGGAAAATCATAGGGGCATATTATCAAGGGGGTTTATCTCCTCTTTTTTGGCTTTAAAAGCCAAGAAAGCGGAGATAAAATTATCTCCCTATTACCTAGCTGTCGCTAACACCAGTTAGCGACAGCTAGTAGGAGATAGCGACCATCTTGGGCCCCGCTTTGCATGTCAGTGATATTTATCACTAATAACATGCAAAGTGGGCGTGCCAAGATGTTAGCGACTTGAAACAGTCGCTAACATCGCTATCTCCTATTACCAACTTTTGGAGATATTCGCGCTAAGCGTGAATATCTCCAAAAGCTAACACCTGCCCCTAAGCATCGCCGCAATGCATGAATATCGCTGAAAAGTCAGCGATATTCATGCATTATCGAGTTAATGCTCTTAGCCATGTTATCCACCTCCCATTGGATAACATGGCTAAGAACTGCTCAGGGCAGGTGTTAGCTTTTGGAGATATTCGCGCTTAGCGCGAATATCTCCAAAACTTGGTAATAGGAGATAGCGATGTTAGCGACTGTTTTCAGTCGCTAACATCTTGGCACGCCCACTTTGCATGTCATTAGTGATAAATATCACTGACATGCAAAGTGGGGCCCAAGATGGTCGCTATCTCCTACTAGCTGTCGCTAACTGGTGTTAGCGACAGCTAGGTAATAGGGAGATAATTTTATCTCCGCTTTCTTGGCTTTTAAAGCCAAAAAGGCGGAGATAAACCCCCTTGATAATATGCCCCCAGGTTCCTAAGCGATAAAAATTGCCACTGCTCTGCAATAAAAATATCGCCGCTAAACCAACATAGCGATAATTATCGCTAGTTGTTGGTAATATGCCCCATAATGAGCTAATGTGCACTTTAGGAGTATATAATGAAATATACATTGACTTTCATATGTATAAAAAAAATTCTTTTTGCTTGAATAAGTTTTTAAAGATTATTTTAGAGGTATTTATTGGACTGTATTGGTATATTTGTATACGTCCTGATATGTTTATTCCTCAAATCTGCTTTTTAAAACTTTTTTAATTTTAATGCAACACTGAGAAATTTGAAATATCTGTAGAACATCACTAAACTGGTCAGCCTAATCCATGTAGAATACAGATGAATTCGTAGTTTTGTATTTTATCTTCTATACGATGTATTGTGGAAATGTCTGTATTGTTTTTGTGAAAAACTTTTATGGTTATTTTTACCGAAATAAAGATTAAATGAAATGAAATTAATGAACTTTTAGTGCTACTGTACACATTGCTACTGTAAGGCTTATCGGAATCTGTCACTAGCGTGCAAACCTTCTTGCTGACTATGTAATGCACCGGTTTTGTTCTGTGATGACGAAATGAAAAGAACGGTAGTTAAGAGGGAGAGTGTGTTTGTGTGCCTTTTTGTCTGGGTATGTAAACATTTCTGGTGACTTCCGACAGACACCTCACCAAGCTGTTCTGGAAGACATTATTTTGTCCGTGTGAAACCATTCTACCGTGGATCTTGTATTCACTTTTGATATTAATAGTCTTGGTTTCATGAGTCGCCACAGATCCCTTCACCGTCAAAGCCATCAGCTATGACCATTCCATTGACTTTCTTACACTGACCACATGGTGGCAGCATTAAACAAGGAATAGAAATCAGAGAGGCCGTAACATGAACAGTGGCGCTATATACAAAAGGCTAACCTACAACTCGGAATTCTGCTGTCAAATGCCTGGCGCTCTTTAAGCGACACTTTTCTCACGAGCAGATCAAACCGATGGCCAGAGTTTGGGCGACTGAACAATGAACGCACAAGCTCAAGGTTTGAAGCTGTATCACTTTAAAAAGTAACAACTATTATTTTGTTATGAATGATTAGAATTGTTTTTTTTCATTCTGAAAATATTGGACTATAAATTAAACATTTGGTAAATTCTCCTGATGGGGGAGTAATCTTCAGAGTGTCTCAGTCACTCATGTTCTCTTCTCACCTTTCCTCTGCAGTCTCTGATGGTTAGTCACTTAAGCCACTTATCTGCCACCATCTTTCTGAAATCTTCCATCTGCATATCTCATGAGTCATCATCTCCTATGACTGTCTGTTCACTCTGTCAAACATGTCCTTTCTTGTGCTGCTTCCCTTTATCACACACCCACACATTCTGTCTCCTAACCTGTAAACACAACATTTTCTTTCCATTTGGCACTGTCACTATTTCAACAGCCGTGTACCTATTTCACACACTTTCATATAAAATGGTAAATATATTTGGTATATATGTGATCATTGCTCTGTACGCTCTACCGAGATGCCATGGATGGGATGAGCATGCAGCCTGAACACTTTGATGACTTACCCATGGGTACTGTGAGCAACTCTCACTGCTTTCGGCCTCGACAACAGAGCTCTCGATTAATTGTATCCCATTATGTACGGCCACTCCTAACCTGAATTTACCCACACAGCTGCAGGCGACTCAGTTCACAGTATGCACTGTACAAGAGTATATGTTGCATGGAAAAAAACAGCAGAAGCATATACTCTAGGGAACGCAAGATGAAGTAAAACATGAAATGTAAACAGGGATTGCATCGCTGACATGGATTACCTTAAGGGTGTGATATCATTCTGTGCACTCAACGAAGGGACCAAGGACTGGATGAGCCTGTATTCTGAACACCTTGATGTCCCATTGACAGGTACTGTGAGAAACTCTCACCCTCAATCCCAGAGCGCTCAATTGTTCAGTCATGCGCACCCACCCATCCATTACATGAAGGTACTCAGAGACCTATAGGCAACTCGCTTCACAGTATCCAATGCACAAGAACCACTTGTTGTAAAAAACGACAGAACATCACAATGTGAAATGTAAATAAGGACTCATCATGAACATGGATTACCTTAACACCTTGGCTGCTGCGCGAATTCCGCGCCGGTGCTGAATATTTCGATCGCGGGCGTGGTCGTGACGGCTCCCAGCCGTCATCAGCACACACCCACTGTGACTCATGACGGCTGGGAGCCGTCATGAGCACCAAAGGGGTTAAGGGTGACTGGGCCGTGATACAAGGGCATGATGACTCAGCACAGTGCCAGAAAGGGCAGGGTAAAGTGCTCTACTACCAATGAGCATCAGTTGTATATATGGGGTACCTGTGATCTGGCTTTCAATTGGTTATATGGAGCCGGAGACGGAGCGCAGTTTCTTCAACCGTCGGACTCTGGGGAATCTGAAGAACAGGCAGTCAGCTCACAGCTGATTTGTGTGAGGAATCACTGCCCATGCAGTCAGTAATCGTTTTTGTAACCCGAGATGCGTGGCACTTGGCAGGGCTGCAAACTGTTGAAACCTGTTGTTACAGCTTTAAGGGCCAGGAGTGTTCAATTAATTGTGTACTTAGGTAATACTCTTTTAAAGTTGCAGCAGAAAAGATCCATTCATACTCGTGCAGATTACAATCCGAAGACTTCCAAGTTTGAGGTCTATTAACTGTTAACCTGTCCAAAAAGCAATTCAGAGAAGGCAGCGGACAATAGTGTTATAGGCACACGAAGAATGTAATGATGCAGAACCAATGGTCTTGGAAACTGGCCCAAATCCTGATTTACTGCAATATTTCATGAGTCCCTCCTCAGAGCTATCAGACAACCCATGACTTCATAGCCCTACAATATGGAAAATCGTGCTATGAATTAATCATTTAGCATAATTTTCTCAAAATAATTCTTGGGAAAGGACTCCCGCACACACCCCTGGAGATGGCTGAACTCACTTGATGTGCCCTACACAATACGTTTGTATTTATTTATTTATGTATTTAGTCAATCAAAACAATTACGCAATCATTCATTCCCTACACTTCATAACATTTGATTTAAGGGTGGGTTCCTGACAGTTTTTTTTAAAGTGGACCTAAAAACTCCAAATTAAAACAAATATAAAAAATGTCATTAATGCAGTTCTTGTGAGTTCTTGACTTGAATGATTGTTCTTCAAAAACTTGCTACTCAGAGCGTGACCATTTTCCTCAGGTCTTTGTGCAGTCCCGTTATTTAAAGTTCGAGAGCTAATGTTTTAAAGACGCCCTTGCCCGTTTCTTTGCTGCCATACCTTCCGCCACATCATCTGGGCTCGGTTTCCGGCTACCAGCCACCTGCTATTATTGGTCATCGCCTTCCCTGCTCCCAAGCGCGGAGCGCTGACTGCCCTAGGACTTCATTTCCCAGGGGGCATTGCGTTCTCATGGGAGGAGCAGCGATTTGCAGCGCCAGCCGGCCCATAAAGTTCTGTGGGGTCTCTGGTGAAGAAAAAATATCAGAAGCCTTGACTTTGGTAAATGTAATTGATTTACTTGGGAGTACTGTTTGATGAAGATCTTCAAATGGTATCGCAAACTAACAAAACTATCAGCGTCTGCTTTGGTCTGCTAAAAGCACTTAGACTTAGATCCTTAGAGCACTTAGATCCTCCCTCTTCTCCCCATCGAGACCAGGCCCCTCGTGGTAAGGAGTATAATCTTATGCAGACTGGATTACTGCAATTCCCTATATTTAGGTGCCCCCTCATATATCTTGCAGGGAGTGCAGAGAGTCCAGACCTTTGCGGCCAAGCTGGCACTTAATAGACCACGTAGCTCCTCTACCACAATGGCTCTGAGAGACCTCCATTGGCTGAGGAACAGAGTCACATTTAAATCGCTTTGTATTGTCTATGGAGCACTGCACAGTACGGGCCCCCTACCAATGCAGGAGAAATTTACATGGTACAAGCCCACTAGGCCTCTTCGCTCCTCTAGTCTGAGTCTAGCAACAACTACCAGATTCAAGAGAGCCAGGATGAGAGGCAGGGCTTTTTGCACAGTAGTGTCCCGGGCCGGCTGTGGAATGAGCTGCCCCAGAGCATCAGGCAAGCCGACTCCCTGATAGGTTTTAGAAGGAGCCTAAAGACCTGGCTATTTGCCAAAATCTGATATTTCAGTACCCACTATTCAGCCCTGCCATCGGCCGGCTCCATCTGAGTAGGTCCTCTCAAAAAGCGCCAGGATACCCGTAGGGTGGCAGTTGCGCTATACAAGAACTATATAGAATACAATACAATACAATACAATTTGTGACTTTTTGTGACTTTTTGGCTGTTTTCGTCATTGCCTTTTCCACCGTTAATGGGGACAATATTTGTAGTTGCGAGGTGTGCTTTATGTATTGGTAGGCCCATAAGTAGTCACATTGTTGTTGATTGTGATTGTGTTGGGTTTGTCCTCTGATCTAAGACATGGGGAAGAGGAAGTTACAAATCTCAATTGCGGCCAGTTGGTAAATAAGGCTAAAGCAACCAATATGATATTAATGAAATACTTGACAGGGGCGGTGGGGGACATTGAAAAACAAATCTTTAATGTCGAGGAGGCTTTGACTAAGGATAAGGAGTTACTGGTTTCGGCTGAAACCAGCAGGTTCCCATCCTCGCCTCATAGAGCGTTTGAGGGGGTAAAAAACGTTCCTAAGGCAATTACTGAATCATTTAACGGCTGCGTCCAGATTGGAGGCGATGAGATCTCGTTTGATGAGCCAGATGCTGCAACATTACCACCACCTAAAAGAGTATGTACCTCGAAGAAGAAAGAACCCCCCACAAGTTTACCGCCACTGATTCATAAAACTCATATAATTCCTAATAGTCTATTACCTGACTTTAAATTAACCCAAGGCAAGGACAACTCAACCATTAATAAAGCCAAAAAAGGGGCCAACTGCTTAAAAAATAGCAGTAATAGTAAAGGTCAACATAACAACAATCTTCTGGGAATTATGAGCTTATTAACAGAATTAACAACATTCATTAAAGCTTCTATTGGTACCTTAGAGAAGAGACTGGACAATATTGAAGTGGGCCAAGCATCTATTATAGGACACCTAACTGAAGTTGCAATTAGACAGCCCGTGACAGGTGGGAACGATGCATCTGACATAGTCTGTAGGCAGAAACCCCACACCAACACTCGGGGATGCAGTAAACAGAGCAGTCAGAGTGAAAGTACTAGTAGAGCAAAAGGCCCAACTCCCAGTGGCCAAGGGCCAAGAAATGTTGGGGAAAGAGGTGAGGGAGGAACATTAACTAACAGACGTGGGTTTCACCTCACCTTGATATTCGCCCCCAGCAAGGGATTCGAGTGGCTTCTAATCAAGAGCCACCATCAAACTATATTAGTTTAAACCTTCCCCCTGCTGCGGCCCCCTACACTTTGGTCCTGGCAAAAGTTCCTTCTTCCTCTGAGGGTGATAAAGAATCTTGGGTCACCCTGAGGAATAAAGCCATACACTATTTAGGTATGACGCAGTAAAGGTTTGCCTCATTTAAAATTATGAGACGTGTCCCGTGGGTGGGTACTAGTAGGAAAACCCTTAATAGGAACTGTGTAGTTTTCTCTCTGGGCTCACCAGCCCTAGTTTGCGAAATCCTAAATCGAACTAGTGCAAATGTTTTTGGGCAGAAGGTATTAATGTTTTACCTTTGGGTTTCTTTTAATCGGCCAAGTGTGCCCGCCAAGTACCCTGTTTTCTATACAAATACACACCTTAACAGTAATTTGATCTACAATTTAGAGGTAAAAAACAGGTTTGGGCCTTTGCAATTTCTTGAGGATGTGGATTGACTTCATGTACCACATGGAAATCATCATCGTATAGGTAGCCCTGTCTCTAAAACGCAACTGAGGCTGGGGCGTGGCCAAGATGGCGGCGGAGTGGGACGCACTTTTCGGTCCCTCCAGCTCCGCTTTTCTTAAGCTTTGTATATCACCCAGCAGGGTGTTTAGTAGCTGCCCGGGAGGCATGGCGGGAGTGCCGGGATACACCAGGGAGCAGTGCAGCGATTTTTTCGGCCACCGGAAACTCTGCAGGGGCCGGCGGGAGTTGCGGCCTGCATAGCCCAAAAGTCTCCGGAGTTGCGGGAGACCAGGGCGGAGTCTGAAGAGCGTCAGAGAGAGCGGATTCAGCGCTGCCGCACCCTGTAGATACCAGCGGGAGTGAGCGCTGGCAGCCGTGACCCTGCCGCAGCATATTCTGCGGCGGCAGAAGAAGTGGCGGACAGCGGAGGGACCTTTCCCCCTCTCTTTATCGGCCTGTGAATCGGCGGCCGGGACTGCGGCCTCACGAGCCTTGACGGGGGTCCGGTGCCACATGGGACACCTGGGGAGCGGCTTGCGGACAGTGGGACTGGTGCTGGGCCTACGGCGGAACAACGGAAGTCGGCGCCCGAGCTAGGTGAGCCACACATGGGTCTGGAGGCATGAGGGCAGCGCCACAGAAGGGAGCTGCAGCTGGTTGCATGGGGCCTTGTGTGATAGCCTGAGCCAGCGCTGGCAGTGGGGCGGCCGCCATTTTGAGGCCTACATCGCTCCACCTTGTCAGCCACAAGCGGAGCGGAACAGCGTGGGCCCACGGCACCCGAAGGGCTCGGCGGGGGACTACTTTGATTGGCGGCACAGATACCCGGGCCCCCCAGCTGTGCAGTGGTGGGGTGAGTGGAGAGAGAGCGGAGGACGGACACTGCAGTGCCTACCCATGCAGTATTGGCAGTAAGGCGACCTGCATTTTAGGGTCTACTTCTCCCTGCCCCTTGACCGCAAACGGAGCTGCGCAGTTAGAGTCCACGGTACCCTGAGGACACCGTGGTGGAGTGAGTGTGAGGGCGGCGTGGACCATCCGGACCCACAGGAGTGCGGCAGCGGAGTGCTCAGAGAGGACCTGAGGCCGAGCAGGGAGGCGACTGCACTAGCCGTTAACGGGGGCTGGGACATGGCAGCACCCAGACTCAGAAAAGACAAGCCACCGAAGGACAATGGGCAGAAAGTCACGCAAAAGGCGGTGTCACCAGGCAATGGGAAATCCCCGCGACGATCCGGAGGGCCCAGCGACCAAAGCTTTCATGCTGGAACTTTTCACAGCAATCAAAGAAGACATCACGGAGCTGCGCTCCCAGCTTGCATCGGGCCTAAGGGAAGTGCGGCGAGATGTGGATGCGGTAGGGGAACAAGTTGCGACACTAGCAGACCATGACCTGGGTACTGTGGAGGATGTGCACAGGCTGCAGCAGGATGTCCTATGCCTCACGGAACTAAACCTGGACCTCCAGGCACATGCGGAAGACTTGGAGAACAGGTCTCGCTGAAATAACATACGGATACGGACGGTGCCGTGGAAAGGGGAAGGAACAGATCTGCGAGAGTACGTGGAAGCGCTTTTTTGATACATTCTGAACGACGCAGCACTGCAGGAGGTCAAGCTAGACAGGGTACACCGTGTCGGTCTGCTGCGCGGCCCCAAGGCCCCACCTCCGGACATTCTGGTTTGTGTCCATGACTTTCAGCTCAAAAAAAAAATCCTAAGGTTGGCGCGAGACCTCTCCCCCTTAGAATTTCGAGACCATCGGACCGTGTTATATCAGGATCTTGCGGCCTCCACATTGGCCAAATGTAGGAGCTTCCGACCTGTCACTACCCTATTCCTGGGGTCACCCATTCAGCCTTATCTTTAAATGGAAATCAAAGCTCATCCAGATCCGGTCGCTGGAAGCGGCCTGCGAACTCCTGGGGCTGGACCAAACTGGCGGCCCGCCTGTCACTGAAGTTTCCCCTTCCCGGCAATGACGCCGCTCCCAAGAAGGGCAGATAGTCGGCAAACCAGATACATTGCAGAGACCGGACCCCACGGTCACCCAACGCGAAAGGGGGGCAGCTGTGGCTTCGGTGGCCCGTGTGACGGAGGCGACAATGGAAGTGTTGGGTATGAAGAAATTGTCACTGATCAAAGCAGGGAAGGGGGCAGAGTAGGTGGAGCTGTGGCAACAATTCCTGTCCATCCTAGCCACGGAGTTCAGAGAAGTCACGTGCCCTAGGTACTTACGCCTCGTACGACTATCGCACACGGAGACTTGCTAAATTGGGGAGGGGAGGGCTCACTACTATTGAGTAAGAATCGGACCTGGACCTGGGGTGGGGGGGAAGGGGGAGGAGAGAGGGGGAGTTGGGGATGGGGTTCCGGGGGGGTGGGGCTGGGGGTTCTTCTTCTTCTTTCCTCTTTCTTCCTTCTTTTACCTCTTTTTAGCCTTCCGTCGCTCTGGACGTGGTCATATGGCCACGTTCCTTATTCCGTGTTAGTAACGCTAGTGGTACACAGCGCAGGCCTAAGAGTGGAGATCACCTGCTGGAGCCATGCAAAGCACTTCCAGAACAATGGGACACTTGAATTATGCATGCTCTAAACCACATCACGTAGTCTGGTTGGTTGGTGGGGGAGGGCGATGGGTGCGGGGACTGAGATTGCAGCTGAGGTGCATTTACTTCCTGTTACCTCGCATGCTGATAGAATATTGCTCCGAATGTTCCGTCCTCCCTTTCCCTCTCCCCTTCCCCCTCTCCAATTTAAGACGCGGCCGGCCCCTTGGGGTTGTAGGCGGCATGCTGTGTTTAATAACTATTGTGCCACCAGAGTCTTGAAATGGCATATACGGACGTACGTTGTTGAACCGGCCAGTTGGGTTGTAGGCGTGCCTTGTTCTGTTTTTTCTGACTGTCCTTTTCTAATAAACAGATTTAATACTAAAACGCAACTGAGGGAACAGAATAGGGTATCACACTCAGATTACTGGGCCTGTGCCACAAAGATCATTGTAACATTGCGCTATCAGAAATTTTGCCTGAAATAATTCTTAACCAGCATAATCATAATGTTTTTCTAGAACCTCAAAGTAAGGGTGACTTATCCCCGCCAGGAACTCCAAAACCACTCTGAATGAATTAGGTAGCGGTGGACATACTAAAGTTCTCACATTCTTCTTAGCAGATGACTACAGCATGGCTACAGATTTGCAGATGGGGGGAACCCAGGGACAGGGGGAAAACGAACATGATTAAACATTCAAGTTGTATCACCCGAAGGGTCAGTTAGAGCAGTCTTTTGGAATGTT
This sequence comes from Lissotriton vulgaris, assembly GCF_964263255.1. NCBI lineage: Eukaryota > Metazoa > Chordata > Amphibia > Caudata > Salamandridae > Lissotriton > Lissotriton vulgaris. Next base: position 98,862,971 of record NC_141697.1, read on the forward strand.
TGTGGCCTCGAGGCAAAGGTCACCAACCCAGTTTGGGTTGATTTTATTAATAATTTTGACATCCTTTGTCTCCAGGAGACATGGTTACTAAATGAGTTACATCTTGGCGGATTTAAGACATTTCATATTCCAGCATTGCGGTCAGTACACGGGAGACACAAAGGGGGGATTTGTGTTTATATTTCCAATATGATGAGGGTCCAGAACATTAAAATTTAAAAATGCACCTCCTATTATCAAATTGTTACCATTCATATGCTCTCGCAAGTCATGGTAGTGGTCGTCAACTTTTATAACAATATAGATAAAAGAACATTTGCAGATTTTGTAAAAAGTCTAACTGATGATCTGAGTAATCTGGTCGTATCTAAAGGGATGGACGTGATTACGATTTGGGGCGGGGATTTTAATACTAGCATTTTTACATTGAACGACTGCGGGTTTGGAGACATTGAAATAGAGGAAAATGGCCATATTACCCACTTTGCACTTTCAGATAGGGGCGAAAGGTATAATGAGGTTATGGCTTTGTTTGACCTTGGGTTCGCCATTATGCTGTGTTCTCCAATAGTGGATTTTGGCCCTAAGTTAATTGGACGGGGATCTAATTCATTGATTGATTTTATTATTATCCCGAATCGTTATGCTAATTGGTTTGCTAAATTTTTGACCCATCCCAATGGACTTAGGGACCATCTCCCAATTAGTATCAACATAATGTTACCAGCTACCAATGCCCCATCCACTGTTGAAAGTTTGGCGTGGACTCGACATTGTTTTGGCCCGCCAAAATGGTTACTATTTGAGGTGGGGCAAGAAAGACCCCAAGGTGATGAACATAAAAATTATTTCTAAGGCCTTAGCACCTATTATAGAATGCCTGAAAGAAGACACTTCCCACGCGGATACTCTAAATGCGTTTTCTCAAATTACGCAGGCTGTACAAAACATTCTGAGTTTTAGCTGTAAGATGCCACCCAATAGGAGTAATGGATGGTTTGATAGTTTGTGTACTAAAACTTATTCCCTCCTTAAGGCCTCACTTCATAACCCAGAGGGGGATTGCGAGGAAATCAGAGCCTGCAGGAAGGCTTACAATTTGGCTAGGAAAAAACGCAAGAAAGAAATTAAGGAGCAGGCATAGAATAATCTTTATGAGGCCTCACTGCGCAGGGACTGTACTCTTTTTGGCAGGCAGTTATGGCACCTTTTTTGTTAATAGTGAGAGTGCAAAGGTAGAGGTAGCGATCGATGAAAAATCATGGATCGAATTCTTTTCCAATGTATATGGAAATAAGGATGGTGAGGCGTTAATCCAAGACCAAGTATTAGATCTTGAGGGTGATCAACCTGTTTTTTACCGGTTGATATTAACTTTTCCCATGGTGAAGTCTTGGCGGCTATAAACGCGAGCAAAGGAAGCAAGGCCCCAGGCCCCGACGGGATTCCTGTAGACTTATATAAAACAACTACTGAACTCTGGGCTCCTCTCCTAACTCAAGTCTTAGAAATATGCTGCGCAAAGGGCTTTATTAAATCCAGGTCCGAGTCAGTTATAATACCTATTTTTAACAAGCACTGGCGTTGCCAATAGGTCTCGCAGTAGGAAAGTTGGAGCTATTGGTTTTGTAAATGACAAAGCCCTTTATGTATTTAAAATGATAACCAAAGTGAAAGGCATTGTTATTTGCAATTGTAATGGCTCCAACTGTCGTACTGCGAGACCTATTGGCAACGTGAGTGGTTTTTCGTGTGTGAGTGGCGTTGTGTGTGTGAGTGGCGTTGTGTGTGTGAGTGGCGTTGCGTGTGTGAGTGGCGTTGCGTGTGTGAGTGGCGTTGCGTGTGTGAGTGGCGTTGCGTGTGTGAGTGGCGTTGCGTGTGTGAGTGGCGTTGTGTGTGTGAGTGGCGTTGCGTGTGTGAGTGGCGTTGCGTGTGTGAGTGGCGTTGCGTGTGTGAGTGGCGTTGCGTGTGTGAGTGGCGTTGCGTGTGTGAGTGGCGTTGCATGTGTGAGTGGCGTTGCATGTGTGAGTGGCGTTGCGTAGTTGAGTGGCGTTGCGTAGTTGAGTGGCGTTGCGTAGTTGAGTGGCGTTGCGTAGTTGAGTGGCGTTGCGTAGTTGAGTGGCGTTGCGTAGTTGAGTGGCGTTGCGTAGTTGAGTGGCGTTGCGTTGTTGCGTGGCGTTGCGTTGTTGCGTGGCATTGCGGCGTTGCGTAGTTGCGCGGCGTTGCGTAGTTGAGCGGCGTTGCGTAGTTGAGCGGCGTTGCGTAGTTGAGCGGCGTTGCGTAGTTGAGCGGCGTTGCGTAGTTGAGCGGCGTTGCGTAGTTGAGCGCCGTTGCGTAGTTGAGCGGCGTTGCGTAGTTGAGCGGCGTTGCGTAGTTGAGTGGCGTTGCGTAGTTGAGTGGCGTTGCGTAGTTGAGTGGTGTTGCATGTGTGAGTGGTGTTGCGTTGTTGCGTGGCGTTGCGTAGTTGCGTGGCATTGCAGCGTTGCGTAGTTGCGCGGCGTTGCGTAGTTGAGTGGCGTTGCGTAGTTGAGTGGCGTTGCGTAGTTGAGTGGCGTTGCGTAGTTGAGTGGCGTTGCGTAGTTGAGTGGCGTTGCGTAGTTGAGTGGCGTTGCGTAGTTGAGTGGCGTTGCGTAGTTGAGTGGCGTTGCGTAGTTGAGTGGCGTTGCGTTGTTGCGTGGCGTTGCGTTGTTGCGTGGCGTTGCGTAGTTGCGTGGCGTTGCGTTGTTGCGTGGCGTTGCGTTGTTGCGTGGCGTTGCGTTGTTGCGTGGCGTTGCGTAGTTGCGTGGCGTTGCATGTGTGAGTGGCGTTGCGTAGTTGCGTGGCGTTGCGTAGTTGCGTGGCGTTGCATAGTTGCGTGGCGTTGCGGCGTTGCGTAGTTGCGCAGCGTTGCGTAGTTGAGTGGCGTTGCGTAGTTGAGTGGCGTTGCGTAGTTGAGTGGCGTTGCGTAGTTGAGTGGCGTTGCGTAGTTGAGTGGCGCTGCGTAGTTGAGTGGCGTTGCGTAGTTGAGTGGCGTTGTGTAGTTGCGTGGCGTTGCGTAGTTGCGTGGCGTTGCATGTGTGAGTGGCGTTGCGTTGTTGCGTGGCGTTGCGTAGTTGCGTGGCATTGCGGCGTTGCGTAGTTGCGCGGTGTTGCGTAGTTGAGCGGCGTTGCGTAGTTGAGCGGCGTTGCGTAGTTGAGTGGCGTTGCGTAGTTGAGTGGCGTTGCGTAGTTGAGTGGCGTTGCGTAGTTGAGTGGCGTTGCGTAGTTGAGTGGCGTTGCGTAATTGAGTGGCGTTGCGTAGTTGAGTGGCGTTGCGTAGTTGAGTGGCGTTGCGTAGTTGAGTGGCGTTGCGTAGTTGAGTGGCGTTGCGTAGTTGAGTGGCGTTGCGTTGTTGCGTGGCGTTGCGTAGTTGCGCGGTGTTGCGTAGTTGCGCGGTGTTGCGTAGTTGAGCGGCGTTGCGTAGTTGAGTGCCGTTGCGTAGTTGAGTGGCGTTGCGTAGTTGAGTGGCGTTGCGTAGTTGAGTGGCGTTGCGTAGTTGAGTGGCGTTGCGTAGTTGAGTGGCGTTGCGTAGTTGAGTGGCGTTGCGTAGTTGAGTGGCGTTGCGTTGTTGCGTGGCGTTGCGTTGTTGCGTGGCGTTGCATAGTTGCGTGGCGTTGCGGCGTTGCGTAGTTGCGCAGCATTGCGTAGTTGAGTGGCGTTGCGTAGTTGAGTGGCGTTGCGTAGTTGAGTGGCGTTGCGTAGTTGAGTGGCGTTGCGTAGTTGAGTGGCGTTGCGTAGTTGAGTGGCGTTGTGTAGTTGCGTGGCGTTGCGTAGTTGCGTGGCGTTGCATGTGTGAGTGGCGTTGCGTTGTTGCGTGGCGTTGCGTAGTTGCGTGGCATTGCGGCATTGCGTAGTTGCGCGGTGTTGCGTAGTTGAGCGGCGTTGCGTAGTTGAGCGGCGTTGCGTAGTTGAGTGGCGTTGCGTAGTTGAGTGGCGTTGCGTAGTTGAGTGGCGTTGCGTAGTTGAGTGGCGTTGCGTAGTTGAGTGGCGTTGCGTAGTTGAGTGGCGTTGCGTAGTTGAGTGGTGTTGCGTAGTTGAGTGGCGTTGCGTAGTTGAGTGGCGTTGCGTTGTTGCGCGGCGTTGCGTAGTTGCGCGGTGTTGCGTAGTTGCGCGGCGTTGCGTAGTTGAGCGGCGTTGCGTAGTTGAGTGGCGTTGCGTAGTTGAGTGGCGTTGCGTAGTTGAGTGGCGTTGCGTAGTTGAGTGGCGTTGCGTAGTTGAGTGGCGTTGCGTAGTTGAGTGGCGTTGCGTTGTTGCGTGGCGTTGCGTTGTTGCGTGGCGTTGCGTAGTTGCGTGGCGTTGCGTAGTTGCGTGGCGTTGCGTAGTTGCGTGGCGTTGCATAGTTGCGTGGCGTTGCGGCGTTGCGTAGTTGCGCAGCGTTGCGTAGTTGAGTGGCGTTGCGTAGTTGAGTGGCGTTGCGTAGTTGAGTGGCGTTGCGTAGTTGAGTGGCGTTGCGTAGTTGAGTGGCGTTGCGTAGTTGAGTGGCGTTGTGTAGTTGCGTGGCGTTGCGTAGTTGCGTGGCGTTGCATGTGTGAGTGGCGTTGCGTTGTTGCGTGGCGTTGCGTAGTTGCGTGGCATTGCGGCGTTGCGTAGTTGCGCGGTGTTGCGTAGTTGAGCGGCGTTGCGTAGTTGAGTGGCGTTGCGTAGTTGAGTGGCGTTGCGTAGTTGAGTGGCGTTGCGTAGTTGCGTGGCGTTGCGTAGTTGCGTGGCGTTGCGTGGTTGAGTGGCGTTGCGTGGTTGAGTGGCGTTGCGTGGTTGAGTGGCGTTGCGTGGTTGAGTGGTGTTGCGTGGTTGAGTGGCGTTGCGTGGTTGAGTGGCGTTGCATGTGTCAGAGGCTAAATGTAGCACAGGGAGACCTCCAGTGGTAAGACAATCAAAAACAACTTAGAAAACATTTGACAGTATGAAGAGATCAAACTCATGAACAAGCGTGATACACCTCAGCTAAAAATCATGATAAATAACAACACACATTAGAAGTGAAACTGCAAGTACAGAAGGACCAGCTTTGCTTGTTTAAAACTCCCACTTCAGGCAGATGAGTGTAATGTGTAAAGCGTCTTGTGCACATGAGCAGATCGGAGTCTGGAAGCAAATACAAAGAAGAGGAATGACTGAGGCGCATTGGTGTGAAGCACATCAAAGGGCTTCTCCTCCCCTAATTAGCCGTTCTGGGGAAACTGAAAGTACGGCCGGCCTGCGGCCGGCCATGAATAATTAGGGGAGGAGAAGCCCTTTGATGTGCTGGGCTGGCTGGCCCTGAATGCGCGTGCATGTTATCACGTGGTTCACGGGCACTGCAAGAAAACCGCGGCTGAAAGCCCTTTGGTTTGAAGAGAAAATAGCCGACTTGAATTCTCCCCATTTCCCATTCCTGCGGAATGGTAAAGGCTCGACCTAAAAAGGGGGACCCAGGAAAACCCAGTGTGCTACAGACTCATATTTCTTTTATACTCGTTTATGAAAATTGCAGGAAGGGTAGTGCTAAATAAGCTTCAATTGTGGGCCGAAGAAAACAATATTCTGAGCCCAGTCCAGTATAGTTTTAGGGAGGGGATGGGCACTATTGAACAGGTTTTAAATTTCACTATAATACAAGGGAAATACACTCAAGCTAAGACAGGGCGACTATTTGCAGTATTTGTAGATCTTACTGCGCCCTTTGATTGTGTGGACCATAGTAAGCTATGGAAAGTTTTAGAGGACTTAAGGATAGAACCCACAATTGTGCAATTTTTGAGACAACTATATGTGGGGACCTCTGCAAAGGTGAGATATGGCCCTAAAGGGGAGTGCACCAAGTCTTTTCATGTGGAAAGGGGAGTTAGGCAAGGCTGCGTTTTGGCCCCGTTCCTCTTTTCATTATATACCAACGCACTGGAAGAGGAATGGGGGGCCAGTGCGAGAGATTCTCCGAGAATTAACAACAAGCAGATTGTCTCCCTTCTCTACGCGGATGATGCAGTGTTAATGGCTAGAACTAAGATTGGCTTACAGAGAGCCCTTTCCACCTACATTGATTTCATGGCCAATTGGGGTCTTCTGAAACTCAATGTAAAGAAAACATATGTGATGACGTGCGGGAAGGGGAGGAACAAATGTAGAAGTCTAGCAGCTGGGAGTGGTAAAATTGAATCCACCAAAACGTTCCCCTATCTTGGCAACTTGCTTGAGGACACAGGCTCCTGGGGACCAGCGGTCAAGAGTAGGACCCTTTTGTTCAAGAGGTCGACAGCAGCAGTAATGAATTTTTTTTAAAAATTGGGAAAAAGGCCCCCGGGGATCCTTCTTAAAATCTACCTAGCAAAATGTAGAAGTATTGCAATCTATGGGGCGGGGGTGTGGGTTTTTTATGATGTAGCACCCATACAAGTAGTAGAAAATGCTTTTTTAAGGTTTATCTTAGCAGTGCCTCAGAGCACACCTGTTTTTAATTGTCATAGTGAACTTGGAATTTCGCATATTTCTGATGTTATCAAAATGCAACCCATTTTACTCTGGCATAGAGTCTGGACCTCCCCCAGTTTAGGCTGAGTCGTGACATTATTAAGGATTCAATGGGTTTGGACCAGGCTAGAAAAATTCTCTGGCTAAACTATGTTAGAAATCAATTTAATGATCTGAATCGACCAGAGTTTTATGTTAAGCCAGTCTCTATCTGTTCCATATCCAGAAAAGACCTGAAAACGCTATGCTTGAATCACTTTGAGTCACTTAGAATTGCAGTGGAAATTAACAAAAAATCTGTGCTTCAGCACTAAATGATCTTGGTCAGAAAATCCATCCAACCTTACCTAGTCTGCTGTATAGGGGGATTTGATAGATACGTTTTGACAGGGATTAGGATTGATAGCTTTCATCGTTTGGTGACCTTTCCCCGCTGTAAACGACTAGGAACCTCTCCCACTGTCCATGGGATCATCTCTCTTTACAAACAACTATGCACATGATCTTTTTTTGCTAATTTTATGCTAGGGAATGTGCAAGATGGATTACGCCTTATTTGAAGCAGGAAACATGGCAGCAATGCCGTCCGGCTTTTCTATTCTTACAGATACTGGACAATGGGTACTGTATTGGAGTTATGACTGGCCTTTTAAAAAGTATTCTGAGGAAACGGAAATCTATAACTTGCTATTAAAAAAAAAATGAAATTATATACTGGTGGGATCACTCTTTATTTATAGAATATTTCCCAAATGTATTCTCTGTATGAATTTGATATTTTAACTGTTGCTTTTATGATTTTATCAATTTAGAATAAAGCATTTTCTGAATCTGAATCTGAAGTGCTAATGTGCTGCGGTACATTTTAATTAGAATGTCTTCCTTCGCATTGTCTCGGGGTTTAAAGTGTGCTATCTTTGGTCTTTTGTTTAATCACTCATACAACACAAATTTCTATTGATTGACCTTCAGTTCTTTTTTGCTCAGAGTAATTACTGTTCTTCTTTTATACGTTACGCAAACCCTGGGTTAAAGTGCAGATGCTTCATAATGATAGTTCTTTAACAAGGTGCTCATGCCCTAATTTGTTTGTTCTAGTGCTTTCATGTTTATTTTTACGAATTTTACTACCCAGCATATGAGCGGTATAGAGGAGCCACCCAGCCAATGGGTTACCGCTTGCCTTCATGTTCATATTTCTAGCTCTCTAAAAATAATTTTTAAGATTCTCTTCCTTTCTGTCAGGTAACTCAAGGCAAACGCAGAATAGGTGTGCAAGACTTTCTTCCTTATATTTGCATAAGCGACATACTTTGTTGTTTGATCCTTCCAGGATAGCATTAGATCTTTTGTTTCCCATTTTCCGAAACGATACTGCATAAACTGATGTTTTGTTTTCAGTGAGAAGTGTGCTGTAAGGTAATCCTGGTGCTGTAATGTTTTATAGGAATTTATCACTGTCCAGGCGTGACGTCTGAGTGCAAGGCTTGTCTTGTCTGTTAAATATGAAAGATGCTTATTTGTGGCTTTTATTACTTTATAAAATGCCTGTTTCCCAATACTCGCACTCCAGGCGTCTTGTATTCCAAGTTCCTCAATAGTCTGTTTTTAATATAGCCCCCATGAATCTTTTTTATTTTTCTGTGTTTGCTCCTCTATTTCCCACCAGCACATGTGGTTGATTGACCATCTTTCTGACAAGAGTAGCCTCCAACATAGTTTTATAAAGGCTTCTTTACATTGGTATTTTTGGTTCAGCAGTCCAAACTCTAAACGCACATGTGCTGGAGATGCAGTTTTCGTGATGTTGAACACAGTTTTATATACTCTTGTTTGGATTTTATTTAAGATGCCTTCTGCACGCCTTTCAGTGTTTCCATACCGTAGTCACTGTTGGCATTAACTGAGCACTCATCACCTGCTCATCACTGTTAAAAGATGGTCAAACGCAGGACGGCTCACTTTGTTTTTAAAGTTTTGAAGCGGTAGTGCTTTTGCCTGCATTGTTTCTATGTGTTGTTTACCTTTCATTTGATGCTCCACAATGAATCCTAAGTATTTATAGGACATAACTTTGTTGACTTTGTTCCCTTCCAAGAACCAGGTGTACTCTTTATTCTTCAAATCTACCAACCAAACCACTTTGTTTTTCTCCAGGTTTAGCTCTAACCCCTTTTCTGTCCATGCTTCGCTTAAGTCCTATTGGGTCAATAAAACGATGTCGTTGGCGCACTGTAGGTATTCTATTTCCTCTTGAGCCAGTGTGGGCGGGTGGGCGTTGATGTTCCGTACAGTTTGTACTAGATCTGCTAGATATTTGTTGAACAGGCACGGAGCTAGTACACACCCCTGTTTTAATCATTTATTGGTGTAGGCTTTGTTTGTGACACTCTTGTCGTCTCCTATATATAACTCTTTGATTGCCTTTAACAGCCTGTTCTGTACGTCCTATGCAGCCATTTCTTTCCACAAGTCCTCCTGTGGCACTCGATTGAAGGCAGACTTGCAGGCCCGGACTGGCAGTTGCGAGCACCGGGCAATCCCCTTGTGCGCCGCAAGGGTGGGGGCCGGTTTTGGGCCCTGGGGGCCGTTTTTGCAGCATAGCTGCAAAATCAATCGGCCGAAAACCGACCCCAGCAAAGAGCTCGGTCGTACCCCAAGGGGCCGGCCGAGCACTTTGCCAGACTTGAGGTCTACAAAGAAAGCAAATAGCTGCGTTTTTCGTGTTTTCGCCTTCTCTGCTAACAGTGTCAGGGATTTGTTTAAGTCCCCGTTCCAGCCCTAAACCCTGTTTGTAGTCGGTGTAAAATGTTGCTTACTTCTAGCCACGATTCGAGTTGCTGTAGAAGACTGGCTGCATATAGCTTCGCCTCCACATCTGTTAATGCTTTGAATCTATAGCTTGTTGATGTTGAAGGGTTCCTTTCCAGGAATCCGGTACGGATTTCATGATGTATAACTCGTTGAATAATGAGGTAAAGTATTCTGCCCAGTAAGGCGGATTTCCTTTAAAAAGTGCTTTGGGTATACCATTCGTCCCTGCTGCTCCCTCTGATTTCAAATTCTTCTTTTGCAGTTGGTCAATTTCCACGGCCGGTGTGAGAATCTCAAAGCTGTTTGTTATATTCTTTTTGACCCTTTTTTCATTTGATGATGTTACCAAGCTTGTTGATGCTCATTTCGCTGTCACTCTCCATGTGGTCTTGCATTCCTTTTGACGCTATTTCGGCATATATTTCCCGCACATGTTTTTCCCACGTGGCTGCGTTTATACAATAGGAGACTGTTATTAAAACATTTCCCTTGACCAAATTTAACTCCAGTCAAGCTCAGATTGTCCTACCTTCGGGCTCTCCTGCACCCAGCAAAGCCGCGAGGCCTGATCCATCAATGTTCCACTCAGAAGGATGCTTCAGGGGGAGCAGTGGCCACCTGACAACACAGCTAGGGCCATCTAAGCCCATCAATCCTGCATTGTCTCTAAGCACGCTGGGACTTGTAGTCTCACCTTTCCCACTAGAAGCATATGCCTAAAAGTCATAGAATATCTAGCCCTCTTTTCTGCAACAACAAGACTTGTTTAAATTCCCACTGATGCCAATGGTGCCAGTTTATGCCCACCTAGGATTGGAATTTGGACTTGGTGTTAGTTGGACACCATTTCCCTCCTCTCAGCACTCGTTTAGTACATCAGTGCATGCTGGGAGTTGTAGTGTTGGTTTGCAATCAAAACAAATTGAAGTAAAATAACTGATAACGAGGGGGCGTGGCTAGGCGCCAGCGAAGATGGCTGCTTGATCAAGTTCTCCGCCAGAGCCAAGCCCTACACCCTCCAAAATCCGGACAAAATCCGACATGCTATGCACACCTGGGACTGCAAATGCCCAATACATCTACCGGCACCAGAGACCGCAAATCGGAAGTCACTACTCACCACCTACGCTGAGATAAGAGGATGGCATGCTGTGGCGCAGTGGATTCCCTGGAGGCGGTGAGCCAATACATAGCTCTGATATTGACGCAAGGCCCCGGCTTTGAGGCCTGGGCGAGTGACTGGGAGTGAGCATCGGAGCTCACGCCGACCCCGCTAGACCGTGGTACGGGGTCGGTTGTTGCACAGCTGCCATTGGAGGATCAATCGAGGGCGGCGTGCTCTGTGGCGGCGCTGAGACCCAACGACGGCCCATCGGGCGAAATGGCTGAAGGTCATTGGCAGCGGCCATATTGGCCTTTGAATAAGACACCGGACCCTCCGCTAACCAACGGCTATATCGCATTCCCTGGGGGACACATGCGTGAGGCGTCAGAGACCGACTATTGCACCGTCTACCGGCCCGAGGGGGGCTCCACGACGGGACTGTCATCGCGGAGGCGGCACTGGCTTACACACAGGAGGCGGCATCACTGCATGCAGGGCCTGGTGGGCGCTGTTCCCGAGCCACGTGGTGGGCACTCTGGGAGTGTCACCGTACTGTAGCAGAGAGGTACCCTGGCGGCGCTTGCCCCCTACCGCTGAGAGGTGCGTTCGGTCTCTACCGATGAAGGCTACCGGGGTGGTGGCAATACCGGAGGAGCCAACCGACCGCACGGAGATGATACCCAGGTGCGGAGGCGGCTGGTGGGGCTTGGGGCCCAGGGGCCACAGGGGAGCCGGGAGACCTGCGCGGACGTAGGTGCTGGGACCGCGCAGAAGGAGGGCAGATAGACTGAAAAGTGGCCCGGCTGGAGAAAGAAACACGCCTGGGAGCAGGGAGAGGGGCCCTGTGGACTGCCAGCGAGATTCAGGAAGAGTGGCACCTGCGTAGCGGTGGGGCTGAAGAGGAGCGGGGACCAGAGGCCGCCAGCGGAGGTGAGAAGTCATGGAGGCTACCCCCATACCCAATCGCCCCATACCCAATCGCTGCCCCCATACCCAATCCCGAAGGGAGCGGCGACTGCGCAGACTAATAAATTGGACATGAATGCGATCCCATTGTGGACCCCCCAGACCGGGGAAGCAACGGGAGACCACTCTGCTCCTACTGAACCTTCCCTAGCTTTAATTATGACAGCGATCCAGACCTTGGGGACTACTCTGGAGACAAAGATTGGCAAGATGTCGATTGAGGTTAATCTTCTTCGTACAGACATCGGCAAAACATCGGAAAAGGCCAAGGCAAACGAGACGGACATACGGGAACTCCAGGCCTCCTCAAAGAAACTCGAACAACACGTTAACGACCTGGTGATCAGCACCGCCAAGTGGCCCTAAAGCTGGAGGATCAGGAAGGGAGGGCCCGCCTGAACAACATCCGCGTAGTGGGCGTTCCAGAAGGATTGGAAGGGTCAAGTATGGACCTGTTTCTTGAAGACATGATCCTCAATCATCTAAAGCCAAAGCGCCTCACCAACATCTTCACCATCAAACGGGCGCATCGAGGACAATTCCTAAGCCCAAGCTAGGAGCGCTACTGAGGACAATCATTGCGAAAATCCTGAATTATAGGAACAGATACGCTATTCTCAGGCCGCCAGACAGATGGGTGACCTACAATATGAAAATGCGACGGTCAGGTTCTTTCCAGACTACATGCTTAAAGTAAAACGTGAAAGGCACTCCTTTGATGGAGTGAAAGCGGCACTACGGAACAAAGGAATCAAATACATTATGTTTTTTTCCAGCCAAACACCATTTGCAGAAATTTTAAGGGGAGATGAAAATATTCCATCATTCAGATTTGGGGAGTGGGAAAGGCGGGTGGCACTTTATGCAGACGACATTCTTATTCTAACATCCGATCCGGTGACATCATTCCCAGCGGTTATTAAGAGAGCCGAAGAGTTTGGTTGCATCTCGGGGTATGAGATAAATGCTAGTAAAACTGACATCATGGCATGGAACATCCCCAACTTACAGCTGGATGTGACCAACTCAATGCGATACCTGGGTATCCGGGTGGTTCAAGATGTCTGTAACATCGCTCAAGTCAACTTAGAGAGAGTGCATAAAGAGTGTAGGAAACTGTTAAAATCATGGTCCAATCTTCCATTAACCCTGCTAGGCAGAGTGAGTCAGATAAAGATGTCTATCCTCCCTAAATTTACATTTATTTTCAACATCATCCTCCTGGCATTCGACAGTAAAATCTTGGATAAGTGTCAGAGAGAGTTAAATTCCTTTACCTGGAATTATAAATCGGCGAGAGTGGCATGGAAGAAGTTGAGGAGGAGGAGGGAAAAGGGGGGGCTGTCCTTGCCCGATTTGCAGTACTATGCATGGGCCTTTCAGTTGTCCCATTCCAGAATGCTTTTAAAATCACCATCTAATACATCTGCTGGGGCAATGTTTAAAGCCATGTTGATTGGAGCTGCACTACCAACCAATGGATTTTTGTTTAAATTTGGGGACCAAAAATATTTTTAAAAAGTCAAGTTAAAAATCCTTATGTCCCAGGCGAAAGCCTGGTTACAGATAAGGAAAATACTAGGTTTGCCGTATTTCTCAAATTATGCACCTATCTGGGACTCCCCGGGCTTACCGTTATGTTTGAAAGACAGACTGGCAATACCGGTGAGAGATGGAGGAATAACAAAATGGGGAGAATTGCTCGCAGGGGAGACACTGAGGTCCTGGGAGGAGCTACGGGAACAACTGGGCCCGAGTTTTCGAGATTCAAGTTTATCCAATTAGATAGTTGGGTCAAAGCTCTGGGTAGGTCAGGGGTAACACTTGGGAAGTATAGTACCATAGAACAAATGTTGGTAGAACGACAAGGGGGGGGGGGGTAAAGAGGTCACGCAGTGGTAATGGAATTTGTTAGAGGAGATAGATGGAGAGTTCACTCTCCCGGAGGAATTGTGGGGAACAGAATTAGGAGCCCAAAGTATAGACATCTGGCAGAGATCTTGCACCCTGCTATATAAAACTGTTAAACCTGCATGGCTGAGACGCAACCACTTTTTTACGATACATCGAGCCTACCTCTCCACCTTAAAACTGTCTAAATTTATCCCAGGCAAGAAATGCAACAAGTGCAATTACATCGGGGCCTTGGACGTCCACCTGTTTAAGGATTGTCCTTATATAGCCCAGTTTTGGAATGAAGTGAAAGTGACCCTTGACTCTATACTCAACATCACTGTGTCCATCACACTACCTCTTATCATCTTTGGATGGGATAACAGTATAACCGGTCATGCAAGGTCATTTCTGATTTATGCAGTCTAGCTGGCTAGAAGACAGATATGTAAAGTCTGGATAGAAAATACGGCACCAACACATGCAAACTGGTTGTCTTCTATGTATGAAACATCTAAGACAGATATGATGGCTTTTTGGGATCTTCTGATTCGGTCGAAATAGTAGCCGGGGTTTTTTTTTTTTTTTTTTTGTTTTTTTCCCCCGGTCCAATGATTATGCTACAACACTCCAAGAACTAGGCCCCCCCCCTCTGTTTATGGCAGTTCTACAGGTATTCATACCAAGATGGAGTTAGGACAGGCATGATCCTGTTCACCCCCTGTACCTCTTAATGTCATCTACTGCCGACTCTCAGAAATCGTGTCATCAGGTGGGTAACAGCAAAAACCACGCACCTCGAAACCAGACACGCATGGCAGTTGGCGGCTAACTAAGAGGAGGGCAAGGCAAATGAGGACAAAAAAAAAATAGATGAAACCGAAGAGAGCGGCGACTGTGCAGACTAATAAATTGGACAAGTATGCGATCCCATTGTGGACCCCTCAGACCGGGAAGCAACGGGAGACCACTCTGCTCCTACTGAACCATCCCTAGCTTTATTATTGAGGTTAATCTTCTTCGTACAGACCTCAGCAAAACATCGGAAAAGGCCAAGGCAAACAAGACGGACATACGGGAACTCCAGGCCTCCTCAAAGAAACTCGAACAGCACATTAACGACCTCGTGATCAGCACCGCCATGTGGCCCTAAAGCTGGAGGATCAGGAAGGGAGGGCCCGCCTGAACAACATCCGCGTAGTGGGCGTTCCAGAAGGATCGGAAGGGTCAAGTATGGACCTGTTTCTTGAAGACCTGATCCTCAATCATCTAAAGCCAAAGCGCCTCTCCAACATCTTCACCATCAAACGGGCGCATCGAGGCCAATTCCTAAGCCCAAGCCAGGAGCGCCACTGAGGACTATCATTGCAAAAATCCTGAATTATAGGGACAGAGACGCTATTCTCCAGGCCGCCAGACAGATGGGCGACCTACAAAACGAAAATGCGACGGCCAGGTTCTTTCCAGACTACATGCTTAAAGTAAAACGTGAAAGGCACTCCTTTGATGGAGTGAAAGCGGCACTACGGAACAAAGGAAGCAAATATATTATGTTTTTTTCCGGCCAAACTCAAAGTTATTGCAGGGGACAAATCTCTGTTCTTCACTGCGCCATCGGAAGTCCAAGATTGGCTGGACAGAGGGTCGCCGTGGTTCCCTACTCCAGCAGCATGTGGCGATTGGAGAGACAACATGGCCCCTTCACCGGGATCTCCAGATGGTAGATCGGATATGGACAGAGCGAGTCAGCGCTCCTGGCGATCGGGGTCTGCTAGCCAAAAATGGGGGATGCTCAGAAACGCTAGTGGACAATAGCGAAGGAGGGACTGCCAACATTGACCCAGACGAGCTGTAATGTAATGTATATTCTCTGTTCATGATGTTGGGGTTACTATCTCCGGGGGGGGGGTAATTTGTGTGTTGGGGAAAGGTTATTCGGACCCCATGGACAGAAGATCTGGGCAAGAGATGAGATGTGACTTTAACTACCTCCCCCTTATGAACAGGTGGCTCTAGACAGTCTCAGAAATGGAAGGAGCATCACTTTGCCAAAAGGGGGAACAAATTTCACGTGTCATTGATCTGAACATGAAGGAGTGCATGCATGCTTAGCGAGGTATTGTGTTTGTGGGGAGGGCGCTTAGCGGCTGGAGCTGGGGCCGGCGCACTTCCCCTTTAAGTAGGTTTTTCGGGAGTGGGAGGTTTCCTCACTCCTGGGTTGGGTTGGGCGAAAGGTGCTCTGCTAGTTGAGGATGTGGGTAGTTCGAAACCTACGTGACAGGGTAGGAGGGAGGAGGGGAACGGGGGAGATATCAGTTTCAGGGTTGCGGATTGAGGTTGGGCACGGTTGGGGGGAGGGGAGAGAGTTTGAAATGGTCACATAGGGATTGTTCAGTTGTGCTAGCAAGTAGTATCAGGAATCACAGGAAGACTCCTACAGTAATACGCGCTGATGGCTATGAAGTGGGATAAAAGCCTTAAGGTACTTTGCTGGAATGTCAATGGATTAGGGGACAAGCTTAAAAGAAGTATACTGCTTCAATTTGTTAAACGACACCTCCCGGATGTGGTCCTCCTGCAAGAAACCCATCTGGTGGGGAACACTTGTCACGCATTAAACAGATGGGGATACTCACTGGTGTTTCATGCCGGCTTTACGTCAGGGTCACGTGGGGTGGGGATCCTGCTGCGCCGTAACTTTCCACTTATCATTGACCACACAGACATGGATTCTCTGGGATGATTTGCTGCTATCTCAGGGAAATGGAAGGGGTGCAGGCTCAACCTGGTGACGGCCTATATCCCGCCGGGTCTCAAAACTCAGTCGTATCTAGATTTTTGGCAGGCTTCTCCTTTCCCTTCCAGATGGGAAACTCCTAAATGGGTGGGGACTTTAATGCTGTGGTATCAGGTGATTTAGATAGGCACCCACCTAGGGACATAGTGAAGGGACACATGTGGCTCTCCAATCTCCTTGAGTCGTTCGGGTTACTTGATCTCTGGCGTCTTCGACATCCGAACCAAAAACAATACACTTTCTTTTCAGGCCCGCACAACACGTTCTCACGCATAGATTACATTTTAGCGCCGATGCAGCAGGACACTACAATTCGCGATGTCACACACCTAGCAAGATGTATCTTGGACCATTCCCTACTATGGACCCATCTTACAATTGGGGATCGAAGGGTGGGATGTGTTGCGCCGATTAATGCCTGGTATCTTCGCAACGAGGAGACAAAAAAGAAACATATTCTCTCAATTGACAGGTACTTTTGGGAAAAATGTTGGGACTGTAGATTCATCGGTAGTCCTCTGGGAAGCGTTTAAGACGGTGCTAAGGGGAGAAGCCCTTTCCGGCCTCTCCTTCCATGTTAACCATGGAAGGAGATCCTCTCGCTCTAGAAAACACAGCACAGAGCAACGGTAGCCCAGAAATCCTGCATCAGATACAACAAAGCGGCAGAATACAAGGCGTTGGCTACTGATGCTGAGATAGGGATAGAGAGGGCTGGCTATATGATCAAGGGGACAAAGCGGGAAAATTAATAGCCTGGCTGGACAAAAAGAAGCAGGCGCAGAGGGTGGTGGCCGAGCGTAGGGCTGATTCGGGGACCATCATTATGGAACCCCGGGAGATTGTCAGGGAGTTCGCAGGACACTTCCAAAAAGTGTACAGCAGGGAGTCCAATCGTTCGGAAGAAGATTCAACTGCCCTACTGGCTGACATTATGCTGCCTACTCTCTCAGATGACGACCGAGAGACTCTGGAGGCGTAACTTACTACGGAGGAACTGACCAGGGCCATCCATGACCTCTGACCTGGAAAGGCCCTCAGGCCCAATGGTTTTCCGATTGAGCTCTACAAGCTAAAGCCTGACATCCTGAGCCAGCAACTAAAACACATGTTTGAGGAAAGTAGGGAGCAAGGTATACTGCTGAGGGACCAGCGTATAGCTACAATTGTGGCCATTCCTAAGGAAGGGAAACCAAAAGAATTAAGTGCTTCCTACAGATCAATATCACTATTGAATGCTGAGCCGAAAATCCTGGCGAAAGTACTTGCTAACAAGCTCAAGCCGGTTCTCAATACGCTGGTCCACCCGGACCAGTCGGGCTTTATGCCCCACCGTAACACGGCGCTTAACCTGCGCCGTCTCCACGGAGTATTGGGACGCTGCCACACGATTTAAGAGGATGCACTGGTGGTATCATTAGATGCCGCAATGGCATTCGACGGGCTTGAATGGCCCTACATAATGACAGTTCTTCAGAAATTGGGTTTTGATTCGACTTTTATTGGTTGGGTGCACCTCCTTTATACCGAACCTCTGGCCCAGGTGGTAGTAAACAATAACATTTCTGAGGTTTTTACACTAGAAAGAGGGATGCCACAGGGATGTCGCCTCTCACCTTTGCTTTTCGCCCTGTCCCTGGAACGACTGGCTGCCTGGATACGACAAGATCCCTCCCTGAAAGGGCTTCAATGGGCTGACGGGTGGGAGGACAGGATTTCGCTTTATGGGGATGACATCCTTCTTTACCTCGCAAACCCTTGTGAGTCCCTTACAGTAGCCTTAGATATTTTTACCAGCTTTGGGAAGAATTGAAGATATAGTATTAATTGGGGAAAGTCACTCCTTTATGTGCTTCATGGAGCCCCCCCACAAATCCAGCGCAACTGCCCAATTAAGGTGGCCACAGATGGGTTCATGTACATGGGAATCTTTATCTGCAAGGAGAAGGCCATTAGATACGAGAAGAATTTCCTGCCGCCTTTGCAACGGATTAAGAGAGACACCACTACTTGGAAGAAACTCCAGCTGTCCCTACTGGGTCGGGCAGCGCTCTTTAAAATGATGGCGCTGCCACGTTTTCTATACGCCCTCCAAAACTACACAGACTTAGTTCCGCAAAAATATTTTGCTGCCATGGAGGCCACACAAAGAGATCTTTTGTGGACCGGGATGCCTTGAATATCCCTACAGAAACTCACAATAGGATGACATGGTGGGGGTAGCATTTCCAGACATCCGGAAATGTTACTGTGCAGCGCATCTCTCTGCCATAAATCAGGGCACTTACTGTGACGGGAATGACTCCGGATATGGGATAGACAGATGGCTCCTCCCAGGCGGGAACATCGAGGCTGCACTTTATTCCAGGCCTAGCAGGTACCCGATCACGGGACCGACAAAACACTTTGTCCAACTATGACATATTGTTAACCGAAAACTGGGATGGGCTGACAAACTTACACTGGTTACCCCGCTATGGGCCTCTGAAAGATTGGGAAACTGAGTCACACCAAAGGGTTTCACAATTGGAACTCGATAGGGATCTCTCACATAAAAGACCTGTGGGGTCCTGACGGAGTGGTGACATTTGCTTCGCTGCAACACACTTATGACTTGGCGCACACGGAGCACTTTTGATATTTGCAGGTTAGGCATTCCTTCCAGGCAAACATCCCACCAGGGACTCATCTCCCGGAGTCCTCCCCTCTCGAGGACAGGCTGCTGAATGGCCACCTTCCAGAACGGGCTATTTCCCCCACATATAAGAAGTTTATAAATCACACTCCAGACCCATTGTTAGCTTTTAGGAGAAAATGGGAGGCATACAGGCTCGAAATTGATGACGAGGAGTGGAGAGAAGAGCTCGCATCGCCCAAAGAAGTAGCAATATCGGCTAAATTGAAACTTATTCAGTTGAAAATACTCCACCGAGTCTATATTTCTGGCACCAGGCTGATGTTGATGGGCCGAAGGGAAGGCGGGCTCTGCAGGAGGAGATGTGTGGAGGTGGGAACTTTCTTTCATATACTGTGGGAAAACCCGGTGCTGCAAGCTTATTGGAAGCGGGTACACAACTGTATGCGAGAGGTCTGGGGGGTGGAATTGCGTCCAGAGGTTAAGACCCCTCCGCTGCTGCCTCGCACAGGCGTGTGCCTGGACTGCTATTCTACCGGCTCGTTTCCTGTCTCCATTGTGCTCCTGATCGTCTTTGCGTTTTTTTTCGCCATTGTACAGCGTTTGCTGGGTTTCTTCTGTTTTTCTGTATTGTGTTGTATATTTCCCCTGATTGTGCCTCTTGTCCGTCGTCGTGTCCTTCACGCCCCTTGTCCCCCTCCCCGCTGCTGCTCCCCTGCGGCCCGCCCCGTTTCGCTCCTGATTCCCGCCAACTGGCCACCCCGCGCCCGCTTCCCAGCTGCTCCTCCCTCGCTCCGCCCCCCCACTACGCCATTTATGGCGGAGTCCACGCGTACGCGCAGCGTGCACGCGCAGCGTGCGCGCCCTATACGCGCCAAAGGTGCGCCAAATGTAAGCCCGTCTGCGCCCGTCCGTGCCTTGGACCGCACCCAGTGCCAGGACCCCTGGTTCCCGCAGACCCCAACCCACCCGTCGGACCTACGACGCCACCGAACTCTACGCACTCAACGCCGGCGGAAACCCAGGCTGCTACCGGGCCACCCCGAGACGCACCCACGGACCCTTCTGCTGCCACGCCTGCAAGTTCACCTGCATACGGACCTGCACTACACCTGCATCGTTCAAACCAAGCCACAGCAGCAACCACCTGAAGTGCATCCTGCTCAACACCCGCTCCATCCACAGACACGCCGTCGAGCTCTGGAACCTGCTCGACACCACAGCCCCAGACGTCCCTTTCCTCACGAAAACCTGGATGAACGCTTCCTCGGCGCCCGACATCACCATCGCCATCCCGGACGGCTACAAGATCATCAGGAGGGACTGCGTCAACCAGACTGGAGGAGGCATCGCCATCATCCACAGGAACACCATCCGCATCACGACCAACTCCGACGACACCCTCGCACCCGCCAAACACATGCACTTCCAGATCCACATCAACCCCAAGACCACCCTCAGGGGCACCCTCATCTACAGACCCCCGGGAACACGCACACAATTCAGCGAAGACGTCGCCGACTTCATCAGCCCGCACGCCCTCCCCTCCGCTGACTACATCTTCCTCGGGGACCTCAACTTCCACCTGGAGAACAACAACGACCGCAACACCACCACCCTGCTGGACAAACTCGCCAACCTCGGACTCAAGCAACTGGTGACAACCCCCACCCACTACGCTGGACACACACTCGACCCCGTCTTCTCATCCAGCAAGGACATCGCCTTCAGCCACGCCACCGGACTCCACTGGACGGACCACAGCTGCGTCCACTTCAGCTTCAGAAGGACCACGATCCACCACCAGCAACAGGTTGCACGCAGAAGCTGGAACAAGATCACAGCCGGCCAGCTCGCTACTTCCCTGAGCATGAACCCTCCCACCAGCGCAACAAACCCAAGCCAGGCGGCCACCAACCTCGCAAAGTGGATCAGCAACTGCGCAGACGACCTCGCCCATCTGAAGACCCCGCCTAGCAGACCCGGCAGCAAGAAAGCCCCATAGCTCACCGACGAACTCAAGAGCTCCAAGAAGAACTGCCGAGCCCTCGAGAAAGCCTGGCGCAGAGATCCAACACCGAACAACATGACTGCCCTCAAGCTCGCAACCCGAAAACACCACCAACTGATCCACGCCACCAAGAAAACTGCATTCAAGGAACGACTGGACAACAATGCCCACACCAGCAAGGAACTCTTCAACATCGTTAAAGAGCTCTCCAACCCCAACGCCGGAAACAACGACATCACCCCTCCGCAAGACCTCTGCAACTCCCTCGCCTCCTACTTCCACAACAAGATCGCGGACATACACAACAGCTTTAGCACTCAACCGACGCACGCCACGACTGAACCACCGCCCCCCACCACCACCCTCCGCGCCTGGACCCCGATCAGCACCGAAGACACCATCCGCACGATGAACTCCATCCACTCCGGATCTCCGACCGACCCCTGCCCTCACCACGTCTTCAACAAGGCCGACGCTGTCATCGCACCCCACCTGCGGGACATCATCAACACCTCCTTCGACACCGCTACCTTCCAGGAGAGCTGGCAGCACGCCGAACTCAGCGCTCTACTAAAGAAGCCATCAGCCGACCCCACTGACCTCAAGAACTACCGCCCCATCTCGCTGCTCCCGTTTCCTGCAAAAGTCATCGAGAAGACAGTCAACAAGCAGCTGGCCGCCTTCCTCAAGACGAACGGATCCCTCGACCTCTCGGAGTCTGGCTTCCGGGCCAACCACAGCACCGAGACCGCCCTGATCGCAGCTACCGATGACATCCGAGCCCTGCTTAACAACGGAGAAACAGCGGCCCTCATCCTCCTAGACCTCTCCGCGGCCTTCGACACTGTCTGCCACCGTACCCTAGTGCAGTGCCTCAGCAACGTCGGAATCCAGGAGAAGGCACTGGAATGGATCACCTCGTTCCTCGCCGGAAGGACACAGAGAGTCCGCCTCCCCCCGTTCAGATCAGAAGCCATCGAAGTCATCTGCGGCGTTCCTCAAGGCTCCTAGCTCAGCCCAACCCTCTTCAACGTCTACATGAGCCCCCTCGCAGCCATCGCACGCCAACACAACCTCAACATCATCTCCTACGCCGATGACACCCAGCTGATCCTCTCCCTCACCAACGACCCCACCACCGCCAGAGCCAACCTACACGAAGGGATGACAGACGTAGCCAAGTGGATGATGAGCAGCCGCCTGATACTGAACTCGGACAAGACGGAAGTCCTCATCCTGGGATCTTCACCCTCCGCCTTGGACAACTCCTGGTGGCCCCCCGCCCTGGGCAGCGCACCCAAACCAACAGACCACGCACGCAACCTGGGCCTCATCCTGGACTCCTCCCTCTCCATGACCAGACAAATCAACGCCGTCTCCTCATCATGCTTCAACATCCTGCGCATGCTACGTAAGATCTTCAGATGGATCCCCACCGAGACCAGGAAGACGGTCACCCAGGCCCTTGTCACCAGCCGTCTGGACTACGGCAACTCCCTCTACGCCGGAACCACCGCCAAACTCCAGAAGAGACTCCAGCGGATTCAGAAAGCCTCAGCACGACTCATCCTGGACATCCCTCGTTGCAGCCACATCTCCGGACACCTGAGAGATCTGCAATGGCTCCCGGTCAACAAGAGAATCACCTTCAGTCTCCTCACCCACGCACACAAGGCCCTACACAACCAAGGCCCAGGATACCTCAACAGCCGCCTCAACTTCTACGCTCCCACACGCCAACTTCGATCGACCAGCCATGCCCTCGCCGCCGTCCCCCGCATCCGAAGAGCCACCACAGGAGGAATGTCCTTCTCCTACCTGGCCGCCAAGACTTGGAACTCCCTCCCGACCCACCTCCGACTGACCCAGGACCACCTCGCCTTCAGGAAGCAGCTCAAGACCTGGCTGTTTGAGCAGTAGCGGACCCCCCCTCCCCTAGCGCCTTGAGACCCTCCGGGTGAGTAGTGCGCTATATAAATGCTGTGATTGATTGATTGATTGATTGAGGTGCCTTCTGAACATCTGGGAGACCACAGATCTATCATCGAAAGGCAAAATATGGGTAACGTTAGGATTGGCAATCGCTAAAAGGAATATAGCAAATTTGTGGGGACAACTCCAACGCTCAGCTTCTGGAGGAAGGATATGGACTGGTGCATGATCCAAGAAAAGACAGTTTATGTAGCCCAGGGTTGTCCCCGGAAGTAGGTGGCTGTATGGTCCAACTGGAATGCTTATCGTGGTAACCTATGTGAACGCCCCCTTATTACGCTTATTGATGAGCTAATTACAATGCAAATTACTGCTGCATTGATAACACCCTGTGAAAAGCTGTACCAGACACGATCTGGATGTACTGTGTTTTCCAATGATAACTTTATGAAAACTGTACTCCCTGTATGTGAGACCATCTAATTTATTTTCTTTTGCCAATAAAAAAGATTTTTTTAAAATAAACAATAAACTGATAACAAATTATGTGAAAAAGGAAAGCACAGAACAAAAAAACGTTTGCATACATAATCTAGCCATCTGATCACCACAATCCTTGAGGTTGAAGAATGGTACCCCAGACCTTTATCTACTAACCACACCACCCTTCACCCTAATGAAAAGCCATTGTATGTTTTAAACAATTTAAAATGAAAACTTGAGGCTGTAGTATGTTAATAAACACTGACTCTTAACAAGATTAGCTAATAAAATGATGACTGCAGGCAGTTCACAGAAGTCCCTACACTGGGAGTACCATCACCTTTTATATATACATGTATGTGTGCATGTGTTTTTATTTGGGGCACCGCCTCAAACCCCTAATTTTTCCAAGGGTGTGGGGAACATTCATCATTATTTGTATCCCAGGAAATAAACAACATGGTGGACATTGGGACTGAAGCCTCAACCCAAATATGACAGGCCTCCGGATAACAAGCCTGCCGCCCCATGCTGGGGGTCTCCCCGCCGTGGGGTTCTCTCAATGGCAATGCCAGCAACATTGGCATTGTCAGTACAACAACTATCCTCTAAACTCTAAATGAGGCCTGGGTTGGTGGAAAAGGCATGCATCAATTTTCAGAGAATGAGTTGTTGCCACCAACATCTAAATGAACCCCCATAAGTCTACTGTTTTCAATATTAGGCAGCGGCAGCCGGAACAGGTAGGTGCGGCAGGGAGGGGGATGAGGGCGGAAGTCGACAGACGATGGAATAGGTATAATTAAATCAATAAGAAAATCATATTCTGTCGTGTGTCGACTTCCCTCCCACCCCCACCGCGCCGCACCCCGCCACACCACACTTACCTGTGCCAGGCCGCTACTGATATTAGGTAGACATAAAATGAAGCACAATGGTTGGTGAAGTTCAACATTTTTTTTATTAAACGTTTGAACAAATATTATACTAATATATACCAAGTTGCTAAGAAAAACAAATGCTTAAAAGGCAAAATCTCATGTTCAACGGTCATAATAGTAGGTGTGTTGGCCCTGACGGATGTAATGTAGACCCTAGGCCAAGTTCCACCGCACACATGGAACCTCTCTGTCTGTGTACTTGTAACCTTTAATGTGGCTAGCCCAAGTAAAACGTTTGACACCTGACAACATTTTGAATCCGTGGGCCTCATTTATGAGGCCTTGCGTCAGTTTTGCGCTGCTGATGCGTCACTTTTTATGACGCATCTGCGGCGTAAAACATGCGCCTTGTTGCGCCATATTTAAAAAGTGACGCATCTAGGTAGATGCGTCACTTTTTAAACCCCTGCGCCACATTATACCTGCGTCAGGTATAATGTATGCAGAGGGGGCGTTCCCCCGCAAAAAGCCTCGTAATAGTGACGCAGTGAAATCTATGAGATTTCACTGCGTCACTTTTAGGATGCTGTTGCGTCAAAATCTTGCGCCTGCCTCACAGCAGGCGTAAGACTGACGCAAGCCCTTTCACATGGGGCTTTCCCCATGTGAAAGGACGCATTGCTGGAGTTGCGTCACTTTTGTGACACACTCCAGCAATGCGTCACTTTTGCGCTTACAGATGCGTCAGAAATACTGACGTATCTGTAAGTCCTTGCGACATGATGCGTCATACATTAAATATGACGCATCATTGGTGTCACAAGGAGTGCGCAGTGAAAAGTGACGCATCGCTGTTTTCACGCAGCGATGCGTCACTTTTCATAAATGAGGCCCCATATATTTAGACAAACAATAATCCATTGTAGGATGTCATGTGTGCTTGCTATGGTATCACTAAGAGTTATATTTGTGTCCTGGATATATAAGCCATAATACCTCTACTCACTCAATGGTCCAGTTTTAATTAACATAGTTTATATGCACCGGTTTAGCAAATATAAGCTGTATATTTGCATTAGAAAAGAGAGGCCACTGTGTGTATCACTTACCAGTGCTTAATTTTTAAAATAAATAAGTGGCAGGGCTCTTGTAAAGAGGACACTGCAGCTTGCACAACATATAGCCCCTGCCCTGCTACCAATGATTGCAACAACACAACTACTAACATCACACTCCTACAGGTTTGAGAATTCAGACTATTTCAGGCCCCCAAAGCTATAAGATTGGCTTGAGCAGCGGGTAATAGTAATTTTCAACATATATTGATATACTAGCAGCCCGTCCCGACGTTGTCGGGGTATGAATTGCTGCCGGCCAGTAGTATATTGTTTTGTAGGATTTCGTTTTGATAGCATTTCTTATCTGTGACAGGCCTGTGAAACGCTCCGATTCACAGTGCACTGCTGATGCACTTAAGAGTGTGCGTTCAGCAGTGTGTGAACTCGAGTTTCCCTACTTTATTTTTCCTTGCAATATTATATAGCGCGAACTCGACAACATGGCATGAGCACAATTTACATTACAGAAGAACACATTCATTTGTGGTAGGCACGGGGAGACAAAGCGATTTGCCTGGAATCACAGGATGTTGAGCTGATGCCGAGATTCGAACGTAGCTCCTCAGCTCTAAAGTTCCCAATTCTAGAACTTGTGGTGGGAGGTGTGTCTAAAAGTGTATGTCGGTGCTGGCCATCAATGTAAGAGACCTGTGCATTTTTCAAATGGGTGGTGAAAAAATATGAGTATGTTGCTGGAGATGTGGGCCGCCTGCCACCAATGTACTTACCGGGGGAGGGTAAAGACCCATTATTCCGCAACTTTCTTTCCGCATACCTTAACTCCGCATACTTTCATTACGAAAGTACCATGACTCCGCAATGCCATTATAACGCATGGCATTACATTTTATATGCTTTTACCATGCACACATTTACAACGAAATTCGTTGTAAATGCATGAATGGTAAAAGCATGTTTTTTTAAAATGTTTGGATAAGGTAAGTATGGGTATAGGGGTATATGTTTTGGGGTACTGAGGTATATGTTTTGGGGTGTTTGGGTATTTTAAGGGTTCAGATATAGTTTTGGGTTATGGGGTACAGGGGTAGTTTTAGGGTTTATAGATAGGTATGGGTTTTGGGGTACAGGGATATTTTTAGTGTTCAGGGATAGGTTTGGGTTTGGGGTATAGGGGGATTTTTAGGGTTCAGGGGTAGGTTTGGGTTTTGGGGTACAGGGGTATTTTAAGGGTTCAGGGCTAGGTTTGGGTTTTGGGGTACAGGGGTATTTTTAGGGTTCAGGGCTAGGTTTGGGTTTTGGGCTACAGGGGTATTTTAGGGTTCAGGGGTAGGTTTGGGTTTTGGGGTACAGGTTTATTTTTAGGGTTCAGGGCTAGGTTTGAGTTTTGGGGTACAGAGGTATTTTTAGGGTTCAGGGCTAGGTTTGGGTTTTGGGGTACAGGGGTATTTTAGGGTTCCGGGGTAGGTTTGGGGTACAGTGGTATTTTTAGGGTTCAGGGCTAGGTTTTGGTTTTGGGGTACAGGGGTATTTGTAGGGTTCAGGGGTAGGTTTGGGTTTTGAGGTACAGGGGTATTTATAGGGTCCAGTGCTAGGGTTGGGTTTTGGGGCACAGGGGTATTTTTAGGGTTTAGGGATAGGTTTGGGTTTTGGGGTACAGGGTATATTTATAGGGTTAAGATGGGTTAGTGTTTAAGGGTGTTGGGGTAGTTTAAGGAGTAAGGGTGGGTTATTATTATGGGGTGCAGGGGTATTTAAAGGGAGCAGGGTGGGATTAGCACATGATATGAGACGTGGCATGAAGGGCGGAACGTACCACACGCCCCCAGGTTTGTCACACCCCCAGCACACGCCCACAGCACAACGCAGACACTCCCACAAGGGACTACTTTGCTGGCACGGTTCTTATATCTTTAAATGTATATGTTGGGCGTCTGCATAGCCTATGTCCTTCTGCTGCAACTGCCCTTTCCAACGCTGTATTGGGTGTTGTGATTGGTGCTGTGGTTCCTGAGATTAACCGCCTGAAAGGTTTGGCCTCTCTCTTTATTATATTAGTATATAGATATAGATAGAAGATATAGATGTAGATAGATATAGATTTCTACCAATATTGTGATTTTGGTTTGTTGTAGCCCATGTACCACATGCATTTCAATGAAGAATGCCTTGCAGCAAGCACTAAGAGTAAGGAATCCATCACAAAAAAACAGTTGCAGCTCATATCAAGACTGTCACCTCTCTTCCCCATAACCTGCACAATTAAATGTTCTCCAGACATGCGCCAACTCGCTTTACATCAACTCTTTGGCCTTTCTGCATGAGAAGAGATAACAAGAACTCTGACAAAATCAACACTTCAGCTGGAACCTGGCCTTACCCACAGTGAGGAAGAAAAGGAGAAAGAATATTTCTGATTTAGCTCTTGGTGACAACTTGCACAAGCTCCGGTGTGGACAATAAAGTGCCAAGCTCCGGAAGCCACTGGCTCAAGCACTGCCGCATTGGCGCATTGGCTCAGCAATGCAAAAGAGGGCATGAGTCATTTCCTTGCCAATGGTTTGTCACTACTCATTCACAATTATTTATTTATTTATTTATTTACTGACATTTTTAGAGCGCAACCAAATACCCGTGGGTGTCTCGGCGCTAGACTGCAGTAATGTCTATCCTGAGAAGTAAATACGGTGGGCTGAGGATGTGAGTTACTGGTCAAATAACCACGTTTTTAGTTGTTTCCTGAACTGTAGGAGTGATGAGCTGGATTTGATGTAGTAAGGTAGGGAATTCCAGATCTTAGAAGCTGCAGCAGGAAAGCGACGCTCGCCCCAAGTAGCTGTTCTACTGCGTGGAGTGATTAGTTGATTGAGTGTAGAGGAGCGGAGTGTTCTGACTGGATTGTAGGGTTTTAGTTGATCTTTAAGGAAGCGAGGCCCCTGGTCCTGCATTACTTTGTAAACTATACACATGGCTTTAAACTTTATTCTATTTTGGATAGACAGCCAGTGATAGGTTCTCAGAGTATCTGAGATGGGGGTGCCGCCGCGTTTTGTACAGTCTGGAGTTTTTTGGTGACTCTTTTTTGTGCATTTAGAAGGAGGCCATTGCAATAGTCAAGGGAGGTAAGGACCAGTGATGTAACCAGGGTCTTGGCGGCCGTGTCAGGTAGAAAAGGCAAGATTTTTCTAATCATCCTGAGTTTGTAATGGGCAGTGGAAGCTACCTTGTTAGCATGGGTCATAAAGTTGAGTTGGTCATCAAACATGACTCCCAGATTTCTGGCCTTGGAGGCGGGACAAGGTGGAGTGCCGAAAGTTGATGGCCACCAGGCTGTGGGCCAAGATGGTGAGAGCTTGCCAAAGATGACCACCTCCGTTTTGTCGGAGTTTAGCTTTAGGCAGTTACCCGCCATCCATTCACCTATCGCCGCCATACCAGCTTGGAACCGTTCGGCCACCTCCTGACCATCACCCTTAATGGCCAGTACCAGCTGCGTGTCGTCGGCGTATGAGGTTAGGCTCATCCCATGTGCTTTGATGACACTAGCAAGGTCCGACACGTAGATGTTGAAAAGTGTCGGACTTAGGGATGAGCCTTGAAGAACCCCACACGGTAACGACCGACTGGCAGATTGGAATGGGCCGAGAGTGACCGCCTGGGTTCTGTTAGCCAGGAAGGAAGTCAGTAGATCTTTTGCGGTGGACTGGATGCCCATTTTTTCGACACGGTTGACCAAGATCTTGTGGTCAACCGTGTCGAATGCTGCAGAAAGATCTAGGAGCACTAGCAGGGCTGTCCCTCCCTGGTCCCGGATGGATCTAATATCATCTGCTGCCTTAATGAGAGCTGTTTCCGTCCCATGGTATTTGCGGAACCCAAACTGGGTGTCATCAAGCAGGTTGTTTCTCTCTATGTGATCCGATAGCTGTTGGTTCATAGCTTTCTCCGTGATTTTGGCTAAAAAAGGGAGACTTGCTATAGGCCGATAATTTTTCAGCTCTTGTCTGTCCAGATTGACCTTTTTTAGTAAGGGCTTAATCAGTGTGTTTTTCAGGGCATCCGGGTAATCCCCGGAGCTCAGTATTGAGTTGCAGACATGGGTGATGACAGGGATAATGGTGTCTGCGACCGAGGTTAACACAGAGGTGGGGCAAGGGTCCAAGGCTGATCCTGATTTAACTGAATTCAGTATGGTCCTAGTTTGATCAGTGGTTAGGGGAGTAAAGCTCGTCAGAGGATTGCTCAGATTGATCAGAGGAAGGGGGGTACTGGTAGTGCTTGGTTCTGAAGTGAAAGTTTGGTAGATGTTATTTACCTTCTCAAAGAAAAACTCAGATAGAGCATCGCATAGTGATTGCGAGGGTGGAGGTGTTAAGTCTGGTGTGTTACCTGATAAGGTTTTAGCTATATTGTATAGCTGTTTACTGGAGTTTTTGGCTAATTCTATATGTTTAGAGAAGAAGAGCTTTTTTGCTGCTGTTATCATGGATTTGTAAGTAGCTAGGGCCTTTTTGTATTCAACCTTACTTTCGCTATCATAATCTCGTCGCCAATGTCTTTCCTTATTCCTTGTTAGTTGTTTTTGTGTTTTTAATTCTTTAGTGTACCATTGAGCAGTTGGAGTATTCCTATTTCTAGAATGGGATTTAGTTGGTACTAATTCCGAAGTGGCGACACTCAGCCAATCATGGAATTGATGTGTGGCAACACTGGGATCGTTGGATAGGTCTGGTTTGAGTTTAGTTAATAGTATGTTTAAGTTGTCGTAATTTAAATCCTTCCAAGCTTTGAAAGGACCAGGCTTGGGGTGAGGGATCTTTTTACTCAGCGAGTCTTTGATGGTCATGCTAAAGAATATGGCCGAGTGGTCTGTCCATGTCATCGGGAGAATGTCGGTCACATGTAGATTTTCGATGTTAGTGAAGATGCCATCTAACGTATGTCCTGCTTGATGGGTCGGGGCGTCAACCAATTGCCTAAGACCTATTAATTCTAGGTCTGACGTGAGGGAGATAGTATCGTGGTCGTAGTGTTGCTCGAGGTAGAAATTAAAATCGCCCATAACCGTGGTGGACTCATCTGTGGCTATAGATTCAGTTATCGTCCCCAGGTTGGTCAGGAACGCTGCTCTGGACCCCGGAGGACGGTATAGGAGCACTCCCTTGAAACTAAAGGACGGAGAGAATTTTATTATAAAATGTAGGGCTTTGCATGACAAAGCCGGGATAGGGGAGGTGCGAATTTCGAAATGGTCTTTAATTATGATGGCCAGACCCCCGCCTCTGTTTTTCACCCTGTCCTGTCTATGGACAGTGTAACCAGGTGGAACTGCCGTAACCAGGTCTGGGGCCGATGCCTCATCAGTCCATGTTTCAGTTACGTACAGTGCATCAAGAATGTGATCAGTGATAAGGTCGGCGATCTCTTGGCAGTGTTTTGGCAAGGATCGCGCATTGATGAGGGCCATGGTGATATGATTCTCCTTAATGCTCTTAGTGGCAGGAGTAGTGGTGGTACTGTTAGTAAAGTGAATGAGGGTATTGCAGTGAGGACAAATAAGATTAGTACCTGTGGGCATGAGTGCCGGGTCAATGATGGTACAGCGAGAGGCGGGAGAGGGGCGAAGTTGCAGCAAGGTGCTCCGCTGATAAGGTAAGGGACAAGCAGGGGTCATGGCCCTAGGCCCGGTCCCGGCGCGGACGGGCGCAGACGGGCTTGCCTCTGGCGCGCCTCCGGCGCGCCGTCGGCGCGCCCGCTGCGCTCGTCCGCTGCGCGGACGGGAAGCCTTCATCTTATATCCGGCGTGAGGAGGGTGGGAAGCGTCCTGCATCTCGAGCGCCACCCCTCCCTCACCCAAGATGGCCGAACCCTTCTCTCCAGGCGCCCCGGATACCAATGCGCTCTGGGAGTCGGTTCGAGTGGCCAGGGATCAGAAGTAACTTGGCCAGATTGTCTTCCTGTGAGGTTTGGCCATCACACCTGGGACTTTTTGAACCCCATCTCTTGAAGTGACACGAGTTTGAAGGTCACAGAGAATGATTGACTAGTACCCTCCCCCTCCCTCCAGCACTTCCAGCACTTGGGGGCTTATTTACAAGAAGCCTGCGCTGCCGGATCATCACCTTTTTGATGCTCCGGTGGTGCAGGGTTCTCAATAATAGCTATCAGGCTACGGAAGGCCCCCCTGCGTGGCTATGCATGGTCTCATAGATATGGAGTAAGGCAAGGCAGCGCAAAGCGCTGTGTTGGTTTACTCGGCGTCGAGGAGGCGTTCCATGGGCGTTGCGGTGGGCGTTCCCACGTAACATCCAGGAATTTTGGTGCTGCCCCAGGTTTACAAAATCAAGTAAACCTAAACGGAATCCTTACGACTCCTCAGAGCAGGTGGAACGAAGAGAAATTATTTACTTTCTCCTCGTTTTTTCCTCTTTCCATGTGTGCTGCATTCTAGAGCACACATAGAAAGAGGGAAACGCCTCTCGGGATTGTTTCTGTGCAGGAAGGTGGCCCTTCCTGCACAAAAACAATCCAGCCTGCATTGGAGACACCCTTGCACCATGGTGCAAGGGAGCCTACATTGGCATTAGGCAGCAAATTGTGCACTAGCGCAGAGGAAAGGACAGGAATGTACGGTATTTCATAAATACTGTGCATGCCTGCCCTTTCACATTGACATAGGGCAGAGCTGCAAGAAGACTTGCGGCACTGCGCTGCCCTACGACAACTCCTTGTAAATGACCCCTTGGGCTTTAATGCCATTGACCACTGCCTGTTATGCCCCAAAGCACCCAAGGCCACCATATTGTAGTTTGTAGCGTTTTACAAAAATCACGAATACAAATAATACAGAATACTCTGGTTACGCTTGTACTTCAAAACAAATCAATGGCATTGCACATGCTTTTTTCACAAATGCAGTGCAGTCCTTTTTAATAAGCATAAGCCCACCCTCATTGTATGGAACTGCGCTGTCTGCTCTATGTGGCCGCATTTGTGCAAAGTAACTTAAAAGGGGCTGATCTGTAGCACTAGGCTGAGATTTCTGCAGTCTGCATGCACCTGCCCCAGTATATTTCAGTAACTCAACAAAGATTTCTGAATGCAATAGAAGTAAGGTTGTTGAGGCAAGGTTTTGTGTTTTCCTTCTGGTTCTCTCTCCATCAGAGTTCTCTTCATGCTACTTTGGTAAGCTTGGCATCCCCAGAGACTTTTAAAGCAGTCACTGTCCTAATTTGCAGCACTCGATGGGCGAAGTTGCAGATCTGCTGTCCATCCACAAGAACCCGAATCTGTTGGTGTTCACAGAGGATCTCGATCTGCAAGGCAACACACACTGTGTTAGGACATAAGAGGTGCAAAGGCTGCTGGGAAATACATGAATACATTGCTGCATCGAAATTGAACTAAATTATAACTCCACAGCTGACATGTGTCATGCACACAGGGCACTCCTACTGTGTGAGGCCTCCTTGCAATAGTCCACGTGCAGGTGGCAGCTCTGCCAAGTACCACGCATTAGGGGTTAGACTAGCATATTTTAGTGCTGGGGTCTGCATCACTGCACTAAAATACATTTGTCATGCAATTATGGTACTCCCGACCACCCCACAAGTCGCACTCCATGAGGAGCTGCATTAAAACAACAATCACACTGACAACAGTGTGAGCTACACAGAGAGACTCTCACTTGTTTATTCAGCAGCAGCACTTTGTGGGAGCGTCCAGTCTTTGTTGTGTGCACTCTTACTATTTTCACATATGTGAAAGACACTACCCACTTTATTAATTTGATTGACGCAGAACATTTTGATCCCACCACAGCAGTTCTGGTCACGTTGGAAATTTGGGGCCAGATGTAGGAAGGCTATTACCGGTCGTTAACGTCCGAAATTACCAATTTTCTGCCGTTACCAACCGGTATTAGGCTTTTCTGATGTAGGGGCCTAATCTAAGGATTCGGTAATTTACTGAATCAGTAATTTAAGGAATCGGTAAATTACCGAATTCTTAAATACCGATTCAGTAAATTACTGAATTCCTAATGTAGGGAGCAGTTAAATGAGTGCTTTTGCCATGTTAGGATTAGTTATTTACCACCAACTACAAGTTGGTGGTAAATAACAAAACCCCCTAAAAAAGCAATCTCATGCAAATTATTTTAGTGCCATGTGGCAGACATACATGCCCTTAGGGTATGTATGTGTGCCACATGTGCACCCATACACAATTGAGGGGTGCAACAGGGTATCAAAGTGACACCCTGCCACCCTTCAATGTTTTCCCCCCTTTTACCGAATCGGTATTTACCGATTCGGTAATTCCCATTCATTCCTATGGGCCTCCAGGCCCATAGGAATGAATGGAGAATACCGTATCAGTAAATACCGATTCGGTAAATACCGAATCTTAACGATTCGGTAATACTTACCGAATTTTTCCCTAGATAGCATTTACCGATTCTAAATACCGAATCAGTAAAATTCTGTATTTTGAAATCGGTAAATGTCCCTCACCTACATCTGGCCCATAATCTCTATATATCAATATACCACAGACAGGAGGCATTCAGGGGATTAAAAAAACATCTCAACTCCAGACCTGCCCCAGTATAAGTCCCCACTGACTTCATTATTTCTCTTTTAGAAATAGCCTTCACAAAAACTATTTTCTTTTGGAGGGACAAAGGAAAGTGACATCTATGGCAGTAGTCCCTGCCTCAAATTTTGCAATATTGTTTTTTGATAATATGGAGACACAACACATCCCAAATGCTACCAACGTCTTTCTTTCCAACATAAGCTTATGGAAGATATACATAGGCGTCGGGGCTCATAACGTTGGGCGGAATCATTTCTGCCCGACTCGGTCATGGGACCAAGCGACACTCGGTTGGCGGTCCCAACCGCCCCATTAGGATGCGATCGAACACTGTTCGGTCGCATTCCTATTTTCACTATGGGAGCATGCATTACGGCCATAAACCGGCTGTAATGCATGCTGCCATAGTGAGATGGGAGGTGCAGTTCATCCCTGCACCCCCTTGGAAGGCACCTCAGGGTGCCTGCCACATGGTTCAGGGATTAACCGGAGGCCATGCATCAAAGACAGCCCTGCTGAGGGCCCTCTAACACGCTTTCCGACATGGTTTCCATGTTGGACAGACCGGCATGGAAACCATGACAGAAACCATGATCGCAATCTCAAGGGCGGAAAGGGCCGCCCTTGAGATTACAGGCTGGATTCCGACTGAGGGACGGGCTCTCCAAGCTCATCAGAAGCCATCTGGAATGACCGGCCGGTTTCCTTTCCAACCGCCTCTTTCATGATGAGGTGGTTAAAGGAAACCGACCGGCCCATTATTATGTGGCCCTAAAGGCTCCAACCAAAGGTCGGAGCCTTTAAGAGCCGTATCGTAATCGGCCCCAAAGTCTTTTTGATATGGTCAGGCAATGAAACAACTTACCAAGTTCTGCCAATAGCTGAACTCTTGTCAACCAGATCTCAGATTCACACACCACCACAGCAACATCCAAATTGAATACCTAGATATCACAATTAAGGATTCTGAAAACTAACTATATGAAACCTGTTTATTGCAATAAACCATCGTTTATCTGCCTATTTTTGCTTGCCTTGGTGGAATGATAAAAGTGTCTTTTAATTTTTCAACCCATTAGCAAAAAGGGGTGACCCTGTGTCTCTCAGAGCCTGGGTATGTATGATATATAGCAAAGTGGTTCTGTCAGAAGTGTCAATTTCTTTGTTCAATACAATCAATGTATCCACAACAATCGATTTTTTTGTGAAGAACATATACAATTTTGAATGGGAAAAAAATTCTACGTCACTTTTGAAGAACAAAACAAGAATATTAGGAACACGGGGGCGTGGCTAAGCCGGCTACGATGGTGGCTGTGCTGTGCTGAGGCTCCGTACCGGGCGCACTTTTAAACTATTTCACATGGTCGCTTCTGGCATCCAAGCACATATTCCACAACCGGAGCACACGGGACATCTCACGATGACATCCTCCTGCTGAATCGGAGCAGGGTAGCAGAGCTTACTGAGCCGTTGGAGGACCCGGCGGTCAGCGGTAAAATGGCGCCCACCAGCGCCCGTGCCCAACATCGGGAGAGCTCGCCATGCTAGAAGGGTAACAGCCCAGCACAGAGACCTACGAGACCAGTGGCCAGTGAGGCCGGGCTACGTGGGACCAGGAAGATCGGTCTGCCTAATGGCACCGGGTGAGGAGGAGATATCATGGCACCGTTGAATGCAGGAACCCACAGGAGAGATGCGACAGGCGGAGAAAGGGGGTCGCAACAGGCAGAGCAAAGCTGTGGGTGACTTGAGAGACACATACTGTGCAATGAAGAACGGGTGCCATCGATGCGGCTCCCTCTCCCGGACCGCCGGAGATCGGAGAGCCGAGACTGCCTGACCTCAACGTGGCGCCTGGCCGACGCGGCGGTGAGACCTCCTGGGACGGAGAACGAGAAGCTGGGCCTGCCGGGAGTGCCCCACACAGACACTGGTGCAGTGAGTGGTGGGACCCTCCCCGGGGCTTCCTGATACTGGGTAGGAGGGCGCGGGGTGTCCCCCCCACCGCTGAGGCCCTGCTGCAATAAATGCCTGACCGTAAGATGGTGGCCTAATGCCCCCAAAAACTCACTACTCGGCTCAACACAGGCTAGCGGCTGCAAGGAGTGCGTCTGCCTGTGCGCCTCATCGGGCCACTCAACCCTACAACGAACGGTGGTGGACTGGGCTCTCCTGACCACGGGAGACACCTGACACAAGGAATGAAGGGCGGGGAACACGGGGAGCCACGCGGATTGAACCCTTAATACTGCCTCACACAGAGACAGCCACGGAACGCGAATAAGAAGGGATATCTCCAAGTTGCACCCTGAGCAACCCGTTATACGTCAATTAGAGCGTGGGGGACAGACCATATCCAGGACTCACATCAGGGAATCAGGGGCCCACATGGAGCCCCCCAGGCCTAGGTATCACTGCACACCATCCAAACGAAGCAAGACATTCTGGAAGACACAATGGGTAAACCTAGAGCCTCACAAGCCATCACGGTGCCGGAGACAGCTCCAGAGAATATGCACCATCCCAAATCCGGTGCCAAGCTGGCTGCGACCCCGCCTGACTCCTCCATATTGGACAAGCTAGACCGAGTGCTGGCAGCTATT
Source organism: Lissotriton vulgaris (assembly GCF_964263255.1). Classification (NCBI taxonomy): domain Eukaryota; kingdom Metazoa; phylum Chordata; class Amphibia; order Caudata; family Salamandridae; genus Lissotriton; species Lissotriton vulgaris. The sequence goes on from NC_141697.1 coordinate 98,899,230, forward strand.
GAACTCTCCAGGGTATCTATGGAGGAACGCCTTGGCACCCTGACGACTGAGATCAGCCTTATCAGGGACTACCACCAGAAACTTGCCAAAAAGGTCAATGAAGAGGGGAAGATAGTGGTGGACCTGCAGCCCACGGTGAAAGAACAACAAACAACCATCTGCGATGTCCTGACCCGTTTATCGACGATGGAGGAGCGCATGGATGATTTAGATGGGCGCTCGAGGCGCTGTAATATCCGCGTGGTGGGGCTGCCCGAAGGAATTGAGGGGCCAGACCCAGTGGGGCACATGGAGGAGTGAGTGAAATCCTTTACCCCAGCGGCCGATCGGGGTCAGCCTTCTTTTCCATTGAGCATGCCCACAGAGTCCCGGCGCGCAGACCAAAACCTGGAGTGCCCCCCAGACCGATGTTGGCGAAATTCCTCCACTTTAGAGACCGGGATGCAGTACTCAGAGCCGCCAGAAGATCAGGCCCCCTCAGGGTCGAGGACAAACAGATAATGGTATTTTCAGATTATGCCAGTGCGGTGCAGCAACAAAGATCGCAATTCCTGGAGGTAAAACGCCGGCTAAGAGCGAACGATATCATATACTCCCTGTTATTTCCTGCAAGACTCAAAATTATCCACAACGACATTGCTATATTTTTCACGAACGCGGAGGAGACATGCGACTAGGCGGACCAGCATTGCCCGCTGCTGCAAGGACAGAGGCGCAACCAAAACGGGGGGCGTACTGAAGAGAACACGACGGCTCGGAGCCCAGCCGTAGACTCCCCAGACTTAGAAAAAATTATGCAAGAGCGCCGGGATGCCCTGCGAGCCGTTTCGGCTCTACAGGCCTCTCCCCCTTCAGGCGGCCTGGATGGCGCCCCACATTTAGTCTCCTCGGCGGGGGAGGAAGATAGCGACGGGACTTCGTCTAAAGGAGACTCGATCACACCGCCCCAGGTTACCCCCTAGACAGCAGACCTCATAGGCTGATGAACGCGCATGATAGACCATGGGAGGCTACATACAAGACGCTACCCACATTTTCTCGCAACGGATGGTTGTGAGATGGGCCTACCAATGGACTCCTGAGAGCCTCCCCCTATAAAACCGCAGCCTCTCCATGATGTCCATGCAACATCGTCCCAACACCTCCCGTGACCAGACGACGACCACTGATCCTCCACGAGCCCGATCAGAAATCAACCTCGCACGCACGCTCCACCACCCCATGGTTGTTGTTCAATGCCCTCTTCCGCTAGGAGGTCAATTTTGGACGTATCGCCCCCAGCGATGGGTCCTCAGTATTGGGACTGTTTCCCGACCCCAGTTCTTAGTTCCCCCGGTCCCTGCACCACGACCCCTTGTTACTCCCCATGTAAAGGGCGAGGGCGCAAGTCCACACCTCCACACAACTTCGCGAGCGGTATCCATTGGCAAGGGAAGGGAGGCTACTCACCCTCAGAGACCCAACATTGCCGTGACGCACCTTACCATCCACCATGACACATTCGGAATTTAAGTTCTTAACTTTAAATATACGAGGGATGCACACAGCCAGAAAGCGCTATGCGATTCATGCTTATGTTAAGCCCCAAAATGCGCAGATCATCTCCCTACAAGAGACCCACCTCACTCAGGAGGAACTATGCAAACTCCAAAAGAAGTGGTGCGGAACATTCTCTGCCACAACATACTCCGCCTTCGCAAGAGGAGCGCTGGTCTGGATTAGACCTGGAGTTCCCTGGAGACCGGAAGGAGGGTGGACCCCGAGGGACTGTACGCACTGCTGGAGGGATTGCTAGACGGGCAGTCCATTCTCATTTGTAGCATCTATGCCCCTAACAGAGACCAGACACCTTTTTGGGGATCCCTAACCAGCACCCTAGCATGTTTCACATCCTCCCAGTGGATACTAGGCGGAGATTACAACTGTTCTTTAGATCTTGTACTGGACAGATCCCAACCCCCGCCACACACTCACCGGCCCACACGCACACAGCCGCACTCCGCGTCTGGGCTGCCCACTGGTCCTTGGTAGACGCATGGCGCCATACCCACCCGACCTCCAAAATGTACTCATTCCATTCCATACCCCACAACCTGCAAGTGCGCCTAGACCGCTTCATGTGCACGCAGTCTCTCCTACCACGCATCCAGCTCTCTTAAATGGTGCCCACCCATACCGCCGATCCCGATATGCCGCCTCCCGAAAGACAGCCTTGTAGACCCGGTATTCCAACACGAGCAGTCAGAGACCATCCAACATTACTTTGCCGAGAATGCAGGAACCACACCTACTAGGTCACTGGAATGGGATGCCTTTAAGGTAATGTTACGTGGGGCATGGATCCGGCAAATTACAGTAGTGAGGCACACACTGGAGAAAACGGTACAAACCACAGAACGACAAGTGGCACAGTTATCTAAGGCAGCAGATCAGCGGGAGGTCCCACCCGCGCAACTAGCAGACGCCAAAACCAAATACGAGGAGGCGTGCGCCGATCTACGGTGCTATCATTTACGCACATATACCACTAGAATCCATAATGAGAGGAACCAGGCCGGTACACTGCTAGCCTGGCTCATTAGGCAAGACACGCAAGCGCAGCCAATCACTGGCATTCGCAATGCCAGCGGGGAGGTGGTCTACACGCAAGCTGACATCCTATCAGCCTTTCACAATTATTACACCATACTATATAAGGAGCCGACACAGGACAGGGGGGAACATATTCGGACTATGCTAGCCACAGACACCATAGCTCAAATAACAGACAAGGAGCGAACGACACTGGACGACCCACTCACAACAGTGGAGATCAAAGCCGCCGTCTGCCGCCTGGCCAAAAACAAGGTGCCAGGACATGATGGTTTCCCGATAGAAGTGTACTCCACGTTCTCTCAGCATCTGGTCCCGCGGCTCGGTGCGGTCTTTCATGAGGCGCTGGAGCTGGGACACCTCCCTCCTTCTATGCGGGAATCCGTACTGGTGAAGTTCCCTAAACCCGATCGGGACCCTCTACTTAGGGCCTCCTATCGTCCCATCACCCTCCTGACAACGGACTGCAAAATACTGGGAAGGATCTTGGCTGATAGACTCACAGGGGTACTCCCCAGGCTGGTACACCCGGACCAGAGGGGGTTTGTCCCGGGGAGAAACACCTCCCAAAATATACGTCGGCTTTTCCAGGTCCAGGATGGGGTACGAGACAGGTTTCCACATGCGGCGTGCCTGGTGCTTGATCTCGAGAACGCATTCGACACCCTGGGGTGGCAGTATTTATTTAAGGTGCTACGGAGGGTGGGTATAGGACCACAGTTCATAGCGTACATCCGGCTATTGTACACCGGCCTCACCACACGGGTTAGAATAGGTTGTTACGTATCAGCCTCCATTCCGATCGAGCGCGGCACATGCCAGGGTTGCCCCCTGTCCCCCGTCATCTTTGCCATCGCCTTGGAACCGCTGGCGGCACGCCTGCGAGAGGTGGGCGAGCACTGGGGCATCCCGCTAGGAGGTCGCACTCATAGTGTCTTCTTTTATGCGGACGATCTCCTTATTTATGTCCGGGACATTACAGCAGACCTAACCACCCTCTGGACCACGCTTACAGACTTTGAGGGTGAACTGGGAGAAATCCTCTATCTATCCCCTACACCCGAACACTCCACACAGGGAAATTCGACTAGGAGAGGCCGTACTAGCATGGACAGGGGACCCCCCGCGATACTTGGGTGTCAGACTCTACCAGGAGCCTCGGGACCTCCTGGAAGGCAACCACTACCGAGCCCTCAGAGGGCTTAAAAACTAAGTTAGTTTCTGGCGGACCCTCCCCCTGGCCCCCATTGGACGGGAGGCCCTATCCAAAATGATTATGGTACCCCGGCTCCTTTACTACTTCGCAAATATCCCAGTCATCCCACCTAGGTCCTTTTTCCAGGAGCTTAACTCATTACTAATATCCCTGATCTGGGGGAAGGGCCAATGCAGAGTGACACCGTCGGCCCTGCAGCTGCCACATGATATGGGCGGGATGCGTGCCCCGTCATTTCAAGCATATTTTTTGGCAGCGCAACTACAGTGGATATCACGTTGGATGGCACACCGCAACCTAGGGGAGGCGGACGCGCAGGATGGTATGATACTAGTCCCAGAACTAACCTGGATACTCCTCCCAGGGACCAAAGCCAACCCTGCTCATCCATGGTTAGTCAAGGTGGCTAGATCCGGTGCTACGAGGATTCACCGGCTATCCAGAGGGACACCTGTGTACTCCCCCTTGCTGCCGCTCATGGGGCTCCCCAAGTGGCACGGGTATTACACTATGGGAGAACTTAAGATCTGGACCGAACATCAGATTACGGAGGCGGAGGCCATGTTCACTGATGGTCAATTGATCTCGTTTGCAGGCTTGGCCGAAGAAACCGGGCTCCCAGCCGGCCAATTCCTGCGGCATCGACAGCTGGTGGCAGACTACAAACGGACTTGGGGCCTTAGAGATGGAGAACCCGAGACACACCCGGTATTACATACACTACTACACATGGGGACTGGTAGACACCACATTACATGGATCTATAAGTCCACTATGGAACTTGCATGTATACCTCTAACACGCTTACGGCTCCGCTGGGAAGAGGACTTCGGTCGTGTCCTTCATGACAGGGAGTGGCTAATAGCCTTAGAACACCATAAAAAAGTGTCCGGCAATCAAAGATTCAAGAATGTCCAATTTAACGTACTACACCGTGCCTATCTCACACCATGCAGACTTAAACGATTTTACCCGACTTCTTGTTTCGAATGCCCCTTTTTGCCATACTCCAGACGCCACATTCCTTCATATGTTCTGGACATGCCCCACGATACAATCTTTCTGGACAACGGAACACACCACACTACAAACAGTCACAGGTCTATCAGCTCTTCGCGAATGGGAAGCATGCGCCTTAAGCATATTTAAACGCAACAAGCGACAGAAGGTAGAGACCAAATTTGCTCTGCTGGCCATACTTCTTGCCAAGTGTAGTATAGCAATGCACTGGCGCGCACCGGAGGGCCCCCCAATAGCAGCATGGTGGGGGGGGGGCGATACTGAAATGGACCGCAGTTGAAGAAGATCTCCACCGGCAGGAAGAAGCTTGTGGCATGCGACAACAACCTATTTTGCTAGAATGGGCAATGCTCCTTTATGAGTTTAAACGCATACACTCGGCAGGCGTAGAACCCCCACATGACACCCACACGGAATCGGGATCCAACATACATTAGCCCACACACACTCTACGCTCCCTTGCTCCAGGGCGTACCTCCAGGTCACCCTGAAAGGATCACACGGTTGCCAATAGCTGACCACAATGCTCGCAGTTAGTGTGTCGACATGGAGTCACGATTCCCTTACCCCAGCCTGATGCGCCCCGAAAACCCCTCCCCGATCCCACACTTCCCGAGTTATACATCACCCCGTTTAGTTCAGAACCTGGATTGACATTGAGTATTACCCTCTACAGGGCACAATGGACTATTGACTGTCATACGGGTGAAGGTAACACAACAACCGACCCAACAACATCATCCACGGTATCTCCCAACATATCTGCTGGAGACAGTAGCGATACGGCACCCCCACTGCTGGACATGCTGCTCTATACCGCGCAATGTCGACATCAATTGTAATGTAGCAGTACTTAAGTATGATTATTGTATGACATGCATGAATCTAAAATCCAATAAAAGAAATTTTCCAAAAAAAAGAATATTAGGAACACACCACAAGGACAAAAATATTTTTTTGTCAGAAATAACAGTATTATATGAATATTATGCATGCAAATTAATGAAAATGGCTGTCCATAAAGCAATACAATACAGGGCAATAAAGTGATTGAAATGCAAGAAAAGTGACGTAGAATTTTTATCCCATTCATGAATGTTCTTCATAAAAAAATCGATTGTTATGGATACATTGATTGTATTGAACAAAGAAATTGACACTTTCCCAACAGAACCACTTTGCTATATATTTTAATTTTTTAAGACAAATTATTTCTTGATTGTGACAAGTGAAGCATTGTTTCTTGCAAAAGACTCTTTCTATTTCCATGGCACATTCTGCAGCAGTTCTGTGATAGGCTCCTTCATCCTGCCTGCGTTCCTGCATGTGCCAGTCTGCTTTCATTCGCACTAGGTTTATGTTTAGCATGCTTCCTGCAGGGCTGCAGGATGCAAGTGGGGGAGACAAATGCACCGGTGTGGGGTGTGGGCTGCGCGTTCGCCAAGAACGAACCTGCTGAAGTGACCTGTAGTGCTAAAGAAGGATAGCCACAGCGATTTTGGGATTTGTTTTCCATGTGTATCATTTAATTTAATTTTATTTATTACAAATGTTAGTGTAATGCATGTCAGTGAAGTGATTTACAGGCACATGCATCAAGCGATTTTGGAATCGCAAACGGTGCGAATCGCAAAATTCGGCCGTTTGCGATTCCAAAATCCCTTATTGGGATGCATCATTTATTTCTCATGTATCGCAATTTAAGAATTCGCATTTCTCAAATTGCGATAGCATTTAAGGAATCGCAAAGTTTGCGATTTCTTAAATGCTATGCATGATTAATTTTAATTTGCGAATTCGCAATTTTGAAGAGAAAAATTACCATGAAGTAGAACTTCATGGTAATTTGCGAAAAGTTTAAAAAATGCAAATAAATGCATTCTTGAAACTTACATGTTACACACACACATGCCCTTGGGACATGTGTGTGAATAAAATGTACTTGCATGACATTCCAGGGGTGCAGGGGGGGTCCTTTGGACCCCCCCCTGCACCCTTGAAATAGCATTCTCATTTTGCGATTCCTTAATTGCGAATTCGCAAAATGAGAATGCCTTCCCATTGATTCCTAGAATCAATGTAAAGCGTTTCCTTATTTGCAATTAAGGATTTGCAAATAAGGAAAATTAAGAAATCGCTAAAACTGTTGCGATTTCTTGATGCATAGGAATTTGCGATTCCTAAATTGCGATTCCTTAATTTTCGCAATTTAGGAATCGCAAATTCCTACAATGATGCATGTGGCTGTTAGTTCGTATTTATGTTGTAAAATGCTTTTTGTTTTATTTTGGGCTTTTGGAGGGAAGAGTCTTTCTAGTTTGGGCTTTTGGAAAGAGGGGTTGTTTAATGATAGTTTTTGGGAAGCGTTGGGGTACTTCTCTTGCCCCACCACTTTTAAAGGTTACCTGCCACCCCTGCCAGGTGGGTCGCTCTCACAGTGTGTCAAGCCTGACCCACATTAGAAGCCCCGAGCACCACAGCCAACGTGTGTGAAGCACAGACAGATGTCAGGATGGTAGGCCTCGGCTGCCCTCCTGCCCTGCCTCCAGTCATGTGCCAGTGGGCGAACACACACTTTTAAAAGTGTTCGGGAGTCTGCATTTAGCGGTCACAAACCATCCCCCAACCGGCCGCCACGGAAGTGTGACCTTGATTTCACCCGAGTCTGGCAGAAGCAGCACTGAAAACAGCCTGCAGTGTGGCACAAGCCTCAAGGGTAGCACACAGACCATATGCATCCGGGTGCCATCTCCCCCCCTCTCAGCACGCGCTATCCCAGTCTACGGACTGCTTCAGCCTTCCTTGCCAGTCACTTCTGGTTGGCACTGGTGAGCCCAGCAGCAATGGGGGCCAGTGTCAGAACGCGGGGCAAAGACGTGGGTAGAAAGAACAATATTATTCTGTCTGCTTTTTAATGGTCTTCCGCCTTTAGATACCGAATACAGTCACACGCACCTTACATGAAAGTTAATGCAAATTCAAGTAATGAATGGGAAATACACTCGTTTACATCTTGAAACCTCAATTGGTTAATGCAGTCTTTCTGCAGATGTCTGTCTGCGTTTAAGTAGAGAAAAACAGAACTGCATCCTGGTTGGCAGAGTAGGGAATAGTGACTTCTCTATTTATAGTGTTACGACATCCCATTCTGCAACGGAGAAAGCACTTTATGCAAATAATTGATTACAATGCACACAGTAGGAGATAAGCGTCACTCAAAGTGTCACACATTTGGCTGTAGAATGTCACTCTTAAGTACACTTAAATCATGGAAATGTCACACATAAGCAAACTGAAAACATGGCAGCTATGAAGTGGTACAGGAGGGGGCATCTAAACCATCAATGTAGAGTAAGCGGAACTCTCGCAGGTCCCTGGAGACCTAAGGTAGCAAAGCTCCCTCAGGTCCCTGGAGAACTAGAGTAGGCAGAGCTCTCTCAGGTCCCTGGAGACCATGGGTAGGCGAAGCTCCCTCAGCTCCCTCAGCTCCCTGGAAACCCAGGGTAGGCGGAGCTCCAACAGCTCCCTAGAGACCATGGGTAGGCAGAGCTCCCTCGAGTCCCTAGAGACCCAGGGAAGGCGGAACTCCATCAGGTCCGGGAGACTTAGGATATGCAAAGCTCCCTCAGCTGTCTGGAGACTTTGAGTAGGAAAAGTTCCATGCAGTCCCTGGAGACCTAGCTTAGGCGGAGCGCAGCTTCCCTGAGTCCCTGAAGACCTAGGATAGGCGAAGCTCCATGCGGTCCCTGGAGACCTAGGGTAGGCGAAGCTCCATGCAGTCCCTGGAGACCTAGGATAGGCGGACCAGTGCTTCCTTGAGTCCCTGGAGACCTAGGGTAGGGGAAGCTCCATGCGGTCCCTGGAGACCTAGGATAGGCGGAGCTTCCTCGAGTCCCTGGAGACCTAGGATATGTGGAGCTCCCTTGAGTCCCTTGAGACCTAGGGTAGGCGAAGCTCCATGCGGTCCCTGGAGACCTAGGATAGGCGGACCAGTGCTTCCTTGAGTCCCTGGAGACCTAGGATAGGTGAAGCTCCATGCGGTCCCTGGAGACCTAGAATAGGCGGAGCTTCCTCGAGTCCCTGGAGACCTAGGATAGGTGGAGCTCCCTTGAGTCCCTTGAGACTTAGGGTAGGCGAAGCTCCATGCGGTCCCTGGAGACCTAGGATAGGCGGACCAGTGCTTCCTTGAGTCCCTGGAGACCTAGGGTAGGTGAAGCTCCATGCGGTCCCTGGAGACCAAGAATAGGCGGAGCTTCCTCGAGTCCCTGGAGACCAAGGATAGGTGGAGCTCCCTTGAGTCCCTTGAGACCTAGGGTAGGCGAAGCTCCATGCGGTCCCTGGAGACCTAGGATAGGCGGACCAGTGCTTCCTTGAGTCCCTGGAGACCTAGGGTAGGTGAAGCTCCATGCGGTCCCTGGAGACCTAGAATAGGCGGAGCGGAGCTTCCTCGAGTCCGTGGAGACCTAGGATAGGCGGAGCTCCCTTGAGTTCCTGGAGATCTAGGATAGGCGGAGCTCCCTTGAGTCCCTGGAGACCTAGGATAGGCGGACCAGTGCTTCCTTGAGTCCCTGGAGACCTAGGATAGGTGGAGCTCCCTTGAGTCCCTTGAGACCTAGGGTAGGGGAAGCTCCATGCGGTCCCTGGAGACCTGGGATAGGCGGACCAGTGCTTCCTTGAGTCCCTGGAGACCTAGGGTAGGTGAAGCTCCATGCGGTCCCTGGAGACCTAGAATAGGCGGAGCGGAGCTTCCTCTAGTCCGTGGAGACCTAGGATAGGCGGAGCTCCCTTGAGTCCCTGGAAACCTAGGATAGGCGGAGCTCCCTTGAGTCCCTGGAGACCTAGGATAGGCGGAGCTTCCTCGAGTCCCTGGAGACCTAGGATAGGTGGAGCTCCCTTGAGTCCCTTGAGACCTAGGGTAGGCAAAGCTCCATGCGGTCCCTGGAGACCTATAATAGGCGGAGCTTCCTCGAGTCCCTGGAGACCTAGGATAGGTGGAGCTCCCTTGAGTCCCTTGAGACTTAGGGTAGGCGAAGCTCCATGCGGTCCCTGGAGACCTAGGATAGGCGGACCAGTGCTTCCTTGAGTCCCTGGAGACCTAGGATAGGTGAAGCTCCATGCGGTCCCTGGAGACCTAGAATAGGCGGAGCTTCCTCGAGTCCCTGGAGGCCTAGGATAGGTGGAGCTCCCTTGAGTCCCTTGAGACTTAGGGTAGGCGAAGCTCCATGCGGTCCCTGGAGACCTAGGACAGGCGGACCAGTGCTTCCTTGAGTCCCTGGAGACCTAGGGTAGGTGAAGCTCCATGCGGTCCCTGGAGACCAAGAATAGGCGGAGCTTCCTCGAGTCCCTGGAGACCAAGGATAGGTGGAGCTCCCTTGAGTCCCTTGAGACCTAGGGTAGGCGAAGCTCCATGCGGTCCCTGGAGACCTAGGATAGGCGGACCAGTGCTTCCTTGAGTCCCTGGAGACCTAGGGTAGGTGAAGCTCCATGTGGTCCCTGGAGACCTAGAATAGGCGGAGCGGAGCTTCCTCAAGTCCGTGGAGACCTAGGATAGGCAGAGCTCCCTTGAGTTCCTGGAGTTCTAGGATAGGCGGAGTTCCCTTGAGTCCCTGGAGACCTAGGATAGGCGGACCAGTGCTTCCTTGAGTCCCTGGAGACCTAGGATAGGTGGAGCTCCCTTGAGTCCCTTGAGACCTAGGGTAGGGGAAGCTCCATGCGGTCCCTGGAGACCTGGGATAGGCGGACCAGTGCTTCCTTGAGTCCCTGGAGACCTAGGGTAGGTGAAGCTCCATGCGGTCCCTGGAGACCTAGAATAGGCGGAGCGGAGCTTCCTCAAGTCCGTGGCGACTTAGGATAGGCAGAGCTCCCTTGAGTTCCTGGAGATCTAGGATAGGCGGAGTTCCCTTGAGTCCCTGGAGACCTAGGATAGGCGGAGCTTCCTCGAGTCCCTGGAGACCTAGGATAGGTGGAGCTCCCTTGAGTCCCTTGAGACCTAGGGTAGGCAAAGCTCCATGCGGTCCCTGGAGACCTAGAATAGGCGGAGCTTCCTCGAGTCCCTGGAGACCTAGGATAGGTGGAGCTCCCTTGAGTCCCTTGAGACTTAGGGTAGGCGAAGCTCCATGCGGTCCCTGGAGACCTAGGATAAGCGGACCAGTGCTTCCTTGAGTCCCTGGAGACCTAGGGTAGGTGAAGCTCCATGCGGTCCCTGGAGACCTAGAATAGGCGGAGCGGAGCTTCCTCAAGTCCCTGGAGACCTAGGATAGGCAGAGCTCCCTTGAGTTCCTGGAGATCTAGGATAGGCGGAGTTCCCTTGAGTCCCTGGAGACCTAGGATAGGCGGACCAGTGCTTCCTTGAGTCCCTGGAGACCTAGGGTAGGTGGAGCTCCCTTGAGTCCCTTGAGACCTAGGGTAGGGGAAGCTCCATGCGGTCCCTGGAGACCTGGGATAGGCGGACCAGTGCTTCCTTGAGTCCCTGGAGACCTAGGGTAGGTGAAGCTCCATGCGGTCCCTGGAGACCTAGAATAGGCGGAGCGGAGCTTCCTCGAGTCCGTGGAGACCTAGGATAGGCGGAGCTCCCTTGAGCCCCTGGAGACCTAGGATAGGCGGAGCTCCCTTGAGTCCTTGGAGACCTGGGATAGGCGGAGCTGCCACAGGTCCCAGGAGACCACAAGGAGACGGCGATTCAGTGCCAATCAAAGCACTGCATTCAAAACCCTTTTTTCACTGTTGTGTGTTAAAAGCAGTGAGAAATGATTATGGCATCCTGTGGTATCTATTTATAACAATATAAATATTAGTGTTTTACATGTATTATACCCATAGCATTATATGTTTTTTCATCTTTTCACATAGGTTCTTGTGTTTCCTTTGTTAAAACATTTTGGGGAAAATGCAGCTCATTCAAACTGTAACTCGAACTGCAACTGCAAGGGGGCGCAAGCTCTTAGTGAATTTGGGACTCTACTTGTTATGTGAGAGGCTTTCATTTTACTCTTCTGCCTCAAGGGTTTCAAAGCTCAGATGGTGTTAGCGCTGAAATAAATATTCATTCAGCTTAGGCTGGGAACTTCACCAAAACTGACAATTATGCACGTTCCATACATATTATAATCTACATACTGATTTAATCGTGGTCAGACTCGATACATTCTGGAAAACTGGGAGAGGAAAATAATGGATTTGGAAGCCGTGACAGTAGAATTTTACTTACTTTCCCTCTTCCTAGAATTACTCAATTCCGCCCACATAGGTACAATTATATCAACACCTAGATTTCTCCTCGTTTCTTGATGCCTCAATTACATGCACTTGTCATTCCTTGGGACAATTTTGCAGTTTATACTAGGATTTTTTGTTCATCACTCAAACCAGCTAACAAATTCTAATATGGAAGTTATATATTTAATAGACCATGTCATGTTACAGTCATTGATAATGGACTCAATTTAAGCCCACTGCCAATTATACAAATGTACCTGATGATATCAGACCGAGCTGCCCAACTTGATCTCGACTGTGGAGGCACTGTGTGCCATGTATGTGTGGTAGGTGCCATTAAAATAGCAAAACGCCGAAGATGGACCCTGCAGATGTTCTGCTTTACACCTGGGTATCATGAACCTCATGACCTGCTCGGAATGCTTCAAGACACTCAAAGGCAGGAAGGCCAGGGCATACATCATGTTACTGAAGGACCTACACCCACATTACAGCTTTCACACCACATGAAAGATGAAACGTCTCCATTTTAAACATGGCTGAAGATGGTCCCACTGTCCTGCAGCAATACCCCAAATATTCACAGGACGGGGTCAAATGAAATTTTAAAAAATCAAGCAGACAAGTCAGCAGCCCCTCACCACCTTTTAGGATTAGTCTGTGGTCAGTCCTGTTTTTAGGTCTCGCCTACTCAGCGCACATCCGTTGCATGGGAGGACTTTTAGCCGTCGCTCTGATCATTTTCAAGCACACATTCGTGCTTGTGGCGGCATCTACCTTGCTGGAGTGAGCAGGGGCGTGCCACAAGCACGAGTGCAGTGTTTGAAAATGAGCAGACTGCGCACGCATGCAGGCACCACTCTTGGGCTCTCTTTCTCTCTCTTTCTTTCGCTCTCGGTTTCTCTCAGTGTTTACTTTCACTTACGAGCACTTTAGTTCCCACCCTCGCTAATGGAGCAGTGCTCTCCCACTTCCCAGACCAGAATGGATTTTTCTTTTGTCTGAGATGACTTTTGAAGTTGGAAGCGGTGTTGTGCCTATGCTTGCCAAATCAGCAGCGCTCTCCCACTTCCCAACCCAGTGTGGATTTTTCTTTTGTGTCTGCAGTTACTTTTGAAGCTGGAAGTGCTGTAGTGCCTATGCTTGCTAACAGAGCAGCGCTCTTCCACCTTTAGTATCTTCTACTGTAGTGCCTCTATAGAAACACTCGTGGAGGTGTCCTGCACTCCTTATTGTAACTGCTGCATTGAGAGCACAGTCCCTGAGGCAGCAGGAGCTGAAATGCAGTGACCTTTCACCCGCCCCGAGGTCTAACTGCACCGTAATGCCGCATAGCAGTTTATTTCACGTTTGTTTCAACTTTGTTTGGGTTTCCCCCAATTTCATATTTAAATTGTACATGTTTAGCAACACTGAGCATCCCATGCTCTCTTTCCTCCACCACCCGCCTCTGTGTTTCCTTCACTTCGGTTTTTCTCCCAATTTCATGTTTAGCAAAACTGAGTATCTGACGCTCTCTCTCCTCCACCACCCGCCTCTGCATTTTCTTCACTTCCTCACTTTGGTTTTCTCCCAATTTTATGTTTAGCAACACTGAGCATCCATTGCTCTCTCTCCTCTACCACCCGCCTCTGTGTTTCCTTCATTTCCTCACATTGTAACCCCTTCTCGCCTCTCTCAGGCTCCCTGTCATTCTCTCTCCCACTTACTATGTCTGTCTTCCTCCTCAGCCTCCTCCCTAGTTACCTACGTCTCGCTCTCTCCACCATTTACTAAATATATTTGTCTCTCCTCTAGTAAGCCATAAAACTACAGGTGCACTGTACTTTGACCTAATCACAGTCCCCAAACACAAAATGAACATATACTACAACAAGCTGTTTGACCACGCTCAAACCACAAACAAATAAAAAAAAACAACATGCAGGGAGATTACTTTACATATGTGTATGCCGGTAAGCACATGGTCGCATTCAATTACTACTTTTTAATTACAAGAAAGTAGCTACAAACATGTTACTGCAATAACACTAAGCAACACAGGCTCAGAGATGGAAAAAAAACTATGTTTGAATAATTCACATTTACACTCCACCCTTAGCAATACCATCCTTTTTAACATCTGCATCATCCCCTGTCTAGCCTTCCCCACGTCAATTCTTTGCATTTTTCAGCTCACTTACTCTCTCTCCATCAACATTTCATACACTTCATCTCATTGCAGCCCCTGCTCGCATCTCCCTCTCTCCTCTCATTTACTCACAAACACTTTCTATTTCTCTCATTCTCCACTATTTCAGCCCTACTTCTCATTCTACATCACTCGCGCTCCAGCCAACTGCATCCCCCTCTCTCCTCCACCCAGGAAATGCGTGTCCCTTTCCTCTGGTAAGCCACAATACCTCAGCCGCAGCGCACTATAAATTGCCATCTTCACAAACAACACAAAAAAAATCTTTTATATATGCTACGCTAAGTTGTTGTGCACCCTCAACCCAATGGCTTAATGTAGGTCCTTGCAGGAACATTAACTACAGCACACATAGGCAAATTCTAAAGCAATGTCGGATTTTGAGGACTAACATCAAAAAAACATTATTTAAAAAACACTGAGCTTTGAAAATTACCTAATGCAAAACTAAATACCACATACACTTATAAGGTCCCAAAGGCGAGACCTATTGGCTATGCCAATGCTTGTTAGTTGTGGTGTGCAGCCTGGTGATGCTGGGGAAACAAGGAACCAGACTATGATCTTTGACTTCAGATGAATGTATAAAATCTGTTCACACTTTTAACTCAAGTGTTGGCATGGCATATTCACTATGTTGGTCTCCCACTGTATTTCTCTCAACTTGACATTGTTTCCTTTTACCTTGAAATTTTCGCCAGCTGTAAAGGGGAAGTATGTTATATTTTTCTCCTCTGCACCCCATTCCTCTGCAATTTTTGCATTTCGAACTATGGATCGCTCCTGGAAGTTGACTGTCAGTTGAAGCGCTATGTCCGCCTTGGGGTCGGTGGGATTGCACAGCAAACTCACAGCAAGGCTGAAAAATATCACAGCAAGTATTAATGCCTGGAGTCGATGGGGAAATCATGACTTGCATAATACAATGCACTGTTTTGGGACAATCTAATCTGTATGCACGTAAAATGCTTAAAGACTCACTAAAACACTGAGGCATATTAGCAAGAACCTCGTTAAAAAAATTAAGCTCTGCACGTCTAACCTGGGCTTCTATTGGAATTCTATAACGCATATTAGCAAGCCCATTATCGCTGTTTTAGCGGCAGTTTCCTGTCGCTAAAATGGCGATAATTTTAACGAGGTTCTTGCTAATATGCCCCACTGTTTTCAAAACAAATCTTTCCAGAAAGTAATGAACTTTTAAAGGTATCCCGAGAAGAAGAAACATTTTAAAAGGGAAATTCGGATCGAATCTAGGGAAGAGACCAGAAAGACTTTTCTCTTAAATACTAAAAGGTGATCTCAGTTTCTAAAATCAATAAGTAAACAATAAGAAATAGTTGGAAAAAAACACAAAATAAAGCACAAAAAATGCCTCTTTGCATTTAGCCGTTCGGAACAGCTGAACATCACATGACGGAAAAGAGGAAGTGCTGGTGGCTAAAGCCAGGAGAGAAGGAAGCCAGAGGGAGAAGCTGAGGAGACAGAGAAAAGAGAGGGGGTAAGGGGGAGAGGGAAGAGGGAAAGGCAGAGAATGAGAGCCGAAGGGGAGAGCAGACTCTAGGGAAAAAAGAATCTGTAGGAAAAAGACAACGTCCATACACTCTCTAGAGGTGGAGGGAGGCAGGAAGAGCAAGAAATTTCAGGGCAAAAAAGTAGGGGAGGAGGACAAGGGTTCCTCCATAAAAAACAAAAGAAAAGTCAAATAAAAAAGGTTTTCAACTAAGTTGCAGGCCCGGACTGGCCGTTGCGGGCACCGGGCAATCCCCCGGTGCGCCGCAAGGGTGGGAGCCGGTTTTGGGCCTATGGGGGCCGTTTTTTGTTACAGGGCCGTTGCTGGAAAAACGGCCATGTAACAAGAACGGCCAAAAACCGGCCCTGGCAAAGAGCGCGGTCACACCCCCAAACCCCCTCCCCTCCCGGCTCTAGTTCGAGATAGTTTGTGACCCTTGCTGGCTAGAATTCCAGAGCTTGCTCACCTCACTGGGCCATCCTGCTTGAAAATGACCACTGCAAGGTCAAGCTTCTTACCTGGATAATGTACCATGCAAGAAATTGTGATTCATTCAATTGTGTAGTGATTTCTTTTTGTAAAAGCCATACAGTATTGATTAATTGTGACCTTGTCTCCTAGTGAAGCCCTACTTTCAAGGGAAGGAGAGGAAAAGTGTCACTTCATTGAAAACTCCCCCTCCTTGAGTTACATGTTGCGATATCCGGAGTCGTAAAGGTTCTCCTAATATGCTCCAAATACCTCTGTGATATCTGAAGGATGAGTTTTCAGACCCTTGTCTTGTGTGGCCAGGATAGGCAGCCGTGCTTTCCCCTGTTTGTGGTCCAGTGCTGCTTCTGCTGCAGAACAATTGCATAATGGAAAGATCTGACACACCGCCTTCTAATAAGGTGCATAGTGTGACTTTTGATATCAAATAATCTTGGACCAAATAGTATTCATTATGAGATGATGTGGATGGGCCGGGCAAAGAACAGAAAAGCTCTTCCCTCAAGAGTTCACCACCTCCACGTGTCCAGTATGCCCGGTCTCTCTTACTCTACCTATGAGGGGGTCAATCCCTAAGTTCAAGTCACCACCTAGTATTACCTGCATGTTGCGGGATTCAGTCAACAGTCTGGGCAGGAGGAAGATAGAAGGAGCCCAGTATAAATACTGTATCTAGTGTCTTATTATAGCAAATGTATCTCTGCCTCCCAGGTCCTTTTATGTTCTAAGTACCTTATGCATGAGACAGCTTTTGAGAAGGATGGCAACTCAACTTGTTTTTTAGAACAATTAGCTCCCCCATCTTTCCTTGTATCTTGTCTTTGTATTCTGCTACCCACCGTTCCCCCTCCGTGCTTTTCCCTTTTTCTAACTTGATTGACGATCATTGTTTTTCCTAATTGAAGAACCTTTTACTCAAAACTTCAGGACACTGTAAAACTCAAATCACCCGAATTTCTCCTTGGGTGGTTCTGCTCCGGGGTTGAAAGGTGCTAAAAGGCACCGTCCTCAACATCATGCCCAAAATTAGTTTAACAGAGTATAACATAAGTAACGGGGGCCGCTCAATCACTGAGTTCTAGATCAGCCTTGGAGAAAAAGTTACATTGACAATACATTGAGAATATGAAGAAGGTCATCCACCAAACATATGGACTAGTTTCTATGAGATCAGCTTTGTCTTCGCTCTGCGGAGCCTGTGGGGAGTGAAAACGCGGAGGAGGACGAGATGGGATGGGGAAGAGCACGAGTGAAAGGACAGTGCAGCATCAGAACATCCATGGGAACTAATAGGACGTTCCAAAACAATGTGACACAACTAAATTACTTTAATAAACATACTTCTGTAAGGCATTTTGAACTAATTTTAATTGCAAGATTATTAATTCAGCATTTGTGTATCGGACTAATCATTCAAATTATGAGTACTCAATAGTTTCACCTAAAATTAGCACCTTGGAAAAACTCTACCAAAAACAATGTCCTGGTTTTTACACTGTAAATAATGCACTATTTCTATCCTCTTACCAAAGTTTGGACAGCCCATTCCCATTTAAGGAGTGAACACTGATCAGTTGGTTACAATATCATGGAACGGTAGTGGTGGTTAGAACAGTCGAACATCCAATTCTCTCAATAGTACAGTGTTATGTATTTACAGTTTTGAGATATATAGAAATTACGGTGCCATTCAAGGTAAAAGGGCATCCCACTACCAAGGATTTCAAATCAGCGGGTATGAATACCTATTGTTAAACGTCTTACATATAGGTTGTACCTCGGCACTCTAAAATTTAGACTTGAACAATTTGCAATATTTGGTGTTGACTAAATGGCCAGTGCTCAAAAGATCCTATAACAACTATCGCCTCCTCAATAAAAGAACATTGTAGTTTTATCCAGAAAGAAGAAAAGAGAACATCATAAGGTCAGGTATTTATCTTATTCCAGTTAATATTATTTCAGTCCAATGTTTTATCATATCAATTGTGAAAAATTCTAGACATTATACTCCAATAAATCCAGAAACAGTAAATATTGTGTTCACATTCAGTACATAGTTTACTGATTCATTGAGCACTACAAGAAACAAGAGTAGCGGCCAACCTGGAGGCCCTAGTCCTTGGGCCTTCCAGGTCGTGATGGTTGAAGGAAGCCGATGACAGCCGACACGTGTTTCGTTACATATGTGTAACTTTCTCATGGCTTACTCTCTGTGTATTTGAAAGTTAATACAGCAATGAACCATTTGGTTATTCTCCTGTTTTTATACTTCTCATTTATTTAGGCGGACAAAAGTGTGCATACAGAATATATTTAATGTGGCACCCAAGGGCTTTGATATGTCCATGCGAAATGAAGCAATAGCGTCCGACGTCCGGGGCGATCCTGCAGTATAGGCGGCATGCACACTTTTGTCCGCCTAAATAAAGGCTGCATGGCATGTAATTCGCGAAATAACGACGGTTCAAGAGTTTTTAAGGGGCGAGGTTCGAAAACTTTATATATCAGGTCTATTAAAGACGGGTCTGATCTTATTGCGCTCTTCACTCCATGGTACCCCGCACATTGTGAAAGGGGTTAGATTTGTGACTTACAGAATTTCAGATTTTACTTTAAAAAAAACAAGTATAAAAACAGGAGAATAACCAAATAGTTCATTGCTGTATCAACTTTCAAATACACAGAGAGTAAACCTTGAGAAAGTTACATATATGTAATGAAACACGTGTCGGCTGTCATCGGCTTCCTTCAACCATCACGACCTGGAAGGCCCACCCTCAGGACAAACTGTTTGCTTTTTCTTGCCGGGAGCTTTGTCAGCTCCCACCAAGCAAAATAAAACGCTCTGATTCCAGCGGGTGGGAGCAGTCAAAGTGCTCCCGCCCACTGGATGGTGAGGTTTCATCTCTTTTCTTGCCTGCAGACACACAGCAGGGAAAAAGATGAAACTATTGCTCCTGAACACAGGGAGCTGCATTTCCAGCAGCTCTATGCATGCATCAGCAATGCCAGCTCCTGCAGGTGGTTTAGAGCCGTCTGGGACTGCAAGGACCTGGAGGCTTCCCCTGTGCTCCCCATGCTCTACACTGGGTGCCCTGGGTGAGCTCCAGGGCACCAAGGAGACATGTCTGTGCCCCGGGGGATGGGATACCTGGGGCTAATCTGCCCATGGCTACGTGCCCCCCTATTCAGTTAAGGCTGGACCCTAGGGGTTGGGGTCCCCCGGGCCTAAATCATCAATGCATTGTGAGGGTTAACTAGAACTGCTGAATTTTACTGGTTTTGTACAAGTGAAATCTAAGCCTAACTATCACGTCCCTCTAACCTCTAACCTTTTTTTTTTGTGAATTTCTACATTTTTTCAATTCTACTTCCTAACTATAACACTCCCGTAACCTTTGTTTTATATATATATATATATATATATATATATATATATATCCACAATGTGATCCTGCTTGGTCTTTGAGCGCTCAACAGCGGGTGCTTGACGCTAGGGTCGGATCCTGACCCTCGCCTATTTACCTTCGAACAAATGGCGCAGCACTCCAGAGTAGGTTACTTAATGGATTTTATTTTCCACAGCTCCACTCAACCAACGCGTTTCAGCCTGGATTAAGGCCATCCAGGCTGAAACGCTTTGGTAGAGTGGAGCTGTGGAAAATAAAATCCATTAAGTAACCTACTCTGGAGTGCTGCGCCATTTCTTCGAAGATATATATATATATATATATATATATATATATATATATATATATATATATATATATATATATATATATATATATATATATATATATATATATATATATATATATGTATATATATAAAAGAAGGAGAGAACTCTGGGTAGTTTAGGTGGAAAGCAGCTCCTGTTAGAGCACCCTCAACACCAGCGACACCATAGATCTGCTCACCTCAAATGTCTGTTTTTCTATCTTCCTATCTGAAGAGCTCTAATTAGAGCGAAACACTGTGTCAGGGGTTGCTTTTAATCATTCCAAATTGGCTTGAGTTGGTATTTTACCATTTCAAAGCTGTAATACTGTGCCTGGAGTGATAAATGGCTTTTGTCATTTTACAGCTCGGCAAGGACAGCACTGTGTTAGTCCTATGCTTAAAGACTTTGCTGTAGAAATGGCAAAAGACTTTATCCTTTTCTATCTCTGGTGGATGGCACTGTGCTAATCCTATGCTTAAAGACTTTGATAGAAAAACAGACATTTGAGGTGAGCAGATCTAGAGTGTCGTTAGTGTTGAGAGTGCTCTAACAAGAGCTGCTTTCCACCTAAACTTGAGAACTACCCAGAATTCTCTCCTTTTTTGCGTAATTTATACGTCACTCTATGCCTGAAAGGGTTTTGTTTTGAGATATATATATATATATATATATATATACACATATACTGAAAAAACCATAGGTCTCAGGTACGTTATAGTTAGTTGGACATTTCACTCGTACAAAACTAGAAAACTTTGCCCGTTACAGTTCGTTGAGCTAGTATATATATATATAAATATATATATATATTTACTGAAAAAACATAGGTTTCAGGGACGTTATAGTTAGTTCGACATTTCACTCGAACAAAACCAGAGAAATTCGCCAGTTATTACATCATTCATGACAATGGTCAGTGACATCACTGATGACATAACTGATGACATCTCAAATGACCTCACTGGATGATGTCATCAGTGATGTCATTTGAGATGTCATCAGTGATGTCATCAGTGATGTCACTTACCATGTCATGAATGATCTGATATGTGACATAATCAGCAGTGAATTGCAGGGGCGCGAGTTATAGTTAGCTCAACTAACTCTAAAGGGCGAATTTCCCTGGTTTTGTACGAGTGAAATGTCCAAATAACTAAAACGTTCCTAAAACCTATGGTTTTTTCAGTGAATTTCTATGGTTTTTTTAAAGACTCATTCCTAACTATAACGTCCCTGAAACCTATGTTTTTTTCTGTGAATTTCAAAGGTTTTTTAAATGATAATTTCTAACTATAACGTTCCTGAAACCTATGGTTTTTTCAGTGAATTTCAAAGGTTTATTAAATACTCATTTCTAATTATAATGTCCCTGAAAATCTATGTTTTTTTCAATGAATTTCTAAGGTTTTTTTAAATGCTAATTTCTAACTATAACATCCCTATAACCTATGTTTTTTTCAGTGAATTTGTGAGGTTTTTTAAATGCTAATTTCGAACTATACCGTCCCTAAATCCTATAGTTTTGTCTGTGAATTTCAAAGGTTTTTTAAATGCTAATTTCTAACAATAACATAGCAGTCGCAGTGGTGGAGAAAGGTGAGCGTAATCTTCAAACACCTTTCAGCAACCCCACTGTGTGGGATTTACTGTAGGTAAAAGGAGGGGTAGTTAGCCCCCAACACCAACTTTAGGGGCCATCTACCCTTTTTATTACCTCCAGTAAATCCCACACAGCAGGATTGCTAACTTGTTATATCAGGCCCTGCGCCTCCCTGTACCACTGTGCAAACACGCCGCCCGCACGTTTTAAGTTGGGGGATTAAGTCCCCTTGAATCCTGAGGGTTCCTGAGGGTCAACTAGCCCACCAGGTACCTCCAGTAAGCACCACTGAGCTGCGTTGCAAAGAGGTGTTCTGAAGCCACGCCCCTTTTCACACCACGCTGCAAACGCGGCTTCCGGCACACTGCTGCTCGGAGGATGAAGTCCACTTGTGTCCTGAGGTCCTCAGGACACAAGAGGACCTCATCGCCCCACCATATAACAGACCTGCTTCATCATGAAACCAGCACGCACACGAAGACTGCGGGAATAAGGCTTGTTTTTAATGTAATGGGCCTCCCAGGACCCAGCAACCAAGAGAGACGCGTTTTGGCTGAATCTACAACCTTTATCAATCTGGTGTGCGCCATTTTCCTCTTACTATTTATAGTGTCACATTAGTAGACATAGTAAAAACACCTCATGTTTGAAACATACACTTGTGCATATATCTTCACTGCATTAAATGTGCATACGTCCATTAGCATTTCATCTTTTAAAACACCTTATGTAAATTTGCTTTCAAGGTTGGCGCAAAACCACCTCAGGTAGAACTAGGAAATGAGCTGCTTGCACTTCCCACGTTAAGAAGACGAAAAAATGCCCGCATTATTTACATACTCTGCTTATGATTACTTGGGCTGAACATCACACTGGCATCACAACTCTGTCTGTAGAACAAAACATTCATCAGAGTTGAAACAAATTGAGTACATAACTTGGCCTTGCAGGGTTAAGTTAAATTAAGCATAGCAGTACCGTGTGCACATGTAATGCATTAGTCATCAGCATAGAGTTCATAGTGCCATACAACCAGTTCAAGACTCACGAGGGGGTACTGATCCCATAATGCCACAGTGGACCATCATCGCAATTTCAAAATCAATTATGGCGCGAATCAAACGTAATTGAAAATAACATGCTGTGCCGTTTTCGCTTTACAAGGCTACCAATGTCCAGCAAGTTGAAATGTTATTGTTTCTGTGTTGTACTCAGGTTGAGATCAAAAATAGCTTTTCAGTCGAAATTAGTTCAGCATACCGTGTATTGACAAAGCAGAGCCAAGGCATCCACATCCTCAAGAATATGTGAGTATCCTGTTAGAGAAATCTATATATAAAGGCTTTATACTTACCTGCAGAATGCTTACATTTGCATTGTAAATGCATGCGTGGTAAAGGTGTATGCATGGTAAAATTTTGCGTGGTAAAGACTTATGTATTGTTAAGGATTCGTGGTAAAGGTAATTCGTGATAATTGCCACGTTGAAAAGGCTGTTACTCCTTCTGTTGCCATTTCTGAAGGAGGACAGTGCCCCAGCCAATGGTAATGGCTTTGCTTGAAATGTCAGCCTATCAAGAAATATAACAGGACAGCACCCAGGCCACTGAGCAGCCAGCAGCCGCTGCATTATGACTGCCATCAAACACTTATAGATGGACATTATTTGTACTAGACTGAAAAGACCTTTGGTCAATGGACACATCTTAGCTGCATAGAATATCTGATAGTATAGTGATAATGTACTAATGTGGACCTGCGTTTATAGAATGCTGTTACATAAACCTGAAGAGGAGGCAGTAACCATGAGAGTCACAAAACACCCAACACTGACCTACTGACCAACATACCTGCTCGGGTTGGGACTCAGAACACCCATGACTGTGAGTCGCATGGCTGGCTTCATTCCTCCTTTGATCTCGCCAACATATTCTTCAGCCTGAAAAAAGTATAAACATTTACTCATGTGCTCTTGCACGGGCGCAGCGTGCTTCTATATCCTTTTGCAGTATGTCTGCCTGAGTAATATTAGCCACTGGAGGAAGAAGGACTAACATCATCAAGATTAGATCAAGCTGTATGTGAGAATTATCCATATTAAATTTTGCCATATTGAATAAATAAATAAATAAATGTGTGTACCACAATCAGGTGTGTATCTAATCAGAGAGCTCAACTGAACAGATGGAACCCCTTCGCCACGCGGCAAATTCTGCCGTGGTGAGAGGGGGTGGGGGGCGGGACTGGACGTGGCGCTAGGGTACTCGGGGCGGCTCCCGGCCGTCATGAGTCACAGTGGGCGTGTGCTCATTATGGCCGGGAGCCGTCCGAACTCCGCCCACTGATGAATTCTCCCGTACAGGTGGGGGATTAATCGCGCATGGGCAGGGCGGCAACGTTCGGATGGCTCCCGGCCGTCATGAGCACACGTCTACTGTGACTCATGACGGCCAGGGGCCGTCCTGAGCATGGAAGGAGTTAATCCACTCTTATAGATGTACAGTGACTGACACTCCAAGTAGGAATTGTTTTCAAGATCGCTTGCATGTCGTACAAAGCAGTGACAAACACGGCACAGCCCACCCATTGGAAACAGTGAACAGCGCAACACAAAGAGCCAGGAATGCTCCACACTGGAAAAAAATATAAACTACAAAATATCCTGGAGGAAGTCCTTCACTTTTGAGTAGCTTTACACTTTTGAGTTAGTTTACTACTTTTCGGTACTCACAAACTGCACCTTTGCAGTAACATACATTTGTAGTAACTTACAATTTTGTACTAAGTCCAGCACTACACATGTCAAACCACTGGTACTGCAACACTCTCCAATCAGGGTGCCCAGTCGGTGCCCGGACTGGGCACCGAAGCCGGCCATGGCAAACAGCTCGGCCAGCCCCCCTAGGGTGAGGGGAGGTGCTGCGGAGCTGTTTGCGAGGGCCGGTTTAGGGCGATTTTGTTACAGGGGGCCGAATTTGCTGACGTGCGGCCCTGTCTCCCATAGAAAGTAATGGAGAAAGGGACTTAAAATAAAACCCATGGGAAATAATGTTTCAATAAATTGAATTATTTAAAATAGTTTAAAATATAAATGGATATAAATAAATTAATGGTAAAAATATATAAAAAATAGTATGTATGTATTATTTAAATATGATATATATATATATATGTGCTGCATTCAGGTGCAATTTGCCATTATAAGGACACGTGCTTTACGTGCTTTGCCTTCAGAATAGCAACCTGCATGGGATAAGCGAGGTCTCTTACTTTCAGTTCAAGCTGGACTCAACATAAATGCCTCACTTAATGGGCCATCAGCACACCTATTGTTTGAATCTAATGCTAGAGCTAGCTGGAGGCTGACACCTTGTTGAAAATGTTGTTACCTCACTAGTGCTTAAGAGCTATAATTTGCCACAAGGTTTTTGTATATTCCAAGCTTTGTGTGTAAGAATTCACTGTAAGAATACATCTGTCCATATGAGTAATTGCACTAATAACCATTTATATAGCACTTGCTAATAAGCATTTATTAATACCCCAAGGGACCCTTTTTTTAGCAACCTTAGAATAACGAAAGATTGTTAAAAACAGTAGTGGTATAAACTGCTGCCTTGCTATTTGCTTGCTGTACTACAAGAATTGTAATTTGTGACCTTAAGGTAGCTGCAATGATCACTGCAACAGAGGCAGTAACCTAATGAACTATCTACATTAAGGGCCATATGTAGGTAGCTTAATACTGGTCAGTAACAGCCGAAAATCGGTAAATTTGCCGTTACCGACCGGTATTTAGCTTTTTCTAATGTAGGTGGCTGGATTTAAGGATTCGGTAATTTACCGATTCGGTAATTTAAGGAATCAGTAAATTATCGAATCCTTAAATCCTATGTAGGGATCACTCAAGTGAGTGCATTATTGATTTAAGGATTCGTTATTTACCACCAACTACAAGTTGGTGGTAAATATCAAAAACCTTTAAAAAAGCTATTTTGTGCTTTTTTAAAAGAGCCATGTGGCAATGTTTGTGTGCCACATGTGCACACATTCACGATTCAGGGGTGCAACAGGGTGTCAATGTGACACCCTGCCACCCTTGAATTTGTTCCCCCTATTACAGATTCGGTATTTACCGAATCCGTAATAGTGAATGGCTTCCCATTCATTCCTATGGGCCTCCAGGCCCTCCAGGTAATACCGAATATTACCGAATCGGTAAAATTTACCGAATTTTTACCTACTTACTATTTACCGATTCTTAAATACCGAATCGGTAAAATTCGGTATTTAAGAATAGGTAAATAGAGATTACCTACAAAAGGGCCCTAAATACATGTCCGTGACCTGTATGTTACATGTTGTGCTTTACAGGAGGCACTTTAACCCTATGGTATTTTATGAGTTAAACATGGGATTAGACACACACATCTGTTCATCAAATACCTCAACCATCAGTGGTACCTTACGGTTAATATACCACAGAAATTTCTGGATGCACAAAGATTGCTGCAGCAGATACCTTAATCCCTTAAGACATTTCAAAATGAAGCCTGTTTGTGACTGCCACAACAATTTTTTAGCACATTTGTCCTTGTCGCACATTTTCTTTCGGGCACAGTTTTTTTAATAAAAAAAACTGTGTGTTAAGTTTTGATGGCTTGTGTTAGCATAAATGTGGTAGTCTTTGCCATTTTGTTGCTAACATTAACTATGTGCCGCCTCTGACTGTATTTTCACAAACTCATTTCTGGAGTTGCAGGCGAGAAATTCTCAGGTAGTTTGCTCAGCTCTACAAGTTTACATTTTTGTACCATTTTGAAGGTCGAACGTGGCTCCAGCTGAATCGTGAAGCTTGAGTTCTGAATTAGGTTGACTGTCGTCTCCTTGACTACGCCGGATCGGATAGGATCCGTACTCGCTGCTTTATTCAGCCAGAGATTGACTCTCCATACTCTGATCACTTCCTGGATCGGATTCGCTTACTTGTCCCACTGAACCCCAGCCACGGCCCTGAACTACCCAGCGTCCAGGCCAGCTTTATTCGCCCTGACAGAGTTGAGTTTTGTTCTCCCCCCTCCTGATTACTGCTGACCTATTCAAGTTCCAACAGCACCGTTGCCCCTTCAACCCAGTCCTGAAGATGGTCCCAAATAATGAGGATCGAAACGTCGTTGAACGCTCAGCGCAATAAGAGGCACAGCCCACAATGTGGTTCATCCTTACTACAGTCAACCTAATTCAGAACTCAAGCTTCACGATTCAGCTGGAGCCACATTGTCTCTCATTTTCTCACTGTATATATCCAAGCACCATTCACTATGCGCCGTTTATGCTGATCACAATTTTCACTTGCGTCGCCACCTTGTTCATCACTTGCACACTTTGAGCACCAAGTACAATTTGGGTTGTATTGTTATTTGTCTATCTACAGTGCTGGTACAACTGTATTTTGCCTAACTACTTCTATTTAAACATGATGCCATGAGCACATTTGAAATACTTATTGAGTCTCCTTATTTCTTTTCTGATAATGCATTTTGCATATACATTCTAATTGTCTTTCAATAATACCAGTTGGGATACTATATGTTTGTTCTGATTATCTACCCCAATCCCAACGTGGTTGACGGGTTTTTGCTCCTGTCGTTTTTTACAACATGCTCATCCAATGAGGCATAAGCTGCCTCCATCTAAATAGCATAATGCATGCCCCATGCTACAGTATATCACTGTGCGCTACGTACACAGATTAAATACATAAACACTACCAGAATCCCCCCACAGAAACAGCCATTACTGAGGTGCAGAAGGCTGCTCACAGCCATGGGCCCTGGTGCCACTGCACCAGCTGCACCATTGGCAGGTACACCCCTGTCCCTGGTCCCCCAGTACACACCGCCCAGCTTGCCTCGGACACTCTAGGCTGCCTCCTGCCCATTTTCTTTACCAGCATGATCAGTATTTTAATGTCTGAGCCAATCCAAAAATAGGGAAAATCACCTAAAGCCAGTATTTTTATTGCTTCTGAGTATGTACTTAAAACAGTAATTGTAAAAACTGAACTTTAAAGTGTGTTTTAGATGTTCCTTAATGACTGACCCCTGACTGATAATTAAAGTGAAGAAAGTAAAAAAAAAACATCGTAACGTTCGGCCATGGACATGGAGGAAATATTTAACAGTTGCGCTCTCCACGGTCTCTTCTGCCCTTAGTAGGAGGGTCAAAGGTCATGCTTGGGTGGGATCTAACCACCCCCTCCACCGACACCTGCCCTCCCCTAGCAATCCTTCTGACGTTGGCAACATAAGTACCTTTAAGTTGGGTAATTAAAACGCCTTTCATTGAAGCGCATTGAAACCATTCAGTTTGTGGTGGGAGCGACCCGGATAGGATTACTCTACTGCACAGTGACACCACTGCCTGGTAATACCATGGACTTAAAAATAAGAACTAAATACATCTAATGTACAAAAAAATGTTGTTAATTAACACGTTTTCTGCATAACACCCGCGGATTAACCCATGTAACAGAAGGTATTCATATGTGAAAACGAATCTTTCGGGGAAAAAAGTTTGTCAATCCTTTCTTGCTTCCAATATATCTATATATAAACATCGATCGAATAGTTATAGTGTTCTGTTGCATTTCTGTGATTTATTATACATTTACTCTGGGATACATGCTGAGACTTTCTTATTAATTAAACCGCTGTTGTCTACTTACTTTGACTGAGTCGCCGTTTTCCGTCATTCTGCCGCCTGGTTCAGTTCGTCAAAGCGGGGAGCCGCTTGCCCAAGAGATCAAAGTCCTTTTTTGAATTTTCAAAAATACAGTACTCGGTGTGCCAGGAAAGGAAATAAAGGCGAAGGTTCATCTGCCTTACACAGAGCTCAGCCCCGCCTTGCACAAGAGTTTCACCAGTGACAGACCTCCAGCTTCTGCTACACGGCGTGCCACGCCGTCACCATGGTAACAGCAAACATTTATGCACTACTTTTCACTGGGGGGGGGGGAGTTTTGAGACCTGAGGAGGCCGTGTTTGCAAGCAGGGGTCTGGTCCCCCCGTAGTAGGTGTAACCGCACGTGCCAGCTTTTCAGAGTTCACGGCTCAGCCCTCCTGGCTTCGAAACTCAATGGACACGGCTCACAACAGGTGCTTTGGGAGGGAAGAAGGGGGGCAAGCACACCGACTACCATTTTGTGTGTGTGTAAAAGGCTGCTTTATTGAAACAGATGCACATCACATTTATTAAACTGGCAAACTGCCTTACAAAGCTGAAACCTCTCTAAACATCGAGTTACCTGACCCCTTTTTGTTTTACTCCCCCCACCCCTACGATCCCCACATGATAAAATCCCCCACCCTGCAATATACAAACATATAACTCAATTACATCATAATACTATCCAGTTTTATCCCCTACCTCCTAACTCCAAAACCTCCCAAGACCTACAGTCCTATTTGCCTTCTTGCAACTGTAACTAACTACTCTCTAATGTCAACTCCCAAACTGGTTACGCTTTCCCCGCTCCCGATTCCCAACTCCCCAAACTTCACAAGAAAGTACCGAAATCCAGCCAAACTTGGCCAACATCAAAAACAACTCCGCCACCCAGGGAAAGGCGGAGGTTAGGTGCTTACACCGCCTCCCCCTTTTCCTGCCCCCCACCCCCCCTTTTTTGATGCAGAAATTGAGACGCCAACCGCCTGCCCCCAACTCAAGGCGCACCCCCCAATAAACAGGCCTCCCTGACCCATGCCACCTGAAACCATTCAGGATTGAGACTCAGCTTATCACCAAATAAGCTATCCCGTGTTTGCCACTTGCCCTTCTTCACCAACGAAAGCTCCGCCATCCAAAACAACACACCTCGGCTAAGAAGCCATTCCCGACTTGTACGAGCAACCATTGTCAATAACTATGCCCCCTCAACGTCCCCTTGCATGTTCAAAAGAACTCCGCTGCGTGCAACGCCGATACCACTGCGGATCATCGCCACCGACGCGTAATGTCCCCCCGGCCGCACCACCGTCCATACGCTTCCGACGCCGCACAACTCTGAAACCGGCACGTGCCCTACCACTGCTATCGGCCCCCCCCGCCCTTGCCTAATGCTTCCACCCCGCTAACCTTCCCGACACGTACCACCCTACCCGCAAAACCGCGGTGTCCCCCCAGCACATGAATTTCCTACACCACCCCCATCTGCTAGGCCCCTAGAAACTCTATCAGCCCGATATCGCTGCTGCTCGATTGCCGGCAACCATGTCTCCAGCAAACCCCGTCCAACCAACCCAAATGTTGACCTCGCCATGCCGGCCCCACTGTCTTTGAATTTCCCACACTGGCACTTTGTGCCATGCCTCAATCACCTCGAGCCGCCTCAACACCTGCCGCTGCTTGCCTGCCGGACACCGTGCTTCCAGTAAACACCAATACCAGCTCAATACCCAGAAGTGACAGCGCCGTGCCCGGCCCCACTGTCTTTTGACGTACCAACATTTGCCCTCGTGTCTTGCCTCCATCCCCCCGAGACGCCTCAACATCCGCCGCCGCTTGTCGGCCAGCAACTGTGTCTCCAGCAACACCAACCCCGCTCCATACCCAAATTCGACGTGCAATGCCGTCCCCACTGTCTTTTTACTTTCCACTCTGGCACTTTGTGCCTTGCCCATCACCTCCAGTAAGCACTGAGACCAGCTCAAATCCAAAATTGACAGCGCCGTGCCTGGCCCCACTTGTCATTTTAAAGTCCAACACTGGCACCTTGCTCCTTGCTTCCCTCACCCCTATAAGCCTCCACATCTGCCGCTGCTTGTCCGCCAGCAAACGTGTGTCCCGCAACACCGAGCCCAGCCCATTCCCAAAATTGACAGTGCCGTGCCTGGCCCCCACTTGTCTCCTGCATTTCCCCACACTGGCACTTTGTGGTTTGGCTCCATCACCTCGAGCCGCCTCAACATCCCTCGCTGCTCGCTTGCCGGCAACCGTGCCTCCAGCAACAACGAGACCAGCTCCTTACACAAAGGTGACAGCGCCGTGCGTGGCCCCACTGCCTTATCCGGCACCCATGGCACCCCAAGGACATCCGTGATCTCCTGAAACCTGTCCAGCGCCACCTGGCAGTTCGTGGAGTCCGGGGACCCGCCACGAAAAAGAGTCATCCAGGTAGGGCTGAAACTCCCCAGTGACCCGTTCGGTCCATAAAACCATTGCTGGAACCTACGAGACCTTCAACCCCGCGCAGGACCTCGCGCAGCCCATCGGCCATGCCGTGTCCCCCTACCTAATGAACGTACATTTGGCAAAACAATATTCCCCAGGAACTGGGCCTGGTCAAAGACCATAATAAAAAGGTGGTCCTTAGGGAATTATTTTAAAGTTATTATTTTTTTTTTTTTTTGTAACTCCCACAGTGTCACCATAGTGAACAACCTTCCATAACGCTCCAGGGATTATTCAAAATGTTGCAGTGTTCCTAAGCTACCTAAGAGCATATCGTACGTACATCACCAAGGTAAGCCATATTTCATGCATCTCTGGCGACTCCAATATCCAATCTACTCAGGTTCACCACGTGCGGTGTTGTTCGACCCTTTTCCCCACACTATATGGTCAATATGTGCACATTCGCCATATCACATTATTCCTCCCTTATTACCTACTCCCAATACCATGCTCAGTAGACTTATACCCGGAAGAGTGTCATAGCGTCGACGTTTGGTCTCACACACCATTATCCCCGATACCCTCCTCAGGACAAGTGTTGCACCATGACTCTATTGTAAAATCACACATGTACCAACAACCACCTATTTACGCCCCATCTCCTAAGAACATGTATATGTATTGTCTGCCCACCCCACGCGGAATGCCCCCAAGCGCATATCCATAATGTCCCTGCACCTCTTCCACTCCCCACATGTCCGAACACCACTACACCATCACAGATTCGTGGAGTCAAACGTAACCCAGGTTACGCCCGGCTGTCTAATCCGTGGTGCGGCACCATACTACTAGGCGAAATGCACACTCCTCTAACACCATGCTTGCTCTTCAGTACTCACCCACACGACCGGCACCAAGACCTAAACGTCTGTTCCTAAAAAGGAACCAAAATCTGTCACCGCACCACATGAAATTCACGTCACCTCCTACAGCTGTGTAACCATGCACCACTCCGTATACCTTACCCCCGCCTCTTTTGGAGCAGAAACTAAAATTAAACACATGCCTCCAAGTACGATATTCTCTTGTGTTATGATACAGTAGCGCCCCCATGAACGAATCCAACTGTACTTACATCCCCTGTACTTTGCCCGTGCAACCTCGCAATGAAACATAACGTGACAAACTAAAGTAATGACCGAGTTCCGTGCATAGGGCTGTACAACCCAACAACAACCCAAGCCATGGTATAAACTTACAGACACATGGTTGCCTAAATCAGTCCTCCTCTCAAGAAACTCACTTTTTCAACAGTCGATTGCTTCGCTAGTGCGGTGCAGCTAGGCTATGGTCGCTCCTGCAATTACTTGACCCAACTGCACGGCAAACGTGTCGGCCATAATGTTATGGAGTCCCATGTCTGACTTTGCCTCTAACAAACGGGCACGTGGCTAATAGCCCCAATATCCCCAACTTCTCTGCGACAACTTTGGACCACCTTAAAGGCATAGAATTACTGTTGCCTTGTACCCCGTCTAATGTCTCTATTCCCACCCGCAATAGATCTCTCATGGCTGCATGACCAAACCTCGCACCGGCGATTAACACACACTCCTGCCCGCTCTGCGAGCCACAACCTCGGTATAAAACCTACCCACTACTACCCACTCAGGGGTACTCATGATCCCCAAAAAGCCCCTGTTACCGTCCTTTAATGCCGCTTGTCGAAAAAGGAACACGAACCATACCGCCGCCTCCTCCATCTGTAAATCTCGCGATAGCTTATTCTCGTATATATTGGAACTAATGTGTCGGAAAAGAAATATACCACAACCTCCTGCCCAATGTAGTTCACATCCACCCCTTGCTGTGCATAACCACAGGCCTCCACCATGATTCCCACAACTATACAAAATATTGTCTCAGCTAACACCCCCACCTCGTTCTATCTAAGAGCGACTTAGGCTTACCCTTGTTGCCTGCGTAAGGACCACCCAATCCTCCCGGTAGACTGATTGTAGCAGATTGCCCCTCTATCTTACCCTACTGGCTGAATACGTTAGGTGCCCAGAAAGCCTGATGTGGTAATGACGAACTCCTATGCTAGATATAGTACAAGTGTGTTTAAGCGTGTATAAGGAAAAGCACATGACAATGAGATGAATATCCTTGGCCCCCCAAGGACATGTAAAGCTTGCACTGAGCATTCCACAAGTGTAGCCCCCAATGTGCTAGATATAGTACTAGTGTGTTTAAGCGTGTAGAAAGAAAAGCACATGACAATGAAATGCATATCCGTGGCCCCAAGGACATGTAAAGCTTGCACGCGAGCATTCCACAATTGTAGCCCCCAATGTCATCTGTATTGTCTTATAAAAAGAGGCGAAGCCCTCAACAAAGTCCCCAGCCGAGTTGACTAGTAAATGTGCCAAGCTTGCATTTGCGGACCACTATTTTACCCTTGATACCAAGACTAGTCAAGCATTCCTCTGTATAGTTGCTCCATGGCTGCTGACGATCCCCAAGCCGCTGGGGGCCCTGTGGGTGTGAGTGACTGCCGAGCCCGCCTGGGGCCTTCACACTCCCCAAGCCGCTGGGGGCCCTGTGGGTGGAGGGACTGGCGAGCCCGCCTGGGGCCTTCGTAGCCAGCCGCGTTGAGACCCTCGCGTACTCCGGGCCTGCTGCAGGAAGCACAGCCCTCCCTTCTCCTTGATGCCGCCGGGCCGCCCCAAGCCATACCAAATCTGGAGCCCCACGCCGGCCGCCCCCCTGCCAAAGAAAAGGTACTGCTGGTGTACTGGTACCCCGAACCGCGTGCCCCCCCTCACCCACCCCCCTTTTTCCCCCGACCTCATCGTACCCTCTCTATATTAACCCCCCTATCCCCGGACCCCTCCCCCGGTGAGCTCCCCCCCAGCCTATCCATCCCTTCCACCGGCACCCCAGGGCTCGAACCCTCTAAACCCTTCCCGCTCCCTTTCCCTGCCCTCCTGATCCTTATCAATGCCTCAATGCTGGGGAGACCCCCCCTGCATGCCCCCCCCTCACCAACCTTCGGTTCCCCTCCCCCCCACCCGACCACGGGGGAACAACCCCCCTCTCTTTCCCGGCCCCCCAGGACCATCCCACCTTGCACCCCCTTATGCACCCTCCCTGCCAGCCTTCCTGTCCCCCTCTCTTGCCAGGCCGGTGGGGGGCTCCTTGACTCCCCTACTGTGGTGGGCTGTCTCCCTCCGTCGACATCCCCCTTCGTCCTCCAACCCGCCCCCAGTTCCCTGCACGCTCTCCCTCCCGCCCCCCCCCGGTCCTGAGGCGTGCGCGCCTACCCCTCCCGCCCCCTTTCCCGCCCGGTGCCCCACACGCCCGGGATGCCCCGCTCACCAGCAGAGCCTTCCCGACCTCGCCAGCCGCGCCAGGGCGGCCACAACACCCCTCCGCCTCGCTGCCCGCCCTCGATCTCCCGCCGCCCCGCCGAAGCCATTCCTAAAGACGGCGAGGCGCCGCTGGCAGCGCGCCTCGTCCGCCCTCCTGTCACAAACAGGGCCGCGCTCCTGACCTCCGCGCAGCCCTGTGACACCTACCGGTGAACACGCAAACTTTCCGCGGCGGCGCGAAGGCGATGGCCGCCGCCGCGCCGGGCCCCCCGCCTCCCCCAGCCAGGTAGTGCCTCGAGGACTCGCCCCTCGCCAAGCCCTTTAAAACTAGCGAAAGCTGCCGCAGAAATAACAATAACCATAGAGCTAACAAGAAAGACAAAAAGCTCCTGCCTGACACGTTCCCAGCCACCAGGTCTCAGTATCTAAAATGGTGGCTGGGAACCCCTCGGGAACGCAATTTATACTTTGGGCTGCAGGGCTCCTTTTTGGTTGTTTTTGGGCTATCCCCTGCCAGCCCAACGCGGCAAAATGGCCGCTCGCTTGTTCTCCCCCCTTCCCCCTCCCAAATCTGCCCGGGGGGCAGACCTCGCGGCTCGGCTGCCCCCCAAACCGCACTTGGAGCTCAACCTTTTGAACAGGTGCAGCCCCGAGGCTGGGATTACCTTTTCGAAGAGGTCGCACCTGTGTCCCTGTCTAGACGATAGGGGCCAATTACGATGGCGGGAAATCCGCAACCGCCGGGCAGGCGGTGAGGACCGCCGGTCCGGCAGGTGCAAATTTTCCGCCATCACCCTTAAAATTACCACCGCCAAATTAGGATGGCGGTGGTAAGGGGAAAGGTACCTCGGCGGACGGAAAGACTGTCCGATATGGTCCCGCAAGGCGGATCTTTTCCGCCCGCCTTGCAGGACCGGGTACAATGGGGCAATGGAGACGGTGCTGTGCAGGCACCGCTGTGGGTATTAGGATGCCTGTCTTTTGCGACAGAGTTTCCGTCACAAAAAGCCTGTTGCGGGCCCCCGGGAGGGTGGGGAGCTGCACGTGGGGGTACCTATGGTACCCCTCTACATTTGCATGTACAAGGTGGCAGGCAACGCACGGTGCCTGCCACTTTGTACATGCAAATGTGAAACATGTATTTTTAAATTGTGGCGGGTGCTGCCACCCTGGCAGGAACATCCTAATTCGTTCTGCGGGACAGTCACACCTATGGCGGGTGGTCCCTTTTGCACCAGCGAGTCCGCCCGCCATCGTAATCGGCCCCATAGTTACTTAGTTGAAGAAGCCAGGCGCAGATCCGGCTGTCCTGAAGAACTATAGGCCGATCTCCCAGCTGCCTTTCCTTGCTAAGGTCCTAGAGCAACACGTGCTGAAGTCTCTATCACTGTACCTCGAATCCCATGGCTTACTGCATGAGCGACAGGCAGGGTTTCGAGCGCACCACAGCACCGAGCTAGTGATGCTCTCATTGTTGGACGAACTGAGAGGCATGGCTGACGGCAAAAGGCCGAGCGCCCTGATCTTACTAGATCTGTCAGCGGCGTTCGATACCGTCAGCCATGACCTGCTCCTGGGAAGACTGGAGGCCTTTGGGATCAAAGGCTTGGCCCTCAAGTGGCTGCGATCCTTCCTTTTGGGAAGGACTCAGAGGATACAACTTGGGGAGTCAACATCTGAAGTGGGTCTCTTAGAGTGCGGTGTCCCACAGGGCTCCGCACTGTCCCCACTTCTGTTCAATCTTTACCTGCAGCCTCTGATTGCATCCCTGGCTGAGTTGGGCTGCAGAGTCTACAACTATGCTGACGATACCCAGCTAGTGCTGAGTATCGATAACACAGGGACAGCACAAACCCAAGCTCAAAACATCCTGAGGTACACCGTAGGCTGGATGACGAAAAACCTACTAAAGATCAACCCGGATAAAACCGAGGTTTTGGTAATTCCATCTACCACCTCACCGTGGAGTGATCTGTATTGGCCTGCTGAGCTTGGATCAGCCCCAAAGCCTAGTGCCAACGTAAAGAGTCTGGGGATTAAATTAGATTGTGACCTGTCAATGTGCAGTCAAGTTTCCGCTGTTGTTGGATCTTGCACCAACATCATCAGACAATTGAGAAAGATAGCCCCTCTCCTTTCTCATTCGATGATGCGTTCAATTGTAGCAGCAACTGTCATCTCCCGGATCGATTATGGGAATGCCTTGTACCTCGGCCTCCCAAAAATCTCGACAAACAGACTCCAGGTCGTAATGAACGACGCCGCACGGCTAATCTTCAGAGTGCCCAGACGAACAAAGGCCTCCCCTCTTCTCCAAAACCTTCACTGGCTCCCTGTCAAGGAGAGGGTTGAATTTAAGAGCCTCTGCATAGCGCATAAGGCGATATATGGCCATGCGCCGGCCTATATCAAAGCCCGCCTGGAAGTGTACAACCCGACAAGAACACTCAGATCATCAGACGCTCAGTTACTGGTCTGCCCCCGCTACAAATTAGTGACTAAGGGAGGTAGAGCCTTCTCTGTCCTGGCCCCCCAATTATGGAACAAGTTGCCTGAGGGGCTACGCAGGGAGATGAATCTCCTGCGGTTCAGGAAATCTCTGAAAACCCTGCTGTTTAGAAGAGCCTTGATCACAGTGTAGTCCTGTAGCTGTATCTCTCTCAGGAGTGAACCAAGTTATTGTAATGACATCGATTTCCAAGCGCCTAGAGGCCTGCAGGTGATTGGGCGCGTTATAAATCAAAATTAACAATAACAAATTAACAAATTAGGCTGTGGCTGGGTTGCCCCAAATATCGTAGAACTTCTTGGTAAATGCAACTTCCCAAGACAAGTCGTGCTGAAACAATTTCCAGTATGGAAAAAAAAATGGGTCCTAATACAATGCTTTGATCAATTTATATTATTGTTAACAAAACCAAAGTATCTTGATTGACCGTTCAACAAATGTGATTTAATTATATCAAATCAAATACAGAAATGAAGCTTTGCAATAAGAACACACCAAAGAAAGGAGAATTGCAAAGATAAAGTCTTTTTACTAATTGTTGTTGCTTTTTTCTATTTTTTTTTCAAATTGTCACAGCCTTTCTTTGAAAATAAGAAAAATAGAAAAAAAAGCAACAACATTAATTAAAAATACTTTATCTGTCTAAGGGGCCTATTAGGATGACGGGCGGACAAGCGGGGATTGGGACCGCCCGCCATAAGGACAGGGGTCCAGGGGGGGGGGGGGGGGTATTAGGATGTGCCCGCCACAGTGGCAGGCACATCCTGCATGTTAAGCATTGTGGCGGGCGGTGCTCTCAGCACCGCCCGCCACAATGCTTAAAAAGCACTTTCCCATTTGCATAATCAAAGCGGCAGGCACCGCGCGGTGCCTGCCGCTTTGTATGTGCAAAAATGCAGGGGGGTACCACAGGTACCCCCCCGTGTGCACCCGCCTACTCTACTTCCCTCTGGGGGCCCGCAGGGGGCCCCCAGAATGAAGTCCGCATGCCTTTCCATGGCGGCATTGCTGCAGCGGAAAAGGCACCTATCATTGAGCATCCTAATATGGCTGGCCACCATGTTAACCCTGTCACAAGGCGACCGGGGCGGTAAAAGCGGCGGACGGTGTTTTCATCCGCCGCGGTCCCCCCCGCCATCCTATTATGGCGGGGGGATTTGGGTGCGGATGGCGGGCGGATTGCCCCCGCCAGGCTTGCGGTGGCTACCGCCATCCCAATCCGCCCGCCATCCTAATGGGCCCCTAAGTGTGCATGACCGTTTGTCCGGCCAAAGATGGCCAGCCAAACTGACATGTGCACTTATAGTGCACATAGGGCTAGATGTAGGTAATTCTATTTTACCACTTCTAAAATACCGAATTTTACCGATTCAGTATTTAAGAAGTGGTAAAATAGAAGAGGGCACATGTAGGTATTTCAGAATCGGTAAATACCGAATCTGTAAGATTCGGTATTTACCGATTCGGTAAATACAGAATCGGTATCCCCCATTGATTCCTATGGGCCTTGAAGCCCATAGGAATCAATGGTGAATACCGAATCTGTATTTACCGATTCGGTAAATTCCGATTTTTGCAAGGGTGCAGGGGGTGTCACTTTGACACCCTCTGGCACCCCAATTCCGGACTGGTGTGCCATGTGGCACACAGACATGCCCTAAGGGCATGCCTGTGTGTCACATTGCACAGGTGTGCATGCACAGATATGCATGCACACCTGGATTCGGTATTTTACCACCCAATTGGATTGGGTGGTAAAATACCGAATCTGAAAGGCCTGCGGCACTCAAAGATGTGCTAACTACGTGTGCTTTTACAGAATCGGTATTTTTACAGAGTCTGTATTTACCGATTCGGTAATTTTACAGAATCTGTAAATACTGATTCGGTAAAATACCGATTCTGTAAAGCATGCTCCTACATTCGAAAACCCTAATACCGGTCGGAGACGGCCGAAATCGGCCGTCTCCGACCGGTATTAGGGCTCCTACATCGGGCCCATAGTTCCTCCTCCACCTGCTATGACAGCCCAGCCCCGCCTCGCCCTAACCTGGCTACGAGTCTGCACTGAAAAAAATTATAATTAACATCATATTATTATCATTTTATTTTTCCTTTTTTGCAGTACACTAAGAGCAGTGGGGCGACGCTCCTCTGCCTTAGAGGAGGAGCTGCCACTGGTGTAGGATGGTGGTGCACTGTGCAGCACTTGAGTAAATATATAACTACAGCATGATGTGCTACCGCACTCTCATTTACAAACAGTACAATTTCCATTGAAATGGCTACTAAATTTGCACAGACATATAGCTATATTGGTAAAACTATATAGTGCAAACGACGATGTGTGGAAAACGGATTTCAGCGAATATTTATAATTTGTGCATCACCAAGAAAAAATTCTTAATTTGCTTTGCTGCTATTAAAATCTTTGTGTGTACAGTTGATTTAGGGTCTACCAAAGCTGATGGGCGCAGACGTCAGATTTTGCAAAAAACTGCAGCTCGACTTCTATGTCATATTTCTAAATCTGCTTCGGTTTCCCCTCCCTTACAAACTCTCCACTGGCTCCCTATTATTAAACCTATTCAGTTCAAAGCCTTGTGATCTACGCACAGGGCTATCGGCAGTGAACGTCCCCAGTCGTACTCTTGTTCAGGTAGTCCAAATCTGGCGGTGATTCCTCGTGTGAAACTGGCATTGCTTTCCTGGGCTCCACTTTGTGTACACTCTTCCCCAGAAGCTTCATCCATGTGCCTCATTTGTGAAGTTTCTAAAACTTTTGAAAACCTGGTTATTTTAATTGTCCTTCTTCTTTTTCTGGTGTTGGTGCTTACTTAGCGCTGGGTAACACCAGTGGGGTAGCCATGCACTTTATAAATCAGACTAGAATTTACAGGTATTTCAAATGTGTTGTGTGTTAGAAAAAAAACCACCATACAGCCTTTCCATTCATAATCCCTGCACCCCAGCAAGATTGCTTAACCGCTTAACAGCTGCGCGAATTCCACTTTGAACGAGTGGGCGGGGCCGCGTCAGTGAACGGACGTGCGCAGCACTTCCGAGGTAGTGCTCGCAACGGCCGCTGGCCACCGCACGCAGCGAAGTGGCTAGCTAAATCCTATCACTTTGTTGTCCTAGAAAAAAAAAATTACCAATCTCCATGCTAAAGGAAAAATGATACATACTTGACATTTGACCTCTGTCTTTGAACGCACAGCAAATGTGACAAGATAAAAACAAAATTTACAGGGATCTTTACTGCTCGTTCACCTTTGGAACATCAGCATGGTTATTTTGAGGGCGCTGCAGCACCCCTGCACACCTACTTCCGACATCTATGCTCATTACGTGGAAAACCAAGGAATCAGCACAAATAGCAGGCCTTTGAATGTCAGCAGCAGGACGTTTAGGATGCTTAGAAGGAAAATCACCGAGTGTCAGTACTTGTATATTAATTCACATATCCTTTATATACATTCCTCTCAGTGAGTTACACATCTGCTCCAGAAATCAGTGTGTAACCTCAATGTCACTCATGACCAAATTCTGTGCATGATGAAAGCTTGAATACGTTTTGCGGGAAATTGAAGAATCCACTTGCTACCTTTTGTGAGAACCATGCTATATCTGTTTTGTGAGAAAGCAAAGCTTGCACAGCTGTTCCCTGATTTGTGTGTCCTGTAATGAGGGCAGTTTGAGCTGCTGCTGCCTTGGGGATACATGTCTTCTGAAAGAGGGAAGCTTGCATTGCACTGTCCCCTTGGTGTACCTACTCTATGAAGAAGGAGGTTTCCACAGCAATCTACAAACACCATCAGCTGCAATACGTCTGACCAAGGGAGGGTTACTGGCAACATGGGAACGGCTTTCCCAATAAAAACAATCAGATCCGGTCCAAACAGTCACACAATCCAGATGCCAGCATTTTAATTTATTTAAGGTGTTGCCACAATGCGTTTTGGCCGTGACTCAACCCTGATCACATACAGGAGCTTCCATTTTAAAGAACCTATTTATACTGATGTCACAAAAATATAAATAAAATACTGGTTTGGCTCCCTTGCTATTATTTAAATTAAATACCAAAATGTCATGAGTTTTCTTATAATCGCCATACAATTGTCAATCTTTCATCATTAAGATATAAAAATGTAAAAATATAACATGAGCCCTTCAACAATCACACCTTAGTGGACTAATTCAATTGACTACCTAATCATAAGAGTGGAACCCCCTTTAAAGCAATAGAGAGACAGACATGTATGCATACAATATTAAACTTTTCTTCTTTGAAGTATAAAGAGTGAAAAATATAACATGTGCCCTTAAACAATCAAACCCTGGTTGGCTTATTTAATTGACTGCCTATTCGTGAAGGCGGGATCCCCTTTTCAGCCTGAAAGAGACAGACTTGCATCCGCAGCAGAAAGTTACAAATATCATTCAACTCTACATTTTACGATTAAAACATTTCTGTAAATGTACATACAATTTCTCTTCAATGTTCAAACCTCTTGGATTTTTACTGTCTAATTTAATTATATATATTGATTCCAATTTACATAATTCTTTTTCTCTGTTACCTCCTCATGTCCTTCTGGGTATGGCATCTAAAACATAGTATTTGAGATCTTTAATTGGTTATCATGTTCCAGTGCAAGTGTTGTACAAATGGGTAAGCTTTACCCTTATTTTGTATAGCTCTAATAGGTTGTAATACCCTTTTATATACTTGTTGTTTGGTACAATTTCTTCTCCATATGAAATGCTAGAAAATAGGCTTTTGGGGTGAAAACGTTGTGCATGTAAAATCATATTTCCTGCAGTGGGTTTCCTATAAATCTTTGTCTATACCTTGTGTTGACTCTATTGAAAAGGTGCTGGCCACCTGGCTACTGAAGGCCAGCAATACCTATTTATTTATTTATTTATTTATTGTTAATATTTATAAAGCGCTACTTATACCCGTGGGCGTCAAGGCGCTAAAACCAATATTGACTATGGAAATGAGAGCATAGGTTGGATAGAGCAGATATGACGGCATCGAAAAGAGGTTACTGAGAGAACAACCAGGTTTTCAAGAGTTTACGGAACCTAAGCAGTGTGACACTTTGTCTGATATTGAGAGGCAAGGTGTTCCAGAGTCTGGGGGCCGCCACCAAAAAGCGTCGGTCACCCCAGGAGACTGTTTTGGTGCGAGGGACAACCAGTTGGCTGAGGGTGGCTGATCGTAGAGCTCTTGTGGGTTTGTAGGACTGTAGTTGATCTCTTACAAAATGTGGCCCTTGATTATTGATTGATTTAAAAACTATGCAGAGTGCTTTAAAATGAATTATTTTTTGTATCGTCAGCCAATGAAGGTCTTTTATGTTTTTGGAGATGGGTTCAAACTTTGTTTTGCCGGTAAGGAGACGAGCTGCTGCATTTTGTATAGTTTGAAGTTTTGCAATTATTCTGATTTGAGCATTGAGAAATAAACCATTACAGTAATCCAGGGATGAGAGGACGAGGGCAGAGACCAGTGTCTTCACGGCGGAGTCGGGAAGAAAAGGGCGTAATTTGCGGATCATTTTTAATTTCAGGTGCGCTGTAGATACTGTTTTGTTAGCATGGTTCATGAAATTAAGTCCATCATCAAATGTGACCCCCAGGTTCCTGACCTTCGAGGCCGGCGTAGGAGGAGTACCGAAGGTCTCTGGCCACCAGCAGGTGGACCAGGCTGGGGAGAGTGGACCAAAGATGAGTACCCCAGTTTTTTCTGAGTTCAGCTTTAAGCAGTTTGTTGCCATCCAATCTCCTATGTCTAGGAGCCCTTTCTTAAATTTTTCAGCTACTTGCTCTCCGTCGCCTTTAATCGCCAACACTAGTTGGGTGTCGTCGGCGCACGAGGTAAGGCTCATCCCATGTGCTTTGATGGTTTTAGCTAGGTCCGACACATAGATGTTAAAAAGTGTCGGACTGAGGGATGAGCCTTGAGGAACTCCGCAGGGGGCAGAGAGTTGAGCTGATTGGAAGGGTCCCAGAATGACAGCCTGCGTTCTTTTGGCAAGGAAGGAAGCTATTAGATTTTTGGCAGTGTGGCAGATGCCAAGTCCTTGGACACGGTCGACCAAGGTGTTGTGGTCGACCGTGTCGAAAGCCGCTGATAAGTCTAGCAGAACCAGTATGGCAGTGCCACCCTGGTCCCTGATGACCCTGATATCATCAGCGGCTTTGATCAAGGCTGTCTCGGTCCCGTGATGTTTTCGGAACCCGAACTGCGTGTTGTCGAGCAGCTGATGTTCTTCGATAAACTCAGAAATCTGGGTATTCATGATTTTTTCAATCGTCTTAGCCATGAAGGGTAAACTAGCAATTGGTCGATAGTTTTTTAACTCACTTTTATCCAGTGAGGGTTTTTTTAACAGAGGTTTTAGTAAAGTGTTTTTGAGAGGATCCGGATAATTGCCTGACTGCAATATTAAATTGCAGACC
The DNA here is from genome assembly GCF_964263255.1 of Lissotriton vulgaris. NCBI lineage: Eukaryota > Metazoa > Chordata > Amphibia > Caudata > Salamandridae > Lissotriton > Lissotriton vulgaris. Next base: position 98,942,324 of record NC_141697.1, read on the forward strand.
TGTGTGAGTGCCGGTATGATCCTACACTCCATTACGCATGTCTAAATTGGTTAGATACTACGATTCGGCTAAACGGCTTTCTGAAGAATTAAAATTAGCCAAGATGGAATTACACCAAACGGACCGGAAATGGCAGACAGACTACACCCCAGAAAAGAGAGAAAAACATCTTGGCTATGGCAGGCAAAGTCGTCTTTCCTTACTAGCAAGATCCTTCAATCTACAAACAAATCAAAGAGAATTTTAAAATAGTATAAGAATTATCTTAGCCAGATGTACTGACACTCGCTTTTCCCCTCTTGGGACTACTGTGACTCACTTAACGTCTTTTTAAAAAAAAACTATTAACATAAAAAAATACAGTATTTCTGTTAGCAAGAATTTAAAATGTGCCACGCCAGAAGATTGAAACCCCACTACAGTACCTACCTTTACCCCTATTATCAATGTACGTCTCTCTGTATTATTGTCTACGGTGAAGTCGGGCTCACCAAAAGTTCCTTGCCCTCCCAGAGTTCTCAAAATTGTTTTTTTCTATACTCCCTCGCCCTTGAACTACTCCCTATATCAGAGCTGTGTGCCTAACTCTTTTAAGAATGCCACAGTAATTCCACTGCAGAAGAAATCTGGTGAGGATCTTTATTGCTGAAAAACTATCAATCTATTTCCTTAATCCTTTTCCTAGCAAAATTGTTGAAGACTCATGTGGCAAAGTGTCTCTGCTTCCGTTTATAGGAACCAAAATTTCCAGTCAGCAATCTTATCAGTGGTAATGATATGCACCAGTAGTATGATGAATACTCCACATCAGCGTTGGTCCTCCTGGATTTATCAGTGGCCTTTGGCACGGTTGACCATAATCTTCTGGTGGACTGTGTCGAGGCTGTGGGGCTTTGTCGCCATGGGCTAGATTGTATCAAATCATTTTTGAAGGACCGATCTCAGTCAGTATGACTTCTTTCAGGGCAACAGAAGTTCACCTCAATTGCTCGGTACCTCAAGGCTCTTCTCTATCACGGCATCTTTTTAACACCTATAACCTTCCTCTCCTCCAAGCTCCCAGTAATATGAATTGTACAATTTACAACAATGATGATGACCTGAAGTTACTTTTCAGGCGAGTCAGCTCATTAATATCTAAGGATAACATTCAAGACACTATGCATTTTATCCACGAATGGATGAATAGCAATCATCTTAAAATCAATGCAGACAAAACTGAGATTGTCATCATTAGACTATTGGAATTATTCGCTTTGGCCCAGCAACATGGGGGATCCACCGCCTTCAAAGAAATCATGTAACAAGTCTGGGAGTTATCATTAAAAATGAGCAAATGAGCTCACCTTGAAATCTCAGTTAGGAGCAGTCATGTCATTTTGCTTCCTCTCCCTTTGTAGGACTAACAAAATAGCTACATTTCTCACTTTTGAAGCATTGACCCAAGCAGTCATAGCCTTGGAAATATCTTGCCTTCACTACACCAATTCTCTCTAAGGGGGGCTCCCAAAGATTTTACTTTCCTGACTCCAAATTGTTCATAATGAAGCAGAACCTCTAATTTACAAACAGCCAAAACAATGCCCTATTACACCCTGACTGAAAGTCCTCGACTAGTTCTCAATGGGGCAAACAGTTGCATAACAAAACTCGAGGGGGCCTCCCTGCAAAGTACAAAGAGTGGGCCCCCCACGCTTTGGACCCAGTCAGGAGGTCTCAGGCTAGGGGCCTGCCATCCGTGCACAGTGCCGGAGGGGACCCCCTGGAGCTCGAGGGCCCCCGCGCACCACAGGAGGCAGTGAGGGCTATTATTACGCCACTGAGAGCAATGGATTATCTTTAAAACAAGGTGCATCATTTTTAAAGCCTTTGCTGAGAAAGGTCCTACCTTCATGCATTCTACATTCCTGAAATACACCCAAGTAGGACACTTCACTCTTCTTCTTTACTTAACCAAGTATAAAAAGAAAAGGATGTGAGGCATCAGGTTATCTGTCTTAGCCCCTCAAACCTGGAATTAATTTCCTCTAAGTATATGTATGGCACCAAACTACTTGATGTTCAGGCAGGCCCTTACGACCTGGCTATTTGGGCAAGAGTACAATTAGTACATTCCCTCAACGCAGCAGGTTTTTCTGTTACCTCAGCGCCTAAAAACCTTGTGGTGTATGTGTGCTTTATAGGATTCCACTAACATAACATAACAAATACCACTGATATTAGACCTCTACAGTTTTTCTGTGTACTTGACAGCATGGTTTCGCCCAAGTAAGATCAAAAAGAAAAACCAGCATTGGGGTTCCTCAACCCCGTCGACACTACAGGAATGGACGTATACATGGCAGCAGAAAGGGTCACGTATAAAGGTAGAGGTGGCCCGAGAAAGTTCTATAGAATATGGGACAGATGGAGTAAATACTATGGGTTCGACCTACCAGATAAAGACACACAGACCACATATGCCAGGGAATAGATTAGATATTACCACAAAATCTACCCAGGGATGAAGTGATACCCCAAAAAAATGAAAAAATGGACGTCACATATACTGGACATGCGTGAGGTACTATTGTGATATTGCAAATATATTGTTTTTTCAAATATAACTTTATTAATCTTTTATTCAAACAGACACCACAACATGTGCATACATTACTGATTGTTCAAATTCCAAATGCAATCGGCCGTAGCCCAAGTACAACAGCATCAAGTTCCATATTGCAGATATATTGTAACAGAATATGTATTATGCTTGTATACACTCCAAGGGTCATGCGGTCTCTATAGAAGGCTGTTTATGACAGTGTGCAACGACAGTTGTGTTTTGAACGGCTTGTTTTTTCTTTATTCCTCTTATGGAATTTAAAATCAATAAAAAAATATATTTTTTAAAACAATAAAAACAATTCTATTAGTTGAACCTACTTTGCAAAACAGCAAAACTTTCAGTTTGTTTTCAATGTGAATCTGTTAGTTCAGTTGGCTTCAGGATTAAACACCTACAATCTACAGCTGGCAGGGCCGGTCCTAGAACTCCTGGGGCCCCCGGCGAAAGAGAAGATGTGAGGCCCCTCTAATTTGCATATATCTTCCAGTCGCAGCCGGCATGACTCGCGGGTCGAGGATCGCACGGGAGTTCGGAAGGGGGGGTTGGAGAACAGGAAGCAGGCAGCCTCCTTCCCCTCCCCTAAGCCAATCATAATGCTGCAATTGCAGCGTTGTGATTGAGCAGGACGCCGACCAGCCAGGCGCCTATGGGGAGGCCATTTTCCCCATGTAGGCTGCATTGCAGCCTACATAGAGAAAAGTCAGAGTGCGCATGACTGGTTTGGCCGAACAGTCAGCGCCCTTAGCAGTTGGCAAGGCAATCCTCTCCTGCCCTAAAACAGACCCGCCCGCCCCCAACGAAACACTTCTGCTTTCTCGCAGTGCTAGAAGCAGAAACATAAAATGGTTGTTTTAGCATTTTATGTTTCTGCATTTGCAAGAAAGTAGTGGGGCGTCGCTCCTCCGCCCTAGTGAAGGAGCCGCCCTTGGTAACATCACAAGTGACATCATAGAAAGTGACATCGCAGGACTATTGATCTTATTTGGCATCCCTCAAGAGACCTAACGTGGATATCAGTAACATGGACAAAAAGATAAATATACAAATGAAATAAGTCCATATATTTTAAAACTGTTAAATGGATGACATTTGTTTCATTAGATGGAAAAGCTAGGTGCAGGTCTCACAAAGATGTAAATTATTGATCACCGGAGTTTCATGACATTTTTGTTGTTGCCGAAAATTCCTGGAGACCAGGAAGGAGGAAGCAAGTGCTTTTAGAAACATAATATATTCACAAACATGACCCAAAGTCAGCACTCAAGCGATCTCACCGTTTGCACCGCCCTAGAGCCTCCCTGCTCAAGGGTCCTGTGACCTCAATGACAGAGTCACTGATGCTCTAGGGTGTGCTGCTTCGTAGGCCTGCCCAAAAGACTTGCGGTGGGCTTCAATAGGGATTGTGGTAGACAGGCCTTCAAGGTTAACCCACACTTGCCACTGCTAGGGTTCACCTGCTGGTGCTAAGACACCAGGGCTTCTAAGGTCGTGCGGGTCCTTCCAAGGTCTAGCATGGAAATGTGCTCCCTCAGGGAGATTGGCCTGGTGGACTGGTCATGAAGGCTGAAACTGGCTCCCCAGTTCCAAATTCGGCAGCTCTGACCATAGTGCCACATCCTCTCTCCACTGAACACCATACTACCCCACTGAGAGAAACTCGCACTGCCTTCAACTACAACCCAGTTGTGCCCAAGACAAGTGCAATATGCTGCCTAAAAAAAAACTGACAACATTCTGGAAAAAGCAAACACTCATAAGGAATGTAAGATTAATTAAAGCATGTGAAATGTAAGCAGGAACAACATGTTTACCTTAACGCTTTAGCACTTATTCAGAAATAAATGAGTGCTTTTGCATGAAAAGTTAAGGCCATGACTACAGGGCCGGAACGGACCTGCTTCAATGCCCATTGAATATATCCTTACAAAACAAAAGCAATATGGTTTAAAAAGACCACATTTGCGAATACAGAGCAGCGGTATGCACTTTATTTTCCAGTCCGCCCATCAAGGAGGTATTGCAGTACATCCAGAAATGGTGCACTTCCCCACCTGGGGAAAACAATGCTGTTTAGAGAAAGACAAGAAAACAAAAGTAGCGCTTCACTGGTAAACTTTGTGTAGTGGCACTAATGTGATTTGGGTGTGAATGCAATCAATCTGGCCCCTTTTCGACCCACTCTGTCTTGCTTTAGTTATTTTCTACAGTTTGAATTTTTTATTTCTCTCTTTCCCAAGGCTGCACTTTGGAAGTGAAAAATGTCACAAAAAGTTTGACCTTTCCAGCAAAAAAGTTTTTCTTTTTTGGATTCATTTCACAGGGGAACAAATAAAGGAAAGGAAAAGAAAGAGGGAGTAGTGGCTACAAGGCACAGGGAAGGGGGCCCCCACACCCTGACCTTGCAGATTTCTATAGTGCTTAGAGGCCCAGGGAAAGGGGGCCCCACACCTGGACCTTGCAGCTTGCTCTAGTGCTTCGAAGCCCAGGGAAAGGGGCCCCCCTCCCCTGGGCCTGAAGCAGTAACAAGGCCTTTCTTAAAACACTGCCCCAGCACCAGTTTCTCTGGCTGCTCCCTCCTCCCCTCACCCACTGCTCCTAACCTGTGTCCGGCTGGTCCTGGAAACAAAGGGGCCTTCTGTCACCTAGCAACAAAATGCAGAGAGGAATGGCTGGTACTTAAGAGAGGTGTTGCCTCGCCCCTACACTCTGAGCCCTAATTGATGGCCCTGCCGCTGTGACTTCCCCACTCTGTTTGTCCCCCCCCCCACCCCTGCACCCCCAGGAATGCCACCACGCGGTCATCGACACCAGGCATCTCTGATGTGTATTGTAATGTGTGGGGAGGGGGCCCTGGTGGAGCAGGGGGGCCCCCTGCCTCTCACCTGAGCGCGAGGCCCTGGGCGGCTGCCCATACTGCCCATGCCTAGCGCCGGCCCTGACAGCTGGGTATACTACAGGTACAAAATAATCCTCCTCTTGTACAGGAACCTGTGGGCCTTATCTTGATTGTATACACAGGATACAAAACATGAACTTCAGCGTCTGGATATTTGTCACTTGAAATAAAAAAACTATCAGTCTGTGTTCATTGTGGTAGCAGTATTCATGGGGATGTTTCAAAAACACTTTGATGATTATCAGTTTCATTTGCTCTCAGATCAGGGTTTCTCTCAGCAAACTAGGTCCTCTCAGAAGCTAAGTATCTTCGATTTGGGACTCTCTGCGGCTTTATTCTTCTGAATTCCTGCTGCCTACTTTCACTGCCACTCTGTTCAATTGGCTCTATTTCTTCTCTGATCATTTCTGGAATGCATTCTTCTGACACAACAGTCTCAGTCTCTCGCCACTTTTTGGACATTTCTCTCTCCCTGCATTCTACCGGCAGAAGTGCTTACACTTTCTTCCATCTCATGTTGCACACCCTCGTTGGGGGCGTGGCTAACCACCAAACATGTCGCTCGCACAGTAGCAGACATGGACCTAGTTATGCAGCAATTATCTGCGATGTTGGGAGACATCCAGTTCCACAATCTACCCGGCTGCTTGCAAGAACCGAGCATAGTGCTGATGGAGTAGTGTTCATTCCACACTGCGCCAAGAACTGCGGCAGCGAAACCATCGACAGCGGCAAGAGACGGGAGTCACAGACGAGCCTGGGCCTGACTAGCTGATCGAACGGCATGTGGCGCCCCGTGGACCTCTGTGCTGCTGCCCGAGTGGCCCTGAGGCGGCTGACAGAAGCGGAGGTGGCCCGCGACACTAAGAGGAATTGTGTGATCGCCTGGCCGACCGCGACACCACCGGTGGGGAAGGCTCGGAGCAGCATGGGACGGGCCGCCATTATGGCCGTCGCCCTGGTCCCCAGAGATCAGAAATCACAGCCAGGGGGAGAATCCGCATCAGCAATGACGCGGACCCTACCCCGAGCGGCAGACAATAGGTGCCCGCTTTGCCTGAGGTGACCCGGAAGCACTTTAAGTGCTTTCGGGTCCCACGTCACTTCCGCCTGTCCCTAGGATCCCCGAGGCTTAACCCTTAAAAGGAGGAGCCGGCGGCCTGAGCAACCTCTTGCTTCAGGATCACCCAGAAGTAACGTCTACGGGCGCACTGGGCCCGTTAACTAAACTTTTTCCCACCCACCGTCCCCTAAAGCAGGAATTCAGGGGGAATTTATTGAATGTCTTCTGAATATGAAGTAGCGTGTAATGTTTTTTTTGTTTACAGGTTGATTTCGAATTTGATGTAATACATAGATTGTGAATTTGATTATTGATTGTAATTTTGCACCAAATGTTTTCATAATGTGTAGTCTTGAACCATAATTATGTAATTTGAAAGTTAAGGAGTATGTTTTTTAATTAGTTACTGTCGTATTTAGGTGTCTCTGGTCAGGCGGTAATGGTCAACAGTGGTAAGCCTAGTCTGCGGTCTTAGCGGTCAGCATTATGTAACTCCGGGGGTAGTGACAGCTGGTAAGTAGGCTGTCAGGGTGCGGGGGCCGGGGGAGTATCCTTCCCAGTAGGCCTGGGGCCCCCCCCCCCCCACGCGCATGCGCAGCAAGTCTGCAGCCCCCTAAAGGAGTCAAGGCCAGGGCGTAGGGGGGGCCCGGGGGACACATCTCCGCCCGATAAGCTGTACCCCCTGCGCATACTTACTCCGGGAGTAGTAGCTGTAGACCCTGGGACATAAAGGGGGGGAGAAGCTGCCAGACGTTGACCTTGCCGTAGGCTCTACAAGGGACACGCAGAAAGTAATATGCATTGTTAGATTTATGGTAGGAGTGCCTTCTGTATTAGATTGTGTTAAGGATAGCTCTTACAACATGTGTATATCAATGTATCTGTACTTTCTGCGTAATTTTTGTTGCAAATGAAAGTTTTGAATATTGTTTTATTGTTAATAAATACGGCCGGGGGTGGTCACTCCCCCCTATTCCAAAAATCTTACAACAACTGTTGTGGTCTCCCCAATCCTGTGCGCCTGGGGGGGAGGGCTGTCCTCTTACAACCAGGGGCAGAGGGTAGGGGTGAGAGGGGACCTAGGTAAGTACCAGACCATATGAGTGCGGCCTCCTACGTTCCCCTGAGCGGCGACAACACTGGGCCTAGGACGGCATTGGTAGCAGAGGAGCCACTGGGAAGTGGCGGTGAGCGCTGTAGGAGCAGAGCGGCCTAGCTGAGAGCACCGAGCCGGCACCGAGGGCTGCATTGCAGAGACCCGCCTGAGTAAGTGGCCATACTCCAGCCTGCGGTGCCACTGGGCCTACACCGGCATCCATCACAAAGGATCCATTGTGGAGAGAAGATGGGCACTGCCGGGGTGGAGCGGTCTCGCCGGGTGCACCAGGCCGGCGCCAGTAGCTACATAGTAGAGACCAGCCCGCTACAACTGCGATGCTGAAGTAAGGGTTAGGAGTAGGCAGCCATACTTCAAACTGCCTGGGAACCCCTGGTGCAGATGCAGACATGACAAGCTTGATCCAACCTGCAATGGAACGCACAATACAGGATACTTGCCTTGTGCAGCAGCCTAACTCAGGGCCTTCGACCCGGACTGCGAGACTTGGGCCGACCGGTAAGACATGTGGTCTATGACTTCTGCCTGACTTGATGTCCTGACTGTGGTGCTCGGGGGCTGTGGTGCGGCCTGGTTGTGGGTCAGCTGTGGTGACAGTATACTGAGACTGGACAGGTGAAGGACTGTCCTGACTTGGCAAGAGCAACCTGTCCCTGATGGAGGATTGAGGGGCCACACCCGGGAGCGCAACGCACACCGGGCGGGTCAATGATAGCGGCACTACCTCATTTTTTTTCCCCAAAAACTTTATTCGTGAATGTATATTCATAGCATAAACATACAGTATTAGGCAATGAGCATTCAGTACATCACGATTTTTCAATTTACTCCCAATCCGTAAATAAAGGGGCTAAATCTCTGTAATCAGGTCGTTCACATACAAATACATGCACATTATCAGGGTCCCCTGCTATTGCCAGGACCTGCCCCATACCCACCCCTTCCCTCCCCCAACTATCCCTCCCCCACCCATCGTACCCAGGTGTTAATAGTCTCCCAACTGTTCAGTCTCTGCTCCATGGTAATGACCACTCTTCCTCCAGAATAATCTATATAGGCCTACCTAAACACATCTGCTCCATATCAGTGTCCAGTATACTCGGCTTTCCTCCCTCAGGGTGTAGTGTGCTCAATCGCTTTGGGACAGTGGCTGGTCTAAACTATCTACCTCCAGTAGCATAATCTCCCAGTCCTGTGCCATGGGGGTCTTCCGCCTCCTGCCTTCCTCCTCTTTTCTGAGGGCAACACATTCTGCCTGGTCCTATCTCACCACCTCCGCCTGCCATGTCTCTAGCCTCGGCGCTCTTGGGGACTTCCATTGCATCGTTATTGTCCTAATCGCTAGGAGGAGGGCAAGATCTACAAATCGCAGTTTGTTTTTTAACGGCTTGGGTCGAGAGCGAGCTCCCACTAAACAATATAAGGCGCTCTCCTTCACCTGTATCTGTGTAACCTCTATTATTGTCCGGCATACCTCCCTCCAATAGCTGCCCAGATGTGGGCATGTCCAAAGCATATGTAAGAGGCCCGCCTCATCCGCCCTGCATTGCGGGCAATGATGGGGGGCGTCGGGGAACATCCGGTGAATTCTCTCCGGGGTGAGATATGCTCTGTGAAGTATCATGGCTTGGATGAATTTGAATTTCACATTCCAGGAGACCCTCTTTGGGTGTTTCAGGGCCATCCGCCAAGTTGCGTCTGTAAATTCCTCCCCTGTGTCTTGTGACCAGATCTCTCGTAATGCGTTAAGGGACAGTGCCGCGTGGGTTCTAATCCCCGTATACAGCCAGCGTACCAAGTGTCCTCCTGCTCCCATGGAGTGCATCAGATGTACTAGTTCATGTTGCTGTGGTTGAATGCGTTGCGGCGCCCAGGTCGTCCTAATAAAATGAGTTACAGTAGCGTACAGTAGGTAATGTCTATCCAAGGTCCCTGTCACCTGCACAAAAGTGCGATGGTCAAGCAGTAGCTTGTCTCCAAAGAAACTACCCACCCCCTCAATTCCGCTCTCAGTCCAGTGTCGTAAAGTATGTTTGGTGAGCTTACCCTGTGGTGTTGGAATGCCTAGTAAGGGGATATCATCGGCATATGGCTGCGCTGACGACGTGTAAGCCAGCGCCTTCTTCCAACAGAGAAGGGCAGTACGTAACAGTGGGTGGCACAATCTTGGTATTTTACTTTTGTGTAGCAATAGTGTATGTAAGTCGCCCCGATCCAACTGTTCCACGGCACTGCCTCATAACTGTCCTGGCCCTGTGGAGGGAAGCCTAAAGCCCTACACATCTGCATAGAGACGAATCCAGTTGGGACACGCCCAGTCTCCACAACTCGGCTTCATGAAATTTCAAACTGATAGCCCACCCTTTACGTACCTGGAGCTGCTCTGACTACCAGTGGCGGTGGTGCCCCCCCTCGGGTGCGCCTTGGTCGGTGCTTGTGAGGCACCCCCGGTGCGCCTACGTGCGACGGTACTATTAGGTCTGGGCTCCAATTTATTGAGGCAGAGGCTGGTCCTATCCTGTGATACACAATTGGACGCACGAAAGAGAAGCTGCAGGAGTTGTTCTCCATGGGCACAACACAGCAATAAGATTCAGATAATGCTACCCAGATGCCCCCTATGAGCTACATCCGACCGACAAATATGGAGACCACCCCGGACAAATTGGACCTAATTTTGCAAACGTCAGGGAATCACGGAAGGCAATAGAGCAACAAATAGGCTCACTGACAACCAGCTTTACAGCTAAGTTATGGCTACAGATGCTGAAGGACACCGTCTTCCGTGATACCATGGCCACGGCCATCACTAATTATTTCACTGAAAATATTAACTCGGCATCTTCGCGCCTCATAGAGTGGGATGCATTCAAGGCTGTAGTGAGGGGTTCTGCTAGCAGTGCCACGGTGGGGGCCCGACAAGAGATCCACAAATGCCTCAAGATAGTTGAAGGCACCCTGAAAAAATTAGAACAGGATGCGGTCACTGACCCTACCAAAGAGGAAGCTCTGCAGGAGGCTCGTATTCAGCACGCAGAATTACTGAGACTCCTTCGAGTCATGGATTACCAATCCTATACCGAGATCAAACATGTAGAGCCGATAGATCGGGGCGCTCCTTGCGCGGTTGTAGTATGATACGCCACACTCCACTCCTATACACGAGATAGTCTTATCTGACATAACCACAGTGAACACACAACAGAACATAAATTCAGCCTTTTGTGAATACTATGAGGTGTTGTACAGAGCCCGCGGGGGGAAACAGGGGAATAAATTGAGGCTTTCCTACAGGACCTCAATTGTCCCCAACTTCCACAGGCAGACCACAAACACTTGATTGGTCCCATCCCTAAAACTGAAATTAGATTTCAGTTGCAGGAGGACTGCGGTTAGAGACCAAGTTGTTGAGATTGACCTTGAGGGGATTGTTGGTTGTGGGTATGCTGCTCCAGGTGAGATCAGTAGATGTGAGAGTGGTGGGTGTTTGGCGACGGAGAGTAAGAATAGGGGTAGTGTGATTGTAGTGAGGGATGGTGGAAGTCCATGAGTTAAGGAGAGGGTCTACAGGGCAGGGAGATTGGTTCGGTTCCACGATATTAGTGAGGGTAGTGGGGGATAGGGGAGAAAGGGATTGATGGCTCAGTTGAGTTAGCCAGGAGAGAAGTGTGGGAAAGTGGTGGTCAAAAGTGGTGAGGTGGGGTCGGTGGCCTGAATGAGAATGGTTCCAGTTCTGTAAATGGGAATGGTGAGATCCCCTTTGAAAGTCGGGGAGATGGTAGTGGAGATTTTTTCACCATAGGGAATTGTTACTGACTTGGCGACTTGAAGGTGAAGAGAGAAGGTGTTTTTCCATATGGCCGGGCGATAAGTATAGAAAATGAAGTTTGTTTTCGTGCTGCCGTTGGTAGCTGAGTGATAGTTATCTACAATGAGTGTTTCAGGGTGTTGCTTTAGAGTTCTGTGCTTGGAGTCCTTTTTTGCATTACTGGTCATTTTGTTAGGGTAATTAATGTACCAGGAGTTGGGTCCTTAACGCATGAGATTAGTGTTCCTGGGGGGTTTAGATGGGCGCATGATTGAATGGTGAGAATGTCGAGATGTAACTAGCAGTCAAGTGGTAGGCTGGACGCCCACTTGAGGAGCCACGAAGGTAGGGTGGAGGAGGGCACATTAGAGATTATAAAATTTACACAGACTAGAGAGTAACATCCTGCTTAGTAGTAACAACATGCACATGCCTATATGTAGTTTAGGCTTGGAATGTTTGCTTGTGCACTTTCCTCAGTGGGAGGACCTAATGAATGGACAACATCAATTCCCAAAGTCAATTTTAAAGTACAATAAAATAAAAAAAACAGATACTATGTGTCTTTAACATTCCCAAAAGTGTTAAAGAATGACTGCTTGAGCATTAAATGGCCTGTAAAAAATATCATCTCAATGTCGCACATGCCTATATGTAGCATAAGCTTGGAATCTCTGCTTGTGCATTATCCTCAATAGGAGGACCGAATGCAATGGACAACCTCAATTACAAAGTTAATTATAAAATACAATAAAATAAAAATAAACAGACACAATGTGTCGTTAAAGTTACTAAGTGTTAAAGAATGTCAGCTTGAGCATTAAATAGCCTGTAGTAGTCAATGTAGCGGGGGTTAATTTCCGGACGCTATTTTGTAATCAGGCAGATCCGGCTGTTTCCATGTCCTCGTGAGGACGTGGCCTCACCGATCTCGAGGCTATAAAGATTCTTTTCTACGATTCATTTGGTGCAACGAGGTAGGCTCGGGTGATGAAAAAAGGAAAAACACCTACCCTGGCCTTTCACGGAGACGTGTCGCACGCCATCTAAGGGAGCAAGATGTGGTGGATCGTCGCCAACTTATCCTCAACAGGATTCCGAAAGCACAACCAAATTTGTGGCCCGAGGACCATCGGGGGCTGGGAAGAAGAGTCCGAGGCTTTAACGGTGGTTAGGAAAGGTGGGGGAGTGCTGCAGGGCCGCTCCGTGGGGGATCTTTAATGGACGTCACCAGGCAGGAGATGCTCGATCCGGTTCACGGGCCGGTGAGGCTTTGTAATTGAATTGCGGTTTGGAGCGAGGGGGGAGTGCTGCCGGACTGCTCCGGGGACGCCACCAGGCCGGAGGGGCTCGATCCGGCTCACGGGCTGGAGAGGCTTTGTAATTGTCAGAACAACTTACAAAGGATACCGTGCTCTCCACGAATTGCACAGGAACAGTCTGAAGACTTCTTCCCAACTCCACCCCAAAGACTCCCAGAGTCTGTTATTCTATTAACAGGACCCTCAAGACTCTTCAAGGGGGAAGGGGGAAATTGGATAAAATAATAAACAACAAGAAGAGGCTGCCCTTGGTCGTCTTCTTCTTCTTGGGCTTTCCAATGTCGTCTGTTCGGCGAGACCGTAGAAGTCCTAATAGGAATACACCAAGATAATAAGATCAAACTCTTCCTTCTCTCTACTTCTGTGTGCACTATCTAGTCTTATATACTGCTAGGATAGTGGTAATTTTACTAGGTGTTGGCGCCACAGAGGAGTGTACACTTTTCCTAGTTAAAGGTAACCAGTTTTATAGCTTTTAACGGTGCTACAAGGAGAAGAGAACCACTTTCCCTCTTCTAGTTAGACAAATGTCACAAGATGCTTGATACTCCTTAGCACACGTTTTTATACTCTATTGCAAATATATACATGCGTTTCCACCATACATTTTGCACACATAAATAATTTTCATTCCTTGTATTCAGGGTTGGTTGATGTTTATTTCTGGAGACGTCACAGCCGACACGTGTTTCGTCGTTTTAGGGAATGTAACCCCCGACTTTTTCAAGGCTATTCTCCGAAATGTCGTTCGTTATCTTTTGAGGTGATAATTCCAACCCTCAAAGGGGTTCTTGTGGGGATGCCGTACGTATAAGGAAATCTTCATCCATGTAATCACCAGAATATTGGTTGAATATGTGACAGCTTATCGCTGTTGTCTTCTCAGGAGAAATATTCGCCCCTTCTGCTTCTTCTATCTCGAGGGCACAAGAACCCCTTTGAGGGTTGGAATTATCACCTCAAAACATAACGAACAACATTTCGGAGAATAGCCTTGAAAAAGTCAGTGAACCCCTACGAGCACTAACGAAAATGGATGCCAAGTGGCAGTGGGGCCCGAGAGAACAAGAAGCCTTCCAGGGGATAAAGGATGCCCTCCTTGAGCATGCAACATTATCCTACTTTGACCCCGCCAGACGGACTGAAGTAATTGTCGATGCCAGCCCGGTGGGCCTCGGGGCAGTTCTGACCCAAGAACACGAGCCTGGCCAATGGACGGCTTTAGCGTTTGCCAGCAAGGCGCTGACCCCGACTGAAACCAGATACGCTCAGATTGAGCGGGAGGCCCTGGCAATCAAGTGGGCTTGCAGTCATTTTCACTTGTACCTACAAGGTCACTCATTTGTCATGGTGACGGATCACCAGCCCTTAGTGCCTCTCTTCAAGGGCACTGCCCCACACCCACCACCGCGAATCGAGAGATGGGTGATCCAGCTGCAATCCTATGGTATGGAAGTGGTATATAGACCGGGAGCCAAGAATCCGTCCGACTACCTGTCGCGCCACCCGCTGCCTCCTGAGCCAGTACCTGTTGACGACGACTGTGAAGAGTACGCCCGGTGGGTGGCACTGACCTCATGCCCCCAATGCATGACCATCGAAGAGATCAAGGAAGCAGCAGTGGACGACAATCCATACATGAGATCGCTGAAGGCTGTACAAGAAGGATCCTGGACCAACTATCTACACCCTCCTGACACCTGGGCAGCCTCAGACAAAGATGCCCTCACAAAATTCTGGCACGTCCGCCATGACCTCAGCGCCACGGAAGAGGGTGTACTGCTGAGAGGGACACGACTGGTGATACCACAGCGCCTCAGATACAGGGCCACTCAACTTGCTCATGGCGGGCACCAGGGCTCCACAAAAATAAAGGCACGCATGCGTGAGAAGTTGTGGTTTCCTGAATTAGAAGCAATGGTAGAGGACTACGTAAAAAACTGCATGTCTTGCCAACTAACGAGTGATCCCGAGAGACCAGCCCCAATAATCACTGAGGAGGCATGCACAACCCCCTGGACCAAGATCAGCTTGGACTTCGGGAGCTTCCCGGGGAAAGGTCACACATTGGTGGCTATTGACTCGTACTCCAAGTATCCCCTAGTGGAAAGAGTGCCCTCCACCGCCTTCACACATGTGGGACCGGCGCTGGAAAAACTGTTCGCCATGTTTGGTTACCCGCAGGAGATAAAAAGCGACAATGGGCCACCTTTCCAGGGAGCAGAGTTCGCCATTTTCCTGAAAGCCAGAGGCATCTCCCACCGACGCATCACGCCGCAATGGCCCCAAGCCAACGGGGAGGCAGAAAGATTTTCTCTCAATAAGATGTTCCGGATAGCGGTGGTAGAAGAAGCTGACCCCGAACAAAGGTTACATGAGTTCCTAAGGGAATACCGAGGAACCCCTCACTGCACTACCCAGAAAAGCCCGTGGTCCCTCATGTTCCAGGGCCGACGCCGGGACCTCCTTCCCACGGCCCCGGAGCTGGCGCCAAGCCTGATCGACACGAGTGAGATTCAGGAACGTCGACACCAAAACAACCAGCGGGCGAGCCAACGGCGCAGAGCGGCACCACGTCGACTATATCGAGGCGATCGGGTGGTCATAAGGAACAGACGCCCCGGAGGAAAGTTCCAGACCTTTTATGAGCCAGGCCCATGGACGGTAACAGCTACGAAAGGGACCATGGTGACCGCCAGAAGAGAAGGAGAAGAGGTGTCAAGGAACACCTCCTGGTTCAAAGTGGTTCCCCCTGGGCCGCGGACAGACACCGACGACGCAGACAGAACCGATGAATCTTCCCGGCCCCGGGCTACGGCACCCGAGGAAGACGGAAACCCAACGGCGGACCATCGGGAGTCGGTGCCGGAGTCTGCTGGTGGAACACTGACGACACAGACACCCGTCCGGAATCCATCCCGCAACCGAGAACAAGGACCAGATAACACCCCACGGTACAACCTAATACCCAATCCACCCCCAAGCCAGAGACTAAAAGACTATGCCTGTCAGCTGAGACCCTGAAGCCGTCATCCAAGGGACACGCAAGTACAGAGCATGTCTTAGAAAATGTTGCAATTTGATAGACGATTGTAGATGAGACATTTTGCAAAAGTTTATGAAGTTGGATAGTGATGTAGTGCGGTTAGCACTCTAGTGTATGCACGTAGCACGCATCCCTACATCCGCAGGCCAGGCGTGGCCTGCGGGGTTGAATAAATGGAGGGCGCGCGCTCGAGCACGTCACTTCCGACTGGCAACGGGTGTGAGGCTCACTGGTTGCTGCTGCGCGCTACCACCCCTGCGCAAGCGACTGCGCCACAGGAAAGGCCCTACGCCTCACCCCACAACAGCCACCCAACCCCGAAATTGGCTGTACATTGCTGGAAGTATTAGACCCTCCCCCCACACCGAAATTTGGGTCTAGTTCCGCCCCTGCATGAGATTACCATACATGCCAACAAACCCGATTCAAGTCAAGTCAAGTCAAGTCAGGATTTATATAGCGCGCTACATACCCAGAGGGTCTCAAGGCGCTTGAGGGGGGGGGTTACTTGTCGAATATCCAAGTTTTAAGTTGTTTTCTGAATGTTATGTGGTTCTGAGTAAGACGTAGGTGAGTGGGAAGAGAGTTCCAAGTTTTAGCTGCCAGGTAGGAGAAGGATCTACCTCCCATGGTGGCTTTGTTGATGCGAGGTACAGTGGCAAGGGCTTGGTTGGAGGATCGTAGCTGACGGGAGGGGGTGTAGAAGGACAGTCGTGTGTTGAGGCATTCGGGTCCAAGTTCGTAAAGTGCTTTGTGTGCGTGGGTTAAGAGGCGGAAAGTAATCCTCTTATTTACGGGGAGCCAGTGGAGGTTTTTCAGGTGACCAGAGATGTGTTCTTTACGCGGGATGTCTAGAATGAGCCTGGCTGAAGCGTTCTGGATGCGTTGGAGTTTTTTCTGGAGTTTTGCGGAGGTACCGGCGTATAAGGTGTTTCCATAGTCCAGGCGGCTCGTGACCAGTGCGTGAGTGACCGTTTTTCTAGTTTCGGTGGGGATCCAGCGAAATGTCTTTTTGAGCATGCGGAGAATGTTGAAGCAGGATGATGAGACGGAGTTGACTTGTCTTTTCATCGAGAGAGAGGAGAGGCGGGAGACTCACACATTTTAAGCCAGAAATGGCTTTATTTTAGTGGTCTCCCACCAAAAATCGCTTCTGCTTCAATAGAAGTCAACAGAGAAAATAAATTCCCTCAATTTTTTTTAACAAAATCTCCCATTTTCCTATTCTGAAATGCTGTCATGTAGGGATTACAGTTCTGTGGCAGGCAGCTACAAAGTGAAACTATTTCCTAACATTACAGACAAGGTTCATGATCAACGAAAGCTGTTTTGAGTGAAAAATAACACATCCCAAAATGTCACTGAAAAAGGTACTCTCCAGTGCCTCGAAATTCGTTTTACCTAAACTAAGAAGAACAGCTCAGATTTATTTGGGTTTCCCCAAACTGCCCACTGCAAACACGGTCAACTCCTGAAACAAATGCCTGCAAACGCTAGCGGTACGATATTAAAACAAGACTAAAAGAGCAACAACTTCTTAACCAGACCAGCCATCTACTGAACAACAAATGCTGTTGACAGATTTTATGATACCCAAAATTTACATGAACACACCCACTGATATGCATAAGGAAACTCATATTTGCAACTGAGCACGCGCAGAGGCGAGAAGACAGCCTCCTTCTCAAAGAACGCCCTCGTGCCGGGGCCTGGGCTGGGCATCTGTCCGCTGTCTTCAGAGCCCGCCTATTGTAGGAAAGTTGAGAGTGCAGTATCTAAATACTGTCACGGAACCACATGCGCTCCCCGAGATTTCGGAGCCAATTATCAACTAAGGCGAGCTTCCTCAACCAATCCCATAACTATACTGCCTTCAGCCAATCCAATGTGACCACACTTCACCACCGCAAAACAGATATGCTTCCACCTATCTCATTGGTTGAGATCCTACGGGTGCTATCCGGTCTTACCTGTCTTCTTGTCGTAATTGCGAGGCACAAGAGTAGAGGGTTCGGGGCTCCTACGGGAGAGGCACCGAGGCGGGAGGGCAGCTAACCAAGGAGGGAGAACGGCAGTACTGCCCAGAAGAGGAGGAGGAAAATGGAAGAAGGCTAGTGCCGGCCGAAACAGGAAGGGATAGACAGAAGGGGCAGGCTTTGGGGAGCAGCTGATAGATGCTGTCAGACAATAAACAAGATTAGACCCTGTCAGACAATTTAGAGGCACGCATTAGTGACCGTTCTCCATAACAATTTCTTGTTATTGAGGAATAACCTCCATGGAATGTTACTGAATTTGGGTATTTCGAGTTCCTTTCCTTTAGGTGATGTTTCCCGAAGATTGCATTTTTGTTTATTGTTTTTTTCAAAGAAAGATACCGTTTTCTGTATTGTGTCTTTAAATAAATCCCTCACTAATCTATACCTAATGGAATTTCTGCGACAACGGACCTCTGACGACTACAAATAATGTCTTGTTTGCAAGAAAACAATTTAAAACCTGTGACACGAATGTAGGTGAAGTTGCGTGGTAATGAGATTTGGCCATATGTATTTGACTCAGTACATTAACCCCTCATGTCTAACTTGCACGAGTTACAACTTTTACTGAAGTGTAATCTCGGCAAATACATTTCAGCAGCGAACTTCAGAAGTGGGTGTCGGTGTTTGTTGCAGTTAGCCCCCAGGAGAGCCCCTGTATGGCAGAACCCCTGGAGATAGAGTGGAGGTGATAGTGATGGAGACCTCTACTGGCACCCGTTGCCCCCTCCTCGGCCATGAAGTCCAGGATCATGGGAGGCAGATCAGGGGTCGGCACCCCTTTGGCAGGGAGGAGGAAGCCTCACTGCAAAGGCTCTTTCTCTTCTTCTGTCAGTGCCTGCAGAGGGGGGAATGGGAGCTGGCCCAAGCCTGTATTCCTCAACTCCACCATTGGAAGGGACAGGGACCCAAACAGGTAGAAGATATCCTCCGGGCTATTGTGGCTTGCCCTTACATGCTAAGGTAAGTGACATTTAGGGGGAATGTATTTATTTAAGGGTAAATGGCTGGAGTTTTCAGAACATTCGTGGAGTTCTTTGTTACTTATCTTATTTTTTTCTCTCTGGTATTTAATACCACCATACCTATTGGAAGCTTGATGGCATGTACCGTTCATTGCATTAGTGCAATTCGTTCATAATATAATTGCCAATAGTGAAATATTTTGAAGTCACTAAAGTGTTTTTATGCCTTTCAGCCTATAACGTAATGTGAAACATACATAGATAGTACTGTAGAACGGCAGGTGTAAACATGAATGATGTTTTTCACTGTCCTGGACAGTGAGAATTTAAGTTCGAGTTCTCTGATATCGGGCAGACCCCTCACATGATAACATTAGTAGCATTTGGTTCAACCCCACGAATAGTACTGTTACACCTGCTAAGCTGATCCTAAGGATCAGTTGTGCAGAGGAATATGATTCACACAGGACCCATACAAAATATGTTCTTTTGTCCTCTCCTAGCTCACAGTCAGTAAATTCCTGGTGTCCTACTATATGACTACTTTAAAGGTCCTTTCCATTTCGGTATATATTTAAGGTTTTTTGCACGCTATCCCGCATCTCTTCACTATTCCTACTACTTCACAAAACAATTAATTATCTGACTTTTATTCCTATCTTATTATTAATGTCTTCCTAAAGCAACCACGCACAGCATGTCATTTTGGCGTTAGACTAATCAGATTGTGCACCTAACTGTATATTCCTTTATCCTGACTGGAGTTGGTGGTGTTTGTAAACAATTACGTCAACCAGGCACAAGCTGCCACGCACTGTTGACTGTTTGCCATTTTTATGGAGTACAGGAGAAAGGTGCTTTGCATAAGCTGGTCATTAATTTGTCTTTTATTCAGATGCTTGATTGTTTATTTTTCACATTTTGGGATGCACAATCTGGACTGTGTGGGTATGTGTGGTCTTGTATACTCGCGCAATTATCAGATTGTATCAGTTACCTCTAACATAAGTGTGTCACCCTGGGGCCTCATCCTCTGTAAAGCGTTGGCCGGCAGCTTTGTTCGCTTTGATGTAATAGAACTCATCAGTTGCTTTATACAATCCGATATAAAATAGCTGCAGCCAGATAGTTGTTAAAAGTCCTGATACATACTTTTCATTCTGTGAATTTGATCATAGTGTTTATTTGTTAAATGTTAGCAGACTTATTATTTGACGTACATGGAAGGGAATGTATACTGTCATCTGAACCTTTGAGGAATGTATGTGTGATGAGATGATGTGTTTAGGATTGTGTTGGACTGTCAATATATTTCATATCCCATTGTGATGATATGTAATCTGTGTGAGATATGTAGAATCCATACTGAGTGATAATTGTGACAAGCGAGTGCCTTTCATAATGCTTCAACAAATATATAGGTGAACTTACTGTGATGTGGCATTTTGAGCGTATACTGTCTTCAGTTTCTCTCACAGCTTAATTCACCCTCAGCGCTTCCCTCGGCTGACCCAGCTCTCTCACCATGCAAAGAATGATAGGTCCGTTTTTCCTCAGAAATGGGTCTTTTAGAACCAACAGTCTTGAAAACCTAACTTATGATGAAGTCAAATCCTTGACATAAATCCTTTCCCGACTTATTTATTGACAAAAATATGCTCCTAACATCTGAGGCGAGTGTCACCCTCTTTATAGCACCAGCTGATGGTTTTCACACAATATGCATATCCTAAAATTAATTGAAGAACTGCATGAATTGATCATCCATACTTCTGCTCTTCACTTAGTGGGTTACTTGTGACTAATGCATTTAGCTTACCTTGGTACCATCTCCCAGTTAAGCTTCTGGAATGAGCAGTCAGCATGCAGTTTTAGATATTTATTGAAACCTCTGAACTTGGTGATTTCCTAGTTGGTTTAAGTCCTAACTAAAGGAGCAAGTTGTCTGTGTGAGGATTTTGGCACTGGAATCCAAGCCCTGATTATCTTTCTTTGGTCAGAGGATGTCAAAACATTTAAACACACTATCAGAATAGAAGGACTCATAATGGCTTGTTATGCTATTGTAGTATTTTACAGAATTCATTCACCTAGGAGGTTTGTGGTTCTAGTTAGGTTTAGGCTGAACAGATGGAAATAAACACGTAATGCAAAAAATCCCTCCAGATTAGAGGAAATCCTTGTCTTAAAGCGAAGACAAGAGTTCTGAAGCTAGTTATTTTCCATTATGGTGCCAAAAGAAATGATCTTCCTCTAAATTTATATTTCCTGGAGAAGTTTCACCGAAAGGATTTGGAAGAATGTAGCGTCCCAGTAGAGACAATCTTGGATAACATTTAACTCCGAAAACCTGTACAGGGTGCTATGCACTTGGCATAAAACTTTGAAGGAAATGATGGCTCTAATAGGAACCCAATGAAGTTTGTTCAAAATCAGCAAAGCATAGATAAATCCTGGTGCATTTATCACCATCGGGCTGTGTCCATTCTTTTACCTCAAGCATAGTCAAAGGATGTTTTGTCATGCCTAGATAAAGAGCATAGCCATATTTTCATCTCTGCTCCAACCAAACAGGTTTTTCCCTCGGGATCCTGAACCGGGACGAAGTAGATGCCGTTGGCGGGTGCTTGACCTTGACGAAGGTTTGACAATAGGCCACACCCCTGGCAAGGTCCATGAGGTATCGCAACCTTGCGATTCACAACAAATCATTGATGACTGAACCAACAAATCATTGATGACTGAATCGAAAGTTGTACGGTAATGAAACACCCCATGAGTGCACCTTAGCGTGTGCACTCATTTCTCTCTCTCTTTTTTTTTTTACCGGTCCTGAAGAAAGCCTAGCTGACACGCATCCAGAGGCTGAAACATGTAGACCGTGCCACCATTTTATAACGGATGTCTGTGACCAAGAAAGCCACAAAAGACATCCGCATTCTTTGCTTTTAATCTTGTCCTATAACCCCACCATTAAATACTTTTGAGGAGTTATAGAGACCATCTTAAAATCACTCTCACTTTTTCACTCGCTCCACAAGAAAAAACCAGCTCTGCTGTAATTCAGGCATCGCAGCACACCCGAGAGGCACTCGACCCCCTCGGGTGTGCGGGATGAAGCATGCGGCCAACTAGGCTGGTGGGTGAGGGTTTGTGATATTCTGTATTATATGTCACATTGTCATTCTTAAAAAAGGAATTACTTTCCTTTTTTCTTTTCTGACCACAGTTTACAGTAATCCTTTCTGGGAATTACTCCTTCTTTGTTGTTGTTATTTATCTCTAGGGGACCAGTAGTAGTTTCCAGTACACCCTTTCTCTCTTCTTGTTAATTTGCCAACCAGAGCAGAGACAGCTGCTCCACAGCCATCATCTAAAGCATGATGTTTCACAGTTTAAGTTGACACACAAAGATATTTCTGCTATCTGCACTTCAAGTTGCAAGCCAGTGTCAGTTTTAAAATACAGAGTTTTTATTTTCTGCCTGGAAGAGGTATATGGTAACTGTTTAGATGTGGTTTGGGAGGGGGGTCCACCAGGACCTACCCCGTTTTGTTAATACGTAAAATATTTATACAGTTACTGACACCGGTCTGCATAATTATTAGTTCCACCCTTTTATTTACCCGTACAATGCTCTAGTTCTTTCTTGGGCAACATTTAGAGAGATATGACGTTGCATCTTACAATCTGCCTTCTTGAATTATTAGTTAGTGTCCTTCTTAATATTGTCAGTCAGAGTGCTGATTAGATAGCAAACTGGCAGGAGTTTTTTCCCTCTGAACAGACTGCTAAGCCCTTCCATATAAGGGTTAGAATTGGCAATCGGATGGAATTCAGAAAGGCACCAAAAACTTGGCTGTTTCAAACTATATAATTGCTTGATAAAGGTAGACTATTACTAGTACACATACTCGGGTATTTTTCACACATATAAGACAAGACCACTGCTTGGCGTTGAGCAGCCATAGCTTATTTACTGAATCAGCCATAATCTTCTGTAGTGACAAGTGAAACAATTGACAATGTTAACTTCCTATCAATACCTTGTTTACACACTTTGCAATGTGAGAATAATACATGGTAGATATTAGGACTTTATACAAGTGAAAACAGATATTGCAGACTTTGAAATCATGACAACATTGCAAGTCCCCTTTCGCTGCGGCGGCTATTCCGCCGCAGCGCTAAGTGGGCGGGGCGGCCGCTCGGCGGCCGCATGCTGGTGACAGAACCGCTCCGTCACCAGCCGCGGTTGAGCTGTGCTGGTGACGGAGCGGTTCCGTCATGACCCGCCCCGCTCATTAAAACTGCCGCGCAGGCGCGAAATCAGCGCCGCGCAGGCGCGGCGGCCGGGCCGTGACGGAACCGCTCCGTCATCAGCACAGCCCAACCGTAGCTGAGGACGGAGCGGTTCCGTCATCAGCAGGGGAGGGGTTAATATCTTGCACAGCGTGGTGTAGCCTCCTTTTCTAACATTGTTGTCAAAATATATAATCATCATCCTGGTATCTTATTTCTTCACAATGTGGCATACCAGGAATTCACCAGACTGATGCCAAATCGCCATGGAGAGCCACCCATAATAAAGACATATCACAGGCCTCCCAGCAAATGAAGACACTATGATGTGAGCAACCCTGACTGGGGTAGAGCTAGAAGGAAAAGGCTACCAGCAGTCCCTCCTTCACCACAAGCCAGCCCGAAACCCACATTAAAGTCAGTTTACACCAATTTTAATTCGACAGCAGGTGTCATCAGCGTATCCATAATCTTTTTGTTTAATTGCATTTTTGGCCAGTGTGTTTGGGTTACTGGCATGCACCCCCCCCCCCCCCCTTCGTCCCCTCAAATTGCTACTTCGTGTCGGCGTAGGCGAGAGCAGAGACAAAGAAGGCTCGAAGGGGGTCGTTTGGGCTTATAAATGTGCCTTCTCTGCGAAAGACTACTATCCCTGGGTGCGCCCAGGAGGTCCTGAACACTCCTCCCTCCTTCCAGAGACTCTTTATCTCCGACCATAACAGTCGATCTGATGATGAAAATCGCCTCCCGGAGGAGCCAAAGAACCCTGCAGGGGAAACTTTCTCAACCATCCTTCTCCTGGATGCACTAAACAATCTGGGTCAATGTGTCCGAACCCCCCGGTGCGACTGTGGCTCTTACCTCGCTAAATAGTAAGTATCCACAGGTGTCTATCTACTCTCACACTCTCTTCAACACTTTCTGCTTGTGCGCACAGACATTTGCAGCACCATATTTGAAGCATGTGTTTGAACTTCCGGTGCAATACCTATAAGATAAACTATGTCCTACATCCTGTCAACCATGCACTAAGAAAGGACCCCTGGTGAACCTCGAGAGAAGTGTGAAGACTTCTGTAAATTTTACATGCAATACAACTACCAGCCACTGGGATACCTGGAATGAGAATCTGCCACAGGACCCTCTCAAGCTGCTGGGCCGTATGTGAAATATCTCAACCTATACATTGTCTTGGGTCTTCTCCTGCACAGGCAAACTGTTTCAAGCTGTTTTCTCGAGTTGACAACCCTGCACCCGACATATTGAATCTTTTGCCACTTTCTTACTGCATCTTAATGGTAATTTTCTTTCCTATTGATTTTAGTTTAAGATTACGTTACACTGCAGCCAAATTGTTAGTAAACCACCAGAGACAAGAGCACATCACTTTAATAGTTCGTTCTCCCTGTGGCTTCCACTGTGGAACCATATTCTGTTTGAGGCCTTGTTTATCAGGCACAAACTTTTCAGGACTTTATGAACGCTGCAGCGAACTAAACACCCCCCATTTCATCATCTTGCAGAACCTGGAGTTTAGAGAGTTACCTTCTTTAA
Organism: Lissotriton vulgaris; assembly: GCF_964263255.1. Taxonomy (NCBI): domain Eukaryota; kingdom Metazoa; phylum Chordata; class Amphibia; order Caudata; family Salamandridae; genus Lissotriton; species Lissotriton vulgaris. The sequence goes on from NC_141697.1 coordinate 98,967,044, forward strand.
GTGCACATAGCGTGGTTGAGCGGACATGGTCTGTTTCTTTCCTGTTCTCCTGACGTGTTGAGACTTGCGGTTTCCAGACGTCAGGTAAAAGGCAGCTTTAACTTCGATATACTGTTGGTTAGTTAAACTTGGTTTGTTTCCCCCTGCCTTACCATACATAGCCCAAGATGGTGTCTCGTAAAACACATTTCGGGGGGCCTACAAAAAAGTTCGGGGGCGTGGGCTGCTTCTTCCAGCAATATGCAGAGTGGAGATGCATGGGCTCTAAAAAGGGGTGAAAACAGAACAAAGCCTCATTAGCTAGTAAATGGACTTTAAAAGACCTGTGAAGTACTCGGGTGCGGCTGTGTGTGTGCCCGGGAACTTGTCTCAGCCGGGCTGACATACATACACCGGGCGGGGGGAAGGGGGGGGGGGGGGGGGGAGGGAATTTGGGGTGCACAACAATAACACACTGCAACATCACACGCAGACTGACACATACTCTTAACAGTGCCCTCTGTAACAGTTGCATTCTGACTGATGTGACTCATTAAGTTCTGTATATTTTGTCTATCTAAAGAGTGCTGTGCTCAGACGCGTTCAGTTACTGACTTGGTAAGAAGTACATATGCGGTCACAAATAAACCAAGCATTTGCAATGCAATAGGTCTCGCATTAGGAAAGTTTAAACTATTGGTATTGTAAATGACAATTTTTTTATTTATATTTTTGTTAGAACCCAGTTGGTACGTTCCGTACTCCCCTCCTCCTAGACCCGTGTGGGACCTCCCGCTGTGAAGCTCACTGTAGAATGTTGGAGTGCTCCTCAGTGAGGAGAGTTGGATGACCATTAAAGGAGTTGTACTTGACCTCGTCTGAGTCCTGTGTTCTTATACTTCTAACACTGGCGACGTACTGTCCAGGGGACAGTGGTGGTCATCTACCCTTTGCGTGCTCTCTCCACACAGAGAAGAAGAGGTTGGAGTGGCGTTTTTGAAGACAGCGAGTTACTGCTCTTGTGAGGGATCGCGGAGGAAAAATCCAACGTTTTTGGCTGAGCAGGACAAAGTATTGTTTAAGACTCTACAAGTGAGCTGACCTTCGTCCAGCAAGTTTCAAGGTAGTGCGCATATTGTACACCGCGATCCCTGAGGACTGACAGTTGCCGTTTCATGCGACTTGCCATTTCATAGCGTGTCCTTCTGTTAAATTCCCTTTCACGTACCTTACTATGGTGACAGGCCGTTGAGCAGTAGTTGACGGCGCTGTGCAGAAGTGCCCTGTAGGAACGTTTCCTGAACTGGCTGTTTTCCCTGACTTTCTCAAAGTCGTGTATATCCAGAAGGGGGCTGTGACACGCAGCGGTGTTAGAAAAGAGGCGCCAGCGGGTGATTCCAGCTTTCTGTGGCCGAGTTCCGCCTCTTGTGTGAGGGATCGTTTGCCTGCGAGCAGTGTCTGCGCACAGCGGTGACTCAGTGTGTTTGGCCCGGTTCCCGTCAGCGCCCCTGAGGCATCACATCCTGTGGCCTGGCAGTGTCTTTTCCCGACGCTTGCGCGTTTCTTCAGACATTGTCTGAGGAGGCTTTTCTGTGGAACAGAGCCGGCGCACCAGGAGCTGAGGGCCGGAGTTTAGCGTCTGTCCGTGATCATTTTCAACTTGACAATTATTCGGTCAGTCTGTTTTTTGTTAAGAAAATCTACGAGGATTCCCCAGCCAGCACTAAGAGGTTCTCAAAGACAAAGATCGCAGTAAGAGCAGCGCATTGCATGAGAGACTGTTTGGGTGCCCTTTCTTTTTACTATATCGTCTGACTGATTGAGTGCCATCCACACTAAGGAGACTCCCTACCGCCCCTGATTCCTTGTTCTTTAGCTATTGTTAAGTGTGGCCTATTTCCATAAAGACGTAAAATTTCCTTTAAAAAAGTGAAGGAAGTTTTAGTCTAGTTTTGTATACTGCTGAGTTTCTGTCATCCTTAGTGTGTTCATACCTCCAGGGATCCTTCCTTCCTGCGACTGTTTTATTACAATCCACTATGGCAGCAGCAAGCATGAACCAACCCCCGCCCTTCCTTAATGACATTGGGGAACCAGAGATAACATGGAAAGAATGGGTTAAGCTTTTTGAGTCCTATCTAATAGCGATTGGGGGACAGAGGTTTAATTCTATAAGAAAACAACACATATTACTACACAATCTGGGTGTGCAAGGGCGTAAAGTATATGAAAATTTACCTGTACCAGAGCGTGAAGAAAATGCTGTGGGGGAAGTGGATGTTTATGTGCAGACCATGGAGAAGTTGGAGAAACATTTTGGGGACAGAATAAATGTGGTTCTGGAGCGTCACAAGTTTTTTAAGAGATGCCAAGGGAAGCAAGAGTCTGTACAAAATTATATTGCAGTACTGTGGGGGTTGACTCAGCTTTGTGAATTTGGGGACCTCACAGATTCCTTAATACGAGATCAATTGGTAAGATGCACGAATAATCCACGTATCCAGGAGAAACTGTTAGCAAAGAATCCAGGGTTAAAGGAAGCCGTTGAATTAGCTAAGTCAGTGGAACATACCGCTAGATGTGTCAAGGAAATGAAACCTGAGGGAGATTTAGTAGCCTCCATAAATGAAACAGAAGAGAGAGTAGAAGTGTATAAGATAAGACCAAGGGAAAATGCTAATGCCAGAGTAGAGCATAGAGAGAAAGGGCCTAAGTGTTACCGTTGTGGCAGTAACAACCATTTTGCCACCTTCTTCCAATGTCCAGCCAGTTATGTCACCTGCAAGAAATGTAATAGAAGGGGGCATTTCGCCAGGGTGTGCCGGGATGGAGAATTACATACTAGGGAGAATGAGAGAGTATCTGATAGAGGTGCCAACAGAGAGGTAAAGTGCATTGAACAAAGTATGGAAAAGTTTGTGTTACAGGTTAAGGATGTTGATGACACTGTAAACTCAATATATCCTAAATGTGAAGTACTAATTGATGATGAGCGCATTGAAATGTATGCCGATTCTTGCTCCCCGTTCACCTTGATAAGTAAAGATGACTATGTGTCCATGGGGGATAATAAGATTAGCGACCTTAAGAATCCTGATATAACTCCTGCAGGTTACAATAGAGGCAGTATACCTCTACTGGGGATGAAGGAGGTACAGATACAGTTCAAAGACAGAAAAACACACGGAAATATTTATGTGGTCAAATCTGGTTCAAACCTTTTGGGATGGGTTCACCAAAAAGAATTGGGGATCATACTGGATCCCAACAGTGTGGAACAGGTGTTGCTTACGGAGAAAATCCTGGGAAGAAATAATATCTGTGAGGATTTCAACCAGCTCTTCAAAGAAGAATTAGGATGTTTGCACAATTTCCAACACAGGATCAAACTAAAACAAAATGCCAAACCAGTGGTGCATGGGGTGCGCACTGTGCCCCTCAAGCTGAAAGAGCCTTTAGAAAAAGAACTGCGCAAATTGTGCGACTTGGACATTATACAACCAGTCGAATGTTCTGAGTGGGTGGCTCCCATTGTCCTCGCGGCCAAGTCCAGTGGGGATGGCATCCGCCTCTGTGTGGATTTGCGCAGTTTGAACGATTGCATCTGGGTAGAGAGACACCCTCTGCCAGTCATAAATGAAATGTTGAGCACGATGGGCCCCGCAAAATTTTTCAGCGTAATAGATCTATCCATGGCGTACCACCAGATCGAACTACACCCAGACTCAAGGCCCCTCACTGCGTTTATTACGCCCTTTGGAGCTTTTATGTTCAGGAGAATGCCGTTTGGCCTTGCGTCTGCGGCGGCCATTTTCCAAAGAGTCATGCAGAAGATCCTCGAGGGAGTGGAATGCACCATGTGCTTCCAAGATGACATTTTGGTCTACGGAAAAGACTCAGAAGAACATGATAAAGTACTCAGGAAGGTCTTCGGAAGGCTCATGGAAGCAGGCCTAACCGTAAAAAAGGAAAAATGCAGGATCAAGGTTAAGCAAGTCGAGTACTTGGGCCATTCTATCACAGAACAGGGATTCAGGCCCAAAGGAAGTTTGATCCGCGCAGTGGAGGAAGCGCCAAGTCCACGCAAGAAAGAAGAACTCAAATCATTTTTAGGGCTCATGGAGTACATGTCAAAATATGTGGAAAACTTCGCAACCAAGAGTGAGTCAATGAGAGAGTTACTTAAAAAGGACAAAGAATTTGTGTGGAATAAGGAACTGGAAGCTGTTGCTAAGACCTTAAAAAAGGATCTAATCAATTCACCTGCACTAGGAACTTTTGATCCAACCAAAAGGACCATTCTAGCAACAGATGCATCAAACTACGGGTTGGGGGCCACCCTAATCCAGAAGGATGGAGGGGAAGAAAAAGTGATTGCTTACGCGTCCAGGAGTCTGACCCCACCAGAAAAAAATTACTCTGTAATAGAAAGAGAAGCCCTGGGGTGTTTTTGGGCGGTCCGGCACTTCAAATTCTTTCTTTGGGGAATAAGATTTACGATACAGACGGATCACAAACCCCTCATGTATGTGTTTTCTGTTAAGGGATTAGAGAATTGCACCCCACGCATTAGCAGGTGGATCTTGGGCCTTGAACATTACAACTTCAGAGTTGAGCATGTACCAGGAAAGGAAAATGTCATTGCCGACTTCCTGTCAAGATCACCACTACCGGAGGAGGAAGGAGCGGAGGAAGCTCTGGACAGCCCCATAATGATGATGGATTTTCCTGCCATCACAGAGAAAGAGTGGGAAGAGAAAATGAAGGAGGACAAAGAACTTAATATTCTAGTGGAGCGATTGCAGAGAGGATGGCCCATAAACAAAAGAGATGTGGAAGAAGAATTAGAAGGTTACTGGGAAGTTCGTAATGAACTAAGTGTCATCAATGGGAGGGTCTACCGCAACAACAGAGTAATTCCGCCAAAGGGATTACGGCAAAGAGTGATAGACCTGGCACACGAAGGCCACCCTGGGTGCAGTGCCACCAAGGGAAGACTGAGAACGAACTTTTGGTTTCCAAAAATGGACAACATGACGGAAGAATCGGTAAAGGAGTGTGGAACATGTGCCAGAAGCGACAAGACAAAAGTGGTACACAAGTCGCCTTTGTCTCCAGTGGAGGTACCAACCAAGCCATGGAGTAAACTAGCATTAGACATCATCGGACCCATGCAAAACCTTGGGGTGCAAAGGAGGTTCATGTTGGTTCTAATTGATTATACCTCCCACTGGGTTAAGCAGAGATTCGTACACACTGTCAACACCAAAACAGTAGTTCAATTCCTGAAGGAAGTGTTTTGTGTAGAAGGCATCCCTTCTACCCTAGTCACTGACAACGGGGTACAATTCACTTCTGAGGAAATGCATAAATTTCTGGAAATGTCCGGAATAAAACATGAGACCACAGCGCTCTATTGCCCTAAAGCCAATGGCATGGTGGAAAGGGCAAACAGAGTTATCAAGGAGAATATCCAGCTGGCCACCATAAATAGTTGCGATGTTGAGGAGTGTCTGAGAGAATGTTTGTGGGCTTATCACACCTCGCCCAACAGAATAACGGGGATCTCTCCTTTTGTGTCTTTACGAGGGAGGGAACCTAGTACCAAGTTTAACCCCTGTTGGTTAAATGGGGGGGAAGTCAGAAATGTGGACAGGGAGGAAGCAGGAGAAAAGGTCAAACAACATCAAAACGAATACAAACTATGGTATGACAAGAAACATGGTGTGAAGTTGCAAAAGTGGGAAGTGGGGGACATGGCGCAGGCTAGGAAGAATACCAAGTTGGGAACCGACAACAGCAAGTTCCATACCCCCAGCAAGATTGTCAAAGTGTTAAAAAATGTTGTTCAGTTTGAGAATGGTCAATGGTGGAGTTATGACAATATTGTTAAAGTACTGCCATAAATTTTTTCCTACAGGTTTCCTGCCATGTTGGTAAGAAAATAATATGAGGAAGGGAGATGTGTTAGAACCCAGTTGGTACGTTCCGTACTCCCCTCCTCCTAGACCCGTGTGGGACCTCCCGCTGTGAAGCTCACTGTAGAATGTTGGAGTGCTCCTCAGTGAGGAGAGTTGGATGACCATTAAAGGAGTTGTACTTGACCTCGTCTGAGTCCTGTGTTCTTATACTTCTAACAATTTTGTTTTTGAAAAAAGCGAAATTAATAGCTTTGTCATTTACAATGCCAATAGTTATAACTTTCGCAAATGTGACACCTATAGCATTTGTAATGCAATATGTGTTGTATTTACGTGACTTGCATGTATTGATATTACAAATAATGGCTTTTAATTTTTTTAAATAATTAATACTTAAATAAAAGTTATTGTAATTTATAATGGCAATAGCTTAAACTTTTGTAAATAACTTTTGTGAAGATTATGTTCAGTGTATTTTATTGTGACGAAAATCCAAGAACAGAAGTGAAATATTAACATCTTTTTGTTACATTTGTAATAAAGCTTGAAACATTGAGAGAACATATTTGAACCAGTTGTTGTTGAATGGTTGCACAGATTGATGCTGTGGTGGCGCTGAGTGATGTTGTGATAGCGAACGAGTTATGCTGTGGTGTTCAGTGATGCTGTGGTAGCGCATAGTGATGTTCTGGTGCCCCTGAGTAATGCTGTGGTGGTGCTGAGTGATGCTGTAAGCTATGCTATGTTTTGTTTTGCTATCCTATGCTTTGATTTGTTAAGCTATGCTCTGCTGTGTTTTGTTTTGCTATGTTATGTTTTGTTATGCTATGTTTTGTTATGCTATGCTATGTTTTGTTATGCTATGCTACGTTTTGCTTTGGTATGCTATGTTTTGCTTTGGTATGCTATGCTATGTTTTGTTATGCTATGCTATGTTTTGTTGTGTTTTATTATGCTATGCTTTGTTTTGCTATTATATGTTTTGTTTTGCTGTGCTATGTTTTGTTGTGTTTTGTTAAGCTATGCTATGTTTTGTTGTGTTTTGCTATGTTTTGTTATGCTATGTGTTGTTGTGCTATATGTTGTGTTTTGTTATGTTTTGTTATGTTATGCTATGTTTTGTTTTGCTATCCTATCCTATGCTTTGTTATTGCTATGCTATGTTTAGTTTTTTATCCTATGCTTTGTTTTGGATGCTATCCTATGTTTTGTTGTGTTTTGTTATGCTATGCTGTTTTGTTGTGTTTTGCTATGCTATGCTTTGTTATGCTATGCTTTATGCTATGCTATGTTTTGTTATGCTATGTTTTGTTATGCTATGCTAAGCTTTGTTTTGTTATGCTATGCTATGTTTTGTTGTGTTTTGTTATGCTATGCTGTTTTGTTGTGTTTTGTTATGCTATGCTGTTTTGTTTTGTTTTGCTATGCTATGCTTTGTTATGCTATGCTTTATGCTATGCTATGTTTTGTTATGCTATGTTTTGTTATGCTATGCTAAGCTTTGTTTTGCTATGCTTTGCTATGTTTTGCTATGCTTTGCTATGTTTTGTTATGTATGCTATGTTTTGTTGTTTTGCTATGCTATGTTTTGTTGTGTTTTGCTATGTTTTGTTATGCTATGCTATGTGTTGCTATGCTATGTTTTGTTATGCTATGCTATTTTTTGCTATGCTTTGTTTTGTTATGCTATGCTATTTTTTGTTGTTTTGTTATGCTATGCTCTTGTGTTTTGCTATGCTATGTTTTGTTTTGCTATCCTATGCTTTGTTTTGTTATTCTATGCTATGTTTTGCTATCCTATGCTTTTTTTGTTAAGCTATGCTATGCTTTGTTATGCTATGCTGTTTTGTTATGCTATGCTGGTGAGGGTGAGTTAGGGTGAGGGTGTGTGAGGGTGAGAGTGTTGTGATTGTGAGGGTGAGTGAGTGGATGAGGGTGTGTGAGGTTGAGAGGGTTGTGAGGGTGAGGGTGTGTGAGGGTTAGTGAGGGTGAGAGAGTGTGTAAGGGTAGGGGTTTGAGGGTGAGGGTGAGTGAGGGTGTGCGACGGTGTGTGAGGGTGAGTGAGGGTGTGAGGGTGAGTGAGGGTGAGGGGGTGTGTGAGGGTGAGGGTGTGTGTGAGTGTGAGGGGGTGTGAGGGTGAGGGTGTGTGTGAGTGTGAGGGGGTGTGAGTGTGCAGGTGTGTGAGAGTGCGGGTGTGTGAGGGTGGGGTGTGTGAGGGTGGGGTGTGTGAGGGTGGGGTGTGTGAGGGTGGGGTGTGTGAGGGTGGGGTGTGTGAGGGTGGGGTGTGTGAGGGTGGGGTGTGAGGGTGGGGGTGGGGGTGTGAGGGTGGGGTTGTGTGAGGGTGAGAGGGGGGTGAGTGTGTGAGGGTGAGGGTGAGGGTGTGAGGGTGTGTGAGGGTTGGGGTGTGTGAGGGTGAGAGGGTTGTGAGTGTGAGGGTGTGTGATGGGGAGAGGGTGTGAGGGTGTGAGGGTGAGGAGGTGTGAGGGTGTGTGATGGTATGTGAGGATGAAGTTGTGAGGGTGTGTGATGGTATGTGAGGATGAAGTTGTGAGGGTGTGTGATGGTGAAGGTGTCTGAGGGTGAGGGTGTGTGAGGGTCTGAAGTAAATGGTTGCAGGCAGACATCATAAGACTGAGAGAAACATAAATGTTACGATAACAGTGCTCGAAGGGGTTGTGAGAAGGTGGAAATGGGATTAAAGGAGACAGGATGAAAAGTTAAGAAGGAAAGAGGCCAGAAAGGAGATACAAAGGAGTGGAGTGTGTGGCGGAAACAGGGAAAAGCAGAAAAGAATGAAGATGGATCCGAGAGGGTGCAAGTAGGGTCACATGTGGGAGAAGGAAGACTCGTTAGGAGAGTGTGATGAGGGTGATGCTAGAGAGAACAAACAAGAGGACACGAAAAAAGAGCGTAAATTAGACATGAGCACAGGCATGACAGGAGAAAGAGCAAGTGGTTCGTATGGGAAAGCCTGCAAGAGAGAACTCACAAAACAAGGATATTGTGCTGCATAACTAATTACTTATAAGGTCCCAAATGGAGACCTATTGGCTATGTCAATGCTTGTTCTTTTCAATAGTCTAACATCACTCTGCCCCGCCACAGCATCACTCTGCCCCGCCACAGCATCACTCTGCCCCGCCACAGCATCACTCTGCCCCGCCACAGCATCTCTCTGCCCCGCCACAGAATCTCTCTGCCCCGCCACAGCATCTCTCTTCACTACCACTGAATCACTCTGCACTACCACAGCATCAGTGGGCACCACCACAGCATCACTCAGGGCCATGACAGCATCACTCACCTTCACCACAGCATCACTCACCTTCACCACAGCATCACTCACCGTCACCACAGCATCACTCACCGTCACCACAGCATCACTCAACATCACCACAGCATCACTCAAGGTCACCACAGCAGAACTCAGGGACACACCAATATTACTCAGCACCACCACAGCGTCACTCAGGTCCACCACAGCATCACTCAGCATGACCATGCGCGCCAAACCCAACCTTTTCGCCTTTCGTAAGCTCCTGAAAACTTGGCTCTTCCCATAACTTCTCACTCCCCCTCTACTACATCTTTCACCAGCGCTGGCTGGAACGCTCACGGGCAGCCATGCGCTTTATAAATCCTGCTTTCATTTCATTTCACCACAGCATCACTCAGCAGTACCACAGCATCAGTCAGCACCACCACGTCATCAGTCAGCACCACCACGTCATCAGTCAGCACCACCACCACATCACTCAGCAGCACCACAGCATCACTCAGCAGCACCACAGCATCACTCAGCAGCACCACAGCGTCACTCAGCAGCACCACAGCGTCACTCAGCAGCACCACAGCATCACTCAGCAGCACCACAGCGTCACTCAGCAGCACCACAGCGTCACTCAGCTCCACCACATCATTACTCTGCAGCATCACTCAGGGACACCACAGCATCACTCACCTTCACCACAATATCACTCGGCACCACCACAGCATCACTCAGGAACACCACCACAGCATCACTCAGGAACAACAGCATCACTCAGTACAACCACAGCATCACACTAAAGCGCCACCGCATCAATCAGCACCAACATAGCATCAGTCTGCACCAACACAGCATCACTTAGGGCCACCACAGCATCACTGAACGCCACCACAGCATCACTAAACGCCACCACAGCATCAGTCAGCACCACCAAAGCTTCACTCAGCACCACAGCATCACTCGGCACCACCACAGCATCACTCGGCACCACCACAGCATCACTCGGCACCACCACAGCATCACTCGGCACCACCACAGCATCACTCGGCACCACCACTGCATCACTCGGCACCACCACTGCATCACTCGGCACCACCACTGCATCACTCGGCACCACCACCGCATCACTCGGCACCACCACATCACTCGGCACCACCACATCACTCGGCACCACCACATCACTCGGCACCACCACAGCATCACTCGGCACCCCCACAGCATCACTCGGCACCCCCACAGCATCACTCGGCACCCCCACAGCATCACTCGGCACCCCCACAGCATCACTCGGCACCCCCACAGCATCACTCGGCACCCCCGCAGCATCACTCGGCACCCCTGCAGCATCACTCGGCACCCCCGCAGCATCACTCGGCACCCCCGCAGCATCACTCGGCACCCCCGCAGCATCACTCGGCACCCCCGCAGCATCACTCGGCACCCCCGCAGCATCACTCGGCACCCCCGCAGCATCACTCGGCACCACAGCAGCATCACTCGGCACCACAGCAGCATCACTCGACACCACCGCAGCATCACTTGGCACCACCGCAGCATCACTCAGCGCCACCACATGACTCAGCGCCACCACAGCATCACTCAACACCACCACAACATCAATCAGACCAACTACAGCAACACTCAGCATCGCCACAGCGTCACTCAGCATCGCCACAGCGTCACTCAGCATCGCCACAGCGTCACTCAGCATCGCCACAGCGTCACTCAGCATCGCCACAGCGTCACTCAGCATCGCCCCAGCAACACTCAGCATCACCACAGCATCACTCAGCATCACCACAGCATCACTCAACGACACCACAGCATCACTCAACGACACCACAGCATCACTCAGTGCTTCTTACACTTTTTAATTACAACTTCTCAGCACAATATCCTTGATTAAACAACATCAAGTGTTGCATTGATAAACATTTATAAGGTCCCAAAAGCAAGACCTATTTATTGGCTATGCTAATGCCTGGTCTCTTTTTTTTGCTGTGTATTTATTTGCTCAATCTGCAGCTTAGAAGTGGCATGATGACGCAGCAGATTATTAAGATGGTCTGCTCACCGTGCATTTTTAGGTCTCGCCTGTCGATGCGCATGCGCATCGAGCTTGCGAGACTATGGGGGCTTATCCACTCTTTATCCAACTTGCAAGGAATCGTGGCGATTCCTTGCAGTGCACGAGAAATTTAAGCTCAATGCGCATGCGCATTGAGCTTAAAAGCGCGTGCACATACCCCCAGCCGCCTGCCTTGCCTACTCTCTCTCTCACTGCCTCCCCAACTCCGCCCCCTCACTTCTTGATTGCACGGCCGCTAGGCCGTGCCTCCCCTACTCTCCTCCCCCCTCCTCCTCCTACTCTCCTCCCCTGCCTCCAGTGACGTGTCTCCTCTCCTGCCTCCAGTGACGTGTGGCAGTTCATGCATCCTGTAATCACGGAAACGCACCCTGCTGTGTTGCTTCTTTGAGAAAGTACAGCACAGCAGAGGAGTCTTTAATAAAACGGAAATTATTACCTTTTGTTCACTCACTGACTTAACACGAGGACTGGGGGAAATGTGAGCCTGCACTCGATATTTTAAGTCTAGTGTGTACGCTTACCCAACCCTCTCCCCCAAAATGGGCCATTTATTAGTTTGAAGTAAAACCGTCTGGCTGCCACGGTAAACTACGAAAAACTAGCACTTTCTTGTAAATCGGGGCATCTGGTCACCTTAGGCTGCAGACATCGCAAACAGCGTTCGAAAGAGCCATTGCGCACAATACCAATACATACAGTGGGAGTTGGGTAAACCCATTCCTTATCCTTGGTTGGCTATCTTGCCATGTGTGTTCTTGCAGTTTCCACTCTTAATATCCCTGCTCTCTCTGCCATCCTGAATCCTTTCTCCCCCCCACAACCCATCCTGCCCGGCCAATTGCTCGGGGCTTTAAAAACACATTTCAAAGCCTGCTTCCGACTTTTAACCTCTGGCAAACCCTTGGCTTAAACAACAGATATCATTTGTACACTATTCTAAATGCTGATTTCCACGCGCCCTGCAGCCTCTTAAGCAAATACAACACAATGAAACAATTGGACCAGCAGCCATGCGCAAAACTTTTTTTTTTTTTTAAACCAGCCACAACGGGGCCTTGAGATGTCTCAGTTAACAAGGAAATAGAAGCCGCTCCGCCCCCTCCCCTGCCCGCCAGCAATGCTAATTAACGCAGTTCCAGCATCTAAGCACAGGGGCTGCATTAGATCTTTAACATTAAACAATTGCAAGTAAATGTAAAAGGGCTACAAGCTTCTGCTCAGAAACAATCAAAACAACACAGCCCTTTCATTTTTTAAATCCTTCCACTTGCTGAGGGATGGTATACCCAGGATGCTGTTTCTCAACCCCATTGCTCCAAACATTGGAACTAGCTCAACTCCGACTATAGAACCTACCCCCCCCTCTCTCTGCCATCCTGAATCCTTTCTCCCCCCACAACCCATCCTGCCCGGCCAATTGCTCGGGGCTTTGAAAACACATTTCAAAGCCTGCTTCCGACTTTTAACCTCTGCCAAACCCTTGGCTTAAACAACTGATATAATTTGTACACTATTCTAAATGCTGATTTCCACGCGCCCTGCAGCCTCTTAAGCAAATACAACACAATGAAACAATTGGACCAGCAGCCATGCGCAAAACTTTTTTTTTTAAACAAGCCACAACGGGGCCTTCAGATGTCTCAGTTAACAAGGAAATAGAAGTTCAACAGACTGCCATGTTTAACCAAAAAAAAACACACACTCTCTCTCTCTCCCCCTCTCTCTCCCCCCTTCCTCTCCTCTCTCTCTCTCTCTCTCTCTCTCTCTCTCTCTCTCTCTCTCTCTCTCTCTCTCTCTCTCTCTCTCTCTCTCTCTCTCTCTCTCTCTCTCTCTCTCTCTCTCTCTCTCTCTCTCTCTCTCTCTCTCTCTCTCTCTCTCTCTCTCTCTCTCTCTCTCTCTTCCTCTCCTCTCTCTCCCCCCCTCTCTCTCTCTCTCTCTCTCTCTCTCTCTCTCTCTCTCTTCCTCACCACCACCGTATCCACCACCACCACATCAACCACCACATCAACCACCACCACCTCATCCACCACCGCATCCACCACCACATCCACCACACCCACCACACCCACCATCACTTCCACCACCACTTTCACCACATCCACCACCACATCCACCCCCACATCCACCATCACCACCACCACCACATCCACCACCACATCCACCACCACATCCACCACCACCATATCCCATAGATCCACCACCACCACATCTGTATGTGTGTGTGTGTGTGTGTGTGTGTGTGCAAATGCAATGTTCTTGAATTTTCGTCACAATAAAATACACTGAACATAATCTTCACAAAAGTTATTTACAAACGTTTAAGCTATTGCCATTATAAATTACAATACATTTTATTTCAGTATTAATTATTTACAAAATTAAAAGCCATTGTTATTTGTAATATCAATACATCTAAGTCACGTAAATACAACACACATTGCATTACAAATGCTATAGGTGTCACATTTGCAAAACTTAAAACTATTGACATTGTAACGGACAAAGCTATTAATTTTGCTATTTTCAAAACCAACACATAAATAAAAAAAGTGTCATTTACAATACCAATCGCTCAAACTTTCCTAATGCGAGACCTATTGCATTTCCAATGCTTGTTTTTGCTTGTTGTTTTTGACAAAATCTGTAGTAATGGACATTATGAAGGCATATCTATCTTGCTCGGCACTAATTTGACTGCCACAAGAAATTGCCAGTTCCACAACAAGCATTACACAGCTTATCAATTAGCTGACCTTTTAAGGTCTGGCTTTAGCCAAGACCTTTAGAATTTAGTAAACCTATATGTATAGTATATATGTATGATATACTTAACGATCTCTCTTCATCCATTGGTCTGTTCATTCATTCACATTTTGCTTCTGCCCCCTTCAGTATACAACATGGGGCAATAGTTCAACCTACTTCAGTGAATGGTTAACTTCACTTTAAGTGACTGTATTTTTCTCTTCCACAATGAGTACATCGGCACACAAGGAACTTCCCTTCAGTGCCAGTGTTTTTTAGGTCGAGCCTGGGCAGCGCATGTGCTGCTCTTCAAGACGTGCTGTATTGGAGTATGTATTTGAAGCCCCACCCACTCTCCTTCCATATTTTTTCATTGGCTTGTACCATTGTCCTTTGTAAATGCTTGCTTCCGATTCCATAATAGGCTTGTTAGTCCCTCCTTAGTACCGCCTTGTCTTAATATGTAATAACCTTCTATGAGGACTGGCCCTTTTACATCTGTTGATAATCGATAGGCTTTAATTAAAGCCTCCGAGCACTATTTCGTTAAAAGATTTTCACCAAGCTCTATTCCTGTCACTGACCACTCACTCAGGCTAGTACCACTCATACGTCGTCTTTCACAACCACAAACTTAACCCCTCATAACTACATTAAGAATAAAGTATCAACTCCTCCTATCTCACGAAACGGTGCTCTAGAGCTTAACTCGCTTCTCACCGTTAAACTCTCCTCGCACTGGCTGCCACTTTTGTTTCGGTATTTACAGCACGCTATGCTCGCTTTTACACACGCACCACTCGCGGGATGCGACGAGCAGCTCGCTCAAATCGTTGTTTTTTTTTTTTTACATGAAATCTTGGCAGCTGCGCATCTTGTTGTGCACAGCTTACCCAAATCTTTTTTTTTTTTTTTTTTAACTGAGGACGTTTTTAGCAATAACCGGAGTTTATAGTACTGCGTGGTCTTCTCCTGCAGCCATTGCACGTCAGCTGGCGCTTCACTCCCAGAACTCTCTCATCCCGGTGCCAGCCAGAGTCCTCTGTTTCTCCCAGCGATGATTGACAGCTCACTGACGTGGTCTGGGGGCGGGAGGAGATACTCACACATGACCCCTCATTACCCTCGTCTTCCGGCAGGGGATTGAATTTGCAAGATGGCAGATAAGTCTAAGGAGATATGTGCATGAAGTCGGATACTGCCTGCTCTCAGGAGAAAAGATTGATTGTAATACACGTGCTACGGAACAAACACTGGGGGGCGTGGCTTGGATGGCAACGTAGGCGGTTGCCTAAATTCGAGAGCTCCGTAACCCCGGGTAAAAAAACGGCGAGCAACATAGCGAAAAGAGCCCCAATCCTCACGTGAAGCAGAGCGGAAGGTAAGGGAACATAGGGGGCATAAGGCAGGAAGATCTTGCGCCATCGCAGCAACAGAAAAGAAGGAAGAAAACATAAAGATCTCTGAGAGAGCGACCAAGAAAGGAGGCGGACCAAGATGGTGGAGCACTGAGAGGGGTTGAAGGAGAGAGGGCGGCTACCGCGACACTGACACTAGCACCAGACGCGCCCGGAATCCTCAGAATGCTGAAAACAAGAGCGGAGGTAAGGGCAAAGGCGGCAGAGATCGCGGAATGCAACATCCCCCGCAGGCAAGCATTGAAAGCTCCGATACAGGAGAAAGTGAAACCGAATCTTATCAGCCTAGGACGGCCATCTTAACAGCTGAACTACAACAAAGGCAGCGGCGTCAGGAAGCGAGGCAAACAAAGCGCGCAGGCTCGCAGGGCCAAGCCCCCCCACGTGGGAGCATCGGCAATCGGCAATCATCAGACCCAGACCCCAAAAGAACTCAAACAACTTAAAGACTAACAGCCACACACCGTAGTTCAAAGAGCTAAAGGCGGCGGCCATCTTAAGGAGGGCGTACGGCTGCACGTACCGACAAGGGGTGAGAAGGACAGAAAGAAAAGAAAGGAAAGCAAAGCAAACAGGGAGCAGTTTTTGCGGTTTTGCCGAACTAAGTTCTCAGTGGCTAACACCGGCCGAAGGACGCACAAAACCCCGGCACCCAATATCAACCGGACAAATACGGCGGCAATCTTAAGTGGGGCAAACAAACGCTGGGGCAAAAGGGCGGCGGCCATCTCAACTGGGGCATAAGGCAGGCGCATGAACGAGGGTAACACGTAGTTCGCCGGCAAGCTAAAGGTCACAAGCGAGCACCAGGCCAGTAGCCTGGCGGCAGCAACACAGGGGCAATAGGAGCGGCGCAATAAGGAACAGGTGGAGGTGAACAAGCGCCAAGAGACAAGCAACAAAGAAACAAGTCACTAACGAGCGCGGTGCAAGGCACCGACAAACACCTGGAAGCGGCGTATACACAGCCGATCCAAAGACGCACAAGCAGGTCGCCAGACACATCAGCCACACTGCCACCAAACACAGCCGCAGAAGCCCTGGCGTCCGGAAAAACAAGAACAAGAACAAGGACAGTGAGGTGGCCCAGCAGGTTCACCTTTGGGGGCACCACAAAAGACAAAGATATAAGCACTACAAACAACAGCCCACAACAAGGAGTCCAGCAGGTAGACCAGCAAAAGAAGGACAGGCTGTCCATCTACCTGGAAAGAAGAGGTTTTGATAGGATGTCCGGCAGAGAAGACAAAGTGGTCAGCGACAACAAAAAAATAAGGAAAGACCTGGTCGACTCGCCAATCAAAATGAAAAACAACCACAACACCGATGCAGCAATGGACATGCTCGTCAAAAAGATAACGGAAGCCAATGACCTGGCCAAGGCCACCAACACCTCTATGGACAACGTCCAGCTAGAGCTCACTGCAATACGTACAGACCAGAACAGGATCGCCAGCAGAGTAGGAGAGGCGGAGAGAAGAATAAGCGACATAGAAGACAAAGCAGTCACCACAGACAGAGACGTACGCTATATCTCCAAGATATCGAGTGACATGCAGAGAATGCTCGCGGAACAGGAAGACAGAAACAGAAAGGGGAACATCAGGATCCTGGGGGTGCCAGAAGATGAGGAAGAGGCGGCAGGGTCATGCGCAGCATTACTTGAAACCCTAATCCCCAAACTGACAGGCCTCCATTTCGAAAGAGCCTTCGAGATAGATAAAGCATATAGGGTACCGGCCATGAAGCAACAGCACATGAAGGGACCAAGAACAATCATCTGCAAGCCCCTGAGAGCAAATCACACCGACGCCATTTTCGCTTTTGCGCGGAAAGGCCAAACACTCAAATGGAATGGCCAAAAAATAATTATCACCCAAGACTTCTCGAAGAGTATGGTAGAAACCAGGAAAGGTTTCCTGGTGCTGAGAGACACACTGAAGAAGTCCAGGATCACGTGTAGCTTTGCAGGGCCAGCGAAAATGAAGATAACTGATAGAAGAGGCACGCGCACTTTCGATGACCCGGCAGAGCTTCGCAGATATCTCCAGGAACCGGAGCCGGAGGAGATGGAACAAAACAGCCCAGGAACTGCAAAAAGAAGGGCATCATCGGATGGCTCAGAAACCGGGGAAAATGCAGAAGCAGGTGGTCGATGAGAGACTCAGACACTAGCCCGAATACCCGAACAACGGCTACCTCAATACGGCTACCTCAGTATGCCAAGCACAGAGGTGCTACAGACAATCACAAAACTGACACTTACCTCATGACCTTCAAAATTAACAACCCATCTACCTCAACGAATGATGTACTCTGAACTACCTTATTATCGTTTTGTCTCTGTACTAAAGACTACTACACACAGTATTATGCAACTCTCAGGAAGTGATCACTGACGGGCAGGCCCCAGTGATCTGCAAAGAATATCCTTTTAGCGAATGCACAGCACGAAAGGGGGCGGGGGGACTTTATATACTCGGGTGGGCGGGGGGCAGAGAACCGTTGCTGTCGCACATTTACAGTACGTTGACAGGGAGGAGGGAGGAGGGAGGGGGATGGGGGGGGGAGAGGGCCAGGGGGAGGCCATGAAGCACAGACAATCACATCCTGGTGGAGTTACTTATTCTCTTTTTCCTTCTTTTTTCTGTCCCGGCACACATCCCCAGTCCTAGTCACACCCCGGGGGGGGGCTCAAATAGTCGTGGTGGGAGGCAGTACCTGTGGTCCCACAACTGGAGCAAGGCACCAACCTAGGCACCAGCTCAGGAAGCAGCGATATAACCACTGTACCATGACCATACCCGACACTCGGGGCCCAGCACGGATAGTCGCAGACATCAAGATTGTATCCCTGAATGTCAAAGGCCTCAACCACCCCGTCAAGCGACGGAAGACATTAGAAAACTTAAATAAGTTAAAAGCAGACATATATGTCCTCCAAGAGACCAGAGTCTCCATAGAGGACGCAAACAGGCTCAAGGCAAACTGGATAAGGGAGGTAGTTTGCTCACCAGCCGTGAATAAGAGGGGGGAGTGATCACTATTATTAGCAAGAAAGCAAAGTTCAGGGTCCATGACCACCAAGCTGACACAAACGGCAGAGGACTACTCACATGCATCAAAAGGGGGGAGGAGACCATGCACATAGCAAGCATATATGGGCCGAACGCAACAGACAAAAAATTCTGGGAAGAGGTAGAAAGCGAGCTCGGCAACATCCCACTGAGGGAACTGCTAATCACAGCTGGAGATATGAACCAAGCGATGGACAACGCCACAGACAGACACCCACACAGACCAAGCCATGCCACGCAAGAACAGAACACACTCAAAAACCTATGCACTAAACTAGCACTATCAGACCCGTGGAGACTACAACACCCCAGCGCCAGAGAATACACATTCTATTCGAACCCACACAACTCCTACAGCAGAATAGATTATATACTCATGTCTGACACACACACACCTGACGGACACAACTGAAATAGGCCCCATAACAATTTCAGATAATGCTCACATCTCCCTCGCCATAAGCGGGAAACACAATGAAACACCAAGCCGGAGATGGCGCCTCAACAGCGACATACTAGAAAACCCCACAAACGTCACCGAAATAGAAGAGGCAATCAGAGAATACCTTACATTTAATGACACAAAAGACACCGAAGTCACGACATTGTGGGAAGCACTCAAAGCCAGAATAAGAGGGAAACTCCTGAGCATCAAGGCAAGGATGAAAAGTGGCAGGAGCAAGAAAATCAGAGAACTGGAGGGCCAGATAAAAGAACTAGAAAGGAACCACACTGCTAATCTGTCAGACAGGAACACACTAACGACACTCACAAAGAAGAAGTACGAACTGAACAGGATACTAAGTGAGAGGGCCTCCACATGGATTAACAAATACAAATCCATAAACTTATGCTCAGCAAACAAAGCAGGAAGGGCGCTAGCAGGGTACCTAAAAGCCAAACAAAGGCAGCACTCAGTCGCAGCAATTACTGACAAAAACAACAAAACGCGCATGGTGAACAAGCAAATTCTTGAAACGTTCAGAGATTTCTATGAGGAACTGTACACAGCCGAAACATCGCTAGGTGCGGACGGGGGGGGGGGGGGGGGGGGGGGTTAAGGGGGAGGGCAAGCTTGCTAGATAAACTAGACCTGCCCAAACTCGGCAACGAACAGAGAGAGGCGCTAGAGCAAAACATAACCAGAACAGAAGTAGGTATGGCAATAGACTCGCTGAAAGCAAACAAAGCCCCAGGGCCAGACGGTTTCACAGCAACATTCTATAAACAGTTCCAACCACTGCTAAAAGATACAATGGTCAGAGTCTTCCAGACATGCGCGGAAAGGGGCAGCATGACCAACTCAATGGCGGAGGCAAACATTATTGTCATCCCAAAAGAGGGGAAGGACCCTCAGTTCCCGCAAAACTACCGGCCAATCTCATTAATAAACGTTGACTGTAAAATCTACGCCAAAGTAATGGCCGCAAGGCTAAACTTATATCTTCCCCTTCTCATACACAAAACGCAAGTGGGCTACCTAAAAAACAGACTCTCACAAGACAACACCAGACTACTCTGTCACTTAATAAACCGCACCGCAAATAGCATGGAGAAGGCTGTTTTGATTGCGCTTGACGCAGAAAAGGCCTTCGATATCTTCTCATGGCCATTCCTAGACCAATGTATGCGCAAGTTCAGGCTAGGGGAGAAATATAGAGGCATGATCATGTCTCTATACAAAAACCCCTGTGCACGAGTGGTGGTCAATGCATCCACGTCAGAAACATTCACCCTAGTAAGAGGGACAAGGCAGGGATGTCCACTGTCACCGGGACAATTCCTACTAGCACTAGAGCCGCTCCTCCACATGATTAGGATTAACCCGCGTATAACTGGAGTGCAAGTAGAGGGACAAGCCTTCAAACTGGCGGCGTACGCGGACGACATCCTGATCACCACCAGTAACCCAGAAGAGTCAATAGAAGCCCTGGTACAAACAATCGAGGAGTACGCACATGTCTCGGGATATAAACTCAACGGGGACAAATCCGAATGCAAACCGATGAACTGCCACACCACTAGGACACTCCTAGGGACGCCCAGACTGGCGTGGCAAACAAAACCCCTGAAATATCTAGACCTCCTCTTCGGGAGGGACCTTAGGTCCACCTTAGACCACAACGAGGAGGCAATTCTGAAAAAGATCAGGACCAAGCTAGAGACATAGGGCCCCAAATTCATTAGCTGGTGGGCAGAATCGAGACAATCAAGATGATGGTCACACCAATACTAAACTACTTGCTGAGCATGTTGCCACTCACCCTAACCACAGATTTCCACAAACATATAGATAAAGCAATCAACACGTTCCTATGGGGGGGAAAAAGCCAAGAATCAGCTTAGCAAAGCTCAGACTAAAAAAAGAACAAGGAGGACTGAACCTCACGAACTACAAGGCCTTCCAAATGGCATGCCTTGCCAAACAGGGAATACACTGGATTGCCCCTACACCAGAGTACGTGCCGGTCTGGCTAGACCTGGAAAGGGGCATCCTGGGGGGGTCTGACCCGATCATGGCATTAACGGCCAACAGGCACCCAGAAGTTAAAATTGCGATACTCCGGAACACAAAAACGGCGCTACTGAGATTAGACAGAGAACTAGAAGTCAGCATCAGAGGTTCCAAATGGGAGTCAATATGGCACAACCCCAAAGTAACATACAAAGGGAAGACTCTAGACAACAAAGAGTGGTACAGCAGAGGCATCACAGTGCCGGCACAACTAGAGCCAGGAAGCAACCCACTCACTTACAAAGCACTGCAGCAGATGCACAAACTACCAAACAAGGAATTCTATGAATTCCTAAGAAAAGTCAACGGCACTTGTGATAGTACCAACCTAATTTACATGCTTAAGTGCCCATGTGGACTTCCATACGTGGGCAAAACTTCGAGGAAAATTAAGACCAGGTTAACGGAACACCGAAGTAACATTAGACTTAAATCCACCAAATCTACTGTGGCCACACATTTCAATGACCATCAACATAACCCAAGTCAATTGAAGTTTTGTATTTTAGAGATGGTACCGCAACTTCCAGGAAGAGATAATGACCAACATTTACTAAGGCGCGAACTTTACTGGATTAATAGATTATCTTCGACAGCGCCGAGAGGACTCAATGAACGTTTAGAATACAGCTGTTACCTTTAGCTCAATACAATTAACACAGTGTATAGAGAATAACTATTATCAGTTTTAAAATGTTTTAGGTATAACACAGGATAATAATGTGGAGATTTACATGAAATGAACAATGTAAAAAATTGTTTTTGCTTTATATTACTGATTTTGTCAAACACATTAGATTGAAGTTTACTTTCTAAAAAATGTAGATAAATGTGTATTTAAGCGAATGCTTTTACATGCCACCACATCCTCATCTCGTTTACCAAGCTCCGTATACACTAGCTATACGTACTGATCATCTATCGCCTTGATATCACACCCACGACAACGGAACACATAGGTATTCACTCTTTTTTACTTTATTATCACCGTGAATAGTTTTCAACACATGAGGTTTTTCGACTTTTCGGTTGTTTACACACGTGTTGCCGCCGTAGCCTATCACACTCGTCCTAACATCTAAGGACACGTTCTGCGTGAGCTGAACCAATCAGCACAGAGCATATAGATTCAGAGTCTTCGAACTTTTGTTCGACAATCGAACGCTACCTACCGGCCGAATTCTCTCATCTCTACGACGGGCACAAACCACCCGGTAAGCTTCCAAGTCACAGCATATACCGTGAATGACTTTTTCCGTTTTATGCGGAGAACGGCATTTTGATCGTATTATCACTTTTTTCAGATTCACGCTATCTACTAAGAACGACGGGGCATTTTTTGTCCCTATACAGGTCAGATTTAAACGCAGATTTTATGCACTTTTTGAGCACGCGTTCGTTTTAAAATTCCGCTCACCACACATCTTTCCACCTTTACTTTTGTGGCATGCAAATTACATCACTACTCCAGCATTTTTAATACACTTACCGCGTCTACACCAGTGCAATCACAGAAAATTAGTGATACTAACAAACACTGAGAATTCTCTTCCCTTGCATGTGTACTAAGGTAAAATGTAAAGGACATGTTGATGAACTTGCTTTGTGATACTGTATTCATATCATTTTGTACATAGGGCCCCCGAAGAAGGGCTATGCCCGAAATGCATTGGGCCAACGAATTGAAATGCTAACACATGAGATGAATCATGTCAAGATAAAATGAACTACGTGTTAAAAGAAAATTAAAAGACATTATGAACCTATTATCAAACTTGTGAACATTGTTTTGAAAAAGTTGCTTTAGAGTGCTCTGGGGAGACACTTTTTTTGAGGAAAGAGTGCATCATTCTCAGTATTCTCCAACCCTTGTACAGAGGGTTCCACCCCACGGGCACCACCCACTTGCTAAGAACTTTGAAGAAAAACGGAGTGCGTATCCCAACCCCCGAGTTTGGATTTGACGTAAGAATCAAAGCAGCCATCACCAAAGCAAACCTCTCGAAACACAAACCCACCATCATACAGTACTCACAGAACTTAAACAAGACAGGCCACCAAATAGCGCAGATTTACAAACTAATCACACCACGCACCACCTCTCTAAACAACAAAACTATAGCTTTCTGGGAAGAGAAAATACAGAGACCACTAAAAGAAGATGAGAGGGCTAGACTATGGACATCGGCGTCCAAAAACAAAGTAACCCCACAACTAGCACAAACAAAATACTGGATATTACACAGGCTACACTGGACACCAGCGAAGCTAGAAACAGTGGGGGCGAGCGAAAGCGGCACCTGCTGGAATTGCCATAAAGCAAGGGGAGACCTGGCTCACATGCTGTACGACTGTACGAAAGTCAAAACATTCTGGAACAAAGTCTACAACCTCATAGACACGATCACAGGCTGCCAGATACAACGTGGCCTAGAGGGTATAGCCACAGCCTTCCTAGCACCCCAGCTTGAATCCAAAGAAAAATGCGAACTAGTCGATGTCCTGCTCACGGCAGCCGTTAAAACAATCCTGGGGAACTGGAAAAACACGAGCAAAGCCACCTTCAAACGCTGGTTCAACTGGGTAACATTCCTACGGGGGCAGACAACATCACCGCTAAACACCAGGCGGCGAACCATACTGCCAGGGAAGACATGTGGGAAGCCCTTGACGCCCACCTGAGGCAGTAAGCACACCCCCCTCCTCCCCCCTCCTCTTCTTCTCTCTTCTTTTCTTCTCTCTCGGACTTCACTAAGCCAACAGTACACAACTGCGAGACCTATTGCATGGCAAATGCTTGTGTTGATTTATAATTAATCTAGTGTTGCTCTTGTGTTTAGAGCCTGCTTTCAACCAGATGAGAGCACAGGCCACGTTCCAGCTTTACTAGTTCCTTTTGCTTGTCAGTGCTGTTGTAAATTCCTTTTGAAGTGTTCTTTGTTTATGTGACTGCTGGTATTTCACAGCATTGCAAATAGGCCCATTTGAAACTGATTTCTATGAAGTTATTCTATTTTTAATATGCATCCATCCAGTACACTAACTGAAAGCTTCAATAGTATACATGTGAATGCATAAGCAGACAATTCTTCAGAACACATTTATTTTGTACTCCATTTCACCAATTGTTCCTTAATAAACTTTCTCGGGAAGAAAGTCACCCTTTATCATGTTTAATTTGTAACACCTTTCTTTCTTTCTTTTTCTTTGTTTCTTTCTTTTCTTTGTTCCTTTTCTTTCTTTCTTTCTCTTTCTTTTTCTCTTTCTTTCTCCCTTTTTTCTTTCTTTATTTTTCTCTCTTTGTTTCTTTTCTTTCTCTTTCTTTCTCTTTCTTTCTCATTCCTTCTTTCTTTCTTTCCTCTGTCTGTCTTTCCTTCTTTCACTCTTTCTTTTTCTCTTTCTTTTTCTCTTTCTTTCTTTCTTTCTTTCTTTTTCTCTTTCTTCCCTTTTCTCTTTCTTTCTTTTCCCTCTTTCTTTTTTTCCTCTTTCTTTCTTTTTTCCTCTTTCTTTTTCTCTCTTTCTTTCTTTCTTTTTCCTCCTTTCTTTATTTCTTTCTTTTCCTCTTTCTTTCTTTTTCTTTCTTTCTTTCTTTCTCTTTTTTCTCTTTTTTCTTTCTTTCTCTTTTTTCTTCGTAGTTCTATCCTTTCTTTTTTCTTCTTTCTATCCTTTTCTTGCTTTTCTTTTCCTATTCATTCTTGCTTCCTGTTCTTTTTCTCTTCTTTCATTCTTTCTTTACTTCTTTCTTGCATCTTCCCTTCTTTCTCTGTCCTTCCTTTCTTTTGTAATATGGTTTTATTAACATTT
Organism: Lissotriton vulgaris; assembly: GCF_964263255.1. Taxonomy (NCBI): domain Eukaryota; kingdom Metazoa; phylum Chordata; class Amphibia; order Caudata; family Salamandridae; genus Lissotriton; species Lissotriton vulgaris. The sequence continues at coordinate 98,991,860 of NC_141697.1, forward strand.
TAACAGTACACAATGCCACCTCAGAAAAAACTTTACAGGACCTGCACGACAAGTCATACAAAATGTGCAACTGTAACTGTCATCGGGCCCAACCTAGGCATATGAATTTTGTTCAAAAGAGGAAATAACATGGAATCCCCCCCCCATTCCCCTCCTATGCACTGCTCTTTCTATTGCCCAGCGTCCAAGGGATACAAGCCATACAGAGGGCTGCAGGAGGGCACCTGCGCAGTGTGTTCTTGAGCCTCAACCCCAAGTGTGTGACCTCTTAGTGGGTTCGTGGTTCTCAACCTCCCATCGCCGTAGTGACTACGCTAGTGTGGTACTTCCATCCCCAGTGACCACCCTGTTGTGGGGGCAGAGCAATCACTCTCAACAAGGTCAATTATCTTGGCTTCCCCTGCTAGAAAGTCATCCTGCAGTTTATTGTCACACCTCGCTTTCTTCATATGTCCCTTTCCCTATACCACCCATTTGGTCATGTCTCACAAACCCACAGCCGTTGGAAGGTTAAGCCATCTAATAGCTATTCGGCTCTTTGCCAGCATCAATCCAAGCATCAAAAACTTCCTGCTAAGTTTCCTCTTTTTTTTTTAATTGTGACAAAACTCAACAGGCATTGTCTGACCCCGTAGCAGTATGCAGATGTTCTAGGTTAGTGTCCCAAAAACGAATGATCTGGGGGCAGTCCCACATGACGTCTACAACGTGGTCACCCAGCATCTATATTAATATAAATTGTGTATAGATGTTTGGGCGAGAGGTACGTGATATGTACTATATTGTACTGAGCAAGTTTGAAATGTGCATTGTCTGAGACATCTCACACTTCCTGGTGTATTTTTGTCCACTCCTTAGTCGTGATATGGAACTAGGTAGGTCTGTGCCACGTGTCCTCCAAGGGGAGATTTGGGTCTATCAGCTCACAGAGCACGGTTGATATGGGAGATGAGATGTCTACCATCCGCCATAGTCAGCAGTGTAACCAGCGTCTGTGTAGCACTGGGAGCATCTGAAAAACCAGTCCAAATCTCCTGGGCTGTTGCTGCAATTTTAGCATATTGGAGAAACTGACCCTGTCCCAAATTAAAGGATTCTGCTGCCTCTTGCAGATTGATGAATCAGCCTAAGGGGTAGAGGTCACCCAGTGTGGTGCAGTTAGGTTCCTCATCTAACCAGTTCACAGCATGTTGTAGGTGGTACACTAGGTAGTAGAGCTCGAGGTCTGGCACCTCCATTCCCCTTTTATCCCATTCCAACTTCAGTGTGGCCAGTCCAACCCAACACCACCTCATTCCAACTTCAGTGTGGCCAGTCCAATCCTACACCACCTCCCAGCCTACAGTAGTTCCACCAGGAGTTTGTCTACTTCCTGGAAAACGCTTCGGGGATCTTAAATATTGTTCCATACAGGACATAAAAGCACTGCAGCAGCACGACCATTTTGATTAAGGCCATGTTCCCCATCAAGGAGAACTCAAGAGTTTCAAAAAATATTAGACGGTTTAAGATTGTACAGCACATGTGCCATATTTAGTGCATGGCACTGCTGCACTCCCATGTGCTATGTACATGCCGATATAGCGTGCTTTGTCCACGCTTTGGGGGATCCCTGCCTCAGGGAGTCGGGCGGCCTCAAGTCCCCTCAGCCATCCCAATGGAAACCATACAGACTTAAGATGGTTAACTTGGAGGCCTGAGATTTCTCTTAACTCCTTCATCACATTAAGGAGGATTAGGGCCGAAAGATGTCAGGCTGGCGCAAGTATATCATAGCATCAAATGCATACAGGGACACTACATGAGTTGTTTGTCCCATTGATATTTCCCATCTACGGAGCACCTGACATATTATGCATGCCACCAGCTCCATTGCTAAGGCAAACAATTTGGAAGATAGGGGACAGCCCTGCCTGGTCCCTCTCTGCAATCTGCTCACGTCTGATACTAGGCGACCAGTGCCCTCCCTGGCTTTTGGCTGAGTGTAAAGAGATTTCACACACGCTATATATTTGGCACACGGACCCATCTTTTCCAGGACTAGCCATATATACTACCAGCTGACTGAGTCGAATGCCTTCTCTATATTAAGGAAGACAAGAGCATATTAGTCTTCTTCTAGACAGGGGGCATGGAGGATGTGTGCAAGGCGATGGAGTTTGCACAGAGTATTCCGGCAGAGAATAAATCCGGACTGGTCGGGATAAACCAGTTTCAGTAGGTGACGGAGTAAACTTTTCACCAAAATGTGTCCCAGTAGTTTCTGGAAATAATAGGTCAATCCAAGGTGCACTCCTATTTTTTCGCCAATGTGTATACTTCTAGACCAGTGGTGCTACACTGCTACGTGTGCTGTCAACACACGTCCGTTATATACATTAATAATATAACAAGTCAATCGACTCGAATGCAGTGTGCACTGTTCACAAAATATTAATTGATCATTTATATGAACCACAATATTCAAAATACTTTCTCATACATCACTCTTTTAATCTCTGTTTTTGATCTTTGTTTTTATCTTTGCATACCTTTTGAATGCATAATATACCATCTATAAAATTCATTCACAAGCATGAATTTTCATCAGGTTGTTTTTACATTACAATTATTCAGTGTATTTTTTCTCAATATAGCAAATAATCATCCAGGTTATTTCATTTCATGCCCATTGCATTTCGGGACAATTAAGTCCCTTCTTCAGGGGACTTCCTAAAACAAACAAAGTACATCGAAACTAAACATGCCCCTAATTATCTCCATGTCACAAGGGAACCACGTGCTTACCTCATTCTAATTGGGAGACTGACTCGGCCGTACGTTGGATCGTAATCCTAAAAATCTGAACTCTATGCTGCGAACAACCAAAGTACTTATCAGCATCACTATTCAACTTAGAGCTGTGCAATACTGTATGTAAATATACGAAACTAAAAGCTCACAGTTAAAAATGTTTTATAACATGGTCTCTGTCATGTATGCTCCGTGTTCACCCAATCACAACCTCCTGAAAAAGCAACAAATGCAACTGCCATCTTAGTCCGCCTAAAGATGGCGGTCACATTTTCTTTAGCTGGTAACAGGACTAGGTGAGTTAACCTCATGACATGTGGGTGGTCTGTGGAGTATGATAATGTATTTCGATTTGTAGAGTCCTGGTGTGTACCTGAAATAATTAGCAATAATGCTTTTCTTGAAAGATGAAGTATTTATTCCATAATACTCCACTCACTGCACGGAGCGGCCTCTTACACCGGTGATCGAACGGCAACTGATGCCATTCAAACCTCAGCCAGCGACCACTCCTTGCGCGAGCCACATTCAAAGGATTACAACAATGTGCTTCCAATGCATCTTGCGCTACCAGCGAGATGCATTAAAACATCATTACCAATATATCAACACCTTCTCCCCAACAAAAATGAAACATAAAAAAGTCATGTTACAAAAGCAAAGTATAAACTAAATCAAACATTTACTAAACAAACAAAATGATCTGGAATAAAACTCTGGACAGAGATGTCTTAATATCTAATGAAATCTGCAAACCTTTTTGGTGTCTTAATGACACGCCCCCTGGATGAGCTAATAATGCACGTGTCTGTGTCAACCTAGGGTGTAGTGTTAGTGTTAACCTGAGATGGAGACGTTTCATCAGGTGGGGCCGAACGAACCAACCCCCAATCCTGCCCCCAATCAAGATCGTCCTCAATCCTTTTTCTTCTATGATGCATTATCTCAGCTTGTTCAGGGGATACTTTAACAAGTTTTGTTTTTTCACCACCCCTTATTTCCCACAAAAGCAGCTCCTTTACTGACCTTGCACACCTGTTCAGGCATCAGAAATTTTGACTCAACTTTCCTAACTTTTACTGGTTTCTTAATAAGAAGCCAGTGCCCAACCAACACGTCCTCACCATTCAAACAACATTTCCTGACAAAATTCTTCTTCATAAGGATCTGTATTGAGACCACCCTGCCAGACACATCCTTCAAGTTAACTTGATCATCACCAGACATCTCCCTCAACCACATTGGTAAAAGAAGAGTATATGTTTCCCTGCACCTCAACAAAGTAAACGGAGATATTCCGGGAGTACAATGGGGAGAGGAATTGTAATTCCAATTTTTATTTCGATAAACTCACTCACATCCAACCCAGATGCCAATGCTGTCTGAATCCCCTCTTTCACAACCTTATTTCCTCTCTCACGATTTTAAATATTTTGAGATGCAGTGACCTCCTACAAGAGTTATCTGTAGAAGTTAAGTTCATCTCTTCTTCTTAAAGCATTGTAGCGTTGAGAGAAAATATGGTGCAGGAAGTGTCACATGAACATTACAACAGCTTGCTGCCTCCATAAAACTAAATCGTTTTTGATTTCCACCCGTTTTTCTTCTGCTTAGTATGGCTCGAGGTGACCAGTTTTACCTGCTGCTGATAGTACAAGTAGCCATACCTCTGAAAATGTTTTGTTGCCTTGTGCATTTTACTTTTTGTAGAGGCTGAACATCTGGGTATTTAACAACCACTATCATCGTGTTATTAACATCAGTGCTGAATTTCTGGTTTAACATTTTGATGAAGAATAATTTTGCCACACTTCTGATTTCAGATGTGGGAAAAGCACCCCACAGCGCCTGGCCTGGTTCTGGCTGATTTCATTGGAGAAGTGGTTGGCTCTGGATCACGTAAGTGAGACAATTGATGCATTTTATTACCCCATTTCAAATGTTTTGTCAGTCTCCTTTCTCTGCTTCCTCTTACTTGTTCTGGAGTACTTTGAATATAGCTTTAGCCATATACAATTTTAACCAACGTTACAGAATCCCAGGTTAAGGACTACGTAAAGACGTACATAGACCACACTCAGTGGTTGGCTGAAGGATGTAAGCCCCTGTTTGTTTTTACTCAGGCGGTCTGCTGCTTAGTGGCTCAGTTGGTAGAGTAGTCAAGATGTATTCAGCAGGTTACATTTCCAGGGTTATGTTTTGGGGTAAAGCTGAACCAGCACTTTCTGTTGTTGTTGCAACAATACAGTGTATTTCTGTCATCTTCAGAAATGATGAGCAAATCTTTAACCCAACCAAGTTTGTAGGGATTGAAAGTTAGTATTATTTGCAGCAGCTATAGTCAGGCATTTTTTTAAATTTGCTTTTCAAATAGTCATACAACTTAAAGAGCAGGTTCGAGAAAAAAGAGGGAGTAGGGACGAAAGAGGGAGAAACGGGGGTGGGGGGCAAAAGGAGATACATAGGTGGACCTTTTATTTGTTGTCTATTCTATTCTATTTAAGAAGCTTATAAAGCGCGCAGCTACCCCCAAAGGGGGTGTCCCGGCGCTGTAAGTACATGTTAATCACTGGGAGGGAGCTACCAGGTGCAGGTCCATCGTAACCCGAAGCTACATAGGGCCTCAAAGGATAACTAATCAGAGATTGGTGAACAGCCAGGTCTTAAGTTTGCGTCGGAAAACTTGCTCTGACTCAATGAACCTGAGGTCCAGAGGGAGGCTGTTCCAATACTTGGCCGCGGCCACTCCGAACGTTCTGCCGCCACTCCTGGCGAGACGAAATCTGGGTGCCACCAAAAGACGAAGGCTATTTGATCTCAAGGATCTGACTGATACAGATAATTTGAGTCTTTTACTCAGGTAAGCCGGGCCAATTCCGTGTATAGCACGAAAGGCAAGGATCAGAATTTTGAATTGAATGCGACGGGAGATGGGGAGCCAGTGTAATTCGTTCCGGTAGGCTGAAACCGAGTTACGGGTAGGGATGTTTCCAATGAGTCTAGCTGCCGCATTCTGAACAATTTGCAGCCTATCAATGAGATAGAGGGGGGCACCGGCATACAGGCTGTTGGCATAATCTAGATGTGCCGTGATAAGAGCATGGACAATCGTTTTGCGGGACACCAGAGGGAGATAGGGAAAGATCTTCCTAATCATGTGCAGCTTTCTAAAGCAGGCAGCGGTAACTCTATTGACCTGAGCTTTACAGGACATAGAGTTATCAAAAAGGAAGCCGAGATTGCGGGCAGACTGGACAGGACTAGGAGGGGGGTTCAGGACAGTAGGCCACCACAGGGTGGCGGGGAGGGCGATTTTTGGCTAAAGAAAAGCACCTCCGTTTTGTCCGTATTCAGAACCAGATGATTAGAAGCCATTCACGAGCAGATGTTGCCAAGGCAGTTGCGAAAGTTAGAGAAGTGGGAGTCAGAGTGGTCTCTAAAGGAAAAGACGAGCTGAGTATCATCAGCGTAAGAGACCACCCTGACCCCCCAGGACTCAACTACCCTGGCAAGCGGGCCTAGGTACACGTTCAACAAAAGAGGGCTCAAGGCCGAGCCCTGGGGCACACCGCACAGAAGGGGTTAATCCTCCGATTCAAAGGGACAAAGGAGTACCCTTTGGGACCTCCCTGAGAGAAAAGATTTAATCCAGGTCAGGGCCGTGCCACCAATCCCCAGCTGCTGCAGACGAGTCAGGAGTATATCATGGGACACTGTATCGAATGCAGCGGACAGGTCGAGGAGGACCAGCATGGCCTCCTCACCCCTGTCCACTGACTCCCGGATTGTCTCCGATACCTCCAGCAGCGCTGTCTCAGTGCTGTATCCGGTTCTGAATCCGGACTGGGAGTCTTGCAGCAGCTGATTAGTTTCTAGGTACTGGGCCAATTGTTTCTGAACCTCTTTTTCTAGGATCTTAGCAGGTTTAGGCAGAAGGGATATCGGGCGATAGTTACTGAATTGAGTAGGATCCGCATCTGATTTTTTTAAGATGGGGAGCAGCATAGCTTGTTTCCACACTGAAGGGAACTGACCATGGGCCAAGGAAGAATTCCATATGGAAAGGAGAGGGTTGATTAAAACCGGGGTAAGATTTCCCATTACTTTAGCAGGGACTGGATCTAGTGGTGATCCTGATTTAACCTGGCTGAGTAGTTTCATGGCTGTATCTAGCGTGAGCTCATCAAAGAAATTAAATGAGCATTGCTGGGAGTGTGGCTCGGCTGACCAGGGACTAGATGCCGCGGAATCAAAAGAGGAAGATAGCTTGATAATTTTATCCTGAAAGAAATCAGAAAGTCCATTGCAAAGGGCTTGAGTGGGAGAACTCTGGGTCTTCAAAATCCACAAAATCCTTCACTATTGTGAAGAGAGTTTTGGAAGAGTTCTCTGCCAATTTAATGAGTTGTGAGAAGTAAGCTCTCATCGTGGTCCGTTGTCTATGTCTAGCACTACAGTTGCTGAGCATACAGTTAGTTTCCTCCATGAATGTCTTCTTTGTCTCCGGTAGATCTGATCCCCTATAGCTGGAGGTATATTATCAAGCCTCTCGTATCCCCCATTTCTTTTGTACCCGTCCGGCCCTCTCCGGCCCAGTGTCTCTAATTGTTGTTCCCTGTTTCTTCAGGATAGGTGATGTTTTGTTGTCTTAAAAATGCCAGAAGCGGATCCCAAATCTCCCAAGGCTGTAACCCGTGCTGCATCATCTCCTAGTAAGCCGGTAACTTGTTATGGCAGTAGGCTGCATCTCACAACCAATGATCTATTCGTGGTGCAGTCCTCCCTCCCCAGTGTTTGGCTATTTGCTGCTTAGCTAGTAAGAGGAGCATGGCCAGTAGTTGTCGGTATTCCTGTGGTTCTACCTTGACATACCCCAAGAGGCTAACCAATGGCGTCCATGTTGTGGCGTGTCCTGTGATTTGTTGAAGGGTGTGGTGCACTGGCGTCCAATAATCTGCAATGTTTGGGCAATCCCAAGCTAGGTGCATAAAATAGGCTTGGGGCAGCAAGAACTGTACACATCAGGACTCCTCCCTCAATCCCCATTTGTTGCAGCTGGGCAGGTGTGGGGTATAGTCGATGGAGATACTTAAAATGTATGAGTCGCAGCCTGTAGTTGGGGGAGAGGGCTTCAGTCTGCCCACAGCAGTATGCTCATTGTTCCTCACTTATAGGAGGGGTAGTGTCCGCCACCCACTGGGCGTAAGCTCTCGGGATGCACACTGGTGCCCTATTCTGCATAATATTGTACATTTGTGTTATCAGTTTGTGGCGCTTTGCGTTGGTCAGCATGTACTCCAGAGCATCAAGAGCGGGCTGGGGTTCTGGGAAGGTGTTATGTAGCGCTTTACAAGTGGCTCTAAGTTGTTGATATATGAAGATATCTGTGACTGACCATTGGTCAGTGTGCAGTGTCCAGGAGGGGGAGAGAAATCTTCCCCCTGGGTACAGGTCTGCAAATGTGCATAATTTTCTCTGGTGTGCCTTGTTTCATTATTGGAGTCCACCGGTGCTGGTATTAGTGGGTAGTTGATTTTCGGAATGGAGGGAGCATAAAGGCATGGGAGTCGTGCCCTAAGTCTTAGGCCATCCCACGCCCATCGCACGCATTTGGGCGTGGTTGCTTCTGTGCGTGTGCGTCTGTACGGGTGATATAGTGCCGTGGACAGGGGGATGTGATGTAACAGGTGTGCCTCCACCGCCACTTGCAGTTAAAATTCAATGGGATATGTCCGGTAGTGGGCATATTGAGCCTGAGCGCATTCTGCATATAATGTAAAATCTAGGGCATTGAATCCACCCAACTGTAGGGCAGGGTGAGGACTTCTCATGCTATCCCGGGCTGTTTCCCAGCCCATGCAAGTGTTATTAATAATGATCTTAGGCGCTTTAGGCATTGGGAGGATAGAGTCAGTGGCAGGTTGACAAATAGATACAGTAATTTTGGCAAAACCACCAACTTGGCTATTGCCAACCATCCCGAAAGGGAGAGCGGTAGACGGTTTCATATTGGGAGTCTGTCCTCTTGCCAAGTGATTGCCCTGCCATAGTTTGCTGTCCAGAGGTCCCCGCTGTCGCACCTAAGCAATACTCCCAGATATTTGACTGGTTCCGTCGCCCATGTTGGTGCGTATTCCGGTTCAAATTTCAGGGTGTTGTTCGTGAGGGGATATAATGGACTTAGCCCAGTTAATCTGACGGCCGACAATTCCCCAAAGTGTTTGACCCCTCAGATAACCGCATTGAGGTTAATATGGGGTTCTCGAACGTAAAGAGCTATGTCATCTGCATACATTGAGATCAGCACTCTGAGGGTTCTGAAGTTAAGCCCTCTGTGCCTCTGGTGTTGTCGTAGTTGGGCTGCTAGTGGTTCCATCGCCATGGCGAACAGAATTGGAGAAAGAGGACATCCCTGTTAGGCGCCTCTTGTACTGGGGAATGGGACTGATGAGGAAGAGGTGTGGCGCCGCGGCTAGGGCGACTGACTCCGGAATCAGGGGATCACGGTTCGATCCCCGGTACCGGCGGCAGATTAGTCCAGCACCATGTGACTCTGGGCAATAGCTTGCTTAATCTTCCCGACGGCCCCCAGTGCCTAGAGACCCTTACGGGTGATTGTGCGCTTTACAAATGTGGATTATTATGTCATTCCGGTAAGGCTTAAGCCTGCCATTGGGGACTGAGAATAGCAAAGATATAAGGCAGAGAAATTGGGGATAAATCCTAATCTCCTGAGAAGGCCAAACAGAAAAGGCCATTCCAGTGAATCAAACGCCTTCGTGGCATCTAAGAGGGCGGCACCCGCTGCTAATGTGGGCTCCACACATTACATGTTTGCTAACAGTGTTCTTAGATTATGTGCTGTTGAACGGTCTGGGACGAAGCCCGATTGATGAGGGCGATTTATGTCTATTAAAAGGGAGCATATTCGATTGACAATCAGTTTAGAAAGGATTTTGTAAACAATGTCAATCGTTGACTAGGGGCGAAAAGAGTCACATAAATGTTGCGGTTTCCCGGGTTTCAGTATGGAAATGAGCCACTAATAATGCTTAGTACATAGCTACCATATGGGCGACAAGCAGGGTGGCATATTCTTTAAAAAAAGAGGCGGTTAGGCCATCCAGACCAGGGGCTTTGTCGTTTGGGAGACTTCGGATGACGTGCACGACCTCCTCTTCAGTGAAGGGTGAGTCCAAGTACTGTCCCCTCACATCGTCATGCCACAGCAATTTGATGGTATCAAAGTATTCTATTAGCGTTTCCTCAGGTATCTCTCCCGTATTATCGTAGAGATTAAAGTAGAAGGGTAAGGTGTATTTCCTAAAGGAAGCAGATATCTATGTTGTGTCTGTTGAGGTATGTGTGGACAAGGCGAGCTTTCCTGGGGTCGTTGAGCCTTCTAACATTCTATGTTAAAAGCCTACATCCTGTGGGCGCCATTGGTACATTATGGGTATCTGGGTGCTGGTATGGGGGGGGTCGTCTTCTTGGTGCCTGCTTCAGTGTTTTACCTATGTATACTTACTTGACAGGGACCTACTCTAAAACATAGACAATAACTAACACTCTCTGAACTGTAGAGAGATGACCCACTCCCCTCACTCTAATGCCGGAACTTGGTTGAGTAGTCCATCCCTCTCCATCGTCTAAGCAGAAGAGTGTGGGACTCATACCTGGAGGCGAAGAAGTGCTTTGCGTACACCCCAGCCTTCCTCCGGCTGGGCGGCTGAAACAGTGGCTCACCCCTTGTGAATAGCTCCATCGGCGGTAGATCGCTCAGGCTGTGATAAGGAATCCTGAAGTGGACTCCGCGCAGGTCGTCTCATTCAGTTGTATTGCCACTTTGTACTGTGGTGATTATTTGAAGCGGAATAGAGAGGTTTGAGTTTAAAGTTTAGTCGCTTTCGTCCATATTTCATGATCTTGATCCCTTAGAGAGTGTCTGGGCGACTTTACAATCCGTCCTTTAGCAAATTTGAGGGCTGCTTTGGCATCACCATGTGTAATGCGTAGTTTGGCTGGGAAGAGGAGAGCGTATTTTATCTCCTCTTTTTGGAGTAATCTTTTAGCTGGTAAAAATTTCTTCGGGCAGTTTGAACTGTAATGTGTTCATGTGAAAACCACAGCACCGTGTCTTTATCATTGAAGTTTAGGATTCACGCTATAATAGGGCGGGCTGATGCGCATGGTGGCAGTCTGGGGGTCAGCGTTCTGTGTGCCCACTCTAATATGAATACAGGAGAGAGTGCTTCTCCGAACAGTTTCTGGATCATGTTTGTTATGTATTTTTCCATATTGTCTATGGCCGTGGACTCCAGGACTCCAATAATTCTCAGGTTATTTTGTCTAGATTGCGCCTTCAGGTCTTCGTTTTTGGCTCTTATTACTTCAAGTACTTTCTCCATCTTGAATAGTTGTTCATTTCCCTTTGTCTCGTCATCCTCTACTTCAGAGACTCTGGTTTCAAGGTGGTCCATACTGTTATCTTGATTATCCACCCATTCCTTCATTCTGTCGAGGTGACTAGCCAAGAGGTCTAGTTTGGTGTCTATGTTGCGGAGACTGAACTTAACTTCCACCAAGATTTCCTTGATGTCGACATCTTAGGTGTCTTCCTCTGGGGTTGGTCGTGGGTTGTGGTGTGTTCACTTGGCCTTTCTTTTTTGTTTTCCCTCTAGAAATGAAATTTGGCCTGTCTGGTGACAGGTTTGCCCATGTTGTTGAAGTTTCTAGTTATTGCTTTTACCTTCCAGCTGCAGCAAGTATTTGCTCCTCTGTGTGAAGATCAGCAGGGGCCCCAAAGGATACCGCCAGTGCAAGTTTCAGAGGTTGGGTTTGGTGTGCTAGTGCAGTTGTTCTGAGCAGTCTCTGTCTCAGCCTGGGGCTGTCCCGGTGTCACACGAGGCCCTCGCTATCGGGGAGAGGGCTTCAGGAAGGCATGTGGTCTCAGACCCGGGCACTCGGTGCAATGGTGAATCCGCTTTTCCTTGAGTGCATCCCCATCAGGGTGAGCTGCCTGACCGCCGTCCCCTCCAAGGGAAGTTGTGTAGTAGAAGCAGTTATATAAGGGGCCTTGTCCGTCCCGCCTCAGGTTTCCACTTTGGCCGGTCACTGGTCTTTGCATGGCCCAGCTCCGTCAGGCCTGCTGCTTATTCGCGAATTTTCTACCCCTTCTTGTGCACTTTTGCTGAGGGCCGGCTTGTGCGTCAGTATCGCAGGTCATCTCCCCCTGGCAGCAGTGTCTGGGGAGGGGGTATTTGGTGCCCCCCCTGTTCGTTGAGGTCACAATAGGAGTGGGCAGCCACAGCATCTATCCGCTACAATGAATTTTAGTCCTGGGCGCAGCGCATTCTCGGTACAGCTTTGAGCGAGTTTATTTTCTGCTTGAAATTTTCCCAGCCTGTCACGAATCTGGTGTATTGGAGAGAAGGGGTCCCGAGCAGGATTCTCCCGCAGCGCCAGGCCCCCACCACATGTTGGTCTCTCCCCACCCAGCCCCTCAGCGCATCATCGCTTATTCGATGCTCCTGGTCCGTTGCCCGCTGTGGGCGTTCGTCATGCTGTATCTGTGGCCAGTGTTTGTCATTGCAGGTCGATTTCTCTGTCGATATCTCCAGTCTCTCCTGCCTCCGACAGCAGCAGTGGCTGTGGCCGAGAGGACCACGCAGTCTCGCACAGAGAGCAGAGCGGGGGGCATGGGTGTCTCTGGGGGACTCTTCTGTCCCACCCCGGGATCCGTCCTCTGCTCCCCCGCCTTCCTTTCGCCTCCGGGTCTCCCAGGGGCAGCCAGTCGACCGCAGTCTCTTCAGGACCTGCAACCCGCCTGCAGCCGCACCTTCCCTCTAAGTGCCTGCCCCCAGGGTCTCCAGCTGTTCATGGACAGTGTCACGCTGCCCCGGCCGGAGGCTCGGCCCTCAACCGTCAGGCAGGCCCACTTGGTCTCCAGCTCCTCGTCGCTGTGTCTAGCTCCCTGTCAGAAAGGCGTAGATGCTGCAGGCCCTGTGGCGATGGACACAGCTCCCTCGCGGGTCTCTTTGACCATCGATTGGTATTACGCCGCGGTGGCGTTGCAGACTGCAGAGACGCCTATCAGGTGAGTCACGGTGTCATCAGGAATCAATTAGAGCCTCTCTGCAGTTGATCAGACTGTCAATGGGTACGGATTTTGGTAAGTTATTAATTTCAGTCGGCAGAGCACCTCAAAGAGCGGCCAACTTGCTGCATGGCTAGGCTTCGCCACCCATAGGAGGGTATTGTTAACTGAGCTTGTGTCGTAGATCGGATCCCTAGTGAAAGCTTCTGCTTTGCTTGGCCACAGCCATTGCACTTGGGACTATTTACCACTTTTGTTTCATTCATGCCAGAGAATGTGTTCCACCTGGCAATGTCGACTCTAAAGCTGTAGGTGCCTTTAGCAGAAGTAGGACTGCTTTGAAGAACCTTGCTTCGCCACTCGCCCACCTTATACTTGTTTGTGTGTAGACGGTGGACATCTGTTTCAGTCTTTCGTGATTTAGCTCTTTTGTCCGCAGTAACTTGACATCAGCTATCCTGTTCAGGTGGTTTCAGATACCATACAGACATTTACACCTACTCATTCAGGCCTCTATATGTTCGCTGATCCCCATTCATTTTTGTTCTTGTTGGGCATTGATGTGCAGACTCTGCAAAAATCCCTAAAAATAACGTCTGTGGAGGAGCCAAGATGGCGACCTGAACGGACGCGCAGCCTTCGGCTCCGCCGGCCCCGGAATCCCGCACCACGATCCCGCTTGCCCGGCTACCCAGTTTTGATTCTAAAAGGTGCGGGAGACGGAGCTGCTGCTGCCGGTGCTCCGCCGGCCTCTCCACCCGCCCGGATTCAGACGCTGTGGACGGACGTGCCCTGGCCTGAGACCCAGCTTCTTCCGCAGCGCCCTGCTGCCCTCGCGCCCCCTCCCACAGCTGCTTTGTGACGGGGGTGATACGACTGGACGGCGCTTTCTTGTGCGACCACGACCGGTGCACTGCCTGCCAACGGGGACCGCTGCACACTTCCTGGGCTGAATGGTGCCGGACGGCTTGGGCGCCTTGCCAGCGGGTCCTTTGTTCTTGGCCGCCATATTTTTGCTCCGTGCCCAGAGTCCCTCAGGCGGACGAAGGCTGACCCAACCCTGATCTGCGTGCCTCCCCATACATTTGTCGACCCTCGGATGATCTACCGAGACGGGCAGATCCTTGCTAGCCGGTGGGTGATCGGTGACCGCCTGACCGCGTCCCGCTGCTTCCCCCTGCCTCTCCCCGCACTGTGCTGGGCAGGACTCAAGATGGTGCAGCAGACGGCTGGCCACTGAAATACAGTCTACACAGCCCCCCATCACAGCAGCGAGCTCCCCGGCGTGAAAGGGATCGGAGCAACTCCTCCCCACGGGACTGCGAACATGGGGTCTTTACAGCCCACATTCACCCTTGCTGACGTTGTTGCAGCCCTGGGTGAGTTGCGATTGGAGTTGAGGGGCAGCTGTAACGCGCTGGGGGCACGACTTGATGCCTGTTCCCGAGACTCCAGCCTGGGACAGGGGCATTGTCTCCAACACGACTCCGGCCGGGAGTTGCTGCAGCCTGACGCCGCAACATTGTCTCGTGAGACCGCAGTGGAAGATACTGTAGCCATCGCAGGAGCTGGTAATGGTCTGTTACCCTTTATTAATGCCATCAACGAAACAGTGTATCCCCCTTGCCCCACGCTGGATTGTGTGCAGCTGTGCGAGAGATCATGGCCCGGGCTACCTGTGTTTTGCCCTCCTGCCTCACCACCGGCATGCTTGCCTTGGATTCGGATTGCTTTGATTTGTGATTTGCACGGCTGGACCATGCCAGAGCGGACTGGGACCGAGGTGGATTCTTTTCCTGGGACCAGACGCCATTCTTCCCTCGATGGTGCACCTCCCCCCTCCCCCGAGCGGCCATCTTCCTTTGTTCTCCTGCAATACACTGGACTAGTGTGCGGAGGGGGTGAGAGACTGAGCCCCAGGACTGGCCAGGGATAGGGGACTTTCTTTGCTTAGTACCCGGGCGGGTGTGTGGAGGTAGGGTGGACCCCGAACTTGGCTGGTTTTATTGTTGATTGCGCATTGATTCTCCCCCCACTGTACTGATTGCTGCAGCTCTATTGACGTTACTATTGGGGTGGGGATTGCTTATTGGACCGGCGGAGCTTGCGCGCATGTTTAATTGACCCTCCTCCCGGATCTTTTCTTAGGGGCGTTTAGGGACGGGGTTCCTGTTCCTACTCCCTATGTCATTGGAATTTGTTCTTTATTTTTTACTTTCACTTTCTCTTCTTCCTCTCTTCTCTTCTCTTACTATATTTCGGGTTTACGGGGCGACAGACACTCTGCTAGGGGGGGGTAGGCCATAGCCTCTGCATGTGTGTAGGGTGGGGGGTTAACTATTAGTTGAGTTTTTTTTTTCTATGGTACCTTTTTTGCTCTTTTATGATTTTCCCTTCTTATTTAGGCCCGTGTTAGGCATGCTGGGGGATGGGTGGTGGAGCCATTGAAGATGGGTTGTT
Organism: Lissotriton vulgaris; assembly: GCF_964263255.1. Lineage (NCBI taxonomy): Eukaryota > Metazoa > Chordata > Amphibia > Caudata > Salamandridae > Lissotriton > Lissotriton vulgaris. The sequence continues at coordinate 99,007,209 of NC_141697.1, forward strand.
GAGGCAGCTTCCTGTGGTTTGACTATTCTGTGGCCATCCTCTGGTCGGGACTTGCATGTTGTGAATTGCTCTGCCAGAAACTGATGTCTTTTTTGTCGAGTCCCGCCTACATGGACCTTGCTTTTCTCTTTTCGTTGTTTAAGTACGGAGTAGTATGACCTGACCTTAATATTTGCACAAAAAAAAGACTTTGAAATTAACCTACATTGCTCCTGTGCCTAGGTATGACGGCGCTTTCCAGTCTGTTCTTGTATTGTAACCATTGCCATGCCGCATTACCCTGGCGCCGTATTGCATGCACCAGTGCTAATTGTGTGACCGTGGCCGGCCGGTTGGTTGTGGGCCCGTATTTGTACTGTCTTTGAGCACAATAAAGGTTTTCAAAAATTAAAAAAATAAATAAATAAATAACGTCTGTGCAGTTCTTTTGTTGTTTGGGACGGTGGAGGGAAGTCCTGGTCCATCAGTTTCCAAAGACGAGGAACTTCAGTACATAGTGTAAGCCCTTCAGCTTTTACATGGATGGAAGCAAAGTGAGAGAAGGTCCTGATATGATGTTTGCCCTTGTACAGTCCCTCCAATTGCTTGATTGCCCTGCCTCCTAATGAACATTCCCTACGCAGGTCTGTGATCATTATATTTGTGTCAGCAGGTTCTGCATGACTGATACATATATGAATACATAATACTCTTATTTAGCTCAAACCTAACTTCACATGAACGTGGACACAAACGAGGACAGAGGTTACAAATGTACAAAGCAGTATACATTACAGCAATAGTGGGGAAAAAGCGAAGAGGAGCCTATTGATATTGGTTTTTCATCAAGTGAGGAGAGCGAGCAGAATATCCGTTTTAGATACCGGAGGGCACTGGTGCAAAAGGTAAGGAGGCGGCTGGGATGTATAAGTGAATGAGATAGGCAGAGAAGTAGGAAGAGTAGAGGGAGGTGAAAGCCAGCTGTAGAGTCTGGGGTAGAAGAGAGGTAAGACACTTTAATGAGGGCCTCTCTTCAGGTGTGTCCACCAGTCAAGAGTTATACTGTAATATTGGAGAGGATTGACCAATTCTAGTAGAAAGTATTGTACCATATTGGTTTGTTATTAATCAGTAGTTCCATTTGCTTGTAATTTTGCTTCCTGATAATTTAGATCTACTCTTCAACTGATGCAGCTCAACTGTCTAATTCTGCATAACTCAATTTTACAGTTTCCAGCCATCTGCTCTTGTTGTTGACCATGGGCAATAGTTTCAATGGGCTTTCCATGTAGTTCTCTAGGGTGTTCCCCTTTGTAGTTATGGACCCTCTTGAGAGAGAGACAACTCAAAAGTACATCTCATAACAATATTGGTGATTACATGGAAATGTGCCTTAACACCGCAGTGTATTTAGATAATGACTGTCATTGGAAATATATTTTGATTATCTGCATATTGCTGCTATAAGTTGTTGAGTCATCTGTCAATTTAAACAGGATTTTTTTCCAGGTAATTTGTGTATATAATCAAGGTGCTGCATTGACCAAGCTTCGATTAAATACACATTTGAACGTTTCATGACATTTGTCAAAGTGCATTTTATTTGCTGATCATTTTTAAGCATTACCTTCCTTTTCTTTAATGCCTGTTTCAGAAACCGTTGCCAGCCTTTCTCAGAAATGAAACTGAATTCCTCTTACTCTTAGAAGAATTACAGAATGATCTTGTGAAGGAAGTTATGAAGGTAATACGTTTTCTATTGCATTGGCATGTTCATTGAAGGATATTTATGAGAACATTGGTTCCTGCTGGTTCAACGTCCGTTTTACTGTGCCTTTTTTAGACCTTACTTCACAAATAGGAAACTTGTAAGGTGTAAGCCCTTGGTATCTGAACCAAATTGCAGTCTAGAATCCCTTTCCCAGTCCTATTTGCACTAAAGTAGGATATTTTCTGACACACATCACTGTTAAAGTTAGATAGTTTACAATGGGTTGCCTACAGCTTTCTGTGACTTCCTTTAGAGGATAGGAGCTTCTGCAAAAAGGCTTCTGTTACCCACCAGGGTCTCCACAACATTTACAATTTGTAGTCACCTGTCATGCCTAAATTCCACAAATGATAAAAAATATATTTTGGCCCAAGACAAAACATTAGATAAACAGTGGATTAAATGTCTAACTTAGGGGGCAGATCAGTCTTGCTCCAAGATGGCTGCCATTCTTTAAAGCACCTGCGCAGGTCAATTAATGGGTTGAACTCAGTGGAACTGTGAAGTGTGGTGAGAGGTGTGAAACTCTCTTAGCAAAAGCAGAGGTCCACTGTGTCTCCTAGATGGGAAAATGATAGCAATGCCTGGAGTCTTCCTCCTTCTCCCATGCCACAGAAAGTGTTGATTACAAAGATGGAGGGCATGGTCCGCTCTGATATGTTGAAAGGCCTGACTTTATGGCATTGAGGGCGGTTGCCTCTTTCGGAGGTTCCCCTTGTAGGAGGGCAGTTTGACGTGGATATCAGACCCAAGGCTTAAACCCTATCCACCGGGAGATCCCCAATGTTGATTGAAGTGGTGACACTGGAAAGAGAGGATGAAATGACCATATGCCTTAGAGCACTACTCTGACAAACTGAGGCTAGTAATCATGCTCACCTCCTTGTGGTGTGCTGGAGGCCTTAATTCATGTATGTTGTGGTAAGCCAGTGAGCATTAATTATTTGTGGGTACCGTCCTTCTGTAGAGCAGACAGCAGACTTGCTCTGCTCTGATCCCTCTAAAAGTGAATATAAAGCTGGAAAGCAGGATTTCTTCTGTAGGGGCCAGAACCTAAGTGGCCAATGAGGGTGGGGGAGGAACTCGAGGGGGAGGGGCGAATCCTGTTGCAAAACAAATGATTCTGATGGTGAAGACTTTAAAAAATCTTCACAAATAATTAATACGAAAATATCTGCTTTGGACGAAGCCCTGGGCAAGAGTCTGCAGTACACTAATCGGAGACTGAAGCAGAGACGTTTCAAGACTTGGGCAAAATAGACAATTGCCTAGGGCCTCCATCTTTCAAGGGGACCCTGGAAAGTGAGTTTGCTCTAGCTCACCTTTTGTTTATTTCTGCCGTTTAACCTCTCTTTTCTCTGACTACTGCTATCTTTGACTCTCTTTTTCCAGTATAAGAAGATCCAGGAAAGAACATAGTTCATCTGTTAAAGTGGGAGACTGTTTCTGAAAGTTTATTTGGCATCATTCAGTCTTCAGTTAGCAGAGTATTTGTAATAAAATGGAAAGTTGCTACGAACAGGGGCCTCCTAAAATATGTCTTGCCTGGGACTCCAAGAATCCTTAAGACGACTCTGGGTTGAAGTGCAGAGTCATGAGCAGTTTGTGTGTAGGGTCTGTGCACCAGTTTTAAAAGAAGGTGGAGTATCTTTAAACCAATGTAAAGGCCTTCAGTCGAGGAAATTCTGGGTGCTGTCTTTCCTCCTCTTGACAGTGAGATGAAAACACTAAACACACAGTTTGTGAACTTCTTAATGCTGAGAAGTTTGGCAGAACCCTTCTGTTTTTATAATTATGGTGAAAGCAGCAAGGCTTTCTAAGAACGCCCCTTCTGGTGTGTGGTTGGCCAACCCTCAACATCTCAAATGTTGCAGTGAAGGCAAAGAATGTGATATTTTATGGAACAGGAATGCACATCTTCACTAAAGTCAGCCGTGCCGCACAACTAGGAACATCAACTTTGTCGGTTCAGTACTTCACACAGAGGGAAGCTTTAGAATTGTGAAAAATATTAGTGAGGTCTTTATTTCTTCTGAAATGTTGCCTGTAAATGTTATTTTGCATGAACATGTAAAGTAATTGGATGCAAGTATGTGGATAAGTGATTATCTGTAGGAATCTGTCTCACTTTAAGCTCCAACCCTGCAACTCTTATTGATCACGCCTGGCTGAAACGAGAGATGTTTATTACTGCATATTGTTTATGCTTTGTTATTATTAATTAAAATCTCCTCTTACCCAACCAGTTTGAAATCAATCATGTTTAGAGCACTTTATCCTTATATTGTCATGACTTTGTTTGGTATTTTATCCAGTGCTAGGTTAAATGATTTTACTATATTTTTATGTGTGGATTTTTGTAATCTTTTTGTAGATTTTCTGCATTTGTATGTTCTATTCTCTATTTAAATATGGCTGATAGTAAAATGCGCTTCACATACTTATCAATGTACTAAAGAAGTGTAAGAGCTGAGCCTTCTGTGTGTGTGACTCTGCAATATCAGTCTAATGCAAGCCTGCATTTAATCGTTTTAAATTCTTGGAGCCACAGACGGAACTCTTTTTGGCTTGCTGTTCTGACTTCCATTTGAATTTGCCCAGCTCTCTTTAATTCTCACGTCTATGTTGAGATGCCTGCCTTCTCTGTGCAGTCCCTAGTGTTTACACTATAGAAACCAAAACTTCTGTAAAGCAACCACAACCCCTTGTGGCTTGATGTTCACTCTGTAAATAACTTTTTTTTCAGAAGCAGGAAATACCCACTTCAACACCTGCTGTAACCTTCCACTCTGCTAACTTTGAGCCATTGATGTGGGCCTATGATGAGTTGGCTTTAGGAGTAGGCTGTAGGATATACAATCAGGTTTACTAATACCACAGTTTCACCTCACCACTTGTGAATTTCGAGGGGAGTCCATCCTTGCCTAGCCTTTCAATAGAATGCTAGTAAGTTTATCATGTCATCGATGAGTATCTCAAGTTCCTCTGACGTGAGGATTGTGGTTTATTAGATGGTATAGTTGTGCGACCCTACCATGTAATACACTCGCGATTCTGTCTTGGGTCCAGTCAGGCTTGTTTGTAAAGCTTTTAGCTCAACCCTGGGTAGCTGTGGCTTCGAGCAGAAAGGCTTAAAATTCAGGAACTAGTGCTAAGAATTTAGAAGCACCAAACAATAAAATAAGAAAGTCACGCAACATGAAAGAAATCTAACACCAATTTATGAAAATAGATTATATTTTTATGATTTTGTCGACACCAAGATGTGCAAAATCCACTGGAGGTTTCCGGAGATACAGCCTTTTAAGTAAAACGTAAATCTTAGCTTTTTAGTTTAAAACACAAACAAGCATTGGTAACTTTAAAGTTTAGAAACTTTTGAAAAGTTTGAAAGAGTTGTGATCAGCTACTCTGGCCCTAGTGGGGTGACCAATCCTGACAGGGAGAAGGTCGAGGGAGGGCAATAAGAAGTATTTGGACAGTTCCCTGCTCACCAAAGCAGTCTTGAGTCCAGTCCCACACTTTGAATCAAGACCGCCATGGACTTCAGTTCAGTGGTCTTGATACTGGGGATGCAGTATGCTGAAAGATGCTCTGGGTGCTGTGCAGTCGACAGGGGTGTCCTTGCGGTTATTCCTCAGTCCACAGGGAATGTGGGATGACTTTGGCTGCAGGTGTCTGTGTCTCTCAAAGTCCTTTTTGAGCCAGTAGATGGCCAGCTGCGGCTGGGGTACTGATCTCTGTATACAGCGGGTTCAGTGTTATTCTTTTGTTAAGGCTGGTGTCTGCCTTTTGTGACCAATCTGGACTCCGACAACACTCCTGGGTCCGGCAGACTCCGGTGCAACTTTTTCGGCCTTCGAGGATCAGTCTCCTGGGTTGCGCTGTGGCTGACAGCTGCGATTTGAAGAATGTGGACATTGACTTGCTGGAATCTGCTACTTCAGCTGCTTTGATGGCCCTAGTGCCGACTGACCCTTAGACTCACTTCTTTGGTCTGGGGCGCGGGAGCGACTTTTCCACAATCCAGGAGCCACAGGCACAGCCTTCTCTTTTCTAGCCCAAGGTGCAGCTGGTGCAGTCCAACAGTCAGTGCAGCCTCTCTTTCCCAGGTCAATCCTTTCTCCTGTTCCATCGTGGTCTGAGGTTGAGGGTGCCAGGGGTGCTATATTTATTGCCAGAAAGTTACCTGGGGGGATGGTGCGGTCACTGGCCAATTGGCTACCAGGATCCCTCCCGCCCTGTGAATGACTTGTGGCTATGTGCGTCCTCTAGCAATCCTAGAGGTCACTATTCTGCCTTCTCTAAAGATGTTTGAACCTTTCCCAGGATGTTAGGAGCTTGGTAGCTCACCTTAGAGGTGCCCACATGCGAGCTGCACGCCCATGGAAAATCAGTTAGGTCACTGGTCCCCCTCCCTGTTCCCGCCACCAGATTGTCTACCTGAACATGAGTGTGTTTGGCCTTTTGCCCTCCAAAAGGCTGCTTCGCCTTTGATGCTCACCTTTTGGGCCAAAACCCTGTGTGGCTTCCTGCAAGGGGGTGGTAACACCTTCCTCTGTAGCAGGCTATTATTGTTTCTGAGCCTGGGAGTCGTTCACACGACTCCCCGGGAAGGCAGAAGGCTGATTGGCTGCCAGCAACTGTGTAAGGCCACTGAACAAACTGGGCATCAGAGTGACAACTTTCTAAAAGTTGCCTTTCCTTAAAAGTGACATTTGCATCGAGTCTAGTTTAGTGCCACATTTAATTTGATAACTTCAAGTACCCACTTTGGTATTCCCATTCAGAAGTTAGCCGGACTGATAGGTCAGATGGTAACTATATTAGCCAATGGGGCTGCCGACCTTTTCACACTAGAAACGATAATTTGGAAGTTTTGCTGTTAGGCCATATTAAACGTATATGTCCTACATAATAACATACAGCTCCCTGCTTTAGGGCTCAATAGGCCTGCCTTAGAGGAGTTTTATATATATCTTTTAGGGAAGTGGGCGGCTTTGCCATTTGTTTAAATGGTAAAGCTGAACTAGCATTTTCAAAACTGCTCCTCTAGGCTGCAGTGGCAGGCTGGGTGCAATACTTGAACTTTGCCACACACAGTAGCACAACTTCCATGCTCTGGGTACCCTTGGTACCATATACTTGAGAATTAAAAGGAAGCAGCTCGTGTCAATTGGGGGTAGCCAATTTAACATACACACTTTAATGGGTTAGAACAGTGGCACTTTTAGTCAGAAGGCCTCAGTGTACTAGGAGTCGATAAACCAGCAGCATCAGTCCAAATCTTTGTTGGTGATCATGTAGAAAGAGGCCTTTTTCTTACATCTGGTATGTAGCCTTCCTCTACTTGACTTTGTCTGGAGAGAGACTCTTTAAAGTATGTTTAATTTCTATTTAACCACGAAAAGCACAGAATCTGAATTTTCGTATTTATTAAGTGTTTTTTTTATAGCACATACATCACCCGTGGATATCAGTAGTGTTATAAATCATATAGCGTAAAATAAAATTCCACCCGGATAGGGTATAAAGAAGACCATAGATCTATTTAGAACAATAGATGTGAGGTGTTTTTACGTACATTAAAATGAGATTTTGGACTTCCTGCCTTCTTGCCAATACATAATCCATTAGACAAGACTTCCAGTCCCTTTGACTAGAGGTTACGTTTTTAAATGTATTTTTTTTATTTTTTAGGAGGTGTGGTTTGCAAAGTAATTTTGGAATATTTTAAGTAAAACAGGCCCCAACCTTGCCAATACAATTGAAATGTAATTTTTGACCAACGGTGTGCTTCAAATGCTGGCTATTTCTTTAGCTGTTAAGTGCACAAATGTGTTCTTATTTATGCTGTTACCTCCTGACTGCAGTTACCCTCTGATAGTTTGATTCCCACTGCATCCTGGTGGTAATTTATGTCATCACTGGTAATACACAAGTCCAGAAACTCTGACAGTGCCCTTTGGAGCAGTGTTTGGTGGAGCTATAATTTATAGCAAGTCATACTTGTTCCAGAGTATTTTTCCAGAGCTCAGTGATTTGTTCCATGAAGTTGGTTGATTACATTATTTTACACCGAAGTCTTCTAATGCTATTAGTGTTTCCTTATTTAACGCGACAGTCCTTAAAATCTTACCTGTCCCCTTGTTCCAGGAGTTATATGAAGCATTTCTGCACAGCCACTGTGAATCTGTAGAAGCCAAAAAGGATGCCATTGCCCTGAGGCTCAGCATCCGGACAACCAACGATCTCCAAAAGATTTTGGCCCGAAAGCCCCGACTTGTCCAGGTCTTGATAGAGTTCCTGTTGTCTGATGACACAAACAGCTCTGCAGTGGAGTACAATAACACTCTGCAACAGATTTATGTGGATTTCCTCTTGGCTTCTCTGAAGTCACTGCAGAAAGTGGAGGACAGCCAAGAGTCGAGCTCTGAGACTGCTCATCAGATATACCGCACTTTAAGCTTGATGCACTTCAATGTGGAACACCAGGCAGGTGAACTGCGATACGTTTTCAAGGAGCTATTTGACATCTGCATTGATCCAAGATGCTTGTTGAAGGAGGAGCAACTTCTTGGCTGTCTTTTAAGAAAGCAAACCCATGCCCTTATTGGCCTATACGAAAATGTTGCCACTGAGCGAATTAGAGAGATGCTTGTAGGACCAAAGACGCCAGAAAAAGGTATGGACATTTATTTAACCTGTAATTGTTTTAAGGGGATACGCAACATAGAATTCTTTTCTTGCAATATTGATTCACATTTTTTATCTGTAATATTTACCTGCCTGAAAAACAACTTAATTTTTTTCCTCTGCTATAACTATGCAGGCCTTTACCGCCTCCTTTTATCCCTTCCAATACGTTCTATGATTTTCTGGTTTCGTCTGAAAGGTGTTGCACTAATCTAGTGTTTGAAAACTTTACTAGAACACAAATCATGACCTTTAGCAGGTTAAATATTGTTGCTCATGAGATGATGAGACCGTCTAGAAGGTTTTCTACCTACAAAGGGAGCTAACTTCTTTCTGTTTTACTTTATTTATGCTCTTGGGACAGATGTTAAGTGATACTCGTTATTTACGGTGTGAATGGTTGCATGCTGTAAAGCAAGTCTTGCTATTGCTTCATCACCTTTAAAAATATGGAGTTCTGGCGGTAGCTGTTGAAAAAAAGTCACAGAAAATGACTTTCATACTCAAACACTGTCCATATAAATTCGTTTTTTTTAAGAACACAGTATCAGTCTTCTTAACACTTGATCTTTGTCCGAGGCGGTGCATTATTTTTCTCCTTAATTAATGTTTATTAAAACAGTGTTTCAGTAGGCTTGTTTGTATTTATGATTGCCAACAGATGCCATTTCGGCTTAAACCATATTCCAGCACATTTCCTTTAATGGTTTAGGATAAAAAATATGAAAGAGGCTTAAAGGTTGTCACAATGTCATTGCAAAATGTAAAGTGGTCTCAAATAAGCCAGCATGTTAAATGCACAGTTTAAATCGAGGGTCCGACTGTTACCAAGATACAATGGCCTTTGATATAGTGTGAATGGCCTGATTTATTGTGCAATGTCTTATCTTCTTCATTTCACAAATACATGCACCAAAATGTCACTCTTTTATCAAGTAGCAAGCATTGGCAAAGGCAATAGTTTTGATTTTAATATACTCACATATGCAAGCAAAGGCACAAGACTATCATTTGTGAATGCCTGTTTTTGCATGCTTTAGTACAAAATAGCCACACACACATTAGGTTTGCCACTGCTTGTTTAGAAGAGTATTTAGAGAAGCTCTGGCAGTCAGTTGTGCTGTCGGGCCAGAGCTAACCAACATTGACCTAATCAGGTAGGTTTGTCATTTTCTTAGGGCATGTTTAAAAACAGTTATGACTGAGTGTATGTTGCCGTCAATAGTCCTTGAATGAAAATCTAATAATGAAGCATCATCTGTACCCTCAGTGAAGTGTATTGCCAAAAGGGGTCACAGTATGAATTTGTATTGGAGTTGTGAACTTGAAGGCACATATCACAAGTATTGCTAGTGCATACTTTTTACTAAGGGTCGTTTTTAGGTCTCGCTGAACCAAAAGCGCATGCGTTGTTCAGCGAGAGTATAGTAAGGGACTTTAAAAAATGCTCCCAGTCTGCAGGCGGATCGGGACCAGTGCATGTGCGCCGGGCGCGCGCACCAATTGTCCGCCTGCAGCTTTGTGAGCATTTTCGCGGCCGCTTTGATGTTCACAGTGAGCCGCGTGGCCACTGAGAACATCAAAGCAGCCGAGAAATGCTCACCATTTGCCACCCCCTCCCTTATCCCATTTCCTGCTTGTTGTTTCTTCTTGCGTAACCTGCCTGTATGACGCTTCCTGGCGGTCTATCTCAAGTTGGCACCCTGTAATCTGTGTAGATCTTTCTGTACGTGCACTCCGCGTGCACGTAAGGCCCTTATCGACCCAAGGACGAAGGCATAGCTGTTATCGGTGGGCATTTAGAGATGCGACTCTCTTTAATGCCACAGTGAGTCAAAAGGTAGGCGCCCCAAATACTTATTTTTCCGCGTATGGTATTGCTCTTCTGAATTTTAAACAGAATGTTCCTTCTTAGTGCCCAGCTTGAGGGCTTCCTCTGCAGGCTACAGTGCCCCGGATTCTGGAGTTTGTTTGCGTTTCAGAAGGTGCCTTGTTCTGGCCTGTGCTGTGGTTAAGCGCACAGGCGTATCTAGGCGCACACAGAAGCCCAGGTGCTGTTGTGTACCATACAACGACCTTTACCTGGACGAAAATCTCCCACAGCCATCTTTCCCGTCTCCGATTCGCCCCCACCCCCTTCCTTTCCGGTTATTGATGCCCTCTGGCCCCAGACGGCATCAAGGAGGCTATGCAGACGTGTGCGCCGCCCGTATTAATATCGTCTCTGCGGCTAGTTCCGTGCCTAACTCCCAGCTTGGCCTTTCGCTTCATTCAGCTCTGTTGCCATGAAATTGTCGGGCGCCTCTTCCGGTTGCAAGGGACTAAAAATAATGGTCTGCTATTTTTGGAAGTGGCTGCTCAAAACACTTTAATGTTGTCACCAGGGTATTAACACCGTCTTGCAAAACAGTCTTTGTCCTCCTGTACACCCCCTCCTTTTATCACCAGTATTGCAATACATAAGGGAGCTAACTTCCATATCGTTTGCATCAGCCTCTCCCTTTTATTTCTCGTATTTATTTCTCAGGCTTTCCATTTCTTCGCCCTCCATCTTTCTCAGACCCCTCCTTCTCCTTGGTAGGCAGATGAGTTTATTGCATTTATCAAATCATATTACAATAAATGTTCGCTTCTAAAATAAGAGATACAAAAATGCACCTAAACTCATCACTTTTGATACAATTTGTAAGCAACTGATCATTAAAAACAAGAAGCACGTAAAATATTCTGAGAGAAATACGTCAAGTAATTTAACAACCCAGGCTACTTAGCGAGGTCTACGAATTTCATTAAAGCACTCATTTAAGATGGGATTTGGTTATAAAAACAGTGATTGATGCTTCTTTAGTAGATAGTGTATTTGCCTCGTTGAAAAATCGTCCGTTGAAAAATCGTCAGCGATATTTGCGGAGACTTAATAAGTTAGGGCAGATACAGATATGTTCTATACTTTCCGACTTATAGCCACATTAACAACATGAACCATTCTGCATAAAATATCTTTAACCAGCTGTTTCAGTTAACAGTGAGGTATGTCTCAAAGAGTGGTCAAGTCTCAAAGATTGTGATGCCTGATTACAGCACCCGTACTGTCCATATTCAGATGAACATTTTTGTAGTTATTGCTTTGTAAATCCTTAAAAATTATCCCTTTTAATGTTGACGTGCTTTTATTGGTACTTTCACACGTAAAACATTATTATTATTTTGGATGATTGTGATATATGTTTTCGCACGCCTTGTCGTGGCACAAAGGTGGATGCTCTACTTTCCAAGAATAATTGTACCATAAACAACCTCAAAGGATTACAACGAGAAAAAACTGTAAAAGGGAACACCACAAGATAAGTCCATTCATATATTTAAAACAAAGTTGATCCCAAAGCTTCATGAGTCCAATACACTCAGTATATTTCCAAAAGGTATCCTTTATTTCTTTACACAATGAGATGAGAAATGCAGCCATCGCATTTCGTCAGAAGAAACAAAAGGGACTTCTTCAGGCCAAGGTCAATCTGTTACCATAATCTCACAACTTCTCAATAATATGTTCACAAACTCTTGTCTCCTTTATATCCACAATTAAATGGAAAGGCGATGCAGCAGCATCTTTTGATGTCTGCTACACGCATGTTGAGAAAGTAAGCTGCTTGTTTGATTGTTACTCAGGGACTCATGCTTTTGGATTTTAGGCTTCAAAAGATGCTGATGCCTCAACTTTCGATGTAATTGTGTATATAAGTGATCCATAAATGAGACCGGAGAGTTTGGCTTCATCAGTAGCACCCAGTTATACATATCTGTCAAGCTGCTCTACTATTCCATCCCCAAAAGTCCAGGTGATGGGTTCTACTTTCTTCCTAAATGTAATCGCTTCCGTTTTTCAGTAATTACCTGAAGTTTGTTGAACACCCTCCCCCCATCCCCCACCCCCCTCCCGCAGTGCACAATTTCTACAGGCACACACACCCCCCAGCCGGCAGTGCACAATTTCAGTGCACACATCAATTGTTAACGCATCCACAATTAACTATTGTAGCAAACGCATCCACAAATAACTATTGTAGCAATCGCAGTATGGCACACTTTACTTTTAAACATATTTATCTAAAGCGCAGTATGACACCATTACTACAAAAATAAATACCATTTTTTTGGGCCTACAGTTTATAGACTTTTGTTGCAATTGGTGTTGCAATATTTAGCAATGCCAGTAGCTCAAACTTAATTAATGCGAGACCTATTGGTTTGCAAATGCTTGTTTCCTTTGCATCCTAAAGAAAGCCTATATAAAATTTTATTTAATTTATGAACAAAAAAAGCTGTAAATCGAACAATATTATAATAACAGCAAAGGAAATCAAATTAACATCTAAATATGATTTGTGAATAGCATTTTGTCTTTATAATTGGCATCCAAGTGGCAGTGTCTTCCTAAGCAAAACACCATAACCCAACAAGTAGCATTGTCAGCATACGTCAAAGAATACACATCCACTCAGTATCCTGAAATGAAGCACCAAGACTGTACAAGGGTCCCCAACTGTAGTGGTAGCCAGGTATGTGGAGGCTTTAAATTAGACCGTAAGTGGAACCATCCAGTACGCTTGAGGAACAAATGGAGGGAATTCCTGTTTCAGGATTTCCTGAAGACACTGGTTGCTGAGAAGCTGAATTTCTAGGCCATCCACAGAAACTCACACCAAGTGCAAAGACTACACCTTGTGTGTCTGGGGTCAAACCTGAATAATTGACCCCATACTCGCGTCTCTGGACGATACACAACCATATGCAGAGGAACTATTCTCTGGGGATCAGTTTCAAATGGAGTCTTAACTCCAAGGAAAGGAATGACCTGAGAGAACAATGTTCTTCTGAAGAACTGCCATAAAAAAGTCCTAAGTGTCAGAACAAACCACTGTCCTGCAGACCGAGTAGCACTGAAAGGCACAGTCCATGCCAGAGATAGGTATCAATCAATCAATTGGGGAATTTTAAAGCGCACTACTCACCCGTGAGGGTCTCAAGGCGCTGAGGGTGGGAGGTGGGTACATCTACGGGATTAGCCAAAGAGCCAGGTCTTTAGGCGCCTCCTGAAGGTGTGCACGGTGGGGAAGTGTCTGATGTTGGCTGGGTGTTCATTCCAGGCCTTGGCAGCGACGTATGAGAAGGCTCTTCCTCCCGCTCTGGATCTCCGGATGCGCAGAGTTTCTGCTAGGGCGAGATCGGCTGAGTGGAGGTTTCTTTTGGGTATGTGGAAACAGACTCTGTTGTTGAGGTATTTGGGTCCGATGTTGTGGAGTGATTTGTAGGCGTGGGTGAGTAGCTTGAAAGTTACACTCTTCTTGACGGGGAGCCAATGCAGCTCTCGCAGCTGTTGGGACATGTGCTCTTGTCGGGGTGCCGGGGATGAGTCTGGCTGCGCTTTTCTGGATGGTCTGGAGTCTGAGTAGCAGAGATTTGTTGATTCCAGCATAGAGGGCGTTACCGTAGTCCAGTCTGCAGGTTATGAGTGCGTGGGTGACAGTCTTTCTCACTTCGGGGGGGATCCACTTGAAGGTCTTGCGAAGAATGCGGAGGGAGTTGAAGCAAGCGAGTCATGGCGAGGGAGGAGTTGAGGATGATGCAGAGGTTTCGGGTGTGATCCATGGGTGTGGGTGGGTTTCCGAGGGCAGGTGGCCAAAAGGTGTTCTTCCAAGCCATGGGGGATGATCAGAGGACGAGGACCTCGTTCTTGTCCGAGTTGAGCTTGAGGCAGCTACTGCTCATCCAGGCTGTGACGTCCTTCATTCCTTCCTGGAAGCTTGATCCCTGGGGTGATCCGCAGTTGATCTCGGTGGGTTTGGAAAGGAAGGGGGGGGGGGGAAGTCTGATCCTTAGGGTTCTGCCAGCGAGAACGAAGCGGATCCAGTCAAGGGCGGTTCCACTTATTCCATCGTCGTGAAATCTGGCAGCGAGGGTGCGGTGGGAAAGCTGTGGAGAGGTCTTGGAGTATGAGGGCTGTGGTGTGGCCCTGGTCGAGGAGCGTGCGGATGTCGTCTGTGGCAGCAAGGAGGGGAGTCTCGGTGCTGTGGTTTCTTCGGAATCCGGACTGGGAAGAGTCAAGGATGTCGTTTTCTTCGTTGAAGGTGGTAAGCTGGGTGTTGACGATTTTCTCACTGACCTTGGCTGTGAAGGGGAGGAGAGAGATGGGGCAGAACTTCTTTAGGTCCGTCGGATCGGCGGATGGTTTCTTTAGGAGGGGCTTGACCTCAGCCTGTTCCAGACATCGGGGGAAAAGGCCAGATTCGAAGGTGATGTTGATGGTGTGGCGGTGTTCGGGCGCTATGGTGGTGTCGGCTCTCTGGAAGATGTGCGGCAGGCAGGGGTCCATGGGGGCTCCCGAGGGGGGGCTCCTCATGTTCGTAGTGTTCTCTTGGCTGGTGACTGGGGTCCAGGTGGTGATGGTGGGCTGGTTGTCCTTGTTGGGGGGGGGGGGGGGTGCTTTCTGGAGAGTCTTGATATTTGTGTGGAAGTAGGTGCTGAGCTTGTCACAGAGGTCCTGCAAGAGTGTGACATCCGTGGTTTTGCTGGGGGGTTTGGTGAACTGCTGGATGATGTTTAAGAGTTCCTTCAGGTTGCTTTAATGGGAGAGGATTTTGTTCTAGATGAATGTCCTCTTGTGGCTCTTATGCGTTGGTGGTATTCTGTCTTGGTGTTCTTGTAGGTAGTCTGGTCTTCGTTGGCTGTGCTGTTTCTCCATCATTTCTTGAGGCGCCTGCAGGGGCGTCTAGCTTCTTGGAGGTCGACGGTTAACCAGGGGGCCTTCAGGTGCGCTGTCTGTTGGTTTGCGGAGGGTTGCAAGCTTGTCTGCGCAGCTAGAGATCCAGCGGTGAAGCTCCTTGACTGCGGAGGAGGCGTCAGTCGTGGCGGAGATGGGTCGTGGATAAGGGTGGAGTGGAGGTGTTCTTCTGTTAATTTGACCCAGTTTCTTTGTGGTGGGCGCGGCTAAATACTAAGAAAGAAAAACAGTACAAGGCACAGATAAGGATACGGGGTACTACCTGAAAACGGGCACAGCACAGAAGCGGACAACCGCTGCCTCGAACACCTACCAGGTAGAGGTGAAGGTTGTCGGTGGCAGAGGCACACACAGCGGATCTGCTGGGGAGAAAGCAGGTCTCGGACCAGAGGTCTTGCTCGTGCCCCACCGCAGGGGCTGCCATTTAAATAGGGAAGGTGGAGGGACGTGCAGCTGGGAGGCGGGAACGGGAACCAGCAGGGGCCGCAGCGGTGGGAAAGACCGGCACAAGAATGCAAAACTGGCTAAACAGAAAAGGGCACAACAAGCTTAAAAACTAAGAAACAAAAACAGTACAAGGCACAGACAAGGATACGGGGCACTGTTCAAGCTGAAAACGGGCATAGCACAGAATCAGACAACCGCACCCTCGAACACCTACCAGGTGAGAGTGAACAAGGTCGGTGGCGGAGGCAGTCACAGCGGAGTTGCTGGGGAGAGAGCAGGTCTCAGACCAGAGGTCAGAGGTCTTGCTCCTAGGGAAACCTAAAGGTCAGGAGTCTCAAGGCTCATGCAGTGTTGGAAATACTTAGAATGCAAGATCAAATTCAAAGCCTCCTCAGTGTTTGGTGTAGAGCCCACAAACTCACAAGAAGGTTCAGAAATGTGCCAGATGTTATGCAGAGAACCATATAAATAGATTCACATACTTGTTGCCAGCCCACCCCTGGAGACAGTAGTCCTTCCAAATAAATGGTAACTTACATTTGAGTAGCCAGTTTCTGAGGATATTGGGCATTTCCAAAACGCTTAAGAAGAAGCCAGATATTCATCTACCTGTTGCATCCATGGCTTCTGGTCCATCTGGGCATCTATGAACAACCATAGCTTGCGGGGTCCAGTTGCTCCCAGGGCTCAGAAGACGCTGTAGAAAGTCTGCAGCACCGGGCTGGGAGATTCTCGCACCTTGGCCTGTTTTTTTTTTAATGAAGATTTATATAGTGCGAACTTGACCCGAAGGTATTGGAGCGCTTTGCATGAGCACCGGTTATGTTACACAAGGACACATTCAGGCACGGGGAGATTAAGTGATTTGCCCAGAATTACAGGATGTGGACAAGATCCAGAGGCTCGAACCTTGGTTTCCAGCACCAAAGTCGGCAGTCTAGTCGACGGACCACATCCTCACCCCATTCTTTACATGCTCATGGCTGCAGCTCTTTCTCTCTTGAACTCGAAATGGCAATCACTTGCCTGGGCATTTGCAGCTGCCTTTTAAGGCAAATGCACAGCTAGCCACCTCGACTGTTAAAATCTGAGAGCGGGGGGAGGTTGTTCCAAAGTTTGGGGACATGATACGCAAGGGAGTGGCCGCCGCTTCTTGCTTTATTAACCTTAGGTACCATCAGAAACCCTTCCTTACTGGATCAAAGAGGCCTACATGGAGCATAGAAAGTAAGTAACTTCTGAATCTAGAGATTAAAAAGTGTGTGGCTCAGTGAAGAGCTTGTTGAACTCCACACCATAGAGCATGGATGGCTGAGTAAAGTGAGTTTTTGCACATTTGGAAGTTCCCGTTTTCCAGGAAGGCTTCCAGCGATTTACTGGCATTTCGATAATTTTGACGTCCTTCATCCTCTGGGTAAGAATAGTATGTAACACGGTGTCGAAGGCAACACTTAGGTCTAACATTACCATAGCTGCTGAGCTGCCTTTGTCCAGGATTGAAACGAGTTCCTGAGTGGCTATAAGCAGTGCGGTCTCAGTGCTACAGCCCAATCGAAAACCTGTCGGGGTGGGTTGGAGAATGTCATGAGCTTCCAGAAAACTGGAAAGTTTTTTATTGACGTGTTTTTCCAGAAATTTCTTACTACCGAAAGCAGGGAGATGGGCCTGTAGCTTTCTGTCAGAAGTGGGTTATCCGTAGGTTTTTTCTAGTAACAATTTTCCTATGGCATGCTTCCATCAGGGGTAATATTTCCACTTGGAATGGTTCAGAATATCGATAAGAATGAGCAATAGAGCATTGCTGCCCTGATCCAGATCTAGTGGTGATCCTGATTTTGATTGATTTAAGGATGGATTCCATAGTTTTGTGGCTTAGTGCAGTAATAGCCGGCAAGGTGGGTCCTGACCATGAGATGTGACAGATGTAGGCAGGACGTTAACATTTTTATTAACTTTTTTAAAGAAAAAATTAGCATGCATATTGCAACGTTCATAAGAGGGTGGTGGAGCTGTGGAACAGAAAGGTAAATCCATGAGGTTGTTTACCACTTTAAATCGTTCCTTGGAGAAATTAGGGACATTATCATTTTTTTCCCTAAAGTGGGCTATTCTGGCCTGCCTTATGGCTTGATTTTAGTTTATTATGGCACTGGTATTGCATACCTGCAGTTGTTTACCCTATATATATTAATCTTGAACAGCTCTTCTGATATGGTATAGGTTAGCCGCATCTTGTAAAAGGAGCAGGATCTCTAGCCCCTTGCCTTGGCCAGATGTGGACGGGTGCCGATGGACTTGCCTTTGGTGCACCAGCTGCGCGTCTGCACCAAGGTGTGCCTCCAACACTCAGCCGGAAAAAGGCTAAGCGACTAGACCGCTGCTCCCAAAATGGTGGCTCTAGTCTAATAATAATGGCAACCAGGAAGTGGCTCTGAAGACAGCCAGTGTTCTAACCTGATAAAACGGCCCCTGCCCTCCACCCACAATAAAATTATAACAGCCAACACTATAAAGGAAACTTCCCTCTGAAACGATGATTAGAAGCAATTTAGTTTAAAAAAAATAGCAGCACAAAAATTCTACAAGTCTCTTCGGACAACGAGTGGATGAGTTGTTAGAAAAATAAATAAGCAAACTGACATGGTTAAGGTATCTGATGTTCCAGAACACCATCCACCAATAGGTGGTTTCAGGAAACCAAAAATATTTTCTCCACAAACTGCCAGAAGCATCAGCATACCAGCTACATCATTCCTTTCTAGAAACATAGCAACTATCCAGACAAGCACAGTTAGCCAGGAGGACATTTCATGGCAATTGAGATGGCGTTTTGCAAGTCGCACAAGGAAGAGATACTTCTGCCACCAAATGATGACCACTGCATTCCCCATATCATTTAACACATGTTGGAGGAAGATTAGGGTTATTGCTCTGAGCATAGGAGTATGGGATCAGCGAGTCGTATCGTTCATTGCTCATGCATAATGCTTGGTGTGTCATAACATTCCCCCACATTTCCCACAACATCCCAACAAAATAAACAAGGATCATCTCCAATTACAACAAGCATTGGCATAGCCAATAGGTCTCTCCTTTGGGACCTTATAAGTGTTTAGTTATCCAGTACTATATCCTTGGTGCAACAACATTAACTGTTGCATGGCTAAACACTTTTAAGGTCCCAAAGGCAAGACCTATTGGCTATGCCAATGCTTGTTAGTTTGAGCCGTGAAATGTTTTTTAATGTTCCTAAAAATAGCTGGAAAGAGAAGTATGCTATTTTTAAAGTTCAGAATGATGATGCAAGTTG
The DNA here is from genome assembly GCF_964263255.1 of Lissotriton vulgaris. Classification (NCBI taxonomy): domain Eukaryota; kingdom Metazoa; phylum Chordata; class Amphibia; order Caudata; family Salamandridae; genus Lissotriton; species Lissotriton vulgaris. The sequence continues at coordinate 99,026,193 of NC_141697.1, forward strand.
ATCTTACGTGTACATTTCACAAGAATTAGAAGGGGGATCATCTAGATAATTAGACAAAACTGGACGTGCATTTGCCTTGCATGCCTCATTTTCAGACACTTGCACATTCTTGCATCCTTTCAGATGACATGCAGGTTCTGATTGTATACTTTCTGACTACAAACAAATAATTGAACGACCCCAGTATGAAACTCATTAATGGGTTGGTCTAAACACAGCTGGTGTCAACTCCTGATCACCTTGTTGCCTAACAAATAGAGGAACTGTTATGAATGGGCAAAGCACTCTTAAGAGCTGGGTATAGGGCTGGAATGGTGCTGTTCGAAGCAGACCGCAACCCATATGAAATACTTTTCACTGAAATGAAACCCAGTGTATACAGTGTAGTTGTAGTTTGGAGCTGTAGTCTGTGAGTAAATGGAAAGCTAGTTCCGGACAGAGAAAATGTGTTCTGTCAAATTCTGAAGAAGGCAGAGCGGTCTTTCAGGTTTTGAGGGAACAAAAATGGCTGTATGTCTTTTTTTTTTGGACAGAGTTATGCTTTTGAAGAGCAAACACACAAAGCTGTAGATCTTGGCATAACAAAACCAGGATTCTTCTAATTGATCTAGGATCTGAATACTACATTTCTAAAAGTAGGGTTGAACATGATCGGAAAGGCTTAAAAAGGGCATATTTTGTGCTAAACAGGTAGCATACTGCTCTTTGTCTTGAAGCCCACTGCGCTAGTACTTTGCCTCAATTACTAGCTTTATTTAGCTTTCCTCACTTTCTCATTTGAGCTAGAAAATAGACGGTGAGCAGATTTGAGGACAACTGGGCTTTTATCTCCAGTTGAAAAGTTCATTTTGTTTTCTAGCACTGATGCGGGATCTGAACTACCCAGAGGTGCTTTTGTGTTTTATCTGGAGTGTAGGCAGTTAGTTGTTTTAGTCCGACTGAGAGACAGGTGTATCTGTTTGTCAAGATTCACCTAATAAAACAAGCTGGGACAACCAATGCCATCGAATAAGAAGCAAGTAAATGAGTGGCAATAAACTACACCAATTGCAAGCAACGGGCAGGCTGTGACCAACGTTAACTTACCTAGACTACTAGATCCGAGTTGTCTCCTCTCTCCCCGGACATTCAAGGACAGTGGGTAACCGGACTATGTCATTCTCACCTTTTTCTTTTTATTGCTCTCTCCCCCTCCGCTGCAATGCATATTTATCTCCCATGCTGTATTTTTTTCTTTTGTTTGCTTCCTTACTGCCGGCCTACTATGTAATGTAATGTCCTTCTGCTGTTTACTGTGTGTATGTAAAGCGCTCTGATACCTACGGGTTAAGCTAGCGCTATATGATACTTTTAAAATAAAAAATAATAAAATCAGTGTGTTTAAACTATTGGTAAGCCCGCAAAAAGTATTTTGCTGATAGACTCAACCAAAGAACCTGGATACAGAGAACTAATTGCTGCAGCACGTCTGACCAACAAAGCACCTACAGAAGCGCACAATGCTGTGCAACGGTCATCAAGGGTTTTTATTCACACAATTAGTCCAGACAAAAGACAGTCGAAATGGAAACATACACAGCCTTGACACAGTTGAAATGGAAGCATATACAGCCAGGACAAGTGTCACAGGTCCATGTGTGATGTGCTGCTTTATTTCACGTTTATTCTTTGAATTCTGGGACTTGCAGTCTTGTTCATTTCATTGCACCAACGGGACGCCATGTCCCAGAATGCAACTAAAATCTGGACTATAGCAACAGAAAGCGCATCGGCCTGGGTAACTTGGTAGCTATTCATCCTTTATCACTGCGGTTTAAACAGGCCCTACCGGCACTTGATCTGTTCATCCCTCTAGGGGCATCTTGAAGGAAAACCACCTACCTCGTTGGGGATGTTAAACTACATGTATAAGTCTCTTCTTTTCCCGTCAAGGGCATTGGCAAGATAACTGTATATTTGGCTAGGCTCTGTAAATAATATATTTTGGATGGCGGACGCGTGTTCCAGTGGGTGAAGGGAATGTGGCTGCGCTGGTTCTATGGCGCGCTTGGCACGGGTCGCGCCCTTATTTATTGGGGAAAGCAAACCTCTGTGTTTAAAAAGCATCCGTGGCAATAGCTACCAGGTCTCGCGAGCACCTTCCGCCTGGCACCTGTGAACAGGCCTCTGTGCAGGGGCATAGAGGCTCGGCTCAGCGCGAGCTGCGTGGGCCAACAGATGGCCACAAACCAGAGCAAACTACCGGCCCAGGCCGCCCTGCACAAAAGACTTTCTTTTATCTGTCTGAGAAGACACCCTGTGGGCAGACACCGTCCACACACCGTGCCAGCCGCCGACTGCCATCTTGGGTTTGGAATCACGGCCTACCTAGTGCTGGGAATAAAACAATATACTCCGGGAGACCACTCTGTGGGGTCCAGACAGGGTCGAAGTTATGATAGGCAGCGTCATGAGGAGCAGAGCCAATGACTGTGGCCATATGCTCTGCCTGTATGTAGCCATTATTTCCACAAACACTGCCCCCACAAAAAGTCCAAAGAAGGAAGAACGTGTTAATTAAGCTTGTTTACTTAATTGTTGGCTAACCGACTGTAATTTGGGGTAGTTTATGGAGTTCATGCACGTGCTGCGGAGACCTGTGTGTTTATCCTGTGTGTGTTGATCCCGTGTGTACACTAGCATAGGTGGTTAATGCACCGACTGGAGAAATGTGTGATTGAAACATCTCGTCATAAGGATGAAGCACAATAAAATAGAACAGATGGTTAATTTGACTTGAACATGGTTAGGTGTAAGTCAAAGATAAGTTAAGGGAACTCTGGACTGGTGTGTTTGTAGTGATCCGAGTGTAACCTGGCGGTTACGGTTATAATATTGTAAATTAGTAGCGAGTTCTGCACGCCCTGTAAACAGTGGTATCTAAACTATAAGGCACACGATTGAATCTAAGAACATTATACTTACACAATTAGTTATTTAGTCAAAGGTTGATAACAAGGCTCCACTGAGTAATAATAAACATGTATGAAGCAAGAACAGATCTGATTTGTGTTGTGTCCTATGTAAGTGGTCACTGGTCGTGTAATTCATACAGTCATATCTGAGAGCTGCACAACGCACATAGAGCTTTAGTATTTCTAAAAAGCCGGCAAGGGGATAATGCGTGTTAATCACTCCCTTTGTTTTGCCTTGGTCTGCTCATCATACCTGGCTTCTTATCTGTGAAGAGGATCCTGTGACCGGGGGTGCTGGGCAGCAAGAGGCGGTGGGGGGTGGAATAGAGGCCGGAGATTCTCTTCTGCCCTGGACGGTGGCGGGCAGCAGGAATGCGGGACGGGTTTACTGCACAGCTGAGTGGCCCGTTGCCAAGGACGCTTTGTTGCCGAGGGTCACTTCGGCTGCATTATTTAATAATGCGACCGCTTGTGACCTCACCTAGCACGGCGGGCGCGTGCCCTTTCAGGGACGGCACAATGACTTCCCGGGCGTTCTTTCTGTGTGTTCTCACCGCTGCCGTGGGTCAACAGAAGGGAGAGGCCGAAAGAACTATAGGCACCACGCGAGGCAGGTTCTGTCCTCTCCTCAGGCAGACACAAATAAATATATAGAAGAGGAATCTTATTACATTACCAGTTTTTGGCAGTTCCCCCGTGGCACAAGCAGGCATCCACTACTGTCATTACTGCTGATCGCAGCAAAAAGACAGAAGTGGATGCCTGCTTGTGCTCCGGGGGGACTGACTCGTGCTGGCAGCAGGCGGGAGGGACAGAGGAGGTGGCCTGCGCCTGCTTCCCTTACGGGAACGAGCGCTGACACCATATGTTTGCAAGTTATTTACAAACATATGGTGTCGGCGCTCGAGCCCGCAAGGGAATAGCCACACGTCCACACGTTGCCATTGAAGGCAATGGAACGCGTACACTGTTGTGGCTTAAAAAAGGGACCGATGGTATTAGGTCTCCTCTATGCAGCGCATGCGCGCAGCATAGGCGAGACTTAAAAAGGGTCCAAAAAGATGGGCCTTGTCATCAACGCTCTGTGCTCCCCAATTCCCAAAAAGGATAAAATGCTGCTGCTGATCTGGGATTTAAGAGCATTGAATCACTACATAGCTTCCGAACACTTCAAAATGGGCACTCTGAAAGATGTCATTCTACTTCTCAGTATGGGAGACTACATGATGATACTCGATTTAAAATATGTGTAATACCACACCCTCATCCATCATGTGCATCGTCAGCACCTGAGGTTTGTGGTAAGTCAAAAAGTGAAAAACATTACCAATTTTTTTTTTTGTTTTTTTTTTTTTCGCTTTTAAAGTTTTTATTTGTTTAGGCACAAAATAGGGTTAACCCTAACATATCAGTATGCATCTTTGTCTGCGAACACGTATGGATCAGGGATCATCAAATTAATATAACATATCTGGACATCTCTAATACAAATTCATCCCCGCAACCCAGCCCCCCCTCCAACCCCCTGCAACATAGGGCCTCATTACAAGGCGAAAGTATCTGAGTCAAGTTCTAGTGGCTCACAAATGTCTCCTCTGAACTTGTTCCACGCCCCCCAGACTTTTTCCCACTTTTGCGGGCATCCACAGTGTATAAAGACCGCCCTTTCCGCCACCATTGCCTCATCCATATCTTTACACCACTTGCGAAGCGTAGGTAACGTTCCCGACCCCCACAACATAGCAATATTCCGCTTCGCCATCATCATGCCAAGCATTGCCCAATCCTGTTCCTGATGGTTAAGGTCATTTGCTTCCCACACATTCAATAGACAGCGTCTCGGCTCCGGAAGGACCGAGATCTCCAGTGCTTGCGATACAGTGCGCATGATTTAACCCTGTATGCCGCAATGCGGGGGCAGTCCCAAATGGTGTGATAAAATGTACCTTTACCTCCACAGTTGCGCAAACAATATTTATGTGTTGCTGCCCCTATTACGTGAAGAGTCGTCCTGGTGTAGTATAAGCGGTGTAGCACTTTGAGTTGGACCAATCGGAGCCTGGACGGGATTGCCGTTTTACAGGACGAGGATAGGGCCTCCTGCCACTCCGAATCATCAAAGTCACCGACCTCTCGGGACAGGTCTGTCTCAGCTTAGATGTGGGGTCCGGTAAATTATTGACTAGTTTACGGTATGTTAGGGAGGTCGCCTTTTCTGTCATGTACTCTGTTAGGAGCCTATCTTCCAGTGGATTGCATTCCTGTAATACGGTGCCCTGTGGTACGGCTGCTTGTAGTGCATGACGGATTTGTAAATACCGGAATTTCTCGGTTTGTGCCATGCCGTATTGTGTATGAAGGTGTTGGAAGTCGACCACCGCTCCCTTTTTCCAAAGGTCTCCCACTACCGAGAGGCCAATATTGTCCCAGTTTTGGAAGCCTTTACTTCTGCGGAGGGTACCCAACTGCTGGGAGTCCCACAGCGCTGTCATCTGCGTGATTGACCCCGCAGATTTCAGTCGTATGTGCGCCTGATACTAAATGTGTATCGTGTGCTCAGTAGGGCCGATCAGTCCCGGAGGTTTACGGCGCCTGTAGAGATTAGCCATCAGGCCTCTATCCTCCAGATTTTGCTTGTCTGCCTGATATGCCGGCTCGTCCTGCGGGGTGTGTAGCTAACTATTTATTAATTTAAGGTGTGCCGCCCAATTGTACAGCTGTAAGTTCGGAAGTGCTATTCCTCCATCGTACCAGCTACGTACGAGCTGGTCTTGCGCAATCCGCGCTGGCTTATTTCTCCACAATAAACTGGCGACCTCCGCTGCTATCGTTTTAAAATAGGTTTGTGGGACCAGGAACGGAGTGTTTTCAAGGACATAGAGGAAGCGCGGCAGCGCCATCATTTTATAGAGTGCTGCCCTTCCTAGCAGTGTTAAGGGGAGGTTACGCCACACCGCTACATCACGTTTGAAGCGGTCCAGCTGGGGCTTTAGATTTTTGTCGTAGAACTCAGAAGGATCAGGTGTTGCGTAAATACCCAGATACTTAAAAGCATCTGTAGTGACGCGCAGTGGGCAGTCCGCAGGTAGTCGCGGGGGCGGGCCAACCAGAACGTAAAGGACTGACTTGGACAAGTTTATTCTGTAGCCGGACACCCTGCCAAATTTATCGCAAACATTCAGCAATTCCAGGATGGATTTTCTAGGAGAGGTGAGATATAGGAGTATGTTGTCGGCGTATAGAGCTATGCGGTCTTCCCAGGAGTCAGTCCACTGAAGGCCTCTGATAGAGGGCTCCCATCTAAGCCATGCTGCGAGCGGTTCTAGTATTAGTGTGAACAGGGGGGACAGCGGGCATCCCTGCCGTGTGCCTCGCGCCAGCGGGAAGCCCCTGGATATATGCCCATTGGCCGCTACATGCGCCAGTGGTTTGTTATAAAGTAAGCGGATCCATGCACAGAACTTGGGTCCAAATCCCAAGTGTAGTAGCACAGCAAACAGAAACGGCCATTCCACCGTGTCGAACGCCATGCTGGCGTCAAGAGAGAGGATAACAGCAGGCTCGTGAATGAAAGATCGGCGAGCCAGCACCGCGTGGAGTCGTCGTAAATTAAGAGCAGTACTACAGTGGGGCATGAATACTGACTGGTCGGGACCTACCAGGGATGAAAGATGTGGAGTCAGCCGTAACGCCAGCAGTTTAGCTAGTATCTTTGGTTCGGCGTTGATTAGGGACATCGGACAGTAGGAGCCACACTCCGTGGGTGGTTTACCCGGTTTGTGAATTGTCACAATTGTGGCAAATCGTTGGTCACTGGGTAGCTCGCCCACCTGGAGACTATCGTGGAACATGCCCAGTAGGAAGGGAGCAGTTACCTGAGCGGTACGTTTATACAGTTCGACCGGGAAGCCATTGGGGCCCACAGCCTTACCGGATGCCAGGGAGCCAATGGCCTCCTCCACTTCCTCAAGCGTGAGGTCAGCCTCCAGTAGCAACGCCGCCTCCGGAGACGTGGCATGGCGAGATCTTTTATATAACCGTGTGCTTCCTCAACTGTGAACGCAGTACAGGAGGCGTATACCGTCTCGAAATGGTCAGCCAGTGTGTCCACTATATCTGGGCCGTCAGTAGGGAGCCATCAACGGCACGTAGTTATGCAATAACTCTCCCTGCCCTCTCCTTGTCCAGCCAAGCTAGCATTTCCCCGGCCTTATCTCCCAATTCGTACACCCTATGTCCCGTGGCCTGGAGACGATCCAGGACTGCCTCCTTTTGGTATGCCACATACTCCGTCTGTTTAAGCTGCACTCGTTGTGCAGTGAGGGGGGTCGGGCTGGCTGCATACAGAGCCGTTTCTTCCGTCAAGTCTGATTCTGCTTGATCAAGTTCAGCCCGTTTGTTCCGTTTATGGGCCGTAATTAGCGAAATAGACCACGGAGACACCACTTTGTAGGCTTCCCAAAAAGTACTAGGGAAATCTACAGATCCTACGTTTTCTTGGAACAAATTTGTAGTAGTACCTAAGATACCCTTCGATACCTCCAGCACTTGTAAATAACTAGGGTGAATGGGGAACACCCGGCGTTGGAGCATTAAATGGCGTGTATAAGTGAGTAATATTGGCGAATGATCAAAGATACCACTGTGGCGGATATCCACTGTATCTATTCCGTCCAGTCCGTCCGCTGTTACCAGAAAGTAATCTATACGTGTGAGGCAGTTGTGGACCGCAGAGTGGAATGTGTATGGTCTGGTAGTGGGGTGCTTATATCTCCATGCGTCTGCAAGCCTTAAGGCGTCAATGAGTCCCATCATACGACGGTTGTGCGGTGTCGACAGCTTTATGGGATGTCTATCCAGCGCACTATCTACGAGGTCATTAAAGTCGCCCCCTAACACCATAACCCCCACGGTAATGCAAGTAGGAACGTCGTAAGTGCCGAATGCGCCGCAGCATGCAAGGACGGGGGGGGATGTACACTGAGACAAAATTGAAGACCGTTCCCTCCCATTGACAAGTAGCAGCTGCGAAGCGGCCCTGGTAATCAATCCGAGTCTGATGTAGTACAAGTGGGAAGTTCTTTTTAATTAAGACACCCACTCCCCTGGACCCAGAGGTGAATTCTGCATGGACCACCATCCTGTAGCCCCATCTGTCCATGGCCTTGCACGTAGATCCCGTCAGGTGCGTTTCCTGCAGAAGGGCGACTGCCGGTGCGCAGCGTTTTAAATATTGCAGCACCAAGCTTCTTTTCACTTTATCCCCCAGCCCCCGAACATTCCAGGTCAAGATAGTCAATGGGGTCCCCGGGGTCGTCTGGGTCATAGTATGGTTAGTGTCCTGTGTAGGGTGTGCAGACATGGATTGCAAAAACAAAGCGTACCACCTCTCATCAGTATCCAAACATCTTGGCGCGGATGACACGCCGCTATCAGTGCAGTCATACAAGTCCCGAAGAACCACACGAGCTAAACAAAGACAAGAAAACAGACAGCAATGCTAACGATTTTCCTTGCAAGCCTATAAATCAGTCGCCGTCCTCCCCTACCAGTAGTGCCTCTAAACATTGCAAACAAATCAAAGGAACTGAGAACTTTACCTACCCCAACACCCCCCACCCTCCCTGCCTCCCTGCTTAGCGGTTCCAGAACTGCCCGCCACCCCAACCTAGCAGAGTGCTTGTCCCCTCCCAACCCTAGGGTACATGCTTGTCAAGGGCAAGAGGTCCAGTGGAGGCCCCAGCCCTTCTCACCCTCCAGAGTCCGAGTTAGTCCGCCACCTTAGCTGTCCAGCCGTGTATTGTCTGCATGAGTGTACTGGTTATCGGTGGTCTTGGAAGCGCTGTCGACATTGTTCTGCTGTTCATTCCGCCTCTTGGCTCGGCGTTTGCTCTACCTCCAGGTGTCCTGCATCTCTTGGTCCAGGGTCATCCTCCTCCCCACGCCGGCTGTGCTGTCTGTTCCCACAATGAGATTTCTCCACCATCCGCCATCCCTTGAGCCAATCGTGGGCCGCTTCCGGCGTATCAAAGAACCACATTCGGTCATCGGCCACCCCACGAAGCTTTGCGGGAAACAGCATGGAGTAGGGGATCTCCTGCGCTCTCAGGAGTTTTTTGATGTCCAAGAAACTTCTCCTGTGTCTCGAGACCGCCGCTGTGTAGTCGGGGAAAAAGGTGGCTGTGGAATTTTGCAAGCGAATGGGGGGGGGGGGAGACACTCGCGGCCTGCAGGATCGCGTCCCTGTCCCTGTAGTTAAATAATTTAGCAAGGACTGGTCGGTTTTTGTCTGCCGCCCGGCACCCTGTGTGCTCGCTCCACTGAAAAGAAGTTGGAGAGTCCTTTGGGTTGCAGCCTTGTTTGTATCAGTTCCTCCACGTACAAATCCGTTACATGAGACTTTGCTACTATCGCCACCTCATTTACCCTGTCCGCCATTTTGTGGAGGTCGGTGGAGATGGTGCCCACTGTAGTTTGGACGCTTGAAAGCGCTTTCATAATATCTTCCAGTGTTATTTTTTTCGCCTCACCACCATCCTGGTGTTTACCTGTAGATGTGCGTCCTTCCGACTGTGGTACGGAGCTTTTTTTCAAAGGCAAACTTGTCTAGTTTAGCTTGCGCAGAGTTGTTCCTGGGACATCTGGTTGGGATTTGAAGCGGATTACTCCCAGCTTAACGTGAGTCAGGTCTCTTGGTCACAGGACGCGTGATGGGGATAAAGGTTCGACTGTTAGCGTGTCTTTTGGCCTAGGCGTGCCTCGAGATATAGGCCTTCTTTTTCCTTGTGGGTCCTACAGGTGAAGAGAGAGGGGGGTCCCCAGTCCCATGCAAGTCTGTGCCACAATTACTAGCTCCGCGTTGCACCACTGTTTTATGTATGGTGTCTCCTCTACTGTGATATGGTGAACTGTGTCACCGACCCGCCGCGGGTACACAAGACAGGTCCCCAGCCGTTGCTGGAACGGTATAGTGAGGTACTGGGCACTGTAGTGGTGGGTCACGCCTAGGGAGCAGGCAATGTTCTCTGAGAAACAGTCCAGCAATAGATAGGGCGTCACACCAAACTCAGGGTTTTGTAGGGCAGGCACCGGGGCTCCCTTTAGGGACAGATGGCAAATAGAGACGTCGTGGCTCGGCCCCAGTGGGCGGAAGCGGCAGTAGAGATGGCGCTAGTGCGTACAACAGCCGCTGGTGCATATGCGGCGTTCAGGGCCTGAGGCAGACGATCCCCGGTGGCAGCTCGCAATTACACCCTCACCGGCGTACACATGGGAATGTCAGGCGCCAACAGGCATATGCCGTCACCTCTGCTCTGGATGATCGGCGCCAAAGGCTATCCCAGCAGGGGTAGCGCGACCTCCCCGCGGGACCCGACCAGCGGTAACGGTGTTGTATCACTGCGGTCAAGGATCTCCGCTGCAGGCGGATAAGCGCGGTCCACACTCACCGCTGCCTCTTCCTATGAAGGTCTGCTCCAGGGTCTCGCCGCATAGGTGGCGCTACGAGGGTTCACAGCCGCGGGCTTCCGGTCGGCTCGGATCACAGGTCGGCCCCGTCACAGACTTTAGTCCCCGGCTTTTCCTCTCGGACAGGCTGCTCCGCAGCTCTCGTTGGTTCAGGCACTTCACAGTGACGGATCAACTTCAGATTTTCACCAGATAGCATCGCCAGGTAGCGGACCTCTATGCCAGCCTCTGGAGGTCAGAAAAGTTACAGATAAGTACTCGGATGAGTTGAAGGGCCGCGTTATCCACGGAGCTCTTCAACTAGACAGCCATCTTGTTCGGCTGCTAGCCACGCCCCAACATTACCAATTTTAAACTCTTCCGGTTAGAGTAACATCACTGTTAACAGTATTTGTAAAATGCTTAGTTTTTACACCTCTGGCACAATCAGAATGCAAGCAGCGGGTCACTATGGCTTTCTTAGGAAATATTACACTTGCAGATATTTATGAAGCTGCAACATGATCTCCCATTCACTGTTTTACTAAACACTATTCTGTGCATATTCACGCCATACAAAAAGCCTTAGTTGGGCAAACTTTACTTTAAAATTCAGTTCCAAGGATCTTCCACTAATGCTCGGAAACCACGAAGTTTGCAGAATGGGTCCTCTTTTTCGGTCTGTACACAGCTAAACATGGTGAAAACAGAAAATGTGTCTTGCCTGTAACACTTGTGTGTCACATGAGATGCAACCAAATTCATGTACTGCTTTGCCTAGATAATTGGCTGCTTAAAGGGACTTGTCTCAATGCTGTGCCTTGCTCATACTCACCTCAATAATTCATTCAGCTTCTGCACAGACTGACTGGTGTTTATAGTCCATGCACGAAAGTCGCATCTATTTCCCAAACAAACTCAGGTTTCAGGGAGCATCACTCAAATAAGCCACAGCAAAAGCTTGCCACAGCCACAATAGATTTAGAATGATGTGATTTCAAAAGGTGATTCCCATCTACCAGTTTTTACAGCCTCTGTTAGAATGATAAGGAAACATTTAGGAATGAGGGCGTAATATATTGCATTGGTGCTCCGTATAAGGTTACACATGAGGCCTTTACAGGAAAATCTAGCTCCACAGTGGTCACAAGTGACTGGAATTTGGGAGGTTCTAGTCTTGGGAGAACCCATATCCTACACAAGCTGTGGTGGTGGAGCAAGAAGAAGTTATTTTTGGGAAGATCATTTCTGGGTCCCCACCCGCAGACGACGTAAACTCAGAGGCGTCTGTCGCAGGTTGGGCAGCTCACTTACAGAATCTAACAGTTTATGGACCATGTTCTCGTCTGCTCAGGAGCAGGCCCTACACATCAGTGTGTTGGAACTTATGGTTGTTCACTTAGCCCTCATTTTTAAACTTAATTCAGGACTAAGTTGTCTTAATTCTCACAAACAACATGACCACAATGTATGACCCAGAGAGAGAAGGGGGCCACTCACCTCAGTTGTCAGAATTGTCTCAAGAGATTTAGCCCTGGACAATACGTACAAAGTATACTTGCTGACAGGGCACCTACCAGGGTGGACAATGCCTTTGCTAGCTTCTAAGCACAATGCTTCACTCACTCTTCTGAGGGCGATGACACCTGCTAAAAAAGGCTACCTTCCATGAAATAAACTGCAGAATTTCTCACTGTGATGGGCTTTCAGACAGTAGTCCCATCCTGTCTGGGTCGTCTTTGCTAAGTGATAAAGAAGTCTTCAGTTCTCTAACTTAGATTGAACTGGATTCCTGCTATTGTGACCCTCCCCCACTAATATTAAATTTGTGGCGCGGTTTATAGAGACCTTCCCATTCAAGGGTACCCCCACGCCCAATAGGGACTTGTCCAGGCAAGAGATACATACATCTTTAGTCCGGATTATACTGTGTTTTCTCTGTCTTCCTGCTATCCCCATATATGGGTCTATCCGAGGAAGCTACCTTTCTTCCTGCCAACTGTTGTTCATTAGGGCCACCTTTCAGACCATGTCTCATTTTTAGCCTCCGCCTTTCTCTCCGTTTTTAGCTGCTACACTACCTTTTAGAATGCATTTTTGCATTTGTCACCCTGAGTGGGACGGGTTTGCCCAGACGTGGGTCCCGTGCTCTCCATGCCACTGGAGTCAAGCTATCCTGGCCTATGAGGGCTGAAAGCCCGAAACCGGTCCTAGGATGCTTGTTTTCAGTCCAGGGAGGACCTGGCCGGCCGGTTCGGGCTGTACTGTTCCCATTGGACACAGGGTCAAGACTGATTTGCATATGGCTGGGGCCAAACTGGAATGGCATGTTGAGCAAAAAAAAACGATGTATTTAGGCCCAGATCTCTATACTGAGGTGAATGTATGACATTGTTCTGCCTTCTGTCCATCAATTGTTCGTTTTGCATTTACCTTTTAGAATGGCTTCTCAGCTCAACCACAAGACTTTCTGTTCCTGAAATGCTCTTCCAAACACCCTTTGTATGGATCCTTATTGCTCCACATGGTCTTCCACTCCACATTCATATAACACCTACATGACATCGGAGTCAAAGGATCCACTCCTTCCTAACTCTCAGGACCTAGACAGTCAGGATGGCACCGTACACCTCGGAGGCCTTAGACCTTATCTGCAAAGTTTGCAAGGATTTCGCTGTGCTCAACCCTCTTCAAAGCATACATGATCTCTCTCTAGTCAGCGATTCAGAAAAGGGGGTGGTGATGAACAGAGTGTCTTAATTAAGCAGACCACTCTTACCCAGTCCAAAGATCAGGGCTTGATCCATCACCGTTATTTATCTCACTGCCCCATCCCAGCTCAGAACCTGGCTATATGCAAATCAGTCTGTCCCTGGCCCAGTGCATCATGGGAACAGGGCAGACTAAACTACCAAGCCAATTCTTCACCAGAAAGGAGACAAGCTACCGGGGACCGGTTTCTGGCATTTCAGCCGTCTTCGGCCCGGCTTGCTTGAATCCTGATGGAGCAGTGAGAAAGGGACTCATGTCTGAGTATACCCTGCCACACCTATAGTGGCCAAAAACGATTCAGAAAAGGGGGTGGTGATGAACAGAGTGTCTTAATTAAGCAGACCACTCTTACCCAGTCCAAAGATCAGGGCTTGATCCATCACCGTTATTTATCTCACTGCCCCATCCCAGCTCAGAACCTGGCTATATGCAAATCAGTCTGTCCCTGGCCCAGTGCATCACTAAACATTTTTGTCCACCCTAAGCGTGGAAGGGTATTCTCAGATGTGAGACCCTTGCTCATTGCACCATCAGGATTCAAGCAAACCGGGCCGAAGACGGCTGTAATGTCAGAAACCGGCCCCCTGGAGCTTGTTTCCTTCCCAGTTTAAGAATTGGCTTTTGTAGTTTGCCCTGTTCCCATCATGCACTGGGATAGGAACAGACTAATTTGCATACAGCCAGGTTCTGAAACTGGGATGGTGCAGTGAGCTAAAAAACGGTGTTGGAGCTAGCCCTGATCTCTTGACTGGGTGAGAGCTTTCTGCTTAATTCAGAGACTCTGTCCCTCACCACCCCTTGTTGTAAATATTTTTGTCCACCCTAAGCGTGGAAGGGTATTCTCAGATGTGAGACCCTTGCTCATTGCACCATCAGGATTCAAGCAAACCGGGCCAAAGACGGCTGTAATGCCAGAAACCGGTCCCCGGGAGCTTGTTTCCTTCCCAGTGTAAGAATTGGCTATTGTAGTGTTGCGTGCTTATCTAGGTTCCTGATCGATACTGTGACCTTATGCCCCTATTCGGCTATAAATCCATTTATTCCCTATATTGGCATAACCGTTCAAGTGCGATTTTCTGAAAAGTCATCTCTGGCCTCACACGAACAGAGCCACATTCCAGCATGACTCTCTGCTACTTCCTTTGCGACCAATTAGTGCAATGACAGTGCAGCAGTCCCTATCCGATATTCCTAGATAACACTCCGAGTTCTTCAACAAGATAAAAACTTAGCAAACCTGGAAATCCCCGCTTGCTATGTTTTGATTAGTAATGGAACTCTAATGAGCAACTGATAACTGTCACTTCCTAGTGACATCTTTAATTGACGTCTTATGTCCAGCAAACTTGCGTCAAACCCGGCACCTGTCAGGTATAAATATTACCAACGTTGCCTTAAGCAATGTAAATTCGTTGCCTGTTGCTGATGCCAGCTGCCTGCACGACCCCGTGTTGGTAAATCTAGCACTCTGTCGCTGCAACCTGCTATCCTGTGGTGGTGAAGCTGCTGATTACCATTATCGCCGCTACAGCGCGAACTATGGTGCAGTACGCTTAAGGAGCTGAGCAGCCGTCCTCTGCGAAGACATCCAGCCGATTCCAGCTGCCCGCGGACGCTGTCACCCCTCCTTCCTCGATGCGCTGAGAGAAGCCGCTGCCTTTCTCGTGCAGAAAAATCCAGTCCCGGCGCTTCCGGTTTACCCTCGCGGGTGACTGGGATATCGAGAGAGACCCCTGAAGGAGATACCAATCCTCCATCATTCTATTCAGAGGTATGGTGTTGACTAAACCCTTAGACGAGAATTCTTGAAACAAACCTTGGCAAAACCAACTTAACTTTAAGCTACTTACTCCCCTTTCACGTGTTAGGCTTAGGTCAGGCACACTGGGGTAGGCTTAGTTAGAAGCACCAGTTGAGTATGTTAGCCTAATGTATATATGACTGTATATATGTTTTATTACTTTTAAACCATTGTATGGCTAAGAAACAATATCAATGCTTTTACAGTTCTATTTCGCAATACTTATCTTACTGTACGTACTTTTTATAATAACAGTTATTGCAATTGTGGCAATACATTTCTCTTGTACGAGAAGAAAGACTGTTCAATAAATGTTAACCTTTATTGATAAACGCCCGTCTCTCTATTCTCTACATACTGTGAAAGTAAACTGCACTAGACTGACTGAGTGAAATCTATGTCTATTGTTTCACACGACCCTAGAGATTGACTCTTGATCTGAGGAGCAAAGTTGTCATGTTGCACGGTTGTTGGAAAGCTGAATCCCTTCTTGTCTGTGCCAAGGAAGCTGATCACTTCCTATGCAGAGAAGAAAGTTTCCAGTGACCTCTGAGCTAGTTGGTAACACAACCCAATTAAGTTTAGCATAGTCAGTGGAGGCCTGGAATATAAGCAGTTCCACGTCGATACTACTGTTTATGTTATTCCAATGCGCAGGGCCTAGTGGGAAACTAGGAACTACACTACATGGCGCCCAAACGTTTGGTAAGGCGATAAACTAACGCAAGACTTGTAGAGTAACTCAGTCGTGCATATTTCACACCCTTTCTCCCGTAAATACTCCAATAGACGTCTGGCGTGGGTGAAAGGTTAAAATCCGCCCGACCTTAGTAGGAAGAGATTCCTATGTAAAGCTCTGGTTTATTCAACGTTGAAGGATACAGTGTTCCAAAATATTGTGCACCTAATCTTTGTCTCCTTGGAGACCTACTCTGCAAAACCTGCATTTATACAATGTCAGTAGAAAATAACGGAACCAATGGGGCCGCAGCAGATGCGACTCAGCAAGGTCCCGAATACACAGACCCGGGTGCTATTATCATCCCGGTCCAGTTAAGAAGATCTATAACTTTAAAACTTATAGAAAACGGACTGACACCTCAAGGTGGTACAGTAATTTTCGTGATAGAGGCTCACGAATATCGGCAGACAGAGGTATTCTATTCATGGATAAACTTTCCAGCGGTAAACGCTATAACACAAGAGTTTCACTATTACAAAATAGAGAAACCTCCGGAAGAGTACGCTCCTTTCGAGGAGATTGAAATTCCACTTAAATTTCAAGAGCACCTGCTCTGGTTTAATGGCGCCCTAAAACATAATGATCACATAACTAGGCTCGGTCCACTAGGTAGACCAGGAGCCACGTGGCCGGTTCTAGCCAGCTACACACCACATCCTGACATTGCAAAAATGTCTAAGGAAGAGCTGTTAGCACAGCTCAAAACACTAATTAAAATACATAGGCAATTAGTCCAATATGTAATGCGGACTGCAACAGTCCAGCCAGCTGTTAATACACCACAGCTGACCCCTCATCAGGGGAACACAAATAAAATTACACCACAGAACATACAGTCATGTCATGTAAAACGGGAACAAATTCCTTTCTGGTTAGCCCAGAAAATCACTCAAATAGAGGCAGTATTTCCTGATACTACCCCTATAGAGAAACACAGGATCCTGACCATCTGCCTTCCAATGGGGATCGCACCACACGTGGAGGACTGCGACACTTGGGGTACAGTCTTTGCTTCCATTTACACAAAAACACACGTGTTCCGTCTATGGCGGTAATACCAGAAGTGCTAAAACAGATTCAAAATGAATTCGGTCCAGAGCCCGCTTTAAATCTAGGTATGAAATTACTGAAAGATTTCAAGCAGGTCACGGCTATATTATTAGCCAACATAAAGGGAGAAGCAGCATCTGTGGCGATCCGCCAGAAGTTGAGGGAAACAGATATAAAAGATCCTGTTGAGCTTGCAAAAATCATAGAAAAGTGCTATGAAGAATTAGGTAGAGACAGCTTGGGTGGGAAACCAGTTAAGCCCCAACTGCTCGAAAATCCTGAAAAATTATTTATTAAAAATAATTTAAATACTCCTAAAAAGAGCTGGGATGGAAATAAACAATCCACTCCCAAGGATAAGTTTTCCAGTCCAGAGGAAGGTCTCCTCGACGGAGGGAAAGAACTCCGACTCGAGAACGCCAGTCTCCCCAGAGGGAGCCCTCTGAGAAAAGATATAACCTTAGAAATAGGGATAATATAAAAAAAACCTGATAGATATCAAAGTATTGATACACGTCCCTCTCGATCTCTTCCACAGAATTCGGAAAGAAGAGGACGGTCAGACCCAGGAGAGCACACCAAGTCCAAAGACAAGGAACCTGCTCAAAATAAGAAATCTCAATTTCAGAAAAAGAAGGTAGCCAGTATTAGAGTAATCAACCATGCCGAGAATACTGAGGACACAGTTGAAAAACGGGGAGTGGGCATTGACAATGTTGGGCAGTGCAGCAGAAATCAGTATAGCGCGCAAGATCTTGATGAGTCATCTGGAGACAGTGGACACGAATGAATACATTCAGGTTGAAACTGCCGACGCCAGACTTAGCGAGCCCCATAAAATATACGAAATAACATTGCGTATAGAGGGTGATAAGACTAGGAAAATTAAGGGTCTATTTTGGGATAAGCTCTCAAAAGGCTATGATATTCTGTTAGCTGAAAAAGATTGGCCCCCAGAGTTTGTCAGGGAGTGCCCTCGTGGCGAAGAAGTGATTATGCCTGCCTTCTCGAATCACATACCGATTCATAAAAAATACACATATGCAAGGAAATGGGCAGTGGCCCAGGCACCTGCAGTGTATAAAAATCATGTAAGATGGGATGAGGATTCACCGCCTCACAAAATCCAATTAAAAAGTGAACCAACTGCCCAACGGCAGTATCCCATAAAGCAAGAAGCTAAAAAAACAAGTCAGGGAGATCTTAGATCAACTTGAGTACCAGGGGGTGATTGAAACATGCACCTCTCAAATGAACAATCCTTTGTTTCCTGTCTCCAAGCCAGACAATTCATATCGTCTAGTTTTGGACTACAGACATCTTAATACATGTTGCAAAACTTTTGCAGTACAAAATTCGCATAGTGCAGCCCTAATGAATAATATAGTTAGGAAAAAATACAAAACGACATTAGACATTTCTAATGGTTTCTTTTGTCAAAACATTGCACCAGAAAGCAGATATTTGACCGCTTTCTCCGCATTTGGGTCACAGAAAAAATTCTGTCGACTCCCACAGGGGTTCAAGAACAGCCCAGGACTATTCTCAGCTAGGGTAAAAGAGTTACTACAAATCTATGATGATGAAGCATTGTCTTACGTAGATGATATTTATCTCACAGACGACGACTTGGATACTCACTTGAAAAGAGTGAACACCATTATACTTGGGTTCGCAGCAGAGGGTTACAAATTCAACTTTAAAAAGTCCCGAATTGCCCATCTGACAGTACTATTTTTAGGGTACGAATTATCAAGTGAAGGGAAAAGCCTAGCGGACAACTTCTTAGAGAAGTGCGCTGTACTCCAAGCACCAAAAACGCTGAAGAATTTACAATCCATACTAGGTTTTCTGAATTTCGGAAGAACTTACATACTAAATTACGCAGAGAGGGTTAAACCTCTCTACGAACTAATTAAACCTGATTTAAAACAAATCAATTGGACTCAAAAACACACAGAAATTTTGAGATCATTGCAAACAGACATGTTAGCAAAAACAAAATTAGATACACGTGACAACACGATCGATCTAGTAATCCGAGTCATCCCAGGAAGATGCGGATTCACGTACCTAACCTCTAATGAGGGAGAAAAGGTACCAATTTCAATTAAATCTCACTTGTACACACAAGCAGAAAAAACATTCAGTCGCACAGAAAGAACTGTGAACGCAGTGCAAATCGCATTAGCAAATGAACGAGAACTAGCACACGGCAAACGGATTAATATCCTTACAGCGGAATCCGCCTTCGAGGCGCTATTCAGCCCAGTAAACCTGCCTACAGTGTCACTGGATCCAAAATGGATACAGTGTATAGATTCTCTAGGAGCGGAAGACGTGAAATACTATTTCGCACCGCAATTTGAAGAACTGAATGATTTAGAATATGAAGAAGAATATCCTCTGCCAATCGAAATTCTGCCTCTCCCACAATATGCCTGTATAATCTATACAGATAGCTTTGTACAGCATTTCAACGTAGAGAGCAAATCCTACAATGCAGCATGTGCGATCATTAAAGGTCGTTGGCTGTGCGGTAAATTCAGACCGAAAATAACAAAAACCGAATCAGTAAAGTACTGTTCGGCTCAAAGAACTGAAATCAGATCTTTAAAGATGGCGCTCGAAAATGCAGAACGCGAATTCCCCACACTTATAGTGTGCGATTCTCATTTTTGCGTCAATTCTTACAATAACAAACTGCAGAGTTGGATCGAAAACGACTACAAAGATGACACAGGTGCCACAATAAAGCATAAAAAGCTCTGGAACGAGGTAGCTCTTTTACACAAAGAACTACAAAAGACTCACGTGATTCACGCACAGAGTCTTCAACGTGATGGCGTTCACGTTGCAGGGAATTCATTGGCTAATACAGCCACCGCGGAAGCAACTAACCCGGCTTCCGTAGCCACAAAAAAGCGTACGGATAAGTACATAGACGGGGAAACCATGCTGGCAGTAAAAACGACCGTAAAAGGCGACTGTGCAGCACTACCCGTAAACTATCCACTCAATTATGCATACATAATCGATGCAAACTCCGTTCCTTTTGCTCGAATCCCTGGAGTGGGGGATAGAGTAATTCCAAACAGGAGCAGGAGGGGCTTCCTCTTACTGGAAGCACACATGGGGTTGGGTCTGAGACATCAAACAATCAAAGCCTCTCTGAAAGAATTGCAATCAGAGTACTGGTGGCCGGACATGAGTGAAGGAATTCATGACTTCGCAAAGAACTGTCCGGACTGCAACAGAGATCGCAGTGAAGAACCGGCAAGTATAGTTTCAGAAATCCTGATAGACTGCATAACGCGATCTATCTGCGCACTCAAAGATGAGAAGAGCGCCCCAGTGTACACAGTTAAGACGAAAAGCACTTAAAAAATGAGGTCCCCAGCGCTCGGCTGACGCTAGAACGGTTATAAAAGATTTGCGAGTCAATATCGGCACATACGCAATTACCACGTTCCATTCTGACCAGGGTCCTGCTTTCAGCTCTCGAGCCTATAAGGAGGCCATGGCCAGCATGGGAATTGGGTTGCGGTATTCTTGTCCGTCGCACCCCGAAGGGAATAGTGTGGTAGAAAGAAAAAAACGTGACATAAAGCAATCTATAACAGCGAAGGTATTAGGTTCAGGCGCTGGGTGGGTCAAACATTTAATAAGTGTCCAGACTAGTCTTAACAACATGCCAAGAAATTCTCTAAAAGGTTTCAGCCCATACGAACTATTGTTCGGAATTAGAATGAGAGTTCAGGACCTTGATAGTCAGATGTCAGTGGTACAAGAAGAAACAACTCACTTTGATGTAAAAGACCGTTTGGCTGTCTTACAGGAACTGAATGAAACAAGAAAATCATTAAGCAACATAAAGTTAAAGCAACAGCCAAGTACCACTGACGAGGCACCACCCGCAACAGCCCCAGCAAGGCCTGTCTGGATTCAAAAGATTGGGGATCTAGTCAGAGAAAAGATCGCGGTTAAGAAGGAATTTGGGCCTTCTTACAGAAAAGCAGTACCTGTCTTGGCAGTCACCGGAACAAGATCAGTTGTGCTACCACCCCTTGCTGGTAAAAAGGAGAACAGAGTCGTGTCTATCGATCTGGTAAAACCACAAGCATGTGGCCTATAATCAACAGTAGGCCCAGTGGACTCCCAAGAAACAACAGAATAACCAAACTTGCAACAATCCAAGAGGTTCAAACTGAAAGACTAATCACATTCGATCAGCCTGCAGTGCACAATGAAGGACTATGCAATAATGCCATGGAACTCGTGCCTCTTGAAACACAGATTGAAACAGTTCGTCAAGAAACAACACCAGTCTACAATGATGTGGCATCAGAAAGTGCTACCGAGAGACAGATTGAAAGAACAATCCCATCAATTGACAGAACTGCCTCTGGTTATTTCATCAACTTCGACAACTTCTCTGAAGATTTAAATGACCCCGAAGTGATGCCAGAAACAAAAAAAGTCTTTTAAAGAAAAAGCAACGGAACTCTTTCATCAACTGAAGAAAATCTACCTCATTTCCCCTTGGCTAGAGTTCTGGTTCGGTCTAGGTGTATTTTTCCTCCTGCTTTGGCTCATCATGGTACTGTGTTTGGGAAAATTCATTGAAGGAAAATATATTACAATGGACACAGCAAGTCAGAACATCAACCTAGTCCTGAAACCACACAGATCATCCCACGTGAAGAAAAGAGAACTGTCAACAGTAAATGTCACAGCAATTCCAATACCTGGTGGGGTAGTATGGGAGAAAACAGACTATGAGATCTATGGTCCGGTCGAAATCCTGAAGTATCCTCATCAACTAAAGGTTTCCTTAAGTGACTTTGTGACACCAAGTACATTCTCTGATGATTGGGACTTTAACAGTATTAATGACATGATGTCTGATTTAGTAATGTCAGCTAGATTCACAGATCATGATTATTTACAAGGTTCATCTAGTTATGAGCAGTTATTCTGTTATACCCACTATGGGGATCATTACTTGCATAAATCTGCACAGCCTAGAAATGTTTTTATGTATAATCAATGGGAACATTGTGCTACACCACCTAAAAGCAGTTCTAAAGCATTTTTTGAGAAATTCAAATACTTCTCAGGGTTTAACACCAGTGATGCAGAAACGTTTTATTACAAACTGTTAGACAAAACAGGAATGAAAACAATGCTGACAAATTCTAAATTGATATATTCAGAAGCATTTTATGACAAAATGATGACATTTGGTTTTGATTATTGGAAAAATAATATTAAAACGAAAACAATTTGGGGTACAAAAGATTGGCAGGTGCAAGGCATAGAAGCACTATTTAGAACCTGCATGATACCTGAACAAATGTTATTTTTAAATGACACAATACACCAAACATCTTGTCTTGGCCTAGCTAAGATCAAAGACCTTAAAGCACCGTCTATACCAAAGCCAATACCTGAAAATGCAACAGCTGATATTGAGTTAGACGTGTCACAAATTTTACATTTCAACAGAACACATCCTGATTGGATAAAGTGGTTAATCTGGCCTACAGACACAAATAGCTGTCAAGATAGATTCCTGAGTAAAACACAGGGTTTAAAAATGACCAGATTAGACCCTAGATACTCCCAGAGACAACATCCAGGGATTATAACAACATACAGTGTAGGGAAACTCTGCCTAGAATGGCTAACTACATCCACACTGGCTGAAATTAAGCAACACTTGTCTTTATTAAAAGATGGTGCTGATTTGCGCGATTTCATTCTTGGACCACGCAAACAGCGTCAAAAGCGTTTCATAGCGACCAGTATCTATGCTGCTTACAACGAGGCTTGGAGAGTAAAGCAAATTGAAACTGCTGAAAAAATACGAGAAATTGATCGTATTAATTTGGAGAAATCACTTTCTGTGGTAGACAATGGGTTAACGACTCTGTCTTCCAGAATATATTCTTTGGACAATATTGTATCCTCTGCCTTTGATGTGATAGACAGAGAGTTGCTAATGTTACAACATGGCCAGTCTCAATTACGCTCTATTATAGAATTAGGCTGGACGCTGCAAAATCTTCGTTCAGGCTATGTGCCTTGGCGTTTAATCAACACAACGTCATTATTTTCCAGTTTTAACCTTACTGATAAACAGATCAGTTTGGCACAGAAAGGAGCAGACTATACAATCCTGAGCATCGAAAAACTCGAGAGATTACCATTGACAATGTCAGAGAGTCCTGTCATTGAATGGATAATACACGGAATTATCACAATTCCGATAACAACTTTCCGATTTCATAAATGCCTTGAGTACATACCTGCTGGCCAGTATGAACAATTGGATAAAGGATATGTAAAATCCGAATGGAAATTACCATACACTCATTCTTGCTATAGTGACAGCGACAAAAATGTATTTCTTAGTGGTGACAACTGTAAACACTCACTAAGCGGTATACTTTTGTGTCAGGGTATTAATTTACACGGAGCATGTGATGGAAATTCAAACAACCTTTCATGCCACCAGCTAGTCACACCTGCAACTCAGATAGAGCCCTTCTTTATGCAACTCGCAAACGGGAGTTACATTCTTAGAACGGATCACAGGTGTTGTGGCCTCGCGCCCGGTAAAAGTTATCTAGTACAAGTAACGTCCATGGTCAAATGTTGTATGCAAGCATTGTTCCCGAGCGGGCCTCCAGACATAGTGACTCCTCTCTGGCCTCGTCTGAATCTCTATTCTATACGAATTGATACATTAAGCAAAATGAAATCTGTGCTTTTACAGACAACAGTGCCTATAACGTCATCTAAAGAGACGTATGATCTTCTAGTCGCAAGGACGGCTACTGAAGTCCATGACCTTTTATCAACAAATTGCCCCGTGCATTTCGTAGAAATGTTCAGCCAACTCCTTAACATGTCTAGTGCAACAAGCATCCCAGGCATATTTAAGACAGTCTTTACGGGACTGCTAACACCCTTCCAGGCAATTTTGGGAATCTTTCCTAATTTTGAGCACTCCATTTTTGGCGGCATACCACTATTTTTGGGACTCGTTGCAGGGATTCTATTTTTGACCCTCCTGCTACGTTATGGCAAGCCTCGGCTCAGACATAGCTCCCATGGGAATGGAAGAGACAATCCTAGCAATGCGCTACCGGGACAGGATAACTAACGTCCTCGGATTGGCCAGGCTGAGGATCTAAACATGACCTGGTTCCTTTCATTCAGACCAATATGGCAAAATTGCATTTTACCTGTGCTACGGTGTATGCTTTGCGGCGATGAATGCGTGTTGGATATCTGTCTTTCACTTCCATCAGCAGTACCAATGGACGTCGATACTTTGCTCAGTCCAATAACGGCTCACGCATTGTGTTGTCCCCAGCGGCTACCAATCCTGATGACGGCATTCGTGGAGACTCCTGTACTACAGCCAAGTGGTAACAGTGGAGCGAGTGACAAAAGCAACATCATCCAGGTACAACGTTCTGTGAGCATTGCTGGTCCTGCCTTCGATGACAGCAATCATTCTCACACCTGCCAAGTTACAGCGCTATCTAATTTGGTTGAACTATCACCTGATTTTGTAGACCAATTCTTTGAGAGCCTGTCTGATACGATGTTCTCACCCACAGAGAAACAATAACTTTTTTGGAAGCTTTCCGACACACAGCGTTCCCATGAACTCTGCATTCGGCCTTCAGTTTTGATCTACAAAAACTGCCAGGAGCTTTGGAAATATATTTTCTTTGAATTGGACAATTTTTTCTAATATTGACCTTTTTTGGCACGAACAATTCTTTGCTTAACGTAAAAACTATTCTTAGAGAACAGAAGCTTCACACTTCTATTTCTAAACACATCTAGAGACATAACAACATAACACCAGCCTCTAGCACACATGTTATTACAATGCATTTTTATGTGATGATTTATCTCGCATTTCTTCTGTCAGAGATACTTCATGTGTAATTCCTTTTGCATAATCGTTCATTGGTTTCATATGCAATAATTTTTTTGAATGATTACTATGCTTTAAAAAACGTACAGTACCTAAATTCCATGTATTACAAGTACGCCTATTTCGAATGCATTTATGTATTTTGGGGTGGGCAATGTTACACATGCATCTAATTGCTTAGTTTTAGTAATTTTGATGGACATGAAAACGTGGAGTGGGTGTTGCGTGCTTATCTAGGTTCCTGATCGATACTGTGACCTTATGCCCCTATTCGGCTATAAATCCATTTATTCCCTATATTGGCATAACCGTTCAAGTGCGATTTTCTGAAAAGTCATCTCTGGCCTCACACGAACAGAGCCACATTCCAGCATGACTCTCTGCTACTTCCTTTGCGACCAATTAGTGCAATGACAGTGCAGCAGTCCCTATCTGATATTCCTAGATAACACTCCGAGTTCTTCAACAAGATAAAAACTTAGCAAACCTGGAAATCCCCGCTTGCTATGTTTTGATTAGTAATGGAACTCTAATGAGCAACTGATAACTGTCACTTCCTAGTGACATCTTTAATTGACGTCTTATGTCCAGCAAACTTGCGTCAAACCCGGCACCTGTCAGGTATAAATATTACCAACGTTGCCTTAAGCAATGTAAATTCGTTGCCTGTTGCTGATGCCAGCTGCCTGCACGACCCCGTGTTGGTAAATCTAGCACTCTGTCGCTGCAACCTGCTATCCTGTGGTGGTGAAGCTGCTGATTACCATTATCGCCGCTACAGCGCGAACTATGGTGCAGTACGCTTAAGGAGCTGAGCAGCCGTTCTCTGCGAAGACATCCAGCCGATTCCAGCTGCCCGCGGACGCTGTCACCCCTCCTTCCTCGACGCGCTGAGAGAAGCCGCTGCCTTTCTCGTGCAGAGAAATCCAGTCCCGGCGCTTCCGGTTTACCCTCGCGGGTGACTGGGATATCGAGAGAGACCCCTGAAGGAGATACCAATCCTCCATCATTCTATTCAGAGGTATGGTGTTGACTAAACCCTTAGACGAGAATTCTTGAAACAAACCTTGGCAAAACCAACTTAACTTTAAGCTACTTACTTACTCCCCTTTCACGTGTTAGGCTTAGGTCAGGCACACTGGGGTAGGCTTAGTTAGAAGCACCAGTTGAGTATGTTAGCCTAATGTATATATGACTGTATATATGTTTTATTACTTTTAAACCATTGTATGGCTAAGAAACCATATCAATGCTTTTACAGTTCTATTTCGCAATACTTATCTTACTGTACGTACTTTTTATAATAACAGTTATTGCAATTGTGGCAATACATTTCTCTTGTACGAGAAGAAAGACTGTTCAATAAATGTTAACCTTTATTGATAAACGCCCGTCTCTCTATTCTCTACATACTGTGAAAGTAAACTGCACTAGACTGACTGAGTGAAATCTATGTCTATTGTTTCACACGACCCTAGAGATTGACTCTTGATCTGAGGAGCAAAGTTGTCATGTTGCACGGTTGTTGGAAAGCTGAATCCCTTCTTGTCTGTGCCAAGGAAGCTGATCACTTCCTATGCAGAGAAGAAAGTTTCCAGTGACCTCTGAGCTAGTTGGTAACACAACCCAATTAAGTTTAGCATAGTCAGTGGAGGCCTGGAATATAAGCAGTTCCACGTCGATACTACTGTTTATGTTATTCCAATGCGCAGGGCCTAGTGGGAAACTAGGAACTACACTACAGTAGTTTGGTTTGCCCTGTTCCCATCATGCACTGGGACAGGAACAGACTAATTTGCATACAGCCAGGTTCTGAAACTGGGATGGTGCAGTGAGCTAAAAAACGGTGTTGGATCTAGCCCTGATCTCTTGACTGGGTGAGAGCTTTCTGCTTAATTCAGAGACTCTGTCCCTCACCACCCCTTGTTGTAAACATTTTTGTCCACCCTAAGCGTGGAAGGGTATTCTCAGATGTGAGACCCTTGCTCATTGCACCATCAGGATTCAAGCAAACCGGGCCGAAGACGGCTGTAATGCCAGAAACCGGTCCCCGGGAGCTTGTTTCCTTCCCAGTGTAAGAATTGGCTTTTGTAGTTTGGTTTGCCCTGTTCCCATCATGCACTGGGACAGGAACAGACTAATTTGCATACAGCCAGGTTCTGAAACTGGGATGGTGCAGTGAGCTAAAAAACGGTGTTGAATCTAGCCCTGATCTCTTGACTGGCTGAGAGCTTTCTGCTTAATTCAGAGACTCTGTCCCTCACCACCCCTTGTTGTAAATATTTTTGTCCACCCTAAGCGTGGAAGGGTATTCTCAGATGTGAGACCCTTGCTCATTGCACCATCAGGATTCAAGCAAACCGGGCCGAAGACGGCTGTAATGCCAGAAACCGGCCCCCGGGACCTTGTTTCCTTCCCAGTGTAAGAATTGGCTTTTGTAGTTTGGTTTGCCCTGTTCCCATCATGCACTGGGACAGGAACAGACTAATTTGCATACAGCCAGGTTCTGAAACTGGGATGGTGCAGTGAGCTAAAAAACGGTGTTGGATCTAGCCCTGATCTCTTGACTGGGTGAGAGCTTTCTGCTTAGTTCAGAGACTCTGTCCCTCACCACCCCTTGTTGTAAATATTTTTGTCCACCCTAAGCGTGGAAGGGTATTCTCAGATGTGAGACCCTTGCTCATTGCACCATCAGGATTCAAGCAAACCGGGCCGAAGACGGCTGTAATGCCAGAAACCGGTCCCCGGGAGCTTGTTTCCTTCCCAGTGTAAGAATTGGCTTTTGTAGTTTGGTTTGCCCTGTTCCCATCATGCACTGGGACAGGAACAGACTAATTTGCATACAGCCAGGTTCTGAAACTGGGATGGTGCAGTGAGCTAAAAAACGGTGTTGGATCTAGCCCTGATCTCTTGACTGGGTGAGAGCTTTCTGCTTAATTCAGAGACTCTGTCCCTCACCACCCCTTGTTGTAAATACTCTCTCTAGTCAGCATCATCTACTCTCACAACATAAGTGTCCTCTCTCACGCAGAAGAAACGCAGTTCATCCTCTCCCTCGCAGACAAGATTCCTAGTACCGGATCAAGTTCAATAGCTACATGCCTGAAATTGCCTACTGGGTGAAGAACAACTGTCGGAAGCTGAACACTAACTAAGTCAGAAATTGTGATCTTCCGGAAGGACACTTCATCATGGCACTCACTCTTGGTGACCAACAGAGCTAGGACTGATCCCTTCTAACACCAAGAACCTCAGGATCATCATTCACACAAACGTGACATGACCATGCCAGTCAGCGCCATAACCGCCTCATGCTTCCATACCCTGAAGATGCTAGGGAAGATTTTCAGATAGCTCCCACTCAGCACCCGGAAAGCTGTCACGCATGTGTTGGTCACAAGAAAGCTGGACTACGGAAACACCCTTTATGCCGGTATTAACAGATAACTCACCAGAAGGCTGCAGACCATTCAGAACTTGTGGCAGGTACACTCTCATCCTACCACGCTGTCCTCCTATCCCACTACACCTGAAAGAGCTCCACTGGCTCCCTGTACACAGACCAGCACAATTCAAAATCCTCACCCATACTTTCAGTGAACTACATAACACTGGCCTAGCTTACCTCAACAATAACATCTGCTTACAGAAACCTTCCAGACACTTTCCCTCATCCTGACATTCACTTGCGCAAATCGCACACATACGGATTACCAGATCCGGCGGTTGAGCCTTCTCTTACATCCTTTGAAGCGTGGAACGAGCTGCCGCTACACATAAGTCTCCTCCTCACTTTTTGAATTCTGCAAGAAGCTGAAGACTTGGCTTTCGAGTAGTCTCGGTAGGCCTTAATCACGAATAAACTCATACCTGCTCAGTAGCAGGATACCCTCCTAGACGATAGTGTGCTCTACAAATCTACAAAACCTAGTGATTTCGATGGGAGCTGTGGAATGAACACCCAGAAAGTCAATGTTCAGAAAGTGAAGCAGGATTCTATTCCCTCCATCAGATAATGGCAAAACCACCAAGTCTTCCCCCCCGAGCTTTTCCTGTCCCCGCTGGTTAGGCACCCCTTCTGAGCTTGTCTCAATCCTTATTTCTTATGCTTACTAGGCCTGGCTTCTGCTTTCTAAACTACAGTGTAGTAACTTTTTGGTCCCATAATTCTCCCATAGTTTGGTACCATATGTTTGAGTGCTATCCCCTTCCATTAAGGGTAGTCTGCAAACTTCACTATTTATTTAACTCTCTCTCCTTAAACTGGTTTACTCCACTGTGTACTTTTCAAATGCACTGTCTGTGCTGCCAAATATTAGCCATGTGTCCTGTGGTGGCAATGGCTGGGCCTTACTGCATGAAGTTGCACCACTGCTTGGCATTCTAGCATTCCAAAAGCTGCTCCAAAAAGTCTGTGCTCGTGGCTGCTTTTTATCTGGAAAATATGTGTTCTGTTCTCTTTGTGGATCGCAAGCTTGTGCTATTTGATTTTTTTGATGTACGATATGAGCTAAAGAGAATGAAGATTTAAATATCCATATTTATTCATACATTTTTATATATCATGAACATTACATTTGCAGGTGGTACAGAACACTGCGGCAAGACTTATCCTGAATGCCCCCCCCGTACCCCTTCCCGCCCCCTCCTTTCCCACCTTCATTGGCTCCCAGTGCAACAGCGGATTCATTTTAAGCTTTGCTGTATCATGCACAAATGTATCTATGGCTCTGGTCCCAGATACCTGATGGACATTTTTCTTCCTTATTCCCCTGGACGCATTTTACGCTCCAGCAACACTATGTTGCTATATGTACCTAAAGTAAACCGAGCAAGACAGGGTGGCCGTGCCCCCTCCCTTAAAGGTCCAATGCTGTGGAATTCCCTTCCCCCCCAGCTAAGACATACTCATCACCTTTTTAATTTCAGGAAGCAATTGAAAACTTACTTATTTACACAGGACTAACTCAGCCTCCCTTCTGCCTTTTCTGATTTATAGTTTTGCCTAACTCACTCAGAAGCCACGCGCGGAGATACCCCTTCGGGGCTGATTCATGCGCGATACAAGACCATAAATAAATAAATAAATAAAATAAATACCCAAAGGTGCTTAGGGCACTGCGAGATACATGAAGCCTGCTTTTATTGTTCTTTCTAATACATTTCACAATACTGCATTCGTTAACAACAACCAGTTGCGTTTGTCTCCTAAACTTCTCTGTATTGTAGCATGATGTTCCTTGCTCTGCCACTTCCCCTTTTAGGTCAAAACTGTCTGTCTGGTGCAAAAATATGTATTGTTGGCTGTCTGTAAGCTTCCCTGGCAATACATTCGCCCATTGCTTACCATTGGCTTTGTGGTTTGTAACTCACAATTTCTGGCTTTCAATTTGTTGCTTTAAGTTGTTTTAGGATGTCCAGCAAGTCATTGTTGGTCCCGTGAAGCAACCCTTGTTTACCATCGCTTTTGTATTCCTCCATGAGTCCTTGCTTTCTGTAAACAAGCTTTTAAATTTTGTTCTTATCTTGTTACATTTACTGTGCTTTCAAAGACAAAGGTCAAATGTCAGGCTCTGACTTATGAGGGAGCTTGGCGTTTACTTTTCTTTCTATAACTTCAATATGATAGGATCTCTGACAGAGACTACTAGCTGCAGATTCCTTCACGTAGAATTATCCCCAGGCGTGAAACTGCATCCAGAAAACTTTTTACCACAGCATCCCTGCGCGCCGGGGGGATGGCATCACGCGACTCCGCCCAGGCGTTGTCCACGTACGTGACGTCAGCGAGGTCATATAAGTCCCACCCCGGTGCGCCTATGTCAGTTTTTTCCTTTTCCGCGTGCAATGTGGATCCGGATCGTGCTCTGGGCCTGTTTAGGCCTTTCCCGTTCGCTATTGCGTATGTGTGGGGACAGTGTGCGAATGCCTTCGGGCTTTAAGACGTGCTAGTCAAGATGGCGGCGTGAGCAGACGTGCTTTGTCGGAGCTCCCGCCGCCGGCCGTTATCTACAGCGTCTCTTTCAGCGAAACGCCCTGAACCGAGCACTTCCCCGGCGGGCTGAGGCCGGCATTGCTGCGGGGGATTGCAGGACAGCTGCGCGGTCGGTTCCCGGCGCGGAACCCCGGCGGCCTGGTGGCGCTGACGGCCTGAAGGGAGCGCGGCACGACAGCGAGGCCGCGAGGGGCGGAGCCTACGGGCCGAGTCGCGGGCGTCTGTGCCCGGCAGCTGCTGCACCGGCGAGCCCGGCCCGCGCGGCTGAGCGCGAGGCCCCCGTGACCACCTGTCGGGGGCTTCTGCGGGCTCGCCACACGGACCTGCTGCTGCTCGGTGTGCCTGGCTGGTGGTGGTCGACGGCGGACTCGGCCTGGGTCGAGTGGAAGACCCCAAGACAAGGAGGTGAGGAGCGGTGGTGAAGGGGGCCCCCACCCCCCCGGCCCAGCAGACCACCTTCCACGTGGGGCCGCCGGGGGTCAGCGGAGACTGACTGGCACCCCCGCAGGCCCGTCCATTGGCAGCGGGACACGGCGGCGAGCCGGGACAGTTGAGAGCACGGTCGACCGGCGCAGGGCCTGTTGGCGAGGCCCCCCGCGGTCGCCGATCCCCGCCTGCAACATTGCCCCGGTCCCTAGCTGCATCCGCGCACCTGGGCATTCGGCAGGGGAGGTGGTGGCCGGTCGGCGCGGGGGGCGCGGAGAGGACCCACAGGGGCCACGCACGTGGTGGGACAGCACGAGGGCCCTCAACCCGAGCAGACACTGGAGACACCCACACGAGTGGCCGAGCCCCCTGACCACGACCCCCACGGAGGCGAGCGGACCCCCCTTGCCGCGAGGAGGCCCCCGCGACCATACTGGGCCCTCGCCCCCCAGACAGTGCACCGTGGTGGGCCGCGAGCGCCATCTTGGGCGGCCTCCCGCCCGGTTCGGCCGGTGCTCCCCGCCTCGTCCTCTGAAGCCGGCGCCTCTGCGCCCATCACCCGGCCCCCCTGAGCCCGGCTGCGGATTTGTGGAGCGGCCACGCCACACTGCTCCCCCGGAGTGGTGGAAGACTGGGAAGACCGCGGAGGTGCCACTCACGCTGCACCGGTTGTCCCGGGGCCGGAGCGGTGCCCACGAAGCCTGAGGATCGATTTGCGGCCGGCAGACGGAGACACCGGCGGACACGGCTGGGGTCTCTGGGACGGTATGTCCGGCGGGAGGCCCAGGAAGGACCGCACCATTAAAGATCTCTTCACCCCCCCTACCGTGGGGAAGCGGAATGGCCCCGCGGGGTCAAACCCCCGGGGAGACACGGACAAGCAGACGGTGGCCCCGTCACCCCCGGGGGGAGCGGATCCCGAGGCTCCAGTCACGCGGTCCTTTCTGGAGTCCCTGTTCACTGGGCTGAGGGAGGACATCCACGCCCTAAAGAAAGAGCTCCAGGACGAGATCAAGGAGGTCCGCCGCGACACCGACGCCATAGGGGAGAGAGTGGCAGACCTGGAAACGAAGAGCGACACTAGGGACGCCGAAATAGAGGCCCTCAGGCAGGAGCTGGCCCGCATCCATGACCAGCAGGTGGATCTCCAGACGCATGCCGAAGATCTGGAGAACCGCTCCCGGCGGCATAATATCAGGATCCGAGGAGTGAAAATGGCCCCGGACACGGAGGACCTCTTTCGGTTCACGCAGGGTCTCTTCAACCACATCTTGGGCCGACAGGCGGATGCCCCCCTGCGACTAGACAGGGCCCATCGGACGGGCCCGCCGAGGGCCGACGCACCGCACCCCCCAGACATCCTGGTGTGCGTGCAGGACTTCAGGACGAAAGAGGAGATCCTGAGCAAGGCACGCCGCATGGAGAGGATCACCTTTGGCGACCATTCACCGGCGCTCTACCAGGATCTGGCTGCACTTACCCTAGAGAAACGGCGCACCTTTCGGCCAGTGACGGCGGAACTGAGGCAGCGCAACATTTCCTACAGCTGGGGGCACCCCTTCCGCCTGGTGTTTCGGCTCGGCAATATCCTTCATCAGCCACGCACCCTCAGGGACGCCTGCCGCGTGCTGGGCCTGGAGGAGCCGATGGTCGACGATGGGTCGCCGGGAGAAAAGACTTCTAATGAGACTGGCCCAGGCCGCTGGCAGCAACAACGACGCAGACGCAGGCCGAGACGCCCCGCGGCAACTGAAATAGAAGAGGGGCAGAGGGCGGCGGTGGAGACGGTGGCGCTGGGCCTGGCGCCGGCGAACAATAACTGATCGCTGGGAGAGCGACGCACTGGTTCCACAAGCCATAATGGGTTCGGGCTAATCTAGTCCGGCGGCGGGGGCGCGTGCAGAGCGCTCCTTGGTCTTCCCTGATGGTGACACTGTCTCTTCGTCTGTGGCGGAGTGCTTCGAGCAGGCCGACCTGCTTGCGACGCCGCCACGGCCCCCATTCTACGGACTTACCTCACCACGGGTCCAGTGGCCATGAGCCTGGACCTGGGACAATGTTGGACCATATTCCTTTGCCAGTTGGGGAGAAGGATTGGGTAGGGGGGCGGGCACGGGGAGTTGGATGGGAAGTGTTTGCACTGGGAGAGGGGGGGTTCCAGGTGGGGAGGTTGCTCCAGTTGCTCCGGTTGAGCAGGGACTTGGGGGGGCAGTTTGGGTTGGGGGGGTCTTGGGGAGTGAGGGGGGAGGGGCGGGAGGGTTCTCCTTGTCCAGAAGGTTCGTCGCCAAGAGTTGCCCTAACGCGACCCCTAGCGCAGCGTCTTTCGCGACCCGCGGGCCCACAGTCACGGCCGCCGGGCAGGCTTGGCTTTACTCGTACGATCCCAGATATGCCACGACACCTCATAGTGCTTACGCTTAATGTGCGGGGTCTCAACAGCCCGAACAAACGCAGGGCGATATTATCCTATCTCGAGCGCTCCAAGGCAGACATCTGCCTCCTCCAGGAAACACACCTTGTGCGCAGCGACCAGCATAGACTCAAATCCCGCGCGTTCCCGTGGCAGTTCTTTTCCTCTTCCCCGAAGAAGTCTGCAGGGGTGGCGATCCTAGTGGCTAAGTCCTTTGAGGGGAAAGTCCTCCAAAAAGAAGCCGAAGTTAGAGGGCGGCTCCTACTCTATAGCTTCCAACTCGCGGGCCACACCTTGCTTGTGGGCTCTGTTTATGGCCCGAACGAGGGCCAAGAAAAGTTCCTGCATACAGCTCTAGAGACCGTTACAGCCACCACACACACTCACTTGCTGCTGGGGGGGACCTCAACATAGTCTTTCATAACACGGCGGATCGCTCGGGTCAGAGATCCGGTCAAGTAGGGGAGCTCACGGCGGCGGGCCACGCGCACCTGGCGGACCTGGGCCTCATCGACCTTTGGCGGCACACGCACCCCCAAACCACCGCCTACACGTATTACTCGGCTGCGCATAAGACATATGCGAGACTAGACTATTTCCTGGGCTCCTCGCAGCTAGCGCTACAAGTGGAGAGCGTGGAGATACTGCCAGCCTCGCTCTCGGACCACTCCCCGGTAGCGGCGACACTTCGGGTGGGAGCCATGCCAGCTCCACAACGGCACTGGAGACTGCGGGACGGTCTCTTACAGCTGCCTGACAGCCAGGCCCGACTCACGACAGCGATTAACCGCTTTCTGGAGCACAATGCCAATGATGACACCACCAAAGCGACCCAGTGGGCGGCCCTTAAAGCGGTCCTGCGCGGGGAAATTATTTCCATTGCCACGGCCAACAACAAGGAGAGGGAGCTGAAACGTGCCGAGCTCTCCCAGCGCGTGGCAAAATTAGAACAGATGCACCAGCGCACGGGGGCATCCAGAGCATGGCGTCAACTATGCGCCGAGCGGAAAATGCTAGCGGCCTTGGACCAAGATGTGGCGGAATAAGCCGCGATGCGCCTCAAACACGTCTACTATACCGGTGGCGACCGCTGCGGGAGACTGCTGGCGAGTAGACTTCGGGCGCAAACCCAGAGGCAACAAGTGCGCTCTCTCCGGCTGCCCAGTGGCGACCTGGTCACAGAGAACGCAGCGATTGCGACGGCTTTTGGCAATTTCTATGCGGCGCTCTACGACGCGGATCACCTGGACCCTGACGCCGGCCCAGCCTATTTGCGGGGCGCGGACCTCCCTGCCCTTACCCAAGCTCAGGCGGACTTTCTGGAGCGGCCCATAGGCCTAGAAGAGGTCATCTCGGCCATTGCCCGCCTCAAGGTCGGGAAATCCCCGGGACCCGACGGCTATACTGCGGCATTTTACAAGACCTTTTGCCAGCAGCTTGCCCCCCTCTTGCGCGACCTATTCAATACATTTGACACGCCCGGCGCCATACATCCGGACCTGCTGGAGGCGTCTATCTCTGTTATTCCCAAACCGGGTCGTGATCCGGCAATCTGCGGCTCCTACAGACCCATATCGCTACTGAACGTAGACCTGAAGCTCTACACTGGCATACTAGCGAGCCGCATCGCCCCATATATGCAGCAACTGATAGACCCCGACCAAGCGGGCTTTATCCCCCAACGGCAGACCAGCGACACCACCAAGCGGGTGCTGCACCTCATCGAGGCCGGATCACGCACTAAACCCGGCTGCATGCTGCTCACCCTCGATGCGGAGAAAGCCTTCGACAGAGTACACTGGCCATACCTCGATCAGGCCCTCCGTCACTTCGGCTTTGGGGAGAAACTCCGCCACCGCATCTTCAACTGCTATCGCCGGCCCAACGCCGCGGTACGAGTGAACGGTCATACCTCCCCGAGGTTCGACATTGGCAGAGGCACGCGCCAAGGCTGCCCGCTGTCACCACTCCTGTTCGCATTGTACATGGAGCCGATGGCTCAGAGGGTGCGGCAACATGCTCTCATTTCAGGTATTAAATTTGGGGCCGACACGCATAAGATCAGCCTGTACGCCGACGACGTCTTGCTGTCCCTCACTGACCCGATGCGATCCCTGCGCGCTCTCTTTGTGGAGCTACACACCTTCGCCCTGGCCTCGGGCTTCAAAATCAACGAAGCCAAATCGGAGGCCTTGAACATCTCACTGAGTCCGGATGTGGTGGACGAGATTAAATCGGAATTCCAAATCCAATGGTCGGAAGTATCCGTCCCGTATCTGGGCGTTCGCCTGGCTCCTACTGTCCGAGGCACTGCGCCGGCCAATTATGAGGCCCTCACCCGCAAACTCCGGGAGCAGCTCCGGCGTTGGAAGCCACTTACGCTGTCGTGGTTAGGCAGAATTGCCGCAGTCAAAATGACACTGCTACCGCAGATCCTGTACCTGTTCCAGACGCTTCCTCTGAACCCCCCGGCGGGTTGGCTCCAACAAACTCAATCGGAACTGTCACGGTTCATCTGGAACGGCCGGCGACCCAGATTCAAGCATACCCTCGCCACCCTACCCCCCGCGAACGGAGGCGTCGGCGTACCAGACCTTACTCTGTACTTCCAGGCGGCACAGCTACGCACCTTTGTGGAATGGTTCCAGCTGGAGTCCGGTAAGCACTGGCTCTTCCTGGACCAGGCAGTGGCCGGCCGCACCCTCCAAGGTGGGCCCTTCATTCCGCGTCGCCACCGTCCCCCTAACCTGTACGCCTCTGAAATCACCAGCACCGCCCTGCGTGTGTGGGATAGAGTAGCCGTGGCCAAGGGGCTGACCACCTTCCCCTCGCCCATTACTCCCATCTTTGAGAATCCAGACTTCACACCGGGCTTGGACACCGGCACGTTCACGACGTGGCGGACAACACCCTGTCGCGCGGCAGGACACATGTTCGACGTCAAGGGCATTCTGCCGTTCCGACAGGTCAAGGCGGATTACGGCGTGGCCGAATCAGAACGCCTGCAGTACCTGCAGGTGCGCCACTGGGTGCTCCACCCCTCGATCCAACCCGGAGCCCAACGGCACCTCACACCTTACGAACGATGGCTGCTGACACGCACCTCGGATAAGAAGTTGATCTCGGACCTCTATCAGCAGCTGCTACTCACGCAAGCACACACCTACAATGCGGGCCAGGTCCGGTGGGAGAGGGACCTGGGGAGGCAGCTCACTAGGAAGGAATGGGAGGGGGTGTACCATAGAGCCAGACACTCGGCGCACCACACTGGCCTTACCGAGACATTGACTAAGGTAGCAACATACTGGTACCACACCCCTGAGAGACTACACCACTGGGATGCTCGGATCAGTGACAGATGCTGGAGGGGATGTGGGGAACTAGGGACGCTGGAACACCTGCTGTGGAGCTGTAAGGCGCTGCGCCCCTATTGGGACCCTATCCTGGATCTTATAGATGCACATCTAGACACACAACTGCCGCGCTTCCCAGCGTACATTCTACTAGGCCTCCCAAACGCACTCATGTATCCTCTGAAATCCTGGCGCGGGCGCCTGATTGCACTTGCGCTTGGGGCTGCGGTCCAAAACATTGTGGCACACTGGAGGGCGACCCAAGCTCCGCAACAACTGGGGTGGCTTCATAGACTGTGGGCGATCCTGGGAATGGAGAAACTATCGCTGGCAGCGTCAGGGAGGGGGGCAGACTTTGCGGAACTCTGGCGGCCATTCCTCGCCTTGCTCACCGGGGAGTTTTGGGAGGTGAGCTGCCCACGCTACCTGCGTCTGCTACGCTTAGCGGAAACACCTCTCCCGGACCCCAAAACACATGCCCGTAAGCACACAGACCCCACGCGCGTGGCGTCCAATGACTGTTGAGGGTGGCTCACGACCTAGAGCTGGATTCCGGACATGGACAAGGAGAAGGGAGGGCTGGGGTGGGGTGGGTGACGGGGTTGTTCACAGTTCTTTGTTTCTCGTGTTTTCTCACACTGCACTAGCACTGACCAGCTTGCACCGTTGTAGCACCTCTTAAGACGCGGCCGGCCCATTGGGTTGTAGGCGGCTTGCTGTGTTAATATGATGATGTACCCGCTGGCCCTATTTTGGGTTTCCGCAGGGTCGCTGGCCCCGGCCTCCCTAGAGTGGTGGCGGCCCTTACTGAAGTCGCTGAGGTGCACTTTTTTTTGCATATGCTCAATAAAATATTTAATACATAAGACGTGCTAGTCTTGTGGACACCTGATGTCGGCGACGGACCCTCACCCCATCTGCATGTGGTGTTTGGGGGAACACCACGACTCCACTGATTGTGAGGCGTGCCAGCAGATAAAGCCGAAGTCCTGGCAGGAGCGCTGGATGAAACTTCTCTCGGCTCGCATGTCCAGGTTGGCGTCGTCTTCTTGCCCGGCCCCTGCGGAGGGTTCTCGAACCCGCTGCCTCCCTCGTCTACAACGTCCTTCTCCCAGGTCGCAGTAGCGTCACTCGCCTTTCGGTAAATGTTGCAGTTTGTCCCTGAGAGTCTGTTTCAGGCCTGTCTGGGGCATGGGCACTCCGAGGTGGTGCGTCCCTGCGTGTCGTCCCCTTATCCGCCGTTTCCTGGTGTGGGGGCGACTAGAGCCCAGATGGAGACATATGCGACGGCTTTGCATGCCTCGCTGGCTTCTCGCCCTCCTCCTTCCCCTCCTGGGACGCCAGCGGATCCCTTGCAGTGTGTGGGGACCTCCTTGGCATCGCCGGCGGCTCCGGCCCTGACTGGCTCAGATCCAGGTTCAGAGGATTTGGTACCGTTGGGTTGCGGCCCTTCAGGGTTCTCTCCTTCGAACCACAGCGCCTCTGCTTCGCCGCAAACTCCTGCGGGAGTCCCTGTGGTGTCGCGGTAGGTCGCCGGGGCTCGGGACGTACCCCGAGCCCCTCTTGGTCCTCTGAACAGGCGGCGGTCTTGTCTGAGGCCGAGGCGATGCTGCTTCGTTGCCGGCCCTGGCGGCGCCACAGGGGTCGGCGGAGGACCCCTCTCATCCCTTCAGAGGTCGAGACTGGCGGGGGACTCATCGTCCCTCCCCGGGTCCCTCTCGTCCCTCCACGCAGATGGCTGCCTCGTCGGAGGTCAGGTTGGCGCCTTTCCGAAGCTGCTCCTTCGCCGCCATGTCGGAGGCCGCCCTAGCGTCTCGTCCTGCACCGGAAGACGACTATGTCCTGCCTCAGATTGCGGACTCAACGGTGCCTGGCCGGCGTCAGGTCGCTGCTTCGTCTTTGGATGCCTCCTCTCTGTCCAGAGGTTCGGTGTTTGCTGATGTCCTCCTCGCCGGAGACAGGCCTCTGCGTCGTGGCTTTTTCACAGACGTCGTCTAAGAAAGGCTCCTCGCCATCTCCGTGGTCTTCCCCACTCCTCGGTCCCTCTTTCTTCGTTCCGGACCTGGCCCTTCCCTCCTCCGGTTGGCTTGGGGGATGATCGCCTTAGCTTGCAGCAGTCGCCTAACGAGGAGCTGCTTTCCCCTACGCGGGGACCTATGGAGACGGGTGCGGCTTTCCCCTACGCGGGTACCTATGGAGGCGGGTGCGGCTTTCGCTCGAGCTGTTTCCACAATTGTGTGAATTTTGCGCATGGGTGACCCAGCTACCCATTTCCCTGCGTATCATCTTCTGTAGGTTCTCCATCAGCGCTCTGGTGGCAGGGAGCTGTTGCTTCCCTTCGAGAGTGCACTCCATTCTTCTCTCTTAGGGACTTGGGACCGTCCCGCCACGGGGGATTCGGTGCCCCAACACCTTCTGCACCGCCATCAACCGGCGCCGCATGATCCGATGTGTCTTTCCGTTCACCCCTCTACCAGAGGCCTCTTTTGCAGACTGCCTTTCCTTTTCTGCCACCGCTATTGTCTCCCCCGTCTCGGGAGGCCCGCTGGCTGGATTCCTGGGGGCGCAATATGTTCGCCTTGACCAGTGCAGCTCTGCGGGCCCTCAACACGCTGTGTGTTGTGGCTAGGGCCACTTTGTTTGTGGGACTTGGCGGAGTCCTTTATGTTTACTGCTTCACAGTAGGGTGTCTGTGTTGATTTGAGACACCATGTGTTGGATGGCCAGGAGCTGGTGGCGTTTATTCTTCACTCCTCTCTGGACATCTTCTAGGTGCTGGGTCGTGCCATGGCTTCTTCGATTACCCTTCATCGCCACGCCTGGCTTCGGGACAGTGTATTCCCGGAGAACACTCGAGAACCTTCCCTTCGATGGTGCTCTTTTGTTCATTGCCCCTGCGGACTCTGCCATCCAGAGGTTCTTGGCGGGGCTTTGCCCTCTTCCTACTCCTCCTCCTCCTCCTCCTCCCCCCTCAGTGAGCTGCCAGTTGATCTGGTTCTTGGAGGTGTTCTTCCGTTGTGGCGGGTCGCCCCGGTTGTCTGTTCTGTGTGCTTCATGGCCACTCGATTCCTCCTTGTTGAGACTGTGACTCTGTTGGCTGCTGGCCAGCCCTTCTTGATTGTGTGTTTTTGCTTTGGATTTTCTACACCATGCTGGCCCTGAGATTGGGCCTTCTGTGTTTTCCTCTCTGGCTGCTTGATAAGCCTTCTGCTGGATTTTTGCCGCGGGTCTTTTCAGTTGTTTTTTCATTAGAGGTTCCCATATGTTGGGACGTGACCTGCCCTATGTGGGGTACTGGTGGCTGTTATATAGCCCTGTTATGTGCTGGGGAGCTGTGGTCGCCTGCGGGCTTCTGCTCTCTGTGGCGTTTTGGTATGTTGCAAATGCAATCTTCTTGCTGATGGCTTGGACTAGCTTGAGTTATGCCCCAGAGTGTTCTTCTCTGGGGTCGCTGTGCTGTTTGCCTGATGCCCGTGGCATGGCGTCATGGTCCTGTCTGGTCCCTCTTCTTTTTGGGCCGTGTGTGCAGTCTCCTCCCTAGGG
This sequence comes from Lissotriton vulgaris, assembly GCF_964263255.1. NCBI lineage: Eukaryota > Metazoa > Chordata > Amphibia > Caudata > Salamandridae > Lissotriton > Lissotriton vulgaris. The sequence goes on from NC_141697.1 coordinate 99,066,645, forward strand.
CGGGTCCGGACTCTTCTTCACCTTCCTGCTCTCTGTCTTCGGCTGGTGTCTGGCTTGCCCTGGGTGCTTCCTTTTGTGGTGCCCTCGGCATCTGGCGGAGCTTGCCGGTGCCGACCTATTGTTTTCTCTGCTCTGTTGTGCCTTCTTGGGGCTTTTGTGGGACTGTCATTCTGCCTTTTCTGCTTCTTCCAGTGGGCTTTGCAGCCGGTTCTGTCTCTTCTCCCTGTGGGAGGAGTGGGTCCCTGACTTCTTGTCCCTCTTGCGGGCGCAGTCCGTCCCTGCGGGGCGTTGGACTGTACTTCCTAGGTGACCTTGCGTTACCCTTTTCAGCTTCCTCCTGCTTATTTCTGGCGGCGCCGTCCTATCTGGGATTGCCTTAGCTCTGCCTCGTCTCCTTGGGGTCTCTAGGTTGCTCTTCTTCTTCGGTGGTCCTCTTCCTTGCCTTGTCCCTGGGCGGAGGTTTTGTTGCCTTGTATGGGCGTGGGGTTCTTTGGCCTCCTTTCGCCTTGCCTTGTTTCCTCTGTGGAGTGATGGCAAGCTGCCTCTTCTCTTCTTTTTCCCACCGCCCCTTTGGGGTTGGCGGTCTTCTGCTGGCGGGGGTTCTCCTTTTGCCTGATGGGGCGGAGCTTCTCGTCCTGTCTTGGGACTCAGCACCTGTGGGACCCTCTGTTATGACCAGGCGGGTGGGGTCCTCTTGTATATCCTCCTTCCCCATTGGTATGGCTAGGGTATCTATTCTATGCGAAGGAATCTGTGGCTAGTTATCTCTATCAGATGTACGAGTTACTTACCTTCGGTATTAATGTATCTGGTAGAGACGATTCTAGCCGCAGATTCCTTCACGGCCCGCCCTTCATCCCCGTTCTGCGAGGACCTTTGGCTTGGTCTGCTGCACTCTCCTCCCTGTGGGTGGCTGTGTCTTCTATGAGTACATTCTTTCCTTCTTTCTGACAGGATGTTCATCCTGTTTATTTGTTCCTTTTCCTCCCTTTTTAGTTCATTGGAGGATAGGTTTATAGGTACTTCTGTTACCCTTCTGCTCTTGTTGCTCCAGATTGGGGCCTACCTTCCACCCCACTCCTCTCCCTCTCCCCTTTATTACTAGGGTTCTGGGCCCGCTGCTATCCTCTAGGTTGGGGTCTTTTGGCTGTGCCTCTGCCCTTTGTTCCTTATGGGGGTTGTCACACTCTGTGATGGGGCTGTCTTGGAGTTTTATCGTTCCTTGTTTGTCCCGGACTGGTTCTCCTTCATTGTTTTTGGTTGGGGTTGTAGTCCTGCTACATGTTATCATGACATTCTTAGATATGTTCTTTGTCTCCATAGGAGGCTATCTCCGTACTGGCAGGGTTGCTGCTTAGGGTTGGGCTCTGTTCTTTATCCTTTTTTCCTGCCATTGGGTACTGCAGTTCTTGGCACTGCTCTTTATGGTGTTGTTCCTCACCATTCCTTTTTTTTCTCCAATTTTTCTGCTCCTTCGCACACTGTTCCTATACTCTCACAGTTTTGTCTGATGGCTCCTCGTTGTGGCGCGGAAAAGTTCTCTGAAGAAAACTGACGTAGGCGCGCCGGGGTGAGACTTATGTGACCTCGCTGATGTCACGTACGCGGACAACGCCTGGGCGGAGTCGCGTAATGCCGTCCCCCCGACGCGCAGCCATGTTGTGGCAAAAAGCTTTCCAGATCCAGTCTCACGCCTGGAGATAATTCTACGTGAAGGAATCTGCGGCTAGAATCGTCTCTACCAGATACATCGTTACCGAAGGTAAGTAAATCATACTTTTGTGACAATCTTGTTGGGTATTGGGAAAGACACCTTTTTTTTCCAGCACACAACACAAAGTAAATATCTGTAAGTGAACTGTGCAGCTTTTCAGAATATATCAGAATTCCGAAATTAAGCAAATTTCTTTGTAATTCGGAAGTGTGGGAGAAAAAAATATTTTAGTACGCTCAAAACAAATCACTATACTAGGTGATGCCATTCCCACACATTATCATTTGTGCGCTGTATGGTTTATCACTAAAACTGTATGTGCAAAGGTAATTGTAATTTTATTCGAAAATGTGTTGTATGTAATGGCAGTGAGCTACCTCACCATGCATACTCCACACTACGCCACTCCACTCTACATCACTCAACTCCACTCTGTACCCCTTCACTCTAAGCCACTCCACTCTACAACACGCTACTCCATGACACATCACTCTACTCCATGACACATCACTCTACTCCACCACACTCCACTCTATGCCACTTCACACTAGGCCACTCCACTCCACCCTACAGCCCTCCACTCCAACCTACAGCACTCCACTCCACGCTACAACACTCCATGCCACTTTACTCCACTGGACTTTGACACTTACACCTCTCCGCTCTGACACTCTACTTTACTCCACCTTATGCCACACCACTCTATGCCACTGCACTCTATGACACTCTACTTTGTGCCACTATAAGCCACTCCATTCTACACTTCTCCACTCTAGGCTATGCCACTACACTCTTAGACTCTAATATATTCTATGCCACTTTATTCCAATCTACTTCTCTCCACGCAATTCCACGACACTCTGCTCCACTCTTTGCCACTTTAATCCACTCTAAGTCACTCCACTCTGTGCCAGTCTCCTCTGTGCCCCTCTCCTCTACACCACTAACCTTTAGGCATGCTAAACAGCAGCCATGCTTGTGTACAACATGGCTAAAACACATTGGCAAAGCCAAAAGCTCTTGCATAGATGTAAACTATTGGCTTTTCTAATGTTTGGTAGATTTGACATTCGACTTTACCTTTTTATTAAATTAGATGTACAATATACTTACATATAGAGTCTCCCAGCCAGCCTTCTTCATCCTTTTGTCTGTTATTCTATCATTCACTTTTTTTTCTATCGCCCACTACAACATGGGGCAATGGGTCAGCCCACTCCAAACACTGGTTAACCTCACTGTGACTGATGCCATTCTGCTCTTTCACACACCAGATTGTTCCTTTAAGTACAAGGGGCTACTATAAAAATGTTACTCTTTGAGACTCAAAGGTTAAGCCTACTAGACTACACAAGCTCTCTGGTTGCAAAAGACCTATTGGTGGCTTACAGCCCTAGGAATCCTTGAATTAAAGAGAGGAGATTTCTTTCTAGCTGAGCGCCACACAGAGTGTGTATAAAATGTAATATGGAATCCCAAAATGGGGCGACCGCACTGCAATAGACGAGTAGGTGGGAGAGGTCTCCTTTCTTATTGTTGCAGTTCCAGCATGATGAGCTCTCCCTGAGAGACAATTTATGGAGTCGAGCCAGAGTCCAAAAGGTCCTGTGAAGAAACCAGAATTTCTTCTTGGAGCTACAGGGAGAGATTTTGTGGGAGACAACTGATTTTCAGATTAGATGCCAAGATTCTGAGGAGGCAGCCTCTGAAGGGACCCATTTTGTTTGAGGTTTTGAGACCAAGTTAGTGGATTTTGATTTTAAGAGCTGATAGAACTTTAAGGATGGTGGCCAGACTTATTGAAGATCGGTATGGTTTTGGGGAGGGAGGAATCTCCATGTGGGGGCTTCATTTTGGATAAGCCGGCTTAAAGTTTAAGAAAGCCGTAAAGGTCCAGATCTAGTACGTTGAATTGAAATCGTAGTTCTCTGAATGAGAGAGTTGTCTTTGGGGTTTCAATAATTGAATGCCCTGTTGGGCCCAATGAGTCCAGAATACTGGTTCCCCATGAATTTAGATTTTGGGAATATTCCAAAGAGAAATCATGTAAGATTGTGTGATCATGGTCTTCAAGAGCCTGTCAACCTTCAACAGGGCTCTTTTGGAATTGCTAAAGATATATTTCCCGGATGAAGGGGGAGTTTTTTTTAAAAAACGATTTTATTTGGTACTTCCAGTAATATCTGGGCGGAGGCCCTACATGAACCTGTAAGAAAGCATATATTGACAGGAATACTATCATTTCACAATACTTGCTAAATTTGCGAACATGCAGGGAAGCCATCAAAAACAGTATGCAGACCGATCCTGATTCAAGTAGACAAAACCCAGGGTATGGTCGCAGGTAGGCATACAAGCCCAATGTGGAGAGAAAAGAGGTCCAGGGAAAGGCCCCTACATAGTGACGTCGGTCAGGGGTCCACTGATGGTAACGGGGGAGCTCAATCCCACGGTTCATTGCCCAACGGGTAAAGATTTTACGGTGCATCCTGGGGCAGCCACATGCCAGAAACACTGCAATTTCCACACCCATACATCTGTCTAGCTCTGTCTTCCACTTGCCCAGAGTCGGGGGCGGTTCCTTTCCATAGCTGTGCTATATCGCATTTGGCGATAGTGAGGGCTAAAAAAGTAGATGCTGCTTATATTTATTGCCCCAATCCTATCTGTGCTATGCAAAACAAAGAGTCGTGGATCGTGTGGGAGTTACCATGATAATACCGTACTGAGGCACGAGGATACCCTACGCCAAAAGGGTTGCAGAGCAGACCCAGCCTGTATGGAAAAAAGTCCCATCATCCCTTTCACATATCAGGCATATAGGGGATTGGATAACGCCCATTGCCCAAAGTCTGGTTTGGGTATAATATGCGCAGTACAAATATTTAAATTGTGTAAGATGGTACCGTGTAGAAACCTGAAAAACAAACAAAGACTGTTTGAGAGCGAAGCACTTTTCACTGGCTCCCGTGGGATGCTCTGTAAGAAACACAATTCTTTCCTTTATGTTTCCATCTTTTTCAAACTATACATTGTCAAAACAAATTGTCCATATGATACATAATTCTTGTCGAGAAACCAAAATGACTCAAATGCTTGTCGATATCATATGTTTTAATGACTGTTTTCTTGCTTGAGTATTCTTCTTTTAGTACATTACATCATGTACAGTGATTCCTCTTAACATCATTATGGCAGTCACTCCCAATGCATTTCGGTATTATATACCTTCGTCAGGGGAATACTGAAAATTAACGTGAAACAATCATCAGAACTCTACATGGGGATCAAAGGACCCCACCTCGTGTACATGCAAACACTCGTATAATATTTATGTGAACAATACCATCTCTGTGCACATGCTAATGTCTATGTATTTCCGTGATCTTAGAACTATGTAACCTCCAACATGCCAGTTTACCCTGTGCTGCATCACGACCACATGGTGGTCAATAACATGCTAATCGTACCTGCTCTGATGCTCCAATGTCTAACCGATATGTGTGCAAGCTGCTAAGAACTAACGGAAAGATGTAAAAAAGAAATAATGTCACTGTATTTACACCTCTTATCTGAAGCCTCGACTGTGCCGAATAATGTAAAGCAGCGTACCTTGAAGGCTTGCCGATGTTACCAACGCCCAGTGTTCTCGATGTCACCGTATTTCAGGCTGCCTCGTAAATTCAATTCTGCCAACAGAACGTGTTGCCTGCTTGTGTTTTTGACTGAGTCGCTGCCAAAGTCTCTTACCTGGCGTGTCGGTTTCTGACTAGCTCCTGATCCTATCGTGTTGGCGTGGAAGCTGTCTTCCGTGTCCTGCGCGGTGGTGCCCTTTAAACCGAACTAAACATAAGTGACGGACTAATGTTGTGTTCTAGTGACGGGCGCCATCTTAAAGTGGTTGTGAGTGCCTATGCACCAAGTAAAATCATATGTAAACCGTTAGTGCATCGGAAGCTGTAACTGGACATGCTACTAGGTACTGACAGGGAATTTTATACATTTGTATACAATAGACAGTGATGTGACATTATACAGAAGGGACAATCTTTACATGCAACATTAAACGAGATGCTACATAATCAACATAGAAAATAACATGAAAAAACCTGAAAAACAACAAGAGTGGTGGTTCAGTACATTTTACAACATCCTTATTTACAGAAAACACATGTATTCAATTTTATCATTGAGACCACGTGGTTCACGCGAATTCAAATGGCGGATCCAGTATGTTTCCCTTTGGGACAGATGGCGATTGGTGTCAGCATGTGACTTTTTGTCTATACTCTCTAACACCGTGTATCATAATTGAGGTATGGTATGTTGTCGTTCTTTCCAATGTGTGGCCAGGTTGGATTTAGGGTTGCAAGTTCTTATCATGCTCTTGTGCTCTGTGATTCGCACTTTCACCTTACGTGTAGTTTTCCCTACATATACTAGCCCGCAGGGACATTTGATGGCGTACACTACCATTTCAGTGTTGCAATCAGACGTGTGTCTGAGATGAATCTGTTTGCCTGTGTGGGGGTGTGGAAAAACGTTCCCTACCATCACGTTACCGCTATGTCCACAATTGTGACATTTCACCATGCCTCTGTGATGACCTACTTTGGTCTGTGTCTGAGCTTGTTTCAATATTTCCTTTAAATTTTTAGATCTCGTGTGTGCAAACAAAGGTTTGTCTACAAACACTGCCTTAAAATCCGATTCCTGTTCGATCACTTCCCATCTTTTTAGTATGCTTTTCTTGATCAGCCTGCTGGCTGTAGAGTGTTTGATAACAAACACCTCCCTTTCAAGTGTGGGTCTAGTGGTTTTTACTAGAAGTGTTTCTCTGCTGATAGATCTGGCCTTAAGTTTAGCCTGCTGCAATAACTCCTCTGGATACCCTCTGTCTTTGTAAGCCTGTGTCATGACCTCCATCTCTAGTGTTCCTTGTGAACAAATTCTGCGAGCCCGCAAAAACTGCGAGAAGGGTAAATGGTGCTTTGTAGTACTTACCGTGTAGAAACCACCAGATAAAGGGGGATTTGACAGGGTTATGGGGTAGAGGTCGCCTAAAATTTCTCTTAAATTAGTAACCAAGTGGGAATGTAATCTGACGTTTGGAGTGAGCCCTGTCATGCAAGAAAGGCGGTTTTTAAAGCCTGCTAGATTAACACGCCTGAGATGAACAGGTAGACAGAGTTTTGCCAAATGAACTTGTTTAGTTGTCTATCGAGTTTCTGGTGAAAGTCTTCAGGTAAAACTAGAGGCAACATGTTTGTGAGCTAGTTAATTATAGGGGTAACCATCACTTTGATGGTCTCTAAACGACCCCACCATGTGTGGAATTTAGGGTTCCAACCCTCTAATAGGGATTCTATTTTCTTCAGAGTTGGGGCTTTGTTACGTTGTTGTGAGTCTAGTAAATCTGAGCTAAACTCAAGACCCAAATACTTAATAAACTTAAGTTGCCTGGATAGGCCAGTGTTTTTGAAGAGGTCGCTGAAACAAAGGTTATTCAGACCTATTATTTCAGACTTATCCTTATTAAGATAGTAATCTCCAACTCGGGCATACTAGTCTATTGTCCGTAGTAAGGTTGGGATTGAATTTGATGTATTTTTGAGATAATAATAGTCATATATTTTGATAGAGAGGGGAAGGATCAGGTAGCAATCAACTGCCACCCCCTCTGCTCACAAGAAAATGGTACTTTTGCACTACTTTTTTCACTGTTTTTAACTTACTGATAATAAACATGGCTCCCCGATCATGTTGTAGACGTGTATTAACCTTTTTTTTACTTTTGGCCATGCTGTACAGTATCTTGATGATCTTCTTTTTTTAATTTATTTTTAAAATATTTTTATTTTTTCAAAATTGAACAGCCTCAGAATAAATTATACAAACATTCAGGCATTGCTACTTATATTTAGAATGTTTGATACAACCACCAGTGGATTGTAAACTTCCGTCATCTGTGTAGCGATATTCTTTTTTGCCAACATCATTCCTAAGGTTGCCCATGTCTGTCTTGTGGTGTTGAGGTCTGTGGGCTCCCATAGGTTTAGAAGGCAGCGTTTGGGGTCAGGCGGGACTGGGTTGCCACTGAATCGTGTGATTTTTTTCCATTACCAATTTCCTGTATTCCACTATCGCAGGGCATTCCCAGATAGTGTGGAAAAAAGTGCTGAGCGCCCCACACACCCACAGACAAAGTGGAGTGTCCGTTCTCCCTATTGTGTGGAGTGTCGGTCCTTGCCTTGTATAGTATACTCTTTGTAAGATCTTCAGTTGTATCAGGCAAAGTCTAGACGGGATTGCCACTTCCTGGGTGAGGCTAAGGCGTCCTGCCAGTCTGAATTGTCAAGGTCTCCCAGTTCCGTGATCCATTTATCACAGAGCTTTTGCGTGGGGTTAGGTGCATGTCTCGCTGATCTTGTACAGCATTGGCAAGCCTCACAGGTCCCAAAGTCGAGACATATTGGCTTTGCCAATAATTATTGTATTAGTCAATGTTTTTTTAATGTGTTTGTTAAGATTGATGAGTGCTTGGCAGCTTCCAGAACAATAAAGTTTTGCAAAAGTTGTGACAAACAATCATTGCCAAAGCCAGAAAATGGCGGGAAATGCCAGACCAGTTGGCTTTGCCATTGTTTGTTATTTTGGTATAGTGTCACACAGTCCCACTGGCTAATGTGTTTTCTCAATGTACATCGAGACCGCTTAAATATTAGTTTTAACATGATATGTTTAGCAAAATGAATATGTATCCACTTCATTTAGTCAATGTATGAAATATAAAACAAAACGTTTTAAGCATTATCTGGACCTTTTATATGTAGGTTGCGCAGCACCAGTGTTTGATATTTTTTTGCTGTCATTGTCACTTATACTATTTGACATTTAGGATCATCCTATTTGTATTTTTCACTCTTCACATTTACAATGTCATCTGAATGTACGTCCTTCCAAGCAGTCTGTGACGGCCCTTTTATCCATTCACAGGTATTCACAATATTTTGTTTTTCTTCATTTCTGTTAAGTCATTATGTGATTGAGGTGAAAAGCAATTACAGATGGTTGCTGCCCTCTCTTTAGTCATACATATGTCTTTTGTCCTTTCCTGTCAGTCAGCAAACTTTTTTCAGCACCCCAGTGAACCTGAAATACTACTTTGCCCTAGATTGCTCCCTTGCACTGTAAGCACTGTTAATTTTCATTATACAGCATGGGCTGTACTTAGTACAAAGCATACTTTTGAAATCACATTTCCATTTTATAACCCAGTTGTAAAAGCAAATTTCAGAGTGCTAGATTACATTTGGTTTGACTTTTCAAATTGTTTCTATTCTCTACTTTTATTGGCATGCATGGTTTCCATTTCCGCATGCATTTTGGCAATTTGAATAATATCTTGATTTTGTTTAAAATGGCAATTGCCTTCATCCTCTTGGCTGTAGCTGTGGAATTATTTTCCCATTTCTTTCAATAAGTACAGACTCAAAAACTGGGACTAATCCCCCTCACAGTGAGTGTGTGTACTCTGGGATAGGGTTAATGGCATAAGTATTTGATTTGGAAAGCCCTATTGTGTAATGGTACCTTACCCTCATTTTACATGCTGTAACAAGTACATTATTATCCATTTTAGTCTCTTCTGAACAGTCGGATACCGAGAGAGCAATTCTGGCCTTGTTTTCTGACCACAGGCAGATGCCATTCTGGAAACCAGCTTATTTTTACTGTCTTAGCAGCAACAAGCATTTCTTGGAGCAGGTTCTGGTAAGTTGGAAATGTATACGTTTTTGTGTGAACATGTGCTATCTAGTTTCTGCTGGATTTAGAAGGCTCCTCGACCTCTGAGTAGTGCGTTTGACAGTGTTTTACAATATAGTCCGTAGGTTGCCTGTTTTAAGTGAGGTTCACAGTGTGTTTACTGTGACTCAAACCCTAATCGAACACCCCAAACAGAAAGGCATCCCTCTTTACATATTAGAGTTCAACCTCTTCTAGAGAAAAATTATTAGAAGGTAGCCTTCAAATTATATAATTTTACAAACTACCAGGTGAGTTACATAAGGGCAGCACTGTAAAAGATGCATCATTTCGTACAGTCCGAAAATGAAAATTTGAGAGCCTGATAACATTTAAAAAAAATTCTAAGGCCCATGTTTTACCCCACATGGGCATGAAGTGGGAGCATCCTACAGTCTTAATAGCTTGGTTGGCTCCCTGTTTCATTCGGTCTTCATGGTTCACGGTAATCTGAGTTCCTCAAGTTTAGCCAGGTAGTCCCTTACTGAAAAATATAACATTGAAATATATTGTTTACTAGTGGTCTCAGCTTGAGTTATATCAGTTTCCTTTTTGTACTGCAGAAAGTGGAAATGTCATGGATCCTTACTTCCATAAAGCCCGTAGTTTGGCTAGTAGTTGCAGTTATCCAGTATTGGGGTATCTTTCATAGATTCACATGCCTGAATCATTCCCCGTCGCCGAGGCGGGAGTCCCACGGTAAATAAAAAAGCAGTGCCAAAAGTAAATGATAGTAGTAGGCACTAAGAAAAAAGACCTGAGGCCTAAATCCTAGTAGCCTATCTACATCATTATGCTAAAAAGACCAAAGTCTTTGTCCCAACCAATCAGCTATCAGCACCCTCTAGAACACTCTCTGCAGAGCCAGTTCTCCTCACGGCACTTCGTGTGGATGGGAGTCTCCCTGAGTGCTACTCAGTTTATCCTTCAAGATGTCTGACAAGAAGGGCTTGTTCAAACCTTGCAGAGCATGCGGCAAAAAGAGAGTCCATGTTGATGATTAACATAAGGACTGTATCTATTGCCTCTACCCTAAGCATGAGGCTAAAAATTGTAAGATCTGCCGAACCTTCCCTTCAAAAACTCTAAGGGATAGGGAGGCTAGAGTCCTGTTGTGGCTCAAATCTTCTTCAACTGAAGATGATGATAGACCTTCGACCTCCAGCAAGAGAGCAAGATCTCAGGACAGTTCGTCAAGTGAGGGGAGAAAACATCTCAAATCTTCCCACTTCGCTTCTGGTCCTTCTCAAAGGTCTCCTTCTACTTCTTCTAAGCCTATTCAGTCTCCAGAAGCTTCAGCTCTCGAGGACTCTAAAGGGCAATTTCTCAAAACCGTGACTAAAAGCGGTTCTGTCTCTTCAGCTTTATGTCGACTATCTCTGTCACATCTTCAGCTACTTCGTCTATGGCGACAATTTCTACTACATCTATCACTTCTCCTATCCTGTCAACGAGGATTTCGATAGTGTCTAAGAAAACCGTCGTCGATGATCCGTCGACGAAAGCCTCATCGACGAAGCCGTCAAAACACTCGTCGACAAAGGTACCATTGACGAAACTTCTGTAGTCGACAAAGACATCTACTGTGCCTTCGACGAGTGCTCCGTCGACGAAGAAATCAAGCCCGTCGACGATAGTCCTGTCGATGGCGAGCCCTTCGACGATGGTCCCGTTAGACGTCGAGTCCGTCGATGATGGTCCCGTCGAGTTCGAGTCCGTCGATAATGCTTCAGTCGGCGTCTATCTCGTCAACGACGATCCTGTCGACGACGGCTAAAATGAAGAGTCCATCGACGGTAACTCTATCTCCAATGCCCCCGTTAACGACCATACCATTTACAGGAGTGGAACCTGCTTCTACTAAGTCTTTACTTGCGGTACAAACTTTTTCAACCCCTATTCGAAAGGTTTCCAGCTTAAATCTTTCCAGAGACAAGAGTGTTCATACATCTCACCACTTACTCCATCTCACCTCCTCCACACATATGCCCAAGAGGAGGATGATGACAATGATGACGAAGTAGCTTTTGGAATAGCTCGTCATCCTCCTGAACTGAACATTAAATGTCGAGATGATGAGGAAGATGAAGACTACACGGAACAGTACTACCAGGAGGATATTGTTGCTCCTCACCACACAGGATACCAGAGGCATTCTCGGATTTCAGAGTCTAGCCATCTGCCTCCTAACCTTATTCAGGTCTTGCAGGCCATGTTAGCTGATTATAGACAGCGTTTTCCACCGCAGCAGGTCATTCCACCAACTCAGCCTGTGGTAGTTCCTGATCCTATACCTCACCACAGTCTCCAATTACAGAACCTCCTCAACCGCACCAGCCTGCTCAGCCTACTTGAACTCCGGACACTTCTTCTGATGAAGAAGTAGAAGAAGGTGAGCTACCAGAGAATCCTCACTTGGATCCGTGGGATTCATATATTATTCCCATGTCGTCTCCACCAACCCCACAACCATCGGACTCGCCTCCAAAAGATATAAGTGGATTCCATAACCTCATGCAGCGCGCTGCTACTAGGTTTCAGCTTCCAGTCACGGTGGAACAAACTGATTGTTTCCTACACGATTTCAAAGAAGAGGCTAGGAAAGTTACCAAATTTCAATAATAGGTTACATATGGAATAAGGGCATCAAGATTATGAAAAATCCTGCATCCGTGCCTTCAGTGCTTCGACGGAGTGATAAAAAATATCGTGCTCCGATCAACAGTCCATCCTGCCTAATTGGTCACCCCAGGTCGGATTCAGTAATTTCACAGGCCGCCCAACAAAGGTCTAAAAATCCGGCCACACCCATTACTACACCACCAGACGAAGAGGGATGTCGTCGTGACCTCATTGGTAAAAAGTTGTCAACCATGGCTGCCGCCTCCATCAGGGCAGTGAATTCCTTAGCGATCATAGGGCATTATGATCGCCAAATGTGGCCGGACATGGCTGGTCTGATTGACCTTATTTCAGAGGACAAACAACAGGAGGCTCGAAAAATCTTGTTGGAGGGAGAGCGCGCAGCAGCAGAAACTATTAACTGCGCTCTGGATATTGTCAACACAAATTTAAGGCAACTGGCTGGGGCTGCAGTTCTCAGGCGCCAGGGTTGGTTAAAGGCTACCACCTTCCGACCAGAAGTCCAAACAAAAATATTAGATATGGCCTATGACGGCGAATCTTTGTTTATCAAACATATTGACGAAGCCCTCCAAGCAATCAAGACCGACACTGATACCGTAAGATCTTTGGGTTCGCTACAACACAAGCGGGGAACATTCAGAGGCGCTAGAGGGTGTAGCTACTCCTCTAGAGGAGGTTACCATCAACAGAGCAGACAATATCAGCCTCAATATCGACAAACTTACCAATCATCGTACCGCCAATCCAATACGGCTGGTTTCTCTCGCCAAGGAGGCCGAAAACGCTCCAACAAACAAGGGCGAGACTCTCATAGAAAACAGTGAGTTCCGCCAATCACGTTTCCTCCCCTCCCTGTGGGCGTGAACATTTCTTTTTTCCTAGACCAGTGGCAAAGAATCCCCTCCGACCGCTGGATGCTAGACCTCGTGAAAAATGGGCACTCCCTAGAATTTGTCACCAAGCCATCAACTACTCCGCCCAAGGGACCCCCTCGCCCTCGTCTTGACTTACTGTTCAAGGAAGCTTATTCAATGTTCCTCAAGAACGCTATAGAAAGGGTCCCAATTCATCGTTTTTTCCTCATCAAAAAGAAATTAGGGGAATGGTGATCAATCCTGGACCTTCGCAACCTCAACAGGTTCCTCAAAAAACAGGGTTTTCGCATGGTCACCCTGTCAGAGATTCTAAGCTGACTGAACGAGGGAGATTTTATGGCTTCCTTAGACATGGAAGACGCTTACTTCCACATCCTGATCCAGTCAAAACATCGAAAGTATCTCTGATTCACTGTGGCTGACGTCCATTATCAGTTCAAATTGCTCCCGGTTGGACTCAAATCGGCTCCAAGGATCTTCACAAAGTGCCTGGCCTGGTAGCGGCAACGTTGCGTTCTTGGGGAATCCAGGTCTTCCCGTACTTGGACGATTGGTTAATCAAAGGTCCTTCAAAGCACAATGTAAAGAATGCCATTTCAACATTTCGCGATCTCTTTGCATCTCTGGGACTAACTGTGAACAAATGCAAATCCCAGTTGCATCCGAAGCAGATCCTGCCTTTCCTGAGAGCACGTCTAGACACAATACAATGCAAGGCATTCTTATCTAAAGAAAGACAACTTTTCCTGCAAAAATTGTCACTACAGGTTTCAAAAAGAAAGTCACTTTCTGTTCGCTTCACTCCTGGGAATGTGTTCTTCGGCCATAAATCTCATCCCCTTGGCGCGCTTGAAAATGAGACCTTTACAGGAGGAACTGCATCTTCAATGGAAACAAGCAACAGGTTGCTTCGACGACGTCATCAAAGTCACTCCACGCATGGTGGATGCTCTTTAATGGTGGTCACAGTTACCCAATCTGACACAAGGGCTCACGTTCATACAGAATGCTCCAGACTTCGTTCTGACAATGGATGCGTCCTTGGAGGGATGGGGCGGTCATCTCCAAGATTTACAAGTACAAAACAAATGGTCTCAGAAGTACAGACAACGACACGTCAACAGTCTGGAATTGCGGGCAATCTTCCTATCCTTGCAAGCGTTCCTTCCAAGGATTGCAGGATCTTTGGTCCTATTTCGAACCGACAATACCACCAGCATGTTCTACATGAACAAACAAGGAGGGACAAGATCGGGAACGTTATCAAAGGAGGCTCAGGAGTTATGGGAGTGGCTTACACTTCACAACATAACTCTCAAGGCAGAACATGTCAGAGACCGCCACAATACACTAGCGGACAAACTCAGCAGGTCCCTATCAGTCTGCCACGAGTGGGAATTAGACCACGTTCAAGTGAACAGAGTGGTACAGGCAAGGGGCAAACCGATACTGGGTTTATTTGCAACAAAGCAAAACAAGAAATGCCGGTATTACGCCAGCAGATACCCTCAACAGGGGTCACAAGGGAATGCCCTGTCCATGCGATGGTCAGGGATTTGTGCTTACGCTTTTCCCCCGATCCTGTTGATGTCAAGGGTGTTGCGCAAGATGAAATCGGAGGGCTGCCCTCTCATCCTGATTGCTCCCCGGTGGCCATGCCAGTACTGGTTCCAAGAACTCATGTTGCTATCCCAGAACCGGCCAATCCGTCTTCTTCCAACTCCAACTATGCTGTCGCGGAACGAGGGACAGATACTTCACCCAGACTCCTCAATTACACGCATGGCTCCTGACTTCTTAGAATTTCAAGCCCTTCATATTCCTCAGGATTGCCGTGACATCTTAGAAAAATCACGAGCCCAAAGCACATTGAAGACTTATTGTCTTAAATGGAAGAGGTTTTGCTTTTGGTGTGACTCTAACAGTATACACCAGATCGAAGCTCCTGCAGAGAAAATTCTTCCTTATCTGCTGCATCTGGCTCGCTCCGGTCTCACCTTTTTAATCAATAAAAGTCCATCTAGCGGCTCTATCCAGGTTCAGGAAAGTTGCTAACATTCCCTCACTATTTTCATCCTCTTTAATCAACAGTTTATGAGAGGTCTTTTCCGAGCTTATCCTCCAGTTAGGCCTCTTCCACCGGAATGGGAACTTAATACGGTTCTCTCACAATTGATGAAACATCCATTCGAACCCATTCACAAAGCCGACCTCAAGTATCTTACATGGAAGGTCACCCTACTTCTAGCCTTAACGTCTGCCAGAAGAGTAAGTGAAATTCAGGCATTCACTATTAAAGAACCTTTCCTGCATTTCTCTAAGGATTATGTCACTCTTTAAACTAATCCAACATTCATACCTAAAGTACCATTACAGTTCCATTTAAATGAACCAGTGAAGTTAAGAGCTTTCTTTCCAAATCCCACTACACCGGCGGAAAGAACACTACATTCTTTGGACATTAAACAATGTTTAAAATTCTACCTACAAAGGACAAAAACCTTCAGGAAATCTGATCAATTATCTGTGGCTTATGGTCAAACCAGGCTGGGTGCAGCAGTCACAAAAGCCACAATTTCCAGATGGATAGCTTCCGCAATCCATTTCTGCCATATCAAATCCAACAGACCACTGCTGAGAAAGGTCAAGGCTTACTCCACAAGAGCTGTGGCAGCATCTACAGCGTTGTTTGCAGGAGTGACGCTGGAAAATATCTGCCGTGCTGCGACATGGAAGAATGTCCACACATTCACAAGACATTACTGCCTGCAATCAACGAGTCAAGAGGATGCGGCAGTTGGTCAGGCTGTCTTACGACACCTGTTTCTGTAATAACAGCTTCAGGTAACCGGTGTTCTTTAATTTTATAATTACAAAGAGATTTCAATATCAATATATATATATATATATATTTTGGGATGCTCATTTCCCACTTGTGCTAACCAAAATCTGAGGAGAACTGGCTCTGCAGAGAGTGTTGATAGCTGATTGGTTAGGACAAAGACTTTGGTCGTTTTAGCATAATGATGTAGATAGGCTACTAGGATTTAGGCCTCAGGCCTTTTTTCTTAGGGCCTACTACTAACATTTACCTTTTGGCACTGCTTTTTTATCTACCGTGGGACTCACACCTCGGCGACGGGGAATGATTCAGGCGTGTGAATCTATGAAAGATACCAATACTGGATAACTGAAGTCACAGGTAAGTAACTTGTTTTCTTTTATTCCATTTATTCCTGAAGGGAACTGTAATTCATTTTCTAAGCCTGCCTGCACTACAGCTGTAATTTCTGCATACACAAACGTTGGGTATGGTGGGATTCTCTGGTCTTTTATCCCCATTCTCTTACACCAGTAGCCTTACCTGTCACCCATTTCCGAGGTTGAAATAAATATTCCTTGACAAATATCATTAATGTACTAGGGACAGAATGCGATTCAAGCTATAGAAAGGACTACCAATATCATGCTCCAGAAGAGCATGATTTTTCGCATATGTGAAATGGAGTTCCTCAAAGGATGCACAATTTCACTATCCAAGTGTTCACTACTAATTGATGAAACATTACTACTATTAAATCTTCATCGTGCCACTCCACTGACTTATACCCAAAATCACACTTCCACTCATTTGAGAGGGTACATTTCTTCTTCTGAATTACTCTATATGCTTAGCTCCAGGGTTTGATGTTAAGCTCCAGCTGCTGCAGTACATGGTAGCTCGAATGATGACGTGAGTTTTTTTACGTGAAGTTTAAATCTTGCTTCTTCTGTGTTTATTCCTCCTTAATTTCAGATTCAAGTTCACGTTTTTATGGTCTTTTAACGTCATAAGTGCTGCGCCCAGTCCAACGGCCGACGGCACCACTACCTCGGGAGTGCTGCCGTCGGCCGTTGGACGTTTCAGCTGCACCTGCGCAATGGAACGTTCAGCACTGGAGCTGGACGTTCCATAGCAGCTAAGGTGTTAACTTAGTTATGAGTCCAGTGTATTTGCAGTCTTTTTGTTGTGAATGTAATTGATCTTGATCCCACTTACCTAAGAAACAAGGTTGCACACTGTAGGAAGGTGGAGATCTGACTATGGTTGCCCCCAACTTTTTGCCTGGTGTTTAGCTGGTTTTTCGACTTAGTTGACCTGGGGCCCTGCTATTCAGGACCCCAGGCCCACTGCTCTCTCTTTAAAATGGATTTCATGTACTCTAGGTACATATCTAATTGGATACTGAGTCACCTTATCAGCCCCTGTACAGTGTACCTTAGGTACCCAGGGCATAGGTGCACCCTAGGCCAACCAGGGGCTGCAGCATGTATTATGCCACCCCTGGCTGGCCATCCAAATCTGACACAACTGGCTGATCCATCAGCTGGGGCAAGGTGGTGTAATCACCCTTTGCTTTAGATATAGTATCTCTATATCTAACCCTAAAATGGCCCTTATACTCCTATAAGTCACTCCTATGGCAGGCCTTAACAATCCTGGAAGCAGAGTGCTTGGAATTATGTGAGATAGTGCTCTGGCATGAGCTGAGCCTGTCTACAGCTTTCGGAACCAAGTCCTTTAGCTGTTTCCATGATAACGCAGACCCTTGTCCCCCTGACGTTTTCAAACTGGCCATGCCAGGAATAGAAGAGGAGGTGCTGAATCTTTTGAACTCCTCTCTAGCATCAGGAAAGGTTCCTACTGCCTTTAAGGAAGCAAGGTTGATCCCTTTGCTAAAAAAGCCTGGGGCAGATGTGAAATGCCTAAAAAACTTTAGGCCTATTTCCCAGATCCCTTTCCTGGCCAAGGTGTTGGAACAGCATGTTTTGGCCGCCCTCTCTGACCATCTAGAAGGGAACGGCCTGTTGGAACCAAACCAATCAGGGTTCCGTGCAAATCACAGCACGGAACTGGTCATGCTGTCCATCATAGATGAGCTCCGAAATAGGGCAGACAAGAGGATACCCGGCGCCCTGGTGCTGTTAGACCTCTCCGCGGCGTTTGACACCGTTTGTCACAAACAACTGCTGTCGCGGATGAGAGACTTCGGCATCCAGGGCACAGCCCAGGCCTGGTTTGCTTCTTTTCTACAAGGGAGGACACAAAGAGTTCAGTTGGGAGAACTGCTCTCCACTGCAACACCAATCTCTTGTGGAGTGCCACAGGGGTCGGCTTTGTCGCCCCTGCTATTCAACATATACCTCCAACCATTGATTGCACTCCTGAATCAAATGGATTGTCAGGTATATAACTATGCTGATGACACCCAAATCATTATCCAAATGGACGATGCACCTGGGGCACCAGCAAATCTGCAAACCATCTTGAAGCAGACAGCTAATTGGATGTCGCTGAACTCCCTAAAAATTAATCCGGACAAGACGGAAGTTCTACCTGTTACCATCGCTGGCAATCCATGGCATGATGGATTCTGTCCGAGGGAACTTGGACCGCCCCCGGAGCCGGCAGTGGCTGTAAAAAGCCTTGGCATTTATGTGGATGACAAGCTTTCCATGCGGAAACAAGTTACCACGGTGGTAGGAACCTGTGTTGGCATGCTTCGTCAACTTAGGAAGATCGCGCCATTATTGTCCCATTCCACCCTGAGAAGGGCGGTTTCCGCTATGATCCTTGCAAGACTGGATTACGGCAATTCGCTCTATCTGGGCTTACCCCAAAAACTCCTAGACAAACTTCAGATGGTGATGAATGATGCCGCTAGGCTCATTCACAAGAAACCCAGGAGCACGCATGTGTCCCCACTTATGCGTGAGCTACATTGGCTCCCAATAAGGCAGAGGGTGCTCTTTAAAGGGTTATGCATTGCACATAAATCCCTTTACGGTAAGGCACCAAGATACATCAAGACCCGCCTGACCCCATATACACCTGCCAGGGTGCTAAGATCTGCTGAGGCAACCCTTCTCATGCAACCTCGTTTTAGATTGGCGACAGTGGGCGGTCGTGCCATCTCTAACACCCTCCCAGAGGCCTGGAACAGTCTACCGGTGGACTTGCGCAAAGAACCTAATTTGCTGACCTTTCGGAAGAGGTTGAAGACTGTTCTTTTCCAGAAGGCCTGGGGAGGGATATAAATTCTTGTTAGTGTTTTCTTTTGGTTTCCTGCGGTGCTTACTGGACAAGCGCTTAGAGACCCCTGGGTTATATAGCGCTATACAAATCGAAATAAATAAATAAATAAATAAACGCTATACCATATACTCTTAAGTGCATTATAATCCTCGCGGTTATTGCTAACTTTGGTATAGCATTATCAAAACATGTTGAGTAAGGTGTCATACGAATTGGAATACTACCCCCTCGCCAATTCTGGCGACGGGGGTAACATTCCACCCTTCTAGAGGGACACGACATGTATGTAACTGTGAACCCCGGTTAAAGTTAACCCGAGCCTCAGCATCACAAAATGGATGCTGCCACCAGACACAAGTCTGACCTCCTGCTGCTGGGAGTCCTTCCAGCGAGGGAGGCTTGGACAAAGGGTTTCCTGCCCTGTGAGGTGCTAGCATCACCCCAGACAGGATTTTGTGTATTAGGTAGGACAGGCCTGAAAGGAATGAGACATGCCCGGGGCACGCAAGGTGTCCTGTGCATACTCCGGCTCAAACCAGTTGCTGGGGCACCCCAGCCCCAGCTCTGGCGCGAAACCGGACAAAGGATAGGGTGTGTAACCACCCCCCTTCCTGGTCCCACCCATAGGAGGGACCTAGTGATAGTACAGCCCCCTTTAGCAGTATAAAGGTAGGAGCTAGTCCCATTCCAAGTTAGATTAATCCTGAACTGAAATACTGCAAGAAGAAACTCTGGACTTCGACATTCTGCTACAGAAGACTGAAGAAATCTCCCTTGTGGGCAAGGAGTGTCCACCCTGCACAAGCAGGCACCATCAGCGTCCAGCGGCTTCACTTTGTCGTCTTCCCTCGAGGATCCAGACTTCAGAGCCCGAAGAGACCCGGATTCCCAGACCTCTCCGACCTCTACCTCCATCTGCAGCACAGCTGAGATCCGTGGGTGCGACGAGACACGTGGGACCGGCCATCTTGGAGAAACTGCACTTCGCTACCAGCATGACTTCTGTGGTATCCTCGACAAAGTGCTTTGGGGATTGAGAAGCCCCAGCCCCGAGCAGCTCCTGCACCGAAGACCAGCCCTCCAGCATCCACAAGATCTGCGTGGGGCCCTTCTGCCTGTTTGCTGCTCGACGCGTTGTGTGGTCACTTGCCGGCTGGCTAGTTTCCTCCTAGACGACGATCCACGACATCAACACCGCTGGTCTGGTTGCTCCAGACTGGCCCTTGCTTCCTTCCAAAAGAGAGGCACCCCGGACACTCCTGGTCCGCACCAGACGTCTTTTCCACTCACCGCGTGGGCTGCCTTTGCCAAGGTCAGTTGACTCCAAATCCGGATCCGACCCTGCCGACAGCGAGAGCCTGTGTGGGACAGCTCGTACCTCCATCCTGGCCGTCGAAGACACCACCTGGTCCACGTGGCTGCAGAGTCAAGCGTCCACTCTTCACCTGAATGCGACAACAGCGTCTGGTTCCTTCCTGGTCCACTCCAGTCACTGGCTAGTGACTTTGAACACTGTCCCCTCTGCTTTCAGGTCTTCAGCTTCCTGGATTCACCCTTGGATCCCACCGGACATCTTCCTCCTGGTCGCCTGCAGCATCTTTTCTTTCAGGCTCAATAGACTTCAACGCAGAAACCCGACACGACTTCGCACCTATGCACCCGCAGCCCGTGGGTGAGGTAACAAGAGCATTTCGGTGCTCAAGGGTAGATTGACTCCTAGTGTCCAGTTCCACAGTCGTTTTAGTCCTAACCAGTCAGGATTTTCCGTACTCGCCTTTTTCTTGAACTGTACTGTCCATAGACATTGTTACGCATCTCGCGTGTGAGTTCACACTCTGCACACCCGTTCCGTGGGCCTCCTATTACTTACCTAAAGTTAGGGTAGTGTAGTCCCAGCGATCCTACAGCCTCTGGACAGCTCCATTCCTTCTATCGACTTCCTTATACTACTTGTTTAGTATATGGTTGGTTGCGCCCCTAGGGCAACATTGTAACTCGTGCAACTTAACGTATTTTTCCTAAGAGTCTGTCATGTGCTTAGCCCTCTGACCTCATAAAGAGTTCAGAGTTGTTTGTTAGTTAATAAATATCTTGTTTATTTTCATAACTACCTGTGTGGCGTCCTTTCATTTGGTATTCAAGGGGTTATATGTGGTAAAAAAGCTGTCTTCATATGCCAAAAGAGTTTAGCCTAAGACTGCTTTGTCCATGCTTCCATTAGGATAGCTGGTCTATAAGGTTGACTTGCAACCAATCACCATAAAGGATGTTTGGACTGATACAAGGTGATCACTAGAATTAGTGAGCATCATATATCAGGCCACAGCATCACTCGTCGCCATCACAGCATCAATCTGTGCAACCATTCTAAGACAACTGGTTCAAATATGTTTTCTCAATGTTTTAAGCTTTATTACAAATGTCACAAAAAGATGTTAATATTTCACTTCTGTTCTTGGATTTTCGTCACAATAAAATACACTGAACATAATCTTCACAAAAGTTATTTACAAAAGTTTAAGCTATTGCCATTATAAATTACAATCACTTTTTTTAAAGTATTAATTATTTTTAAAAATTAAAATCCATTGTTATTTGTAATATCAATACATCCTAAGTCACGTAAATACAAAACCTGTTGCATTACAAATGCTATAGGTGTTACATTTGCGTAATTTATTACTATTGGCATTGTAAATGACAAAGCTATTAATTTAGCTATTTTCAAAACCAACACATAAATAAAAAAATTGTCATTTACAAGACCAATAGCTCAAACTTTCCTAATGCGAGACCTATTGCATTGCAAATGCTTGTTTGAGGATTTGGCATCTGCAATTAGCTGCTAGACTGATCTTTTCGGTGTAATTTATGTTCCCGGCTGTGCACTTTTTATTCATAATTTCCAGCTCCTAGATGGGGTTCTGCCATCTTGGAACATAAATATTAAGTAAAAAAAAAAGCAGCCACAGTTTAATTGCATGTTTCTGCATGTGCGAGGTAATAGATGCGCACACAGAAATCATTGAGCCAAAACCGGCCATTTTGCCTTTTTCTTTTATTCAGTCGTACAGCATCAGCAGCCGCTCTTTTGTATTTACATCTGAACAGTAGCCGAGTTGCACTAATGTTCAATCCCTTTACTTGTGCTTCTTTCTGGTATATACCACTTGAAAATGTCTTGCTGCATTTATCACACTAAATACATGTAAACAAGATTGGACAGAGGGCCTCAGAAAGATATTCAAAACGTGTTGTTAGTTCTTTGTGTGCCTAAGGGCCAGACTTAAATGAATGAGTTTGTTGCTCTTGCTTGCCGACATCAGTCTTGAAGCTGTTCATTATGTTTTCTCTTGTTTTTCAGGTTACAGCTTTGGGTTTATTAAAAAGAGAAGATTTTTGTGGTTTAGGTCGGCTTCTGAGCAGTGAATTTAAGCCACTCAGCCGTCTTCTGGTGCTTCTTGGATGGACCCACTGCCAGAGTTTAGATTCTGCCAAATCCTTATTGCACACTCTTCACAAAGAAAAGGTCAGTATCCCTAGATGTGTGTGGATAGCTGGGTCAGGAAAATAATTTGACATCGTGATAATTAAATTAAGGTGTACAGCAATTTTTTGAATAATATTAGGATGCAGTAACAATGTTATTACAGTCCACTGGTGTCCAGTTACCTTGGATGAAGTGTCCTAAAACAAAATAACACAGTTAGTTCTGCAGCGTTTGTGAAGTAAAGTAGAATTGCTGCATTTACATGCACAATTACGTTGGCTGGTAAGCCAAATTGTGTGTATGTCTTTTTATTTTTTACCAGACCTCTAAATTAAGTTGCAGATATACTGATTCTAAGCCGCATTTCTTGTATATTACTACTTCAGCTGGAGCAGATGTGTTCAAATTGACAATACTAGGAAGGTGCATCCTGTTTATGGTGATAGTACCGGTGCAGACATTTCTTACTCTTTATATTTTGTCATACAAACTTAAACAAATACT
The DNA here is from genome assembly GCF_964263255.1 of Lissotriton vulgaris. Taxonomy (NCBI): domain Eukaryota; kingdom Metazoa; phylum Chordata; class Amphibia; order Caudata; family Salamandridae; genus Lissotriton; species Lissotriton vulgaris. The sequence goes on from NC_141697.1 coordinate 99,089,756, forward strand.
TGTTACAAAAGCCTCAGTTCATGTGTTTTCAGATTTCTATACACACTTTATTCCATATGCCCGTCTCTAACAAATATTAAACTGTCTGGCAGTTAAACAAATTGATCAGTTGCAATTTTTATCACAAGGACAGTCATTTTATTTTTGGATCACTCGATTTTGGTTAGTTGTGTCATTTATTGTAACACTGGCTAATTGATATTAGAATTTGAACGATTAAAAGACAGATTGAGGTTTTTGGACAAATAAGCTACTCCTGTCTTTGCATTTTTTTTGCTTTGTATTTAAGTGTGGATGAAGATATCTTTAGGGGCTAAAGACTTAAAAAGATAATTAAAATGTGTTGTTTATCACTGTTTGTTCTGTGAACCATATACAACGACTGTTTACCGTTCACCTGTGAGTGCATCATAAACCGTTAACAGCAGAAGGAGAACCTGCACCAGGTCTACTGAAACAGTTTTCGGACCTTGGCAGGATTGCATTGAGAAGGTGTACAGAAACAGTGTATTGGTGGCAGTACCATATGCAGCTGTTGTACCCAAGAGCTTTATTATAATGCGCAAGACACTGGTAGGTGTTTTCTTTCAGCAGCATACTACAGCGTAGTTGATGTGGTTCTTGGCACCTTCTGTCGAAGAGCACAACCAGTGTTAGGCCTGGGTCCACCTGGGCTGGCTTAAGGTTCCTGGCTCCTGTTTGTGATCAACTTCCAAGCGGCACTTTATTAAAAAAAAAAAAATATATATATATATATATATATATATATATATATATATATATATTTGGAAGACTGTTTTAGTGGTAAAATATGAGAAGTACTTAACTTACTTAAAAAAACAACCATGTGGATCGCTGCTTTAATTTAATCATTAAATACAATGTTATGTACAGCAGGCACTCATGTAAAGAAATGTACATGATAAACGAATTTGCAGGCTGTTGTGTAGTACTGAACTGCATTTCTCGATTATCTATTGAACTGCTACCCTCCTCCAGCAGTTTAAAGTGCGCAATACACACCCAAGGTTTAAAATCTTTCTATTGCGAATAACGATGTGTGATGTAGATTGCCCTTAGTTTATAGGCTGGTAGGATGCCTCAGTTGTCTTAAGTCCTCCCCCGAGATCTACCATAACTGGTTGGAAGTCCAACAGGGCCACTTTGCCTGTCATCCTTACAAGGTCTATAATATGTGTTCTGCCCTGTAACCATAACACCTGTCCTTCAAGCGCTTGGAGGCATCACCCAAATGTAGTGACATGCTGTTACACATTTAAACTACATGTATTCTGAGAGTACTTTGTCCTAATATCCTCAAGGTTTTTGGAAGGTGCAGCATTTGGGAATCTGTCTCTGTTTTAGAATGTGGTTGGTTTCATTTGATGAATCAGTGTGGCACTCTTTCTGTAAAATCTTTGTGAGAGCAGGGCGTTTAAGGCGGCTCTCAATAACCGCATATATGAATCATGTCAGTCAAACGCAGCTGCAGCTTCCTTCCAGGGCCAGAGAAAAAGCTTAGTGCAGCTCTGCCTTGAAGGCACTGTATGCAAGCAACCGGCAACATCTCTTCCTGGACCGTGATGGACATTGTGCAATGCTGTTATGGCTCTGCCACCGGATAACAGTGCTCATTATATCACAGTGCTAAATTGTGGTGCTCTTTATGCCAAAGTTTTGTAACTGTGCCATCCAAATTGTGGCACTCTTTTAAAAGCAGTCTGTAGTGTAGTTCCCATATCCCTGATAGGCTCTGCGCATTGGAATAATATACACTATAGTTTTGACATAGGACTGAGGTCAGTATGTCTCTAGCGATTACATTAAACTTAATTACTTGTGTGTGCCAGCTAACTCAAAGATCACTAGAAACTTCTCAAATAAACAAGAAGGGATTAGGTTCTGACAACCGCATAAACATGACAACTTTGTTTCCCTTAGAGTCTGAACGGTATCTTCAGAGCCGTGGAAACAATAGATTACAGTTTCACTCAGTCAATCGTGCATGCTTCGTTTCTACAGAGTTGCACGGATATAGAGAGACGGGCGTTTCAATAAAAGGGTTTATTGAACAGTCTTATTTCCCATGCAAGAGATATGAACTGCTACAATCGTAAGACAGAATGCGAAGTATAATACGTACAGTGTTAGCAGTAAGATAAATAATACTGCAATAGAATGGTCTGTAGCTATGACATATATAAAAATACATACATAAATAACACAGACTAAAATACTCAACTGGTGCTTCTAAAATAATCCTACCCCAGTGTACCCAACCTAAGTATAGTAGGAGGGAAGAAGTAGGTGCTGTTTAGCTATAGTTTAGTTTAGTTGTGCCAAGAGTTGCCAAAAGTTTCTCTAGGTTCTAATCAGCTCCATACCTTAGAATGAGAGAGGTTGGTATCTCTTTCCTGAGACTCGATCTCTTACACACCCCGCAAGGGGAGTAAGAAACACTGGAGCTGGATTCTCGGTGAGGAGGATGACAGCGTCTGGTCAGTCGGGGACTTGACTTCCTTTGGGACTTGCTGTGACGAGGCGCGTCGTGCAAGTAGGTAGCCGAACCGCACCGTGCCTTGAAGGTGTTTAGGAATGCCAGTGTTGACGTACAAGTCTGGCATAAGAACGTCATGAATGAACCCCTAAGGAATAGATGTTCATGCATAATAAATTAGTTCTTGGAGAAATCAATATCCAGTCAAGGGGAAGGCCTAAAGGCTTAAGAGTCTGGTTTTCCAAAAACTTGTTGTGACGTAGAGGATCGGGTGTGCTAAAAACATGCTAAAAACATGCCCAACACACAGTGTCAAAAAATGCATTAGGACTGGTTGTAAGCATAAAAATGCATTGTGCTGTACATATTAAAGCAATGTTTCATTCTAAGCATATGTTGACATTTTAATGCGAACTGTATGAATCCTGAAAATAAACATTTATGAAATGGCTCGTAAAAACAGATGAGAAAAGGGCCGAAAACATTTCATGTCAGATTACATAACACTGTTTGTTTAGTGGACAAGGTCAAATATGGTCTCTGGAAGTATTCAAAGAGTTCTGTTGTCTATGAATAGTTATACTATACGCGGATTACTTGTGCCAGAAATGAAAAATACAAATTTGGAGAAAAAAAATTAATCATAGGAAAAAAGTTCCAAAGTTAGTACCTTGTTTTGAAAAATGAAGATCAAATTCATAGTCTCTCAGTACACTGTGTGCCAAAATCAAAAGTCAGTGTTGTGGCTTGGAGAAAAGATGAAATCTTCTAATCCTGTAGACAAAAAGTCATCTACCGTTGTAGGTGAAAGTTGGATTACCTCGTTTAGAAGACTAATTGCACATAGATGAGAAGCATCGCCTTCAGCATTAGTCGCAAGAGCAATGTTTCTATCGGGTGTTACCTGCGTGCCTTTTGTTTCCTCTCGTACCTCAGCAGTTGCAATTTACGTCTGTGAGCTCTCAATGAATGCAGTCATCAGGGTTGGTAGCCGCTGGGGACAACACAGAACATGGGCCGTTACAGGGTCCAACAGAGTATCAACATCTGTAGGCATGACTGACTGGAGTGTTAGACAGATGTCTAGCACGCATTCTTTACCGCAAAGCAGGCAGCATAGAACAGGTAAGATGCAATCTTGCCAGATTGGTCTGAATGACAGAAACCATGTGGTCTTTAATTCTCGTAGACGAGGTAAACCCAAAATTTGAACGATGCGCTCACAACACTTCCTCTCCTGCAGAGCTTTCTCCACGGTGAATTGGGGGTCGCTGGTGATTTCGCTTGCCATATTGTAGCAGTAGGAGCAAAAATAGTATCCCTGCAACGAGTCCAAAAGGGAGCGGCAGTCCGCCAAACACCGAGTGCACGAAGTTTGGAATTATTCCGAGGACTGCTTGAAAAGGTGCTAACAGTCCGGAACATACAGTCTTAAATACATGTATAATACCGCTCGTATCAGACCAGTGGCGGCTGGTGGAATTTGAAACTGGCAGGGCAAATGCAGAACAAATCAACATATGCGAGCAAGCGCAGAGAGCAAGCGCAGAGAGCAAGCACAGCGGCAATAGCGGGGGTTCTACCCCATGAAGATTTTTTCCTCTTTTTGGTGCGATTTTCAGCACTATTCCTGAGATAAATGGATTAAACATTCAGTTCTTCTAGGCATTCATAAACGAAAACTCATACATTATTTCAGAGAATTTTTGGGTTGCCAAGCAAGTCTGACTTCTGAAGAGGGCTAGGGTACTAAGCAAGACTGCTTTGGCTCTACCCTTTTCAATAGAAAACACTAGTTAGCAAAGAAAGTGAATTCCTGGTAGCTGAGGAAGTTAGGGAAAAGTACGCTTACTCACTTCCTAAGACAATTGTTGTAATCACTCGCAATACTCTCGGTGGGGGTCGGGACTGGGAGGAGAGGTCCCGCAGGGGGATGAGGGGGAGGGAGGTCACGGGTGGGGAAGGAGGTCACGGGTGAGGGGGGGAGGGTCACGGGTGAGGGGGGAGGGTCACGGGTGAGGGGGGGAGGGTCACGGGTGAGGGGGGAGGGTCACGGGTGGGGGGGAGGTCACGGGTGGGGGGGGTAGGTCGCGGGTGGGGGGGTAGGTCGCGGGTGGGGGGGTAGGTGTCGCGGGTGGGGGGGTAGGTGTCGCGGGTGGGGGGGGTAGGTGTCGCGGGTGGGGGGGTAGGTGTCGCGGGTGGGGGGGAGAGAGGTCGCGGGTGGGGGGGAGGTCGCGGGTGGGGTGGGGGGGAGGTCGCGGGTGGGGTGGGGGGGGAGGTCGCGGGTGGGGGGGGGGGAGGCCGCGGGTGGGGGGGGGAGGTCGCGGGTGGGGGGGGGGGGAGGTCGCGGGTGGGGGGGAGGTTGTGGGGGAGGGAGGGAGGTCGAGGGGAGAGGGGAAGGGGGAGGTGGAGGGGGAGGGGAGAGGGGAAGGGGGAGGGGGAGGTCGCGGGGGAGGGGGAGGGGGGAGGTCACGGGGGAGGGGGGAGGTCGCGGGGGAGGGGGATGGGGGAGGTCGTGGGGGAGGGGGAGGGGGAGGGGGAGGTCACGGGGGAGGGGGGAGGTCGCGGGGGAGGGGGGAGGTCGTGGGGGAGGGGGATGGGGAGGTCGTGGGGGAGGGGGATGGGGGAGGTCGCGGGGGGAGTGGGGTCGAGGGGGAGGGGGGAGGAGGGAGGTCGCGGGGGAGAAGGGAGGTCACGGGGGAGGAGGGAGGTCGTGGGGGAGGGGGATGGGGAGGTCGTGGGGGAGGGGGGAGGAGGGAGGTCATGGGGGGGCAGGACACACGGGGGAGAGGTCGCACGTGGGGGGAGAGGTCGCACGGGGGAGGGGTCGCACGGGGGGAGAGGTCGCACGGGGTGAGGGCCGGGGTGTTTGCATTTTTTTAAAAAATACAAAAAGAAAACTTACCTGACCGAGCCTGTGTTGGTGCCGCTTCTGAACAGGAACTAGGAACAGTCACGTCACACCCCTCTCAGCCAACACTGTGGCGCTGCTCCAGGATTGCCTTAGCAGGGGCAGGGCTATTCAACGTCCACCTGCCCATTAGGAGAGCGAGGGTTGCAGTGTTGATCATCCCTCGCTCTCCTAATGCGCAGCGGCCAGCCACAGCTAACACTAGTGCGCATGACTGGGCCCGGAGGAAAAATTATCCGACCTAACCCAGGCATGCGCACTTGTGCTGCTGTGCACCCGTCGCCACCTGCTGGCCTAACAGTAACAATGCATGTCAGGCAGCATGACTAAAGGACGAACCGCCACTGTATCAGACATGTTTAAGATACGACCTAACATTTCTGAGAAATGTATAGAGCAGTTTGTATTCAAAAGGGCATGTATCTCGGCAGAAGTCCTTGCAATTTGTAGAGCATAGGGCTCTTTGACTGAGGTCAGTGGCACTGTTTGTTGCAAAAGAATGGCTTTCATTCTGCTTAGAGTATCAATTTGTATAGAAGAGATGTTCAGTGAAGGCCATAAAGGCGACTCCCTGGCTGTCTTGGTTTGTGGAAACAATACTTGCATACAGCAAGTGACCCTGGATGTAACAGTCACTAGATACCGGATACCTGGCAACATGCCACAGCAGCTGTGACCGTTCAACATGAGGTAACTTCCATTTGAAAGTTATCCAAAAATTGGATCAATCACTGCAGCTGGTGAGCCTTGAAGGTGACAGGATTAGTTGGTAGTGGAACCATTGCATGCTCCGTTTAAATTAATACCCTGACGGAGAGAACCGCTTAGTGCGTTTTCACAGTTTGTACCGCTACGAAACACATCACGTCCCCCACTCCAACATCTGTGTGTGTGTATGGTAAATCCCAGGATGTCTTGATGTATTCTTTACCCAACCTTTCATATTTGCCTGCTGGTATGTGTTTTAGGCAATACTGAATATTGAAAATTGTAACAGGCAGAGTGATTTTACCATGTATTATCCACTCAGTAGCTAGTTTTTCTGCCACTGTGAATGGTGATTTTTCCAGTTTTTCTATGCTCAGCACCGTATAGTCTGCTCCCTTTGTGCCAGTTTGATCTGTTTATCAGTGAGATTGAATTCTGAAAACAGTGATATAGTGTTGATTAAACGCCAAGGCACATAGTCTGCACGCACGCATGTTTTGTAGCGTCCTGCCTAATAGCATGATAGAACGTAATTGAGACTGACCATGTTGCAACATGACCAAGTCTTGTTCCATGATGTCTATGGCAGAAGACACAATGCTGTCCAATAAATATATATCCTGGACGACAGTCGTTAACCCATTGTCTACTAAAGAGCGAGATTTCTCTAAATTAATATGATCAATCTCTCGTATTCGTTCTGCAGTCTCTTCTTGGGTATTCTTCCATAATTCGTTATATGCAGCATATATGAAACGTTTTTGACGCGGTTTTCTTGGTCGTAGAAAGAATTCTCTAAAGTCTGCACCATCTTTAAGTAAAGATAAGTGTTGTTTTACATCCTCAAGTGTAGATTTATGTAGCCAATCAAGGCATAGTTTCCCTACACTGTATGTTGTTACTACCCCTGGATGCTGTCTTTGAACATATCTCGGGTCTGGCCTACTGGTTTTAAAACCTTGTGTTTTGTTCAGGAATCGATCTTGACAGTTTTTTGTGTCTGTGGGCCAGAGTAACCATTTGTTCCAATCTGTATCTGTTCTGTTGTGCTGCAAAATAGTGTGTACATCGACCTCCCCTGTGTAATGTTGTCACTAGCAGGTATAGGTATGGTCGGTGTGTTCATGTCTTTGATCTTGGCTAACTTAAGGCAAGACATTTGTTGGACAGTGTCATTCGAAAACATAATTTGCTCAGGGATGATACTGGCTCTAAACAAAGCTTCTACCCCCTGCGCTTGCCAATCTTTTGTATCCCTGACCGTTTTTGTTCAAATGTTGTCTTTCCAAAAGTCGAAACCCTGTCTAGACAGTTGGACAATAAAGGCTGCAGAATAAATTAGTTTTGTATTTGTTAGCATACTTTTCATTCGTGTTTTGTTAACATTTCTAAAGTAAAATGTTTCAGCATTGGATATATTGAACCCTGAAAAATATGGAAACGTATTCGCAACGGTTTTTGAGCTACCCTTTGGAGTAGTAGGACAATGTTCCCATTGGTTATACATACATATATATATATATTTCTAGGCATTGCAGATTTGTGCAAGAAATGATGACCATAATGGGTATAACAATGCATGTGTTCATAGTCTGATGAACCTTCTAAATATTCATGATTTGTGAATACTGCAGACATTTCTAGATCTGACATCATATTATTAACAGTCTCGAAGTCCCAATCATCAGAAAAGGTACTAGATGTAACAAAGTCACTTCATGAAATCTTGAATAAGTGTGGAATCTTCAACAGCTCAGACGGGCCAAAAATTTCATATTCTGTTTTGTCCCAAACTATACCATCTTGTATAGGAACAGATGTGATGTTCACTGCTGATAAGTCTCTTGTTTCGCGATGGGATGATTTGTGTGGCTGGAGAAGTAAGTTCACTTTTTTACTTGCTGTGTCCATTTGAATATATCTTACATTTATCAGCATACCCAGAATTATTACCAGAGCTAACCAAAGTAGAAAGAGAAATATTCCTAACACAATCCAAAGTTCAATCCATGGCGAAACCAGATACGTTTTTTCCAGGTGTTGAAAAAAGTCAGTTGCTTGTTCTTTGAAAGTTCTTTTTGCTGGCGTTGTTTTTCGTTTGCTGGGATCCTCAGAAAACGTATCAAAGTTAATGAAATAGCCAGAGGCAGTCATTTCAATGGTTGGAATTGCATCCGGATTTGTTGAAATCGCTGGAACCACTTGATCACTTGTTACTTCATTGTAGACAGGTGCTTCAGGACGAACTGTTATTTGGGTTGCAAGAGAAACGAGTTCCATAGCTTTGTTGCTTAGTCCTTCTTTTCTTACTGTAGAATCTTCAAAGGTGATGAGTCTTTTAGTTTGAACCTCTTGGATTTTAGCTAGAGGAGTGCGTCTGCTACATTGGCGGAGTCCACTTGGCCTACTGCTTAGTCTGGTTTGATCAGGTCGATAGACACACATCTGTTCTCCTTTTTACCAGTAAAGGGCGGCAGTAGCACTGTTCTTGATCCGTGGATTACTAGGACAGGTACTGGTTGTCTGTAAGAAGGCCCAAATTCCTTCTTGTCCGTAATCTTTTCTCTGACTAGATCATCAAGCTTTGGGATCCAGACAGGCCTTGCTGGGACGGTTGGTTTTTCCCCAGTGGTAGTTGGCTTCAGGAACACGTTGCTTTGTTTCGATCTTAGTTCATTTAAGTCCTGTAAAACAGCAAAATGATCTTTGATATCAAATTTCTTATTTTCCATCACTATTCCATGACAATTAAGGTCCGGAACCAACATTCTTGTCCCAAATAGGACCTCACATGGAGTGACACCCCCTAGAGAACTTCTTGGCAAATTGTAAAGTGCAGGTTGAATCCAAAAAAGATGTTTGACCCAGCCATCACCCTAACCTAATACCCTAGCTGTTATAGACTGATTTATGTCCCGTTTTTTTCTTTCCGCAACAGAATTTCCCTCAGGATGGAATGGAGAAGAATACCGCAATTCAACGCCTAAACTGGCCATGGCTGCTTTGTAAGCTCGAGAGTTAAACGCAGGGCCCTGGTCAGAGTGTAGTGTTCCTATTGCACTCGCAAATCTTTTATAACAGTACGAGCGTCAGCCTAGCGCTGAAGCCACATCAAAAGGAACCTAGAACACGAATCCACTGCAACCGTGATATATTTATTGTTACCATCCCTTTGTAAAGGACCGCAGTGGTCCAGGTAAACACGTGCAAATGGTTTATCTGAGATTAACAGGGGCGTATGCGCAGGACGTTTCACAGTAGAGACTTTCATCTTCTGACATATTTTACAGTCCAATACATAGTTTCTGGTCTGTTTCCTAATGCCTGGCTACCAGTATCTCTGTTTTAATAACAATACTGTGGCTGAAACACCTGCATGAGCAGAGGCGAGCCCTTCATGTGCTGCTAGGATTAGTCCTAATCTATGTTCCATGTTTGGAATTACCCTATTCCCCACTCAAAGAATTCGAGCAAACGGAACATTGTTTGTATCAGTTTTATATGAGTATTTGAGTGGAAACCCTTTAGGTAACTCTGCCCCCTGCCTTCGCTTGAAGCATTGACAGCCAGTCTTATTTCACTGTCCATATTAGTTATTGAACAAGTGATTGCCGCTACGGAAGCCGATCGCACAGCCCCCTTCACGGCTTCAGCAGCCAATGAATTCCCTTCAACGTGAACGCCATCACGTTGATGACTCGGCGTGTGTATCACGTGAGTGTTTTGTAGTCCGTTTCGCAACTGAACTACTTGTTCCCAAAGCGTTTTATGCTTAATTGTGCCACCTTTTGCATCTTTGAAACGATTTTGAAGCCAATTCTGTAAATATTCATTGTAAGATTGAACACAGTAAAAGGAATCTCACACTATGAGTGTGGGGAATTCGCTATCCGTATTTTCAAGTGCCAATATGAATGCTTGTAGCTCAGCTCGCTGAGCTTTACAATCTTCTAGAGATTGCGTTTTCATGACCGTAGGTCTGAATTTGCCATCACGCATACAACCTTTAACGATTGCGCATGCTACACTATAAGCTTGTTTATCCTCCGTAGCGGGTTGTGCAGATCTGTCAGTATAAATTATACATTCTTACTCTTCTAGAGGCAGAATTTCATCAGGGAGATAACATTCTTGTTCGTATTGCAGGAATGCTTGTATTTTTAAATAAGGATCGAAAACATTCAACATCAGTTGCAGCAAGAGAATTAACCCATTGTATCCATCTTGGATGTAAAGCTTTAACATTCGGAATGCTTGCTTTTGTCACTGCCTCTAAGGATGGTACAGGAGTTACGACCATAATGTATTCCCCCTGTGCTAAGGCTCTTTCTTAAACTGCTGTCAGAATTTTTTTTCTGTAGAAGTGAATTTCATTTCTGCTTGTGTGTACAAATGTGATTTGTATGCAATTGGTACTTTTTCACCTTTGTTAAAAGTTAAGTAGGTGAATCTGCATTGACCCAGAATGATTCGAATCACAAAGTTGCGTACGTTTACACGTGTTTGTAAGTGTTTTGTTGCTAACGTCTGTTTGTAGTGAATGCAAAATTTGTGTGTTTTTGTGTCCAATTTATTGTTTTAAAATCAGGTTTGGTTAATGCGTAGAGCGGTTTTACCCTTTTAGAATGTAAGTTGCCCCAGTATTGGAACTTTCATAGATTCCCATGCTTTGTATCATTCCCCGTCATCGGAATGGGAGCCTCGGTAAATAAAAAATACCATAGTAGTAAGCACAAAGTGAAAAAATAGGCCTAGGCCTCATCTCATTTTGTAGCTTATCCACCTCTTTTTGTAAAAGAGACCAAATTCTTGCAATAGCCAATCAGAGAAGCCTCACCCCATAGAACCTTCCTGAGAGAGCCTCAGAGCCTCAGATTTTCTACCGCACGTTGTGCAAGGGAGTCTCCATTGAGCTCTGCGTAATTTTCTTCACTTCTGAGTATATTTCTACAACTTTTTACCTGTTTTTTCATCATGTCTGAAAAAGGGAAGAAAGCACTTTTTAGAGCCTGTGCTACTTGCTCAAAAAAGAGGTTGTTTGTTGAGGACAAACACGAAGACTGCATATACTGCTTATACCCGTACCATAAGGCCACTGACTGCAAGATTTGCAGAACCTTCTCCACCAAGACCTTGAGGGACAGAGAAGGCCGCCTGCTGACCTGGTTGCAAAAAATGAAGGATAGCAAGGAAGTTCTGTCTTCGGACAGTGAGGGCTCTTCTTCTGCTGTGTCATCAAGAAGATCAAAGAAGAGGGGTAGATCTCCCCCTTCAACATCTAATGAGCCCCATGAGAAGGACCTCTGATAGGTCTGATAGGCCTGCTTTCCAAAAATCTCCTCACCACGGTGAAAAGGAGAGGCAGGGACAGCCTGAGGAGTTGCAACCTACACCACCTTCAGAGAAAGAAAGAGGGGTGAAAAAGCCTTCATATACGCCTCAGGACATTGCTTCTGACAAGAAACAGCGTTCGTCGACGGTGAAAATCACAGGTACGTCGACGATTCCTGTCAAGAAAGACTTGTCTCTAAAACTGGACTCGTTGACGATGGCTACGACGACGGCATCTACACCGTCGACTATGTTTAAGACGCCTGATTCCTGTTCGTCGTCGACGAAGCTGACTTTTTCAACGACTATGGCGACGAGGGTAGCGGCGATGACGACGACGAGAACTACGTCGACGACGTCAGCTACCATGATTCTGACGACGAGCTCGTCGACGACTCCGTCAACCATCCAGCCATCGTCGACAAACCATCTCACCGTCGACGACTCAGCCTTCGACGACGAGCACAGTCTCTTCGTCGGCGCTTCCGTCAACGAAACAGTAGACGAAGATTCAACCGTCGACGACGATCCCGTCGACTACTGGGAAAATCTGCATTTCTCAACGGAAGAGGCGTATAACACCAGAGATGACATCTACACGGCGGGTTTCGCTGTTGCCTCCTTCCTTATTACTTGATGATGACTCTAAGGAGGAAAATTATAGCAAATATGGGCCAGCTTATAGCCCATCTGACTTGCAAGTCAAATTACAGGGGGTCCGTTCTGAAGAAGGCGAGACAGAGCAACACCACTATGCTCCGCAAGACTGTTATGACCAGCAAGAGAGGCCTTGCATGCATGATCATTCATAGAGATCTCCACGTCAGTCTCAACAGGAGATGGTAGCGATGCCGTCCTATCTCATCTCTGACCTGCAATTAATGTTGCAGGACTATCGGAGGCGGTTTCCTACTCAACAGGAGGTTCAACAAATACGTCCTCCCACACCTCTGCCTCAAGTATCGCAAACATTGGCGTAAGCCTCTTTGCCCTTACGGGTGCGTGACCCAGAGCCCATAGAACATCCTCAAGAGGTGGTTGCCATTCGGGATGATGATGATGCCTCATCAGATGCGGATCAGCAGGGGGAACCTGACCAAGATCAGAATATGGACTGGAATCAGGATGGCCTTCAAGATCCAGGTGTTACAGGGCCTGATTCCGCAACCTCTCCTCCAGCAGATATTGGAGGTTTTCACAACCTAATGGAACGAGCGTCCAAGAGATTTGGTCTTCCAATTACCACAGTTCAATCTGACTGTTTTTTTGTACGACTTCAAAGAACCATTCCGGAAGTCAGTTCGTTCAATCCCCATCATTGAACATGTTTGGTCAGAAGGAATAAAGGCTATGCAAAATCCAGCTAAGGTCCTCCCAGTGCTTCTAGACTGGAGAAAAATTATAAGGCGCCGGAGGGCAGCCCTGCATGTCTTACAGGTCAACCAAAACCGGACTCTGTTATCTCCCAGGCCGCACAGAGTAGATCCAAAAATCCGTCCACGCCACTAACGACACCACCTGATAAAGAGGGCAGGCGTCTGGACAATGTTGGGAAAAGATTCTCCACAATGGCCAGCCTCCTCGTTAGGGCGGCTAATGCTCTGGCGATACTGGGGAGATATGATCGCCAGATGTGGTGTGACCTCTCCCCGTTTGTGGAAGAACTTCAGGATGGGTCTAAGGATGAGGTCAGGAAAATCTTGATGGAAGGGGAGCGCGCCTCTTCGGAGGTAATCGACAGCGCTATGGATATAGCAACTATGGCCTTCCGAGCGATAGCAGGCTCGGCTGTTTTAAGACGCCAGGGTTGGCTGCGAGCCACGTGGTTTAGACAGAAAGTACAGAACAAGATTCTGGACCTACTTTATGACGGAGAGATGTTATTCGGTAAACACGTGGATGGCGCCCTACAAGGCATTAAGAAAGATACTGACACGGCTAAGTCCTTGGGAACATTACAATACCGCAAAGTTCCTTTTAGGGGGGCAAGAGGAAGAGGTTTCTCATCCTACAGAGGCAGCAATCAGCAACGATACTGTTCCTACTCCCAACCTGGCCAGTCATACAAACCCCAATATTCACAGAGGCAGGGTCATTCGGGGTCTTTCTCTCGCCAGCCGCCGAAAGGACGTCCGGGGCAACAGAGGAGAGACAATACTAAGAGACAATAGCGGCCATGTGGCTCTTTCTACTGTTCCTGTACCCTCGTTAACACCAGTGGGGGGCAGGATTGCCCATTGCCTAAACAGCTGGAAGGTCATAACATCAGACCTGTGGGTCCTGAACATCATCAAGGGAGGACACACATTGGAGTTTCAAAATCTTCCTCCAACGAGAGCTCCAGACGCCATTACACCCAAACATCTAGGACTTCTTCGTCTTGAGGCCCACCAACTCTTCATCAAGGGGGCAATAGAGCCTGTACCTCATTCCCAGAAGGGGAAAGGGTTCTATTCCAGGTTCTTCCTGGTTCGGAAAACGAAGGAGAAGTGGCGTCCGATTTTAGATCTACGGGAGCTCAACACTTCTCTTATTAAGTTGTCCTTCAGGATGGTCACCCTTCAGGACATTCTCCGTCTTCTCAATCCAGGGGACTACATGGCAACCCTAGATTTGGAGGATGCATATTTCCATGTGCCCATTCATCCAGCTCACAGGCAATATCTTCGATTCACAGTAGGCAAGAGCCATTTTCAATTCAGAGTACTGCCTTTTAGTCTCCGGTCTGCACCGAAGATCTTTACAAAGGTACTGGCTCCTGTGGGAGCTTTTCTCAGGAAGCAGTCTTTCGAAGTCTTCCCATATCTGGACGATTGGCTAGTAAAGGCTCCTTTGTTCCAAGAAGCGTCCAGGGCAGTCACAAGCTGCAGTCAACTGTTCGAGCAGCTTGGCCTTCGGCTCAACAAGGAGAAATCGATTTTGCGCCCCTCCAAGACAGCGAGGTTTTTGGGTGCGATCCTAGACACGGATTGCTGCATGGCTTTCCCTTCGGAAGTGTGCCAGACCAAACTGATTCTCTCAGCCCGCCTCCTGCAAACAAGAAAGTTTCTGTCAGTTCGCCATTACAAATCGCTTCTCGGATCGATATCATCCTGCATTCCATTGATACCACACTGCAGGCTTCGAATGCGTCCACTGCAGGAACAACTGGACAAGCAATGGCGTCAGGTAACAGGCTCCTTCGAAGACAAGATCGTGCGAAAAGCAAGCAGCTGGTGGTTGCTAAAAGAGAAACTTTCAGTAGGTTTGCCATTCCAACTTCCACCATCTCCCATGGTGTTGACACCAGATGCTTCCATGGAGGGGTGGGGAGCGGTCCTCCAAGAACTGAAAGTCAGTGGTCATTGGAGCACAGTCCAAGGCAAGTTCCACATCAATCTGCTGGAACTTATGGCCATCCGTCTAGCCTTACAGGCTTTCCTTCCAAGGATCCGCAACCGTTCAGTGCTGGTTCGTACAGACAACACCACGGCCATGCACTACATAAACAAGCAGGGCGGGACGAGATCCTGTACCCTTTCGAAGGAAGCACAGAGACTTTGGAATTGGGTGATCCAACACAATATCACTCTTTCAGCGGAACATCTTGCGGGCACACTCAATGCCACAGCGGACGCTTTGAGTCGCCAAAAGACTATCAGCCACAAATGGGAATTGGATCAGACCATTCTGGAGGAACTGTTTTCACGTTGGGGGACCCCAACCATCGATCTGTTTGCGACTCCTCAGAATGCCAAATGCCAGTGCTACGCAAGCAGGGATCACCATCAGGGATCCTTGGGGAATGCGCTTTTGATAGCCTGGTACGGCGCATTTGTTTACGCCTTTCCACCTATTCCGCTGATCCCGAGACTGATCCGCAAGCTCAAGACAGAGCCGTGCAGAATGATTCTGATTGCACCAGCATGGCCCAGGCAGTTTTGGTACACGGAACTCCTTCTTCTCTCCCAAGATCAACCGATTCTCCTGCGGCCTATTCCGTCACTATTAACAATGGCTCACGGGCAGGTTCTGCATCCATACCTGAGGTCACTCCAATTGACAGCGTGGCTCCTGAGTTCAGAGAGTTCCAGGGTTTGAGTCTTTCAGGAGAATGTAGAGACATTTTAGGCTAGGCCCGAGCGCCTAGTAATAATAAAAACTATCGGGCTGTAGTGTAGTTCCTATATTCCCAATAGGCTCTGCGCATTAGAATAATATATTCAGCAGTGTAGACGTAGGACTGAGGTCGACTAAGTCTAATATAGTCAGTAGAAACCTAAGGTTTGCCAGCTAGCTCAGAGGTCACTAGAAACTTTCTCGAATAAACGAGGAGTTTAACCTCCCTGGATAGACAAGAAGGGGATAGCTTCTGACAACCATATAACATGACAACTTTGCTCCCTCAGAATAAGAGTGTATCTCTAGAGTCGTGTGCAAACAATAGACCTCTATTTCACTCAGTCAATTGTGCGTATTTAGTTTCACCAGAGTCCAGAGAAAAGAGAGACAGGCGTTTTCAATAAAAGGTGTAATTTATTGAGCAGTCTTCTTTCTCATGCAAGAGAAATGAATTGCCATAATTGCAATACTTAATGTAAAGTAAAGTGCGTACAGTAAAAGGAGTATTATGAAATAATACTGTAAAAGAATTGATATGGTTTCTTAGCCATAAGATACTTTAAAATGGATAAAATATATACATACATATATACATTGAGTAACGTACTCAACTGGTGCTTCTGAATACGCCTACCCCGGTGTACCTGACCTAAGCCTAATACGTGGGAAGGAGTAAGTAAGTAGCAGTTTAAGTTAAGTTGGTTTTGCCAAGAATCTGACTCAAGAATTCTCTTTAAGGGGGCGTGGCCAAGATGGCGGAGTGAGTGGTCGCTCTCCTCGCGATCTCCTCCGAGCCCGGGCCCCTAACCGACTTCATTGGCCTTGATCTCCCCCCTCGTCGCTAGCAGCAGGCGGCGGAGGGAGTGGGGGGCCTCGGAGCTTCGTCCTGAGGTACTTGAAGAGCTGGAGGCGTGTTTGGCGAGGCCCGGACGCCGGACGCCGGGCTGGCGTGAGCCGGAGCTCCGGCCGGAAGTGGGTCCGGGCTGGCGTTGCGGAGTGGATCGGACCCGGTAGAGGCTGTGAAGGAGGAGACCCGTTCTGCACCGGAGCGGGGTCTGGGCCGGCCCCAGCTGCTGCCTCCGCGAGCTCCGGGTTGCGGACACCAGGACTGGGGGTGATCGGTGCCAAGAGAGAAGCCGGTCCGAGAGACGGTGCGGAGCCAGGTGAGGAGCCGTGAGAAAAGCTCCGTGTGGCGCTGGGTTACGCCCCCCCTGTCTGGCCGGGAGGCCGAATCCACGGCGGTCTCCCCCTCGGAGGCCCGGCGGAGGACTAGCGCTGGTGCACGGGGAACGATCCGGCCAGCGGGACACATCCCTACTTGTGGTGGCGCAGTCGGCCTACGCGAGGCCCCGGCTTCCCCCGCGCTAGGCCTGGGACGGCACGGCCGCAGGCCCCTGGTGGGTGCGAAGACTGTTGCAGCTATCGGAGTCCGGACCTAGCTGGACGGTCCGGGGGGGGGGGCCTGGAGCGGAAGCCGCATGGTGCAGGGTAGAGCCTGGGCAGCTGGCTGAGACGGATGGTGAATCGCCGGCAGCGGAGGTGAGACGGCCTGGGCAGAGGTCAGGACTCGCTCCCCCACCCTGATGCCCCTGATGGGAGTATGATGTGGACCGTGGTTGGGGGTTAAAAGAACGAGTGGCCCTTCGGCGGGGGACCTGATATGGCGACGCAGCTGCAACTGGTGAGCCCTATGCCGCTAATATAGTGCCGGACCTGGTGGTGGTCGTGAGGCGTTTTACCGGCCATCCCTTAGTACAGACTGCAGGAGGTTGCAGGCCTGAGGGCGGGACCAACTGAGAGGCCTGTCGGGCCGAAGGTTGAAGTACGACGGGGGGCTCTGGTGAGGAGTGCGTGTGGACCCTGAATTGCGCTGCCCGCGAACGGCGAGGCGCTGCTCCTGGCCGCTCTGAGTGGAAGTGGACGGCGTTGGGGTGATCTTGAGGAGGCAGGTGGGGCACGGACCCGACTTGGAGAGCCCGGAGGGATCGCCTTGCTCCGGGTGGGCAGTTTTTTGATCGCGGCCTCTGACAGGAGTGGATCTAGCTTTTGGGGTTGATCCCCTGGAGAACAACCGGCGCGGGAGTGCCTCGTTGGTGGGCATTGGCATACGCGAGTAGGAGGCCCAGGACAGTTGGTTGGGCCGACTGGCCGGCAGCCAGGTGAAGTGGCAGTCGTTCTCGTCCTTGGTGGAACCTGGAGAGCTTGGTCTGCCGCTCAAGATGGCCGGTAACAAGGGAAGCAAGAAAGGGGATCGTACCCTACCGGATATGCTGAGCAGGAGCACTGCAAGGCAAGACAGGGGACAGCATTCCCCGGGACAACCGAGCAACTCTCAGGGGCGAGTGGAGGGGAGCCGCCAGTCACCAGATCCTTTCTTGAATCGCTCTTTGGCACTCTCCGAGAGGACTTCCAGGCGCTGAAGCAGGAGGTGGCGGGAGAAGTACGGAGGGAGGTTGACGGCCTGGGAGAGCGAGTGGCCTCTGTGGAGGAGGCGGGACATGCTCAGGCCGAAGAACTCGCACAGCTTCAACAGGAGGTGATCAGACTTCACGACCAGCAAATCGATCTTCAGTCGCATGTGGAGGATCTTCAGAACCGTTCCAGGAGGAACAACATCCGTGTCCGGGGTGTTCCGCTTGCAGAGGAGGGGGAGAATGCGGCGGACTACCTACAGGACCTGTTCAGATACGTTTTGGATGAGCCGACCGACTTCCTTATCAGGATTGATAGAGCGCATAGGGTGGGCCCACGACGTAGATCATCGGCGCCCCCTCCTGACCTCCTAGCCTACCTGCCGGACTACCTCTTAAAAGAAAGAATTCTCCGGGTAGCTCGAACCAAACCTTCTCTGGAGTTCAGGGGCCACCGCGTGTCACTCTTCCAGGATCTTTCGGTGGTCACTCTACAGAAGCGCAAGTCCTTTAAAATTGCCACCGACTTCTTGCGGGGGCACGGTACTCAGTACTCTTGGGGTCATCCGTTCCGTCTTATTTTTCGCTGGAATGGCACACTACATCAGCTACGTTCCCTCCAGGACACTTGTGCAGTACTGGGCATCACGGCGACTGATGAGGAGGCCCCTACTCCTCGCCGTCGGCGGATCACCAGAGACGGATGGCAGACCGTCCCTGGTCGCCGACACTCCGCTTCCTCGGCGAGGCCTGATCCGCCCACTATCCGGGCTGAAATGGACAGCGCAGTACGAGACGTTGCCAGAGAAACGGCAGCGGAGGAGGTGGCGTTGACCGCTTGAGAAATTCTCCGGGGGGAGATCGACATCGCTTGATTGACATTGCAGGTTTGGGGGCCTGGGGGAGGGGGGGAGCGGGAGTTGCGTGGTGGCTGGACGTCCACTTTGTTGATTTTCCATAGACTTGCCTTTATAGGCCGGACATGGACAATGGTTCTTTTTCACTCAGTTTGGGGGAGGGGGGGCTGGGGTTGTGGGAGCGGGGACAGTTCTGTTGGGGCGTGGCGGGTGGAGGGGGGAACAGGTGTTGGGTGTGCAGGGGGGGGGGCGTCCAGTGCATGGTACGGGGGTTGAATATCTCTGATGTTCTTTTTCAGTTGGTTTTGACGTTGGGGGATGCGGTGTGGATGTTGGAACAAGGAAAGGGGGCGTTCAATACTTTGGGCCGCCGGGTGACACACTGGAGTCAGCAACATGTTGGGGTCTGTCGGGAAGGGGGGGCTGGGGGCACGTGTGCGTGTTCTTGTCCTTCACCTGGTTTCCAGGGGGTGGAGGGTACACACACCTCTAACGGCCTTCGCACGCCGTGCATACGCTTGCTTGCACCCTGCCCACTATGCCTCCTTATGTTTTTAAGGTCCTAACTCTGAATGTTAGGGGATTGAACAACCCTGTCAAGCGGCGGGCGGTGCTCTCACTGTTAGAAAATGCTCATGCAGACATTTGCCTTCTTCAGGAAACACACTTGCTGGCGCGGGACACACACAGGCTGCGATCTCACAAGTTCCCACTCAGTTTTTCTCCACTTGCAACACGAAGACTGCGGGGGTGGCGATTCTGGTGGCCAGACACTTTCAGGGGGTGCATCTTCACAAGTTTGCTGAACAAAAGGGGAGGTTACTGGCGCATAGGTTCACAGTTGGGGGCCTCACTTTCACGATTGGCTCCCTTTACAGCCCTAATGACAAACAGGAGCGTTTCCTACAGTCGGCTGTGGAGGATGTCACCGCTTCGCCAGACCGACATATCATCCTTGGTGGGGATTTTAATATGGTTTTCGATTCCGCAGTAGATGGGTCAGCGCAGCGCTCTCCACAGGTCGGGGATTTCTCGGCCGGCTGTAAGGCACGGCTTGCGTAAGTAGACCTCCTTGACCTCTGGCGCCATCTACACCCCACAGATAGAGACTATTCGTGCTACTCTCATGCACACAAGACCTACGCACGGCTTGATCACCTTTTGGTTACAACCCCGGTGAAAACGTTGGTCTCATCGGCTGACATGGGAGTGTTATCCTTGTCGGACCATGCCCCAGTTGAGGCCTCGTTGTGCCTGCCCCCTACTGCCCACCCCTCGAGAACCTGGTGCCTCAGGGATACCCTTTTACATCGGAAGGTGGTAGTGGACCGTATCGAGAAGGTTACCCGCGACTACCTGGCACACAATGACAATGACGACACCACCCGGGCCACACAGTGGGCGGCATTAAAAGCCGTCCTCAGAGGGGAATTCATGTCGGTCTCCGAGGGAGGAGCCTACCGGTAGGGTTCGGGAGCTTGAGTTGATTCATAGAAGGACCGGGGCTCCGAGGATTTGGCGGCAGCTGAAAGAGGTGAGGAAGCTTCTGGCAGCCTTGGACATGGATCGGGCAGAATACGCAGCCCTCCGGCTGCGCCTTGCCTTTTACACAGGGGGAGACCGCTGCGGTAAGCTGCTGGCCAATAGGCTTCGGGCTGCGCGGCAGAGCCCGTCAGTGAAGGAGATCCTCGACCCCGGTGGAAATGTGGAGACGGAGGATGCCCGCATCTCGGAGGTGTTCCGAGGATTCTATGAAAACCTCTACGCCGGGGATCCGCCGGATGTGACGGCCATATCTTCCTACCTGGATTCGATCACCCTGCCGTCCTTAGACACCCTGCAAGCCGAGCACTTGAATAGGGACATCGGAATAGAGGAGGTGGTCTCGGCCATTGCCAAACTTAAACACGGCAAAGCACCGGGCCCGGACGGCTACTCCGCCCTGTTTTATGAAACGTTTTGCACGACCTTAGCTCCTGTCCTCACCTGCCTTTTTAACTCTTTTTCAGAACCTGGTGCCATCCCGCCTGATCTCCTCGGGGCTTCCATCGCGGTTATTCCTAAGCCTGGAAAGGATCCCAAACATTGTGGATCCTATCGACCGATATCCCTCTTGAATGTAGACCTGAAACTCTATACCGAGATTCTGGCCAGTCGCCTAGCACTTCACATGCCCGGTTTGATCGATCCGGATCAAGCTGGCTTCGTCCCAGGGAGGCAGACTGTTGATAACACAAAAAGGGGGGTCCATCTGCTGGAGAAGGCTTCTAGGATTCCTGGGGAGAGGATGATGCTGGCGGTGGACGCAGAGAAAGCGTTCGACCGAGTATATTGGCCCTTCCTAGAACAGGTATTAGTGAAGGCTGGCATCGGGGAGAAGTTTCGCACTATGGTCCTCAACTGCTACAAAGAACCGACAGCTGTAGTCTGTGTGAATGGTTATACCTCCACGGCCTTCACTATTGAGAGAGGCACTAGGCAGGGCTGCCCACTTTCGCCCCTGCTCTTTGCTTTATACATGGAGCCGTTGGCCCAGCGAGTCCGGGATAACCCGGCAGTGGTTGGGATACGAATGGGGGGATTCACTCATGCGATCAGCCTTTATGCTGATGATGTCATCTTCACAATAGATACACCCCGGACGGCCCTACCGGCTTGTGTGCAGGAACTCGCCGCCTTTGGTGCAGTCTCTGGCTTTAAGATGAATGTAGGTGTGGCACCTCGGGGTAAACCTGTTCGCTAGTGGGGTTCGTGGCGGCAGCTACAGCACCGTCTAACAGACTTACAGACACAGGTACTTTGGGTAACGCCGGTTTTATTGCTTTCAATATACGTTTTCGACGTATTGCTTTCCTGTAATACGGTAACGTTGATTCGGCCTCGTTGGTGAGTCTCTGGTAGCGTTTCTCCACAGCCGTTCGTCGAGTGTCCCGAGGGCTTCTGGGACTGGTGGTCCAGGCGTTCACCTCCACGATGTCGGAATGACTCCGCCGGGCAGGAAGGAAAAAGAACAGCGTTTTAGACTTACTGGTTTTGGACCATCGCACAGGGTAGGGAGTGAGGACTCACACGTGCACACTTCTCCGACTAGTGTTGGGTAGTGAGGGGAGGGTAGTGCATAGGGTGAGTAACAGTTTTACTTTCGTGGTTTAACCCATTTAAAACCCGCCCAGCCTGAAAGCCGTGATCGTACCTCTGGTAGCCACACTTCCCTCGATGAAGTGTGGCTGGGCGAAGCGCCTTCCTGTTGGCCTCCTGGCTTGTCGTCTTCTTCTTTACGTCTTCCGTATTCCCTGTTCCTCCGGTCTCCTCCTTGGCTGTTCTCGTCCGGCTCTGTAGACCTTTGTTGCTCCGGGGTCTTTTCTCCTGGACTCCTTTCGTCTACTTCTCGTCCTCGTCCGAAGGGCAGTCCTCGGTTACCGTCTTCTTCTCGTCCTCGTCCGACGTGCAGTCCGACGTGCAATCCTCCTTCACCTCCGGGTGTAACACACACCTGTGAGTCGTCCTGGGCGGCTTTTACCGGAACTGAGTGGGCGTAACCAACGTCTTGTTCATTGTCCAACTCCGCCCAGTTAAAGTAGCAGGATTCAACATCGTCCTCTGGTTCCGAGTCGTATGGCTCTTCACTGCGCCGCCATGTCCCAGAATGCTGTTCAAAGAGAGGTGAAACAGGTAAGCCGGAAGAGCCAGAATCCCCGACCCCGTCACACACCTCCCCCCTAGGATTCTCCCGTTCGGGGAGAGGATATCTGGAGAGAAAATCAGCATTGGCATTGTCCTTCCCCTTACGATGTAACACTTGGAAAGAAAAGGGCTGCAATGACAAGAACCACCTCATGACTCTGGGATTATTGGAGGCATTGCGACTCATCCATTGGAGTGGGGCATGATCGGTGTACAATCGGAAGGTGCGTCCCTCCAGGTAGTATCTCAGTTTATCCACAGCCCATTTGATCGCCAAACATTCTTTCTCGATTGTCGGGTACTTCACCTCCCTGGGAAAAAGTTTTCTGCTAATATACAGGATGGGATGTTCAAGTCCTTCTTCCGTTAGTTGGGACAACACAGCTCCAACCCCGAAGTCAGAGGCGTCCGTGTGGAGAATGAATGGTTTGGTAAAGTCCGGTGACGTCAATACTGGACGTGAAGTTATCGCCTTTTTGAGGCTTGCAAAGGCGGTCCTCATTTCCGGTGTGGGGTACAAAAAGTCTGTTTTTGAACTGCGCTTCGTTAGAGTGTCGGTAAGAGGAGCTGCAATGTCGGAAAAGGAAGGGATAAATCTCCTGTAATATCCCACTAAACCGAGAAAGGCCCTCATCTCACGGACATTGGAGGGAAATGGGGTGTCCGCTATGGCTTTTACTTTTTCATCTTGAGGTTCAATAAGTCCACGGCCCAGTACATATCCGAGATATTTCACTTTCTGAAATCCAATCCGGGACTTTTTGGAGTTGATGTGCAATCCTGCTTTTGAGAGTTGTCGTAGGATGATCTCTAGATGTCGAAGGTGAGTCTCCCAGTCCGGACTAAAAATGATGATATCGTCCAGGTAAGCAGAACTGTATGCCTGATGTTCTCGCAGAACTTCATTCATTAATCGCTGGAAGGTCGCCGGGGCCCCATGCAGTCCAAACGGAAGTACCGTAAATTCAAACAAACCGTCTGGTGTCGAAAACGCGGTTTTCTTGCGGTCTTCCTCGCGTAATGGCACCTGCCAGTACCCTTTGGTGAGATCTAGGGTGGTGATGTACCTGGCTTCTCCTAACTTCTCGATCAGTTCATCTATCCTGGTGATGGGGTAGGCATCAAACGTGGACACAGCGTTGAGGGCCCGGAAATCCATGCAGAATCTGCTACTCCCATCGGGTTTGGGAACCATTACGATCGGCGAGGACCAGTCACTCCGTGAGGGACGTATGACTCCTAAGAGGAGCATCTCCTTTACTTCCTTGCTGATCGCATCTCTTTTGGCAGCCGGTATCCGGTAGGGCCGTTGTTTTACTATGGTCCCTTTAGGTGTTTCAATCCTGTGTTCGGCCATAGTCGTGGAACCTGGTAAGTCTGAAAATATGTCTGCACAGTTCTGGAGAATTCCTTGTAAGCGTTCTCGTTGTTCCCGGTGTAATTCTTCGTTGATAACCAACTGGGTTTTCTTTTCGGGTTTCGTTCTCTGTAAGGGCTATGAGCGGAGGAGCTCCGAGCCACTTCTTCAGGACATTGATATGGAAAACCTGGGTTCTTCTGTTCGACAGTTTTAGTCGATATGTAGTCTTCCCGATAGTTTCTACGACTTGATACGGTCCTTGCCATTCCGTTTGAAACCGTTTTGTGGTGGAGGGTAATAGAACAAGGGCCCAGTCGTTTAGTTCGAGTTTTCTCCATTTCTTCCCCTTGTCGTAATGACTCTTTTGTTTGGACTGACTTTTCTCTAGCTCTGCAAAGGCGAGTTCCCGGATCTTGCCAATCTGGTTTTTGAGAGTCTGACTATATTCGAGTAAGGTTTTCGTTTCTCCAGTAGGTTCGGCCTCCCAATATTCCTTCGTCATGTCTAAAAGACTCCTTGGCTGTCGTCCATACAACATTTCAAAGGAGGAACATCCAAGACTGCTTTGGGTTTGGCCTCTGATAACATACAAGGCCAGGGGAAGGAGACGGTCCCAGTCTTTTTGATTGGCTGTGAGCATTTTCTTTAATATGCTTTTCAGGGTCCCATTATAACGTTCCACCAGCCCGTCTGTCTGGGGGTGGTATATGGACGTCTTGATCTGATGTAGGTCTAACAACTGACAGACTTCTTTCATGACTCGAGACATAAATGGGGTCCCCTGATCCGTTAAAATTTCCTTCGGAAATCCAACACGTGAAAACAATTCAAGGAATTTTTCTGCAATGTTCTTGGAGGTTGGATTCTTCAATGGGAACGCCTCTGGGTATCTTGTGGCATAATCTACAATGACAAGAGCATACTGATTACCCCTACTTGTTCGTGGAAGAGGTCCAATGAGGTCCATTGCAACTCTCTCGAAGGGTGTCCCGATTATTGGTAACGGTTGTAACGGGACAGCCGCAGGTTTCTGTAAGTTTTTTCGTTGACAAACGTCGCAGATTTGGCAGTGTTTCTTTATATCTTGATAGACTCCGGGCCAGTAAAAGTTCTTCAAGATATTTTGGGTCGTTTTTTCGCTGCCTGTATGTCCCGCTAGGAGATGGGTGTGAGCATAAAACATGATCTGTTCTCTAAAACACACTGGGACTAGTAACTGTTTCGGTTCATTCTCTTTTGCCTGTAGCTCGTCCTGGATTACGAACCGGGGGTACCTGGGGTTCGGGTTATCTTGATCTGCATGGGCTTGTTCCCAGGCGTTGTGCAAAGTGCTATCGTTGGCTTGGGCAAAATGGAAACTTCGACCCCCCCTCCCATGGATCAGGAGCTATCAGCACTGGTTTGAAATTTACATTTTCATTGCTTAGTCTTTTCGAGAATAGATCTAAAAAGTGAGGATTATCAGTTCCCAGTAAGAGTTCTTCTGGCAGATTGTTCATTATTCCGACTTTTACTATTACCTGTCGTCCTCCCTCTAATTCTAAAGGAACACAAGCGACTCGGAAACTTTTCACATCCCCGTGCACACACTTAATGTTAACCAGAGAGTCGGGTACTACCTGCGATTCACACACAAACCTGCCCTGTATTACAGACTGCTTACACCCTGAGTCTAACAGAGCTTTAACGGTTTTGCCATTGACTTGAACACTCACGTGATATGCGCCTCCGAGTTCTGCTGAAAACATGACGGGTCGGGGCAGGTAGCCAACCTCCATGGGTTCCTCTTGCATTCTTTTTTTGGGACAAAATCCGGAAATGTGACCCCATGTGCCACATTCAGAGCATTGAGGGCCTCTTACTGGAGAGACCTCTGGATTCGGCGGTCGGGGAATAGGAACCCCGGGAGTTGGTCTTGGTTTCCTGTCGATTCGCACCGGAGCTTTTATATTTTTTTCTGCTTCCGTGGGATGTAGTTTCGGCTGAGCTCGCGCATATGTGGAAGCCATCTCCATGGCTTGTGCGGTGGTCAGATTTGAATGTTGCCGTAACCAGCGTTGAGTTCCAAACGGCAGAGCCTCGAGATACTGTTCTAAATATATTTTGTCCATTATGGCGTCTTTCGAGCTTTGAGCTGGAGTTAACCATTTGTCAGCAGCGGCCTTTAAACGGAAAAACAGGGTCTTTGGATTTTCGCCTGGGTTTCCCCTCTCCTTCCGGAAGCGGACTCGATACGCTTCCGCGTCCAGCCCCAGGTGGTCTAGGATGATGGTTTTGATTTGTGCATACGGTGTCTGTCCGTTTCCATTGGCTACTTGGTATGCCGCCTGAGCTTCTCCAGTTAACAATGGCGCCAGAAAGAACGGCCATTTCCCCAACGGCCAACCACAAGCTAGTGCAACTCTTTCAAAATTGATTAGGAAGGCGTCCGGGTCTTCTCCGGCTACATATTTTTGTAGAGAAATTCCCGAAGGCGTAGGGTTTGTTTGTCGTACTTCCCTTACTGGAGTGCCGGTGGTATCGATCCGTATTGGCTGTAACTCCCCGAGGGTTTTTACCACACTATCTCTGAGAGCGTCTCTGTCGGCTTGTGCGGTAGCTAGTTGTTGTTCTACAGCCCAACCCAACTGTTCTTGGCCCTTCACTAGGCGTTGTAGAAGTTCTTCCATCTTTGGTTCACAGATGGCTATCGGCGTGCCCGCATTCTCCACCACTTGTGGCACCTCGGGGTAAACCTGTTCGCTAGTGGGGTTTGTGGCGGCAGCTACAGCACCGTCTAACAGACTTACAGACACAGGTACTTTGGGTAACGCCGGTTTTATTGCTTTCAATATACGTTTTCGACGTATTGCTTTCCTGTAATACGGTAACGTTGATTCGGCCTCGTTGGTGAGTCTCTGGTAGCGTTTCTCCACAGCCGTTCGTCGAGTGTCCCGAGGGCTTCTGGGACTGGTGGTCCAGGCGTTCACCTCCACGATGTCGGAATGACTCCGCCGGGCAGGAAGGAAAAAGAACAGCGTTTTAGACTTACTGGTTTTGGACCATCGCACAGGGTAGGGAGTGAGGACTCACACGTGCACACTTCTCCGACTAGTGTTGGGTAGTGAGGGGAGGGTAGTGCATAGGGTGAGTGACAGTTTTACTTTCGTGGTTTAACCCACTTAAAACCCGCCCAGCCTGAAAGCCGTGATCGTACCTCTGGTAGCCACACTTCCCTCGATGAAGTGTGGCTGGGCGAAGCGCCTTCCTGTTGGCCTCCTGGCTTGTCGTCTTCTTCTTTACGTCTTCCGTATTCCCTGTTCCTCCGGTCTCCTCCTTGGCTGTTCTCGTCCGGCTCTGTAGACCTTTGTTGCTCCGGGGTCTTTTCTCCTGGACTCCTTTCGTCGACTTCTCGCCCTCGTCCGAAGGGCAGTCCTCGGTTACCGTCTTCTTCTCGTCCTCGTCCGAAGGGCAGTCCTCGGTTACCGTCTTCTTCTCGTCCTCGTCCGACGTGCAGTCCGACGTGCAATCCTCCTTCACCTCCGGGTGTAACACACACCTGTGAGTCGTCCTGGGCGGCTTTTACCGGAACTGAGTGGGCGTAACCAACGTCTTGTTCATTGTCCAACTCCGCCCAGTTAAAGTAGCAGGATTCAACATCGTCCTCTGGTTCCGAGTCGTATGGCTCTTCACTGCGCCGCCATGTCCCAGAATGCTGTTCAAAGAGAGGTGAAACAGGTAAGCCGGAAGAGCCAGAATCCCCGACCCCGTCAGAGTAGGGAAATCGGTGGCTCTGGACATCTCTCTGGACCCTGCCACCAGGGAATATCTACAGGGTGGGTTCCCCCTGCTATGGTCTTCGGAGGCGGTACTGTATCTGGGAACAAGATAGCGCCCACGTTGCAGGCTATGGTTTTGGTGAATTACTCGGCCTTGGGAGCAAAGATCAGAGAAGAGCTAGCCCGTTGGAACCACGGGATTCTCTCATGGTTAGGACGGATTGCTGCCGTTAAAATGACCATCTTGCCCCAGGTTCTCTATCTGTTCAGGGCATTGCCGCTTCAGCCGCCGGTTGGGTGGATTTCGCAGCTGCAGTCCGATGTGGCCCGCTTCATTTGGCAGGGGAAAAAGCCCAGGATGCGCAGGGCCTTGTCTCTTTTGTCTCCTGAGGCGGGGGGTTTGGGCATCCCGGATTTTCGTAAGTACTTCCAGGCGGCGCAACTGCGGTACCTGGTGGAGTGGTGCAGATGGGAGTCGGATAAGCACTGGCTTTTCCAGGACCAGGCGGTGGCGGGTAGGCCTCTGCAGGAGATTCCGTTTCTGCACCGCTCCCATCGGCCTAAGAACTTGTATGCTTCCTTCATCACTAGGGTGCCTTTGCGGGTTTGGGACGCTACTTGCCTTAAATATGATCTTACCTCGTTCCCGTCGCCTCTTTCCCCATTGGTAGATAACCCGGCTTTTACTCCCGGAATGGAGAAGGGTGCCTTCGCGCACTGGCGGCAAGCAGGTTGTAGAGCTTTGTGCCACATGTATGGTCCTGAGGGGGTTATTCCCTTCACGCAGTTCCGTCAGGAGTTTTCTCTTCCTGAGACTGAGAGGCACCGTTATATGCAAGCCCGACACTGGGCCCTTCAGCCACAGGTTAGAGAAGCGGCAGATAGGCTTTTCTCGCCATGTGAGAGATGGCTGGTGTCCCGCGCGGCAGATTCAAAGCTAATCACGGATTTATACAGGTTTCTGCAGCTACCCCCCACACACTTTTACAACCCGGGGAGGGAGAGGTGGGAGAGGGAGCTTGGGAGGACGCTGAGCCCTAAGGAGTGGGACCAGATTTCCTACAGGGCACGCCACTCAGCATATCATGTGGGCCTTACTGACACCTTTACTAAAGTCGCTACCTATTGGTATTACACGCCGGAGCGTATTCACGAATTTGATCGCAGTAAGGCGGACACATGCTGGCGGGGTGTGGACATCGTGGTACTCTCACACATATCTTATGGGACTGCCCTCTTTTAGCTGCCTATTGGACAGAAGTGTTGGATGCAATAGACTCTCACTTCAATACTGAGCTTCCGCGCTTCCCTGCATATACCCTCTTGGGGCTCCCGAACGACTTGATGTATCCCCTGAAGTCCAGGAGGGGTAGACAGATCGCTATCGCCTTAGGCTCTGCGGTCCAGAATATTTTGATTCACTGGCGCACGACCACACAGCCCACTGTCACAGGTTGGCTTCATAGGTTGTGGCATGTGCTGGGTATGGAAAAGATGTCCCTTATGGTGGCTGGGGACATAGCCCAATTCAACGAGCTTTGGCAACCGTTCCACGCTCTGTTGCTTACGGAGTTTAGAGAACTTACTTGCCCCAGGTATCTTCGCCTCCTGCAGCTTACGAACCCACCGATAGCAGACCGATGAGTTGCCGTGGGGTCCCCCCCTTCCTTAGGACTTTTGATTTTGTTATACACATGGGGAGATGGTGATGCACTGGACGGCGGGTGGGGAGGGTGGGGGGAGTTGAGTTGGGACAGTTGGGGGGGGGTGGGGTTATTTGGAAATGTTGTGTCGCACCGGACCTATGCACTCTTTCACCTGCCTGGTTGGACTACCACCGTGACCCGTGATTGTTGGCTTTTGTACTTATCTAATACTCAGCAGCTGCTGGGAACTTTATGACGATGTGTATTTGTCTTGGTGTGTCATGATGAATAAAATACTTTAAACATAAGAATTCTCTTTAAGGGTTTAGTCAGCTCCGTACCTGGGTAATAGAATGCAGGAGGTCTGGTATTTCTCTTTCAGGACTCTATATCCCAGCAGCCCGCAAAGGCGGCTGAGAACACTGGAGCTGGATTTCTCGGCAGGAAAAAAGACAGCGTCTCTCTCAGTGCGTCAAAAGGGAGGGGCAGCGTCCGTGGGCTCTCGCATCAGCTGGGCTCTTGGGCAAGTAGATAGCTGCTCCGCTCCAAAACCACCACCTTGTGTTTGCTTAAGGCAACGTTGGTATATTTATACCTGAAAGGTGCCGGGTTTGACGTAAGGTTGGACATAAGATGTCAATAAAGATGTCACTAAGAACTGGCCGTTCTTACAGTGCTTCACAGGAGTTCTAGGACGAAATCAAAACAAAAGCAAATGGGGATTTCCCAGGTTCCTGGAGGTTTGTTTTATTTAAAGAACTCGTTGTGCTTTCTAGGAGTCCGAGGAAGTAGCCTTGCTAAATGTGACTGCATGGGCTACAACTAAATATGGATATGATTCCTATGCCATTATAGGGATATTATTGATTATAACCGTACAAGGGCATAAACTAAAAATATCGATTTAGGTTCCTAGATAAAAACACAATAGGGCGAAGTGGAAGAGGTTCTGCCTTTGGTGTCAGAGACGAGGTCTACATCCATATACTTCTGCACCGCACCAACTCTTGCCTTACATCCTTTCTCTTGCAAAATCTGGATTGGCTCATTCTTCTGTAAAGGTACATCTGGCGGCCATTTCTAGATTTAGACGATCATCATCAGGTCCTTCCCTTTGGTCTGCGAGGATCGTTAAGCAGTTCCTGAAAGGTTTGTTCAGGGCTTTTCCTCCAGTCCGGCCTCCACCACCAGCCTGGCATTTGAATTTGGTCCTGTCACATCTGATGAAGGCCCCGTTTGAGCCTATTCACATGGCCGACATGAAGTTTGTGTCATGGAAACTGGCTCTTCTCTTGGCCCTGACATCGGCTAGAAGAGTTAGTGAGCTCCAGGCTTTCACAATTGAGGAACCCTTTCTACAATTTAAGAATGATGTTCTCATCTTGCGGACAAATCCTAAATCTATCCCAAAGGTCCCCTCAGAATTACATCTGAATGAGCTGGTGATCTTAAAGTCCTTCTACCCGCGGCCCTCCACGCCAGCAGAGAGGGCGTTACATTCTTTGGACATTCATAGATGTCTCAAGTTCTACTTGGAGCGGACGAAACTGTTCAGGAAGTCTTCCCAGCTTTTTGTTTCATGCAGTGCTCCGCGAAAGGGTTGTCCAATTTCTAAACCCTGCATTTCCCGCTGGATATTAAGTGCAATCCAGTTTTACCATCGAGAAGCGGGAAAGCCACTTCAGCGAGCAGTTTGTTCTCATTCTACGAGGCCAATGGCTTCATCTGTGGCTCTATTCTCTAGTGTCCCGATCAAGGACATATGTAGAGTGGCGACATGGAGCAGGGTCCACACCTTCACTCGCCACTACTTCTTGGATTCTTCTGTCATAGAGGATGCGGCAGTGGGCCAAGCGGTTTTGAGGAACCTCTTTCAATAAGTCGGTGAGCTTTCCTTTCTATCCCACCTTCCTGTATTGAATATTTTGTATTACTTGTAGTTGTTCTGCTTTGTGATGCCAATGTGTATCTGTTTTCTTATCAGGATTATGTATGACATTTACAGATATACAAATGACAAAATATGCTTTCTCTTTACTGCTAGCAATTCTGATACAAAGCATGGGAATCTATGAAAGTTCCAATACTGGGGCAAGAAAACAAGTTACTTACCTGTAACTTTGGTTCCCCAGTATCGGTAACTTTCATAGATTCCCATGCGCTCACCCTCCTCCCCTGGGAAAGCTCAGCCTTATTGTTCAATGATGTTGCTGTTCACAACGGCTATGAAAATCTGAGGCTTGAGGCTCTCTCAGGAAGGTTCTATGGGGTGAGGCTGCTCTGATTGGCTATTGCAAGAATTTGGTCTCTTTTACAAAAAGAGGTGGATAAGCTACAAAATGAGATGAGGCCTAGGCCTATTTTTTCACTTTGTGCTTACTACTATGGTATTTTTTATTTACCGAGGCTCCCATTCCCACGACCGGGAATGATACAACGCATGGGAATCTATGAAAGTTCAATACAAAGGAAGGAACCAACTATGGACGATATTTAGCGGGGTCCAGTGTACATGTCCAGTCAACCATATACAAAAAAAGGTACAAAGTTCCCCGGGGGATAGACAAGAAAGTGTATGTGTGTAAAGGAGGAGAGTAAAGGCAGGGAACAGGTTGTTCCCTTTTTGGAACTAGAAGGCCTCACACACCCAGTGAGGTAGATGTCATGGTTCATCATTGGCCTCCTGCTCCTCGTCAGACTGGCGCTGCAATGTCTGACTGGCGCTTAACAGGCGCTCTTTGTTGGAGTTCTTTTGTTCCAGCCAATGGTTTAGTGCGAGTGAGGGGTCAGGTGGAGGTGTAGTCGTGAGGAAGTGGTGGTTAAAAAAGGTGGGTCAGTTCACAAGGACCTTTATTCACGTGGCTGACTCCCTTGATTAAAAGAGTGGGAGGGGAGATAGAGACTGTAAGGGGCACAGCGGGCTACCTCAAACCCTCTGATCAGGTCGACATGTTACTTGCCCAACTGGCAATTCTTCAGGACCTCAGGTGCTCAGTACTACACAGTGATGAAAAACAACAAAGAAAAATAAAAGATACAACCTCTCTGGGTCAGTAAGGGGGCAGGCCAGGAGGTCCTGCTGTATTGTGGTGACCCTAGGGGTGTCCCTAATGGGCCCTGCAGTCTGTTCCCGTGGGGCAGCACGATAAGGTACTGTACCTCTAGTGCGTGCAGCCAGGGCTCGAAAACCTACCCACAGGCGTGGTGCTCCAAGCGTAGCGCGGAACAGGTTACTAATACTGGGGAACCAAAGTTACAGGTAAGTAACTTGTTTTCTTCTTCCAAAATTCAGGAAACCTAGAATCGACTGCAAGTTCTTCAGCGTTTTCGGAAGTTGGAGCAGCGCACACTTTTCTAAAAAGTTGGCTGCCATGCTTTTGCCGTCATTTGATAGTTCATATCCTAGAAAAGGGATGTTGTGATTGGCAATTCTTGATTTTTTTTTATTGAATTTGTACCTTTCAGAGGTGAAGCCCAGTATAATGGTCTTCACCCTGTTCAAGTACCTATCTAGGTCATCGTCTGTCAGATAGATATCATCGACATATGACAATGCCTCATCATCATAGGTTTGTAGTAACTCTTTTACCGTTGCTGAGAATAACCCCAGACTGAATCCCCAGACTGAATCCTTGACGGAGACAACAGAATTGACGCTGTGTCCCCATTATTGAGAAAGCGGTCAAATATCTACTTTCAGGTGCAATGTTTTGACAAAAGAAACTATTTAATATGTCTAATGTGGTTTTATATTTTTTACGCACAATGTTATTCATTAATGCTGTACTGTGTGCATTTTGCACTGTAAATGTTCAAGAATTTAGATGTCTGTAATCCAAAACTAGACGATATGTATTGTCTGGTTTGGAAACAGGAAAGAAAGGATTGTTCATTGATGAGGTGCATGTTTCAATAACCCTTTGGATTTTGAAGTTGGTCTAAGATCTCTCTTACCTATTTTTTAGATTCTTACTTCACTGGATACTGACTTTGTGCAGTTAGTTGATGTTTCAAATGGATTTTATGGTGAGGTGAATCCTCATCCCTTCCTACATGATTTTATATAATTCTGGGGCTTGGGCCACTGCCTATTTCCTGGCATAAGTATATGTAAATGTACTGGAATATGGTTGGAAAAGGCTGACATAATGATGTCTTCACTATTTTAGCACTCCCTGACAAATTCTGGTGGCCAGTCCCGTTGTGCTAGAAGTATATCATAACCCTTGAAAAGTCGCTCCCAAAAGAGTGCTTTGTCTCCCTCCATCTGGACTGTTACTTCATATGACCTATGTGGAGAACTAACCCTGGTATCTGCAGTTTCAACTTCATTCAAATCCACTGTCTCCAGAAGTCCCTTCAGGTTCTGGCGAGCCATTGATACTTCTGCAGCGTTGTCCAACATTGTCTGAGCCCATCCTCCGTTCTTGAGCTGTGTCCTCAGGATCCTCGGCATGTCTGATCTTCAGACCTGCTACCTTCTTTTTGGAGAATTGAGGTTTTGTTTTGTTTTTCTGAATGTGTTGATCGTCTTTGGATCTAACGCGTTCTTCTTTTTGATCCGACCGTCCTCTTCTTTCGGATGTCTGTGACAATATCTGAAAGGTACGAGAGGAACATGTATCAGTATCTCGATACCTGTCAGGTTTTCTCAAATTATCCCTATTCCGGAGGTTGCACCTCTTTTCAGAGGGCTCCTTTGGAGATGACCTACATTGAGAATGAGAACGCTTCTCTTTGGAAGGTTGTTTTCTATTTTCCCACTTCTTTTTAGAAGACGTAGGAGTGTTTTTAGTGAAGACCTTTTCAGGACTTTCAAACAGTTGTGGTTTAACTGGTTTCCCACCCAATCAGTCTCTGCCTAATTTTCATAGGATTTTTCAATTATTCTGGCTAGTTCTTGTGGTTGTTCCGTTACATCAAATTCCCTTAATTTGTGGCGGATCGCCACTGATGCTGCTTCTCCTTTAATATTAGATAATATTATTTTTGAGACCTTTTTAAAAATGTTCAGTAATTTCATACCTAAATTCAGAGCAGTCTCTGCCCCGTATTCATTTTGAATCTATTTTAGGACGGCAGGTATTACCGTCACAGACGGAACACCATGTGTTTTAGTGTAGATCGCAGCAAAGACTGTGCGCCAAGTGGTGTTATCCCCATTGGTAAACAGATAGTTAGAATACTATGTTTGTCATAGGGACTGGTATTGGGCAATACCGCTTTGATTTGAGTAATTTTCTGAGCTATCCAGAATGGAATTTGTTCCTATTTTGCGGGTAATTTACCCATGACTGCGTGTAAAGTCTGTGGTGTAATCCTTTGTGTATTCCCCTGGTGAGAGGTTTGTTGTGGAATAACTATTGGAGGTTGGACATTAAGAGTCTGCATGACATATTGGACCAATTGTCTTTAGATTAACTCTTTGAGTTGAGCAAGTAATTCTACGTCTGTCATGTCTTCGATTTCAGGATGAGGTGTGTAACCTGCTAAAACTGGCCATGTTGCTCCTAGTCTACCTAGTGGACCGAGCGTGGTAATGTGATTTAAGTGTTTTAGGGCACCTTTAAACCAGAGCTCATGCTCCTGGTATGTAAGTGGAATTTCAATGTCCTCGAAGGGAATATATTCCTCGGGTGGTTCATCTTCTTTGTAGAAGTGAAACAAGTGTGTTACTGGATTTGATTCTGGGAATACTATCTATGAATAGAATACCTCTGTCTGGTGGTATTCATGTGCCTCTATCACAAAAACTGCTCTACCACCTCTTGATGTTAGGCCATGTTTATAAGTTTTAGAGTGATAGCTCTCAAATTTGGAGGAATGATTATAGCATTCTCATCGGTTTCAACAAAACATGTAACATTAAAAGCTGCTTCGACTGGATCAGCACAGCTCCTATGGTTTCGGTGTTGTTGTTGTTAATAGACATTGTTTAATGAAAAATGCAGAGCAAGTTTCAAGGGAACAAAGATAAGGTGCCAATATTTTGGAACACTGTATCATAGGATTTTTCGTCCTACTCAGCTATGGAGCATATTATCCCTTACCCACTCCAGACGTCTTATGGAGTATTACGAGTAAAGGGTCTCTGAGAAAAGCACAACTGAGTTACTTCAGTATCTAGCGTTAAATTAGTGCCTTACAAAACTGAGTTCATTACCGCAGTACTCCATTTTAAACACCTGTGTGGATGTCCCACCCCCTTTTATGCTTCCAAGTTCTTCCTGGTAATTAATAGAACCACATGGGCCAGAATCCATTGCAAAAAGCCGTTTAACTTATATGAGCTAAGTTAAACAGCTTTTTGCAATGGGGTGGGACATCCACACAGGTGTTTAAAATGGAGTACGGCGGTAATGAACCCAGATTGAGTACCGTTAGGATGGAGAGCAGGAACCAGAACGTTTTCTTTAAGGTACAAGCTCATGTTTGAAGTTAGAAGGTTACATTTAGTTAAATGCATTTGAACAAGTTAGTTGGAAACCAGCATTTATTCAGTGATAATTTAATTCAGTGGGCAAAATGTTGACGGTGGGAAGAACGAAAGTTGCATGTATATATTCATGGTATTGGTTCTATCTTTGGTTCATCTTTGGATAACAGTTGACGGGAAACATTTTGTGAACGTATAGTCTAACAGATATGTTTTAAAACGTACAGATAAACCCCTGACAAAGAGCCGAGATGGGCTCAAAATGCATTGGGTGATAAGGATTAACTTTAGAGGAACACTTATCTCACAGTCCGTGCTTTAGGATAAGGCTACACGCATACCTACAGCGTTTAAAGGAATTCATGTATTCATAAGTGTCTTACATGTAACGGATCAACATGAACTTAATGTGAAATTTGTGGAGTAACCTGGAATAAAAAAAGTGTTTGACGAAATGGTTTAAGTTTGGCATCTTTGTTATGCACAAATCAACGCTGTGCGTCCAGACAGGGGCTTCAATACGCCCCTTTGATTGAAATACATAAGTATGTAACTTAACATAATTGGTCTCGAGAGGGATACCAAAGGGACCCTACAAGGATCTTAGACTCTCTCTTCATAATAATATAGTATGCTTCTTATGCCATATTTTAATGAAGCTTGATATGGCTGGAATATCGCCATATTACCACAAACTCTTTGATTGATGGGGTAGTCTGTACCGTCATTGTTACAAGTAGGCTAATTATTTCATCCACAGTTGATCTATGACTCTGGGGGCTAAGCTCCACTCACCAATATCACTCTCACTTCCATTCCGGCCTTCAGGCGAAGAATGTTCAAGGCCATTTGATTGGCTGAAAGCCACACCAAACATAAAACACCTTGGATGTTCTTTCCTATGCCTGTTTTTGCAATATATTAATGTTAGCAGTCCAGTCTTCATGAGAGGTATGAGTAGATCACCAAAACAGGAAGAGTGGTGCCCATTTCTGGCGTTCCTTGCGACAAGAGGGGCTCCATTTCATCCACCCCTAGTCATGATTATCATAGTAAGTATAGTGGTGGTTCTTAACCTGAGTCAGTGACGTGAACTGCTTAAGAAAATGAAATGATATTAAAAGATAAATAACATTATATAAAGGAAGAAGCAAAATGCAAAACTGACATTTTTTTTAAATGTTCTGTAAATGTGAAGACATTATAAATTGGAGACCAAAATATAAATTGACATCCTGAGATTGATTGGTGGGAGTAGTGCAAGTGCATCAAACCGAATACAGTATGGACGATAAGCGGCCTCAATTCAATTTGGAAATGCTCCACCCTTCCCATAAAATTTTGATTTTGTTTATATTTGTTTGTAAATTAATTTGAATATTTCATCATGTGTATTGGTTTGATGGATGCTTGATTCTGTAATTTGTATTTTGCCCGGTTCCCAGGATTCCATTAATGATTCTTTGTGGGTATCCCAATTCCAGTAGGTTGAAACTCACGGGCTCTTTTTATTTCCTTTTAAATTATAACTGTTTTTGTGTGAAGTGTTGAAAATAAATATTACGTTTGTAAATTACTTGTTTGGCTGGACACATACATTAATTTTTACTTATGTAAATTTGTATTTAGGATTTGTGCAAGGATTTTGTCTTGAAGGAATTTTGTGATGGACTTTGGGCTCAGCTGGAGGTTCTGGAATGGTGTATACATCAAAGCAGGTAAAGTAAAATGCACTTCAGAATGTGCATGCATGTGCAATGCAAAATGTTGATGTTTGGAAGCAGGAATGCCTTTGTCATCCCTGCATTCCTTAACTGGTAACATAACATCTTTAGCTAAGGTGCTGGACTTAGTAACTGTGCAATCTTTGGCTTGCAGGTTTGCTCTGGAAAGGGGTGATTAAAAACTGTCTTTCCATGCTTAATGACATGAGCACGCCCTTCTTTTGGGACAACACAAACCAACTTTTGCCATTCTTTCCATACTGCTGGGCCGCTCTTGATACATTTTCACTTTCCTGCCCCTGTTTCGTATAAAAGCCCATATAACCTATCAGAATATATAGTTGTAAAGCACCAATTCACTTTGCGAGATATCTTGGTGCTGAGTAACAGATGTGTATTGGTAACAAACACACTCTTACAAAATTGACTAAGCTTGGAATACTGAGATCCGGACTGATCATCATGAGGTGAAACTCAGATCCATCCAGTGATTATATATACCACTTCGCACTAGACCCACATTCCTAAATACAGATTGCTCCTATAACCTAGTTGAATGCCTTTCTGGATGACCCACACATCATTTCATCAGACACACAAGACATTCACTCCTTTCATCTCTAATTACACAATTCTGCAAGTAGTTTTATTCTGGGACTGCATCTTGTTTGTCTTCTTTAGCAAGCAGTAAACTAAGTCACGTAAATGATAGGATAGTTGTGGTAAGCTAAAACACAGTGCATTTGGTTGTTGAACAGCATAAATTATATCCTGATCTTCCAAAAAAAAGCATGCAACAAGAGAATCCTACTAGTGCATGGAGATAGTTATGATCAGTGCTTGATTTTTAAAAGAATAATTGCTGGTGGGCAAACTTTTTCTCAGAAGCTTGCTGCTGATTGCTGAGGTTGCTGAGTACCAAGGCTGATTAGTCTTGATTCACCCTTATAACCCTTTAATCCACAATCCTCCATTATCTGCCCCATTATCTCTTATGCAGGTTCTTTTTCATCTCTCTTTTCTCCATCCATCACTATTTTCACTTTTTCTTCTCTCTTCTTCTTTTCCCCTTTTCTACTTTTTTCTTTTCTGTTCTGGGTCAATGACTAATGATGAAAAGTATGTCCCAGTACCCAAAAATGAGTACTTGTAGGTAGGCCCCACCTGCAACTACCAGTTTAATTTAGGAACTGTTTAAGAGCGGTCTTGGAAGCATTTTTGTCACTTTCTAGTTAGATGAGATCAGGGACAGCTATAGTTTTCTATAGCACAACGTGTAGAATATTTCAGTGATTTTCCACAGTGGTAGATCTTCTAGGATGATTAATGAGTTGGTGACCTTCAGAATAAGCTATTTTGACCTTGTGTGATTCTAAATATCTATAGACTGACATCCTTAAAAAAACAACAGAGAATGACTTTTAAGGACTTTTAGGTTCTGAACATCTCCATTTAACTTATAAAAGTGAACTCCCACAGAATAAGAAAATGCCTACCTGCACATATTTCAGTCACTCTAATGTTTTCACCTATGACGTCAGCTGTAACTGTGCTATAGGGTCACTTCTCTCTCATCTTTAGAGATGGCTATTCTGATCAAGTGGCAGGCATGGCTCTGCTGTGGGGTTGGGGGGGGGAGAGGAAAGGACGGATTAGAAGTGCTTTATGCAGCACATTCATTCCGCTATCTTACCTAACCTGCCAAAGTCATCGAGTGACTTCATATATGTGCATTGATATGTCTCAGGATAGAGTGTGTAGAGAACTTGAATGTATTGCAGCACTGTTAGTTATCAAATTTAGAAGGGACTGATCTAACGATATCCACCCAAAAATGCAAACGTAATGGAAAATAAGGTTGTCGCTTAACATTTCAATGCCAATAGTAAAAAGAGCTGGGGACACCTATTTGACAAGTGTTACTGGCTAAAGGGCATACCGATTATAGGGCATACCAATTATAGGTCAGCTCTTAACTTAATGATTTTTTTTTTAAATATGTTTTATTGATCGCTCAATATACAGTTACATCACTTTGGGCATATCTTAATGAGGAAGCATAAATCAGGTTAGCATGTGCATTACAGGTGTAAACATAAACAGCAATTATTCTAATGATTTCAATCGCCACATAACTGGGCCGTTAGCATCAATGGGAGAAACTGACAATGTTATCAAGTAGCATTTCCTCGTTACATATCATTACATGTGGCGTCATCCATCTCACCAGAGTACCCGGTTTATCATGCTGTCCAGGGCGCGACCTGTAGCTCGCTGCCCACTATGCACCCCTCGTTTTCATACTCAGTATTGCGGAGTGATGTTTCCCTGATAAGAGACCTCTCTGGGTGGACCGGTCTCTTTGTTCGGGGTGGTGATGTTCCTATCTGTGAGTGCATCATGGCTGCTGTTTTACGTCAGCGGAGTAATGTGGTATGTGTTGCCGTATGTTATGTACCTGTAAGTGTGCCCGTGAATCTTGAGAGTACAGCGCTGTCAACTGGGGGGCAACAGTCTGTAAAACCAACCTCCGAACAGAGAGAGGAAGTAAAGAATATCAGGGAGGGGGCAAACATTAACTCAAATGAAAGGGAGTGCTGCGTTACGACTCTGGTCATCAGAGTCCCGTAGTCAGGTACCGTGTTCATGCGTGTCGTGGATGTTCCGCAATTGCGGATCGGTGTGCGTGGCTTAGTGGGTGAGTGGTGGGGTGCGTCTGATATGGGGGGGTCGTATTTCTGCATCGGTTAGATGCGAGATCGATCATTCCCGTGGGGAGGGAGGGGGTGGGGGGAGGAAGGCAGGGCCAGGCAATGACTCTGCATCCTGTGTGTGTGTGTATGCGCTCCTCACTATGTTTTTTCCTCGTGCCCTTCCCCATCTGCATGCTTCTATATTACAAGGGGAACCCCATGTCTATGTTATACCCTGCTCCTGGCATGCTCGGCTACCAATCCCAGATCCCAGAACCTGGCGTGAGCCTTGTTTTGCTTCGACCTCTTGAACAGCCCCAGTACGCAAGTCTCCCATGCGTGCCGTAGTTCTGTCCCTACACCTTTCGTTAACAGTATAGTCACGTCCTGCCAATACGTCTGCAACCTGG
Source organism: Lissotriton vulgaris (assembly GCF_964263255.1). NCBI lineage: Eukaryota > Metazoa > Chordata > Amphibia > Caudata > Salamandridae > Lissotriton > Lissotriton vulgaris. Next base: position 99,130,283 of record NC_141697.1, read on the forward strand.
GACATGCCCACAGCATGTGCAGAAGGTCAGCATTCAGTAACAAACAGCGCGGGCAGCCGGAGGTATCCAGTGCAAAATAACGGTTAATTTTGTCAGGGGACAGATATGCTCTGTGTATGATGTAGAATTGTATGATTTTGAATCTCGAATTGCGTGGTATATGCGCGGTCCTTCCAGGATCCGCTCCCATTCCTTGTCTGTCCAATCCCTCCCTCTGTCAGCTGTCCATTTGTCTCTCAGTGGCTGGAGCGTGCATGCCGTGTGTGACTGTAATGCCTGTGCCAGCCAATGTATCACATGGGACCCATTTCCTATGATGTGGAGGTACTGCATCAGTAGGTGTGTCTATGGTTCCTCCGTCATGTCTCCCCAGCGTTTCGTGCATTCTCGAATCATGAAGGCATGCAGTAGGAACTGCCCCGCCGGTAAATCGGTGTCCGTTACCAGGCTCTCAAACGGGATCAGGGCGCCATCTTTGTACAGATCCGTCTTTGTTCCTATCCCCGCTTGCTCCCATCTCTCCAGCATGGTCGCAGTGATCACGCCTCCGACTCTGGGCATGCCCTGCAGCGGAAGCGCGGGGGCATAGGGTGTGACCGCCCGCGTGAGTCCTAGTGTGCGTTTGTAGCATTTGAGTGCTACCGTCAGGTGCAGCCCGTTCCGTGGGTTGCTTTAGCTAAGGGGTGGAACAGCGCAAGCCCCCGGGTATGGGTCAGGGCCGGTATCTCCGAGGCCGTATCAGTCAGGTTCCTCCCCGCGAGCCAGCCCACCACCCACTGCAGCTGTGCCGCAAGATAGTAAAGCTCCTGATTGGAGACCACCAGTCCTCCCACGGTCGCTGGGGTGTATAGTTTTTTCAGCGCCACTCTGGGCCTCCCGGTGTTCCAAATGAGCGCCCGGATCATGGTCTCTAGTTTCCTGAAGATCCGGTTGGGAACATACACCGGTATATTAGAGTAATAGTAAAGGAGCCTCGGGAGCGCTATCATCTTCGTCAGGGTGACTCGGGCTGGGACATTCAGTGGGAGCGTGCTCCAGAAAGCCATTTGGGCTCATAGGGAGGAAATGGCCCTGATTAGGTTGCCTTCCAGCACATCCGCTGGGGACCGGTAGATGTGGATGCCCAGGTATTTGAAGGTGCCTGCATGCCAGGTCAGTGTCGTTCCCCCTAGACGCTCCTCGCATTCCTGCATGTCTGGGTGAAAGGGGTAAAACCCGGATTTCCCCCAGTTAACTTTCAGTCCCGAGTGAGTCGTGAACTCTCGCAGGGTGTCTGTGAGTCCTTGCGGTATCCGTGTGAGGTCCCTGATATAGAGGAGCAGGTCATCAGCATATAGTGAGACCGCGTGCGTGCCATCTATCAGTGGAATACCCCAATCCGCGCCCTGTCTCCTCAGAAGTTCCGCCAGCGGTTCCATCGCTAAGGAGAAGAGCAGCGGTGACAAGGGGCAGCCCTGCCTCGTGCCCCGTCTTACTTGTATGGTATCGGACAGGAGGCCCCCGATCCGGACCCGTACGCTGGGCGTCTGATAGAGGAGGCTGACCAGATCTGTGAATGCCTCTCCTAGGTCATTCTTCTGCATTACTGCTCGGAGGTACGGCCATTCCACTGAATCAAATGCCTTTTCCAAATCTAATACAAGACACCCCGATCGCGGCCAAGGCGTCCTCGCGTATTCCTGTACCCTGAATAGCCGGCGGATGTTTTGCCATGTGCTGCGTGTGGGTACAAAACCGTTCTGGTCTGCGTGGACTAGTGTGGGCATGTATAGGGCTAGCCTCCGGGCCAATGTGGATGCTAATATTTTGTAGTCGGTATTCAGAAGGGCGAGTGGCCGGTATGAACCCAACTGTGTCTTGTCCTTTCCGGGCTTTAAGAGGGAGACCAAGGTGGCTTCATTTAAGGTGGGTGGTAATGAGGAGTCTTCCAGTGCTGCCTCGTATATTTTGATCAATTCCGGGATCAGGAGATCCGGATATGCCTTGTAAAACTCCGCAGGGAGTTCATCGGGGCCCGGGGATTTCCCGTTGGAAAGTGCCGCAATGACTACCCTCTGATGTGATAGACGCCGCCAATTCATCACGCTGAGCGTCTCTAAAGCTCTTAACTTAATGATATCTAGAAATAGTGTTGTTTGCTATAAGTAAAAATATTGTTACTGAAATTAAAAATCAAGTACATGTTTTTTTAAACCGCGAGCTTAATAAGCAAGATTTGAATGTACATTATTTCTATTATAAATGTTAAAAGGAATATGTCTGTCAAACTTTGACAGCATCATTGCTCCGATCAACTGAAATGTTAAAGGCAAGAAATCAGAAAGGAAGGCAAAAAACGCAAAAATGCAAGAATACGTAACTGAACGACAGATAGCAATCCAGCTTTTGACATTTTCGTGCTAAGCCTTTTGGATCATTGGACTCTTTTTTTTTTTTTCCTTTGCAATCTTTAGCATTTATTGGTAGGTATTAGGCAGTAAATATTTAAATGCAGATACTTACTGCCTCTGCTTGTGTGGTGAAAATCCTCCCTGATGTCTGTTGACATGATTATTAGGTATTTATGTGGCTCTTATTCTTCCATTAGTATAGCTGTTTAGCGCTTTTGTTAGTCCAGGAATGACTTCACATCGCAGTTCAGGAGTGCGATTATGGTTGTAGAGATGTGCATCGAGTGAAGATGAAGGAATGTTTCTTTGTTAGGTAAGTGTGTCCGAGCTAGAGGGTTGTATGTTTGATTGGTGACACCAGAGAGCTGTACCAGAGCTCTTTATGTATTATCTCTTGCTTGCCCACTGCCTTGTGAACATATGAGTGTGGAAAGCAGCTGGTTGATAGAATATTCTTATTTTTGTGTCTTGTAAAGCGCTCAACTACACAAAAGGGTTTCCTGGGGCTATGCGAGGTAGAGTAGATCTAGCCATCAGCTTTAGTGCATCCAGGTTTCCAAAGAGGTACAGCTTCTCAGAGATTCAGGTACGGAATTCCACATCTTTGGGCCAAAGAATGCCTTGGACCAACCTCCCATGTGAGCCAAGCAGATTTTGGCCATGTGCAAAGAGACTGGTTGAGCGAGCGAAGCGTGCGTGTGTGCTGGTGAGGCACCAACTGGTCTTGAAAGTATTGCAGGCCTGTGCCAAATCTAGCTTTGTGCATGTAGCACAATGCTTTAAACTGTATTAGTTTTTCCACAGTGAGCCAATGGAGCTCGCGGAGGAGGTTTGATACAGAGGAGTGCTTTGGAAGGCAATATATAGCCGCAGAGTTTTGGACTACTTCTAGGTGACGGATGGATGCCTTATCCACTCCTAGATACAAAATGTTGTTGTAGTCTATTTGGGCGGACGGTGTAATCATCCCCATTTTCTTTTTATCCTCTTCAGCACTCAGAAGCATGTGAAGGTCACCTTGGCTACCTGTGGATTCATTGAAAGACTCTCGTCCAGCCAGAAGTCAGGGTTCTTTACATTGAAAGACAGTTCGGAAAGGGGCCTGAGAGACTCCGGCCAAATCTATGCTATGCTTGAGTGAATTGCGATTCATTCAGGTGGAAATGTGACCCAAACGCAAGTTCAGGGCCCCGATGTTATGTGCAGATGACAAGGAGAAGATGATTTGAGTATAATTTGCATAGGTTAGTCCGCAGAACTCTGGAAGTAAGAGCACACTTCTCTGGCCTAGCACTGGCTGAGAAAACCTGAAATGTGCTGTCTTTAAGGAACAAGGTCATATAGGCTAATTCTGTTTTTTCCCGGAGACCCAACTTTGCCTACCTTTCCAGGAGTGTGAAATGTGACCGTGTCAAACGCTGTGCTAAGGTCCAATAGAATTAGCGTGGCTGTACCACCTCGTCCAGGAGTCGTTTTAGGTGTTCTGTGACTCCTAGGAGGTGGAATTTGGTCCTGTGTCCATCTCTGAAACCTTACTGTGATGAGAGGCGAAGTTCTGGGCTTCCACAAAGGTGGTAAGCTGCGAGTTCACATGTTTCTCCAAAAGTTTGCAGAAGATGGGCAGCAATGAAAATGGTCTGAAGTTAGACCGAGTGGGATCCAGATTGGGCTTTTGTTTTAATCGTAGTCCCATGGCATGCTTCCTTCCTGAGGGATGTATCCCACTTGCAATGAGGAGCTGAGCAGCCGAACCATAATTTGTAACCGGTCCCGTCCAAGAGGTTAATCTTATTCGATGGGAGGGGATTTAATCAACTGTAGAAAAGCCAGAAACCTAGGGTGTCCAACAGGGAAAACAGCTTCATTTTAGGAGCGGCCAGTGGCATATTCGAGGTATTTTCATCACCTCTTGGGGCAAGCTCCCATATCAGCCACCTTTTTAACGAAAAAGTCTGCCAGCTCTTCGAATTGTGACTGAGACCGTTATGGCGCCGGAGTCGTTTTACTAGGGTAAGAGAGTGCTGTGACCACTTTAAAGAGTGTCTTAGAGCAGTTTTGGAGATTGTCTGAGTAGAATGAAGCCTGAGCAGTTTTGCAGAGCCCATGATAGTTTTGCAAAGCTGTTTTATACTGGTCATGGGACTTTCTACAAGCATTTGCAAGTTTTTTTCTCCAAGTCCAGAGCTTCGGTAAACCATAGGGCAGGGGGTGGAGCCTCTTTGAGGACCTAGGAGTTGCATTCAAGATTATCGGCTGATTTAAGTCTGTTCCTTGTCTGGTACAGTGCTTCGATGTTTTACATTCAAAGCAAGAAGGTCTAATTTAGCCCAGTTGCTAGACTTGAGTAAAGGTTTTGCCACCCCTACAGAGGAGGTGTCCTGAGTCCTGATGGCAAAAGGCACTGCCATATGGTCCGACCAGAATAGCAGCAAGGGTGGATCTGTGTTGAGCTCCTTGATATTGGAGAAGATGGGATCCAAGAGGTGGCCAGCCTCGTGTGCTTGTGGTTGAATTGATGAAAGCTAAATTGAGCACACTCAGATCCTCTAGAAGTTTCGCATCCAGAATGCACATGGGATCTTCAAGATGGGTATTGAGATCTCCTAGGAGCGTTAAACTGGCACACTTACGAATGTGTGGGGAGAGTAGTTCAGGAACCAATGAGCACTATTTCCCATTATATCCCAGAGGCCGATAGATCAGGCCCAGGATATTGTGTGAGATATAGTGAGAAAAACTAAGCTTCACACTTGCGAATGGGTAGCTCCTGTACGGATGTATGACGGTACGACGCGGGCTATTACCACGCATACCGTTACAATGCGTGTTTTACAACACAAGTCGTTACCATGACTTGCGCTGTAGGGTGCAGACTTAGGAATAGTTTAATTTACTATTCCAACAACAGTCCCCGTGGATAGTAGGGAAGGTGTTGGAATAGTAAATGAACTATTCCTTGTCCTTGAGCGCCCTCCAGCGCAAGTCGTGGTTACGACTTGCGTTGTAAGAGATGCGTCGTAATGGTAGCGCGGGGTAACATCCGCATCGTAAAGGATGTTCCCCCTCCTGTATTGTACATTTGTATTTCTTCTAAAAGATAATGGCAATTCCGCCTACTACCCTATTCTGTCTATCCTACTAGCGATGGCATAGATTGGTGGAAGTGCAGCAATAACATCTGGCAGCGACACCTCATGAAGCCACGTCTTAGTCTGGAACAGGGCGTCTGGGACATTACCCCACAAATAGTTAAATGTATGCTGCTAGACCCTAGGGAGGGAGCAGCAGTTGATGCTAAAGATGCTAAATTTGCTCATATATTTTAAATGAAAAAGCCCCAGATCCCCCAACTAAAGTATCATAAATGCACAACTTAAAAGGATAGATATGGTGTTGGGGGCTCTAGTCACTAGTTAATTACATATTCTGGCAGTGCTGTGTGGTATGGTATGTCTTTACATATTCTGTTGTAGGAAAGGGATTTAGGTAGGTTATTGATAGTGTATCTGTGCTGTTTTTGGCATAGTGTAGTTTGTCTATTTAAGCACATTTTGAACTATATAGGATTTGCAAATAATTGCGTTTTTATACAAATATTTGCTGACCAGACACTTTCCTCTTCATTTCCTTGTTTGTAACAGTGGCAGTATCACCAAGAGGGATCTTCTGCAACACCTTCACAGTCTGGACTGCCATTCGTCCCTATATGTTTTGCATCACCTGACAAACCTGCCGGCTCTGGATGAGGATATTGTTCTTGCCCTGCTGCAGAAGGATCTTCCAATAGGGAATGATGGAGCTAGTAAGTACCAGCTGAAGTTTTATTGTTGTAGTGCCCAAAAGGTTTAATTGTTATGGTGATTGTTTTTTTTTAAATTGCATTACCCACCAGAGCTATCGGAAACCTAAATTATTCCATTCATAGGTTTGCTTATTTGGGTTGTCTTCAATTGGGTCATTGTAGAATGCTTATTCTCAAACAAGAACTATTTATCCAGTACTGTACTCTAGTATAATAACACTGTCCTGTCTTTACAGTCGCTCATCCACATGGACGCGTTTAGATGTACGAGTTCAGTTGTGTGCTGAGCTGTGAACGAAGCGCCTGGTAAAGGACTTCCAGCTAACCTCCATGCTTTGTGTTAAATTGTTGACATAATTGTGAAAATCGCTTTTAAATAATCACATCACTGTTTTTAGCTCACTTAAATTTACCTGGGCACATTGTACTTTACGCTTGGTCACGGAGCGTCTTTCCCGGTCCACCACGGATTCTTAGGTTTGTGTGTAACACGACGCAGAACTGGAAGTGTTGTTTGCTACCATAACACACTCTGCTGTCAGCAGGCTAGTTGTTAACTGGCTGCACAAATTGGAATGTTTTCCCCAACGCGCAGCGGGCACCTAAGGCAAGCCCGTCTGCGCCTGGACCGGGCCCAGGGCCACGATCCCTAGTTCAGTTACATCAGCTGGGCACTACACAATGACAACTTACTCCAGTACCCAGCTAAAAACATTTGCTGTGCTACCAAAATACACTCCTGTCCTTGCTCTTTAGCCAATAACTCAAACTTCAGCTGCTCCAATTGCTCTTTCAAGCTGAATACCCACCACAAATCAGGAGCTGCTCTGACCTAACCTCTGTACACAAATCAGGATCATATGTACCTAGCGCTCCTAAATGCCCACTCACTCCCTAAACATAAATATGAAATAGCAGATTTCCTAACAGACCAAAGTTAGACATATTGTTTATTACAGGAACCTGGGGAGACCCCTCTTCTGGTCCGGACTTTTGCACCGCAAACCCGGATGTATTCTGCGTATTTTTGACATGAGAGAACCTTAAAAAAGGGAGGTGGACTAGCAATCCCACATCGCAACAAACATCTAGTCAGGACAGAGACAATCCCCACTACGACTTGCAAAGCTGTGGCATTTCCCATAACACTTTACCACTCACAAACATTTAAAGGAACCCTCCTTTACCGTCCCCCAGGTCCCCGAGTGGAATTCCTCTCTGCTCAGGGCAGTTTACTGGTACCTCTAGCAGGAGAAGCCGCCCATCTTGGGTGACTTCAACTTCCATCTAGAAACCCTGGATGACCACGACACCTCCACCCTCATTGCAGAACTGGAGGCGGTGGATCTCTACCAGTTGATGACTAGCCCCACTCACAAAGCTGGGCACATGCTCGACAGGCTTTTCACTAGCAACAGGCAAATATTGATAATAAAAACCATATCCTTGGCGTGGACGGACCATTGGGCAGTCTTCTTTGATATTCAGGCAAAAACCACTCTGCCGTATATCACCCCGACTCCACCCACACAATTCAAAGCTTGGAGCAGCCTAGACCAGCAGCTCCTCATAATACATCTGTCATCCACCAACTATGACCCTTCACCAGACCCTACACATCCCTCATCCAACTACTCCGAATGGCTCAATAATGCCTTCAACGCCTTAGTACCTTTGAAAAACTTTTCAAAAAACAGAACTGCTTCATCAGCCCCCCCGGTTCGCGGAGTCCCTTAGGCTTGAAAAACAATGTTGCAGGAACCTTGAGAGACGTTGGCGCAGAGACTATAACTGCAGTGAGAAAATCCTTTACAAGGAAGCCATCTCCAAGTATAAGCATCTCATTATCCTGGAGAAAAGCAAATACTACCTCATTCAAATAGAATCGGCCCAAGACTCCACTAAACGGCTTTTTCAGGTTGTCACTAAACTATCAGGGTCCAGGATAAACCCTCCACTAGCCCCCACCCAAGATCTTTGCACTGCTCTAGCCAGCTCCTTCCTAGACAAAGTCAGCAATATTTACGCCAATTTCGCCGCTTAACCCAAAATAGACTCCTTAGCGCCTACTCCAGACAACGAAGAAACCACTCCCTCTTTCGCGAATTTTAGCCAGGTCCCACCGAAACAGATCAAGGACCTCATTTTATCCACCAAGTCAGGCTTCCGACCAACCCATGCTCGGCCTCCGTCTTAAAACTGATTCCCGATATACTAGCACTAAAGCTAAATGATATCTGCAATGCCATGTTTAACACTGGCACCTACTCTGCCAGATGGAAAAAGACTATCATCAAACCGCTGCTGAAGAAGCAGCACCTTAATCCGCTAGATACCAAAAACTACAGACCCATCACAAGCCTGCCTTTCCCAGCAAAAATATTTGAGAAATTAAGGAATTCGCAACTAGCCAAATACATTGAAGACAACAGCATTCTGGATGAGACGCAATTCGGCTTTAGGAAAGGCCATGGCAGTGCTAGTGCTGCTAGACTTATCAGCAGCGTTTGACACGGTTGATAACGCCACACTGATCGATCGTGTCTCAAACATGCGCATCAAACTGAAGGCCAAAGAACTACTGGCCTTGTTTCTTCCCAACCGCAAACAATTAGTCACTCTCTGTATCTATAAGTCCGCCCCTTTCGCCCTCCCGTGTGGTGTGCCACAAGGTTCAACACTGTTTAACATCTATGTGTCAGACCTGGACAGGGTCATCAAAGCCCAAGGGATGGGACTCACTTCCTACGCCGACGATATACAACTGGGGCTTGCTATCCATAATGATGGAGGAGCAGTTGCAGCCAGCTTCCAAGATGGAATAAGCAACATCAGCACCTGGATGGCCAAAAATTGCCTAAAGTTAAATTCCGACAAAACTGAGGTTTTGATTTTTGGCAAGCTACATCCTATCCTGCTTGGTCTTCTACCTGGTGGCTAACCAATCTGGGACCACCACCTCCCCCGGTATCGAAAGTGAGAAATCTAGGGGTTGTGTTTGACGACAAACTGGCTTTCATTTCACACGCCAATGCCATTGTCTCTTCATCTTTCTACAATCTTAGAATGATAAAAAAACTACTACCCTTCCTGCCATCTAGCGCCGGAAAAACCCTGTTTAGGCACCCTAGTAATGTCAAAAATCGAATACTGTAATGGCCTGTTTTTCAATGCTCAGAAAAAGGTCACCAACAAACTGCAGATGGTGCAGAATTCAGCGTCTAGAATGATAACAGGCACCCCCAAGTATCAACCAGTCTCAACGGTAGTCCGAAAACTCCATTGGCTACCTATAACAAGCTGCATCAAATTCAAAGTCCTATGCATCGCCTTCAAGGCCATCCACAAAACTGTACCTGACTTCCTGAAGAAGGCTTTTTGTGTCTACCTTCCTAATAGACCCTTGCGTTCATTAACGACCAATCTTCTGAAGATCCCTCGCTCAAAATAATTCTCATGGGGCGACAGAAGATTCGCTGTTGCCACTGATAAACTATGGAACACACTTCCTCTGCAAATCAAAACATGCCCAAATCTATTTGCTTTCAGGAAACTTATAAAAAGGTGGCTTTTTAATCAATAAGCTCCCCTCCTGTAGTTCGACCTCTACATAGTCCACAGCGCCAGGACAACCAAGGGTATTTGTGCACTCTACAAATTGCCTAGAATAATGAGTAAATAAATTTGTCTGATATGACTGGTATAAGGGTATAATTTAGAGTTCGACTGAGAGTTGCTCCGTCACAAACGTGACCGATAGTCTGTCTGCTTTTTTTCATTTGCTATAAGTTATAATGCACTTGTAAAAAGGCCGATAGGATGTCTGTTAATGTTTGCCCTCTGTTACACAAGAGCTGGGTCTAGTGGCTCAGTGGACTAATGCATTCTCTGAAGGAATTTGTGTTTAAGCCCATGGTCAAAGGTTTGAATCCTGGAAAATTTACTCTGTCTTTCATCCTTCTGCGGTTGATAAATGAGTACCTTTGAATTGGTAACAATGAATACAATCAATACATTTATTCAGTGCTGAAATGCTCCGTAGGCAAATGTGTACTTTACAAATATATTATATTATGTCATGTTCTATATTATGGAATGTTATATGTTATTTTATGGTGTATGTTATGTTATAACTCAACTTTGTTCTGGCTTTGAATAATATGCGTATTGTATTTTGCGTTACATGAAACTCAGTTAACGGAATCCTTTGAAGATTTCAGTTTCACGAACTTAAAATTCTCATTATAAATGCCAGTGAATTTTGAGAAAACCCAGTAGTGTAATTTTAGCTCGGTTTTTCTGACACTGTTGTGCAATTTTCCTTTTGCCCACTGTAAGGACGTGTGTAATTTCAGCAGTTTAATACCCCGTTCTAAAGCACCCTGGCCATGTAGGTGGCTGATTTTAAGTGGTGTTAGACCAGAGCGAAACATGTGGTTCCGAAGCTGCCGTTGTAAGAGGTGCATATTGTTAATTGTTTCAGTACCAAGACTGCCTGTCTCATTGGGTGCCAAATGATAAGGAACTGAACAGTCTCTCCCTCTAAATGCGTGCTGAACCTCTGCATACCTTCCAGTAGTGGTCAACCTAATAGTAAACTCAATTGACATATTTAGATTAGTCACAATTTAGCTGAGATGGGCAGCCATTCATCATTGTCTAAGGTAGCAAGTTCCTTCTTCCTTCTAAATCAGAGAGCCATAAATTTATCAGGTGCATTAATGAATAAGGTACAATAGACCTGTGATATACAGCTTCTCACCTGCTTGTGCTTGGTTTAGCTTCTTGAGGGTTAAACTCCAGAAGGGAATCCAAGACTAATCTCCAGAACAGGTCAATCTGAGGGTATTTGAAGAAGTGGGATTTGTGCAATAAAAACTCTTCACTTAAGGCTTGGGAGGATTAAAAATGGCTGTGTATAGAAATACCTCTATAATCCACATTTAAAATCCAGGAGACCGGATAGTTCGGATCAGGCAGGTTCCTGTCCACAAGGTCATCAAAAGGCGCGGAGATTCTCCTTCCACCCTATCCAACAAAGACTTTATTTACTTAAATTCATTACTACTTTTGTGGGAACCACCATACAACATGGGCATTAGTTTTATCCTCTGTGGATTAGTAAGTTCCAGTCAAAAGGAAGGGTCTTCCTGCTGGCGAAAGAATCAGTCATTGACCACTGCTAGTTGAGATGCCAGGCAGTAGAATTGAATATTTGGCATGGCCAGTCACCTTTTCAGCACAGACTGGGTAGATCTGTGAAATGCTATCCACTGTGCACGATGAGCCCTAATGAAATGCACTGCCCATTTGCATACCTTAGACAAAAACACATGGGGATGTTGAATGGGTAGTTCTGAAGGAAATGTAGGAAGTGAGGAAAGAAAAACAATTTTCGCAAGTATCACTGTACGCTAAATAGAAATCGCCAGTAATGTCTAGTTGGAAAAATTAGTCAGTAGGACTGTCAAATTGAGTTATAGTCATTATCGGTCCCATGTATTAGCAACCAGGCTTCACAGTAGAAAATACCTATTTAAATGCACAATTAAAAGTTTTATTTAACAAAGTATTACTGACTGATAATAAACTGTGCTCGTTTTAGTTGACAATTACAGTTTTTGTTGTAGTTCATGATCTGTACCTGCTAAGTCCACAAGCAACCGTGAGTGTCATAGTCTCTTTTAGGAGGGCCTTTCTTACTTGTCCTAGTCAATCTCTAAAACATTTTCAACTTTTGTTTTCTCATGCAAAATCTTTCCAAGGAATTTTGACAAAAGGGGTTATCAAGTGAAATTGTTAATACACTGATATTTTTTTTGTGCAGAGTATATCTTCAACCAGAATGCGATCACACAAAGGATTTACCCTGCCCATTGCCCAACAAAAGTATACACACCGGGTTCTGCACTTATCTATTTCTTTCGTAGAGTTCATTTCTTCTACTTGACTGTTTTCCACTGTATACAAGATTCGTTCTGTTCAGCGTTCTGGATCTGATCCTAGAAATGCAGCAGCCCATCTCTGCTGATGGAGAGAATAACATGCAGAGCAGTTAGGACCTGGCTTTCTTTAAACAGTGCATTCAACCAGAATGGCCACCAAGAGTTCATAATGCAAGTCATTATGAACTCTTGTAATATCATACTGCAAGACTTGCATGTTTTCTATGAGTTCTCTCCTTCTAGCATTTGACCAAACAAATGTAGCACATAACTTGAACTCCCAAACAGCTCTGGAACATCGTATGTTATAGAACTGAACCTATACACTCAGGGCACGTGATAATGCCATTGTACCTCTGCTAATCATATAAGGTACTGCAGCTTAGCTTGCATTGCTAACTAGGTTTTTTAAATTTATTTTTGAAAGCCAGACTTATTGACTTTGCCAGTGGTTGTTTAAGTATTGGTAACATGCAAACTCCCAGACAGCTAAATCGGTCTGTAATGAGGCATAAAAAAGTGCACACACACACACACAAAGATTTGCACAGACGAAGCGTAGTCATCAACTCACTGTTACCGAGGACAAAAGCAGTTGCGGAATTATATAGCTTGCAATGAAAATATTTTATTTGCTGGTAGTTTTATAATCTATTTATGAAGAAATAAAAAAGGTTGAAAAGCCTCCTGTAGTCCAGAGTGTTTTGCTGACTATTAGTAGCTGTTTTAATACTCACTTATGGCACGCTCCAGTTCTCTAATTATGGTGATCACGCCAAGGTGCCGCTGTTCAATCTAGTTGGCCATACATTCTGACCTGGGATCATGAGAATTCACTATATTTTGGTGGGATAAGCTGGCTATGTGCTTTAATGGATGACTGGTTTCTATTTCTGCTCTGTAAAGTGTCATTCTTTAGAATTTGGATTCAATAATGTGTAAAAAAATAAAAAAGCTTTTGAAAGTTGGTTTTCTAAGCATGCTCCCTAAGGGCCTGATTTAGAGTTTGGTGGACGGGTATCTGTCACAAACGTGACGAATATCCCATCCACCGCATTACAAGTGCCATTGGATTTAATGCACTTGTAGTACAGAGGAAAGGGTATGTGTCACCTTTGTGATGGAGAACCCGCCCTTCGAACTTTAAATCAGGCCCTAAGCCTTGTTTCCGTTCCATGAGCATATTTTCAGATTCCTTTAACAAGCATCCACCTTATTTCTGATTGAGTAAGTTTACCCATATACCACTTCTCATTGTAAAGCTTATAGAGTGTGCACGTGCCTCTTGTTGGCGTGCAAATCTCCAAAAATGGGAAGTGGGACTCTTAGCGGTAGCAGTGATTCACACTCTTATGTAAGACGAGGCCATCTGCTGCCAGTGAGCTGGCTCAGCTGCTCCAAGTACAAGCTGCATACTCCTTCATTACGCTGATCACATGTTCTGTTCTCTCCCATATCTGCAGTCTGCCTGTAACTGAGATGTTTCAGTGTTCCTGTGTATGTGATCTTTGCCCTGTATGATTTGAACAAGTACTGAAAGTCCTAATACAGTCCAGAGCTAAATGCTAATAACGTATGCTTGTAATTTCTCATGATGCAGCCTGTCTTCAACCATTTATCATCAAGTTTGGCTCCTTTACCCTGCGATAAAGCATTTGAAGTGATTATACATGTGCTTAATGAAGGACATCATTTATCTGGCTTTCAAAAGTACAATGGAAAGTTCTGAAGCATGCCATCATCAAAAGGATCATACACTTTAAGTATGAGTTTAGTGGTCAAATGTAGATCTTGTGGTGTCTGAATCAAATTAAACATTGCTTAGGTCATGCGACTTGTAAGAACACTGCAAGATTTTTAGTGGCACCTTTTCTGTGGTTGTAAAGCCAGCTTAAAGAAGTCCTTAAGCATGCAGATGCCCCACCATTGTCCACCTTCCATTCCTTCATTTGTATGAGCCTGGATTAAGACTCTGTTTTTTAAGTTTGTCAAGATTACACAGTGAACTAGAGGAATCAGATGCAGTCTCTGCCCCAGCTTAGGAAAAGGGGGGGGGGGGATAACAAACAATGAAGTGATACCTTTTTTTCACACATATGTCTTGGCTAAACTTAAGCCCAGGCTCCTACTTGATATTCTTCCTGCACATTATCATTCAGTTGCAATTCAGAGGCCCAATACTTTGATAGTAATGTAGAGCCCCTCACCTTAACACAAAATCATGTTTAATGTATGCTTCCACTTCTGTAGCCTAGTTTCCTCTTGGCTTTCTATTTTTAACTACCCTTGCCATTTTTAAAATGTATCATTTATTGTGTGTGTGACTCTCTCGCTCCCTCACTTCTTTTATGGCTTCCTGTTACTCCCAAACCTAGCCTCTCTACTGCAGGTTACTGAGGATGAAAGCCATTTGCTGCCTTAGTGTCACCAAGAGCTAAATCAGAAATATTATTTCTCCTTTTCTTCCTCACTCTGGGTAAGGCCAGGTTCCAGCTGAAGTGTTGATTTTGTCAGAGTTCTTGTTCTCTTCTCCTACAGAAAGGCCAAAGAGTTGATGTAAAGCGAGTTGGCGCATGTCTGGAGAACATTTAATTGTGCAGGTTATGGGGAAGAGAGGTGACAGTCTTGATATGAGCTGCAACTGTTTTTTGTGATGGATTCCTTACTCTTAGTGCTTGCTGCAAGGCATTCTTCATTGAAATGCATGTGGTACATGGGCTACAACAAACCAAAATCACAATATTGGTAGAAATATAAAATAAAACATTTCATAATCCTGTGAGATGAAAGCTAGAACAAGCATTTGCAATGCAATAGGTCTCGCATTTATGGGAGTTTAAGCTATTGGCATTGTACATTACAATATGTTTTATTTATGTTTCAAAAACCAAAAGATAAATAGAAGGCATTGTCATTTACAATGTCAATAGCTGAAACTCGCGTAAATGGGAATGCTTGTATTTTTGGTGTAATCGAAATTATGTAAATCCATCAAGAGGTGGTGCTTTAGCGATACGGCATTTATCTCAGACTCCATCCACTGGCCTGCAAGTGGGGGCCGTGAGGTGGACTCCATGGGCTGGCATAATATAGCCCTCTAAAACCACCCCTCTAAGTAAAAGGGTGTGCTTTAAGGAAACGCCCACGGCCTTATGCCCCTACCAATTCTGTGAGTGGCATACATGCTAACTTTTTAGGAGGGGAAAGTTTGATAATATTAAAAAAATGATCGAGAGAATGTGTTTTTCTCTCTCTGACTTCTATTGAAGCAGGGGCAATTTCAGGCGTGAGACAGCCCAAAAAAAGCGATTTTTCGTTTAAAAAATCGGTAGTCTCCTACATTAATCAGGTCTATCGGCATGTATGCTTGTGGACAAGTTTCAAGGCTGGTGCTGCTCACAAATCATTGTTGGTTAGGCGACTAATGCACAATCTTCTCTTCTCCTGGGTTAACACATTTAGTTCAGAAATCACGACTGACTCAGACGACAGTACCCTACATTCAGACTCTGAACACAGTGCAATCCTGTTCCCCACCATCACGACTAGAGCGGCGGACGACATGCTGGATAATTGACTATTGTCGCTGTATCCTTATCTCTGGAACGTAGGATTATGAACATTGGTGCGCTTGCTGCTGGGAGGTCTGGGTTGGGCTTGCTGCTGGGTTCTTGCAACTACATTCCTTGGGCCCTATATGACGTCAATCCGGCGATGCTTTGTCTCTGAGATCTATGCTTGCGAACATTGATGTGCTCGCCGTTGGGTGGCTTGGGCTGTGCCTGCTGTTGGAGTTGTTGTGTCTGCGCCCCCCGGATATATTGGAAGTTACTCCTTGATAGTGTACCAAGGGCTGGATTTCTTACTTATGGCCATGTTCATGTGATTTCTGACCTTCTAATAGTCACGGATGTAGACTGTAGGCCATGGAGCTCCTGGTGGCTCGGGGTAATTCCTAAAGGATATGTATAAATTGCCACTCCCTCCACATTTCTAGTTTTACTCTCCATCGGGTAGGAGCACCGTGGAGCCATCGGACGACGAGGGTTAGCCGTACTAAGTCCATGAAAACGGCTGGCCACCTCCCTCTTCGCGTATGCACCTTTATTTGTGCTATTTGTTTGTTTCAATATTGTTGGGCCCAGAGCAGTGCCAGCGCTGTGCCGGGTTTAGTTAGAGTTATGGGGGATGGGGACTCCTGGTCAGACCCCCCTGGGCACCCACCACGAGAGGGGTCAACATCTTATCATCAGGGACATTACACGTACTGACGGGACTAAGGAGACCTATAATTTGGTAACATGGAATGTGCGAGGGCTGGGGGCTATTCAGAAACGCCACCGCATCCACGCGTTCCTCCTTAGAAACCAGACGCACATTGCGTTTCTTCAAGAGTCCCAGCTCACGGACTCTGAAACACAGAAACTACGGAAGAAATGGAGGCGTAGCGTCTATTCCACAAACTATTCTGCCTTCGCTAGGGGGGCAACCATCTGGGTGAGACATGGGACTCAGTTTATTGAGCTTGAACGCCGAGCAGACGATCAGGGAAGGTATATGCTTGTGAAAGGTACTCTAGATGGTTCCTTGGTGGTCCTGGGGAGCATTTATGCACCAAACCTCGAACAAGACAGATTCCTCTGGAGACTAGTTGTGGCTTTGGCTGACTGGGACGGTATTCCTTGGGTGCTTGGAGGGGACTGGAATGCGATACTAGACTTGGGACTGGATAGATCTCACCCTCCACTACAGGCCTCTGTGGCTTGTAAACTGACTGCGCAATTCACCTCCTGGGTTGACGGGTGGACACTTTCTGACGCCTGGCGGGGCCTTCACCACACATATAAGGAATACTCCTTTTTCTCCCCAATACACAACCTTCACACTAGAATAGACCGATTTCTATGTTCCAGGTCTTTCCTCACTACAATAACGGATGCAGAGTATCTGGCTAAGACCTTTTCTGATCATAGGCCCTTGAAACTAACACTACTTTGGGGCAGGGTACCAACGGTGCCCACCTGGTGATTGAATACCCGTCTGCTCGAGGATACCCCTTTTCGTATGTCACTAGCTACCACTATATCTGACTACTTGAGGGAGAACTGGAATACTGCCTCTTCGAACCTGATTGAATGGGACGCCCTGAAGGTAGTGGTTAGAGGTGCAACGATAGGACAGCTGGTGGGGGCCAGACAAGAGGTACATCGTAAACTCTGTGATGTAGAAGACAGACCCTGGAGAGGGCGGCAGCCCTCGATCCTGGGAGGAGAGGGGAGCTACAAACCGCCCATATAGACCATGCCGTAACGCTGGAAATGCTTCGGATGTTAGATTACAGGGATTACCTACAACGTAAACACACTGAAGCCGACTGATCAGGCACCCTGCTTGCACTGTTGGGGAGGGACTGTCCTTCCCGGCCCACTATAACTAGCATCTGCACCCGGATGGGCACCATAGTCAACACACAAGCTGAAATAAACGTGGCGTATCACGAACATCTCCAGGCACTTTATCTGCCCTCCACACCAATAGATAATGTGGAGATGGACGCGTTCTTGAAGGATCTCCCTATTCCGGTGTTAACGGAAGACACAAGGAAAGACATTGTTGGCCCCATTACCCAACACGAGATACGGGCAGCGATTAAGAGCCTGAATCGCAGTAAAACACCAGGCATGGATGGACTTCCGGTGGAGTTATATCTAACTTACTCGGAACTCCTAGTGTCGGTCTTAGAGCTGGTCTACAGGGTGGCCTTTGACGCCGGTCGCCTGCCTGATTCCACTATGCAGGCATTGGTCGCGTCTATTCTAAAGCCAGACATGGGTAGTTATAGACCTCTCTCTTTGCTCTCCACAGAGTACAAGATTTTAAGTAAGGCCCTCGCCACTCGTATACAATTGTACCTCCCCACTCTGATCCACCGGGACCAATGTGGATTCCTTCCAAATCGTAGTACTTCCCTGAACACCTGCAGATTTCACTCTATGATGGCGGCTACTCCGCATGATCTCCCTCGCCTGGGATTTATAGCGCTTGATCTAAAACAAGCATTCGATTCCCTCTCCTGGGAATTTATGTTTGAGTCTCTGAAATGGTTCGGTTTTCCAGACCACTTTTTGAAATGGGTCCGTTTATTGTATACATCACCTATGGCCAGGGCACGCACTGGCCGTTACATCTCGGAATGTTACAAGGTGCACAGAGTTACGAGACAGGGCTGCCCCTTATCCCCTCTGTTGTTTGTGCTTGCC
This sequence comes from Lissotriton vulgaris, assembly GCF_964263255.1. Taxonomy (NCBI): domain Eukaryota; kingdom Metazoa; phylum Chordata; class Amphibia; order Caudata; family Salamandridae; genus Lissotriton; species Lissotriton vulgaris. Next base: position 99,148,680 of record NC_141697.1, read on the forward strand.
CTTGAACCACTGGCTTTAGCTTTTCGGAGTACAGCGGACCGTCTGGGTATTCACATCGGCGGGACTCAGCGCCTTATATCCATATAGGCGGACGTCATCCTATTATACCTTCGCGACTTGACAGCAGATAACACCCCACTGTCTGATATATTTGACACATTTGAGAAACAGTCAGGCTTAGTAATAAACCCCATGAAATCGACCTGCTTCTTCTTCTGAGAACCGCTGCAATTCACTCACATACGATTTGGCACATACTCTATCCCTGTCGCCCCCACCACCTGGGTATACAAGTGTATAGGACACCTGAGGATCAGATAGATGGTAATATTTTGAGTGCAATAACGAGGCTCCGAAGTAGTGTGGGGTTCTGGACTTCTCTGCCCCTGTCGGTGATGGACAGAATTGCCATCTCAAAAATGGTTATGCTCCCACGCCTTCTATATTATTTTGTGAATCTACCGGTGACTCTGTTAGTCTATCTTTAATACGCTGAATACCATCTTGATCACTTTGATCTGGGGCAATGGCCGGAGACGGGTTAGTCTTCAGAAACTCCAGCTGGGGACGACAGAAGGTGGCATGGGAGCCCCGGATTTTCGGGGATACTATTATGCTAGTCAGCTACAGTGGCTCACTTATTGGACGGCGGGTAGGAGTCTACACAAAATCAGCTTTACGGCAGAGAGATTGGATCGCGGGGAGCTTCACTGTTTGCTATTGCCCAAGGTCCGGATTCCACCCAACATGTCCTCCCCTGGTCAAAATAGCATTACATTGCTGGAGGAAAGCTCTCGACTATACGTCTGCGGTGCCACTTTATACAGTGAATATTCCTTTATTGGGCATCCCCACACCACAAGGTAGACTCAAACACACTAGACTACAGGGATGGACGAATAGTGGGGTTGAGGAGGTGGGTTCTTTTTTCGGGTAGGATACTTTGTTGGATCACGAATCCTTTGTATGGATCACTGGGGCCCCACAACGCCTGTACTTGCTACATGCCACGGTGTCACACTACATTAGAACCACATGGGCGCCGCAAAGAACCATACCCACACAGCATGAATTGGTACACCTCTTATATTACATGGGACGGGGAGGCCACCTAGTCCGCTGGCTTCATACTGGGATCAGGACACACGCAGCAATTCCACTCCTGACCCTTAGAACACGCTGGGCAGAGGACTTTGATACGGAAATTACGGACAAGGCTTAGAACATCCCAAAAGAGACTCACGCAATGCCAGACTTAAATTTATTCAAACTATGGTGCTCCATCGATCCTATCTTACCCCCAAGACAATACATTGTATGTTTCCGGATTCCCCTCACAGTTGCCCTCGTTGTGGAGGTGACAAAGCGGACTTCATCCATATGATGTGGTCTTGTCCCCGATTGCGGAATTATTGGAGGACGATTCGCCACGCCCCTAATACGGTGACCCACCTACCGCTCCCAGATGACGTTTTACCCTGCCTTGTGGGTCTACGTAGACGATCAAAGACGCAAAAAGCTAAGCTGAAATTCCTAGGCCTTGCACTTATTTTGTCCAGTAGGGCCATAACAATGCGGTGGAAGTCACCCAGATCCCCAGTGGTTACTGTATGGCAGACGGACTTAGTACAAAGGGTTCAGGCAGAAGGAGCTGCTCTTAGGAAGGAAGAAGAGAAGTAGCTACGAAAGCACCCTATAGCTTTGAAATGGGAAACCATACTGCTAGAACTAGAAGCCCTTGATTTAGTCCCATCACACATAGCAGGGTCTCAATAAAGTACTTATCTTCCCAGACACTTCCTGTGATATATGCCCTCCATTGGATACAGGCGATTATATTTGTTCCCTATACCCTATGGTTTGAGACATAGAGGACGTTCCTCGTGGGTGGTGGCACTATTTGGAGCAATTAGACCAGGAGTGGGTGGGGGTGGGTGGGGATTGGTTTAGATAGAAAGTTTTTATAAAGTTCATGTTTACCTATACACTTACAAGCTATTGTATTGACGTTGGGGATGTATTGAATATACTTTACAAATGATATGTTGGGTATTGACGGCAACGCTGGGGTTACCTCCGACAAGATATACTGTCTTATACCTGTGCTATGATTGTGTCTATTATTCGTTTTGCATACAAGGGAGGGGTATAATTGGAAAAGACTGTACAGTTTATCATGTCCCTGGCAATGCCATTATCATTCCTTGCAGTCGATAATAGAGTGTTTAAAATAAATTAACACATTTCATTCAGAACACTCGGGAGGTAACAAAAACCAACAACAAGCATTTGCAAGCTATGTGTGATGCTGCCGTCTTCGAAGCCGGTGCGCTTCTACTATAGCATTTATGGTCCCACTGGGGATTTGAAATCGGAAGGGATTCAGGGCAGCAGGCTGCTGTGAGTGCTGCATTACTTCAAGGTCTGCTCCAATCCAAGGTAATCACCAAAGTACTTCTACATGCGCCCATAGATGTGGAGCAAAACGCTACAAGGTCAGGGCTCGCCCACGTCTACTGAATTTGCAAAATTCCTCGTGAGGGTCCGGTGCGGTGTCGGCGGTCCTTAGTCACAGGGCCAGCATTGCTGTACATTGTTCCTCTCCTGCAGACTAGCTGAGGGGGGTGTGGACATGGCAGTGAGGCTTCTCGGGCTGGGGTTGAGGCACACAGTCGTCTGGCTTGCGCTGCTTCAAGAGAGTGCACACCCAGCGCGTCTCAGTTGTCGGAGCCACAGGGAGGCCAGATCGGGGCACACACCAGTGCTTGTAGTCAGACGCACTGGTCCTCCAGCGCTCGTAAACCAAGAAACAGGATCGGGACACATAAACACTGATTGATCGTAGCCCACAGCGCTGCTGGTAAGCAGGATTGCGGGTCCTGAAGAAAACGTAACCCAAGAGGCGGGACTGGGGCACAAGACGGCATGAGCATTATCAGCTGTCTGGGGAAGTGCACATGTCCTGTCCCCCTTCTGAACTCAAGTTGGCAACAATAGATCTCGCTAGCGACAGCTCTTCGCGCTTCGTCGCTAGACAAGACCTAAAAATGAATATGTAAATGCTACAGAAATTAAGCAAAAAGGTTGTTTGAATTAAAATTTGAGGCAAAAACATAGAAGTTCCATTGAAAATAATAAGAAATTTCAAATGCAGTGTTTTGGATACGGATATAGGCACCCTTTGCAGCTGATTGCAACAAGGGAACTGTTGGTGATTCGACCATGTCAAATGTTTTACTTTAGAAACATTTAAGTGTAAAGCTTTTCGTTGGTGTGACCTCACATTGCAACATTCCTTACTAAAAAGAGATTCTTGATATATGTCAATGAAACTAGCAGATTGCACACACCAACCGCTTTAGTGAATCAACACTCACTACATGATTCTCCCAATTAGGATATTGCCTGCTAATGTAAGTAAAGGGCGGGATCAAGAAGGGGGACAAGAATGGAAAGGATTCTGGTAAGAAATTGGGGGTGGAGCACAAGAAGAGGGGAAAACACCTTTGAATATTAAGCAATAGCAACCAGTCTAAAAAGGAAATAGCCCCTTCCAGAATCATGAGGCTCAGAATGCTACAATTGTGGGAAGTCAGGCGGCAGAGAATTGAAAGTGTAGAATAATAAGAAACTCTAAAAAATGTATATTGTACATCGAGTGGCTAGTGTAATTCCAGCTTTCAATGGCTGGACTGCTTCAGCTCAAAACTTGTACTCCTTTCCATCAAGCCAGACCTTCATCCTCGCTAGGTTTCACTCCTTAATGTTTATGTTTAAAAGGTCCATGATACGCTTCTGAATATGACTGCTTTTCTGTTGTGTTAGTTGTCCAAAATCTGAGAACAGCAGCACCCTTCTGCAGAGATCTCTTCAGTGAAGCCACCACATGCAGGATGGCTCCCAGAGCACACACAGTACAGTGTTAATGTCTGAGGATACAGCTCTTTTCAAGGCTGTATATGAAGTCATATATATTTTTTATGACATCTCCTACTCGAGCAGGGGTTAGGTAGTACGGAAGAAGAGTTGTGGAACATCAGTAACTGGCATATTAGCAGCTATCAGTGGAAATCCCAGAATACAGGTATTAGGAGACAAAACGCCCAAAATATAGGGGGGGGGGGGGGGGGTGAGTGCTGTACTAAAATACTTTTTTCCCTGAAAATTGCATCTACTAAAGGTTTGCTGTGGTAGGATCACCATCTACCCAGCTCTGAAGCAAAACCAAAGCTGTACAAAAAACTATTTTTTACTACAATGTTAGTGTTTTTCGAAGCAGCAGTCCATCTTTCCCAATTTGTGTGGGTTCAGCCCACTTGGAGGTAGTGGTGGAAACAGGGAACGAAACCCAAGGCTGAACCCAGAAACCTATACATTTCTGAAAAGTACACCTAATTCTGAAATCACCAAGAAGTCATTTATGTGTATATCTCAATGTTTTACCAAAGAAATATTTATAAAAAAATAATAATGGAAATGGGTATGAAAAACAGACATTTGCAACAACATTTTTATTGGTAACGTCTTGTACCTGAGGGACGATTTTTACAAAACCCATACAGTGTTACGTCTGTCAGTCCCTTATGACCACAGAAATATATAGGGATTGTAAGCTCTCCGAAACGCTCAATAACCGGAGCTAAAAACTGAGCTGCACCTTACAATAATTTTTCGTTGTTTATGGACTATACATGAATTTGTATGGTAAAATATAAATGAAGGAAAATGGTTTTAAAGGAAACCTCTGAAATGTACGTAAGAAACTGAGTTTAGGAACAGTGGTTATTAACAGTAAACTTCTAAATGTGTGGGGTACCCCTAATCCTAACCCGGAAGCTGTATCGTCGTTGGACGCAGGGAGGCTGTATTTTTATCTTCAAGCCTGTGATTTTATTTCTGGCCAAAAGATACTTGCAAACACGTTCAGTGCGTGAAAACTTCACTCCTGGCTATATAAAGCGTGGATCTTTTCCAGTCATGACCCATCATTTGGCGTGTACTCGGCCCTTTTATTAATAAAACTGTTCGCTATAAAGGAACAATTATTAGACGGTGGCTTCCAACGTATACAACATATATCCTTTTTGTATTAACCTTAAGAAGATATATGTCAATGAAACTAGCAGATTGCACACACTTGAAGTGAACAATTGACCATTCACCGAAACGCTTCGTCGACTTTTGTTTTCTAAAAATGTATTGTGTGTTGTTTTTAATATGTATATACATTTTTTTAAAATGTGGATTGTACAACTGAATATAATACATTTTAATGGAATTATTTAGTTTGTTTTGACTCATTTGCTGTGTTCCACTGACGTACTGTGACATTTTTATTGCTAATTTGTTTGTTTATTGTTTTTTGGTGCTAATCTGCAACTCCCATAACGTAGTTCTGGCCTAGCTTTTGCAAGAACTGTGCCTTTTAGTAGGGACTTCTTTGTCTTTTAAACTGGTTACCCATAATACCATGTGATTCAGAGGGCATTTTGCAAAATGTTATTCTTTCACATTGGTACTAATAGATGTGCTACTATTTTAGGTTCTCGTATGTCTCCTGGTTAACATGGTACCCCACTTGTGTGGCTGAGCTTAGCGCCTGGGACACAAAGCACCCCAAAACTTGACCCAAAGACATATTTCACACAGCAGAATCCACACTTTATTTTTTACAATGTGGGTAGTTGCAGATTTGGGGCCCTAGCTCAGCCACCACCTTCCCTACCCAGACCTTTCTGAAACCTAGACACCCGGTGGTGTCACGTGTATGATTGTCGTGAGGTTTGCTCACTCAGGAGCCCTTATCTAACTTTGGCTAAAAACAAACATTTTCCTTATATTTCTGGGAGGGAAAGTGCTAGATTCTGCAGGGGGCCCCAAAGTTCCTAGCACCGAGCATTTCCCATGTCTCCCGATAAAAATGGTTCTCCACTGGTGTGGGTGGGCCTGGCACCGGCGACAAGAAAGGTCCCAAAAACAGCACAGACAGATCAATTGTCTCCACTCTAAACCAACCCTTTTTTGCAGTGTTGGTGAAATTGAGATCCTAACTCAGACAGCATCCAGGGAAATCTACCAAACCGGCTCATTTTTTATAACTAGACACCTGGGGGAGTCCAGGATGGGGTCACAAATGGGGATTTCATGAGGTTTTCTAACCCAGAAGTCCTTGCAAGCCTCAACATTTGGATAAAACACCCATTTTACTCACATGTGTGAGGAAAAGCTCCAGAACCAGAGGATATATACAAATTTCCTAACACCCAGCATTCCCATAATCTCATGATGAAAATAGGGTACCCCACTTGTGCATGTGGGCTAAAATACAAAGTGGAGATATCAACATTTTGTGTCCAAAAATGACTTAATAAAGGAGTGAGGAAATGGCATGTTGTATATGATGTGGGTGCCTGACCTCACCGGGTAATACACTTACCAACCGCTTTAGAACTAGTAGGCTGTGTACCGTTTGTTCAACCCTGGGTAGCTGTGGCTCTAAGAAGTCAGGGAATTACAAAGGAACCTGTGTAAGACATTTAAACTGCACCAAGACAATTGTAGTAGAAAGAAACCAGACACTCCAAAAATCTGACATCAATTTTTAAAAATAGATCACATTTTTATGTAATTTTTGACACCAAAATGAAAATGATCCATGCGAGGGTTCCAGAGATATAGAATTTACAATGTATAGTAAATTACAGCTTTACTCTTAACTGCAAACAAGCGTTGGAAAATGCAACAATTTTGACTCTTTCAAGAAAAACTTGGGTAAGTATCAATGCGGTTACTTAGATTTATTTTAGGCAACCAACTCTTTCAGGGATCCTGACAGAGAGACCAGCAAGCCACAGTAGTTGACGTCTCTTGAAGATTTCACAAGCTGCTTTATGGGGTGTTGCATATGACTAGTGGTAACGTGTCTCAGCAGACGGCATTGATGGTGCTGGACGCCTCAATGGCCTTCGATAGTATTGAATGGCCTTCGATAGTATTGAATGGCCATATCTATTTATGGTCCTTCAACGGTTGGGCTTTGTCCCCTCCTTCTGCAGCTGGGTCAGACTCATATAAGAGAGGCATATGGTGCTGGTGCGGGTGAATGGTGGCCTGTCTAGGTCCTTTCGGGTTCGGAGGGGCACTCGGCAAGGGTGCCCCATTTCCCCGCTCCTGTTTGCCTTGGTGCTGAAGCCCCTGGCTCGTTGGGCCAGGAGGGATGCTGAGATTTGGTGACTGCGGGCGCAGGAGGATTGAGAAGAACGTATTTCCTTGTATGCCAACAATATTGTACTATACCTGGCTTAACTGTACTACTCCATAGCAAGGGTCCTCCATATCTTTGAGTTGTTAGGTAGCTATTCGGGTACAATATCAACTGGTCAATGTCGGTGATCTTTCCTCTTTAAGTTCCCCCCTCCCCCCTCCCCAGGGTTCCGCAGCAGCCCCGGTGGTGGTGGATGGTTTTCAATTTTTGGGGATATACCTTACCGGGGATCATAAAGAATTCCTGGGGAGGAACCTGGGGCCTCAAATGAGGCGTCTGACTGTAGATGTCAGCCTCTGGCGCTCGCTTCCCCTCTCACTTATGGGACGGGTGGCTCTTTTCAAGATGCTGATGTTACCGCAGCTTCTTTATATACTGCAGAACACTCCTTTTCAGATACTGCCCACTATTTTCAAGAGGGGGGACATGGGGACTTGGACGGAGTCATGGTGGCTGAGAGAGCGGCATATGTACACTGGAGATGCCCCAAAAAATGGGAAAGAATATGGGGCAAGTGGAACACTTTCAGAGGGAACCCTTGGGAACCGCCCCGGGTGGGATCGCCGGAGATCTCGAGTTGAATATTAAAAGTATAGCACTGTATTAACCCAATTTCGTACTAAAAATTTTATGATGTCACACCTATAACAGAGCAATACAATATTTACTGAAGCATGTCTTAATGTAGATGATTTTATGAAGCGTCACACTGTCATTGTTATATGTAATCTAATAAAAAGATTTTTTTTTTTAATCTGACAATTTAGGATTTTTTTTTCTGTTGAAGCATGTTAAAGAACATGTTCCACCTTTTAATATACAGTACCCTCCCTTCAGGTTCAACAGGCCTAACATATATATTTCAAAGGAAAGACTACACTTTGCCATTACATTAAATGGCAAAGTCGATATAGCAGTTTTAAACTGCTCTTCCAGTCTGCACTGGCTGACTGGGAGCCATGTTTGACCATAGGGTGGCACAGCGAGTACTACAGCCCCTGAAGGGACACTCTAACGTAAATGCCCTGGATACTCCTGGTACCATATATTAGGTGCTTACAAATAAGTGAGGCTATGCCAATTGGGTATAAGCCAGCCAACCATGTGCCATTATGTGGGTCAGAGCACATGCACTGAGTCCTGATGAGTGGTTCAGTACATTTCAGAGCCATTACGCCAGTGCCTAAGAGTCAAAATGGGGCAAAAGGGGGGAGGTGGGGTGGGGGGGAGTGAAACCTGCAAAACGTCAGTCTCCTCTTAGGAGGTAGCTGCTGCTGTGGCCTCCCTCGAAAACCTACCAGAGCCAAACATTTCTGAAAACTACACACCCAGGGAATCCAGGGTGGTGCAACTCGGAAGGATCCCATGATGTTTTTTACCCACAGTGCGCTTCAAATCTGCAGGGATCCACGCAATTCCTATCACCCACCGTTCCCCCTCTGGTCCTGATAAAACTGCTACCTCACTGTTGTGTCTGGTGGGATTTGTTTTTACGTTCCCACATCAGTGCTATGAAAATAGACACATCAATGGGAACGCCAAAACAGTTCCTGCATGGCATGGACTGTGAAATCCATGCCGTGCAGGAACTGGGTTGCATGCATACAGGGAGGGGGGGAACATGTACTACCCCCCTGCTTGCATCCACATGGTGTGAGGTCCCTTTTGTTTCCTCACTTCCACGGTTTTCATGCCGGTGGAACCACGAAAACCATGGCGGCGAGGTAACTCGTAATATGCTTGGAGGGACTGCGGCTGTCCTGCTAAGCATATTGCGGCCTCCTGACAGCCGTTCCCTGGCAGCAGCAGAGGCGGTCTAACCACCCAAATTGCAATAGGGCGGTCCCTGGTCTTTGGACTGCCAGATAATAAAGCCCTTAGTAGAGGCTACAGCTTCTATAGCAGTAGGCTTTCAGTAGTTGCTTACTGAAGGTAGGACATCAGTCTTCCTGTTGTGTTTTCCCAATAGACAACATACGCATTGTATGTTGCCATCTGAATCAGGTGATTAACCAACTTCTTATACCAGGTGTGAGTTTTACGACTCAAATTATATGGTTGAAGAACCTGATTATTTTTATCTACTCCACCGATGTACTTGTTATCAAGTATAAAGGTGGGCTTGTGGACTTCTGCCAGCCTTCTCCAACCATCAACAAACCGTGACAAGAAAAGTGCTGTCATAGTGAAGAGTTGTGCGCACATAGACTTTTTCTTGTCTGAGAATGTGACAGCAGTCAGTTTGTTACAACACAGTCTTATGGATTTTTGGAGCTTCTTGCATACAACTTATGGATTAAATCCTTTGCGGTGCTTTCTAATGGTACCACCAGCTACAATTCAAGCTTTGTCCAGTTCACTTAACAGCTGATCTCCTGTGTAGAAGTTATCTACATAAAGGTTAAGAACTTCATGAAGGAGATATTGGGCCAGCTCTCATACCATCTTCTCACTAACTCCTAATGTGGAAGGACAACCTGCAGTATTTATTGCAGAGTCCTTACCTATATATACTGTAAGGCTGTACACATAATCAAAAGTGCTTGCGCACAACATGTACATCTTGATGATGTAACAAGCTCTCTTGCATGGTATTCATTGCCTCAACAGCTCTCGCCCTATCTGCCAGATCAAGGACTCGCCAACTGCTATATTCTTTCTAGGAGTATAAATCTAGAAACTTGGCACACAAATGCTCCATGACAGGCTTAATTCTGAAGATCCTGTCATGGTTCGGCTGGTCCTTGGGCAATGTGGAAGAATTTTCATTAAAATGCAGCACAATCTGCGAAACCAAGCACCTGTCTATGCTTGTGACCGGTGCAAAACTTGATGTCTACTGGGAGTAGACCAGTAAGACTGTGCGGTTGGTCTGTGAACTATTCCTTTGTTCAGAGTTAGTCTCAGAAGCTTTTTCAACTCTCCACGTGAAGGGGGGAGTTTACAGGTGTACCCTAGAGTGAAGTGCCAGTATCCGTCTATGCTCCCCCAAAAACGATTTAGCATGCACATTTGTTTGCTGCACGCTTTCCTGAAAGAAGTGTCCATCCAGAAAAAGATAGTAGTCAATAGGCAAACGATTGCTGTGTGAACCTTACATCCAACATCTCCAATGAATATGGGAATTACTGGCTGAACTAAATTAGAAGTATGCCAAGTGCCCCCTCTGTTTGTGCTCAACACCATCTTTGCGGCATTCTAGATTGGTCTGCTCAGTTAGTGCTTGTGAAGGGACATCACGACCACCAGGGCCATGTGACTTTTAATCACTAGAAGCGTAGTCTGCATTGGAAGGATCAACTGAAAAATCACTCCCAGATTCTGCTCCATGACACTCTGTCTGATGTTGCCCCAGTATCAGACCTTCCTTGGAGATCGCTTCCAATATTAAACTTAAAGCCTCACAAGCATCATCTAACAAGGCACCATCTATGTTTTTTAACTAAATCTTTCTAGCCTAGGTAGAGTACAGAGGTACTCATACAAATGAATGCAGTGTATCTTTGGGGGGGGGGGGTGCACGCTATGAACTGAAAGAATGTAATGTATTGCTGTGAGAGTAAAGTGTCATCACAGCATCAGTCTCAAAATTCACATATACTTCACTCAAAAAACTTCGCCATAGATCCAACTCTGTAAAAAATGGTTTAAAAAAAGCTTAGAGAAAAAAAGAAAAACAATTAGTATATGTTGCAACACATTCAATATAGACTAAGCACATTATGCCAAATTTGTCCTCGATGCCAGTAGAAACATCTTAGTAAAAAGTGCCATTTGTGCCATGCAGTTTGCTGACGTCACCAATGGGTGGGGTGGAGAGTTCGGGTGATGTGGGAAGGATTCTACGTCAGCCCCTACAGACACCTTCATGTGGGAAGCCTTGGTGGGAGCACTGGAGATAACTTTTTTATGGTAAGTAACACTTTTTCATGAACTGCAAACTGGTTGCAGCAAGAATCATGTTTCAGAAGGATTGGGGTTCCCTCAGCCAGGGCACACAATTATAGAAAGATTCTTCTGTCTCATGTCTCACAATACATTTCACCTGAGTATCTTGGGTGCCATTCAAAAACTGAAGAATTCATTGACATGATTTGGGAATCTTAAATAATCCAGGAGTATTGGCACAAAAGCGTCCAATTGTTTTCAAAAGTGAGAAAGGCCCATTGATCATTCTCTTAAACTGTTGCTTCTAGGGGTGATGGAAATACTTATGGATAATGGGGGATGAGCGCTCTGTTGGGTTTGGATGCTCTTGTGTCTAAGAGAAGCATTGTTAATTATTGGCGATCAGAAGTGCCCCACTATTATATTCCATATAGGTACCCTATATAGGGGCAGGTAACATTGCAATCTCGCATCTATATCCTTCCCTACATTACATACATAACGGGTCAGGGAATGACCTACCTAGATACGACACTGCATTCAGAACGTGGGTTTTTCCCTAGTCCGAAAACTCATACATTATGCATGAGGCCTCTTGGAAGCACAGCAGGACGAACATCTCCTGTACAATATCTCTGTATAAAGTTCAGGCCCAACGTCATCCTTTAGGCCGACAGAGTAACACAGCACAGTAGGGTGTATATATACATCACATCTTGCTTTAGAAAGACAGAGGAAACCATGACTTCCTAGCTGACACACTGACCAGAGGTGCTGAGCTTCCAGCATGCTGACACTCCAGCTCGCAGTGGTCTAACATCCCTCGCGGGGTGTCCAACTCGAGACCAGGACGGGGTCCCATATTCTCTCATTCTCACGTAATGGGGTTGACAAGATTCTAGAGGGATTCTTGGCATAACACCTACACAGATACTAGGTACATTTGGGTACATCTAGTTAGGGAGGCATTGTAGGAGTACGCATTTTTATCATGTATTCTATGTACTTGTATATCTTCATGATTATTGCAAAATGGAAGAACTGTACCATCCCTTTACTTTCGTTGTACAGCTAATCCTATATCTCTGCTACTATCTAATGGTTGTTACAGCGCATCTATTATACACTAGAATAACAACTGTTCAATAAATTCTTTTTGAAACGCCCAGACTGTTAATTCTGTGCGTCTCTGAGAGAAACTAAGTGAGCACGAGTGACTGAGCGAAAGGTAGTATATAGTTTCCACGATTCTGAGGGATCAAGTTTGTCATGTTCTGAGGTTGCCAGAAACAATTCTCTCCCCGATAAGAGGAGATTCTAGTGGCACTGTGAGCTAGTTAATACGGACAGTCTAACATATCCGGTGGGGGTGCACGGAACCAGTCTGCCACCAGTCCCACAGTTTGTTATCCGAACGAGCAGATCCTGTATAGGGAATAAAGAGTTTATATAAAAATCGCTTTCTTTAACTTGTTTTTTCCTCTATTCTTAGGTCAATTTTACAAGCGCGCACCAAGCAGTTTGGTTCAGCAGCGAAGTGTTATACTTTTTAAAGCATTTTGTGCCATGAAATATGCAATCTACGCTCTGTGCCTGAATGCGCATAAGCATTCTATGTGCAAGGACTGTGCTGACGATGTCTTGAGTGAATCCTCAGGCGAACCAGAACTGTATGCAGATCCTGGAAATAATCAGCGTCATTGTCAAGGTAAGTGACCTGAAGCATATCAACCTCCTAGCTATAGTGGTTTATGGTTTGGAAGGTGGGTATTGAACTATTGGGAACATTTGTTTTTTCCTGGGCATGAAACCTGTCCTTCCAGTCACACGTCCACTAACCCAGGTATAAAGACAGCTTGTTGCACCCCTTCATGTTTTATAGTATTGTACCCATGCTCAAGCCCACAACAGTCCGGATTGCCCAGTGATCGTTCCAGACAAATTGAATATTTTGCACAAACTACTTAGGTAATTTTGTGGCAAAGTGAAGGAATTGGCACTGAACATTTTGATACCCAGTGTTACGGATGCAAAGACACCACAGTGCATTAGTCGGTCTGACCTGCATTTCTTGTTGAGTTGGGCACCACAAAGCATGGAAACGTAAGATGCTTACAGTTTGGGATAGGTAACTGAGTCCATCTGTGGGCTATACTCAGTAATTACAGATGTGTGGATAGGGAATCTAGTTGCATATTGCAGCAATTGTGAAAGTGTGACTAATGATTATGGATAGTCATGGCTCCCTGTGTGAGGGTACCATCAACTCTACAGTAGCCAAAAATGAGTTGCACACATAAAGGGAGTGGGTGGATAAATAGCAGTGGACACAGATGAACTATTATCATGCTTTGCTGCAGACTGTGTTGGCCGTAAGAGGAAGTTAAAACAAACCTAGTGAAAATCCTACACTTAAAAGCAACCATGTAGTTTGGTTTGTTTATTTGGAGGAAAGTGTCACTGGTTGTGGTAACACAAGTTTATTCTCTTTAACGCCTTGTGGAATAGTGAATAATATGTTTCTACATTGTTTCGCGTATACAATCCTGTAAAAGCACTCTTAGTATCAATGCAGTCTGTTCAGGCTATTTGACACTGGTTTATGAAAATGAATTCAAGACTTTTGGACCCGCAATACTGGTTGCAGTAGGCCTGTATCATATGTGATTCCCGATCTCGCTGATATTTACTGTTACCTACAGGATTGGGAATTCCAAGCCACTCATAATGACATCATAGATGCAGTGACCATACAACTGCATGTCACGGACACACTATGGTAATAGTTCTGGATTCGGGCAGTTGTAGTCTTGGTGTGCTTCAGCTGAAAACATTTATTTAGTCTTTGCCTCATGCGAACCGGTCAGCCGCATAATATACCCAACAAAGAGAACTTTGCTTAGCCTAGTGCTGGAGTTCACCAAAGTGCTTAGCTGCCCAAGAGTTACTAATTAAACATGAAATATAGATTAAAGAAAATGTTTTATAGTAATGTATTTAATGTTTTTACTTTTTCAATGCAGATTATTCTTCTGTCTTCAAGCAATACTTAACTAAGTGCCAGCATTACTTGCGTCTTATCCCTGCCCCTCTTTGCCTTGAAGTTCTGGAGAACATATTTTCCTTGCTGTTCATTTCCTACAATGATCTCTGTACTGAGTTCTCGCTTCCTGAGGATTATGCTTTTGATGAGGACTATGAGGATCAGGATAAAAGAAGCGATGGATTAAAGAGTTTAGACAGCAGCGCTGACAAGGGTGACTCTCGGACTCACTCACCAATGCCAGGAAGTCCTCAGATTAGAGAACAGGTTGAAGAGAGATGGTTGCCAAAAGATATACAAACTCTTTCTCAGGAAAACCTTGCTGTGCCTGAATTCATAAGCAAGGCAGAACACTGCCATTCCAACAACTGGGGCTACCTGAACCTGAAGCACTTTACAAGTGGCATGACTGGGTTTTTAGTGGATGAAATAGCTGCCGAGATGTTCTTACAAATGCTGATAGATCAGTTGGAAGAAATTAAAAACAGCGCCCCATGGGACCAAAGTGATGGCTCCTTGGAGAAGCTCCAGCTACTGGAGTGCCTAAGTTGCTCGGTCACCAGAGAGACTTTTGAAAGCCGTGTGCTCCAGTTTTCCAAAATCCTATCTGAGGCTCAGTGGCGATATAAGGTGGTGATAAGCAATCGAAATGCAGGTACGTTGTGATTTTATCACAGTCTGTGTGCCATTGTGATAATGCTCTGATGGTACATTACTCTACAGTTTATTTTGTTGCTTGTGGCTTGACTAAATATACTTCTTCAAACATCTAGATCACACAGTAGATGTCAAAACCCTGACCTTATATTTTTTTCCTTGTGCGAAGTTGCAGGACCGCAGCTATTTAGTCCACCACAAATCCAAGTTTGGAGACTTTTCTATATTTGTGTGCTTTTCTCCCCCACATTACATTTTTCAACCTATTTCATCATTGGTATTGTTTGACTGAAATGGAACAGAGATCACCCTTCATGTTCTCCTTCAGTGTTGCACTGAACGTCCTTTGTAACCTTCACTAGATCCTTACCGGCATGTTAGGTGCTTTCTGTGCACCACTCCTGAAAGCTGGATTCCAACCTGCCATAGATATTGATGCCACATATGAGAGCTTTGTTGTCCTTTGTGGAGCCCTATATACTTATTGGTAGCACTCCATGCTTAAATTAAACATGTTGGTTGTTCATTATTGTTGAAAAGTACTAATGACTGTTATCCTGACAGTTTCTCTGCTGCTTTGCATTCAGTGTATTTTCTAGTGTTTTTCTTCTGGCAGGAGAAGTAAGGGGTTCTAACCAGATGATCGTGGGAAAGAAACATTTAACAAAGTCACCATAGAAGTGTGAAATGAGTTGGTAACCACCATAGAAGTAACTATTTTTGTTGGGAGCACCACAGTTGTCTCATCCAGTTACAGAGAACCGGTATTAATGTTGAAAAACTGTTTTTGCACATGGTGGCTGTCCAATCCATAGCTTGTGTGTAGGAGTATCACGATTGTGAGAAGCAAACTCCAAGTTAGGATGGTACACACTAGAGAGTTCAATCACATGTGCGTTTTTTTCACACTTTCTTGAAGAGATTCAGTTGCCTGGTTTGTTTATGGGAAATGTATTTTAAACAATGTTTACATAAAAAGGTGAATATACAACACCTAGGATTTTCATACCTTTGCCCCCTTCTTCCAATACATGACAATTCCGTTCCCACATGACCCCAGAAATTAGAAACAAAGCTCTTGGTTTTCCAGAAATACATCTAACTGTAAACCTGTGATTTTCATGCCTGTGGAAATGCTGGCAGTTCACGGTTGCAGTAAAGGTGCAATTCAACTCAAACCTTTTCTGCTACTTCTTCACCTTTAAAAAATATTTGGGTCGGGCGTGGTTAAGAGGCAGTTGAGTGTTAGTAATCTTTTGGAGCTCTGCCACCAATACAACTTAACTGGGAGTCACCCTTGGGCCCCCCAACACCCGCAAAGAAACCATAACTGCAGAAGCACTCCGTGGACGTCCCTAAAGATGGAGGCCTGTGCTGAGGCGTCTAAGAACCCAGGCCGCCGCCGAGGCTTAGCAATGAGATGGCACCAGTCTCCAACATCAGAGAGACGGTGGCTTGAAACAGTTGGAAGACCCGGCAATAAGCCCAAAACAACAGCGGTGACAGTAAACGCAGCGGATGCAGGTGCGGGTGACCGCATGCCTGCACGAACCGGCGCTCCGGACAGGCAGTGTGCCACCACGAGACTTAGGAGAGGGCCTCTGTGAGACCCGCCTTAGCGGTGTGAGTGAGGTCCCCCTTCCACCATGACCACTGAGGAAGCGTTGAGCCTCCAGCTACATACAGGTAGCTTAACACTGGGAAACCCCAAACCGGGGGTGGAGGAGGGAAGGTCGTGAGCCCTGAAAGGAAGAATTCAGGTGCCCTGAATGGCAGCAACGACATGTAAGGGAGGCCCCGCAACAGATAATGTACTTACCTTAAAACAGCAGACAAATCCCAGAACACTGAGGGGTGAATGAGGCTGGGCAGCCCGTGTATGTGGCAGACAGAGCGGGAGAGGGGGTCATCTCTTGTCGTACCGACAGACACACCGGCAAACCCAAAATGCGAGCAGCCAGCAACAGAAGCTATCGCGAATCCAGGGGGGTGGCTTCATCGGACACGCCGCCGCACTGCACAGTAGATCGGAGAAAGGAATCATATAAAGAGTAATCCCCGCTCCCGGAGCGGCCTAGGAGCAGGAACTGGCGGCGAGGACCACCGATCTGTTGCATCTTTGGGGTAGGAGATGGCATCCTCAAAACCCCCCTACTAAGAAAGATGGCAGCATAAAGGACTTACTCAACAAGCCAACCCCCCAAAAAATAACGGGATACAACGCTAGCCCAGAGAAGACAATGGGAGACTGAAAGGAGTAAGAGGCTCCGGTGACAAGAACCTTCCTGGTGACCCTCTTTGGAGCACGTTGGTCCAACTGAGGTGAAAGCGATCCGGAGAGAAGTGGGTGACATAGGCCAGAGAGTCGACTCCCTGTAACAAAGAGGGGACGCTAGAGAAGAAGTACTGGACGCCCGCTGTAAAGAACTCCTGGACTTTCAAAAAGGGAAGACACAGCTCCAGTACCAGATGGAAGACCTTGGTAACAGATCCAGAAGATGTAACATACGTATCAAAGGGGTCTCATTGCAAGCAACGGCGGCTGGGCTGGAGACCTATGTTCGTCGACTCTTCCACAACGTGGCCCCCACCTTGGCACCACAAGACATCATCCTGGACCACAAACAAAGAGCTGGTAGTCCCGCTAAATCACCTGGGATGCCACAAGATATTCTCACATGCCTACATTATTACACCCACAATAAAACAATTATGACGGCAGCCAGGGACCGCACCACCATCGAATTCGAGGGCATTACGGTACCATGATCTATCCCCCATCACACTACAGAGAAGACGCCAACTGAAAACACTCATGGAGCTGCTCTGCAATGGAAGGGAATTCAGTATAAATGGGGCCACCATTTCCACCGCACCTTTGTGTGAGCCAACAAGACCCGATCTGTCTGCAACCTGGAGGAAGCAAAGGACTTAATAGAAATGGACAACCCTACATCCAGGAAAAGACAAAGGCTCACCAAAACCAGAAACCGGAATCCGTGATCCCTCCAATCAAGAGGAGGGAAGAAAGTGGCTAAACCATCGGACACAGACAGCCAAACAGAAAGGGAAGAGCTGCTGACACAGTTGAAGATGCGGGAGGCATAGGGGGAACCTAATAGCGACTGCGGGGGGGGGGGGCGGGGAGGGCTTGGATAGTGGTAAAGATGACGACAGCACTGAGTCAATATACTCATCGACCTCCCGAAGACAGTACGCAGACCCAAGGGCATACCCTTGCCTGATCACATTGGATGGCTGGCAGGACAGCGGGGTGCACAGAACAAGGACCTGGATGAATCCTATGGTGCACTGCCGATACCACGTACTGTTCTTCTCATGTATTGGGCAATTTGGATGGGGAATCGATGTCCAATTTTTGATGATTATTGTTTATCCTTTATCTTCTTTCTTTTTCTTTCTCTTTATTGGGAATTCTCAACATTCTATGTTGTTGCTCACTTTGGGCTTCCTACATTTCAACGCCTAACGGGAGGGCTTAAAACGGTTATACACGGACTCACCACAAACACAACTCACTTAGTTAAGAGATGGTCCGAATAATTAGTTACAACGTGAGGGGGCTTAATGCGCCAGCAATGCGGATAGCGCTCGGGTTCATGCTATGAAAATCTAAATGTGACATCTGTTTATTGCAAGAGACGCGTCTGATTTCAGGGGACTGGCGACAAATGGGATCTCGCTTGTTCGACTGCCAGTACTTTTCTTATGGGAAGGGAGGGGGAAGGCAGGAGTGTGGCGGTCCTACTGGCCATATATTTTTATAGTAAAGTTGCACATACAGAAGCGGAGATCCTGGGACGTCTCCTCGCACTTTGTATTACATATGGGACCTAATCTATAACCATTGCTAACATCTACAGTCCTAATGAACGATAAGAATAATTTATATTAGATGCAATAGGGCTGGTGATTCAAACCACAGACAGACACGTACTTGTAGGTGAATGTATGAATGAATGGAGCTTAGAAAGCAAAATGCTACTCAAGCTGGATTGTTCCGGCGCTAGAAGTTCATGCATAACTGCACAGAGAGGCCTGCTTAGCTCTTAAAGAGCCAGGTTTTCATCTTTTTCTTAAAGGATGTCAAAACAGTTGTTGCTCTCAATGTGGCCGGTAGTTGGTTCCATGCTTGAGCGCCCAGGAAGCCAAAAGATTTATCACCACTGTGCTCCAAGCACCCTTTGGGGATCCGGGCGAGGTCAGAGGAGGAGGATCTTAGTGATCTGATGGGTGCATAGCTGCTAGTTTGCCTTCTGAGGTATCCTGCGCCCTTATCGTAAAAGACTTTAAACAATACTACCATGGCCTTGAACTTTATCCTTTCCTGCACTGGAAGACAGTATAAGGCCGTTAGATGGGGAGCCATATGAGACCTGGGTTTCAGCCTCAGAATCGCTGTGGCCGCTGTGTTTTGCACCACCTGGAGTCGCTGGAGGAGGTGGGGAATTTAATCTGGTGATGGATGCAGTGATGGACCGATCGGCACATACAAGAGCACTATCACCACAGGGACACCGCCAACTAACTTTACACAATCTTATAGATACTTGGCGCAAACACCACGCAACAGAGAGATCTTACTGCCACTACTCGGCAGCGCACCAAACACATGCCCAAATTGATCTTTTTTTTACCACTTGTTCCCTAGACTCCTATATTCAGGAAGTGGACATTGGAGTGGCGGCACTGTCAAACTATTCCCCCGCCTATGTTCAATTGAACCTACCTACTTCCATAGGCACTGCACCTGGTAGGCACTGCACCTGGCGTCTGAATCTTAAAATACTTACATATAAGACCGTAATCTCTGAACTTACTGAAGCCTTAAAGGCCTTCTTTGAAGTAAACGACACACCTGACACCCAAGTTGCCCTTTTGTGAGACACCCTAAAAGCAGTCTTGCGGGCATATTATCAGCATTGTAGCCTGTTTCAACAAGGAGAGATGAGCGAAACGGAGTACACTAGTGGGGAGAGTCAAAGAATTGGAGGGACTGTATAGAAGAACTGGGACACATCAAGCTCTTCGCTGGCTTGCCATAGCCCGAAAGGAAAAGCTCTTGACATGGATAGGGCAGAATATATCTTATGGCGGATCAAGCAGAAATACTATATGGGAGGGGACAGGGCTGGCCACCTTCTAGCCCAGAGACTCTAGCGCAGACGAATAATCAGAAGGTGACCGCAATCGCAAATGTGCAGGGGGATATGTTTGAGCAGAATGACCTGATAGCACAAGAATTCCAACACTTTTACAGTGAACGGTTTACGGCAGAAGATCATTCCGACACTAACATAGAATCCTATTTGAGCAGCGCACCAATTGATGGGTTGGATCACCAAAACGCCTCTGCCCTAGGGGAAGACATTCATATTAATGAGATACTCACTGCAATTACCCACCTCCCAGCTGGGAAGGCTCCCGGACATGATGGCTAACCCCCAGAATTTTACAAAGTATTTGCCTTTGTCCTGGGCCCTATTCTTACTTGGTTATATAACCCTTTTAGCGAAATGGGCACCCTGTCAGACACAATGAGACTAGCTTACCATTACGGTTATACGCAAACAGGGCAAATATCTGACTTAATGCGCAGCATATAGACCCATTTCACTACTTAATGTTGTCGCAAATGTTTTTACCACAATTCTCGCTTTGTGCCTAGCCCCAATGAATCAGGATCTCATAAAAACGGATCGGGCTCGTTTTATCCCAGTCCGCAATTTTAGCAATAATACAAAGTGAATATGCCACCTCTTAGATAAGGTCCAACAAACTAAGACACCAACACTCCTATTCTCCATGGATGCCGAAAAGGTGTTTGACAGAGTGCCTTGGCCATACCTACAAGCGGTCCTACGGTTTATTGGCCTGGGACCCTGATTTATAGGACGGATTATGGCCGGGTATGCAATGCCGCAGGCAATGTTTTGAGTCAACTGGACAATATCCCAACGAGAAAGCGGGGGTGAGGATGGGAGGTAGAGACAATAAGTTAGCATTGTATGCGGATGATGTCTTGGTGATATTATCCGACCTCCTCCGCTCTTTATCAAAGCTCGCCCTGGAGGTGGAGACATTTGGAGCAGTATCCGGCTTTAAGATCAACACAATAACTTTGCATCTCCTGAATCTCACCAGAAGCAGAGGTTATATGGAGTCTCTACCCATATCCACGTATCCATTGGTCACACAAGGGGTGACATACATGGGTCTCCACATACACCCCACGATTAGGCAAACGGCAGAGAGCAATTATGGCCGCTTGGTAGCTGACACCCGTGCAGACTTGGTGGAATGGAAGGATCATACACTGTCCTGGCTTGGGAGACTGGCGGCAATAAAAATGATGCTTCTCCCCAAGATACTATAAGTAATGCAGACCCTCCTCCTCCTCCCCACCCCGCAATTGTTACCCAAACTACAACATTTGATAGAACATTTCATATGGGCTGGGAAAAGGGCACGTATCGCTAAACACCTGACATACCGGTCACCCACGTGTGGAGGACTAGGACCTAAACTTAAACACTGGTACCAAGCGACTCAGCTCTGATATATGGTGAAGTCGAACCGACCCACTACGGAGAAACACTGGTGCTTTATCAACCAGGCTAATACAGGCATCCACATATGGAAGATACCTTGGCTCCCTAAACCCCACTGGCCACAGGGAGTATATATCTCTCTGAAACTATGTGCCACAGTTGGTGTTTGAGATGCAGTAGTGACCTTCAAGAAATTAACCACAAGACTGTCCCCCATGACCCCCGTTCTGGGAAACTCTGACTTCCCACCTGCACTACACGGTACGGCATACATGCCATGGCAACATGCGAACTGTACGAGGGCTGGCAACCTCTTCGATCACATGGGTGTTATGATCTTTCAGCAACCCCAAAAAGGATATGGATTGCCCACTTCAGCACAATGGCAGTACATCACTATTGGTCACTGGATCACACACCCATCGTTGACACCCTCTGAAAAATGGCTTATCATTAGACACACAGATAAAAAGCTAATGTCAGATATATACACTTTCCTGAACACATCCCAATCACAAGCCAAAACAAAAGCACAGGAGAGATGGGAGAAGGAGTGTGGCAGACAATTCACACAGAAGGAATGGGCAGACACACAGAAGCGGGCAAATACAGCGGCACACTCCGCCATAGCAAAGGGATACTATTACAGATAGCCCATTACTGGTATTACACGCCTGAACACACAGCACACTGGAAACGAGAAAAAGACTAACAAGTCTTGTTGGGTCAATGGGTCACAGATATGATCGCAAGACTTACAGACTGGCTTCACAGGATGTGGGGTCTATTGGAGGATGGAAAAACTCACAGTGGTAGTGGAAAACCAACTACCAAGGTTTGATAAGATGTGGGGTCCATGCATTGGCTATCTCAGTAGGGAGTTCAGGAACTGACACGCCTGATCTACCTTTGCATACTCCGCCTGATACCAGAAAAGACTAACTCTGCCTCGGACACTTAAAATACCAGAAATAATCCATACCATCACCAGTCATTAGAAGAGTTTCCGTGATTTTTACCTTATAAAACCACCACCAGATGGGGGGCGTGGCTTGGGGTCGATGATGACGGCCGCCTAAATTGCGAGCTCCGAAATTGAGCCCCTTAAAAATCCTGATACAACGATGATCCAGATCTCCTACCCCAACGGAAGGAAAGGAGAAGGGACCGGGCTCACTCTGGCAGTGACTTGAGACCTGAACCTGTCCCGCAACCCTGGCACCATCCGTGGCATAGAACTGAGAGTCGGTGCGACATGGATAGTCAGAAAGGCTGTATCCTGTTGAAGCGAAGGCAAGCCGAGTGGCGGTGGTTCCCGGAGACCTAGGGGATTCCTAATGTGAGGCGGGCGAATGGAGCGGGACTTCCGGGTGAAGTGAGAATCCTGCGGCAGCTCCGAAAATTAACTGCGTGGCGACCAAGACCTGAGTGGCGCTGCGGCGCGGATCACTGAAGACTCCCCGCAGGGAGAGGATATCGGACGGGCCAAACCCGGCACTGATGTGCAGCGAGCCGAGCGCAGCGGGCCCTCTAGGTCACGGGGCATTGAGGCCTGAGGTGAGCGGCAACCTACACTGCTGATCTATGAGCGGTGCTTTGCACGGCTGGGATTTATAGGCCCTGTGAGCCCACCGGGGGAAAACGAGAGGCTGGAACCGGGGGACGTGGATGCCTGCCAGTGGAATTAACGAGGGGGGGCCCCAGACTTGACGACCCGCAGTGAAGAACCAGGCGATTGATGAAGAAAGGGAGAGGCTGATACATCCCCTGGAGGCAAAGTACGGTGGAGGAACCTCTTGATTATAACGGATGGCCCTCCCGATGATAGGAGGTCGCTCTATGTGGTACCACGCGACTGGAGACTGGCAGGAGAGGCACCCTTCTATCCCTGAGTGAGCACGGCCTGACCTGACGCAATGTCGAGAGAGAAGTCGGCCTGGCCGTGAGTGCAGTACGCGGGCCCCTCAGGGCCTCATCTGGAGGTAGGGAGGGACAACTGGACCTTTCCTTTATAGCTAGCATGGGCACCGGAACATCCAGGGGCTGATTGGACTTTGAGAGTAGTGTGACCACGCGACTATCCTCCCTTGCCTGGATTTAACCCCGACTTGTTGGGAGAAGAGTTGTGCGGAGAGACTTGTTACCTGAGAGGAGGTGGTGGCGGCCCTACTGGAGCGGGACTTCCAAACCCAACATACCGGTGGGATGGGAGGCTCCCCTACTAACGGTGTCTCACCATGGGCAAAATAAAAGGGAAAAAAGACGGAGCTCAGCCGATTACATGTCGGACGGAGAATTGCCTGGTCGGGGGGAGCAGGAAGAACCCGAGCAGCCGTGTGATCCCCATCTGCAGCACCAGCTGGACAAAATCCTGGCAGCGAATGCGGACTCCCGAGCAGCGCTACAGCAGGACATAGCGCAAGTAGCCACGGGGTTGGGCCTGCTGCGAGCTGATCATGGTAAATTGGTGGACAGAGTCAAAAAGGTGGAGGCCACGCTCCAGACCATTGAACCTTTGCAGAACCGTCTCAAGCCCACAATGACGAATGTCCTAGACTGTATTGGAGCACTGGAGAAACGGGCCGAGGATGCTGAAGGACGTAATCGCCGGAACAACATCCGCATAATAGGTCTGCCAGAAAAAGCGGAAGGGACAGACATGCTGCAGTATCTTGAGACGTGGCTCAAAACAGTGGTAGCACTGGAAGGCCTCTCTACTTTCTACACTTTAGAACGGGCACATAGGATTCCGGCCAGGCAGCCTCAACAGGGCAGACCCCCGAGACCGGTGGTGGCAAGGCTGTTGCATTTCCGTGACAGGGATCTGTTGCTACAGAAAGCACGAGCAGACGTCCCCTACTATGTGGGGAACGGTAAGGTCAACCTATTCCCAGACTACACGTATGAAGCGCAGCGACGCCGGACCTCCTTCCTGGCCGTCAAGAGGGAACTGCGGGTTGAGGGACTGCAATACTCCTTAATGTTCCCGGCCAAGCTGAGGATATTTGTGGACGGTAAAACGTATTTTTATGACAATCCGGAAGATGCCTGTGCTTGGCTGGAATTGTACAGAGCTGGGAAGGACGGTGACGAACAAAGAACACAGCAACTCGCAACATATTTACCTCAGAGGAAATCGAGGAGGCTTCGAAACAGACAGAGGGGCATGAGGAGGCCCTCGCTACGGCAGGCAGAAGCGGAACATCGGGATATGCTTGAAGTGGTATCAGCAATATCGGGAGCGCAGGAGGTGGCATCTCCGGGAGAATCGGGCTCGGAGAAGGACAAAGACCGGTCTGATACCGAACAGTCAGAGGTGGACAGTGTGCGCCTGCCGAGGGTCACACCATCAACGGCCGAAGGAATGTTGGATGAGGGCTAGGGCAGCAGCTGAACTGAATAAGAAACGATGCAGCAGCTTACATGGACTCCCTGTAGTAGGTTTTGGATGGGAGGCTATGGGTTGGGGAGGAGGGATCGTTAAAGCTTTTTATTTATCCGGGGCTCAGTTTGAGGTGAGATGCGTGCAGAGGTTGGGCGGCGGCCCGTTATCATACAGTCCCCTTCATTGCCCTTACAGTATGCCCTCAGTGACTGCTGACGGGCTTAGAAGTGTGGCAAATTTTATAATGGTTTGGATGGGAACTAGCGGCTCGTTACTAGATCCTGTTCTGGAGGGGGTGTGGGGAAGGGATAGTTGGGGAGGGGGGAAGTTCGCCGGTGTGGAAGCGGGAGTACGTTTTGGGATGCAGATGCTACTTGTGGGGGATGGGAGATACCGCTGATCTACTATGTATTACCTGGAATGTGAGGGGCCTACATACTATGACACGACGCCACAAGATTCATGCATATTTGGTTCGCAGGGGGATTCACAGACCACTACTCCAGGAGACCCATTTAACTAAGGTGGAGGGCATGGCACTGCAAAGACGATGGAGGGGGCAAGTCTTTAACACCACCTACTCAGCATTTGCGCGAGGAGCTCTAATCTGGATTAGAGCAGGGGTCCCTTTCCAACTCACATGGCAGACGATAGACCCTGCGGGCAGGTTCGTGGCCATAGAGGGTAGACTCAGGGGCAGGGATATAGCACTCTGCAGTATTTATGCACCTAATGTAGATCAGATGGGCTTTCTGGCGTAACTTTCTGGTTCGTTGGCATCCTATCTTGCAGGCCTAGTAGTGATTGGAGGAGACTTCAACTCCATAACGGACATATCACTGGATAGATCACACCCTCCGCTGGCTGATTCCCCGATACATAGACTGACTAAAGGAAGGCTGGAATGGCAGAATAGATGGAGCCTGGTGGATGCATGGCGTACGCATCACCCACTTGACCGTGACTATTTTTATTACTCCGGGATGCACGATCTGCATGTCCGGCTGGACATGATGTTGTGCTCCCTAACGGTACTGCCATCTGTGATGCAGACCGAATACCTAGCCAGGACGATTTCCGATCATAACCCGTTGCTGTTCACCATGCACTGGATGACCGGGGTGTCGAGTATCCCCACTTGGAAGCTCCGCCCTGAAACGCTGGAAGACCCGATTTTTCAGAGGGAAGTGAGCGAGGGGATCACTCAGTATTTTGCAGAGAACGCAGGTTCAGCCTCCACGAAGGCGATAGAATGGGATGCTTTCAAAGTGGTGATTAGGGGAATATGCATAGGAAAGCATGCAGGAGTGCGGAAAGTGCTTCTTAATGACCTTGATCGAGCCGAGGATAAACTACATAAGGCGGAACTGGCGCGGCCTGCCCACCCTTAGCTTCAGAAGGAGGTCCAGGCAGCGAAGGAAGAGGTTGCTGCAGAGGTGGAGAGGTTGCGCTGCTTTGACTATAAGGCCTATACTGCTAGAGTACATGCGGAGGTAGACAAGGCAGGGACATTACTGGCCTGGTTGGCTAACCCGACCAAAAGAGGCTCCCCTAAATTAGCCCTGGTAGATGATAGCGGGGAGTTGGTGTACACCCAAAATGGGATTCTGCAGCGTTTTCTGCGATACTATGAAGGACTCTATGAGAGTTAACCAGTGGCGGGGGACCTCGAAATTGGTTCCTTTTTGGAGGGACTTTCGCTTCCAGAGTTGGAACCAGAGCAGGCAAAATGCTTAGGCCGAGATATTGAGATAAGTGAAGTTAGAAGTGCTATTAAGCGCATGGCTAGAAATAAAACACCAGGAGTTGACGGGTTGCCGATAGAGTTCTACGTGAAATATATGGATACACTAGCACCGAGACTCCTGGAGGTCTATAGAGAGGCAAAAGAACTGGGCCGGTTGCCAGCTTCAATGCGAGAAGCCTTGGTGATTCCACTTTTGAAGCCGGGCGAGAGGTGTCGAATCCGGCCTCCTACCGCACATTATCGATGCCGACTACTGACTACAAAATACTGGCAAATTGGCGACCTGACTTTTACATCATATGACCACATTGATCCATGAAGATCAAGCTGGTTTCATTCCAACGAGAAACACATCCACAAACATTAGAAGATTGGTGAGGCTGCTTGAGGAAGACCAGCCAGAGGCACAACAACCAATGGTGTTATCGGTAGATATTGAAAAGGCTTTCGACAGCTTGGAATGGTTTTATTTATACGAAACAATGGGGCGCTTCGGCCTGGGAGCCGACTTTATAAGTTGGACGAAATTGTTATATGCGTCAGCTGTGGCTAGAGTGCGTGTCGGATCGCTGATATCTTCGCAGTACCCAGTGCGTCGTGGCACAAGACAAGGGTGCTCGCTGTCCCCTTTGTTGTTCGCCCTAGCAGTGGAGCCTCTAGCGGTGAAAATCCGATTGGGGGACCACTATGATGGTCTGTGGTGTAGAGGAGATCGGCAGTATATATCACTATACGCTGATGACCTGCTGTTGTTCCTTGATAACGCACGAGGAGCGTTGACGAGAGCTGGGACCTTACTTTCGGAATTTGGCGATGTCTCGGGTTGAGAGTGAAAAATGTGCCTGTTCCCGTTGAAACAGGGAGAACCCCAGCTCGTTACCGATAGGGAGGTGAGGTGGGAACCCAATTGTTTGAAATATTTGGGAGTGCATATATGTCACACAGCAGTCCATACACTTGAAGGGAACGTGGGACGTGGCTTACGAGCATTGAAAAGTAGCATGACCTTTTGGGCCACACTCCCCCTGTCGGTGACGGGTCGAATAGCTTTATTGAAAATGAAAGCGCTCCCTCGACTATTATATCTTTTCAGAACTCTCCCGATATGGATCCCGTGTTCAATGTTCAAAATGTTGAAATCGCTCATAGTGAGTTTCCTATGGGGAACGGGCAGACGTCTGGTTGCGCAAGCAACGATCATAAGGCCCAAAGCTGAGGGGGGCTTGGAGGTCCCAGACTCCGAGCTATATTATTTGGCGGCCCACCTCCAAATACTAACGCAGGCAGTGGCAAAAGAATTTAGAGGTCCGGAACAGCAGCGGGGCAGAGGAATACCACACTATGTACTGTCATTTATAGTGCTGCAACAAAAACTGGACCTTAAGGACCTTTTCATGGAGAAAAAGACACTACGGCTGTGCTGGAATCGTTCTCAACGCAGGGCGGGAGTATTGCACCCGTATGCGCCCGAGATTCCGCTGGGAATGGAGACAACGCTCCCCCACGGCGGTGAATGGACACCATTGCTGGAATGGGAAGACGCAGGGATCCAGCTAATAGGAGATCTGTACGAGGATGGGGCACTGTTGCCCTATCAGACGTTGCAGGAGAGATACGGGCTGCCGAGAGGGGGATTTCTTTTACACGCAGCACTGACTAGAGCACTCCAACTACACTGGCAGGAGGGGTTGGCGGAACCTAAGACAACCATGGCATGCCAATATACCATGATGGCAGCCGGGACTTTCAGGGCGGTTACGTGTCTCTTCTCTTGGATGCTTAATGAAGGATTGGCACCCCTGGAGGTGCTGAGATTGAAATGGGAAGCTGACGTAGGGAAACCTATCCCTGCCCCGGCCTGGTCACAAATTATGCGCAGAGCCTGGAAGAGCACATGGAATGCGAGATTCCAACTGGTACATTTTTATATACTCCATAGAGCCTATTTGACACCAAGGAAAATCCCAAAATATTTTCAGATACAGGAAGCGGCGTGCCCTCGCTGTACACGAACAGGAGCAGACCTGGTGCACATGCTGTGGTCTTGCCCTGCGATGGGAGCTTATTGGGAGGAGGTGGTAGATATACTGAACACAATCACAGAGTGACAATTGACCTTTGATACAGCCACTAATGTTTTGTATTGGTTTCCCCACACGTCGAAAAACAAGATAACAAGCAAGTTTATAGATTTGGGTCTACTACTAGCGAAACGGGAAATAACTAGACGATGGAAGGCGACGGCGGGTCCCAGCAGCAAGAAATGGAGGGCTGAGTTTGTAAAGTGGGCGACTGGTGAAAGCACGTTTAGATACCAACAGGCTAGACGACTAAACAATGATAAGACTTTGGAAGCGGCGACGGCATGGGAAACACTAGTACAAGCGTCACAGGATTATCAGGCAGAAGACGAATGAGAGGAGATTGCAATGGTGGTAGGGGACCCCGAGCTGGGACAGGTATATCAAGGGACTGAATAAAGAGTAACTCCTGTTCCCACACGACAGAACAGATCCATGGAATAGTGCACACCGGCGACAAGGGAGAGGGGAGGGGGGGGCACTACACCAGTCGGGGGGGTGGTGAGGGTACACAAAGTATTGGGTTTCGTTTATTGGCATCTGACTCCTATAGAGCTACAGTAATTGTGTTGTATGGTATAAAAGGGGTAGAGGGGTTGAACCTTGGCGGGGGGTTGGATTGTCATGTTGATTGGCAGATTGCATGATTATGTGTGATGCCTGTAAAAAACCCAATAAACTAGGGTACGTTTAAAAAAAAAAAACACCACCAGATAGCCCAACCGGCACTCATTTCCCTCTTGATTCTTCTATCCTTCTCTATTACTGTCCCCTGAAACACAATTATACTAGCCTTTTCTTTTTTCCGTTGCTTATTTTTCAGCCTCACCGGCCAATGGTTGTAGGTGAATGTATCTGTATTGTACACTATTTCTATATCCACAACAAAATATTGAAACTATTAAAACCTAAAGAATATTTTAGCTGTTGAAATCCCTTCTTTTACACCATCATAGTGTTTAGTTGGGTTTGGGTGTTTTTCATACTAAATTTTCTCATGTGTTCAGCCCCTTTTGCCTTGAGAGTAGGATTACAAATTACATAGTATAGATCATCTAGAAACAGTGTGAAGTCTTGTAGAGTTTAGCAGCATAGTGGATATTATAGCAGCTTAGTGGATTCTGGCTTACATTCCAGTATCCACTACCCCTTCCTCCTTCGCTGGTTTGTTCCCACCCACTGTAATTGTAGAACCTTCCACATTCGAAAGATCCATGTGCAGGCTCTTGTATCTACTTTTCACGATCCTTTGACTTAGGATTCAGTATGTGCATCTATCTTAGTAGTGTAAAAAGTATTGGAAGTTGAGGAGTCATATTTGCCAGATGTTGATTTTAGAGCAAAAATGGCCATCTGTAGGATTGCAGTCTGGGAAGTACAACATTCTTCTGATGCCTAGACACTGATGTACATCATGCTTCTATCTCCCAGAAGAGCAGGTCTTGTCCTCACGGAAAATGCACCTTCGAGTAAGAAAACAGTTTAACCACAGGCGGCGACGTCGTGCTCAGAGGAGTAAAAAAGGTTTGCTTAAAATCTCTCTGACTCTATAAAAGTGATATTATTCTGGAATCTCTCATGGCCTACGTTTCAGCTTTTTGTTGTGTATTAATGTATAGGATAATGTTAGCACAAATAGATTCCTAATAGATCCCTAAACCACGAACCATACTGTCACTTTTTATTGCATTCAATACCACTTCTTGTTGAAACAAAAACCAGTCTTACCATTGCAGGTGCAACTTATGAAGTGGTACCAATACTTTAACATTAATACTCCAATACATGAAACAGACATAAAGTTTAAAATAATGCCAACTGAGCAAGATCAATAGAGCAGTATCAATACAGGAAACAGTTATTTTCGCCTTCACCCATTTGCATGCATCACTATAGATAAGTCGGAGGATCCATGATAGTCCTCATGAATCTACATCATCTGCAGCACTGTCTCTTTTACTGTCTCAATGGGATGGGATGACGTGGGACCACTCTTAGATAGGCAATGTTTCAGTCCCAGTCCCCTCCCCTTTTGTATTTGCAATGGTCCCAGGTTCTGTGATGGTCTGCGGGACGTGGCTAACTGGATGAATTCCAACTGTCTCCAGTTAAACACCAAGAAGACGGAGATTATGGTGGTTGGTAAACAGGTGGCTTTGTGGGGTGACAAATGGTGGCCTTCGGAGTTGGGTATGACTCCCCTCCCAGCGGCAGAGATAAAAAACCTGGGGGTGTGGCTTGATCCTTCTCTGAGTTTCATCTGTCATACCAAGAAGGTGGCGGCTTCATGCTATGGCATCATCAGAGGACTTCGACCCATCCTCAAATTCTTTGATGCACCCACAAGACAGCTGGTGGTCCAAGCATCAATGCTGTCCAGGCTGGACAATGCCAGCTCCCTACTGGCGGGGGTTAACCAGTCAGAATTTCTGCGGCTCCAGCGGGTTCAAAACGCTGCGCCCCGACTGGTGATAGGTCTGCCTAGGCGGTGCTCGGTGTCCAATGCCCTGCACTCTCTCCACTGGCTCCCTGTGCAGCAGAGGATTCGATTCAAGGTTCTCTGCCTTGCATTTAAAATCCTCAAGGGTACTTCCCCACAAATCTTGGAGAAACTGATTATCCCCTATGTCTCCTCTCGCATTCTTAGATCGCTAGGCCAGAACTTAGCAGTGGTCCCGCGTTTTAAGTTGAGCAGAATTGGTGGCCGCTCCTTTCGAGTCCTGGCAGCGAGCTGGTGGAATTCTCTTCCTCCACAAATCCGGGCCATCGATGAGCTCCTTCAGTTTAGACGGGCTATCAAGACCTTTTTATTTGTTTAGCTCATCTGTTGTGTCTCTTCTCCTTTCTGCCCGCTTTTAATGCTGTGTTGTGTTTACCTTCTCAAAGCGCCAGGACGCCCCTTTGCTGGGGCAGCTGTGCGCGGTACAGATAAAAATAACATAACATAACATAGTTCTGAAATGGTGTCTAGAGTTGTGCATTCTTTGCCTGTGTACATTTGAGTGCTATGAACAAACTGCTGCAGAGCTGTGCGTTCAATAGCAACCTCCTTCACGCTAGGTGACCGCTGTTCTCTCCCTTTCAGCTCACCTCATTGCATTTGGCCCCCTCAGCATTCTTCAATGTTATCTTTGCTTTTCTCAGCAGCCAGCTGCAGTCATCAATTTCTGTGCTGCTTACAATTCAGTTGTCATGGTTTACCTCTTTCTCAAAGTGGACCATAGCACCTCTAGTTGATTCCCATGCTAAACACCTAAAACCACTGTGTGCTTTAGTATGTGGTTTACTGCCAGAATCAAGAGGACACCATGTAGAAGGCTGCTCATACCCCCACCTGTGCTGACTTGTTTACAGTTTGCTGGATCTCCTAGTCCTGAGTCCCCACTGCATTTGCCTTGTTGATAGATTCAGTTATGTAGCTCCTCCAGCATCTCCACCTAAAATCACATCATGTTGGCTAAAACATACTTTTTTTATTTGTCTATTGATAAATCAGCATGGTAGTGCCATGCGGCTCAGCAAAGAGGTTCTTCTGGCACTTTGGGTCCACTCCCTATCAGCCTTTGCCACCGCTATACAAAATGAAGTAAGTTAACTTTGTTTTCCCAGGGCCAAGGCAAAATTAATTACTCAAAACTGCGATGGTGGCATCATGCTGAGTGGTGCATCAGGTGGTGTCAAAAAGAAAGTCAGAGATGAGTACTCAGAAGCACACTATGTTCATTGTTATACCCTACCAATTAAACCTGATAATGGAATAGGCTGTATCAAATGTTCTTTTCTAAGATAGATGATATTACAGCATTTGTTTTGCACATTCTCCAAAAAGGATGGAAGATCTTAAACAGATAGTAAAAAGGAAAATTCCAAGATTGTCTGCCATCTATCAACTACCAGTGCAACGTCACCAAACATCTGACACCACCTTCTACTTTAGTCATGTTATTACAAACACTTCAAAACCAGACCACAAAATACTCAACTGCCCTTTACCTACCAATTACACTCTCTGCAACACTCTTTCTACTAGGGTCATAGAACAGTGATTTAAATGCACAGCATCAGTTGTGAGCTACCGAAAATTCAAGTTACATCTTAACCTCCTACTATGACCATTAGCACACACTCCATCTACCACCATCAGGATATAGGATTAAAAAAAACTAGACTGCACATCCTGTACAATCAAGTCCTTCCCTTCACCCCTGCAATAATAGCACCACAAATCATAAGTATACTCAGCTGCTACACAAAATGACATGCGCAAGCAACTCACACTCACCATGAAAATGCCTCTCTCCACTCGCCAGACTAACCCTATCAAATCTCTAACAAGTCTTCATGAGCAGGAAAATGACACTATTCTATGTACCACATTTATTGCCTCTACATTTGCAACCCATAGATAAAACTCTAGCACACATCACCCCACCTAACGATTTTCATAGTCTTCTCTCAACCATCATAGTTGGACTCTGAACCTAGCTTAATCATCCCTCTATCACATACTGATCTCCCAACCTAAACTGTCTACTGCCCAAAGCTCAGTCATTGAGCAAGAAAAGACAAAATATATCTTTAACCTACTAGCTCAACTCAAGCAAGAAACCTAGGAGTGAGCTCTTTCCATCAACTCTCAAATTAATTAACAAAATCCACATTTCTACCACACAGACCCAATGTGCAGCTTCTATCGTCAAGAATTTGCACAGAAACCTCAGGCAACTACCACTTTTGGCTGCATTCAACAAATAGGCTCTCTGATAGAAATCTCACTCTTGACTATAAAACACCTTCATTTAATGCAGAATGCAGTGTGAAGGCACCTCCTACATGTAAACCTACTCAATAACATCTCCCCTATACTAAACGTCTTTCACTGCCTCCCTTTAGGCAGAAAATCTACTTTCAAGGTACTGTATATTACATACAAAGCATACATGAAAATAGACAAGCTTTTTTTTTTACTAACAAAGGGTTCGAGGCATGTGGGCTGCTGAATTCATATCTGTGCATAGATCGCCGCCTAGTGTTGGGTCCGGATGATTGCACATTGTTGTCCTGGAAGAGTCTTCGAAGTATCACGAGATAGGTGGCTCCTCCCCTGGACTACAGTGCGCATGGGCATCGCCTCCATTACCAGATTGTTTTTTTCCGCCATTGGGTTCGGATGTGTTTCGGTTCCCTCTGTCGGAATCGATAGTTGTTTAACTTTCCTTACTTGAGACCAAAAGGTCTTTAGGACTCGCGTCGGTATTGTCTATCGTTCGGGTTGGTTTATTCCTCGGCTCCGAACACTTGCTGCCCTTCCGCGTGCTGTCGGCGCGGACGGGCCTACACAACGCTCCAGACTACTTCAACATGGAAAGAACTCAGTTTAAGAGGTGCCCAGTGTGTGCCTCGAAGTATTCACACCTCGACGTGCACCCAGTGTGCAACAGATGCTTGTCGCCGGACCACGACGAGGCCAGGTGTATGGCCTATTCCAAGTTCCGGTCGAAGAAGACTCTCAAGCTACGTTGGGCCGCGAGACTGCAGGCCCAGTTATCGGCACCCCCACCGGCAAACATCTTTGAAGAAGATGTTGAAGACGACACCGTCCTTAATGTTTCGGACTTTAACCCGGCGTCGGAGGACGAAGACTACGACGCGGGAGACGAGGAGTTCGAGGAAGTCGTCGAGGAGGTAGGGGACGACGACGGGGCCATTGCCACCCTAGAGGATAGCTCGGAAGAGGAGCATCCTCATACTGACTCCGGGGCCAAACCCCAGAATAAGGCCCAGGTCGAGGGATCGCCTTCGGGCCTTACCCAAGACCTCAATACTCGTCCCACAGCCCCGCCTCCGGGCCCGGCCACGGACATTGGTGATGCGCCACTCCCGGTACAGAAACCGAAAGTGAAGCCATCGGGGTCCACACCATCTGTATCGAAACCGAAAGTGCAAGTCGCACTGGTGGGATCGAAGGCTCCAGAGGCCTCGGCGCCGAAGAAATCCAAGATGGCCGTCGAGCTCAAGAGCCACGCCAAAATGGCCGATCCAAAAACCCCCGGGTCGAAGTCGAAGGCGAAAACGCCCGACGCGGCTGCGTCGGCGCCGAAGCTGGTCGACGCTCTGAAGAGCCGCGTCAACGCCAAGAAGGTCGATGACCCTAAAAAAGCCTCGAAGAAGCGTCAAGACGACCCCAAGTCTCTGGCTGCGCCGATCCCGGTCGACAAAGCAAAGGGAGGTGCTGTATCGGCTCCGAAGACTGCACCTTCGGTCGCCGACCCGAATCCGGACTCAGAGGACTCGCTCGAGCCGGTCCAGCCCTCCCCCTCGTTTACCAAGAAGGTCACGGAGTCCCTTCAGCGTATTCGGAAGGAGGCAGTGGCTCTCGAGCCGAAGGATGTGACGCCGAAGCCTCCACAGAAACCGGCGAAGGCGCAAACGCCAATTCACTTCACGCTGCCGCCGAAGACGCGCCAAAGGCTTTCGCTCCGTAACATGGGGCCGGGGTGCCCTTGAAGATGGTGTCTACGCCGAAAGCATCCCTGGTAGTGCCGAAGCCACGGCTCCAGCCGCTAGCGGACGAGGAGCGTCGAGAGGTTGTCATCGATGCCAACACAGGCAAGCTCTCTCTCCTTAAAAGGAAGATCACCCCGGAGCCTGTGTTGGAGCATTTCCATATTCCTCTTAAAAAGAAGTTGGACTCTGCGGGTGCATCTGCCCCTATGGAGCCTGCATCTCCACAAGGTCTGGAGCTCTCACCCACTCACTCTAACGCTGGGGAGGGTGATGGGGACGAGGAGGAGGAGTACAATTATCCAGCGTACTCGGATCCAGAGGATGTCAATGAGCCATGGTCTGCTGGAGGCGACCCTGAGGACCCCCAGTCAGGACACGAGCCGCAGCTTTTTGCTGCGAAAACTTCCCCAACAGAGGACTCTGCAGCCTTCAACGCTCTCATTGAGAGAGCTGCGGCCAATCATGATGTCGACCTCCATGCGGACCCAGTGGATGTCGATTTTCTTTTTGACACTTTCTCAGTAGCTGAAAAGACTGTCAAGACATTGCCAATGCTCAAAGGAGTGCTAAAGCATGCGCCTGAGGTTTTCAGGCAGCCCACCCGGGCAAGAGTCATTAATCCTCGTATTGACAAAAAATACAAGGCAGCGCCCACTGATCCAACGTACATCAAGGGACAGTTGCCACTGGACTCTTTGGTTGTCTCCAACGCACGTAAGCGGGCAAACTCACAGACCACGGGTGATGCTCCTCCCCCAGACAAAGAATCTAAGGTCTTTGAAGCTTCAGGGAAACGTATTGCTGCGCAGGCAGCTAATATGTGGCGCAATTCAAACACGCAGGCACTACTCGCACGCTACGATAGGGCGCACTATGACACCTTAGAAACCCTTCTACAGCACTTACCTGATCAGTACAAGGAGGGAGCTGAAATGTTGATTCAGGAGGGGAAGCTTATCACCAACGCTTCAATTAAGTGCGCACTGGACGTGGCTGATACCGCCTCCAGAGCTATAAATACTAGCGTGCTACTGCGTAGGCATGCATGGCTTAGAATATCAGGTTTTAAACCAGACATTCAGACTACCATCTTAAACCAAACAGTTAATCCAGAGCACCTGTTTGGGCCAGAAGTGGATGCAACGCTTGAAAAGATGAAACAAGCATTAGAAATGCAATAGGTCTCGCAGCATTAGAGTTAGTGCTTTTAGAATTGTTTATGGGTTTTTTTGTAAATCTTTAGCATGAGGTTGAGGGTGAGTGAGGGTGGGTGAGGGGTTGAGGGTGAGTGAGGCTGAGGGGTTGAGGGTGAGTGAGGGTGAGTGAGGGGTTGAGGGTGAGTGAGGGTGAGGGGTTGAGGGTGGGTGAGGGGTTGAGGGTGAGTGAGGGGTTGAGGGTGAGTGAGGGGTTGAGGGTGAGTGAGGGTGAGGGTGAGTGTGAGTGAGGGTGAGGGTGAGTGAGGGTGGGTGAGTGTGAGTGTGAGTGAGGGTGAGTGTGGGTGAGGGTGAGGGATTGAGGGTGAGGGGTTGAGGGTGAGGGGTTGAGGGTGAGTGAGGGTGAGGGGTTGAGGGTGAGGGGTTGAGGGTGAGTGGGGGTGAGTGAGGGTGAGGGGTTGAGGGTGAGTGAGGGTGAAGTGTTGAGGGTGAGTGAGGATGAGGGGTTGAGGGTGGGTGAGGGTGAGTGAGGGTGAGTGTGAGTGAGGGTGAGTGAGGGTGAGGGTGAGGGTGAGTGAAGGTGGGTGAGGGTGAGGGGTTGAGGGTGATTGAGGGTGAGGCGTTGAGGGTGAGTGAGGGTGAGGGGTTGAGGGTGAGTGAGGATGAGTGAGAGTGAGGGTGAGTGAGAGTGAGGGTGAGTGAGGGTGAGTGAGAGTGAGGGTGAGTGAGAGTGAGGGTGAGTGAGAGTGAGGGTGAGTGAGAGTGAGGGTGAGTGAGAGTGAGAGTGAGGGTGGGTGAGGGTGGGTGAGGGTGAGTGAGGGTGAGGGTGAGTGAGGGTGAGGGTGAGTGAGAGTGAGGGTGAGTGAGAGTGAGGGTGAGGGTGAGTGAGGGTGAGGCGTTGAGGGTGAGGTGTTGAGGGTGAGGTGTTGAGGGTGAGGTGTTGAGGGTGAGGGTGAGTGAGAGTGAGGGTGAGTGAGGGTGAGTGAGGGTGAGTGAGGGTGAGGGTGAGTGAGGGTGAGGCGTTGAGGGTGAGGCGTTGAGGGTGAGGTGTTGAGGGTGAGTGAGAGTGAGGGTGAGGGTGAGAGTGAGGGTGTGTGAGAGTGAGAGTGAGGGTGAGAGTGAGGGTGAGGGTGAGGGTGAGGCGTTGAGGGTGGGCAGAGAGAGTGAGGGGGCGGATGCATATTGTAGTGTGCTCGCTAGGAGTGGGCAGGATGCCACAATGTAGTCATTGCTAGGTGCGAGTATCAGGGAAGTGGATGAAGGGGCATGAGCTAGAATGTCAATGCAGTGGGGTGTGTGGGTGAGATTGTCCTAAGTGCATGGGTGTTCATGCTAGGGGTGTGTGGGTGTTATGTGGGCGGCAGTGGTTATTTGGGCAGGGGCCAGCAGTATGAGTATACGTTTTGTGGATTTAGTAGCAAGGATATGTGTGGTTGGTAGGTTGCAGGGAGATGAATGCTGGGCGTGAGTGCCGGGGGGGGGGGGGCAGAGGGGTCGGTGTTAGTGCTGTGATTGTAGGGTCTGAATGTAGGTGTGCATGTGGCCGACAGTCATGGCTTAGGGTGTCGAAGGGAGAGCGTCAGGCCGCGTGGGAGCCAGGGCTCGCCTCTTCTGGGAAGGGCAGGCAGAAGCACACACTGCTGGTGTCTCTCCAGAGCCGCAGGAGCGGCCCGCCCTGAGCCATCAGACTGGAATCTCCCCCTGGAGCCAGCGGGGCTGGGCTGCTCCCAGGCACGGAAGGAGGTCAGGCACCAGCAGGGCCTGCGAGCCAGCTGCAGAGAGAGACATCTGAGCCAGGGCGGGATGTGAGGCTGAAACCGCAGTAGAAACAGATACACAACGAAAAGGAAGGGAGGGGGCAGAGAGGGAGGATGACACCACACAGGGAAACAAACAATAGCGAGAGAGGGGAAAAAGACCGGGAGAGGAAGCATCTCAGAGGAGAGAGTGACATGCGATGAGGGGGACAGTGGCTTCCCATGAGGAGAAACGCATATACAACAGAGAGAAAGTGACAGAGATGAAGGGAATGGGAAAAATGCCCAGCAGGGGCCTATTTAAAAGTATTCTCTCAGGGATAAAAGAAAGCCGATGAGGAAGGGGGGTGTTTGGATTGAAGGAGCGATAGGAGGGGAGGAAGGATTCAAGAGTGAAAAATGCGACACGGACGGCACACGTTTGAGACCCCATAGAAGTAACACGGCGGGAAGGGGAGGGGGCGGAACGGGGGCGGAGAGGGGAGAGGTGCGAGTAAAATAAAAAATAAAAAGAAGCCGGAGGGAAGAGAGGGGAGGGGGGAGGAGAAATGCGACACGGCGGGAAGGGGAGGGGGCGGAACGGGGGCGGAGAGGGGAGAGTAAGCAAGATCTGCAGAGCAAGGACATCTCCTGGCGATAGAGCTCAGTGAGTCATTCAAGAGATGTGCATTCAGCAAGTGTCGGCTTCTAAGGACAGCAGCTCGGGTGGTCAATGCATTGGCCGAAGGGCACTATGAATCCAAGAGGCAGCTCGGTGGGTTGCTGTGGAGCTCCAGGTGTATGTTGCAGGCCACACGTTCCATTGCTGGTAACATAGCTCAGACCCGCATGTAACACTGACGGCACACGTTTGAGACCCCATAGAAGTAACACGGCGGGAAGGGGAGGGGGCGGAACGGGGGCGGAGAGGGGAGAGGTGCGAGTAAAATAAACAAAAAAAAAGAAGCCGGAGGGAAGAGAGGGGAGGGGGAGGAGAAATGCGACACGGCGGGAAGGGGAGGGGGCGGAACGGGGAGAGTAAGCAAGATCTGCAGAGCAAGGACATCTCCTGGCGATAGAGCTCAGTGAGTCATTCAAGAGATGTGCATTCAGCAAGTGTCGGCTTCTAAGGACAGCAGCTCGGGTGGTCAATGCATTGGCCGAAGGGCACTATGAATCCAAGAGGCAGCTCGGTGGGTTGCTGTGGAGCTCCAGGTGTATGTTGCAGGCCACACGTTCCATTGCTGGTAACATAGCTCAGACCCGCATGTAACACTGACGGCACACGTTTGAGACCCCATAGAAGTAACACGGCGGGAAGGGGAGGGGGCGGAACGGGGGCGGAGAGGGGAGAGGTGCGAGTAAAATAAACAAAAAAAAAGAAGCCGGAGGGAAGAGAGGGGAGGGGGGAGGAGAAATGCGACACGGCGGGAAGGGGAGGGGGCGGAACGGGGGCGGAGAGGGGAGAGTAGGCAAGGCGACACGGCGGGAGGGGGCGGAGCGGGTAAACAAACACGGACGTGCACGCGCCCGTGACTTTTAAGGTCAATGCGCATGCGCATAAGCTTAATGCGCATGCGCCTTGACCTTAAAAGTCACGGGCACTGCAAGGAATCGCCACGATTCCTTGCAAGTTAGATAAAGAGTCGATGAGCCCCTATAGTCTCGCTTGCTCGATGCGCATGCGCATCGACAGGCGAGACCTAAAAAGACACTGACACTGCTAAATCTATGGGTGCCTTACAGTCTCAGCAGTTTCGGGGTGGTTCCTTTCGCCGCTCCAATAACATAGGCACCTCAAGGGGTCAAGCGTCACAATCCACACAATACTATAAGAGCAACACCCAATCCTCATACACCAACAAGGGTAGAGGGGGTTACCGGGGCAACAACGTCCAAGGCAGAGGACGTGGAAATAACAGCTCCAGGTCCTCCACCGCCAACAAACAGTGACGCCTTGTCACTGCACCCCGACCACACAACACCAGTCGGGGGAAGACTCCAGCAGTTCCTGCCCGCGTGGAAATCCATCACCACGGACAGGTGGGTCAAATCTCTTATCCAATACGGTTATTGTCTGGAACTCACTTCCACTCCACCAAACATACCTCCAAGACACCGTCCTATGTCAGGCGAGCACTTGCACTTGTTGCAGCAGGAAGTCCAAGTCAT
Source organism: Lissotriton vulgaris (assembly GCF_964263255.1). Lineage (NCBI taxonomy): Eukaryota > Metazoa > Chordata > Amphibia > Caudata > Salamandridae > Lissotriton > Lissotriton vulgaris. The sequence goes on from NC_141697.1 coordinate 99,188,886, forward strand.
GCTACAAAAAGGGGCAATAGAGCTCGTTCCACTGCAAGAGCGGGGAACAGGGGTTTACTCTCTGTACTTTCTAATCCCCAAAAAGGACAGATCCCTCAGGCCCATCCTGGACCTCAGGCCCCTCAACTGGTACATTCTGTCAGAACATTTCCATATGCTCACGTTGCAGCAGGTTCTCCCGCTGCTTCGGCAAGGGGACTTCCTAGCTACTCTGGATTTTAAGGATGTATACTTTCACATTCCCCTGCATCCTTCACACAGGAAGTACCTAAGGTTCACCATTCAAGACCAGCACTACCAGTTCAGGGTTCTGCCTTTTGGGGTCACCACAGCGCCCAGGGTCTTTACAAAGTGCCTGGCGACCGTGGCGGCGCATCTAAGACGTCAAAACATCCACGTCTATCCCTATCTGGACGACTGGCTCATTCAGGCGAAATCGGAACAACAGTGCGCCAACGACGTGTCCCGCACCATTCATCTCCTGCACGATCTGGGATTCTCACTGAATTACCCAAAATCCCATCTCCAGCCCGCCCACATACAGCAGTATTTGGGCGCGACAATAAACACTCTGGCGGCCACTGCGCAGCCAAATTCAGTGAGAGTCGCCAGTATCCAGACGCTGATCCAGAGATTCAGACCTCAGCACTCGCTTCCAGCGAAAGTGTTCATGCAGTTGATAGGCATGATGGCCTCCTGCATCTCCATTGTCCCGCACGCAAGGTTACATATGCGTCCGCTTCAGGAGTGCCTGGCACGTCAGTGGACTCAGGCTCACGGGCAACTAACAGACCTAGTGTTAGTGAGCGGTCGGGCGTACAACTCTCTGCATTGGTGGAATCCACAAAACCTTTGCAAGGGCCGACCGTTCCAAGAGCCTGTGCCACAGATTATCCTGACGATGGACGCTTCTCTCCAGGGATGGGGAGCGCATGTACTCCACTACACAGTGCAGGGACTATGGACACTACAGCAAAGGAAGATGCACATCAATGTATTGGAACTGATGGCAATCTTCATGGCCTTAAAGGCATTCAAAGTACATCTGTGCAACAAGGTCGTGTTGATCCGGACGGACAACATGACGGCCATGTACTACATTCAGAAACAGGGGGGCACACACTCTCCGCAGCTGTCTCATCTGGCTCAGAGCATGTGGAAGTGGGTCATTCAGAGGAACATTTTCCTGATGGCAGAACATCTCCCAGGCAAAGTCAATCAGATGGCGGACCTGCTCAGCAGGCACAGCCACCAAATGCACGAGTGGGAGATACATCCATCAGTACTCCTACCGTACTTCCAAAGGTGGGGTCATCCAGAGATAGACCTGTTCGCCACAAGGGAGAACGCAAAATGCCAAAGCTTCGCCGCCAGGTTCCCACACCCGCAATCGCAGGGCAATGCGATATGGATGAACTGGTCAGGCAGATTTGCGTACGCTTTTCCCCCAGCACCTCTGATACCGCTGGTGGCGCGCAAGCTCAGGCAGCACTCGATGACTCTCATCCTGGTTGCTCCAACGTGGGCTCGCCAACCATGGTACACCACATTTCTGGAACTTTCCGTGGTACCGCATCAAAGGCTTCATCTCACACCCAGCCTTCTGACGCAGAGCCATGGCGACATTCAGCACCCAGATCCGCAGCAGCTCAACCTGGCGATCTGGCTCCTGAAGTCCTAGAGTTTGGCTACCTCAATCTTCCCCCGGATTGCATGGACATCATTCGGGAGGCAAGAAAGCCCACTACTAGAGCATGTTATGCGGCTAAATGGAAGCGGTGTGTCATTTATTGTGCAAACCACGACATTAACCCGTTGGATGCTTCCATTCAGAACATCATCCGTTACCTGTTCCATCTGTACCAATGCAATTTGGCGTATACTTCCATCCGCATTCACCTGTCTGCGATGGCCGCATACCTCCAGAATAGGCAACACCTTTCACTTTTCAAAGTGCCTGCTATCAAAGCATTTCTGGAAGGACTCAAAAGGGTCATTCCACCACGGACACCACCAGCTCCAGAATGGAACCTCAATGTGGTTCTTACAAGGCTGATGGGTCCTCCTTTTGAGCCACTACACTCTTGCGAGCTTCAGTTCCTGATTTGGAAAGTGGCTTTCTTAGTAGCAATTACATCGCTACGGAGGGTTAGCGAGTTGCAGGCCCTCACCATCCAAGAGCCTTTTTTCCAAGTACATGCTAACAGGGTGGTGCTTCGCACTAACCCTAAATTTCTACCCAAGGTTGTGTCTCAATTCCACATGAACCAAACAATCGAGTTGCCAGTGTTTTTTCAAAATCCTGAGTCTCTGGCGGAGCGGATGCTCCACACCCTTGACGTTAAAAGGGCCCTAATGTATTACATTGACAGGACCAAGGATTTTAGAAAGACTAAGCAGCTTTTCGTTGCCTTTGCAACACACCACAAGGGTAACACTATTTCCAAGGCTGGTATTGCTAGGTGGATCATGAAATGTATTCAGATCTGTTATGCAAAGGCTAAACGCACTCTTACAATTCCACCGAGAGCCCACTCCACCAGAAAGTTGGGGGCCTCTATGGCCTTTCTTGGAAACATTCCCTTAGAGGACATATGTAGAGCAGACACATGGTCTACCACACATACATTCACTAAACATTACTGTGTAGACGTGCACTCTAAACAGCAGGCAGCTGTAGGGCAGGCTGTTCTCAAGACACTTTTCCAAACTGCTGCAGCTGGCACGGGCGGCCGCCGCTAATGGAGGGACTGCTATGTATTCTATGCACAGATATGAATTCAGCAGCCCACATGCCTCGAACTGCAAATGCTACTTACCAGTATGCATCTGTTCTTGGCATGTAGGGCTGCTGACATTCATATCGCCTGCCCTCCTCCCCGGCGCCTGTAGCAGCTGCAGTATTCATGTATATGCTCATAGCATGGTCATCACTCACATAGTTCACTCCATCTCGGCCACAATGGCTAAAAACAATCTGGGGATGGAGGCGATGCCCATGCGCACTGTAGTCCAGGGGAGGAGCCACCTATCTCGTGATACTTAGACTCTTCCAGGACAACAATGTGCAATCATCCGGACCCAACACTAGGCGGCGATCTATGCACAGATATGAATGTCAGCAGCCCTACATGCCAAGAACAGATGCATACTGGTAAGTAGCATTTGCATTACAAGATACTCATAAAAAATTACACTATGATCCCGATTAGCACCTCTCCTTATAATACACACTATAAAAGCAAATCCGTCCTTTTGTTAACAGGGCAACAAATTATGGAACTCGCTCCTAGAATAGATAAGAACCATTGACAAGCAACCACATTTTGGGTGAAGGGTAAAGACCTGGTTTTTATTACTTGTAAGCAGTGGCAATACAAAGATGAATCTTTCCTGCAACCACCAGAGAAGACAAGCCTTTCAGTCGTACCACAAATCTCAGCCTCTTGCATCACCCAATTGTCTTAATAGACAGAGGACAAAACAAGCTACAAGATTGAAATATATCCGCGAACAAGCACAGTGGAAAGAATTGGATTGTCTATGACATGCAATCAAAGAAAATTTCTGCACTTAATGTGTCTCTTCATGAACAGATACCCAACCTAAAAGTGTCCTTTCTGGATGACTTCTGTATGCGGGAACAAGTTTTGCCTATTAAATTGGGCAGCCTCTCTTACTACGTAGCAAAATGTTTCTAAAAATAAATTCTTGCTGTACTGATGATGAGCTCTTTTTTCCGTTAAAAGAAACTCTTGCAATGAGACGTATGTATTCGTAAAGCATGTTTTCACCCATTAGTTTTTTACCTCCAAACAACAGATGTTTATTCACTGGTGAACGTCTCCGGTATGCATGTCCGATGTGGCAAGTTGTTGGAATTCATTTTGCACATGCTCATAATGCTACCAGTCTACTTGCCAACTTAATGAAGATGGTGTTCAATTAATTACACTGCTTGGGGATGATCTAAAGTATAAGAATTGTAGGGCCAGATGTATCAAGGGTTTGCCAGTTCGCAAACGGGACAATTCGCAGAATCGCCCTGTTTACGAATGGGAAAAAGCCTTTTTGGGATGTATCATCCCAAAAGGCCATCACAGAACAAGGAATGGCAAAATTTGCGATTCCCTGTTTTGCGAATGCATTTAAGGAATCGCAAATTACGATTCCTTGAATGCAATTCTGGAAGCACCCAAAATTTGCTATCTAGCCTTACGGAATTACAAATTACCAGCAACTTTAAGTTGGTGGTAATTTGCGTTTTCCGAGAAACATTCTCTTTTTTGCATTTTTCAAAGTGCTGTGTGACGCACATACATGCCCTTAGGGCATGTATGTGCGCCACATGTGCACACATGCATATTTCAGGGGTGCAACAGGGTGTCCTTTCGGCACCCTTGCACCCTTGAAATTGCATTCGCAATGTGCGAGTACCTATTGGGTACTCGCAAATTGCGCATGCAATTCCCATTTATTTCTATGGGCCTCTTCGCCCATAGAAATGAATGGGAAGCCATTCTTTATTTGCGGCTCGCAATTTGCGAGTCGCAAATAAGGAATGCGTAGGAATCGCTATTTAAATTGCCAAACCTACATACATTGCATTTTGCGAGTCCTTAATAGCAAATTGGTAAAATTCTCTATTAAGGACTCGCAAAATACAATGATGATGCATCTGCTCCCTAGTCCTTTGTCCAGTTGGAAAGCTCTCACACATGACATGAGAGAATGTTTTACCGCTTGCTCGCCTGAGAACAGAAGTAAGCTATGCCTCTGTTTAAAACTTTAACACACATTATAGCTTTAAGTATACCCTCAGGATATTGAGCAGACCATTAAAAGATATTCTTCTTGATCTTTTCCTCTTCTTTCTAAAGGCCATTAAGACTCGTAATTTTCAAAACTCATTTTAATTTGAGGTCATTGGGAGGCTTCTTTGAAGGCGGTTACGACAACCTTGCCCATAGTGTTTCTTGTTGCAAAGAAATGAAATGGGCATAGCACTGCCATGACTCAAAATAACTATATCGCCGCATGGCTGGAGACTTTTTAAATAAGAAAAGACACATTTTTCAAAAAGTAATGTATAGAGTTTCATGGGGTGGAGTGCAGAAAATCTTTTTGGGAGAATGTATTTAGAGAGGCATAGCACCTTAAAGATGACTTTTGATTGAACGAAAAGCCAGTGGGCTTGGCAGCTGTTTGGGTATTCCTTGCAAGTAATATCGGTACCAGAAAGAACCACTAGCGGTATTGACGTGCAGTACAGTATTAATAGAAGTTAAGCTCATCAAAATCAGATACTCTCATTTCCAAGTCAAGCAGCCTTGCAGACCATCCTCAGGCTGTAGGTGTTGGCTTGGCTGAAATAAAGAATTTCTTCAGACAAGGCCATTCGTTAATGGATGCTGATCTCAGACAGGTGATGAGAATGGATAGGTTTCGTTCTGGCAGACAAGCTGTCGATGCTTCAAATGATTTGTTCAGCTATCACACTCCACCTAAAAGAGTCAACAGGGGGTGATGCGTAATTGCATACTCCAGTGGTAGAGTAGGCCATTAGTAGCCAGCACAAAAGCCATCCTGTTACACTGCACACACATGTGGCGTCTAATGGATGTCTAGGCATTTGAAACTACCCCCACTCTTAATATACACATGTGACATTTAATGGATGTCCAGCCACACATGTAGCTGATCCACCCACTTGGTTACACACAAGGAGGCCCCTAATGCATATTCCAGAAGTCTAGGAACTGCACTTCTAGTGGACTGAACAGAACCTTGTCCAGGAAGTAGGCAGTAGTCCATCCACTGACAGGAGAACAGGTAAAAAGGCATGTGCATCCTATTGAAATCTCATGCTACCACCACTGTCACCACTAATAGCCTCCTAGGTGGTGGCGACAATAGTCACTCTCATTGAAGGATACTCTAATGTCCAACAGCTGGTAAAACAGAAGAACCCTTAGTGGACTTGCATGATTGTCAAGCTCACTAGGGGAAAAATGCACGAGCCAGAGATTAAATGTATAAGAGCAAGGTGGAATTGCTTTTCCAAGATATGCAGATGGTTTTCTCCCTAACAATATTTTTTCCTCTGAGACCTCATTAATCAGGGTCACTGTGCTGTGTCACAAACAACGCTTTTGCACTGTTGTTCTAAATGGATTCATCAATCAAGGTGGGGGAGATAGAAATGTGGATCCATTCAGCTTCCAGGCTATATAATCAAAGATCAATCGGAGAGTGGATCACTTGAAACTACAGCACCAGGGTTTTTAGGTTATTGGTGACCTTCTTAAAAAACCCTCTTACACGCACGTAAGCGGTGTGGTGGTATATCTTGATTCTCCACCAATTTACGTAGCGTGGGTGCATCATCATAGGGTTTTTCTAGTTGTATGCAACCTCCACCCGGAGGTAACCACTGGATATGTAGCAGTGTTCAGAAATAGTGCTCCCAAAAAATAGTAGTGAGTTTAAAAATCCTTGGATCATCACAAACAAAAAGTTATTTTTTAATAAAAATTATGATTCAAGAATTATTAAAAGATTTTTTGTGTAGAGTTGGATCGCGTTACTAGATCCTCTATACATAAAGGTTGGCCGACATGTTTCATCCCCACTATGCCCAGCCGGGTCTATGGGGCTTTCTTCAGGACCGAGATGGAAATTAAAAATTGTACTCGCACGATTTGTGTAGCACAGAGGTGGTTCAGTTCTCAACCCTCTTTCCATTGAGGCCAGTAGTACCTGAAATTGAGAAAATACCTAGATATCATTTTGTCTTATCAACCCTATATTTACTCTCTTTTCTGTCTAACCACTTATTAAGTGACTTGTTTGGATATCTAAATGTGAAAAAAACACTGTGAACATTCTACTAAGGCATACAAATTCTTATCTCCACCATACATTAAAAAGAAGTTCTGTTATGATTTTACATAGTTGTTATCGTCTTCAATTGTGAATTGTAGCTATACCAAAAGTTGTAATATGGTAATATGCGTGGTTCATTCTTTTTACATAATTTCTACTATGTTTTATAACTCTAATTGCAATGTTCATAACTCAAACATGGGTAAATGAGTGTTAACTAGTTGTCACTTGGCATCGCATATACAGTGATTATTTATTTTCTCTGATGCCGATACTCACTGTATTAGTGTATGTCTACATTGTTTTCCATTACGGATATATATGCATGTTTCCAAACGAGTTCAAGAGTTTTGAATTAACGTGAACAATAAGCTATATGTTTCGAGCGTAGTTCCTGATCTACGAGTGCTTGTGCATCATTACTCGCAATGTTTGCGGTTAGAAATTTACAAACCAGTACCTCTCTATAAACGTTTCTATAAACGTGTTCTTCAATTGCGCAATAATGTGAGCAATATGTTTCGTATTTCGTTAGTACTCGTGCTCCGTCATTACCAATGCTCCCGGTTAAAAATTAGTAACCAATAACCAACCCGTACCTCTAATATCTTGGAAATTACTTCTTCAGGGGTTAAAGAGAAAGTTTCTCCGTTGCCTGTAGTGCAAAAAATATATTTTAGTACCGATCTTACTTGGGATTGTCCTCGTGTCTCTCTCGGCATTATCGCTCTTACCAACTATACGGGACTTCCCTGCTTGTGCTGTCTCTGCCCCCAGGAGTGGCGGGCGGCGTTTCCGGAGTCCTTTTTCTGTTGGTGGCACCTATAAACACTAATAAGAGACACCAGAGAAAAATTGTGGTGGTTTTTAACAATCGAAAAAAAGACTTATTGTCAATTCGTCACACATTTAAAAACCAGAACAAAAATGATTATTTTTAGTGTGATTAATAAAGTTATATATGTAACTATTATTTACCACATCAACTGTGAGTTGCTAAGGGGGTTTAAAAGTCACGTGGGGGGGCGTGGCCAAGATGGTGGCGTGAGCGGACGCGTTCATCCGAGCTCCCGCTGCCGGCCTCTAATCGCAAGGGCTCCCGTTTCACGGGCCCCAGCAGCCAGTCCGGCACCCCCACGCGACTCCGGAGCTGGACGGGGGCGATAGCGAGGAGACAGAGCTGATAGGGAGGTGGCAGCCGCAAGGCCTAGTGCGCAGCCCGTCACCGCGGCGTGCGGAGGAGGTGTGGCAGAGGGTCTCCTCTGCGGCTGCCGCGCTGAGAGGCTGTGGAGCGGAGACTGTCTACGTGAGGACCGGGGTAGAGCTGGCGGGCCCGGCCCGCGCATATCCTCTGCCTGAGGTGCGAGGCACCGATCCCGCTTGGTGGCTCCTGCGGGCCCGCCACACCTCTGGTCCGTTAATCCAGAGCAGGATCTGCCGTGGGCCACACAGGTGAGGAGGAGGGTAAGACGGGAGACTGCGGCGGGCACCACCGAGTGCGTGGACCGGAGCAGACCGGGAGGCAGCCAAATTCAAGAGGGGAAGAGACATTGCAGAGGCCAGCCCACCCGCGTGACCGATCGGCGGGGAGGTGAAGTGCAGCAGTGCCCGAAACGACGGAGGTGGAGTAAGCCCGGCGTGGTGCTCGGAGGAAATCACAGCGGGTGGCGGTGGAGGCCCCGGGAGGGCCTTGATAGGAGAGGAGAGAGAGGAGCTCCTGGAGAACGACATCTACCATCACGGCCCTAACGCTTTGCTTTGGCCGGCGCCATACCGGGTCAGGAGGCGGGGGAGCACGGGCCAGGCCTTGGTGCGGTTGGGCGGCATGGGGGGAGAAAGGGCGGCCTCCGGCTTGCTACGAAGCGGGAGCACTGCGGCCAGAAAGTGCCCGGGTCTACATAGCTAGTGAAGGCAGGGCAGAAACCCACAGCCCGAGAGACGATCGGTGGTTGAGAGAATCTCCTCCCGCGCCACTGACCGGAGGAGCGGCGGTCATGTCGGAGACAAGGCCTGCAAGGAAAAAATGGTGAAAGACCTGTTCCTCAATGCCCAGCCATCCCCTACACCCAAGGACAAACCAGCGATGGAGGCCCGGCAAGCCGATAAGGTGACGGCCGGCGTGGAGCCCATCACAAAGGCCTTCCTGGAGTCTCTATTCTCGACTCTGAGGGATGACATCCACACCCTCAAGAAGGAATTTTCAGAGGAAATCCGGGCAGTGCGGAGGGACATGGACGGTATTGGTGAATGGGTGATGGAGCTCAAAACAAAGCAAGATGGCCGCGATGTCGAGCTAGAGGCGTTGCAACAGAAGATCATACGTATCCATGATCATCAGGTGGACTTGCAATCGCATCTTGAGGATCTTGAAAACCGTTCTCGGCGACACAACATTCGGATTCGGTGGGTGGCGATGTCAGAAGATACTAGAGACCTCTTCAAGTTTACTAGGGAGCTTTTCAATCACATCCTGGAACGCCCACTGGACACTGAACTGACAATCGACAGGGCACATAGAGTCGGGCCACAGCGATCAGGGACGGCACTCCTCAGACATTTTAGTCTGTGTGCAAGACTTCCGAACCAAAGAAACCATCCTTCAGAAGGCGCGGCGGATGCACCCTATCGCCTTTCACAGCCATTCGCCAACGCTCTATCAGGACTTGTCGGCCCTCACATTTCAGAAACGCTGGGCCTTCAAGCCCGTCACAAATTATCTCCAGCAACATGCTATATCTTACAGCTGGGGCCACCCATTTCGGATTGTGTTCAAATTAAACAATAGGCTCTACCAGCTCCGCTCGTTGAAGGAGGCCTGTCAGTTGCTATGCATTGACCTGCCTAAGGAGGAAGAGGAGCCGGCGGCGCACTCTGGGGGGTCCGGTGGCTCGTCGTCCCAGTGGCGCCAACAGCGTGGACGGCGTCGGGTCAAATCAAATCAAATCAAAAGTGTCTATTTAGATCAGGGGTCTCCAAACCGGTCCTGGAGGGCTGGATCCATGCCAGATTTTTAAAACAACTACATGTATCTCAATGGGGATATCCAAAAAATCTGGCATGGATCCGGCCCTCCAGGACCGGTTTGGAGACCCCTGATTTAGATATAAAACAAATATCTTTAAAAGAGAATTTCTGATTCATATTGTTACAAATACTAAAAACAATACAACAGTCAAATACACAGCGACAATATAAAAATCATCTCCTCGATCTCCTAGTTACAAGAATTATTAAAACTGCTCCCCTGAGCTGTGATTACATACATAAAACAAACCATGATCGCAAGATATTATTTAAACTATTCTTATCACTAGTTGCCTAGTGGCTTGAGATTTTTAAAATGCGTAATTAATTTAAAACAGGTAGGGGGAAGGCTGTGGTAGACTGCTTTTGTTTAAAATTGCGATATGCATACTGAATCAAGTTTGTCAGTCTTATATTTAAATCTGTATTATCTGGGTTCAGTGCCGCAATAATGGCTTGCCTACAGGTCCGAACACCCAGCCGATTCCATTACCCCCTCAGCTTAAGCCTACGTTGGAGGTCGAAGGTGGGGCAAATGCAAACCACATGCAGTGGCGTTTCTGCTGCTTCACCACACCCTCTGCAAATTGTGTCCTCCTCCGTACGACGCAAGGGGGGTAAATTTTGCAAAAATCGCCAGTCACCCATTCTAATAGTTATAAAACTGCGTTTTAAGTACAGTGAATAAGTGCTGGAGAGGTAAGAGGCAGGGATTAGCCGATTGTAGGAGTTTATTACTGCCCATGAGTGACTTTGTTTTGAAACAGCGCTTTGTCAATAATGAGTGATCGCGTTCTTACAAATTTTTTAATTGCGAGTTTAAATGCAGGCTGGCTGGGATTCGGGGCCCAGAGGCCGTCTGCTGACATTTGTTGGATATAATCCTTAAAAAGACGACCAAATGTTCCTCCTGAGTTTTTCTCAGTTATTTCTTGCCAGACTAGGGACTCCAGTTTGCCTGGGTTAGATTGTCTTATTTTGTGCAAAGATTAAGAAAAACCCCAATACTGGAAACATCATAATTCAGTAACCCCATCTCTAATCTAATCTGTGGAGCGGATGCAGAATATGGCAACTGAAGAACCCTTTTGTAAATTTTAATTGTGTGCCAATTTAGAGCAGTGTTCAATTTGCCCTTAAATATCCCTATACCATACGACAGGGTAGGGCCAGTTTTCGCTTTCAGGACTTCCAGAAGGGGTGACAAAGTGGGACCTGAAAGGTTTTTCGAAAGCTTAGTCAATGACACCGCAAGCGTCGTTGCTTTGACCGCAATCTCATCTCGCTGCTTTATGAGGTTGCCCCTGGAGTCAAGGTGGACCCCCAGATATTTATACGACATGCCTGTGGCGAGGCCGATGTTAAATGACCATCCGCTGCCGGCATATCGCTTCTTCCCAAACGGGACAACCTGGGTTTTCTTCATGTTGACTTCTAATTGGTTCTTCATCGTATATTGCAGCAGTGTGTCAAGAAGCCTTTGCAACCCCATCCTGGTGAGGCTTAACAGAACCAAATCGTCAGCATATAGAAGATTACTTAATGCCATATCTCCTACCTTTGGCGGGTGGCTATTTACATCATCCAGGTTGCTAGATAAATCAGCTATGAACAAGTTAAAAAGAAGAGGGGCCAGCACGCATCCCTGCTTGACGCCCCTCGTTGTCAAAAAATTTCGCGAGAGATGCGTGCCGGACACTAACTTCACTCGAACCCAGGTGCGTGAGTGCAGTTGGATAATTGCATTCAATAATTTATCAGGGAGTCCCCACTTCCTCAGCTTTTCCCATAGGGCCTCCCTAGGGACCCTATTGAAAGCGGCTTTAAAGTCGACAAAGCAACAAAACACAAACCTAGATGTAAAAAGGGCTTTGTCGACAATGGATGACACCACTAATAAGTTAAATGATGGATAGTAACCGTGCACTGCTATTGGGTTAATCTATAGATTAAAGGCGTGGGTCGTGCTCCTTTGTATACTCCCCGCTTAGGAGTATATGAAATAACTGAGGACTGCGCTGGCACTGTACAGTGCTAGTGTCACAAAGGGCACAGATTGTTGATTGCTGGATTTACCAGCCAATTTATAAACAATAAAAGTTTTCAACAAAGTCAGTTTTCAATTGTCTGAAGTATTTTATTCATACTTTTGTAGATGATTTCAAATTGAAAATATTCAGCAATCATACTTTATATCCAACTTCTTTTTCAAAAATACATTCCATATATTCCAATGCATTTCGGCCTATTGGCCTTCATCTGGGAAATCTGTGAAGCAAAGATTGTATCTGTCACTAAATTGTAAGTGTGATATCATACTTAATATAAACACAAACAAATCGGTAACTATATAACTGAGCCTTATAACATGAATGCATAATAACTAGCACTATTAAATCAAGCAGGTTTGTGATATGAAATAACGAACAATGAACAATGAAATATTCTGATTTGATTTTATTGGTATATATTATATATATTTATCAATTCTTTTAAGATTTACATATTTTATATTCTTTTTGTGATTTTCATCTACCGCTTTGCCTTCAACATTTTGTTCAGTCTCATGTCTATTGGTTATGTATATTTTTTCTAGTATGCTTTTAACTGACTTTTGTTATATTGAAAAACAACTATAAGAAAAGAAAAGAAAAACAGAAGAGAAAATCACAAAAAGAATATAAAATATGTAAATCTTAAAAGAATTGATAAATATATATAATATATACCAATAAAATCAAATGAGAATATATTATTGTTTGAGATTATCTATATATAGTTGTACTTTCCATTCTCAATCTCATATGTAAGCTATATCAACCATGATCTCTATATAAACCTATTTTGATTTTGTCACTTGGCTATAGACCTTCCTTAACTCAGTTTGTTCCCTCTGTATAGCAGGTGCAACCGTAATATAAAGGGGTCCCCTTTTTTCTAAATACTTGACTTCTACAGTGGACATTAGCACAGCATCACTTTCTGACCATGCCCATGTGACAAGTTGGCCTGATATATGATTCTCACTAGTTCTAGTGATCACCTTGTATCAGTCCAAACAACCCTTATGGTGATTGGTTGTAAGTCAACCTTATAGACCAGCTATCCTAATGGTAGCATGGACAAAGCAGTCTTAGGCTAAACTCTTTTGGCATGTGAAGCCAGCTGTTTTACCACATATAACCCCTTGAATACCAAATGAAAGGACACCACACAGGTAGTTATGAAAATAAACAAGATATTTATTAACTAACATACACCTCTGAACTCTTTATGAGGTCAGAGGGCTAAGCACATGACAAGACTCTTAAGAAAAATATGTGAAGTTACACAAGTTACAATGGTGCCCTAGGGGCACGACAAACCATATACTAAGTAAATGGTATAAGGAAATCGATAGAAGGAATGGAGCTGTCCAGAGGCTGTAGGATCGCTGGGACTACACTATCCTAACCTGAGGTAAGTAATAGGAGGCCCACGGGACGCGTGTGCAGAGTGTGAACTCACACGCGAGATGCGTAACAAAGTCAATGGACAGTACAATTTACAAAAAGGTAAGTATTAGACAGCTCCGACTAGCTAGGACTAAAACGACTGGAAATCTGGACACTAGGAGAGTCAATCTACCCTTGAGCACTGAAATGCTCTTGTTACCTCACCCACGGGCTGTGGGTGCATAGGTGTCAAAGTGTGTCGGGTTTCTGTGTTGAAGTCTATGGAGCCTGGAAGAAAAGATGCTGCAGGCAGCCAGAAGGAAGATGTCCGGAGCGACCCAAGGGTGGATCGAGGAAGATGAAGACCTGAAAGCAGAGGGGACAATGTTCACAGTCACTAGACAGTGACTGAAGTGGAACCAGATGCTGTTGTCGCGATCAGGTGAAGAGTGGAAGCTTGACTCTGCAGCCACGTGGACCAGGAGGTGTCTTGGACGACCAGGATGGAGGCACGAGCTGTCCCACGCAGGCTCTCGCTGTCGGCGGTGTTGGATCCGGATTCGGCGTCAACAGGCCTTGGCAAAGGCAACCCACCCGGTGAGTGGAAAAGGCGTCTGGCGCGGACCAGGAGGGTCCGGGGTGCTTCTCCTTTGCAGGGAAGCAGGGGCCAGTCTGGAGCAACCAGACTAGCGGTGTGGATTTCAAGGATCGTCGTCTAGAAGGCCACTAGCCAGCCGGCAAGTGACCAGACAAAGCGTCGAGCAGCAATCAAGCAAAAGGGCACCACGCAGATTTCGTGTATGTTGGAGGGCTGATCTTCTGTGCAGGAGCTGCTCGGGGCTGGGGCTTCTCAATTCCCAAAGCACTTCGTCGAGGATGCCTCTGAAGTCGTGCTGGAAGCGAAGTGCAGTTTCTTCAAGATGGCCGGTCCCACGTGTCTCGTCGCACCCACGGATCTCAGCTGTGCTGCAGATGTAGGTAGAGGTCGGAGAGGTCTGGAAGTCCGGGTCTCGTCGGGCTCTGAAGTCTGGATCCACTCGGGAAGACGACAAAGTGAACCGCTAGGACACTTGATGGGGCCTGCAGATGCAGGGTGGTCACTCCTTGGCCACAAGGGAGATTTCTTCCGTCTTCTGTGGAGCAGAACGTCGAAGTCCAGAGTTTCTTCTTGTAGAGTTTCAAATCCGGATTAATCTAATTTGGAATGGGACCAGCTCCTACCTTTATTCTCCTAAAGGGGGCTGTACTATGACTAGGTCCCTCCTATGGGTGGGACCAGGAAGGGGGGTGGTTACACCCCCTATCCTTTGTCCGGTTTCGCGCCAGAGCTGGGGCTGGAGTGCCCTAGCAACTGGTTTGAACCGGTGTATGCACAGGGACACCTTGTGTGCCCCAGGCATGTCTCATTCCTTTCAGGCCTGTCCTACCTAATACACAAAATCCTGTCTGGGGTGGTGCTAGCACCTCCCAAGGCAGGAAACCCTTTGTCCAAACCTCCCTAGCTGGAAGGACTCCCAGCAGCAGGAGGTCAGACTTGTGTCTGTGGTGGCAGCATCCATTTTGTGATGCTGAGGCTCGAGTTAACTATAACTGGGGTTCACAGTTACCTACATGTCGTGTCCCTCTAAAAGGGTGGAATGCTACCCCCGTCACCAGAACTGGCGAGGGGGTAGTATTCCAATTCGTATGACACCTTACTCGACATGTTTTGATAATGCTATGCCAAAGTTAGCGATAACCGCGAGGATTATAATGCACTTAAGAGTATATGGTATAGCGTTATCATGAAAACAGCTAAAGGACTTGGTTCCGAAAGCTGCAGACAGGCTCAGCTCATGCTAGAGCACCATCTCGCATAATTCCAAGCACTCTGCATCCAGGATTGTTAAGGCCTGCCATAGGAGTGACTTATAGGAGTATATGTGTCCATTTTAGGTTTAGATATAGGTATACTATATCTAAAGCAAAGGGTGATTACACCACCTTGCCCCAGCTGATTGATCAGCTAGTTGTGTCAGATGTGGATGGCCAGCCAGGGGTGGCATAATACATGCTGCAGCCCCTGGTAGGCCCTGAGTGCACCTATGCCCTGGGTACCTAAGGTACACTGTACAGGGACTGATAAGGTGACCCAGTATCCAATTAGATATGTACCTAAGGTACATGGAGTCCATTTTAACAGAGAAAGCAGGAAGCCTGGGGTCCCGAATAGCAGGATCCCAGGCCAACTAAGTCGAAAACCAGCTAAACATTAGGGAAAAAGTTGGGGGTAACCATAGTCAGATATCCACCTTCCTACAGCCCCCATCTCCGTGGTGTTTACCTTTCCTCCAGTGACCCGACTCACGTGCTGTTGGAAACTGAGAGACATGCTATTACACCGCAAAGATGTCATTGACAAAATGGACGGGGCTATCACTGATTACCTATGCCACAATCGCGCTTCTGACACCTCACCGGCAACACATTGGGCAGTTTGCGCGGTGAATTCATAGCGATTTCGGTGGCTGAGAATGTAGAGAGGGAGAACAAAAGGGTCGAGTTAACACAGAAAGTGAAGGAACTGGAGCACATGCATCAAAGGACGGGCGCACCCAGGGTCTGGAAACAATTGAAAGCAGTTATGCAACAGCTAAGAGCACTAGATCAGAAGGGCGGAATATGCGGCACTGAGGGTGAGACACATGTATTGCACAGGAGGGGATAGGTGCGGACGGTTGTTGGGTCATGCACTCAGAGAGACTAGGCAACGACGCATGGTGAAGGAGATTAGGAGGGACGATGGAGGTCTAGCGACGGAAGACACAGAGATAGCCACAGCATTCCGTGACTTCTATGCCTCCTTATATACCGGATCCAAGTTGGACCGGGACGCAGGGGAGTTCTTCCTGGCTACTGTCCCTCTCCCAGCCCTTACACTAGAACAATCCCAGCTCCTAGAACGCAGCGTCAGACCGGAAGAGGTAATTACTGATATTTCCAGGCTAAAAGTGGGGAAGGCACCCGGGCCTGACTGCTTCACCGCACTATTCTACAAGAAGTTTTGCTCCAGAGTAGTTCCCCTGCTTACCACTCTCTTTAATACCTTCTCGGACCCGGGCGCTATTCCAAGGGACCTCCTGGAGGCCACTATTTCTGTTAGTCCCGAACCGGGGAAGGACCACTCGAAGTGTGAGGCATACCGGCCCATATCACTACTTAATATAGATCTTAATCTTTATACCAGCATATTGGCAGCAAGATTGTCTCAGCTTATGCCGGGCATAATTGAGCCGGACCAAGCGGAATTTATCCCAGAGCGGCAAACTGCAGATAACAGCAAGAGGGCTTTGCATTTAATAGAGAAGGCCACGCGGACACCGGGGGAGTACATGATGCTCGCGATCGATGCTGAGAAAGCGTTTGATTGTGTGCACTGGCCGTACTTAGAACAGATCTTGGTCAAGGCAAGGATGGGAGACCGATTCTGCACATGGGTCCTGAATTGTTACACGTGGCCCTCCGCGACGATGCGGGTCAATGGTTGCTCCTCGCCCCGCTTTCCCATCGAACGGGGAACAAGGCAGGGATGTCCTCTGTCGCCGTTGCTCTTTGCCCTCTACAAGAAGCCGCTAGCTCAGACACCGAGGCTTGCCCCCACAGTTAGTGGGATTGAATTTGGGGCACATGTGCATACCATCAGTTTATATGCTGATGATGTCCTCTAATCACTATCCTCACCCAGGGAATTATTGCCGGCAAGTGTCAAAATATTAGATTCGTTATCGCAGGTGGCGGGATTCAAAGTTAATATGAGCAAGTCGATGGCGCTGGACCTTTCGTTGGAGGGCCCCACCCGGGCTCATTTGCAGGAGCTCTTCCCCTTCAAATGGGCATCAGACGCCATACCCTACCTGGGAATCCAACTGGCAGCTACCCTACAGCACACGGTCCGCCTCAACTATGCCCATATCCGTCAGACTGTCAGGTCGGAGCTGGGGAGATGGAGACACCTTCCACTATCCTGGTTGGGCAAAGAGGCTGCAATAAAAATGGCAATCCTCCCGCAGATTCTCTACTCGTTCCGCGCTATACCCCTGCGGCCGCCTGAGGGCTGGATCCGCCACACCCAATCTGAGCTGGCTCAATTTATATGGAATGGCAGGCGGCCGAGAATGGGGGACTGGGACTCCCTGACTTGCTGCTCTATTACCAGGCGGCACAGCTGCGGACGGTAGTGGAGTGCAGTAAATGGGAATCGGAGAAGCACTGGCTTTTTGAAGACCAGGCGGTAGCGGGTCGCCCACTCCAGGAGATCCCCTTCCTGCAACATCAACATTGTCCCCCTAACCTATAAGCCTCGCATATCACAAAGGTTCCGCTATAGGTGTGGGACCAAGTGAACATCAAACACGAATTTACGACCTTCCCGTCTCCGCTTACGCTCCTGCTAGATAATCCTGATTTGGGCCCAGCCAAGACTCAGCGGCTTTTGCCCGGTGGCGCCCGGCAGGGTGCAGGTCTGTATTTCACCTTTATGCGCAGGGGGGTGTGAGGGGGGGGGGATCATTCCCTTTGATGCCTTCCACCGAGAATTTGGCATGCCAGAATTGGATGGCTCAGCTATTGCCAGGCACAACACTGGGCACTCCATGAGCAGACCAGGGAGGGGGTGGATCGGAGACTTAGTCCCTATGAATATTGGTTGATTACACGAAAGTCAGACAAAAAACTCATATCGGACCTTTACCGCATGCTGTTAGGTCGCTACACACACACACACACACTTATAATTCAGGGAAAGCGCGTTGTGAGAAGGACTTGGGGCGTACCCTCAGCAACAAGGACTGGGAGGGCATTTGTTACTGAGCGCGACACTCTGCCTACCACATGGGCTTGACTGACACCCTCACCAAGGTCACTTCCTACTGATACTACACTCCGGAGAAGCTCCACGAGATGGACCACACGAGGGAGGCATCCTGTTGGCGCGGGTGTGAAGGGAAGGGCACTCTAGTTCACTTACTATGGGATTGTCCACATTTGCAGGAATACTGGAGACTGATCCTGAATGAAGAGGACTTGTACTTCGACACATCTAACCTTAGGTTCCCTGCCTATGTTCTGCTAGGTCTGCCCAACGCCATCACTTACCCATTGCGCTCACACAGAGGTCGACTAATTGCCATAGCTCTGGGTGCTGCATTACAAAATATACTATCCCATTGGCGTACCGCCCATGTCCCCACTTTCCAGGGCTGGTTATACCGTCTCTGGCATGTCCTGGGTATGGAAAAGTTATCCCTGATTGTGAAAGAGGAGGACGACAAATACTCTGAATTATGGCAGCCCTTCCTAGCCTTGCTGGCGATGGAATTCAGAGAAATGACTTGTCCCAGATACTTACGGTTACTGAGGCTTTCGCAGGTAGAAGGTATGGGACCATCCGGCTAGATGACTCCGTGGCCACAAAAGGATATCGGACCTGGAACAGGGGTGGCGGCGCGTGGGTAGGCGGGGGGACAGGGGGAATTAGGAGGCGGGGTTTGGTTATTGTTTCTTTGTTTCTATGCGCACATGCCTTCTCGAACCGACCCAGCGACCATGGCAGTGGTACGCGGCATGTTTAGGCTTTACTTTTTTTATCCTCACTGTTCCTTTTGTGATTGCATCTGACGTATCATTGCTGTGGGTATATCTTGCATTGTACTATGTATGTGTGTATCTTTATTTGTCAATAAACAAATTTAATACTAAAAGTCACGTGGATCATTAATATTCAAAATAGAAGGATGTTCTTATTATTCTTATGTGTCTCGAAAAATTCTGTGACCTCATGTAGCTCAGTATAATGCAAGTATTAGGTGTAAGCTTTATCATCGGTATGGTTAGGAATGCACATATTGTTCCTGGTGTAATTTTTCTTGGCACTTTTATATTGATTCCAGAAGACGTTTGTTGAGGCATACTTATTGTTTGGATTCTGAATGATTTAGATAAATGTACTTTGACCCTTTATATCGTCTATCAAAAGAGTTGATGCCACGGTATTTCGTCGTTCATTCCTTCACTATTAGTTTTTAGACTGTCCACCCATCTTTGTTCTCTTTCGAACAGGATTTTCTCTGCATTATTGTCTTTGGTGGTTAGTCTCTCTATGATTGTCCATTTCAATTCTTCTGCTGTATGGTTGCAATCAAGGAAGTGTTTACTCATTTTTGTTGTTACTTTTTTTGTCTTGATGTTAGTTTTATGCTCGCCAATTCTCACTTTGGCTTTACGACATATCATCCCGATGTATTTTAGTCCGCTGGGACATGTGATCTATAAATTACAGGGGATGAGTTGCAATTTGTATGCTGGCGTTGAGTCCCAGAGTAGGTCTTCGGACAATGATAGTTTTTTGTCGCTGATATTAGTTTGAATACAGTACAAGAACCACAAGGGTAATTCCAGTTATTGGAACCATGTTCCAAGATCTCTTAATGCTTCCAACTTAAGTTCTTATCTGGACCGTATGGACCAATTTCTGGTTCTGTGATTGGCAAATCTAGGTTTTTGCTAGTTCAAATTCCCCGATGTGATTATTTTAAAGGTTTTACTAATTATTTTCTTCCTTGCGTTGGTTGCTGTATTGTAGGTTGTAACACGCTTAATTGAATTTTCTTCATTTTCATTAGGGGTATTGTCAAGGAGACACTCTTGTGGTTGGTGTCTCGCTCTCTTCTGGCACTTCTGTATGATCTTCTTTGGATAGTCTCTTTTGGCCAATTTCATTGTTAGATCTTTGGCTTGGATCTTATAATCTTCTAGTTTGTTGCAGTTACGTTTGAGTCTCAAAAATTGGCCATATGGCAGGTTCTCTCTTAGTGGTCTGGGATGGGAGCTTTTGTATGATAATAAACTGTTCTTGGCCGTTGGTTTATAGTATGTTTTGGTTTGAATCTTATTGTTTTCCACATACAGAGTTATGTCAAGAAAGTCTAGTTCTTTTTCATCTGCCGTGAAGGTGAATTTTAGACATTCGTCTCTTTCATTCAGCCATCTGATGAATTCTTGTAGATTGTTGTTATGGTTCTTCCAGATGACAATGATGTCATCTATAAATCTTTTCCAAAATAAAATTTGGAAAGAAAAGGGATTGGTATCGTTCAGGACATACTTAGTTTCAAAGTCACTTACATAGAGTCCTGCTACCGAAGGAGCAAATGCGCTTCCCATGGATGTACCATGGTTTTGCACAAAAAGCGTTCCGGTGTCCTCAAAGAAATTTTCAGTCAAGGCTAGTTTACAACATTCTAGCACAAAATGTTTAGGTGTCTTATGTTCCCACCTGTCTCCAGGGTCTTTTGTTAGGGGAGACTCGTATATACGTCTAAACCAACTAGGAGCATTTCTTCTTCATTATAAGGTATATCAATCAGTTGGTTTAGTAAGTCTCTGGTGTCTTTCAGGTAGGTGGGAGTTCTCTGTACTAGTGGTTTTAAAATTGGTCAGCAAATTTTGACAAAGGTTCAAGCACTGAACATATACCGGAGACGATTGGTCGTCCTGGCGGTGGTAATTTATTTTTATGAGTCTTAGGTAAAGAGTAAAAATATGGTGTTTTAGGCTTTTGTGCAATCAGGTAATCTGCCTCATTTTTCGTTATCCATGCATTCATCTCTGCTTCATTGACCAATATTTTGATGGTATTCTGTAGCCTCGAAGTTGGGTCAGTAGTAATTTGTTTGTAGAATTATGTGTCTGAAAGAAGGCTGAGGCACTGTTGGTCATATTCCTCCTTATCGAGGAGAACTATGCCTCCCCCTTATCAGCGGGTTTAATTATTAAGTTCTCGTTGTTACTCAACTCTTCAAGTGTTTTTTGTTCCGCTTTTGTTAGATTGATAAATGGTTTCTTTATCATACCTTCAATCTCTCTGGCTTCTTTCATATTAGCTTGTTCAAACGTTTGTATCTCTATGGGAACCATGCTATTTGGGGGATTGAATGTACATTTTTTTCTTAGATTGCTATCACCTTCTGGTCTCGTGTCCTCCTTTCCTTCGAAGAAAGCTTTGAGTTTTAACTTTCTACAGAACTCTGATAGTTCGCATCTCAATTTAAAGGTGTCAAGGGTGGGGGTAGGGACAAATCCCAAACCTTTATCTTTATCACTGTATATGAGATGCCTAGCCTCATTGTGCAATGCGAAAACAACTAGTTAACACACATATACCCATGTTTGAGTTATGAACATTGCAATAAGAGTTATGAAACATAATAGAAATTATGTAAAAAGAATGAACCACGCATATTACCATATTACAACTTTTGGTATAGCTACAATTCACATTTGAAGACGATGACAACTATGTAAAATCATAACGGAATTTCTTTTCAATCTATGAATGTTCACAGTGTTTTTTTCACATTTAGATATCAAAACAAGTCACTTAATAAGTGGTTAGACAGAATATAGGGTTGATAAGACAAAATGATATCTAGTTATTTTCTCAATTTCAGTTACTACTGGCCTCAATAGAAAGAGGGTGGAGAACTGAACCACCTCTGTGCTACACAAATCGTATGAGTACATTTATTAAATTCCATCTTGGTCCTGAAGAAAGCCCCATAGACCCGGCTGGGCAAAATGGTGCTGCAACATGTCGGCCAACCTTTATGTGCAGAGGATCCAGTAACGCGATCCAAATCTACACAAAAAATCTTTTAATAACTCTTGAAACACTATTTTGATTAAATAAAGAAATTTTTGTTTGTGATGATCGAAGGATTTTTAAACTCACTACTATTTTTTGGGAGCACTATTTCTGGACACTGCTACATATCCAGTGGTTACTTCTGGGTAGAGGTTGCATACAACTAGAAAAACCCTATGATGATGCACCCACGCTACGTAAATTGGTGGAGAATCAAGATATACCACCACACCACTTACGTGCGTGTATGAGGGTTTTTTAAGAATGTCACCAATAACCTAAAAACCCTGGTGCTCTAGTTTAAAGTGATCCATTCTCCGATTGATCCTTGTTCTAAATGGATGTCTTCCTTAAAGTCAGACTTGTCATTATTCTAGAATTATTTTTAGCATTGAGGCGTTGCATCCCTGTATGCTTTTAAAATGAACTATATTAGCTCATGTGGACCAAAAAATATTTTAAGGCTGTAGATGTTATATGGGAAGATGTTTCTTTTATATAAATTGTGCCTCATTTCAAGTTTGGCAGATGGGTACTTCATTAAAAGTTTGATGGATATTCTGTCCGCCTAATTATAAATGCATTTGTGACAGAGTGCCCATCCTCCAAACTCTAAATTAGACGCTATGTCACGTTTTGAACGGTTCCGGTTATGGGATGTGGTGTAGAGGTCCGCTCCTATAATGTACAGTAAATACATTTAAGTAAAATATTATACTATATATAAATATATACTTGCATAAATATAAACAAATATATTTGTATATACATGTATATAACACTATTATTAAAAATATATATTTCACACTATTTGAATTTTTTATTTGCTGATATAAAATGTGTGTGTGTGTGTATATATATATATATATATATATATATATATATATATATATATATATATATATATATCAAATGATAGTGCTCCCACATGAAGGCACCACACACTGCATGTATTTCTCCTCTCTTATTTATTTGGCAGACTGCAAGGTAAGAAGCATTGCTGTTGCAGCGTGTAGTTCACCAAACTATGCCATACGCATTACGGGGACTCCAGCCCTTGGTCACTGGCTTTGGCTCAATGACGCCGCACTCGCTGCGTATTTATAAGTCCCGTCCTTGTGGGCCAGTGCATTCTGGTCATTAGTGTCCATTTATAATGTTTTAAAGTACATGCCTCCGTTTTCTTTCAAGGTTATTTAAAATACCACAGTGGGTTCACCGCAATTACAAAGTTCAATACCTTGCACCTCTTGTGTCCAACCAAACACGGAACTTGCTGCCCACTGTGGTATTTTAAGAACCTTGAATCTAAAAAATATAATTACACAATTTACATAATTATAAATTAAGCAATTAATACATCAATAATTAAATATGCATTAATTGTACTTAATTAACTTTCCACCCTTTACCCCAACAACCCGCACCTAAAATATATCTTGATAAATGTAACAATCACTCTATTTACATAATTATTTATCAATTAAAGAATTAATAATGAATCAATGATTATTAATGATACCTAATTAACTTCCTATTCTTTAGCCCTACAAACCCAACAACCCGCACCTAGAATATAGCTAAAAAAATATATTAAATACACAATTCACATAATTATAGATAAAATGATATTAGTTAAAAAAAATATTTTGTATTACCTTCCCACCCATTACTCCTACAAACCTTCCAACCCGCTACAACACTATAAATTAAAATTTCATTACATTTAAAAATATAAAAAATACAAACTATATTTTAAAACATTAGCAACAATTATGCAAACAATTGATAACATATCCAATTAAATTGTAAACTAAAATACTTAAAGGTAATTAAAACACAATATTATTTACCAACTATATTTTTGTAAACGATATTAATAAAGATATTTTTGACAATTGTATATATTACTTAACTTAAAAATAGATATTTTTGTGAACAATATTTATGTATTACAATATTTGTGTATCATAACCTTAACTCCATATTTGTGCGACTTGATATTTTTGGACTCAATAGTTTGTCCAAATACCAAAGTAACTTTACATTGGGCATCAGTATGCTTTTTTGGTTATGTGTCTTCGCAGGCATTATGCTAGTTATTTTTATATCATTGATGTTGACATTTTGTCTATAGCAGAACATCCTCAGGGCTCAAAATATCAAAAAATTGGTACTAGATCTGCAAATCTAGTAACTTAAAAAAAATCTACTCAAACTAATTGTAATGCACTTGATCTCTGTCTCTTAAGCCGAGCAAACGTGACAAGTTAACATGATTTAAAGGCATTTTTATTGCTCATTCACTTTGAACAATAAAAATGCCTTCAAATCTTAATATCTTGTCACATTTGCTCTGCTTTCAGAGACAGAGGTCAAAAGTCAGTTTGTCTTCCTACTCACCAGAAAGGATGAGTAGAACATAAAACATAGCTTGTCCTAATGAAATCTGTCTTGCAAATGCGAGTGGGCGAGGTGATTTTTCTTGCAGATGCCAGTGTTGTTAAAAAGAGTCTCTCTTGCTTCCTCAGTGCTGTTTAAATCTGCCATTTCTTGATCTTGAGGTCTGATGCTGTATTAACTACTTTTTGTGTTATTTGCACCACAGCTCCTAAAGAGGGTGTGCAAGAGTCAGCAGTGGAAAACACTAATAGTGAATTAAGCACAAGTACATCAGGTAAGAATTATGATAATAATAAATGTTATTATATTCTTTTGTTCATGTTTGGACAGTTTTTCATCAGCAATTTGGGATTTAATGTTGTAAGATTGTGAACTCAATTAATGCACAAGTGCAAGAGATGTGACCCTTCTCTGGTTGCTTGTATGGGTTATTTCTAGAGGAACTTTGTCTCTTACAGGGCAAGCCACAACACTCACACGTGCAAGATATGGGTTCCTTAAAAAACAACGGATCGGCTTCTTCAATAACCTGGCTGTACATTCTCAGGTCAAAATAAATCAGCTACTTATTTTATTAGTTTTTATCTTTTATCCCTTCTTGAGTGGCATTGAATGAAAGTCCAATTTATTAAATGTTGGGCATCTGCCAGCACTGTGCAGAAGTTCAAAATAAAGTCACAGAACTGCCCATGAAAGGGCCTTCTCAAAATACATTTATAGACTACGGGTAAATCATTTGAAAATGCAATGTCTCCTCCAATAACAGAAATGGATTTAGAAAACACTTCAGCTGATAAATGCAATGATCTCTTTTATAACATGGAATAGTTTTGCATGATCAAGTTTTACTTTGTGATATTTTAAAACTAACAGGCACTGTAAGCTGACCTAACTGCATTACCTGACCTTTAGATCCAGATATTTAAATGCAGCATTTTCATTTGGGGGTCTTTGTACGATAGTAATTGATGTGGGCTTGAAGAGCAGCTTCTCGAATTGGGTTTGTTCAAATGCTGGCTAAAAACGTTAGGAGCCGCTCACTATCTCTTATGAACTATGTCTCATGAACCTAACATCCCAATTTGCAGACATAATGACACCCCTGCAAATGGCTGAAATGCATTCCCACCCAGCTCATGTTAATGTTAATGTTAATGTTAGTTGGGATTTGTTAAGCGCTCGTACGCCCGGAGGCTTCATGGCGCTGTAGAAGGAACCAAACAGGACAGTCGAAGGACAGGCAGTGCTATCGGTAGTAAGCTTGAGAAAACAGCCAGGTCTTCAGAGATTGCCTAAAGCTAAGTATGTTATCAATCTGCTTTATATGGAGAGGAAGGGAATTCCAGAGTACAGCAGCTTGGTGGTCGAAGCAGCTGCCTCCGTGGCGTTTCCTCTTGAAAGGAGGCACAGTCAAGAGTGATTTGTAGGTGGATCGAAGGTGACGGGAGGGGCAATATTTTTTGAAAAGATCTCTGATAAAGGAAGGGCCAGAGTCGTTCAGAGAGCGGAACAGAATACACCCAGTCTTAAAGGCCACACGTTGCTCAACTGGCAACCAGTGTAGTTGCTTAAGGCCAGGTCTGATGGATTGCCTCCTGGGTATATTCAGCAGCAGCCTGGCAGCTTGGTTCTGAACAAGCTGGAGGCGTTTAAGCTCACCAATTTGGAGGCCGAGGTAAAGACTGTTAGAGAAGTCCAGCCTGGATAGAACCAAGGAGAGGACAATCTGTGTAAGGGCTGCTGAGGAGAAAAAGCGGGCAATTTTTCTTATTTTCTTCAATTGAAAAATGCTGGAAGATACCACCGCTCCAACCTGTCTTTTTAGCGAGAGATCCTCGCTGATAAAAATGCCTAGGCTTTTAACCACGGGAGATTTAGTAGGGGGGGCTCCCATGTTAGTGGGCCAGAAGTTAGGGTTCCAGCTTAGTGGGCTCTGTCCGGGCAGGACCAGCTCGGTCTTGCCCGGATTGAGCTTCAGATGATTGCAGCTCATCCAACTCAGTATGTGGGACATGGTTCTTTGGAATACGTCCACTGAGTCAGTGTTGTTGAGAGGGAAGATGAGCTGCAAATCATCCGCATAATTGAAGATGGTTACATTAGCATGACGCAAGGAGTGCAAAAGAGGGCGTAAGTAAACATTAAAAAGAAGGGGAGATAACGAGGAGCCCTGTGGTACCCCACAGGTGGTGGGTATAGTGGGAGCGGTGAAGGAGCCGAGTCTGACTGATTGTGTGCGGTCCGAGATAAAAGAGCGGATCCAGCTCAGTGCAGGGCCCCTGAGACCTGCCTGCTCGACACGGTCTACCAAGATGGTGTGGTCGACCGTGTCGAACGCAGCAGAGAGGTCCAATAGTACAAGCGCCTGGTGGGTTCCTGCGTCTGCATTCCGCCTCAGAGTGTTTAACACCGAGAGGATAACCGCCTCGGTGGAGTGGCAAGGGCGGAATCCTGCTTGATTCGGTGCCAGATATTCAGACTTTTCCAAGAAGCTGGAGATAGTTTCGCACACATGTGACTCCAGCAACTTGGCACAGTATGGTAACAGCGATATAGGTCTGTAGTTGATGGGATCTAGCGGGTTGGCACCTGCCTTTTTTATGAGGGGAACGAGGAGGGCTTTTTTCAATTTGCGTGGGACTTTGCCCTGTGCAAGTGACCCATTCAGTAAAGAAAGTAAGCACTCAGGGAGATTGGTGCCCACTTCTTTCATGATGTGAGGGGGGCAAATGTCATCAGGAGAGCCTGTTTTGACTTTGGTTAGTAATTTGAGTAGCTTGATATCGTCTATGGGGGGGAAAGAGTCTAAAGTGGCAGGGTTATAGCAGGTGTCAGCAAATAATAGAGGGGACTGAGTAGTAGAAATGCTTTGCTTGATCTTGCATATTTTATCATAGAAAAAAGAGTTGAGTGTGTTGCAGAGCTCTTGGGTAGGAACCGTAGGGAGGGAGGTTCTGTCGCAAGAGCTGAGGTTTTCCACGATGTTAAACAACTCTTTAGACTTGTTTTGGGCCTTGAGAATTTTATCTGAGAAGTAGTCAGTTTTGTATTTGAGGATGAGATTTTGATATTCCCTGCGGGCCTTACGGAAGTTGGCTCTGTCATGCTCTAAGTAGGCTGTGCGCCATTTGCGCTCCATTTGACGAGTTTTAAGTTTAAGGGCTTTTAGATGAGGTGTGAACCATCTGTGAGCATCGTTGGGGCGGGAGCGAGAGAAGTTAACGCAGGGGGCGTGGGCTTCAGCTGCCTGGAGTAGCCAGTCGGAGAAGACTGCTACTGATTTCTCTACGTCCAGTTCGAGTGAGGGGCAAGTAGAGGTTAACATTTGGAGGAAGGACGGAACGTCGACCTTTTTCCACATTCTTGCCTTCCCGCCTTGTTGGGGCGAAGGTTTGCTGTTTTTAGCAATGGTTATGGTGAAATTGATCAGGAAGTGGTCCGACCAAATGCAAGGCAGGATGGAATTCACCGCCAGGGAGGTGTTTTGAGACCAGATTTGGTCAAGGCTGTGACCTTTCTCGTGTGTTGGAAGGTGAATGTGTTGGATGAGATTAAGATCAGAAAGAGTGTCCTTGAGTGTGGCTGCCTGAGAATCAGACTCCGCTGAATCCAGCCAGAAATTGAGATCGCCCAGGAGTAGGATTTTATCATGGGAGATGATAAGGGGGGCTAGTTGTTCCGATAGAGATGCAGCAAAGGTAGGCATATTTTGAGGGGGGCGATAGATGAGGATCACGAGAAGAGAGCCAGTGTCCGCATCCATTTTAAAGATTACATTATCTGATCCTGTCAGATCAAAGGATGGCAGGAGAGAGACTTTAAGGTTTTTGCGAATAATCGCAGCGACCCCTCCGCCCCTCTTACCAGCTGGCCTATCGACATGCAGTATATAGTACTCAGCGGGGACTGCCGCCGAGATATCAGGTAGGGATGCGTCGTTAAGCCAAGTCTCAGATAGGCATAGAAGGTCTGGTTGATCGGCCTGAAGCAGAAGAAAGATGTCCAGGTGATGTTTTACCATGGACCTGGTGTTTAGGTATAGACATTTTAAAGTAGTCTGAGGCACATGTGGGGGTGGGAGGGTAGAGCGTGGAGAGGGCTTAAAGGTTTTAGTAAGCATGAGGTCAGGTTTTAGTATGCCATATGTGGCGGCGCGCTTTAAAGCGTGAGCGGGCGGGGGGAAGGTGGTGCTGTTAGCAGGTCTTAGTGACAGCAGCGAAGCAGCGGAGTAACAGTAATTTTGACCAGGGGGTTTGGCCCCGAGCCCCGGACTGCCTCGGACGGGCGCAGACGGGCTTGCCTTAGGCGCGCCTTCGGCGCGCAAACGGCGCTCCCGCTGCGCTCGTCCGTTGCGCTTCCGGTGGCAGCACATGTTATACCCGGATTCGGGGCGTGGCTTACAAGGGGGGCGTGGCCTACGTCCTCGGCGGACTGGCGCG
This sequence comes from Lissotriton vulgaris, assembly GCF_964263255.1. Taxonomy (NCBI): domain Eukaryota; kingdom Metazoa; phylum Chordata; class Amphibia; order Caudata; family Salamandridae; genus Lissotriton; species Lissotriton vulgaris. The sequence goes on from NC_141697.1 coordinate 99,217,751, forward strand.
AATGTTGACGTTGCAGCCGGCGCTAGAAACGCTGCCCAGGCTGTTCAGAATGACAAAGTGCAGGAAATACGGGTAATTTCAATTTTAAAAGATGATTTTAAAACAAAGTTACTCCCGGCCTTCGCCTGCGGAGTTTAGCTCAATCTGGGGCGGCACGCAGCGAGCCTGCGCTTTTAAAGGGCGTCAGGGGGCGTGGCTTACAAGGGGGCGTGGCCTACGTCCTCGGCGGACTGGCGCGAATGTTGACGTTGCAGCCGGCGCTAGAAACGCTGCCCAGGCTGTTCAGAATGACAAAGTGCAGGAAATACGGGTAATTTCAATTTTAAAAGATGATTTTAAAACAAAGTTACTCCCGGCCTTCGCCTGCGGAGTTTAGCTCAATCTGGGGCGGCACGCAGCGAGCCTGCGCTTTTAAAGGGCGTCAGGGGGCGTGGCTTACAAGGGGGGCGTGGCCTACGTCCTCGGCGGACTGGCGCGAATGTTGACGTTGCAGCCGGCGCTAGAAACGCTGCCCAGGCTGTTCAGAATGACAAAGTGCAGGAAATACAGGTAATTTCAATTTTAAAAGATGATTTTAAAACAAAGTTACTCCCGGCCTTCGCCTGCGGAGTTTAGCTCAATCTCATCAACTATTCTTTCTGTTATCCCTTCCTTTTATTGAACTCTGTTGTTTCATGTCCTTATCTTATCTGCATCCTTCTTCCTCATTCCTACCTCTCACCTTCCTTAATTCTCTCAAGGAGACAAATGTCACATCCCACATATATGAAATTCTAATGTTAGCAGTCTTTCTCATCCATTTCTCATACTTTCCTTACCAGAGCTTCCTTTTATGATCTTCTTTAGAGTTAACACTTCTAAATAGGCCAGAGTCTATGTCAGTGGGTCAGTAATATACCCTTTTGACTCAAGCTTTGCTTTTAGATGCATTTTTGTTTACAAATGTCGTTTACTTTGTCAAATCTGTCAAAAACTCAACAAACAAACAAAGTCCCCACCTAAGTCAAACAAATGAAGTTTTTAGGATGTTGAGTGTTGGTGTCTAGTTAGAAATGGTTGCTGCATATTTGGTAGTCAGTATCTCACCAGGACACAGTCCAGTTCAAGACTAGTTGAGTACCCAAATGGCATCTTGAATTTTCAATGTGGATGGTTTAGAAGTTGACCAAGCTTTGATGATAGCAGTTAGTGAGAATTTACAAACAATAGGAGAGTTTATTTCTTGAATTTTAAATGTGGATGATATAGTAGTGGCTAAAGCTGTGATGAGAGCAGTTTTTTGAGAATTTACAAAAAAAATAGCTTATTTCAAGCCAATAGAAAATGATTTCTATCGCCTCATCTTCACAACAGGACGTACAGTATGAACAGGGCTTTCAGGTCTCGTTCAGGGATGTGTTAATTCCTACCTCCTTTCGAGAGGATGCCATTTTTATTTTGTTTCGGTGTGTGTGACTATTAATGATGAGCTCACGAAGAAAGAAAGAAAAACCTGCCTATTGCATCACAAATCCTTTATGTAAGGCCCTGTTCCTGTTGGAATAGTTTCATTTAATTTGTTAGTCTGTAATGTTGCTTCATGTACTTTTACATTATTGAATACATTCTCTCTCCTTCCCCCACTCGCCATCTCTTTCACTCTCTCATTAAACAAGAAGTACAATATGCTGACAAGAGACCTAGTTTTATCAATTTAGAAAGAGCTGCTTTCTCTTTAGGAGGTGATTCAGGATGCCGCCCACTCATGCACACACCATCTGGCACTGACACATTAACACACACCAACATATGCATGGAAACACTCACAGAATAGTTTCCTCTGTGAGGAAATCACCACTTAGTCCCTACAACAATCGGAGATCATGCCCATCAAAGGCCAGCAAAAGGGAACAGAAATGTGATGAGGCTAATAAATATGCACCTACCACCCATATAACATCTGAGAGACACCTACTGCCTGTATTTCCTCACCTGGCTTCATGAATGTCGCTGGGTGGGTTGGTGGGTGAGTGATTGTGTGGGTGTTTATATAACAGTTAAACCAAATAAACAGTACTGAAAACACAAATTAAAGTCTCCTCTCTCTATGTTCTGAGTTAACTTCTGGAGAAGCCATTGGCATCTGTGTATAGGTAAAGACATCTGATGCAGTGCCTTAGAATATGGGCAAAGCATATGAAAGGTAATTGTAATGTGCATTTTAACAAATATATGTATACCATTGGTCTATTGGACCTCTGGCAAAAAGTCTCAAGTTTGGTCCTGTACAAACAAATATTATCTCTTTGTCATTACAGAGGGAAGCACCAGCACCGTCTCTGAGAGGAGTGAATTGGGATTCAGTCTCCAGCCCCTCAAAAGGAATCTTCTTATTCCCATGATGCTTTCTCCGCCAGAATCTCTTCTAATTTCCTGCATCCTAAGGGGGAATTTTGTAGAAGCACATCAGGTAGTTAAGAGCTTTGTTCTGTTTCAATTATGACTTTGATACAAACGGTAGGTGGATTAAGGTGTAGGACACACGAATGAAAGCCAGTCTGACTCCTTCAGGGTGTCGTTACTTGTTGGTTGGGGGACTATCATCAGCAAGAAAGTGACTGAAAAGCATGATTAACGAGGGGTACTGAAAATTAGGCTGGATTAATTGTGCATCTGTGGGCGGGTTGCACTGCCTTTGTACACTTCTGCTACTGATTTGTTATACAAACTACCTCAAAGTCCAACAGAGGAGAATGTTGATAAGGTTGGTGCCTACACGTCTACGAGTGTAGCAATACTCCCTTGGAATGATACATATCAGATTGTGGTGCCTCATGAAAGAAATGCCAGTAATGAGGACATACTTGGGAATAATAAGAAATGACAAGGAGGTGAGAACAAGTTACAACATGAAATGGCCTAAGTGAACTATAGAGGTCAATATCATCGAGCTAAATTAGGTAAATAGAAGGCCCCAAAAAGCAGAAAACCAACTTGAGAAATCTCCTCTCAACCAAGTACCTAAAATTCAAAGAGCAGTGTCTATAAAGAAGCAACTAATTGAAAATGAGCTCGCAAGCTTTTTGAATGCATTTGCCCAGTCACCATCTTTTCTAAAAATATCTAAGTGGATTCAGCTCTGTATTATGACAGAAAAGATATTTTGAATAAAGGCATTTATGGCTTTGCTAATGGGTGCAAAAGAGGAAAACAATGTGACCTGATAATCATGTCCATCAATACATAATCCTGATTCAAGCAAAATTGTTATAATACAAGTGATATTAGTGGATGCGGAAGAAAAAAATGTTATGTTATTTAGATTTGTAGAGCGCACTATCACCTATAAGGTATCATACCTAAAGCTAGTGGGACAACTCAAAAAGCCAGATATTCAGCTTGGTCTTCATCCAGTGTGATTTCAGTCATGCAGGCATTGAACTTGATCCAAGTACAGGGCATCTTGTCTGTGAGTGATAGAATGAATTGCGTGTCTTCGGCGCAGGACAGGGTGTTGATATTGTGATTGATGCTGGCTAGAGAAATCATGTATGCGTTAAAAAGGACCAAATTCTGCAGGCGAGGTCATGGACGCCCGAGGAGTACGGTGCCAGGCTGACTGGGTCCTTTTAGTCAGTAAGAAGCAGTGCATGTCCTTGGATTATAATGTTATGTAGGCCTTAGATGAGGATGGGGGGAAGAGACTGTGTCAAATGCTGCAGAGAGGTACAGGAGGATGAGGGCATCTGTGCCTCCTCTGTCCATGCTGATATCATCTGTGGTGGCGATAAGGGCAGTTTCCATTCTGTGGTCGGAGCTGAAACTAGGCAGAGTGGTATTGAGGTGTTGATGGTCATTGAGGTATTCAGTGAGGTGGCTGATTATGATTTTGTCTAAGACCTTAGCCGAGAATGGTAGCAAAGAGATCAGTTTGTAGTTGGTGAGCAGGGACTGCCAAGGGTTTCTTCAGCAATAGGAAAACATTGCAAGCTTCCAGGCATTTGGGAAAGTTGTGGAGGAGGTGGGAGCAATCCGAATGAGTGTGAGCAGCTGGCTGATGGGTTGTGTTCCATTGGAGTACGCAAGATGGGAACTGGGGCCCCATGGGGCACCTGAGTGGATGGACTTCATGGTGGCAAGGGCTATATTGTTTGCATTGGTTGTGTGGATAAGATGAGGAGGCATTTCGTAATGTATCAGTTCTTGTTGCAGGCTGGAGGTGCTGTAAATGGCTGTGATTTTGTTCTTGAAAAATTGAGACAGATTGTTGCAGAAGTCCTACGAGGGAGTGATCGAGTTGGAGGAGTCTGATGGTGAAGTGAAATCTTTCACAATGTTGAAGATTTCTTTGCTTCTGTTGGTGCTGGCATCGATGTAGTCTGCCCAGAGCAGCTAGTTTGTTGGTCCGCATCATCTGGTGTCCCAGAGTAGATTTGAACATGCTCTTGTCCCCATTTGTGCTCTAGTTGTTTACAGTGATGTTTTATCAGTCTGAGTTCCTGCGTGTAGCAGCTGGCCTGGGGTCTGGCTCTTGGTATATGCTGTTTTTGAGAGGTACCAGGCAATTCTTGATGGCTTTGGGGAGGCTGCTGCTGTGTTCAGGTGTCTAAGAGTAGTGTTCCATTGTTTGTCAGTAATGCTGTTCCAGTTTGGCTGGGTTGGTCTGGCGGTGGTGCATGTGCGGTTCACCTGGATAGGGATACTGAACTTGACGAGCGTGTGATCTGTCCAGGGAACTGGTGCAGGATCCTCAACTCTGAATTTTGATGAAGTTGTTGCAAATAGATTTGAGGATGTGTCCAGCGACATGGGTAGGTCCCTCTACTCATTGGATGACGCCCATGCTTCCAAGGTCTTCAGTGAGTGCTCTTGAGTCGGGGTTGTCTTCCAGGTGGAAGTTCAGGTGTCCGAGCAGGATGTAATTGCTAGCATCCAGGATGAGTAGTGCGACAAAGTCCGTTATGGTTTCAGTGAAGTTGGTGCGCAGTCTAGGTGGTCTCTAGGTGAGAGTGCCACTTAGGATGAGGTTGGCTATGACATTGAGCTTGAATGACAGGTGTTCCTTGTTGGAGGATAATATATTCGTGGACGTGGTGCAGCCAATAATGTTCTTGTGGATGATTGCGATTCTGCCTGTGGGCTTCTTGTCTGGTAATCTTGTAGCCAGGAGGAATGGCTGTGCGGATGTCAGGAGCCATTACATGATTCAAGCAGGTGTCGGTCAGGAAAAATAGGTCAGAGTCATTGTCATGCTGCAAATCCCAGATCTCTGTGGTGTGTTTCAGTGAATGAGTGTTGAGGAGCATACATACGAGTTTGGAGTGTTGTGTGGGTGGTTGCAGGACTTTGAGGGTGTTGGGTGCTGAGTGTTGGATGTGTCAATGTGTATGTTCCATAATCAGTCTACAAAATCAATTGGATTATAGGTGGTATAGACGCAAAGCAGTCTCTCATCAGGTCAATTGCCTTTAAGTAAGAGATACTCTCACAAAGTCTTGAGATAAACAGCTGGATAATTACCACGTAGATACTCAAGACAATCCTGATCTTGATCCTTACCTGTCAAAATCTGCCCAAAATTACACCACTACATACCATGCAGTCATAAAGATGGCGGCATAAAACCACAAGTTAGAAGTATGCTTTGGTAGAGGAAGAAAATAATTCTTTAGTTGGAACTCTCTCCAAAACCGAGAGATGTAGCCAGTACCTACCATTTCGGTGGAGCATGTTGAAATGTACTACAGTACACTTTAAAGGTTTGAGCTGTCAATTGACATGTGGAAAAGAAATATAAGACTGCCCAAGACAACCCAGTTTATATCAGGAGAAATATCAGCTGGATTGTTTGGTGGCACATATGGCCGGGAAAAGGGTCTTGGCTCAGGCAACAGCGAATGTTCCTCCTTCAGATAACGAGAGCAAGAAAATCAGTGCCGCTGTGGAGGCAGCCAACAGTGGAGAATAGACAATTATGTTAGACTGAAGAAATTGAGAAGTTGGGTAAGCACCTCCTCAAAGCCTCTCGCAAATGGGTGCAGGAGCTAGTGGCAGGAGTGCAGGTGATCTCAAACTCCTAAATTCAGTGTGTATTCGACACTGCATATAGAGAGATTAATACCAATATCCTGCTTGGGTGGCAGCCCCGGCGAAGAGGCCCGCGGTTATGACTAGGTAGACTGTACCACATCATTAATGTCCTGTTCGAAGAATATCTATTCAGCCCCAAAGTCAGTTCAATGCTCGAGAAAATTAAAAAGGACACTTAGACTGCCAAAGCCGTGGGTGCACAGTAGACCTAACACCAAGGTCTGCCTTTCACATGAACATTAGAAGGTTTGAAATCATCCACTCCTTTTGAGAGACAGTAATACATTTGACAGCAGTGCTTTCAGGACACACAGAGGCCCATGTCCTTCAGCAGTGGTGGCTACCAGGGAAACAGCAGAGGTGAGGATGGAGTTGGCTACTCAAAGGCGCCTCTACCTCTAAGCAATGACTCATTCATCCTTCCCCCATCACACAGCACGGGTCTGGGAAAGGCTTCCACAGTGGGAGGAAATAACCTTCGACAAATGGGTGCTCTCAATAGTACAGCAGAGGTACTTACTGGAGTTTCACACCACTCCACCATACGTACCACCTCATCACCATGCAATGAGTCAAGGCCTCCTACGACTGTTGTAGGAAGAATTACAGGTGCTTCTCAACAAAGCTGCCATTGGATGCATTTCCTTATTAGTGGGCCAAGGAGTCTACTCCTTACACTTCCTTATTCCCAAAAAGGATGGAACTATGCAGCCTTTCCTAGTCCTAAAGACCTTGAACTGCTACATCCTGTCAGGTTTTTCAAAGTGACTACCCTGCAGGACGTCATCTCACTTCTCTTCACTTAAGATCACATGGCAATCCTGGTCTTGAAAGGACACATCATTACTACATTCACTTTGTGGTATGTGATCATCACCACCAATTCTAAGTTCAAAGTTCTACCTTTCGAGGGTCACAGCAGCCCCAAGAGTGTTTATCAAAAGTGGCTACACATGAACAGAAATGGCATTGTTGTCTTCAGTTATCTCGATGATTGGCTGATACAGAGCTGCAGATGAGAATATTGTCTACACACACTCATGGTTCTGTGTCCATGTTCACAGTCGGTGCAAAAAAGTTGCTCCTCGGGCCATTGGAGATCCAGTCTTATCTGGGAGCTCTATTAAATTCCATCACCGGGAAAGCATACCCAAATCAGGAGAGGATGATGGCATTCCAAAGGCGGCTGCCTCTTTTTCTAACCTTGCGTCCCCTTAGGGTGAGGACTGTAATGAAGTTGTCATGCATAGCTATAGTGCTGCATGCAACATTGCATATGCATCTACTGCAAGAGAGTCGAGCAAGGCAAGGGTCACAGTTAAAAGGTTTATAGGACGATGTATTGTTGGTAGAACCCATAATCCAATACACTCCTTTGTTAAAACGACAAAAATCTGTTGCTGGGCAGGCCTTTTCTGGACCCTCATGCTCAGGAGATCTTTACTATGGATGTCTCATACATAAGGACATGAGGTGTGGAGCACATTTCAACCATGTGACTGTACCGGGTACCTGGAGGCAGAAGCATTTGGGCTGGTATATCAGTTAATTAGAGATAACAGCAATTTAATAGGATCTCAAACCAATTTACCTCCCATTCGAGGCAATACATTCTTGGCAAAGATAGACAGCATGACAACAGTGTATCACTTCCAGCAGCAGAGAGGCACTTGCTAGTCCCAACTTTCAGCACTAGCCCAAAAGATGTGGCATTGAGCTATTCGGACTCGCATTCTGCCTCTAGTGAAACATCTTTCAGTTATTTTCGAGGCCTCTTAAGCAGGACACATCAACAAGTCCACCAGTGTAATTCCTTCACACAAACTTTCACAAATGTGTCAGTCTCACACGGAAAACGGCGACCGGGAAACTCAAGAGGAGGGATACCGCACCATCGCGCATCGCGTAGGAAGAAACGCACCCGTTTTCTTTTATGCCCAATCGAATGGTTCCCCTCCCGGTACGGTTAACCACTTACCCTTATCAAGCTTACTCTTGAAATAACTTGACCTATCCAGTGGATAAAGCATAGCAGTGAAATTACTTATGTGTTCTTAACTAAAAGGACACACAGTCTCACCATTGTCTATACACGAATAGACAGAAACTAGTGGTTAGGATATATTCCACTAGTCTTTATATTGTCATTTCAAGCACCAGACTATCCTCAACTCATTTGTTCTGAGTTGAATATAAAGCCCTGAAGAGTCGTGTTGACTCACCCGTACACGACGAAACACGTGTCGGCTTACTGTGACTGTGCTTCAAGTCTGGACATATTAAATCGTCATTTTTGAAGTGACAAGAAACACACCAAAGAATCTGCTTCTACATTATTGTTTTCCAATTGTCATTGTACTGAATGTTGATATCCTTAAGTAGTTGCGAGAGCACAGCTGTATATGTGTCAGTCTCACAGTCAATCTATTCACTATTGCACAAAATGCCAAAACTTCCCATGCAGGCGCCCACATCAAGAGACAATGGACAAATCACTATGGATGAACTGGTTAGGGATATTTGCTTACAGTATTCCTCTGATTCCATAGGATTTGAGTAAGAGTCCGGCATCCATGACCCTCATTCTAATGATACCAACATGGGTGAGACTGCGTTAGTATTGGAGGCTTCTGGTGATGTATGTGCATCCACAAGTAAACTGAGGCCGTATCTCCTAACTCTGCATAAGGGTCAGTTCAGACATCCAGACCTCAGGAAATTGAATCGGAAACCTTAGGTTCTAGAATGTTATTACCTTAAGCTGCCAGAGTAGTGCATGGAAGTCCTGCATGAGCCGCCTACACCCACCATGCTGGAAAAGATTTGTTTATTATTGTTTGGGAAATCAGGTAGGGTCTCTCAGAATATCTCTCAAGATATCACCTGCTATTTGTTGCACTTGCAGAAAGTGCATTAGCATACACTTATATTTGTTTACATTTAGTTGCAGTGGCAGCTGCAGCTTATATACAAAATAGACAACATTTGACTCATTATTCAAGACTGCTGCGCTTTCCTTTAACCGCTACATTCTTATGTCTTGAAATTCTCTTCTTGGAAGCTAGCCTCCCTTTTTCGTATGACCTCGCTAAGGAAAATTAGTGAGCTGCAAGCATTAACTGTGGAGGGACGATTTTTACAGGTAAACTGAGATTTTACCAAAGGCGGTCTCCACTTTTCATGTCAGCCTGACAATTTAGTTTCTTTTCTTCTTTCCACACCCAGAAAGAAGGCCATTACACACCCTTGATGTCAGAAGGGCACTCATGTACTACAATGACAAGACTAAATGCCTGTCCTTTGCCTTTGGGAAGCCTCACTTTAAACCCAATTTCAAGAATGGTGTTGCTAAATGAATTGTCATTTGTATTAAAATATGTTGTGCTAGGTTTAAGCATACTTTACATGTAGCGCCTGGAGCACATTTCACTCTCAAGCAGGCACCTTCTGGGGCCTTCTTTAATGAGTACCACTTCAGGATATTTGTAAGGCTACTACATGGTTTACACCACACACCTCTCTGTGGATAACCAAGCCCCTCTGTGGATAACCAAGATCCTTGGGAGCCTTAGTTGGCTAGAAGAATAAGCCAAACAACAGGACCTTATTTCCCATCATCCATCCGTATAGAAAGTGACATCTCTGGATATCCAATCATCCATCTGCACAGGAAGTGACATCACGGCATTTCCCACCACTCCCACGTCTTAACTTACCTTAGACGTCCTTTTTCCCACAAGCTGTAGCAGAGGATCTCGCATATAAGAAGGGAAGAGACCTAGCTGTCATCCCTAAGACCTCCTGGTTTTTCACCAAGTTAGCAACTAAAACTCACCACCATAGAGCTACTGGCATGGCATTTCCCACTGTCTACAACTCAGACTGCCAGCTCCCATTTCGTCTACAGGCCTCCTGGGCAGAAAAATGACTGTGGTGATGAGTTTTCAGATCTCCTTACCACCATTTCCAAGTAACACACCCACACCATCCTCTTGGGTGACCTCAACCTCTCAGATAACACATGGCCAAAAAACTAGAGGCACTCTCTTCAACCTCATTGAAATACTCAGTGTGGTACAACATGTGACACAACCAACTATTTCCAAAGACCACACCCTTGACCATGTCTTCTAAACATCTTCAACAATCCAATTCAAACCACCCTTGGGCAGGACCGATTACTTAGCTATCCCTATCTCACTACTCATCATCCTACCAACAAACTAAGTTCAACACAAAAGAGAAGTTCAAATCTTGGATCCTTCAAAGATTTCACAATAGACAACCTAATGGGTAAACTAATCTCTCAACCTATCAGCTCCATGTCTGATGCTATCCCCCTTCTAAACAGCTTCCCAATTTTGTGTGAGAACTATGTGAGAACATGGCAACTTACAAATTGAAGCCAAAACCTTCAGCAACCTATTACTCTAAAGACCTTGATGACCACAAACTATCCATCTGCAGAACAGAAAATCCAGAGAACTTCTAGATACAAAAGTCCCCCTTAGGCCAAACACGCAGATAGCTCATCATATCAGCCAAAGTACAGTACTATATCGCCACTGTCAATAAAGCCACAAACAGAAGCAGGATGCTATTAAAGCGATTGGGCACTATATCAACCCCCTGTCGGACACAGCCATTCCTTACTCCACAGAAAAGTGCAATGCGATTAGCCTTTTATCAACCATTTTCAATTATTTTAAAAGATTTAACAACATCAAGCCTGCTTCATTTCCTACACCCACCTCTTCCAGTTGAGTCTTGCTATGGTCAACATTCAAAGCCCTGTATTTCCAAGATCTTGCTGACATATTCATGCCTCTCAAAGCCACATAACATAACTAGGGCTCCCGGTTTTATGGTGTTTATTTTTTTTAACATTTCCGTCTGTATTTATCCATATTTATTTATGGGGCATTTTATCTGTATTTATCCATATTTACTTTGTGTTTTGTATAAAAATGTAGTTGTAAAACTGTACATTTCCATATTTATTTAACTGAGCTACAAACACTCATACTTTGATGTCTGTCGTGTTTTAGCTCTTTAAGCTGCCAAATATTACATAACAATACATCCACTGGTAAATATTAGCCCTCTACCACAAATGTATATTGACAAGTGCCTTAATTTAAAGACATTTCCTCCTTATTTGTCATTTCCCATGCTGTCCATCTGCTCAGCTGTTGGGCTATTATTCATGAAAGGCAGCACAGAGGGTCACTTAAAGAAGCACCATTTTCTGTATTTATCTACCTTTAAAAATAAATGCAGACAGGAAACACATCGTTTTCTGTCTGCATTTATCTGTAAAAATCCATAAAAACGGAAAACAGGGAGCCTTAAACATAACGTGTATTTGTAAAACGCACGTTCACCCATGGGTATCTTGGCGCTGAATGACAGATGTTTGTTAGCCAACTCAATGGTACTTATTTTATCGTCCTCAGAAGGAAAAAAGGTTGAGTGGACCCATCGAGATTTGAACCTGTGACCATGAGGTGGAACACAGGCCCCTTCAATGAACACATTAGTCCAACAAGCCACCAGACCCGACAACTTCTTATGAAGATAATGTCTTACCATCATCCTTCCTCAGAACTCTTTCCGTTACCCCTACTTAGCCTTGACCGTGCCTCCCTCACTCAAGGCACCTTCCCAGAATCTCTCAAGCCAGGCCAGATCCTCTCACTTCTAAAGAAACCTAACTAGACCCTAACAGCATTGTCAACTACCTCACTCACCTACCATTTATTAGCAAAGTCATTGAAAAAGCTAAAAGCAGTCTTTATTCAACTTCAAGATCACTTCAGTGCTAACTGTCTCCTGCATGACTGCCAATATGGCTTCAGATCACTCTGCAGCACGGAGACCGCTCCCTTACGCATAATAGACAATGCCCTTGTGGCCACAGATGCAGATGTTCCCTGCTTCCTGATATTGCTGGACCTCTCAGGTGACTTCTACACAGTGGACCGTTCCAATCTAATATGCACTCTTGAATGGGATTCATGGGCAGTGTCAGTCACTGGTTATCTTTCTATCTTTCCAACCAACACTTGTTTGTTCACATGAGCACCTTCAGGCCAAAAAAGGTCCTGATCACTTATAGAGTCCACTAGGGCTCCATACAGTCTCCTGTCATCTTCAACCTTTACATTAACCTTTTTTGTTGCTCTACTCGCAGATGAGAGCAATAATATTCACCAGTATGCCGATGATACACAACTCCACTTGAAAGTCTCCCCTACTTCAGACATATAACATCTCAATCAATCAATCAGCATTCGTAGAGCGCAGTACTGTTACTGCGGGGTATCTGGCGCTTGGCGTCTACATTGAAAAGCAAGTTCTTGAACTTCCTTCTGAAGTCTGCCTGGGAGGGAGCAGTCCTGAGGTGGAGGGGCAGGTCGTTCCAGGTCTTGGAGGCGATGTAGGATTAGGAACTGCCCCCACTGCGGCTGCGACATATGTGGGGGGTGTGCGCAAGGGCTAACGATGGGGAGTGCAGGTGTCTTATGGGTTGATGAAAGTTGAGCCAGTGGTTGATCCTTGATCGTGTAGGGCTTTTTGGACTTGTGTGAGGATCCTGAACTGGCAGCTCTTCTGGATTGGGAGCCATTGGAGGCTTCTGAGGGGAGGATAATGTGGGTCCATCTGGGGAGGTCCTGAAGAGTCCTTGCTACAGCGTTCTGAATGGTCTGGAGTCTCCTGAGGAGCTTGGTGGAAATGCTGGCATAGAGTGTATTGCTATAGTCGAGGCAGCTGGTGACGAGGGCCGGAGTGACGGTCTTAATGATGTTGACTGGGATCCATTTGAAGATTCTGAGGTGAGTGCGGAAGCAGGAGAAGACAACATCGTTGACTTGTCGTTTCATGGTATGTTTGCTGTCTGGCATGATGTCTAGGTTGCATGCGTGGTCTGTTGGTGCGGGTTCTTTTGTTCTACGTATCTGGTGACCTGTTGGTTGATGGCCGCCTCGAGTCCTTTGGCCGGGTAAAGAAGAAAGGAGATCAGTTGACAATAGTTGAGTTTGCTGGGGTGGGAGGAGGGTATCTTTAGGGGGGAGGTCTGGCCTTTGTGCGTTTTTCATGTGTCCAGAAAGGCTGCAAAGGAGATGGAGATGTTGAAGATGCCTGTGAATTCCGAGCTGATTTGGTCGATTCTGAGGTTCAAAAGACGGGGGCAGGGGTCAGTGGGTGCCCTGAGTGGATGGATGACACGATAGCTGTGTGGTGAGTTGAAACCATGTGGTGGTCACTCAGCTGGCGTGCACTGGTTGGTTGAGGCCTTTAATATCTGTGGGGTGGGTGGGTCAAATTTGTTGAAGATGGTGGCAATCTTGCTGTGGAAGTAGTCTGAGAGGGTGTTGCAGAGTTCTTGAGAGAGGTGGACTGTGTTCTCTGTGGCTGCTGTGTTGAAGAATTCCTTGACTATTTTGAATAGTTCTTTCATTCGGTTGGCTGCTGTGGTTGGCTGCTGTGTCGATGCAAGCTGTGATGGTTTCTCACCTGACTTCCTTGGTGCGCAGGTGGTAATTGCTGAAGGCTACTCTGTGAGCGCTTCTCTGCCGGCAGGGTACCTTGTGGAATGGTCGCTAGCTGCTGCGTTTGGTGGTTCTGAGATCAGGGGTGTACTAGCAGATGTGTTTTGAGGTTGTGCTGGTTTTAGCTTGTTTCTTTGTGGCAACTCTGTCAGTGCAATTGGTGATCCAGGCAGAGAAGTTCTGGTTGGCCTGTTCCAAGTCTGATGATGGTTTGGGTTGGGTGAAGCTGAATACTTGAGTCCACTAAGTCTGTTTTACAGTGTCCCAGACGCGGTGGGCAGAGCTGAGATGTTTGGTGATTATGTGCTGAGTGCCAGAGATGGTGAAGTGGGTGATGGTGTGGTCGGACCAGGTGAATTCTGTGACGTGGCTCAACTTAACTCTGTTGCTGGAGATGAATATGGGGTTGTGTGTATGTCCGGCTCTGTGTGCGAGTTCGGTGACCAGTTGTGTAAGGCCAATGTTGTTCAGGTTCTCCATCAGGGTTTTGGCGCGGGCATTGTTGGCATCTCCGAAGTGGAAATTGAGGTCGCGGAGTAGAATGTAGTGGTAGGAGTCGATGGCTAGGGGTGGTGATGAGGTTGGAGATGGCGTCGTAGATAGCCGGTCAAGGTCCTGCAGGCCTGTATACAAGGGTGCCTCCTATTGTGGTCTTGTTGTCGGTCTGTGGAAATTGAGGTGTTGCATGAGGATAGTGTGGTCGTTGTTGGTGGCTATGCATTGGATGGTTTCCTTGAAGATGATGGCGATGACTCCACCATGCTTGGCGGTGCGGTCTCTGAGGATCATCTAGTAGCCAATGGGTGTTGCAGTGGCAATGTCAGGGCTCGAGGAGGAGTTTTCCAAGGTATCGGGAGATGATGGCACTTTGAGGATATGAGACAGAAACTCAAAAAAGTAACAGAATAAATAAAAAAGTACAAATATGAAATAAACAAATGTGTTTGCCATGCTTTGAAGGACTTTTTTGAAAGTAGGAACTATATGTCATTGGTAAAGGAATTTAGGCCACGAGGGAATCGTTCTCTGTTTCGAGGAGGGGCTGAGCCATGTTTTGTCGATGAAGGCGCGGTTGGGGGAGAGGGTGGTGATGGGGTCCCAGACTACTGTATTGTGTTTGCAGAGGTATTTTTAATTGAGCAAGATGCAATGGAGCGCTTCCGGGTTGTTTGTGGTCTTCCAGGCAGATGTGACGTGGAATCCGGTGTAGACTGGCAGTCTTATGTTGCAGGAGAAGCGGCAGTGGCAGCAGGTGAAGGGTTCCTTTGATTGTTTGCGTGGGGGAGGTACAGCAGTTGATATTTCGGCGTCCAGCGCCAGGGGCTCTTTGGTGGATTAGTGGAGAGTCACAGGAGGACCAGGGTTCCTGGTGCTGGACGCGTTCCAGACATGGAAGGGCGTAGAGAGGTTTGCCTTTGGCATACCAGTGGTGCACCCGCTACAGCCGCCACCCTGCGGCCTCCATTAAATAGGTCTCGAGAAGGGCACTGGGGAAGCGGTGGGCGAAAAGAGCAGGAAATTCAGCTGAGGAGGAGCATGAAAACGGCAAGGTGCTGGTCCTGGGCCTAGGTCACAGAAAACTTGGGGCTGAGCCTAGGGTACTGATGGCTGGCAAGACAGGCTGGCAGTAGCGGCGTGGACAGGCGTCGGGGAGAGCTTGTGAGGATCTCAAAACCTGCTTGCACTTCTTGCAGACCTGGATGTGCAGTGCGCACCTGAAGCTCATCCCAACCAGGACAGAAATCTTATTTGCCAAGAACAACTAACAAAATACAGTGTAAACCTGACTCATTAACCTGGAACTTGACAGCTGTGAACCCTAATTTTCACTGAATGTCAGGTCTCTTAGATTTACCATGGACACCAAACTTGCCCTCGAACACATTGCGATAAAAAGTAAAGACGGCCTAGTGCCAGCACTTGTTTCCAAATAAAGTCATAGCATTTTCTTCCAGAAACCGATCTTAGAAATGCTTGGAAAGCTCTCATACTCTCGCATCTGGATCGTGGTAATGCCCTGCTTCATAGCTGCCTAGACACCGCACTGACCCCTATAGAGGCATCTTACACGCCGCAGCATGTCCCATCCATAGCCTGATGAAATATGGTCACATCATCCCCATGCTGAGCGAACTCCATTGGTTCCGCTTGTCGGCAAGCGCCATCTTCAAAACCAGCTACATCTTTTGCAATACTAGAACGACCAGCACCCCCGCCTAGCTTGCAGACAAGCTCACCATCTTGGTGGTACTCAGGATCTGGAACATCCCTGTATCCAACAGGAATGCTGCCGCCCCTATTTAGGAAAGAGTTAAAGACTCACCCCTTTAAAGAAAGCTACATCACAATGCATCAACGTCCACAACTCTGCTACCTCTCAAATACTCTTTGTCCTTATGCTTATCTTTGACCATGTACAGCGCTCCTCTGCCTTTTGGCTAGGTTCTCACTTTAGAAATACTGTATACATAACTCAGCAACTGTGTCATCTGGTCGCTAGACTTCTCTCAGAGGAGGAACTGCTTTACTGTCTATGCAGACCATCTGTAGCTACAGCCACACATGGAGGGAACAGAAAATGTTACTGTTTAACTTGTAGTGCTAAAGATTGATCTGGAATGTTTTGGCTCACCTTTTCACAGTACATTATTTCTGTTTGCCATCACTCCACTCCACTGACATTACAAAGTGGAGTCTTAGTCCTGGTGCATTGCTGGCAAAGAGAAGGGTCATCCGATATCTTGTGACCAAAATGCCTTCAAAGATTACTCCCCTACACGGCAGGATAATGCAGAGCATGTGAATCTTCAGAACTGCAGGCTGCAAACAGGTAGTTACAAAGTAAACATTTTCCTTCAGTTATTTCCTTAGTAGGCTAATTAGCCTTTATGACACCTGAATATCCTACGTCCTTTTGGAATATTGTAAAATAGACTCTTTCCCTTCAAGTTTTATGTTCTTGTTAATTCCCGCAAACTCTCACCCCTTAAATAGAGATGTAGAAACTCATTCTAGTAACTTGTAGGTAGAATTCCTAAAAGCTATATGCATCTATTTGTCAATAGTTGACCTCCAAGCCTAGCAGCTTCAAATGCACTTGAAGAAATGCGGGTATAGACTCATGCAGTAGACAACTGACACCTCCTAGTCCTTGCCACCAGTGTACAGTCCCTTTTAAAAAAAGTCCTGACTTCTGCAACATATATATGTCATACCAGTTGCTGGTGAGCATTCCTCAAAGGCAGACTGAAGCCCCACAAATGCATGTGGAGGTACAGTAAATGCGTAAGATATAAAACAATCGCCCCATTTTTAAAACTTGTATCCATCCAGTACCACTTACCCATCTCTTCCCACAAACACAATATGACAATTTATGATCTATGTGCTATGTTGTTTGCTTGAGGGAAGCCCATTTCACATATGTTTAAATTGTCAAGTTTAGCAAGGTGCATACAAGTGTTGCGGGTGACGGATTGGCAGTAGCCACTTATGAAGAGTTAATAATCACAGAGATCACACCACAACCAATAACTCGTTTGAACTTGTGTACACTTGTTGCAGGATAATTTCTAACTATACTTTCTTTTAGAGAGGCTGTAATGGAACTATGAATATAATGACACCTTTGTGGGTGAAATCAGCAAGTTGTATTAATCTACAATTTCGTAAAAAACTGGCAATGGGGGAGCAAAAATTACAGAATAATTGCATTGACAATGGATAATTGAATGAGGCTTTAGCATCAACATAAAACACAGAGGAGGATACACAGGTCTTACTTCAAAAGGTCTTATAAAGTAACCTGTCAGTCAACAGAAATAGTCAAGAGAAGTGTGGCTCAATGGTTAGAGCGGCAGACCCTGATGCAGAGGTCTAGCCCGGGACCAGGGTTCACCTGATAATTCTCGCCTCTGTGCCTATTCCAATCATGGAGTCACACTCTGCAACTCTGGGCAATAGCTTGCTTAATCTCCACAACGGCCCCCACAACGCTAAGGATGCCTGGCCTCCACCTTGGGGTTGCCCAGGAGTGGACGCCTCACAGGGAAAGCCAGGATGGGTTCCACAGCGGTATTCGTACAAGCGCCTTGAGACCCTTGCGGGTGAGTAGTGCGCTATACAAGTATCAATTTACATTTGCAAGATTGTCTGTGTGTTTACCAGTCGATGTCCCTGAAAGATTTCAGGTGCACCAAACAGACACAACTGCAAAGATATTGAGATGCTTTACAATGGAAATGGCAGAAATATTTTGTAGTTAAAAGACAGGACTCCTCTTTATGTGCATGGCCAAGTTAGTCATTTTCATATACTATCAAAATCAAAGGCTCGGTATGAATGGGTGCGGCACTGCCCACTTAACATGAACAAGGAATTCAAAGTACTGGTCCTGCCCTCAGGGATCTTGTAAATGTGTCCCTTCAACAGGCCCAAGTTCTTTATACTTGAAGTAGGGAACTATCACCCACTTCTAATGTTTGTCTGCTTTTATTGAATTGTGGGGGAGGTACCCATAAGCATCCAGGAAACATTGTTCGAAGGAGATCGTGTACGCCAGCAATGTGGTCCAATGTATGAGCCCCCATTTCAAGATCAGAGATGTCGTGATACATATTACTAAGCAATTTTCACATCCATTACCCTTATATTCTATTTATGTATGGAGGCCACCGTATCCTACGCTATTTATAAGAATCCAGAGTAAAACATATCATTGTAGTGCAATGGACGGTCACCTGATGAAGGCAGCAATGCCGAAACACGCTTAGTCTACATCTACCGCATTGCCCCCATCAACTCTACGTCTATCGTATTCATATATCAATCAATTTATGTGTTTGTGTCATATTGATTTTATTTAAGGATTGAACTGCTTTATATATTGAAAAAAACAAAGAAAATTTGAAAATTTAATAATCTGTTTTGAAGAATAAAAAGAAATATATTTTTTGAGATACATCAGTGTATATTTAATTTCTGTACTAGTGGTTACTGTCTACAGAGAGATCTAGATATTAAGGTAATTTTCAGATTGTTTTATGGAAAGGACCATTTACCACCTTCCAAAACCCAATGTTGTCATTTCTCTCAGAGGCTTGCCATCGATTCTCCAAGGCTTCCTCTCTCAGGTGTTTCAGTCTTTTGTCCCTTCTTTATATCTAGAGCATAAAGTACGTACAAGCTGAATGCTTCTTGGGACCCCTTTCAATGCTGTTCGCAAGTTTGCTAAAGCTCAGAACAATTACTATCAAACCACCATATCGGTAGATTCTCTTTAGTGGTTGATGGGCAAATTAAATGCTGCTTGATGGCAATCAAGATATCCTTAAATGCCCCTATAACCTGAATCGGGGCAGTTGTATCGCCTAAGCATAGCATGATCTCAAATTTATTAGACAACAGGGCTGAGGTTACTCCGTTAACCTCATCCACTCTATCCCACTTCAACACATAACCATTTTTAGGTCTCGCCTGAGCCAGCGCGCATGCTCTGCTCTGCAAGGCTCAATGTAAGGACTTCTAGCTCACACATCTTTTCCTCATGTTGTTTTGTTTTCCGGCCACACATTTGATTGGCCATTTCCGTAAGGCTTCCACAAAAGAAAGCACGCAAATGGCCAAAGGCTCAGGTATGTCCTGCCTAATATTTAAATGCCCTCTCCCATAGCCTATGTGTCTCGGGAGCGAGCACAGTAATTAGCGGCGCACAGTGTGCCAGCTGCCTGCATTCCAGTATCAGGTTATCCTTGTATGCAAATGAGCATGCGCGGGCCGCGGACTCTCCGACCCCTCCTTGAACCACGGCAGGAACAGTAAACACCACAGGACTTTCTTCTACCAGCCTTGCTGCTCTTATCTCAGAGCGCCCAGCCTGCAGACTAACACCCCACACTGAACACTATGTCTCTGAGGGAGGATTCAAGAAACCCTCAGACTTGGGAAACACTGCTAGTACTGACTGTTTTGATTGTGCCCTGTTCGTGGTGTACCCGGGTGCACAGGCTGTTTCACATGTACACTTGAATTATATATATATGAGCCTCGGAATCTGCACCGTGAAAAATAATGCAATAATAGCTGCGAATCCCACACCAGCTGCTACTGGAATAGTACAGAGGACAGATTGTCCTGTAGCTGGAGTCCAAAAGTCTTGTTGGAAGCAACTAGGCACGTCTCGTGTCCGTGGGAGACTTTGTTTTGGCTGCAGAAAAACTTTCAAAACAAAAGCACTTCCTCTCCCCTTTTTGGGAAAGGATCCAGTATGTAGGCTTTGGAGTCTCAAGAGACTTCTCTGAGAGAGTCCACTGCATAAAGGGAACCTCCCACAACAGAGATGGAGAAGGGATACCACTTCCCCTGAGATCACAGCTTTCTGGACTTTAGACGTTGCTTTGTCTAGTCTACCGGTTTGTGTCCCCGTCGCCCTTCCCCTCCTCTTTCCATGCTGTGTCCGTCACCCTCCTCTTCTCTTTCCCCCCTCATTACCCCTCCCCTGAATCTTTCCCCTTGCCTGCTTTTCCGCTTACGTATTTGTGCTTATTGTTTTATCTCGACCTTACAAGTAACTATGTTGCCATGCTCTAATAACTGTGTAACCTTAGTAACGATGTAACCTGTAACTATGATCTGATGCTCATGTAAAGCCTCTGATACCTCTGAGGCTAGCCAGCGCTATATAAAACCTTTAAAATAAAAATAAAAAAATAAAAAATGATGGTGTAGTGTTGCTTATGAGTGCTCTCAATTTACAGTGATGTATCTGAGCTTGCTCTGTGCATCCCTGCAGATCAACAGTCAGAAGTTATGATTCATTCATTCAAACTAATATGTAAATCACTAAACTTACAGCTATGTAGACATCCTGTAGCCTATCTATTGGTGTTTTTTCTTTAATTAGAAAGGGACATTTAAATTGCTCTCATACAAAAGGTTTCTCCAACATTGCAGGTGGTCCTGATGTTCAATTTGGAATCCTCTGCCTGCTATGGTGAGCTGATCTTCATGGAGCGGTATCAGGACGTGGTAAGGGAACTTGCCAAGGTGGAGCATAAAATTGAAAATCAAACATCAGAGGTCAACATCAGCAGGCGGTCTGGAAGTAATCGGTCTACGATGCAGGTCATTGGAACTGCAGTTGCTGCAGGTAACATGTCCCCTTTTTACTACAAGTGATAATCAAACATTAGGAATTCTGCTGTAAATGCTAACAAATGTTTTCCGTCATTTGATTAGATTCACAAACAATGGACTGCACTGTTAAGCCAATGTTTAATTGTTCGTTTTGGAGAACAACACAGACTGCAAGCTAAAAGATTTACATTGTAAGCAGTTTCTTAGCCCCCTTTCCAGATATAATTGATACCAGATGCCGTTGGCCACACAAAATCGTGTGCTTTTGGCCTTTCCTTGATACACAAAGACCCACAAGCTTCTTGAAGGTCCCAGTTGGATGAAAATGAATTCTGGTATCTGGTTAGAAAGGACCCTAAGTCATTGTAAATGCAAATCCAGCACACAAATATGTTTTGCCTCTGTTATGTTGGAAACCACAAGCATTTGGAGGTACAATAGCACCATGCAATGGTTTCCTCTTCTGATGTTCTGTGACCACAATCTTAGACAGAAACAAGGTATTAAGGAGTAGGAGACCATATCATTACTTAGAGGTTGCAAGTTTATTTTTGCTGCTGGTTACCTGTAGAGGGGGCAACTATTGTGGTTTTCTGTGTTATTGACCAGTGGTAAATTGACTAAGGAGATAATGGAGCGGCTCTGGAGGTTTGTCAAAGTTTACATGGTTGTGTCTTTCTTAAAGAAATGCATTTATTTTGTTATATTTCATGTCCCAACCCCTCCCAAGAAAGGCTACTATACTCGCACATTTTAAGTCTAAGCAAGATCCTAGCTGGTCTCTGTAATTAAAAAAAAGAGAGTTGTTTTATTATTTGAATACTTGCTGCCTGATCATGCGGAGGCGACTGTTTCAATGTGCAAAGTGTGAGAAAAAGAGGTAGTGAGTAAGAAATCTTAAGATAACAGGAAGGAGAATACAGGAAACATGATTAATGTACACAAAGATGCAAGCAGAAAGCTAGGGTACACAAAAATAGGTTCTCAGTTTGTGCTGGTATTGGAACTTGTCTATTGTCCGCAAATGTGAGCGACCTTAGCAATTATTTACTCAAATAGCATTGCTTGCTTTGTTTCAGAAGGATATGTATTCATCTTGGCTGAAATCCAGGAAGTCTTATTTTAGTCAATCATAAGCTTTGAAATGTCCTGTGTCTCAAAGGAGCCTATAAAATATACCTTTAATTCTGTCTGTTAATCTTGAGTGATTTCTGTAGCCTTATATCATGGCTGGATCTTACTTTGTCTTTTTTTCTGCCTGTGTTTAAGAATCTGCACTATGCACAGGTAGGATGGGGCCATACTAATGTAGCTGACCAACTTTCTTGATATTATTGATGGCTCCACATCGTTCGTTTTCTTACTCATGCATTACATGTATGTTACATCACAGGAGGGTGCATGTGCCAGAATTAACAATAAACTGTTCATTAGGTTTAGTGATAAGTAGTTCAGCATTTTCTTTGGGCATGTGATGAAGGTGTGAATAGTCGGTCACGAGAGACTCAAGTGGAGTCCTACATATTGGTTGAATCGTTGAAGGGCTTATCCTTTGTGGCAGGGTAGGTGTTCAGTCTTTTTCTAAATTTCACTGGGTGTTCATTAATGGTGGTGAGAGTAATCTTCTGAAGTTGACGGAGTATGACTAAAGGATCTGCCACTTTTGTCATTTTCTTGGGTTCAGAGACCATTAATAGTATAGTATGAATGTGGGTTGAGGATGATTGCGAGTGCGCTGCTGATTTCCTTCTGTCTCAAGTTGAAAATGTGGTGTGGGCAGGGGTCGGTCGGAGCTCCGGAGTAAATAGAGGTCATGATTGCTGTGGTGATGAACGTGGTGAGTGTTCTTGTTTTTTCATAATTGTTTTTCACTTTCTTTATAACAGAAACTCTTTAAGTAAGCAATTTCAGTTCTGAATTGACCATATGTAAAGTCTAGTCAGTGAGCTTAAACTCACTGACTTCAACAACTTACTGACTATCCCGACTTTAAAAAAAGAAAAGGATGGGTGCATTAGGTTTTTGGTACTAGCTCCAACCCTTTGGAGCTCTCTCCCTCTTGAAGTTTGTTTTATTACCGACTTTATGAGGTTTTGGACAGAGTTAAACACTTTATTATTTAAGCAAGCTTTTCATCTGTAAGCTACTAAAGCAGTGCCTCTTCCCACTTTTACTATTAGCCTCTTCTCACTTTTACTATTGTTACCTTTTAGCACCAAGAAACCTTGCACTGTATAAATAATATTAACATAACATAACGGATAGCAGTTCAAATTCTCAGAGCTCCAGTTCTCTTCAAAGCAATCTTATGTGTTCTCTGGTTTGAGATTTCATAGCCCAGCAGGCAGCAGAGGGGTAAGAATTAACCCATCACCTACGTTTTGTACCATATAAGCACAAGTACATATCTCTGAAGATCACACTGCCAATATGTGTGCTGATGTCAGGCATGACACAGGAAGCAATACAAAACTATGTGGCTTAGATTCTGGCATTCTGGCCATTGAAGAGAAAATTAAATGCTTTTAGAGCTTCTTTCAATAATATCATATTGTTAAGCCCTTCTGTAAGTGGAACCAGGGATCTTTATCAACACTTGCCAGCATTACCTCAAAAGATATTAAAACATTTCTGTGAAAACTTAGATTATTTCGAATCACTACAATTGACTCATAATCTCCAGACTCTTCGAGATGGAGTGTAAATTGACTCTTACCCTCTCTAAAACGCAACTCATTTGAGCCTTTGGCTTCTTGAAACATAGACATGATGACCTAGAAGACTTACTTTCTGTTACCAGTTTCCAGGAGTTGGCTATCTTTACGATCTTTTCAGATAGAATCTTACATAGTCTTCCACAAGGACTTAACTAAAATAACATATGCTTCTTATTTACTCGCCTCAATTCCAGGTTTTTTCACCTCAGGACGTGTTACAATATGTAGATCCTTTTTCAGTGTATGAGTATCTGTTCATGACTTATGATGGACTTTCCACAGGAAGTCATAGCGGCTAATGCTACTATCCTAAGGCAGCTGGTTCCTTTCAACTCAAGTTTGTGCGACATTGGAGAAGTGCGTGGTTGCCTAGAGACTTCATACTCATTCCACCACTTTCTCAAAGGCAAAATTGGTGGGATGGTCTGCTTTAAAAACATTTAGAACCACTGCATGATCCACTATGAATACTTTCTGCAAGCACACCTCATTGGATTCCTTATTGAGAAAATATTCTGCGTACTAAGAATTTAAATGGAATCTATTGTCTCCTTAATTAAAATGTGATGCATTGCTGACAACTGTATCTTCTGCTTCTGTGCAGGAATGGTAGTTTATTCCATCTCAGATGTTACTGACAAGCTGCTCGCTACATCACCTAGCTCCATTCCAACACTGCAGGAGGACTACTGGACCAACAGCATCCAGCTCGAGGGCATCGATCCCTTGAAAGGCGTACTGGACGACCTCTGCCCAGCAGCCATGGCTGCCTTTGACTTGGCTTGCACACAGGCCCATCTCTGGAAGACCTGCAAGCAGCTCTTGCAAACGGCAGAGAGACAACTGCTTAGTACTCTGGAGACCAAAGGTGGGTTTCAGTGTTTTGGATTTTGAATGAAATGAATGAAAATTGCACTTGTATAGCGCTTGTGACTGAATTTGCTTAACGCGGGCTCAGGGCAGGTCAGCAGAATTTGGCGTACAAGTGTGTTTTCAAGGCTTTCCTGAAGGACAGGTGGTTACTGTTGCCTCGAAGGGAAAGAGGGAGGGTGTTCCAGAGTTTTTGCCACTGAATATTCTGCTTTCAAGTTGGACATGACCTGGGAGCTTACAACTGCACTATTACCATGAACCTAAATGCGTATATATGGGTTTGGATAAATGCAATTACTGTTTTGTTTTTGGGGGGGTGGGGGAAGGCTTGGGCCATGTTAAGCACTTTATTTGTGTAGGGTGATTTTCAGTCAGCAGTGGCAATGCCCATAAGATTATGAAATGGAACAAAACCTTATTCCCATAGGGAAGATTTAATAAAAATGTAATTTAAACTAGTCCAAATGGCGAAAATTGGAAGGACAATCCAAGGAAATGCAATTACTGTTTGATTAACAAAGTATTGAAATACTCCTTACTTCACGTCATGTGAAGTAACCATTGTGCTGCTCGGCTGTTTCACAGTAAAATCTATTTGTATCAGATAAAAAAAGTTATTACTCGAACATTTAATACTTGAAGTGCGAGTGAATGCGTAAAGCAATCATATGCACAAAATTCAGAAGCAAATCCCTTCAGCCATATATTATATAGGTAAAATACTCACTGGATGGCGACCATGGGATGGATGCTAGTATATTTTCAAATAGATACTTAAACTCTAGTACTTCTAAAGTCATTCTGGGGAAGTTACTGTTAAAACAATTGCTGTATTAGATTAGTGTTTGTAAAGTACATGTTTAGCTATTATGAGATTCATAATGTGTATTTCCCAGATGAGTCTTTTGATCTAAATCAGCAACCCTAAAGGAGCTTCCTGAAAACGTACATCACTGTATACACATGACTCTTAGGCTCCTCCTCACTTGTCCTGTTATTGCCTCTAAAATCAGAATATATGAAATTACATTGTTTGCATGGTTATAGAAGTAACAAACGTATCTCCCACCAGCCGTGCAGTGATAATGGTATGCCTGCTACAAACAGAAACTTAAAGTAGAAGCACACTGCAATATGTATTTACACGATACTTCTTTGAGGATTCCGACCTTGCAATTACATGTAGTTAACCAAGACTTTAATTCCTGTGTTGTCATGAGGTAGAGAAGCTAGATGAGGTAATCAAACAGCAGCTGCACACAACATTCAGTTACGAACAGTAATGCAGAATGATGTTGTTTACTTCAGTGTTGTGAATGACGCTAGGTCATTGTTTGATACTTGCTTATTGGGTGCTGTAGCTGGAAAGCATGAATTTCCCTAAATTTCACAGGGGAGCAGTTCCAACTTCATGCAAAGAAGTATCATGCACGCCCTGCTACTTTCCTCCTGGGTCCTCACAAGGACTAGTCTGATATGGGTCAGGCATTAGCAGCTTTTAGAGCAGTCTGATCAGCTTTTGTGCTCCAGGACCTGCTATAGTGCTACTACGCCCTATCGATACCTGCCCTGCTGACAGCCAAAAGGAAGCCAGAAGCTTATAAAGTATTTCCCACCTTTGTAACATTTCAGTTGCTTTTACTTCTTGAATCAGGTATGTTCTTGGGAGAGTTCTGTTTTTTAAATTATACATTTCTTTGTCATTGGATTTGTAGGATTGCTTGATGGACTTTTCATGCATTATTCTTACTTTTCCTTCATAAACCAGCACTCTTTTCCCACAGTGAAGTCTGTTTTTTGACGCCAGACGTGATATAATTGTTCTTGCTAGGAGTTATATAGTAAGTGAACCATAGACTGCGCATGAAAGCCATCCGATGAAATAGGACAAACCTTGGCAATGAACACAAAACTAAAAAGGTCCTCCCACTGATCTAGACCTATTTGGCACTGGTTAGTAGAACCTCAGACCACTCGCCCCTAAAATTGTATCTCTGCTTAGTAGGAGGCCTCACAGAATTACATAAAAGGAAAGATAATATATATTAAATTAACCTGTGATATTTGTTAATGGTTGTCTTCTATATAGGCAGAAGAAACAATTCCAGTATACGCCATCCTGAAGGCATTCAAGGATTTCCAACAGTTCTTTATCAAATAAGTAAAATTCTCAACTATCTCTACACTTCTGAGACACAATCTAAATCAGGTAGGTTTTTCTGATGTTAACTATCATAATCCGCTTCCTATAGCTCAGTAGAATGTTCCTCAGTTAGTTTTATATGTAATAGATCCACACATTATTTATTTACTTTTATTTGGAGTGTTTTATAATGCACACATGACCCAAGGGTATCAGAGCGCTGTACATAGGGTTGTATGAACAAAATGATAGGTATATACAGGTAGCGCTTTTTTGTTAGGTCTGGCCGTCTCACCAGTCTCCTGTTTTCTTTAATAAAAAATCATAATAAACATACATGGGCATTCAGTTAGACTTCT
This sequence comes from Lissotriton vulgaris, assembly GCF_964263255.1. Taxonomy (NCBI): domain Eukaryota; kingdom Metazoa; phylum Chordata; class Amphibia; order Caudata; family Salamandridae; genus Lissotriton; species Lissotriton vulgaris. Next base: position 99,244,599 of record NC_141697.1, read on the forward strand.
TCATCATCTTGCTCTGTTTAGCTGTCATTCATTTTGTTCCATTCATTCCTGCATACGGAGTGAGGCAACGGGTCAGCCCGCTTCATCCATTGGCTTTCTTAGACCGTGGGTGAGGGCATTTTGACTATTCACATGTGAACAGCTTGAAAAAGATGTGCTGTTCAAAGCCTGGGTTGGTGGGCCTAAGCTAATGCATCCCTTCTTTATGTTTACAACTTTGCGAGTGTTTGCTAAAAAAGAAATGAAAATATTGAAGATTAGTTTTTTTTTGTTTTTATGCTTACACTGAGTTTGTATGCGATGGAGCAGTACTTTGAACCTGTTGCTGTGAAACGCGCTGTTACTGGCAGTATCACCTTTCTACATATGTGCCCTTTTTCCTTTTAAACCACTATTGTGCTTGCTGCACTTCTACTTAAAACAAGTAGTGGAAGAAACCTTTATTGCTTGATTATTAAAACCATTGCAATACGCTGCAAATAAATACATCATCATATATGCAACAAAAAAAAATTACATTTTAAAAGGATTTGTAAGACAGACACAAGGTGCCATCGCCGTTGGCTTTTTAAAAGATAGAATCCCAGAAGGAGACTTAATTCCTACTCTGTAGGTTAAGGTGAAACTACTCTAAGCCTGTTCATACCCTTGGTCTCACCCAAGAGAGTGGCGGGGGGATGTTAAACAATTTAGGCAAACCAATAGAGTTTGGCTATATTTCTTGGTGAACTCCTCCTATCCCATAGCATTGCAGGTGCACATTGGCAACTAAAAATAAACCTAGAAAAAAGAATGCAGGTGTGGCAGATAAAATGACAAAGACAGTTGTTAGGAGGTGCATATGCAAATGGTCTAGGCAAATAAAGTACAATGTGTTTAAACAAGCATAGTTAAAAGGCTTAAGCTGTTAACACTAAAAATCAATAAAGTGCAAGGTGCTTACACTAAGATAGTTTCAAAGCTTAAGCTGCTAAAATTAAAAAATGGCGTTTGTGCAGGGGTTAGACGTCTGCGGGCTGTAGCCAATTGATGTACCTGCACGCGCCTGTTGACGCTTTAGGGGGAAGAACTTTAAAGGTGACCCAAGAGATTTACATTCAGGGGACCAGAGCTGTTAAATGTCTAGTCGCAGCCTGACCCTTCAGCAGCTGGAACCAAGGCCTCCATCTTTTTAGGTCTCGGCCTGATTCAGCGCATGCGCTGGTCTGGCGAGAGATTTTCTAGCTGCTTTGAAAAGTGCTACCAAAGTGGCGACCAGCTTGCTATCACGCGCACAAGAGCGCGTGTGATCTGCATAGCTGCCATTTGCCACTCGCTAGTGTGCGGTCACCATCACTTTCAGGGCCGCGCCAACCCCCCTCCTCCCCTCTCTTCCTCACTCGCACACAACTTAAAGTATTAGGCCTCGGACAGCAGCTTGTTTCACACTAGAGAGATAACACCGAGATCTTGCACTGCGGGTACACCCACCACCAGCACCCAACCGTTCCCGGCCTCTGTTTAGTTTTGCGGCATGTGCAGGTCATTAACCCTTTCCCCCCTCTGCCGATACTTTCAACTATGCGCAGGTATAGTCATGCTAGCGCTTTAAATTTGCCCTGCACCAAGCTTATAAGAAACCAGATTGATTGATTGATTGATTACTGCGCTCCTTTGATATAAATAATACAGGTTCTCACATATATTTTGTTACATGCAGACAACAAGCCCGGAGTTCTCTTTGTGGATTGCCACACTTGACCAAAACGTGTGATTGTGAGGGCCCGCAGTGCACTGTATTGTACAGCAGCACTTAATCAGGACGTCACCTGTCGTTATGAGCGTCGAAGGGCAGGTTCCTGTATTTCACACCTGGAGGTGGCAGCAGCACGCAGACCCGAGGGAGGGCCGATAGGGGCTGCAGGCGGTAAGAACATCCCACCTGGCACATACCCTTGCAGAACGTGTGACCCTGAACACCCGGGACCGGCAGCATCTACCTCGAGATGCAGCCAGACACACAGGGCTACAGCGCCAAGTACCACTGCGCACCTGCCAGCTCATCAGAGTGTGACATATAAATCTTGAAACAGATATCCATGTTACATATAATAAGGCACTTTCAAACAGTAAACAGTGTATTTCCATAACAACTGAAGTGCTTTACCACCCTCCTTTAGATTGCATTACTGCCTTTATTAAATGTAAGTTTTTAACCTTGAAGTTCGACACATTAATGCCCCCCTTAACGACAATGCCATTAGTGAACCTAGACGCAAGTCAGTTGTCAGGGGAAACAGGTAGCTGACCTAGATTTGTATTGTATTTAGAACAACATTATAGACAATAGAGCGTTTTGTACAGTGTACATTCTGAACGGAAGTATTTCCTGGTGCTCACTGGTGAAAGAATGAACAAATGAGACACATTGGAATCAAATATCTGCCAAGGATCACACAATTTCAGGTTTTTTGATTCCAGTGTGCAGTTCCGCCACTTGAGCGTTATTGCTTTCTCTCTCCTTGATGAAGCAAGGGTTAGTTAATGCTGTGTATTTCTTGGCATATGAGGTGTGAAAGGGGGGGGGGGGGGAGTGTTCAGAAACCACATGAAAGCTCCTCTCCTTGCGAGGGTCTACGTGGACCTGAAGCGGAGCCCAAGCGCCTTCTGTTGTGAGCCTGTAGTGGCCCACCTCTTGTTATGATGCTATGAAACGTAGCACTTTTACAGGAAACAGTAATATTCGAGGCTCAGGCAGCCAGGGTACCAGACGAATCTGGAGAAAACTGCGCCCACATTTTGGGATACAAATACATTTTAGGGCAATAAAACATGTATTTGCTGCTCTATTATTTCTTCATAGATGTAGCTAGCAATTTAACAATTAAAACTGATGTATTATTTACACTTCAGACTGAACAATATCAGTAAAGGTGCATTTGATCTAGAGAAGGCTACACTTCAGACTGAACAATATCAGTAAAGGTGCATTTGATCTAGAGAAGGCTACGGGAGCCGAGTTATTGGTGCTTTAATGCCACTGATGGCCCAGGGACGCGACATGCAGGAAATAAATATACTTCTTGGGTGAGCCATTTTAGGCGCTGTGATTGATGCTGTTACGGAATAAGGAATGGAGTTCAGGCACTGCACGACTAATATAGGATGTGCTTGTTTTATCAGTGCAAGGAACCACACCCATTCAGCCAGGGCTAAACATTTTAATTTCTCCTGGATCATTTGAATTTCGTCCAGTTGATCCAAAATAGTAAGACAGAGCCAGCGCTTGGAACCGGAAGGATTGGGAAAGAGTCCCATACAGGAAGAGTGAAAAACAGCATGAGATATTCTTTCATTCTTACATGTTTTGAAATATATTTCAAGACTACACCTTCAGATTTGCTTTATAATCTTTGCTTTATTCTCACATTGTGGGATATTGGTAAGTAGCAGGCTTTAATACATGTATCTGTGATTAGGTGATGTTCACTCTGGGTGTTTGTGTGATGGTACCAAACTTCCTTGACAAACAGCATTGTCTGTACTAGGGGCGAGCGCGCAAGGCATGGCTAAGCACTTAAATAGTCCCAAAGGCGAGACCTATTGCCTATGCCAATGCTTGTTTAAGAAGCGATGAAAAAACTTTATCAGTACACATTTTAGTCTAGTATCCGATGGATCAAAGCAAGCTAGCTGCAATTTTTCGTCAAACCCATGGCTTGTGAGAGCTCAGACCTGGCGTCACAACAACTTTGCGACGAGATCTCGCTATTTTGTACCAAAAAAATAGATGGGATATATGATAAAATCATTAGCTCAATTCAGTCTTTTAGTGGAGGAAAGTCGCCACCTCTGACAGCTGTAGAACCCCCTTCTTCCACCCACTCCCTTGACCTGTTTCCCCCTATCTCTTTAGAAGAGGTAATATCGTTAACCTCTCAGATTAAGAGTGGATGCCCAACTGACATCATTCCGGCAAGATTAATGCCCATGCTTGCCAATGATCTAGGTCCTGGGATTCAAAAACTCGTTAACCTCTCTTTAAACACAGGGGAAGTCCCCAATGAGTGGAAAAAGGCTCTGATTAGACCAATCAGGAAAAACCCCGCAATCCCTGGACAGAACTAGCCAATCTAAGGCCAATATCCCTGCTCCCTTTTTTAGGCAAGCTCATTGAGAAGCATGTCAATCGTCATCTGTCCAACTATATCGAACTAGCAGGAGGGCTGGACTATTCCCAATCGGGGTTTAGGCCTAAGCATAGTACCAAGACCACCTTGATGTCAGTTGCAGACGACATACATATGTATCAGGACAAGGGTTTTTCCGTGATCCTGGTACTATTGGACCTGTCTGCGGCGTTTGACACTGTGTCACATAACATCTTGACAACTCGGCTGGCCAACATTGGCTTGGAACATAAGGCACTCGCCTGGCTAAAGAGTTTCTTATCCAACCGCACCCAACGTGTGACCATGGGTGCCTATCGCTCAGAGGAGGTTGAGATCTCAAAAGGGGTGCCACAGGGCTCTTGTTTGAGCCCCACCCTTTTCAACATCTATGTGGCACCCCTGGCCAATGTCATGCGAACATATGGCTTCATTCCGGTGTCTTACGCCGACAACACTCAGCTCCTCTTCTCTTTCAAATCCCTTACCACCGAGATTAAGAACTCTTTTTCCAGGGTATGAAGGCTGTGGCACATTGGATGTCATCCAATTGCCTTCAATGCAATGTCGGGAAGACCGAAGTTATGCTGTTCGGAGAGGCTAAACTCCTGTGGATCCCGGACTGGTGGCCACAAGACCTTGGACCAGTTCCAGAACCTAAACAGGTCGTAAAAAACCTAGGAATCCGATTGGATCAGGAGCTCTCACTGAAACAGCATAGCAATTACGTTGTGGGTTCATGCTTCCACGTAATTGGCCTTCTACGAAAAGTGTTCCCACTACTCCCTGACTCAGTCAGAAAAACATTGGTGCAGGCTCTTGTCTTAAGCCGTATAGATTATTGCAATGGCCTGTTTCTGTCTGCTAACGAAGGAGTTCTGGCAAAACTCCAAGTGGTTCAGAACACTGCAGCTCGGCTAGTCCTAAACGCCCTTCCCCGAACTCCTTCCAAACCACTGCTGGCGAAACTTCATTGGCTGCCTGTTAAACAGAGAACCAAATTCTAAGCATGCTGCATAATTCATAAAAGCCTTAATGGATTCGGCCCTGCATATCTAGTAAACAAATTCACTCCCTATATTCCCACACGCTCCCTCAGGTCCAGTGAACAAGGCCTACTATGTGTCCCCCGGGCAAAGAAGGTTAGACACGGTGGCAGGGCTTTGTCTGTGGCTGGGCCCTTTTTATGGAACAGTCTCCCCAGAGCTCTCAGACAATGCTCAGAACATTTATCATTTAGGAAACAACTTAAACCTTTTTTGTTCCAATTTTAGCATACATTCTGTCTGGTTTTCCTCCTCCTTTGTTGTTGTGGCTGCCAAAGGCGCAGCGATACTCCTCCGGGAGTCGAATCTAGCGCGATACAAACCCACAAATAAAATAAATAAATAGCTCTTCCTCCCTACAGGACCTTGAGCCCTGGGCAATCCACCCTCTTCGTAGTAGCTCCCTCCTGTCCACCATAAGGGTGGGGCAAAAGCACAGTACATGATTTATATCTTCCTTTTGCTGATGACGTAGCCGACACTTTGCCTGTTCCTCACCTCTTTTCCATGCTGGATAATAAATTAGGATCAGAATTATCCCCATTCTGAGCTTAATAAACTGTGCCTTTGCCCAATCGTTATAAAGTTCGCTTAGACAACACTACGGTTTCAAACATCTATAGGTCTGAAGCGTCATCCAGCCGTGTTTACGTTGAAATAGATAGGCCTTGTCCTCTAGTAGTAAGAGCTGTTTTGTGCTAGTTTTTGCCACCCTTTTAATTTCCTATTGGCTGGTGGTTAAGTCCCAGTCATTTGTTAAACAAAGCGTGCTCAAAGCCTTGGTCAGGTAGAACCTTGCTAAATACCTTTGCTCTGTTTCCAGGTCAGACCAAATAAAGTAGCCCAGTGAATCTTCTTTTGCTGACCTGAGTTTGTGGCAACATATTGCAAAGACCACCTTCTGTGTCAGTGCTGCATAGAGATTCCAAACTCCAGCCTTATTTGGGCTCGAGATGTATGGAAAGGAAGCAAAAAAGTTGTTCTGTAGATCTTAAGAAGCATTCTATCAAGTGTTGCACTGTCCTGCTCCTTGAGAGCTTCCATAGACCAAGCAGGGAGAATCTTTGTTTGGACCAACTGAAGAATATGTGTAAGCCTGGAGCCTTTTAGGATTGTGTAAAGAGACCTATGGGCACAGGATAGTGCAATGCCCTTTTTCTTATTTCATTCAATTGGTTGATATAACTACTATTATTATTGAAGGGTACTCCAAGATAATTTTGGTTGACTCTTTGGTTTTCTCGGTCCAGGAACCATGTCAGTTTTTGTAATCTAGTTCCTCGGACCACGAGGATCTTAGTTTTCTTTTTATTGATCGTCAAGACGTTCCTAATTGAGAAAGTTGAAGTAGCATCAACAAGGCGTTGCAGACCGATCCTGGTTTTGCTAATAAGTAGTAAGTGGTCTGCATGTAGCAGGTTCGAAAGGTGGAACACCCCCAGTTTGGGCGGATGGGAATTAACTGGATTCAGAGCCGAGGTCAGATCATATAAAAACAGGTTAAACTGTGTTGGTGCAAGGACGCAACCCTGCTTGAGACCTTGTGGGGTGTTAATTGACCTTGACAAGCAGGACCTGTCTCCAATTTTTATTCTGACCCATGTTTCTTGATGCAGCAATTGCAAGGCCCTAAGTAAGCCACCCAGGATGTTGAAATGAGCCAAGCTTCCCCCTATTGACCCTATTGAATGCAAATTTGTAATCAATAAAGCCCAGGAAGACTGATTGGCTGTTGGATTCCGCCTCATCAAATAGAAGGGAGAGCGCCATAAGGTTCAAAGAGGTCCCAGTGTGCCTATTAAACACAGTCTGATTTAGGGGGGTGATCTTAATTGTCTTGGCCCATAGTTGTAGCGCATCTAGTAGCACACCTGCAAAATATTTAGTGTCATTGTCAATTAATGCGACCAAGCGATAGTTCCCAAGGATCCTTTTGTCACGAGGGGGGATGTAGGAATAGTTACTTGGAACTCAAAGGTGAACCGCAAATATAAGGTTGAATACATAAACAGCACAACAGATGACATTAAGGCCACAGTATACTCAGGAAAATGCACTGTATCAGCCATGTAGTGGGTCAGACAAGTACCTCTCTGGCAAGAAGGTATAGTCGTCTGCCACATAGTATACAGAATTGGAAAAATAATGCATCTGATTTATAATTAGTCATATTGGAATGAAAATAAGAGCAATAAAAAGCTTAAAGTAGGCATTCAAGGGGGGCCAGAATTTGCGGATCAACTCTATCAGCATAGTGTTGCTAACTGGGAACAGAGTACAGCACTGAGTACGGCACAGAGTACCCTGCGATTTAAAAAAAATATATATATTTTTTGGGGCCTTGGAGGTCCTTGTGGGACCCCCTCAGCAGACCTAGGGGGTCAGGGTGTTTATACCCTGCCCCCTTTGCGTGTTTTGCACGTTTGTTTTACTGTTTTCTTGTGCCTCGGTACTACCGAGGCACAAGATGGCTGCCAACACTTCCTGGTTTGGAGTGTTGACAGACAGTTGACAGCCAATGACCATGCAGCTCGTGCTCGGGAAGGTACAGAGTACAGTACAGAGTACGGTACTTCATTTATAGATATATCTATGATTTAACTTTTGATTTTCTCAGGAACTACTGAACGGATTTACACCATTTAACAAAAAGCGTAATTCGCGAACCAAACTCTACCTTTTTGCCAAATTTTATGTAATTCCGTTCAGCCGTTCGAGCTGTAGCCCTGGCTAAAGGTCCTATGGAAAATTGCATGGGGAAAACACGTTTTGGGACTCCCCTTTTTTCTCAGCCCCCGCTTCACGAATCACCCCCAAAACTTTCAGGGAAGGAGCGGAGCAGGCCATTTTCTTGGAGATTTTCACGTGTATTCGTCAACCGGGGCCAAAGTTATTCCAAATCGAATGTTGCGGATTTCCTATGGAAACTAGGTCCTAACTATAACTACCTACTGGCGACCGCCAGTAGGTAATACACATATATACATACATATACAGGTGTATGCTAAGATGATAAATTATATAGATTTTACAACCCATACACCTAAATATGTATGTATAGCACAAATATGTACATATGCAGCCCCATCAATAAGTCTAAACCAAACAGGGCAAACAGCCAAAAATTACAACAGTTTTACATGTCTAGCAAAAAGTCTCTCAAGACTGCTTGTATTAGAGGCCATACACAGTAATGGTTTCATACAAGAATCCTTTATTTACCAAAACAAGGACGGATAGATAATTGCAGGCAGTTTGGCCCATAGGCTGCATAGGAATAACTGTCTTGGAACAGAAAAGACAACTGGCACCTTGCCTTTAAGGCTGACAAGAATCTGAACACTTTGCCTTTAAGAACCTCAGAGAGCACTCTGCTCCCAGCATGCCCCACAGGTGACAGTTAGGTCAGTTAGATTAGTTCTTTTTTGTAAAGGCGAACTAAACCTATTAACAACTAGCCCTCATCTTAGCATACACCTGTATATGTATGTACATACTTTGATGAGTATACATACCCCTGGAAGAACCCTAGGATTACAGGTAAGGAACTTCTCCTTGAGCACTGAGACATTTCCTGCAAACAGGTGAGTAAACACAGTTTGGTTATTTGTGCGATTTTTAAAGTTTAAAGAATATTTTTAGATTTCAAAACTCCACACTTAAAAACTTTTTAGAGAAAAAGTGTCAATGTCATCCTATGGAATGAAAACAGATTAACGGTTCACAGGTAAGTAATCGACTGTGGGAGTTAAGGTTCTGGGGTTAGACTCAGGGGTCCCCCAGGGTCAGTGATGCACTGTTGTTGCACCCTCAGCGGCACTAGGGCGGCCGGGTGCAGAGTGTTGAGGCCCAATGTTATCCAATGGGGTATAGGGAGCCTCCAGTTGGTGGCTGCTGGCAAGCAGGCCACTGGGTTGTGGGAGCAAAGCTCCTAGGGCTAAGGTCGGGCAAATGGGGAAACAAAGAAGCACAAAAGGTGCACCCTCAGGGGCAGCCGGTTGCAGAGTGCTGTTTTGAGGTCGGGCGCCCTCTTTTTTTCTATGGAGAACCTCCGGTTTGCAAAAGCACAGCAGGCAGGGAGATGAAGGACTTCTGGGTGCAACCCCACTTTAAGAGGTAAGTTGGGAAGTTAAGGGTTGGTTAGGCAGCGTCGGTTTGGGCACACAAGGCCGTGGGGCGTCAGGTGCAGGGGTGCCTTTAGGGGTCGGATCTTCTTACTAGCTCCTGGCCGCGGTTAGGGGGACCTTCTGGATCTAGGCTGCAGGCGTCGGCTGGAAGCTTGAGGCAGGTCAGGGGTCGCCGGATCTCGGGTCAGATTCGCCAGGGTGACCTCCTCGTGGTGTTTTTCTAGTCGAGCTTGGGCCGGGTTTGGCAGGTGCAGAGTGGGCTGGATTCGCAGTGTCCTGACGGAGCCAGAAGCTGCAGTTTGAACAAGTCTGGTGTTCACAGGAGATTCAGTCTTTGAAGTGAAGGCAGGCAGGTCCTTCGGGGTTTTTGAGGTTGCTGGCTGCAGGACACACCGGAATTTCGCAGGAGCAGATTCGAGGGGAGGCAGGCCTGTAGGGCTGGGGCCAAGTTGGTGGGCGTTCGCCTCTTGTTAGCTCTGCACGGCTCTTCGGTCCTTCTTCTTATCTTCTTTTCTTGTCGTTCATGGATCTGCCTTCTTGGTTCAGGGCTGCCCCCTAAACACTCTATTTACGGGGCATTTTAGAGGTCTTGAGGTCAGTAGCCAATGGGCTACTGACATTAGGTTGACTACACCCTTAATCCCTAGTCCTAATTGGGAAGTGCCTGCCATGACGAGCTCTGGATCGTGGACTTCACCTCGCCTCCCACTCCTAAGGGGTGGAGTTGGCAGAGGTGGGCTCACCTCCTGGGCTGGATAGTTTTTCCCACCTGTCTTGCCGCCGAAAGGGAGGGGAGACAGGAAGGGGGCCTGCTCCTGATAGCAGGAGCGACTGGGGATCACATTACAAAGGCTGCCAGGCCACAGATGGCTCTTCCTGGCCTGGGGGAGGTGTGAAAACCTCCAACCAGGAAAGGCTTTGTATCTGGGCTCAGGAAGCGTAGGCTCCCACCTTAGGGGTCCAGAAACATGTCTCGTGGTGGCAGGCTGGTGTGTACCAGTCAGGGAACCCACCAGAGGCTGGTCATTTTTCAGGGGGCATCTCAAAAATGCCCTCTGTGTTAATTTTTCATTAAATCCCTCACTAGCATCAGTGTGGGTTTAATGTGCTGAGAAGTTTCATACCAAACTTATCAGTTTTCAGTGTAGCCATTATGGTGCTGTGGAGTTTGTAATGACAAGCTCCCAGCACCATATACTCTTAATGGCAGCACTGCACTTACAATGACTAAGAATGGACTTAGACACTGTAGGAGTACAGGGCTCATGCACCTGTACTCTCACCACTGGCATAGGGCACCCAGCTAGAGGGGTGACTGATCTATGCCATGGGAGTGGGTTGTAGGCATGGCACACAGGGATGTGTGCCATGCCGACTCTTTACTTTGTTCTGCACCAAAACACGCAGCCTGCAAAGCTACAGGGCCTCTACGGGCGGCACAATAAGTGCTGCAGCCCATAGAGGTCTTCTCTGGTCACAGTGGTCTGGGTACCTTTGGTACCATTTACCAGGGGCTGATCTGTGGCCAGAGATGCCAATTGGGTTAGTTTTGGGGAAAGAACACAGGCCCTGGGAACCTGGTTGGCAGGGACCTAGGGCACCTTAAGGAAAAGTGCATCAGTAGTCTGTTAAAAAGTGTGGGGGGGAGGGGGAATTACTGCAACAGAAACCCACTTTCCTACAACTAGCTTTCATCCAAAATCGTTGAGCGATAATCTACCATTTGGTCAGTTTTGACCTCTTAGACTTGTACAAACGTTGAGAAATGTAAGAACCATGCACAGTATCTGGAGCATCAACTGTTGGATTGTCAATACCCACGGAACCTGATTAAGAGATCGGTAAAAAGAGCCAAGAACAATAATCGCGAGGCCATGTCACATCTGAAACACATGCGACTACGTTTGGAATCGTTTTTCACACTTTTATTACCTTTAACGCTGCGTTTCTCCAAAGCACAAACCTTAGTGGTATCATCCTTATTGCTTTTATCAGAATTTTGGTCTGATTTCAATTCTTTGACATACCTAGAAGTGTTCTCTATGCGCCTGGCAATTTCTATAGTTCTTCGTAAAGAAGGGTCCTTTAACTCTAATAATCTTTCTTGAATTTTAACACTACTAGTTCTGTTGATGAACTTGTCCCTAATTATTTCTTTGTGTAAATCCTTACACCTACAAGTAGATGCAAGGGTCCTAAGTACAGAAATATATTGTTCAACAGATTCTTTTGTTTGTAGAGCTTTAGAAAAAAATGTGTGCCTTTCCGCAACTATGCTGGCTTTTTAACTTAAGTTCTCCTCTAAGGCTTTTACAATTATTAAGTATTCGTCCACATTACCTACATGAGTGTCATCAACAGAATCTCCCTCTCCACCTTCAAGGTTAGTAGAAGCAATAGAAGGTATAGGTAACGATTTAAGTACTTTCTTACCTGCAATCCCTAAGTTATGTTTTAATAAGGCAACTTTGCGAGAGGCTACATAGCGTTTCTTTACATCTATAGGATCTGTATTCATTGTTCAACCATTTATTTAGTGGTCATATTCACTCATTTTTTTAATCAAAGTTATGTTATGGAGTGATGGAGGGAAATTGCAGCTGCTTGGCAACAAAGGTATTGAAACACTCTAGATTGTCTGCCTCATTTTCTGCCTTTCATGTAGCTAAATTCTACAATACACTATAGTAATAAAAGAACAATCTGAGTTTCTTAATTTTTTATCATTGTTCATGAAGGTATATAGTCCACTCTGAGTGAACTTAATCTGCCACACCTCCGAGTATGCTGTTATTACCACCGGTCAACTAGACAATCCATATCTGGTATTTATTTTCAAGTGGCAATTTACGTGTGCTGATCTGGTATTCCAAATGGAGAGAAAGGCTGTTTGGGGTCCCCAAAACTATTGAATAACTTTATATTTTCACTTTGTGTACCTCTACAATGAGTGACTAAGAGGATCTTTTGCATTAATTCTGTATTTGTAATGGAGATGTGTTGCATCCTAGCAACATATGTATTGTTATCCTAGTGATGCTGAACCTTCCAATTGCATTGGAAGGTAGGGAGAACTGGAACTGCTGTTGCCTGAAGAGGAATCTTCAGGGGTTGCTCTCCTGTACTTAATAAACCTTCATATTATTAAATCCTGCGTGTTCCTCTACTTAAAAGTGACGCTGATTACATTTAGCGGTACAACTTTGCTGATATTCACTCAGTCTATCTTAATGATGCTGCACATACAGCTTTTTTTTGTTTTTTTTTTTTTGTTTTACCCTATGCAGCATTTAGCTTGTACACACATGTAGGGCTCTTTGTTTTCTGGGCTTCGGTGACATTGCTAATATTTATTGCTCTCATTGGGGATTGCAAGCCCACGTATTCGAAGCATCCCCCTTTGTGTTGCTAAAATCTGGTATGGGGCATACACAGAATCTCTGTAGGCGATGATGATGATAAAATAAATTTAATTGGCAAAAACCAATAAGGTATATCCTTAAAGAAGAGCTCACAGGAAGAGCGAATGAATCAAATTAAGAGCAGGCTGTAACTGACTAAAACAGAACTTCAACACATCTGACATGCCACAATTCTAATCTAGAATTACATATTTAAAGAAACAGAAGAACTTACTAACATGTAATACCACATAGAGTCCCTACGGCCTGCTCTTAAACAGGCTGGGTGCTCGTGTTTCCTAAATAGAGGGACATACCCTAACTTTGCTGCTTCTGATTTTAATAACATATCAGGATCTTTTCAACAACTTTTTAAACAATGACGTTTCTCTTTGTTTGTCAATTGCTAAGTCAACTGTATACTCTGTGTGTGATTTCTGGACTATACTTTATAGTCCTATCCTTTTACCACTTATTTGTGTTTACATAAGTATTCGATGCCTCCTTGAGTCTGTTATACCGAGGTTCTAGGTATCTATGTGCTCACCCGACATTTCGGGGAGCTTGCTGACCAATACAACCTAAGTCTGAGTGACGTATCACTCCACCTACTGGTTTTGTATACACATTTGTTCCACTGTTTCAAGGCAGTCCAAGTGGTCCCTGGCACTTCACTGCTGCACACTCTGTTGGTCTTGATGAAAGCTGCTGCATCCCTACGTGGAGCGCCAGGCTGAGACATGTTGACCTTTCTAATGCTTTGACAGATTGAATGTCCCCCTGTCTTAGCTGTATCTCGTAATCCTGGCCTACGAATGCAACATTAAAATTGTTAGGTTTGATCACTTTCACCTTTTCACTCACCCCCTCCCGACACCCTGCTCATCTAGAGGTTTCTTATACCTCATCATCTCTATCAAAATATACCTGAGCTCCTCCGTCTCAGAGAGAGATGGTTGTAGCCCACACTGCAACTAAGTCAGTAGTGCGAGAACATCCCCAAAGATGAAGCATGCCACCTCTTCTTTTTTTTTTTTTTTTGTAAGACGTTTATTAGTTTCCAAAAGTGCAGTACATATAGCAAAGCCTACAACTCTGCGGGCCGGCTGCAAAAAGACATTAGATCCTGCGGGTGAGGGTTTTCAGGGGAGGGTGCGCTGATGCGCCCCACTCGTCTTTGGCGGGTTAAACTTCAGGTGTTACGGTCACATCGCTTTCATTCAGCAAATAAACAGGTCCATAAGTGACGTCTTGTTTTACAATTTTTTCTAGAATTAAACCATGAATGCAGCAAACGAAACAGAACAGTTTGTATCGGCATGTCCCAATGTCGCTTCCGCGGCTGCGCCGCGTAATGCCTGTCCTGCTTGCACGGTGCTAAAAGAAGACCCCTCTATACAGTGCAGTGTACACTGATAATGTGTCAGTATATTAGTGGGTCAGTGGTGTGCTCGCGCAAATAAACGCAGGCTTGTAATGGAACAGCTTCTGTGGGCCGTGGTGCCGCGCCGGTCGCCTGCCTGGCTAGCGGCGCGTGTAGCAGTCAAGTGGGGTAGCCTAGCTGTTGTCGTGGGCGCGGCTAGTGGCGTCTCTCCACCGTGGCGTGGAAGGGTGCTGAGGCTACAGCTGGGATTCAGGATTCCGATACTTCAAACATGTAAACATAGGGGGGAAGGGGTAGGGGGGGGGGGGGGTGGAGTGTACTTGCGGGAGCGGTGCAACGGCTTGGAGCTGGGGACGAAGTGTGAGGCGGCGTCTGCTGGAGAGCACTCGTGTGGGCGGCTGTCTCTGTCTGTGGCCTGCGCGCGTGGGGGTCGGCGTCCAGAGCTGGGGGGGGGCAGGCATGATGCGTGATGGTTCCGCCTACTGAGTTGTCGCCCCATGGCGTTCGCCCATCATAGCTTGCTCTACGCGAGCCCTCTGACATGAAGCATGCCACCTCTTGGTGGGTGAGGGGAATCATCCTAAGAAAGTTATACCCCAACACATGTACATTAAATTAGACCCAGGGGCCTACTATTCCTACTATTGTGTTTTATAGTTGTATAGTGGGGAATCGGCCCCCACTGGTCTCTAAAATTCCTCTGGTCCTTTTATAGTGAATTGTAAAAAGTGGGGATGACCATGTCAAAAATGGCCACTTTGTAAGTTTAGGAGAGTCAAGTTATTTTTTTTCCATTTGCTCTAGAGAGTAAACGTGTATATTAATTGGACATTGTTATATAAAGTTTTCTTTCGTCACATGTGTTTTTCATCTAAAACATTGATTTAATGTTCAAGTCCTCAATGGGATATGAGAAGATTCACTACACACGCTGTTTAAGTGAGACCTGTAAATGCCACCTAAAATATTTAAACGATCCAATTGCCTTCTTAAAGACTGTGTAATTATTTTGGAAATAAATTATTTTTTCTGTTCCTGTTCTTCAAGCAGATTCATTCACTGGGGAGAATCTCAACCAAAGCCTTCAGTTGACTACTGAATGTTTGCTTTATCACACGCATAGCGTAATTGTTGCAGTTATATTAAGAACTGCAAAGATATTTTTGTAGGAGAACATTTTGAAAATATTTAGCTAATTGCACACTGCAATTCTGAATTCTTGTGTATGCTGCAGTACAATTATTATACAATTAGTTAATTTACAGTTGTGCTAAAGAATTGAGAATATCTTTACACAAGTTCCGGTTATAGCACTTGGGTAGTAAACAATTATTATACAATCAGTTAATTTACAGTTGTGCTAAAGAAATAGTTTTCTGCTCTTTTCAATGTGGTCAGAACCTAAATGGAGTTAGTGGCCTTTGTAAAGTCAAACCCTCGTTTATATATCTGGGTCTCTCTGCGATAAGGGGGCCTTTTTTTACACAACTCTTGTGTTAACAAAACTAAGACTATTTCTTCATAATGTTATATTATGCTATTAGTTTTCATGGGTTGTCATGCAGAATTGAGAATATGTTTACACTAGTTCTGGTTATAGCACTTGGGTTGTAAATCTTTGTTTTATGGTCAGTAAATATGTTCTTTGACTTTCCTTTTCACTTATACATAATTAAAAAACACAATAGGAATAGTGTGGAGCCTTTCTTATGTCACTCCCATCTCACTGCCCCCTTCGCTTGTCCTTCTTTAAGTAAACTATTCCATTTTTCAACCTGCCTGTAGAAAGAAAAAAGCTGTAACATCAGGGAATCACAGTACTATTTCCATGGCTATTTTTTTTTTTGACAAGAGCCCCATTTTGAACTAGCCCTTTTCTATGTTTTTCTCCACAGCATTTCAATGAGAATTGAGTTATTTCCCATTTTCTTTCGACTGGCCCCTTACTCCCTTCCTTTTGACTCTGACCCCTTTACAAGATTTGGGTTTGGAATTCTGAATGTGCCACACCTTCCCCCTATCATGGGAAAATATCTCATTTATTTTACTTTGGGAGAGTAACGTTATGACCAAAGTGATGGGAGTACAAATGGGGACAACACTTTTCACTCTGGGATGGCTAAAGTCGGAATAGCTACTATTTTGTGCTCATTTCCAGGAGCTAGCAGCAGATGTTAGTGGGTAGAAATGTTATCACCATTTTAAATGTGAATGGTTAAGATAGTATTGCTGCATGTTTATCACTTATTGATTCTTTAACTTTCCACAAACTTTCCCAAATAATTATTGCTATGTTATATCTGCTTCACTCTTGCAAAAGCTTTGGTCTTTTTCAGCAAGTCAAAGAAGCTACTCACAAGGCGGGGCACCTCCTTGATTTGGTGTTCACTGTTCCAGACCTGTTGGTTATGGGCGAAATCTTGCCTATGGACCGGACAGATCATTCCCTCGTCAAATTTTATGTCAAAATCAAGGGTTCCCAGATTAGGGCTCCACAGGTAATTAAGGCGTTTTTGTGCAGAGACTGGAAGGCTCTTGCTCGAATGAAGTCCTCTGACTTGGTGTTTAAAGTTGGAGAGTGTTTTGCTTTGGATAAGCAAGTGGAGGAGAACTATGCCTCACTCTGCGCAAAAATTATGGTGTCACTGGAGTCTCATGCCCCCCTTGAAGTACGTAGTTGCAAGGGGAAACCTCTCCCCTTGGTTTAATGACACGATGAAAAACTTGAAGCGGGGTTGTAAACAAGCGGAGTGAAGTTGGAGGCATGAATATGAGGAATCTAACAGGCTGCAGTGGAAGAATAAAATCTTGGAATATAAGAGTCTGATCAGGAAATCTAAGACTGAATGCTTTTCGTCCTTGATTTGTAATGCTACCAGTAGCTCTAGGAGTATTTTTAACATACTAAATAGTCCTACCAGCCCTGAGTGTGCTAGGAACTCTATTGTCCGATCTCAGGAACTTTGTGAGAATCTTGCCAAATTCTTCAAGGAGAAAATCGAGTTAATCATTGAGGATTTGGAGGACTCTCCTGAGATCGGCGGCCCCTCGGCCACCGGACACGGGTCTCCGGTAGATAAGACTAATGATCCAGTTTGGCCGCTGGGTGAACCTTTACTAGAGCTCCCACTTCTGACGAAAGAAGCCTTTAGTGGGCTGGCACGGGCGATTTCCTCTGGATCTCCTTTGGACCCCGTGCCACACAAGATTTGGAAGGAGTAGGAGGAGGAACTATTTCCGACTCTCTGCCTAATTTGTAATCAATCTCTTGCCACTGGTATTGTTCCAGCCCAGTGGAAGCAGGCTGTGATATCTCACCTGTTGAAGAAGCCTTCTTTAGACCCTGAATGTTCCAAAAATTACAGACCAATCTTCTTGCTGCCTTTCCCAGCCAAAATTGTCGAGCGTATGGTCAGTTTAACTCTCTCAAAACATCTGGAACAGCATCACTTATTAGAGGGCGATCAATTTGGCTTCCGGCCGGCTCATGGGACCGAAACGGCTTTGGTCACCGCCGTGGACGAGCTTCAAAGGCGTGCAGACAGGGGATGGGCAGCAGTTTTGATTCTGCTTGACATGTCTGCCGCCTTTGATACGGTCAACCATGAGATCTTACTGGGCCGTTTAAGTGATGCTGGGGTGAGAGTTAGTGCTCTGCTGTGGTTTCGGTCATTCTTGCAGGACAGGCAGCAGGCGGTGTCCTTGCCCCCTTTTCAATCTGTGTTTTCTCATGTTCCACACGGGGTGCCACAGGGATCAGCAATTAGCCCCATCCTCTTCAACCTAGATCTAAGTCCTCGGATCTCGCTTATTAAAGCCTATAAAATCAAGATAATAAACTACGCGGATGACACGCAGATGATCCTCTCCTTTGAGGGAGAGGAATCGACTCCTGTGGAGGTATTCCACAATTGTCTGCGGGATACGTAACGCTGGCTGAAGAATAATTCTCTTCAATTCAACGCTGGGAAGACGGAGGTGCTTTTTAGCGCTCGCAATAAGATCTCTCGTCCTTTTCAAGAGAATTTTTGGCCCCCTGAGACAACTACCAAAGTGCGGCCAGTGGAATCAGTCCGCAACTTAGGGGTTATGCTTGATCAGAAGCTTAGCATGGAGACTCGTGTTAAACAAGCATTGGAAATGCAATAGGTCTCGCATTTGCAAGAGTTTAAGATATTGGCATTGTAAATGACAATGCCTTTTATTTATGATTTAAAAACCAATACATAAATAAAAGGCACTGGCATTTAAAATGTCAATAGCTCAAACTCTCACAACTGCGAGACATATTGCATTGCAAATGCTTGTTAACATATGGCATAGCGCTATTGGCTTTGCAAAGGCTTACACTGTTATGTTCCCGTCAACTGCACGACTACAGGGTAATCACATATGGGAGAAGTCCAGTAAGTCACAGATGCAAGTAGGGTCCTTCACCTCCAGAGCTGGAAAGGGAAGTGAGAGGCTTTTGTAAGTCTTATTGCTGTTGTTTTTGTTTTCAGTGGTGCATCATGGGTAACGTAATTAGAAGCAAGTGTATTTTCCTAGTCATTTTCTGTTCCCTGCAGGGTGGACAATGTACTCTAAAGAGCGGTATAGGAACGTTTCAGAATGGCGGTGGTCCTTTGTATATATCTAACCTAAAGGATGCAAACCAATGTCCAATTAAAGCTCTTGAAATCTATTTAAAAGGTTGCTATATGCACTGTAACAGTTGGTGCAGATAGTAATCTTGGTGCCTTGGCGCACAGTCTAACCAGCAAACATAACAAACATTCACACCATAAAACATGACCTCATCTAAATTAATAACACAACTGTCTGCTAATGACATGGGAATGTAAAGTGCTATCATGTGTTTGAATCTCTACTAGGGCCGACGAAGCTCGGCATCCTTCTGAGTTCGATTAACTCAAATGCATTAAATTGGACTATGGCAAAGATCTTATTTCCAGCTTTACAACACTGTAGGAGCAAGCACAAAATGGGAGGGTGCATAACACGAGAACATCAGACCACATAAGGGCTTGTGCAGATATGTAGGACCCTCACCGCTCCTAGAGCAGCGAAGGGCGGTGAGGCAGATGGACATATACATGGTGCCCGCGGAGGCAGCACACACAGCCTGGTGACACCATGGTTGTGTGCTGATAATGCTCGCTGCAGCCACACTCCGTGCCTAGAATTCCTGCTGTGTTTCCTCGGCTCGCGCCACTACTTCAGCACACAGACCAGTATTTTTAAACCAATCGGGGGTGAAAGATTTTGGGTAAATGCTACCTTTTATTAGCAGCCTAAATAAAGAATGTCAAGTGCTACTGTATTTCTTCTATGTCTATTCTGCAACAGGTGGTCTTAGGTTACTGGAACGGAAAGGAAGGAGGGCAGCAAGTGAGAGACACGAGGGAGGTGGAAAAGGATTCAAAGAACGAGTTATCCAAGTGAAAGACAAGGGCACTGGGGTGGCGGGATATGGAGGAAGAGAAAGAATGGTTTGAAGTGACGGGAAGATGGTTGGAGTATTTAGAAGGGAGCAAAAGAAGTATGAGGGACAGAGCGAAACAAGGAGAAACACGAGAGACGGCCTGCGGCCGTCAGAGTGAAAGTACGGCCGGCGGAGGGCATTGCAGTGGGGAGGGGGGAGGAGAAATGCGACACGGCGGGCAGGGGAGGGGGCGGAGCGGGGAGAGCGGCATGAGGGTGTGAAGCAGCAGGGGAGGAGTGCTGCTGGCGATTGACTGGCGATTTGATGATGTGCACGCGCATTGACATAAAAGCGCATGGGCACAGCATCAAATCGCCAGTCAATCGCCAGTCTAGGTAAAGCTTATTTAAGCCCCTATATATCTCGCTCCCACTCAATGCGCATGCGCATTGAGATAGGTCGCTCGACCTAAAAAACGACCTCCTGCTGCTTTGCTATCCTGCGGTCTTTGCGGAAGATCCTGCCATTACTTCCACTTCAGGCGCGCGCCCAAGTGGCAAGGTGTACTATCCTTAGCAGGTTAGATTATTGTAATGCCCTACTATTGGAGTCCCCTGGCTTCTTGTTGGAAAGGCTTCAAAGAATGCAATCAGCAGCCGTTAGGTTCGTCCTGGGGCTTCCTAGGAGAGCACATGCGCCGGCAGCCCTGGCGAAACTTCATTGGCTCCCGGTGAGACAGAGGGTACAATTTAAGGCCCTCTGCCTCGTTTTCAAGGCTCTCCATGGAATAGGTCCTCTACCCCTGCAATCTAAATGTGCCTGGTATACCCCAGCTAGGCGGCTTCGCTCTTCAGCAGCTAGGCTGGTGAGAGTGCCTAGGTTTAGGAAGGTTAGATCAGGGGGTAGATCTTTTGAGGTGGCTGCTGCCAAATTATGGAATCTGCTCCCGTGCGAGATTAAGCAACTTGGGGAGCTTCTCCCCTTTAGGAAAAAGGTTAAAACCTGGCCTTTTCCCAAGTAATGTAATCTGACTGTCCTGTTCCTGTCCCGTCCGACTCTCGTCCGTCCTTTTTTGAGCCACCAGCACCAGGATGCCTGCAAGGTGATAGTGCGCTTTATAAGACTAATAAATAAATATATAAATACATGTTTTGTCAATTATGTGCTGTGATTTCTTTTCTTTCTTTAAACTGTTTCAGCACCATTATTGTGTTGTTTATTCACAAGTGAATTTGCTTTCCTCTGAAGTGCAGATTTGTTTGGAACACTACTGTATACATTCTGTACCTTTATTTTAAAGCATTTCACTTTGTTTTCAGGAGAGACGTCAGAGGAAAGGACGAGCAGTCAGTTCAGGTGTAACATTCTGGACCTACTACAAACCTGCTATTCACTTGTGACTGAAGATTGCATTATTAACGAGACAAGCGTGTCTCAGCAACATGAGCAGATCCTTCAGAGGTTAACCACTGCAATTGACATGCAAGGTATGTTGAGGTTGTCCACCTCAGTCTTGCTTAGGCATTATAGACAAATGGAGTGTGGCCATTTTCTTTAATCTTCCAGATATTATTTCCGAATTCAATCTTCTGACATAAAGCTTATAGAGTGAAACTTGTAATGCTTCAACAACTGTTCTAGATAAGGTTTTAAACCTGCAGAACTGGGTTGAGCTCAACATAAGCTTTGCTTTATTTTTCATACATCAAACGGGTAGCATGCGTATTAGCATTTATTTACCCATTCAGCTAAAGACAAATACCCTTCACTTTGCTATTTGGTAGGTCAACAGAGTATAAGAGGGAGTTTGACATCATTCAGGGCATAATGAATTCAGGCAGCTACTATGTTAGACCTGATGAATATCCTTGCACTTGGAATACAATGTAAGTGGTGAAACATTGAAAATTATGGCAAGTATTTACATTTTACAGTGTTGAATAAGTTCAACAATATAATTGATTAAGGGTAAGAGTAAAGTCACCTGACGCCTTCTCAGGTCTATACACAATGGGCAGATATAGCAAGAATGGCAGTGTTTATGATTTTTTTTAAATAGTATTTCGTAACACAATGTGCTATCATGAGACAAAGCATGGTTGCACATTAATAAGTCATCCATGTCATACTTCTGTCTTATAAATTAAGTGTCACCAGTTCTTCAATTATCTGATCAAGACCAAAATATATCAGCAAATCTCAGTTTTTACAGTTTTGATACAATACCACCAGTGGTGCTTCACAAAGTCATGTCCTACACCTGTCTTGTATATTAAATCACTGTGACTCACCATTGTCAGTTTTTCTACAATTGTCAGGTCAAAACCGGATTTTATGAATACATCTCAGTTTTTACAGTGTCGGTCCAGTACCACCAATAGTGCTTAACAAGGTTGAATATCCGTATTAATAAAATGTTGAAAGAATTAATTACACTGAGTGCACTGACCTTAATATGAGAATATTTCAAACTTGTAGTAATGGGGGGAAATTGCAGCTGATTGGCAAACAAAGGTATTGAAACACTCTAGATTGTCTGCCTCATTTTCTGCCTTTCATCTAGCTAAATTCCACAATACACTATAGTAATAAATGAACAATCGGAGTCTCGTAATTTTTTATCATGGTTCATAAAGTTATATAGTCCAATCTGAGTGATCTTAATCTGCCACACCTCCGAGTATGCCGTTATTTCCACTGGTCAACTAGACAATCCATATCTGGTATTAATTTTCAAGTGGCAATTTACGTGTGCTGATCCGGAATTCCAAATGGAGAGAAAGGCTGTTTGGGGACCCCAAAACTATTTAATAACTTAATATTTTCACTTTGTGTACCCCTAAAATGTGTGACTAAGAGGGTCTCTCCCATTGTCGGTATGACAAAAATACCAGCCAATATTAGACTGTGTATCAACCTGAGGGAATTAAACAAAAACCATTGTTGTCACTTGAAACACAGAAGGGTCTCAAGGCAAGTAATATTACACTCCTGGGAGATGCCAGTGTTTTTAAAGCTCTGGATAGATCGCCAGCACGCCTGAAAATAAGAATGCAACAAGAGAATCTGAGTAGATGACATTGAAAACCCTCAAGTAAGTGTTCCGGTTACCAGGATACATTTTTACCTTTTTCTAATGCCAGTTCAAAGAGTATTAGATAATTTGTTTTGTAGAATTTCCAGCATAGTTTTCCCATGATGATAATATGGTGTTTGGAAGGAATGCTGAGGTATGTGGGCATAGGCCTTGATCTAGTCCTACAATTGTTTAACATGGCAATTTTACACATCTAAGATTAAAATTACTTGTAGAAGAATCATTTTAGAGTCTGGACCATATTGTCTGCAACAAAGGGGATAAACTTTAAAAAAAGATTTGGTAATAGTATTCGGTTCCTTCTACCGACCAATATGGAACAATAGTTGTCATTTCTTGATTAAGTGTCATTATATGTCTCCAATGGATTCTCTCTCACACTTGTAAAAGATACAATATTTTCACACACATATGGGGATTCTAGAATGCATTTTATTAATAGTTATGTTTTCAGCTAAAAATAATATGACTATAAAATAAGCCTATAGTGGACACTGTTTTCAGTTTTTTACAAATTTTAAATCAGTTAAATTAAATATACTGTATCACATTTGACTAAAAACACCACAACGGCATTATGGTTTAAGGATAATAAAAAGGCAGGGAATGGATCATCACAGTTACACAGAAAACAGTGGAAAATTGACCAGACCATTTACGAAGCACTGCCTTATCCTATAACTCCCAGGAAGAGGTCTGTTAGGCAGCTTGTTTTTTTCCACTCTGTGAGAAAAGCTTCCAAACACCTTCTGCCATTTCTGACTTTGACTGGAAACAGTTTTTTTTGTTTGCTTTCACTCATCGTTCTAGAACATAAGTAGTTTTTTTGTAAACCTGTTTTTTTCTTACTGTGAAGTGTTTTCAGTTTTCATCCTCCCTTTTGTCAGTAACCATGCCCGCACATTTTGTTGAATGTGCAGCCTGTCTCAGAAGGATGTCTGTGAAAGATGACCATGATGTCTGTGTGGTTTAACCTGTAAAGAGACTATATTCTATTTTACAGGTCAATTGGGTGACCACATAATATGGGTAGACACTTTTTCACAATTGAGCAAAACAAACAATCTTTATTATTTTACAAGTCCAAAGTGACTGTTCATTCTTTTGTCTTTTATCTAGAATCAAAGTCAAATGTATTGGCCACACTGATGGAGCAAGCTTCTGTCAAGCCGCAAGAGCTGCAGGTGCATCCAGTGCGTAGTCAAATGAAACTCCTCTTGAAAAATTTGGACCATCAGATGGGGAAATCCCATGAGCCCTGGCCTGACTATGTGCGAAGCTTCTTTGATTATATCAATACGCTGGCTGCAGTTCTAGTGCGAAGTGTTAATACAGATTTAGGTAAGTTGTCATGGCAGTTCCTGTCTTCTATTGAATTGAGAAATACCTATTAGACTATTGAAGGACCCATCATAAAAATGTGTAATAATAGGTCATGCTTTTGTTTCTTTTTGCAGCTTATACTTCCAGCACAGTTGTACTGCCAGCTCCCCTTGGAGCTCAGTGATCACATTATATGGCCATATATTTTAAATAATGTTTCTGTTTTTGACCTCTGTGCCAATATTTGTTAATTGTATTTGTCAGTAAATCCGGTGCTGACATTATGTGTAAGCTGTAGGTAATAGCTGAATGGAGTGCAAGGGTCAATGAGTAGGAGTTTGTCTCCCCCTTCTACTTTATTTTATTGAACAGTTCCAGGTCTTTATCATTTGACAGATCTTTTAGAGGAGTCAAGGTTGTTTTAGTTGGATCACTTAACATGCCAAATGCCCAAGTAGGGATGGATCTTTCCACTGACCACATTTAGAATGAGTATTGGCTTCAACATGAGAATTGTGTAGACAGCTAAGGTAATGAGTTATAACACTTATTATGTACACGATGCTGGGGGTGTGGACTGGGAGGCCAAAATGAGAGATTGGTTCAGAAAATGCTCGGAGACCTCCTCTAGTATCCTCAAACATCGTAAAGTCCCAGGGCCTACAGATACCCTATTTACCAGCTGTGACCTAACTTCTGTGGCCACTAATACATAATGCTCGTCCCTGGGGATCCAAAACCGGGGAGCATTTGAGGACTCAGCCTCCTTCAAGGACTACAGTAATGGCACCAGGGCAGCAGTAACCCTAACTGCCCAGACCACAGGAAGACCTATCTCTAGGACCGCTAATGTAACACTAGGTGAGGGTGAGCAAGGCCAAGTGACGACTACAGTTGGGAGTGCAGGCGTCCTCTGCTCCCTGTGTACTTCCCACTCTGGATCAAGGGAATGGGAGCAGCCTAGGAGACAAACTGGGCCTTTTGGACCCCGCCACGTTGCTGGGAGGTTGTGACAACCTCCCCTCAGCATATCTATCCAGAATAACCTACTGCTGGTTACCCCTTCTGTGGGACCGGCAGGTGAAGGTATACCTGGGCGTTGCAGAATCTGCCACCATACACCCTTTCCACCCTGAATAAGATGGGCCAAGCTGCTCATGCTGCCTTTTGGGCCAGATGCACCAGGAACTTAACACCATCGTCAGTCCTCCCTCCTCTCTTAAACATACACTTTGGGAAGCCAGTTGCTGTCCCCCAGAGCGTTCACTGTGGCCCCAAACATTGCCACTAAAAATGGCTGTTTGTGCTGCTCGTGCCGGGTGAGAGAAGCAAGATAACCCACAACAGACTTGGTAGCCCAGAATGGCTTGATTCACTGAACATCTTCCTGTGTCCTCCAGCGATTGGTCACTGCACTCTTATCAACTCTCACCAGCCAGTGTCATCAGACCCAGATAATGCCCATTCAGGCTTCAGCGTGTTGCCTTAAATATATTCTGTACAGTCATGGGGAAGGACAAAGGGCCCAGTTCCCAGACCCTGACTTGCGCATGATGTGCTTGTGCCTCTCCACGTTGCTCCTGTAGAGCTTGCAAAATAGCAGCTAACGAAGGCTCCTTCCCCATACATAGATTACTGCCTCTAGGTTCTATTTCTTCCATGCTTGCAATTGAATGCGACTGTGACCGTGTCTTGTTGACCTCTTCCCCAGATAATACTGCTGGTTGAGACAAGTTGCTTTGTTCACCACTCTCCGCTCTAGAGCAGCCCTGCTTTCAGCAGTATTCAAACTTGCAGATGCTTGACATTTTACTGAGCCAGTAGCAGACAGCCGCAAAATTATAGCTCTAACATCCCCCTTGGCTTGTACCCATTTCCTTAATGGGCTGTTTTCCATTCCTCGTCGGGAGCCCACGCTAGTATGTCCAGCCCCAGCTTGCGAGTCACTAGATTTCCTACGGTTATTAGTATTTTTAATGGTCCTTCCCTTTCTCTTCTGATTAGATGTTGGTATACCATACATAGTATATGACCCTGTTTTTTGCATGTCTAGTGATATGGACTCCCCTCCTGGACTGGCGTTTTTATCGCTAGTCTGCTGTTTATTGATGACCTGCTGAGGGTGCTCTAAAGCGCTGCTATTTAAATTTCCTTGAGCGCCTCGCTCTACATATCTGATTAGTTTAGCATTGCTAGTCAAATTTAGCCTGCTGGTTTCAGGGCTGAAAACGTCGCCGCACTGAGTCACATCTTGAGGGCGAACACAGTTACCTTCCATATTGCTTTTATTGTTGCTGCTCCCATTGCCATCAGGCAGGTTAGAAGCTGGCCGTTCATTTCATTATCCTCCACTGCTCTGCTTTGTACATCCAGGCATTGTTTCTGCATAAAGTTAGTAGAAAGTTCCTGATCTGTCGAGCATTTCAGCAGCGCACTGTTTTCACCATTACTTTCACTATTATTCTCCTTTTCAAGCCTCGCATTAGGGCTGCTAAGTAGCGCTGTAAGAGCAATAGTGCGCGGAGCTCCCCCTCCTCTAGAAGCTCCACTGCCTTACTTGCTTCCAGACCCTTTACAGCTGTCTTGCAGGGTTTAGACAGTACTGCTTTGCCCCCGCTCTCCACATTGTCTTCAGGCTGCACGAGGACTGTCCCCCAGCAATCCGGGCAGCTCGAGTGCCTTTTGCTGTGTTTCTCGGTGGCACCATCTCCAGACACGGCCAATAGATCCCGGACAACCAGGAGCAAGAGTCGGTGCCGCTACTGCGAGGAGCGTGAGGTCAAGTTTCTCCAGCAGGTTCTCCTCGCTGCCTGCCACAGCCTGACGCCCCAGATGAGCATCCACAGAGCAAAAACGTAAGTAAGCCGGAGTCAGAAGGTCAACATGTGGGTGCAAGTATTTTGTTTACGGTAATCGTCTTTGTCAGTTTCGTTTCGGCATGAAATCTACAGCTGCGGGCCAGACGGGAGCTGAAAGCCCATCGGGGACGTGAGACGCGAGACGCGGCAGCTCTAGTCCGCCATCTTCCTCAATGCTATGATCCGTAAATTCCTATGATCCTGGAAACTGGATCGCATAGTTCTTGATAAATGCTGACAATTAATGTATGACGGAGGGGTGGGATTAGCAGACATCAGTCTGTACTATTGGGCATCCCACTTGATGGTAATCAACAAATGGCTGAGGGATGGGATGACCCAAAATACAGACTGGAGCTGTCCTAATTAGATCTTGATAATGTGATGGGACTACTTTGAGGCAGCCCTATTCCCCACAGTCTTCCAATTGTGACCGTATCAGGATACGGTGAGCAGTCATGAGCTTCATCAGCTGGTACCAAAACCCACCCAACTCACTCTCCTTTGAGAGGGTAGTTGGCTTTAACACACTGTTCCCCTTGAGGGGTTTGAGAAATGGGTCAAGATTGGGATGAGGATCATAGGAGATGTTTGGCATCCTTTCAAGAACTTCAACACCTATTCACCCTATCACATACACAATTCCATATATACCTGCAACTTCACTACACTTTTTCCTACGATCTTGACAATACAAATGAACTGCCTGAATTCTACCTCCTTGAAGCTAGACTCCTCACTGGCCATCTGGGAAAATTTGCAATATTTCACAACTACCGTACATTAGTAATCAATGCCCCAGCAATGTTCCGGGACCTGAAAAACAGATGGAAGGAATGGGTGGGGCCTTTGATGACGCTGAATGGCATGAAACCTGGATGGCACTAAGAGAAATCACCATTTCTGCAAAACTGCAACTCATCCAGCTACGATATTTGCATATCACTTACTTTATACCCAAACACCTGTGGCATTCCTGTACACTCCTGCACCCGCTTTAGATGTCCACACTCAAATGCTGATTTCTTCCATAAGGTCTTGTCATGCCATCAGAAACTCAGTCTTTTGCAGAGGATTCTCAAGACGCTATCTCAAGTCCTGTTGAAGGACTTGGGAGACTGATATATCAGGCTGTGGGATGTCCTAAAAACACACCAGGATTTGCAGTAAGTGGTGGTCATACAACGGATTGACAGATAGCTAACCAATGTACTACTAAGGGCGCCATACTGCCTGTTTCACTGTATTCTAAACAATGTGTACAATATTCCGAGCAGTCTGTATTGTATGTTTGAAAAACAAATTGATTTATCAAAAAACATTTACACTATACACACTATTCTATGGGGTATCTTGCCTCAGTTCATATGGTAAATGGTATCACAGTGTTGTGGGAGGGCAATATAAATAGGGCCTTGCTGTGGTTGCTGGCTAGGAGTAAGGGTTATGATTATTTGTAAATGTTATATGATGATGGCATGACAAGGATGACTTGATGCATTATTTCTCCCATTCTACCAAACCTTATGTTCACAACAGCCAAGAGTTGATCCTAAGGAAGGAGCAGAAGCTCTAGATAAGGCAGATCTTCCTGACCTCAGGGGAGAAGTTAGATGCCTCCTTAATCAACCCACAAGGAGGAAGTACATAATGCATGTACGGTCCTCTAGAATATGGTTCATTGTAAGATATATTTACAGTTAGAAGTAATGTAATAAAGGTTTAGCAGGAAGCTTTGTGATGCAATAATAATGATCTACTAGCACCCATGGCTGCTGATCTTCATGTCGAAGTTTATGTAACTCTCAGTGGCATTTTGATACCCCAATTGCATTACATCTATAACATGGTTTTTGAGAAGGGAGAGATCCCTGTTTCAGTATATTACATAACTTTAGTGTTTTACTGAAGCCTTGCAAGAACCATGTGGAATTAGGTCCCAGTCCATGAGAGTTATTACCTAGATGTTGACTACAACTTTACTGGGATCCTAGCCCAGTGAGGAATAAGCTAGTAACGGAAGATCGGGCTAGGTTTATTTTGGGTTCCATTAAGTAGA
Organism: Lissotriton vulgaris; assembly: GCF_964263255.1. Taxonomy (NCBI): domain Eukaryota; kingdom Metazoa; phylum Chordata; class Amphibia; order Caudata; family Salamandridae; genus Lissotriton; species Lissotriton vulgaris. The sequence continues at coordinate 99,273,467 of NC_141697.1, forward strand.
TTTTGTGCAGGTGTGTTAGGTTAAGAAAGAGGATAAACCCGTTAGTGCCCGTAAGAGGACGGGACGGGGCTACCCTCTTTCGCCTACAAATTAAGGTTAGTGTATCCAAATTCCATCTTGAACCCCTCTGGATTGGCAATTATAATACCAACCATTTAGAAAAGCCACTTTTGTCCTAGACTCTGCTATGGCTACCATTAAGGAACCAAAGGGGAGGAAGTCCTATATAGGTGGTTCTCTTGTGGGTACCTTGGATCATTTTATCACTAGGGCATCATCTGTGCTCTCCCGGGAAATTGAACTAACTGAGAAAAGGCTGTCCTTGGATTCTGTTTTTGATAAACGTTCCTCTCTGGGTCAACTATCGCTTGCAGTGCCCCCAAACAATCAATCGGGGACTGCTATCGGTCTAATGAGAGCTAGCAGTGAGGTGGGAAATCCACCACAAGGTAGTGAAGATCGGCGTACCTTACTAGATGCCACGAACGTTGCACCAACTAGCACAACCACGCTTGTCCTCAATCTTGATGACTCTGGCCCGTTAAACTTAAGGCCAAAACAAGATCTAAACAGAAATCTAAACCTGAGGCCAAAACGAGATCTAAACAGAAATCTAAACCTGAGGCCTTAAAGGTGGCAGCAGACCCAGTTGTGAAAAGGAAACGGTGGGCGTCCCTCTAACAAACAAGAAAGTTAAGATGCAAAAAAGGAATAATGCGGGCGAGGGACCAAGCACAAGATCCTTAAACACCACAGCCACAAGCCCACAGATTATTCAATCGGCAATTGCTGTAACGAACTTCAGTGATGTGGATCCTACAGAGCTGGGAACAGCTTTTTGGGCGAAACTGGAACTTATTTTTACAAAGACTTGTCTCCCTATATACGACAGACTCACCCTGATTGAAAATAGACTTTTGCATCTAGAGTCGCGGTTTGATTCTGCCCAGGCACGGGTTGATCTACAAGCTATAGGGGGTGATGGCACTCGTGACGGGGTGCAGCAAAATGGTAACGGAGAAGGCAATTCTAATAATCCGCCCACTAGCAATAATACACTTGCTGCTTCTCCTTTGGTGGTAAACAACAATCCTCCCCCCAATGTTATCTCACTACCACTATGGGAAAGCAATGCAGATAACAGCAATGTTTTACCTAGAAGAGGGGTGTCTGGGGGAGTGATAGGCTGTGTAGACCAACAATCCAAAGCCAGTAGAAACATTTCAGAAGATGGGCTCGAAAAAGCCCTACCCTGCATTGATCTCCCCCCCAGAGTCTTTACCATATGTGGTGGTGCTTGCAGGGGTCTCAGCTCTAGGTCAGGGGAAAAATGAGGAATACACTGAACTTAAAAACAAATGTATACATTGGCTTAGTCTTAATAGGCCTCTTCCCCCACAGGTTTCCGGTGAAATAATGTTTGCAATACGAGTTGACTGGGTAGGGACAAGACAAAAAACCATTGCAGGTAACTGTGTGATAATTAACTTTAGGAACATCTGTGCTGTGGACTATATCTGTAATGGGGCTCCAGTTCAGTCTGAAACACAAATTCAACCCCTAAATCTATCTTATTTTTATCCTGCTCCCCAGTTGGGTCCTAAACGTAATAGAAGCGGGCAGTCCTGGGGGGCACGGAATATGCTATCTTACAGAGATCAAGAGGGGGCAATGAACTGGAAGGGTCCGTATCCACCCACCCCTTTACTCTCATTGTTTCCTCAAAGTAATAAGTTTAGCATGTTAGACCAAGTGGGTTGATGCCCGAGAGCCAGCGGTCCCCATCCTCAATAGCTAATGATCCATGCCCCGAAGTAGAGGGAGTGGGGAGAAATGTTGATGCTAACACTCTCTATGCTTCACTTACTCCCCAACGAGAGGGTGCAGGGGGTAGGGTGTTAACTGGGGCTAAAGTGGGGCAGATCAAGGGGAGGGATCACGCGGCTGCATATTTAGGTGCCCTATCTCTCGAGTTACAAGAGGAGGTAGGGGGTCCTACTGTTGAGTTGTCAATAGATGGGGACAGAGATAATGCAAGAGACCGAGGGGCCAACATGTCTCAGTGGGGTAGATTGCAGTGAACATAGCCCAATGGAAGGTTTAGATGCAACTAGCACCAGGGCAATGGATGGTAGTATTAAAATCTTGTCCTGGAACATGGCAGGGATTAGAAATAAATTATCTTTGCCTGAGTGGGGTCTTTTCATAGAAAAACATGATATCTGCTTGATGCAGGAAACGTGGGCTTTGGAAGAGACTGCGAGGGCTGGCTTTGCCACTTTCAATATTTTGGCCATAACACGGGGTAGAGGCAGGCCCTCAGGTAGCTAACGACATGGGTGGGCACGCATTTGGGTGCCAAAGCAGTTCATATCCCAACTAACTCACCCGATGTCCAATGTGTCCTTCTAACGCTCCCAGACTCCACTCAGATTGCCCTATTAAACATCTATTCCAAGCCTACGCAGAGTGGGCAAGAATCGGGTACTATCGACATACTAAGGCAGCTTATCCTGACCCTCGATCCAGCAGTAGCCCTATTAGTTGGCAGAGATTTTAATTGCCAATTTGAACCCCTTAGTAGCTTAGATATGGGTGGACTAGCTGACGAGGATCAGTACTGGCGTATTTCTGAGCCGCTAATACCCCCTGCCAGGGCATGGACCCGGCTGGTCCTCCAAATTAAATCGCTTTCCCTTACAGCGCCTTTGCGGGTGTGTAATGGCAGGGTAGAACCAGATAGACCGGGCTTGTCAACCTTCAATAGGGTAGGGCAAAATTCCATCATTGATTATATAATGGTTGAAACCAGACATTGGGATAGGGTCCTGGATTTTAGGGTTCATCCGCGGAATGACAGTGACCATAATGCTCTGGTCCTGACATTGAAATCCGGGAGTTTTGGGTTGTCTAACCCAGCCCCTGATTCTAATGCTGCTCAACCCCCTCTCCTGCTATCTCACAACAGACGGAGAGTCAAGTGGCCATATTTCCAGGGCTCCCCGACTAAACTTGCAGGAATATACCAGCTAGCATTACCGCAGCTGATAGAAATGGGGGAGATGGGAGAAAAGGAACCCGACCAAGACTCGCTGACCAGGATTTTGGAAACCCATAAGCAGTTGGTTGCTAAACTGTCTGATGTGTTCTACCCTTATGCCAGCAAGAAGGCAACCCCAATTTTAACCCACCCTTGGTACGAAGCATCCTGTCGAAAAGCAAAAAAAGATTTGCTAACCGCAATTAAAGAAAAGGATAGAAGCGCCATTAAGCAATGTCGGCTTAAGTATAAGCAGGTTAGTAGGACCCCTCCATGAGCATCGACTGGAGGGGTCTTTAGATATTGCGCTGGGTAGGGATGTAGTGGCCTTCTTGCACTTTTACCTAACAAGGCGCCTGGCTTAGATAAGTTGCCTGGGGATCTATTTTGGTCTCGACCGAAAGTTTGGGGACCATATTTGGATGTTTTATTTAATGCAATACTCAAGGGGATTGACCCACCAGATACCTGGCTTGGAGCAGAGATAGTCCCTATCCACAAAAAAGGCTGTCCCCTAACCCCATCTAACTATAGGCCCATCAGCTTGATAGACACCACACAAAAACTGATGGGCAGGATCATCTTAGACAAAATTCAGGGCTGGATAGAGGAAAATGAGATATTGACTACACTCCAGGCTGAGTTCAGGATGGGTATTTCTACCTTACACCAAATATTTAGGCTCCAGGTACTATTCTGGAAAACGGTGAGAGTGGAGGGTAGCTGCCTCTAACTCATTTTTGTTGACCTGCGGGCCGCATTTGATCTAGTACTTAGGAAAAAGTTGTGGAGAGTATTAATGGATCTGGGCCTACCTGCCTACTTGCTGAACGTCTTGATTAGAATCCACATGGGCAATTATGCCCAAGTCAGATGTGGGAGACATGGTTAACTTTCAGCTCGCTTCCCCGTGGAGAAGGGGGTACACCAGGGGTGTGTCCTGACCCCAACCTTATTTTGTCTCTATATAAACGGGCTAGTAGACGATCTGCTTAAAGTAAGATAACGATGCTCCGAGGCTAGCGTCCGGGCGGATGCCCGCTTTGATGTTCGCGGATGACACTCTGTTGTTGTCCAAAACATCAATGGGCATCCAACGCACCCTGGAAGGTTTTGCAGCTTTTTGTGCATTGCGTGGGCTAGAGATAAATTTAGACAAGACGAAGTTCATGATTTTTAACCCTCCCAAACAGACCCGCCCGAATCCACTTTTGAATGGTACTCCTCTGGAAAGAGTTAAGACATTTGAGTACCTCTGTATTACTTTAAAGGAAAACTTTGACTGGGGCTTTCAGATAGCAAAGGCAGCCCTTAGGCTATCCCAAGTGGTGGGAGGAATTGGTTAAAGTCCACAGACTCTCAGATTTTAAGCCAGCGGCCCCGGTCGTAGAAATGTATAGACTTCAGGCCAGAACGGCCTCCATCTACGGGGCAGAATTATGGTGACATCAACGATTAATCAGGCTTATAATGGTAGAACATGCCTTTATGAGGAATTTATTGGGTCTACCAGCCAGCACACCGCTCATCCCCCTACGGTTGGACCTAGGATTAGATCCTATAGAGGAGGTAGTAGCAGCACGGCCAATGCTTTATTGGAAAAGACTATGGTCAGTGCCTGAATTGGCTGCCTATAAAGAAGAATTTATAGAGGTGTGGGCTTCTTTAAAAACCAAGAACATTCCGTGGCTTTTACACATCAGGGCACTTAGTAATCAGATTGGCCTACCTGAGCTGTAGGATAATCCCGAAGAAAGTTGCCCAGGGATAACTAAAGCTGAGCTGTTATGCCATTTTAGATACCAGAATTCATTGTCCTTACAGAGGTGTACTTCCGTGGGAAGACTGACGGTAGAGTTCCTCCAAGTAAAAATTGAATCTAGAATGGAGGACTTCTTGGATGTAATTTATCCTACACTTGCGAGGGAACTCTACATGCAGCTTAGGATCGGTAGTCTCCCACTTAGGGTATTTACCTCTAAATGGGCTAATACAGAGAATATTATGTGCCCGGCATGTAATTACAAGCAAGAAGATGTACCCCACGTTTTGTTCTTTTGCCCAGCTTATCAGGCAACAAGGAAATATTGGTTGATCCCACTTTGTAGGAATTTAGGCTTCAGTCAATGTGCCGAAGCTTGGGTCCTAAGGTACGACACCCACCCCCCCTATTGTTTTTGCTGTCTCACGGTTTCTACTTGGTATGTGGCGCAGACTGAAACGTCTTTTATAACTACAGTGTAAATGTATTCACTTTACTTTGTATATCTTGATAACTACCAAGGTTTAATCCATTTTAGGTTCAAATTTTACTGGAATTATTGTTCTATTTATTCTGTGCTCGTATGTATGTATTTTATCTGCACTTTTATTGTCTGTGTGGACCGAAATAAAGTGTTCAATGATGATGATAAACTTGACTTTGTCTGGACTAGACATTAAAATCTTGAGTCTACATGCCAAGAAGGTTTTTGCTTCTTTTAATTGGATGTTATGGTGAATATGATTAGTCAAATAGATTAACGAAATGCTGGTGGGCCTTTACTTCACTGGGTAGCTGAAGCTGTAACATGTAGACCCACGTTTGTGTGCTGAAACACCTAAACTTTTTAAAATGGCTGGCATTTTCAGAGGCTAGTTAGATAGGGCTGCCAGTTGTGCCACTGGCCATATGTATTTGTCTTGGAGTCCTTAGATTATCTGACAAATGATTCAGGCAGCAGCGGATGAAAACATTACTTTCCTGTATATACCAGTTATATCTTCTATCCCAGAAATCTGGTCCCAGGCTTGCAGAGCATTCTGGAAGTAGGGGAAAAGTATTACAAATTAGTTTTATGTTGATTATTTATTGTATATGTTTCAAACATAGTTTGTATCTTAGATAGGAATGCATCGTTTAACTATGTGTTGCTTAGCAGAAATGGAATGTTGAGCTTCAGCTTTGCAGTTGAAGGCTGGAGCTGAAAGGAGAAACACTCTGTTGGATCTGAGTGCTGTACTTATCCTAAGAATAAATCTTCTTTCATTATAAATACTTCTCCTTGTGATCCTTGGATGTAACATAAATTTGGCGACGAGGTGGTCAAGTCAGCACTCCATGGATTTGGACCCACTTTTATTTTTGAAAGTTTAATTTTTGAAGAAGATCCTCTCAGAACTACAGTTTTTCCTGATTGATAAAAGAGAAGATTGGTTCTTCCTGACTACTTCAAGATAAGTTAATTACTATCATTCTTTCTTCTCTAATGTTCTTTTCTATTTTCTATTGGGAGTTTCGCTGCATATACTAAAGTTTTATTGATGTAAATCGATGCAGGCTCATAGGAATAGAAACTATTATAAAGAAAATTAACAATGTTGGTGAGCAGAATTTCGTTACAGCAGAGTAATACATGTTGCACGTTGGATTAATTTCTTTAAATCGTGTGAAAATAGTCTTGTGTATATCCTGCACCTGAACAATTCTGCCGGTAAATTTTTAAATTAACAACGTTGGTGAGCACAATTTCGTTACAGCAGAATACTACACATTGCACCTTGGATTCTTTTCTTTACATCGAGTGAAAATCGTTTGGTGTATGCCCTGCACCCGAACAGTGCTGTCGCTGAATTTATTGATCTTTTACAAGATTTTTGTGTATTGAAACTTGGCTCGAGACCTTCACGCGACATTTGATTTTTTTTTTGGGCTTACTGTAAGTGAATTGCGACATTTGAAATGACTGTAAACACTTACCGGATTACTTAAGAAATTATCTTCGTCAAGTTTCTTAATCGTCATCTTCCTTCGGTGACAGAAGCCTTCGAACTCTCTATCTACGTCCAAGTCATCGCTTAACGATCTTCAATGTGGCAGCCATCTTCCTTATCACCTGGCAACCTTTTGTTTATTTTCATCTCGTTGCTGACGGACAACTTAATACCGCGCTTCTTCACTATACGCCAATGCGCACAGCAAAACTTTTTTGTGTTGAAGATGGACAATTTATCACTCTATTTCATCACAAAACGCAGTTCCACCAATAAAAACGCTAATTTTATTGGAGAGATTTCATACCTACAATATATTACTTCCTCATTGTGCATCTTTTTGAAACGCTGATGCACACAGCTAAAACGCAATTTTCTTCATGATGAGAATTTATTGTATTTATTTATTTTCTTAGTTTTCTACATATACAGGTCCGAAATTGAATATTGTGCTCAGCTTACAAACTGAATATATTGTGCATTTTTTCCTTTTCTTCTTATGTTTATGAACATTGTTACAGTATTATAACTTACACTCCTATTCTTACTACAATTATTATAGAATTTATTAATGATAATTTTATTCTGTTTAATTCTGCTTATTTCTACTTAACTTTCAATATATATATAGTTTATTATGGCTATTCCAACTGCAGTACTTCCTTCCCCTTTTCTTCCAGAACCTGGTACACCCAAAATTAAATGGACTCAGTGGTACAAGTCCTTTAATAGTTATATTATAGCAATTGATGGAGTAACATTTTCTCCTGTTAAGAAAAATGCTATGTCATATAATGCCTTGGGAGCGGAGGGACAAAGAATTTTTGATCATCAGCCACAAATTATTCGCCCACCTTCTGATGATTGGAATGAATACACTGAAGCTGTGATGAGATTAGAAAAACATTTTAAAGATGAGCCTAGTATAATTATTGAAAGACATAAGTTTTATACTCGGAAACAACGAGAACATGAGAGCCTTGACACTTTTTTAGCAGAATTAAGAATTCTTGCTGCTTCTTGTGAGTTTGAGGGTCCCATTGAACAATACCTCAGGGATCAAATTGTTGTGAATTGTTACAGTAACAAGGTTCAAGAAAGAATAATATGTTGTAGAAACCCTTCATTAATTCAAACTTTAGAAATAGCAAGGGGCATTGAAAGATCTGTTTCAGCTTCCAATGAACTTGGAAACAACAAACCTTCCATTACTGAATCAGTGAATAAAGTCTCACAACAAACTACACAATCTGTCACTCCTAGAGATAAATCTTCCAACAAAAGTGAATGGAAGAAAACTGATAAACCATTTCAATGTTTTAGATGTGGTTCAAAATCACATTCAGCTCATTCTCCCACTTGTCCAGCATTAAAGAAACAATGCACTAATTGCTAGAAAATTGGACATTTTACCTCTGTATGTAAATTAAATTTAAAACAATGTATGTAGAAGCTGGAGACTTTGATGAGGTACGGTCTCATAAGGAAGAAAATACAGTAAAGAAGATTCTATTATCTGTTGATATGGTTGATTCACAGCAAACTTCTAATATTAGTGATCCAGTGTGTGATATAAAAATAGGGAATGTATTGGTGAAGGTTACAGTGTGCTCTGGATCTCCTGTTACGATTCTCTCTGATGTATTTTTTTTTAAAGAATGGCAAGGAGTTGAGTTAATACCCCCTGACATACGTACAGTAGCTTTTGATGGACAAGAAATTGATATGATGGGATACTTTAATGATAGTTTCACTTTTGAAGATTGAACCATTATGTCCAAGATTTATATTGCAAAAAAGGGATATAATATTCTTGGCTGGAAAGACCAAAGAAAGTTCGGAATGGTTTTGAGACCGGGCACTGACGATCCCATTTCATTAGATCGTTCCAGGAATGTTAGAAACCATCATCAATAAACATCAGGCTGTGTTTTCAGATAAGTTAGGTTCAGTCAAAGGATATGAACATAAAATCATACTAAAACCTGATGCTATTCCGACAATCCACAAGGTTAGACATGTACCTCAAAGCATTAGGGATAAGCTTAAAAATCAGTTATGTAAGGAGGGTGTTATTGAACAAATTGATTCATCCTTATGGGTTTCTCCAATAGTAGTCGCACTTTAAAAAATTGTGATGAACTCAGGCTGTGTGTTGATTTAAGATCGCTGAATAAGAATATACAAGTTGACTGTTTTCCCCTGCCTTATATTCAAGATATGCTAGCTCAACTAAAAGGTACTAACGTTTTCCACAATAGATTTGAGGGCAGCCTACCATCAAATTGAGTTGCATGATGATTCTTAAGATGTAACCGCTTTCAACACATCATTTGGTCCTTTCAGATTTTTAAGACTACCTTTTGGTCTAGCTTCAGCAGCTTCAGTCTTTCAAAAATTGATGTCTCAACTTTTTGGTGGTGTTAAAGACGTTTTAGCAGGATGACATATTAATATCTACCAATAATCAGGGAGGCAAGGAAGCCCACCACCAGAGCATGCTATGCGGGGAAATGGAAGCGGTTTGTCATTTATTGTGCAGACCACAACATTAACCTGCTGGACGCATCTATTCAAAACATCATTTGTTATCTCTTACATCTGTACAAATGTAATCTAGCCTATGCTTCCATTCGTATACATCTATCCGCAATGGCGGCCTATCTGCAAAACAGGCAGCACCTCTCCCTTTTCAGAGTGCCTGTCATCAAAGCCTTTCTGGAAGGACTCAAACGAGTCATTCCTCCATGGACCCTACCAGCTCCCGAATGGAACCTAAATGTGGTCCTCACAAGACTAATGGGTCCCCCTTTCGAGCCACTGCATTCATGCGAGATTCAGTTCTTAACATGGAAAGTGGCTTTCCTGATAGCGATTACGTCGCTACAACAAGTTGGTGAACTCCAGGCACTAACTAACCAAGAGCCATCTTTACAAATTCATTCCAACAGGGTGGTGCTTCGCAGTAACCCTAAGTTCCTTCCTAAGGTGGTTTCTCAGTTCCATATCAACCAGACTATAGAACTACCTGTGTTCTTCCAAAATCCTGAGTCAGTTGCGGAGAGAATGCTCCACACGCTTGACGTCAAAAGAGCCTTGATGTTCTACATTGATAGGACCAAAGATTTTCGGAAGACGAAACAACTATTTGTTGCCTTTTCGCCACAACACAAAGGCAACCCCATTTCCAAGGCTGGTATAGCCAGGTGGATCGTTAAGTGTATTCAGATCTGCTATCAGAAAGCCAAGCGCACTCTAACGATTCCACCGCGGGCCCACTCCACCCGGAAGTTGGGGGCCTCCATGGCTTTCCTTGGAAATATTCCTTTAGAAGACATATGTAGAGCAGCCACATGGTCTACCACATACCACACACACATTTACAAAACCCTACTGTGTGGATGTGCACTCCAGGCAGCTGTAGGGCAGGCTGTTCTAAAAACACTTTTCCAAACTGCTGCAGCTGGCACAGGCAGCCGCCGCTAATGGAGGGACTGCTATGTATTCTATGCACAGATATCAATTCAGCAGCCCACATGCCTCGAACCGAATATGCTACTTACCAGTATGCATCTGTTCTTGGCATGTAGGGCTGCTGACATTCATATCGCCCGCCCTCCTCCCCGGCGCCTGTAGCGGCTGCAGCACTCACACATAGGTCTAGCATGGTCATCATTCACAGAGTTTCACTCCATCTTTGCCACAATGGCTGAAAACAATCGGAGGATGGAGTCGATGCCCTTGCGCACTGTAGTCCAGGGGAGGAGCCACCTATCTTGTGATACTTCGAAGACTCTTCCAGGACAACAATGTGCGATCATCACCCAACACTAGGCGGCGATCTATGCACAGATATGATTGTCAGCAGCCCTACATGCCAAGAACAGATGCATACTGGTAAGTAGCATATTCGTTCCCCTATATCACTTAATTTTATACTACCAATACAATTACTGTGAGCAAAGCCAAATTGGTTAATGTACATCATCCACGTACAAGAACACCCACAGCAGTGACTCTTAAGTCACATTGTGATTCTACCTGCACACTTTAAACTCTCCTTTCAGTATTTCGGCACTAGCGCTGTGATGAGAAGACTTGATGGCAGAAGGTGGTGTAGTTAATCCCATTTCTATCCCGATGAAACAGAGGTCAAAGGGAATAACAAGTGATCGTGTTCCCTAAAAAGCCAATCTTTGTTTACGAAAGTTGAGATACCCGGTAGTACTAGTGAATGTCTGCCATACCCAAACCATCATCATCAGCATAATAGGCCACACAGGCATCCTATTCGACCACAAGAAGAACATGTGCATAACTCGAACCCTCTTCAAGAAAAGTGTAGGTACTTCAAAGGGATAATTCCGATAGATGGTGCATCATGTGGGTGTAGAGCAACCTTTTTGAAAAGAGCTATTGACAATCAGTCAATCAGGGAATTGTAAGCGCGCTACTCACCCGTGAAGGTCTCAAGGCACTGAGGGGGGTGGGGCACTTAGGGTCCCCAGATCTGTTTAGCCGAAGAGCCAGGTCTTGAGGGTCTTCCTGAAGGTGTTCAGGGAAGGGACGCGTCTGATGTCTGCCGGTAGCTCGTTCCAGGTCTTGGCTGCAATGTGGTAGAAGGATCTTCTGCCTGCTCTGGCTCTGTGGATGCATGGGGTTTCGGCTAGTGCGAGGTTGGAAGATCTGAAGTTTCTTTTGTGTACTTGGAAGTTGATTCTGTCGTTGAGGTATTTGGGTCCGTTGTTGTCTAGGCATTTGTAGGCGTGAGCGAGGATTTTGGAAGTGACTCTTTTCTCCACGGGGAGCCAGTGCAGACTTCATAGGTGTCGACTGAAGTGTTTGTGTCAGGGGATGCCGAGGACGAGTCTGGCAGCAGTGTTCTGTATTGTCTGGAGTTTGCGGAGTAGAGACTTGTTGATGCCAGTGTAGAGTGTGTTTGCATAGTCCAGTTTCCTGGTGATGAGTGCTTGGGTGACTGTCTTCGTCGACTCAGGGGGTATCCACTTGAAGGTCTTGCGGAGGATGCGGAAGCAGCTGGAGGTGCCGGCATTGACCTGTCGGTTCATGGTGAGTGATGAGTCGTGTACGATGCAGAGGTTCTTGGCGTGGTCTGAGGTGGTAGGTGGGCTTCCGAGGGCGGTCGGCCACCAGGTGCTGTCCCATGCAGAAGGGGTGATATAGAGGACGAGGACTTCTGTCTTCTTGGCATTTAGCTTCAGGTAGCTGTTGGTCATCCAGACTGCGACGCCTTGCGTTCCTTTCTGGAAGTTGAGTTTGGCAGGGGTGGGGTCTTTGGTGAGTGAGAGGATGAGCTGAGTGTCATCGGCGTAGGATACAATGTTGAGGCCGTGCTGTTGGACGATGGCTGCAAAGGGGGGCCATGTAGATGTTGAAGAGGGTAGGGCTCAGGGATGAAGCCTATGGGTCTCCGCAGGTGATTTTCGTGGGGTCAGAGAGGAAGGGTGTGAGTCTGATCTTTTGGTTTTTTCCGGTGAGGAATGATCGGATCCAGTTCACGGCTGTTTCTTGTATGCCTGCGTCGTGTAGTCTGGCGACTAGTGTGCGGTGGGAGACGGTGTTGAAGGCCGCTGATAGGTCGAGTAGGATGAGGGCTGCGGAGTAGCCTTGGTCCAGGAGGGTGCAGATGTCGTCTGTAGTGGCGAGTAGAGCGGTCTCTGTGCTGTGGTTGCTTTGGAATCCGGATTGGGACGGGTCGAGGAAGGCGTTCTCTTCAATGAGTTTCCTGTTGACTGTTTTCTCTGCAACTTTGGCTGCGAAGGGGATGAGCGAGATGGGCCGATAGTTCTTGAGGTCATTGGGGTCAGCTGTGGGCTCCTTGAGCAGAGGTCTGACTTTTGTGTGCTTCTAGTTGTCTGGGAGGGTGCCTGTTTTGAAGGTGGTGTTGATGGTGCGTTGTAGTTCGAGTTCGAGTGCGATTGCGGCCGCGGCTCTGTGGTAGATGTGAGGGGGGGGGCAGGGGTCGTAGGGGCCCCTGAGTGGGTGCTTTTCATAGTCGAGTCGAGGAGTGGGTGCTTTTCATAGTCGAGACGGTGTCTTCGGCCGTGTTAGGTGTCCAGTTGGAGATGGTGGGTGTAGGAAGGTGGATATCTGACTATGGTTGCCCCCAACTTTTTGCCTGGTGTTTTGCTGGTTTTTTGACTTAGTTGACCTGGGGCCCTGCTATTCAGGACCCCAGGCCCACTGCTCTCTCTCTAAAATGGATTTCATGTACTCTAGGTACATATCTAATTGGATACTGAGTCACCTTATCAGCCCCTGTACAGTGTACCTTAGGTACCCAGGGCATAGGTGCACCCAGGGCCTACCCGGGGCTGCAGCATGTATTATGCCACCCCTGGCTGGCCATCCAAATCTGACACAACTGGCTGCACGACAGCTGGGGCAAGGTGGTGTAATCACCCTTTGCTTTAGATATAGTATTCCTATATCTATCCCTAAAATGGACACATATATTCCTATCAGTCACTCCTATGGCAGGCCTTAACAATCCTGAAGGCAGAGTGCTTGGAATTATGTGAGATGGTGCTCTGGCATGAGCTGAGCTCGTTTGCAACTTGCGGAACCAAGTCCTAATAGCTGTTTCATGATAACGCGTACCATATACTCTTAAGTGCATTATAATCCTCGCGGTTATTTGCCAACTTTGGTATCGCTTTATCAAACATGTCGAGTAAGGTGTCATACGAATTGGAATGCTAACCCCTCGCCAATTCTGGCGACGGGGTTTGCATTCCAACCTTCTAGAGGGACACGACATGTATGTAACTGTAAACCCCGGTTAAAGTTTCCTCGAGCCTCAGCATCACAAAATGGATGCTGCCACCACAGACACAAGTCTGACCTCCTGCTGCTGGGAGTCCTTCCAGCGAGGAGAGCTCAGACAAAGGGTTTCCTGTCAGGGGCGGTGCTAGCACCATCCCAGACAGGATTTTGTGTATCCCAGGTAGGCAGGGCTGAGAGGAAGGTGACTGCAAGTGGCACCCCGGTGCTCACTGTGCATATGCCGGCTCAAACCAGTTCCAGGGCCACCCCAGCCCCTGAGCTGGGGAGAGACCGGACAAAGGAGAGGGGTGTAACCACCCCCCTCCTGGTCCCACCCATGTGCAGTACCTAGTCGCGTGCCAGCCCTTTTTCTTAGGATAAAGGTAGGAGCAGGCCCCTTCCCAAATTAGATAATTCTGAATCTTGAGCTACTTTCCACGAAAGGAACTCTTGACAATATCTGAAGACTCTCCCTTGTGGCTAACGAGTAGCCACCCTGCACCCGCATGCACCACCTAAGCATCGCGGTTTGCTGCACGTCCATCCTCCGGATCAAGACTGCCCAGCTCGACGAGACCCGGATTCCCTGGCATCTCTGACCTCTACCTACCTACATCATCAGCCCAGCTGAGATTCGTGGGTGTGACGAGACCTGAGGGACCGGCCATCTTCTAAACCTGCACGACGCTTAATCAGCACGACCGCCGAGGGATCCTCGAGTGCACTGGGGTTTGAGAAGCCCCAACCCTGAGCAGCTCCAGCACCGAAGTCCAGCCCCCAAGCATCCACGAGATCTGCGTGGGGCCCTTCTGCTCGTTGCTGGCCACCGCGTAATCCGGTCACTTGCCCGTTGGCTAGTGGCCCTCCTGACGACGCACCACGGCGCTTTCACCGCTGGTCTGGTTGCTCGAGACTGGCCCTTGCTCCCTTCCAAAAGAGGAGCACCCCGGACCCTCCTGGTCCACTCCAGACGCCATCTTGACTCCACCGCGTGGGCTTGCCTTTGCCAAGGCTTGTTGCTCCAATCCTGGTTCCAGCATCGCCAGCAGCAGAGACCATCGTGGGACAGCTCGCACCTCCAGACTGGTCGCCGACAACGCCTCCTGGCCCGTGTGACTGCAGAGTCCAGCGTCGCCCACTCACCTGATCAAGGTGACTTCATCCGGTGCCATCCTGGTGCCCACACAATCACTGGCTAGTGATTAAGAACTGAGTCCCCTCTGCTTTCAGGTCGTCTCCATCACCGATCCAGGCTTGGATCACACCAATCTTCTTCACTGGTGGCCTGCCAGCAACTTCTTCTTTCAGGCTCCATAGACTACAACGAGGATTTCCGACGTCTTTTGAACCCTATGCAGCCGCAGCCCCTGGGCTAGGTAACCCGAGCATTTCGGTGCTCCAACGCAGGTTCACTATCCAAGTGTCCAGATCCTTTGTCGTTTTAAGTCTACCTAGTCGGATTCGTCCGAGAACAGTAACTTTAGAAATACTAGCCTCCATAGACTTTGTCCCGCATCCCGCGTGAGAGTGCACACTCTGCACCCGATCTCCCTGGGCCTCCTGCTCCTAACCTTAGGGTTCATTAGTGTAGTCCTAGCGATCCTGACGCCTCTGGATCTTGTTACTTACCTGCTAGTATTTCGCATTCCACTGTTAGAGGATATGGTTTTTCGTGCCCCTCGGGCATTTGTGTAAATTGTGCAACTTGAAGTATTTTCGTAAGAGTTTTGTATTGTGCTTAGCTCCCTGACTCATAAAGAGTTCAGGGTAGACTTGTTATAAATAAATATCCTTTATTTTTCATAACAACTTGTGTGGTGTCCTTTCACTCGGTGTTCAAGGGATATATGTAATGGTAAAACAGCTGGCTTAACACGCCCTCTAGAGTTTAGCCTGAAGACTGCTTTTGTCCACGCTACTAGGATAGCTGGTCTATAAGGTTGACTTACAACCAATCATCAATAAGGGTCGTTTGGTATGATACGCAGTGATCACTAGAATAGTGAGCACTATATATTAGGCCAACTTCTCACAGTGGGCTGGCTGGTGTTTCTGGGGGGCGGGGGCCGTCTGCAGTGCCTGGTGGATGGTTGATGAAGTTGTCATAAAGGTTTTTGATCTTGAGGTGGAAATAGGTTCCAAGCTTGTCGCAGAGGTCTTGGGATGGGATGTGGCTTCGCTGCGTGGGTTGGAGATCCAGGTGTGGAGTTCTCTGGCTGCGTCGTTTGCGTCGGGTACCTAGGTA
This sequence comes from Lissotriton vulgaris, assembly GCF_964263255.1. NCBI lineage: Eukaryota > Metazoa > Chordata > Amphibia > Caudata > Salamandridae > Lissotriton > Lissotriton vulgaris. Next base: position 99,289,291 of record NC_141697.1, read on the forward strand.
TGGTCGACTTGCGTGAAGGTGGAGTATGTTGCTCGTCTGTAACCTTGCTCCAGTTCCTTCCTGGGGGGCGTGGGGCTGGTTTGGGTGCCTTGGGTTTGTTGATGGCGAAGTGTACGCAGTAGTGGTCGGTCCATGGCGGTTGCGTTGTGTGGCTGGATTGGACGCTGTTTCCTGCCGCGAAGATGTGTCTTGCTCTGTGGGTCGGTGTGTTGACGAGTTGTTTAAGTCCGATGCTGGTGAGGTTGTAACGAAGGATAGTGGAGTTGGGGTCTGTGGGGTTGTCGAGGTGGAAGTCCAGGTCTCCAATGAGTATGTAATTTGTTGAGGCGATGGCGTTGGGTGCGATGAAGTCGGTGATGGTGGTGGCGAAGGGTGTTTGGGGGCTGGGGGGTCTGTAGACGAGGGTTCCTCGGAGTGTGGCTTTGGGGGTGGACTCGATCTCGAAGTGCAGTTGTTCGGCATAGGGGAAGGTTTTGCTGGAGGTGGTAAGGCAGAGAGTGCTCTTGTGGGCGATGGCGAGGCCCCCTCCTGGGTGGTTGGGGCGGTCTTTCCTCTGGATCTTGTATCTATCTGGGATGGCAGTGCTGATGTCGGGGGCGGAGGATGCATTAATCCAGGTCTCTGTGAAGAAGGCGATGTCGGGCAAGAGAGAGTCGAGTAGGTTCCAGGTTGCCATTGCGTGTTGCGGGTTTGTGTACGGAGCGTACGTTGAGGAGGATGCATTTTAGAGTGTCGCCGGTGCTGGTGTTGGAGGCTGGGGTGGCGGTGAGTGTCTGATGGCAGGAAAACTGGCTGTGGGTCGTGTTTGTTGAGGCCTGTTGGCATTCTCTAAGTCTTCCAGGGTTGAGTGCGAGGAGGGTGGTGGTGTTGTAGCGATGGTTAGTGGGAGGTCCAGGGTTCCTGGCACTTGACGCAGTCGAGTCACAGACAGGCTTGCCTTTGGCGAGGCTGCTGCGCATGGCTGTCAATAAGTAGGGGAGGAGAGCCTGGGAGGAGGGAGCGGTTGATTTCCTGGGGGGGGAGGGGGAGGGGTGATGGGAGGGGCCACAGCGGAAGCAGCGGCGAAAGGAACAGGCAGGCACGAGAAAATAAAAACAGTGGTGGAATTAGAGCAAGACACAGATGGGCTCAATAACAGTGGCACAACAGAGAATAATTGAGAAAAAAAAACGGCTGAGAAAGGTTACGGTGGTTGCGGGCAGTCTGTTCCCAGTTGGAGCGGGCAGCAGCCTCAAACCTCCCAAGGAGGAGTTCGGGGTCTGGAGGCAAGAGAGGGCACAGCAGAGCTGCGGGGAGAGATTGGACCTAGACCGAGGGTGACAAGTGATCAGTAGAGCCTGAGAGTGTGCACTAGCCACAGATGTCTTTGTATAGAGCAAATTCTTGCTCTGTTTGCCTTCGTTGATCTAGAGATTAGACAGATCTTATTTCTTGTAAAATACTGACCCACCTGCATTGATGAGCCTACTGCCAAGGTAGGTAAGCAAGTTATAAAGTTTATTATTTTGTAATTGATGTACAGAATCTGCAATGCAATTCTCACCTCATTTGGAAGCCATTGTAGTTTGATAGATAGCATGGCCAAACATTCTGACACAAGCCACACGTTTTGCTGCAACTTGACAAATACTTTTGCATCGAGCTGTTGTGGCTCTGGGTAGCCGTATTTGAAACATTAGAGAACCAGCACCATTATTTTCTTTTCAAATGTACATCTGTTGTAGATCATGTTTTTAAACGCACTATAAAGGACCACATCTAGGTAGGAGAACTTGGAACCACGCGCATACTCCTCATGCTAAAACACTTTATGCCTAAATCATCTTATGAAAAAGTCATTCTTAAAAGCAAAAAAGAGTCAAATAGAATAAGCCAGTTGAAAACTGGTGTACTGTCTTCCTTATTTTACAAAATGGTTGCTCCTAATAATGTTGAGATGCTCCAATGGCGACTGATTGAGTACATCAAACAGAAAAAATGATAAAAAGGGCGGTGGGGTAGCGATTATTTTTAAAGACAAATATACACTATCCTCCTCAACGCCTACCTCCATCCCAGGCATTGAGGGGCTTCATTTCTGCTTTCAAATAAACCCCCATTTGTCTCTAGCCGGCCTGATCATCTATCGGCCCCCGGATTGCCTTACCAACTATACTGCCGAACTAATGGACCTTATAGTCCAAAGCTCAATAGTTCACCCCCATTTTATTGCAGTTGGCGATTTCAATGTTCACATTGACAGCCCAGACTGCCCCCTAGCCACCCAACTTATTTCTACTCTGGAAGCGGCGAACCTATTCCAAATTATCTCGGAACCAACGCATAAGGCAGGCCACACGTTGGACCTGATATTCTCCAATATCCCAGACTGTTCAGCCAAAACCGCACAACCACTGCTTTGGACGGATCACTTCTTAATCCCTTTTTCTTTCTCCTTCCCCTCCCACCACCAGACAAAAGGGAGACGATCCTATGTTCGCAGAAACTGGGCTAACATATCAGCAGAGACTCTCTGTCCTGCTCTCTCAGCCACTACTCCAACTCTGTCATCAGATGTGAACTCGGACGCTGTGGCTCTAAATCTCTGGATAGGTAATACGCTGGATACTATCGCGCCTGCAAAAATCGCTACATCACGCAGAGAATCCCCTTCGGCCCCATGGTTCTCGACTGAGCTATTGGCTGAAAAAAGTCATTGCAAAAAACTAGAGCGTCTCTGGCGGATAAACTATTCCACATCAGCAAAAATTTGCTATAAAGAAGCCCTGCGTGTTTTCCACAAATCCATAAAAAAAGCAAAACAATTGTTCTTTGCGACCTCCATTCAGCAAGCTGAACAATCCAGCAAGGAAGTTTTTAAAATTGTTCAATCCTTTTTTAAACCTCGGGCAATTGAAACTGAAGTGACTCCGTCGGAGAAACTCTGCGAGGACATCTCGGTCTTTTTTGATAAAAAGATCGAGAAAGTCTACGACACCTTCACCAGTCCCGAGCCCACAATCATGTCCGACACAAATGATAATGTGGCTTCCCTCCCCGCCTTAGCTCAATTCCATCCTATTTCCCTCGCCGAGGCCAAAAGGGAATTACAAAAATGTAAATCAGGGGCTCCTGATGACCCTTGCCCGCCCAAGCTCTGGAAAATGATGTCGGACTCAATTGCCACTTCATTGCTACATATCTGGAATACATCCATCAAAACTGGTCTATTCCCTGATTGCTGGAAACATGCCACACTCCTGCCTTTAAAAAAGAAACCAAACGGTGCCCCGGATGATCTGAGCAATCTCCGGCCAATCTCCCTGTTAGCAGCCCCTGGCAAAATGTTTGAAAAACTGATACAGCGCCAACTGAACAGGTTCATAGAAGAAAGAGACACACTACATGAAACCCAGTCGGGTTTCAGGGCGGGCTTTAGCACTGAGACCGCTCTGATAGAAGTGGCTGAGTCGTTCAGGTGGTCTTTAGATTCAGGAGCATCGGCTATGTTGGTGCTCCTGGATCTATCTGCCGCTTTTGATACTGTGGATCATGTGAGGCTACTGTCAAGGCTAAAAAACACAGGCCTGGAAGATAAGGCTCTGGGCTGGCTACAGTCCTATCTCACGGATCGTACCCAGAAAGTAGCCTTGGGCCCCCTTTCCTCAAAACCTAAACCCCTCTGGTGTGGTGTCCCTCAGGGCTCGGCCCTCAGTCCACTACTTTTTAATATTTATCTGACTCCTCTCTTTTCCCTTATTGCTAATTGGGGTGTCAAGGCGATTTCATACGCCGACGACACACAATTAATCTTCCCTTTCTCGGACGTCTCAGAGGCAGCCTTCAGCAATATGAAGGGATGTTTGCGAGATGTTGCCAAATGGATGAATGCAAACAAACTCAAATTGAATGCGAGCAAGACGGAGGTCATCTTCTTTGGCAAACATACTCGGCCCCCCCCAAGCCTGTGGTGGCCCTCCGAAATGGGTATCCCTCCTCTACCCAGCACCAACGCGAAAAATCTGGGAGTAAGATGGGATGAGAGTCTCTCCTTTTCTTCACATATACAGCAGGTCTCTGCGTGCTGTCTCCATAAACTAAGAAACCTTCGCAAATTTCTGTCCCTTCTGCCTGAAGACTGTCGCAAGACGGTGGTCCATGCTACAGTCACTTCCAGACTGGACTACGCAAACGGCCTCTACCTTGGCCTACCCAAATATCTGGTGCAACGACTGCAGATCGTGCAGAACGCGGCTGCGAGACTGCTAAAAAACATCCCTTTTAAACAGCATGTCTCTCCGTACTTGCGCGATCTGCATTGGCTCCCTGTAGCCTGCAGAATCAAGTTTAAAGCTCTAACTCTGGCGTTTAGAGCCCAAAAGGGGACCTGCCCCTCCTATCTAAAGCTTAGACTCCCCAGATACTATCAGGAGAGATGCTTGCGCTCTAATTCACGAAACCAGCTCTCCATCCCCCGCGCCAAGAGAGCCAGACTCGGAGGCAGATCTTTCTCTGCCTGCACGGCGACACTCTGGAACGCCCTACCGGTCAACATCCAACTGGCTCCAACGGAAGCCAGTTTTAAGAGGCAGCTAAAGACCTGGCTCTTTTCCCAGAATAACTAAACACTCTCTCCCCTTTTTCCGCCCATTCCTACCTGGAAAAATGATCACTCAGCGCCGGGACACCTCCTTGTGAGGTAGCTGTTCGCGCTATATAAATATCGGTATTATTATTATTATTATTATTATTATTATTATTATTATTATTATTATTATTATTATTATTATTATTATTATTATTATTATTATTATTATTATTATTATTATTATTATTATCTTATCCAAAGTGCCAATGCAATACAATGATATGCAACCATTGTTACAGGTAAGTTTTAGTATTTTCAGATCATGTGTGTAATTTATGCACTGATGATTGTTTATATAAAAGACTGGCCACATTTGTGTTTTGTAAGAATAATATACATCAAACAGTTCCTTTATGTTCAGACACCCTGCTTTAATGTCCATTAGATCACTCTGCCGTAGTGAAAGTTGGAAATCCATTTATCCTTCTCCAGCAGAGGCCTTCTCAGTTGCTTTCTCACCTGCTGTTTGAGAGACAGGTTCCCCCGGACAGGTAAGCCTCCCCTTTTGCTTATTCCTAATCTAGCCCTTTTCCGGAACTTCCTGGTTTATCCTCACTTTTGATGTGTTACTTCTAACAATCATCAGAAGTTGTTGCTTCAGGAGTTCCATAACTTGCTGTTACTATATTGACTTGAGGTATTTTGAAGCTTATGATTTTCTTTTCTTGGAGCGCTTGTGGTTGTTGTAGATTTAAAGTAGCTTGCCTAGAGAATGACATAGACCACAGACTATTCAGTGTTTTCCAAAGAGATCTTGCTGTGCATGCTTTGCTCTTTGTTTTTAGAGGGTAGGTCAGAGCTTTTCTAGTATTTTTCCAGATGTACCTAGCCATTCGATTGCCATTGTCATGTGTTGGTTTTGTGCAGTGTGCATACTCTGTTACCCTTGCAGATATAGTTCAATTATTGAGTAGGTTATCTCACACTAGTTGTTGTGCCAATTTGCAGTACTTTTCGATCATACCCTGGAAAGAGTCCCATGTCGATAGAGATGTGAGCAGCTTGGTAATGCTGTAGGAACTGGGGGAGGCCATCATTGTGCTTTGTTCTAGAAGTTGGGATGGTAACTGTTTGACTCATGCCCTCACCCAAACTTTATTATTCAGATTACTGACAAATATGTGTTGCTAGGTGTCTCGCTTTGCCCTCAGTCAGATAATACAGAATACCACACAGCGGCTCAAACACGAAGTAGCAACACATATGTCGGTTACCGACCCCCATCGCCGGTGCCTGCACTGTTTAGGCCTGGACTACGACGACAAGTCCTGCTCCGACTGCCGGGCCCTGACGTCTAAAGCTAGACAGGAGTGGTCCCGTAAGCGACTCGAGCTTCGGCAGTCCGCCCCGCGCCGCTCGAGGTCCCGGTCCGAAAGGAGGTCGAGGGACCGGTCGCGGGGCTGGAGCGCCCACAGTTCCGGGAGTTGTCATCGGTCTTTGGGCTCGAAGTCCTCCGTTAAGAGGCACAAGCAGTTGAAGAGGCACCATCGCTCTTCTGACTCCCCCCGACGCTCGCGCGACGCGGCCGGGGGTTCGGGCGACACCGCCCACGCGGCTCAGCTGGTACCGCAGGGGTCGCGGCTTCTCCATACGCGCAGGTCCCTGGGCAGAACGCGACACCGGGGGAGATTGCAGACTTGCTCATGGCCATGAGGTCGCTCACTCCTCCGTCGGTTTCCGCAGCGCCTTCGGGCCAAGCGGTCCCAACTGGGTCCCCAAGCGGGCCGGGTGCTTCGGCCCTGGCGCCGTCGGGTGCTTCGGCTCCGGCGCCGTCTGCAACTTCGGTCCCGACACCGCAGGGCCCCACTGGGTCGGGATCCGGGTCGCCGCCGGCCCAGAGAGTGTCGCCCCCGGCGCCGTCCCAGGACAACGTCGTCCCTGATCCTGCCCTCGTTTCGGGTCCGGCGCCGGAGCGGCGCCGCTCTCGATGCCGCTGGGAGATTTTTATTTCTATGACCCAGCCCCATCTTTTGAGCCTGAGTACCAGGCGGTGGGTGACGAGGAGGATTGGGAGGGGTCTGAGGACCCTCTGGCACGTGAGTGTCAGTCTTCTGAGGACTGGACAGGAGAGCTTGGGGTTGCCAGTGGTCTGGACACTTCGCCCGACACTCGTTTTGTCTCCCACCCTAGCGTAGCTACGGAGGAGGGGGCTGCCTATAGCGTGGTGCTGATGAGGGTGGCAAGGCCTTGGGCCTTGAGCTCCCCGTCGCGGCCGTGAGGCCTAACCTCCTCACTAAGGTCCTTAAACCGCAGTCAAGCTCGGCCGAGCCTCTGCTGCCGTTTAATGAGGCCCTATCAGACATTCTTCTGGGAACTTGGTCCAGGCCCTCCACAGGGCAGGCTCCGGGCGACCCTTGCTTCCTGTCTACCCACCCCACGCCTGAGAGCCTGGTTATCCAAGCCTCCAATTCCCAGACCGCATTCCCGTCGGCTCCCCCGACAGGGAATCCAAGAGGTACAAGAATTACGGGAAGAGGGTATTCTCCTCCCTAAGTTTGGGATTGCGTTCAGTCAATACCGCGTGCCTCTTGGGCCGCTACATCCACTCTCTGTGGGACAGGATCGCGGCGGTGCTGCCAGAATGCACGGGGGAGGTCCGGGCTAAACTCGGCCAGGCCCTTGTGGAAGGCCGAGATGCGGCACGTTTCTCCATCCGGTGTGGGCTGGACACTGCCGACTCTCCAGGCAGAGCGATGGCAACGACGGTGGCGATTCGTCGTCACGCCTGGTTGAGGTCCGCCAATTTCTCGGCCGATGTCCAAAACACACTTATGGACATGCCGTTCGATGGCCGTCGCCTCTATGGGGACAAGGCAGACTCCAGGGCTACGGCCAAGTCCTCGGGCATCTCGGCTCGCACCAGCAAACGGCTGCTTTTCGCTCCTTTCGTGGCCAAGGAAGGGGCGCCCCCACACGTCCTGCCATACAGCACGAAGGCGGACATGGAAACCTCCATGGCGGCGGTCGGGGACAACGGCGAGGCCAACCCACACCTACCGCTGCAGCATACGCCTCAAAACCCTCCTAGTCCGTGCTTTCAGGCCCATGTGACGCCAGTGGGGGGCAGGGTTCGCCATCACCACCACCGCTGGCGCACTGTCAATTCGGACAAGTGGGTGCTGCAAATTGTCCGAAGGGGCTACTCCCTCCCCTTCGAGGCGACCCCTCCAGCTATGCCACCGCAGTGTCACCGCGTGTCGGGGGATCACTTGCGACTTCTACAACAGGAAGTTACGGCCCTCCTGGCCAAGGGGGCCATCGAGTGCCTTCCTGTGCCAGAAGTAGGGTGTGGTTGTTTTCTGGTACCCAAGAAGGGCAAAGGGGGCCTACGCCCTATCTTGGACCTGCGGAACGTCAACGGCTTCCTCCGGAAGGAGAAGTTCAAGATGCTGACATTGGCTCAGGTCTTAGCTGCCCTAGACCCTGGAGCATGGATGGTAGCGTTGGACTTGCAGGACGCTTATTTTCACATCCCCATCCTGCCGGCCCACCAGCGTTACCTGCGGTTCACGGTATGCCACGAGCACTTTCAGTTTACCATGCTCCCCTTTGGCCTTACCAGCGCCCCATGGGTGTTCACGAAAGTGATGGCGGTGGTCGCAGCTCATCTGCGCAGGTTAGGGATTTCAGTCTTCCCCTACCTCGACGACTGGTTGTTGAAGGCGGGCTCGCCCCAGACAGTCGTCAGCCACCTCCAGACGACGGCCGACCACCTGCACCTGCTGGGGTTCTCCATCAATGTGCCGAAGTCACACCTGTGTCCCTCTCAGAAGCTCCTCTTCATCGGAGCGGTTCTCGACTCGGCGCAGTTTCAGGTTTATCCTCCCGAACAGCGGGCTCGGGATGTTCAGGCTCAGGCTCTGTTTCCGATCTTTCAGCCTTTATCCCGAGTCTCGGTCAGGTTGACGCTGCGGCTTCTGGGGCTGATGGCCTCCTGCATCCTTCTGGTGCATCACGCCCGGTGGCGGATGCGGGCTCTGCAGTGGGACTTGAAATTTCAGATGGCCCAGCATCAGGGCAACTTGTCTGACCACGTCTTGATCTCGGAGGGCACTGCAAGACAGTTGCAGTGGTGGCTCACGGACCGCGATTGGGTCAGCGGCAGACCCCTCTCCCTACCCCAACCGGAGCATGTAGTTGTGACGGACGCGTCCCTCCAGGGCTGGGGGTGCCTCATGGGAGAGGTGGAGATCAGAGGCCTCTGGTCTCCGGCGGAGTCTCAGCTCCACATCAACCTTCTGGAGCTGCGGGCGATCCGGCTTGCACTGAAGGCATTCCTCCCCTCTGTCCGGGGGAGCGTGGTGCAGGTGTTAACGGACAACACCACCGCCATGTGGTACTGCAACAAACAGGGCGGGGTGGGTTTGTGGACCCTATGCCAGGAGGTTCTGCGCCTCTGGCAGTGGCTGGAACATCAGGGCGTGACCCTGGTGGTTCAACAACTGGCAGGTTCTCTGAACGCCAGGGCGGACAAACTCAGCCGTCGGTGCATGATGGATCACGAATGGCATCTGAACTCGGACGTGGCGCAAGGCCTCTTTCAGCAGTGGGGAGAGCCTTGGTTAGATGTATTCGCCACAGAAGAGAACGCGCAATGTCATCAGTTCTGTGCGTTGGTATTTCCAAGACGGCACTCGCTCGGAGACGCTTTTCGTCGCGAGTGGAGTTGCGGTCTATTGTACGCCTTTCCGCCTATACCACTTCTGCCCAGAGTGCTGAAGAAGATCAGGCGCGACCGGGCCCAAGTTATCCTTGTGGCTCGGGACTGGGCAAGAAGATATTGGTATCCAGAGCTACTCAGCATGTCCGTCGATCCCCCGATTCGTCTGCCTCTTCAGGAGAACCTTCTGTCGCAGCAGCAGGGGACGGTCCTCCACCCGAACCTGTCCAGTCTCCACCTACAAGCTTGGAGATTGAGCGGCGACAGTTGAGGCCATTTGACTTGCCTCCCGAAGTCTGTAATGTCATTCTAGCAGCCAAGCGTCCCTCCACAAAATCGGTATACGCCTGCAGGTAGAACAGATTTGTGGCATAGTGCACAGCAAAGGCTGTGGATCCACTCTCTGCCCCCCTGTCTGAGGTTCTCCTCTTCCTTCTTTCTCTTGCCCAGCAGTGCTCTGCTCTGGGCACTATCAAGGACTACTTTTCTGCCCTTTCCGCCTTCTTAAGGCTACCTGATCAGCCATCTTTATTCAAGTCCCCGATTGAAAATAGGTTTTTGAAGGGCATCACGCACTTGTTCCCTCCTGTTCCAATTGTGATGCCCCAGTGGGACTTGAACCTTGTACTTACTTATTTGATGTGCGCTCCCTTTGAGCCGCTTCATAACTGTCCTCTCCGCCTTCTTACTCTGAAGACTGTCTTCCTGGTTGCCATCAACTGTGCCCGGAGAGTGAGTGAGCTACAGGCTCTTTCTTCCAAACCTCCATTCCTTTCTGTCCATCCGGGAAAGGTTGTGTTGCGGACAAGACCCTCTTTCCTGCCCAAGGTAGTCACAGCCTTCCACATCGGGCAGTCCATCACCTTGCCCATCTTCTTTCTGCCTCCGCATCCCTCGAAAGAGGAAGAGAGGCTCCACCGCCTGGACCCAAAACGTGTGCTCTCATTCTATCTGGGGGTACAAAAGGGGGTGGTGATGGACAGAGCATCTGAATCAATCAAACACTCACACCCAGTCAAAAGATCTGGGTTTAATTCATCACCGTTCTTTAGCCCACTCTGCCACCCCAGTTCAGACATGGCTATATGCAAATCAGTCTGACCCTGTGCCTCATGGGAACAGTCCACCCCGAACTGCAAAGCCATTTCTTCCCTGGACCGGAAACAAGCTTCCGAGGACCGGTTTCTGGCATTCCAGCCGTCTTCAGCCCGGCTTGCTTGAATCCTGTGGCAAAGTGAGCAAGGGACTCACGTCTGAGCATACCCTGCCACACTTATGGTGGCCAAAAGCCGTGCAAAAAGGGGTGGTGATGGACAGAGCATCTGAATCAATCAAACACTCACACCCAGTCAAAAGATCTGGGCTTAATCCATCACCGTTTGATTTGCATACAGCCATGTCTGAACTGGGGTGGCAGAGTGGGCTAAAGAACGCTGATGGATTAAACCAGTGTTGGTTTTTATCATGGCTCTGCGTTTTGTGGCGCGGAAAAGCTGTGTATAAAAACAGGCGTCAGCACGCGGAGGCGGCGTCTATATACTCCGATGTCATCACGGCGTCCACGACGCCAACGACGAATGCGGAGCCGCGGAGGACGCCTACCGACGCGCATGGGTATTGCTACGCAAAAAAATTCCGAATCCAGTCTGACGCCTGGGGATTTTCTAAGGTAAGGAATATCATTACACAAGTAGTAACTTGTGCGTTTTATTATATATATATATATATATATATATATATATATATATATATATATATATATATATATATATATATATATAGATATATATATATATATAGATATATATTTTCCATTGCCGGTTCCTTTTGCCACTCAAACAGCGCTCAAAACGGGTGCGGCGCCCTGCAGCTGAACCACGCTGCTAATCCATTTAACACAGCTCCCTCGCGAAGGAAACAATTGGGTCGCACTCCACCGGTTGTATATTGCAATTTTTTTATTTTCTCATTACATTCCAAATTAATGGGAAAATAAAAAAATTGCAATATACAACCCGTGGAGTGCGACCCAATTGTTTCCTTCGCGAGGGAGCTGTGTTAAATATATATATCTGCGTTTTGTGGCGCGGAAAAGCTGTGTATAAAAACAGGCGTCAGCACGCGGAGGCGGCGTCTATATACTCCGATGTCATCACGGCGTCCACGACGCCAACGACGAATGCGGAGCCGCGGAGGACGCCTACCGACGCGCATGGGTATTGCTACGCAAAAAAATTCCGAATCCAGTCTGACGCCTGGGGATTTTCTAAGGTAAGGAATATCATTACACAAGTAGTAACTTGTGCGTTTTATTATATATATATATATATATATATATATATATATATATATATATATATATATATATATATAGATATATATATATATATATATAGATATATATTTTCCATTGCCGGTTCCTTTTGCCACTCAAACAGCGCTCAAAACGGGTGCGGCGCCCTGCAGCTGAACCACGCTGCTAATCCATTTAACACAGCTCCCTCGCGAAGGAAACAATTGGGTCGCACTCCACCGGTTGTATATTGCAATTTTTTTATTTTCTCATTACATTCCAAATTAATGGGAAAATAAAAAAATTGCAATATACAACCCGTGGAGTGCGACCCAATTGTTTCCTTCGCGAGGGAGCTGTGTTAAATATATATATATATATATATATATATATATATATATATATATATATATATATTTTTTTTTTTTTTTTAATAATGAGGAAGAGATGTGGACTCACATCTAAGTAAATCCATCTAGCTCCCAATTTCGTTTTCTTACAAACCTGGAAGAGTAGATAAATACACTGTTTTCTGTAAATAAGTACTGTCTGTCCCTTTACCCAATACATTCTTTAAGAAGAATCTTTCATTCGTGGCAAATAACATTGACAACTTCGAATTATGTTTTGTGTGAATAGGCAATAGTATAACGTTATGCCCATTCAGGGCTAGATTGTACTCAGTGTCTAAAATGAAAGTTTGTTTTTGAAATTGTGCCATGAAACTGTGAAACTCTCGTGGTGATTCATTGAGGAACCAAAATGGACACCACGACTTAAAGGCACTGTTAACCGAGGCGCCGCAATATGTAAATATGCAGCATCAGGTGCCGTTAGAAGTAAAAAACGCAATCACTGGATATAATCATGTTGTGATATACACCTATATGACTACTCTTTGATAAACTTAAGGGCTTCTGATGCACTGCTAAAGAATTGTTATCAGTATAATAGTCGTTATAAGATGGCTGCCGTGAAAGTAATGATGTAATTACTAAGTATGTGCCTTCTTTTATGTTTGTGTTTATTGTGTTGACAACACGTGACACATGGTCACTATGGTTTCATTTAAAATAATGGTAGAAACAAACGTCAGCTCACACTGACGAAGGCGGCAACGCCGAAACGCGTTTGTAAACTGACTTGCTGAAAGGTTCTGTGAATAAATACTTGGCGAACCTACGCGACATAGGCTGAGAGTGCTCTTATTTTGAACTAATCCCGAGATTGGGGGATTTTCGTGTTGTTTAATATATATATATATATATATATATATATATATATATATATATATATATATATATATATATATATATATATATATATATATATATATACATACATCCAGGACCGCGGCATCTGAAGCCTCGGACTTCCGGAATGTTGTTAGATATAGTATACCTATATCTAACCCTAAAAATGGACACACAGATTCCTATCAGTCACTCCTATGGCAGGCCTTGACAATCCTGAAGGCAGAGTGCTTGGAATCGTGTGAAATGGTGTTCTGGCATGAGCTGAGCCCGTTTGCAGCTTGCGGAACCAAGTCCTAATAGCTGTTCCATGATAACGCATACCATATACTCTTAAGTGCATTATAATCCTCGCGGTTAAATGCTATCTCTGGTATTGCTTTATCAAAACATGTCGAGTAAGGTGTCATACGAATTGGAATACTAACCCCTCGCCAATTCTGGCGACGGGGTTAGCATTCCACCCTTCTAGAGGGACACAACATGTATGTAACTGTGAACCCCGGTTAAAGTTAACTGAAGCCTCAGCTCCACAAAATGGATGCTGCCACCACAGACACGAGTCTGACCTCCTGCTGCTGGGAGTCCTTCCAGCGAGGAGAGCTTGGACAAAGGGTTTCCTGTCAGGGGCGGTGCTAGCACCATCCCAGACAGGGTTTTGTGTATCCTGGGTAGGCAGGGCTTTACATGAAGGTGACTGCAGAGTGGCACCCCGGTGCTCACTACGCATCTGCCGGCTAGAACCAGTTCCAGGGGCACACCAGCCCCTGGCCTGGGGAAAGTCCGGCATGGGAGAGGGGTGTAACCACCCCCCTTCCTGGTCCCACCCCTAGGGCAGGACCTAGTCGCGTACCCACCCCTTTCTTTAGGATAAAGGCAGGAGCGGGGACCCTTCCAAATTAGATCATCTTTGAATCCTGAAACTACTTTCCACGAAAGGAACTCAAGACTCTTCTCAAGATTTCTCCCTTGTGACAAAGGAGTAGTCACCCTGCATCCGCAGGCACCATCTAAGAACTCTGCGGTTTGCTGCACGTCCTTCCTCACGAATCCGACCGACCAGCACGACGAGACCCGGCTTCCCTGGCACCTCTGACCTCTACCTACCTCTACAGCTAAGCTGAGAACCGTAGGTGCGACGAGACCTCGAGGGACCGGCCATCATCAGAACTGCACGACTTCTATCCAGCACGACAGCCGAGGGATCCTCTGGTGAGTGCTTTGGGGTCCGAGAAGCCCCGACCCTGAGCAGCTCCAGCACCGAAGTCCAGCCTCCCAGCATCTCCACGATCTGCGTGGGGCCCTTCTGCTTTTTGCTGCTCACCGCGTTGTTTGGCTACTAGCCCGCTGGCTTGTGGCCTTCTGAACGACGCCCGACGACATCACCACTGCTGGACTGGTTGCTCCAGACTGGCCCTTGCTCCCTTCCAAAAGAGGAGCACCCCGGACCCTCCTGGTCCACTCCAGACGCCATTTTGAGTCCACCGCGTGGGCTTGAATTTGCCAAGACTTGTTGCCCCAATCCTGGGTCCAGCGACGTCGACAGCATCATCCATCGTGGGACAGCTCGCACCTCCATCCTGGTCGCCGACAACGCCTCCTGGTCCGTGAGATCTGCAGAGCACAGCGTCGCCCACTCACCTAGTCGAGGTGACTACCACCCGGTGCCCTCCTGGTGCCACCTGACTACTGGCTAGTAGTCACGAACTTGGTCCCCTCTGCTTTCAGGTATCATCCATCTTCGATCCAGGCTTGGATCAACTCGAACTATCTTCACTGGTCGCCTGCCAGCAACTTCTTTCTTCAGGCTTCTGGTTCGTCTACGAGGATTCCCGACGTCTTTTGAGACATATGCAGCTGCAGCCCCTGGGCTAGGTAACTTCGGCATTTCGGTGTCCCAGCATAGCCTCACTATCCAAGGGTCAGGATCCACTGTCGTTTTCGATCTACCTTATCGGGTTCGCCCGAGAACACTAACTTTGTCTTTACTAGCTCCCATAGACTTTGTCCCGCATCCCGCGTGAGAGTGCACACTCTGCACCCGAGTCCCCTAGGCCTATTACTAGTAATCTGAAGGTTCAGTAACGTAGTCCTAGCGATTCCAAAGCCTATTAGTATAGTACTTACCTGCTAGTAATTTCGCATTCCACTTCCATAGTATATGGTTTTCCGTGCCCCTCGGGCATTTGTGTAAATTGTGCAACTTGAAGTATTTTCATAAGAGTTTTGTTGTGTGCTTAGTACCCTGTCCTCATAAAGAGCACAGGGCTGTTGTGATTCTAATAAATACACTGTTTATTTTCATAACACTTGTGTGGTGTCCTTTCACTTGGTGTTCAAGGGGTATATGTGATGGTATAACAGCTGGCTTAACACGCCCTCTAGAGTTTAGCCCGAAGACTGCTCGTATCCACGCTACTAGGATAGCTGGTCTATAAGGTTGACTTACAACCAATCATCAATAAGGGTTGTTTGGACTGATACATAGTGATCACTAGAATAGTGAGCACTGCATATCAGGCCAACTTCTCACAAAAGGCATATGCAGGACATACATTCAGGCTAGTATAAAATAACTCACCAAAAGTCAATTAAAATCATGGTAGTCAAAGGTCATCACGTGGTTTCAAGCCATAAAAGTGCCTCTAGCACTACACTAGGCAGCACAAGTCCAACTACGACTCATTAAGCGCATATTTAAATGATATAGGTAACTACTTGCGATTTGCTTTTACCCCACAAATGCAGTTTCTAATGTGTTCAGTTATTAAAAGTATTCATTATTTGTCTTTAATTCTGCAGACTATCATCATTGTTGTGCGCTGAAGACTTGAATCTGAATGTGCAGCAGATTATTGTGAACTGCTGCTGCAGAACCTTGCCTATCTGCAGCTCAAGGAAACAGAGCCAAGCTCAGTCCCTTGTCACTAACCTTTACATGTTAACACAACAGCTGACAGAGACTTGTCTGCCAGACTCAACAATGGTAGACCTTCATTCGTTTGTGAATGGCGAACAAGGCATCTGCAAGGAACTTTCTTCCTCACCTGGAGACTCCAGCCAGTATGCTCTTACTGCTTCTACACTAGAGTTTCTAATATCTCAGTCTAAATTAACATCTGTCATTGCATGTCTGAGTGCTTCCAAGGTACAGAAAGCTCCAAAAACAAGCTTATCCTGGAAAGAATTTATTGGAAGTAAAAAAGAATCCCCACTAGAGATAGAGCAGATTGCCAAAGAATGTGAACTCTTGCTACAGGGGTTTCCGATTTTGCAGAACTTCCTGACTGTAATGCTTGAGCCAGTGGACATCATCAAAGAGGAGGAAGGAGGCAGTCCTGCCAGTGCACTCTGTGGCAAGTCATGTGTATCTTTGATACTGTCAGGCCTGCATTCTTCCACAAGTGCCAATGTTTTAACAGAGGCTTTTCAGCATTTACTCACATCAAAGGACTGGCATAGAGCTGTAATGCTCTTGGAAATGTATGCTGGTCATGTTGAGGATCTGCCTGCAGTGAGAGATTTAGTACTATGCTGTGCGGCTGCTGAGGGTAAGTTATTTCACATTTCTTTCATAGTATATCAGTGTATTTGTATTTATAATGAGCAAATCCAGCAATAAAGCAAAGAAGTGTCATTGAAGTGTATGAATGATTTTGAATTGTGCATATAGGGAAATAATTCTGTATTGGCATGGCTGTGGGTGGTCAGATGGGATGACACTTCCATTCAGACCAAGAGGAGTAGAGGATTTGGGTCACTAATGATGGTGGATTGGGTTGCGTTATGAGTTCTTTCCTTGGCTTCAAGTTTTCCTGTTTTCCTAGAATTGAAGCATTTACTGTTAAGGCCTGTATAGAATTTTCAGGTCACAGGTTCAATCCCTGCAGTCTCAGCTCACACGTTAGTTTTTCACCATTGTTTAATAGGCGCTAGTTCCAGTCTTGGGATTTCCACTGGGCATCTTCCTCCCTTGCAAGGTCGTGCTCCTCGCTACCTAGCGGCTTAAAGGTTGAATTAAAATTACCCCCAACCAACACTAGGGAATCCCAGGAATGCAGGTCTAGAAGATCGTCGAGAGCCCCTAAAACGTCTGACTTCTTCCCCCACTCAGTCCCCTTGCATACACCGTATAAATGTCGATGTTACATTGCGGTCCCTTCTTCAACCGAATGGCAAGAATATCGTTGCTCTGAGTCTGGAGTACCTGGATATCATAACTGATGACCTGGCGAACCCAGATTTTTAATCCCCCAGATGGGCGACCTTTCCCCCACTGGTACCTGGAATGTGGTAGTTTAAGTAGCCTGGACAATAGAATCCACCAGCCATGTTTCCTGAAAGAGGCAGATATCGTATTGCTCAATGAAGGTGTGCCAATTAGGAGATGTAACCTTGGACCTCAACCCTGCAATGCTCCATAATATTACAGTTAGCCTAGATGGGGTAGGTTGAGGTGAGATCTGCCCCGTTACACCTACTGGTTAATTTTTCTTCAGTGTCTTTCCTACCTGCTGGGGGGTGGGGTGGGGGGGGTATAGTCGTATGTTTCTTATCACAGTTGATGATGGAGTTGGTTCCACGAGATCTTCACACAACCCATACGGAAATAGCGTTTTCAAAGAGTATTGTTTAAATGAAGTTTTGTGTTATATTCCCACTTAGCTACTTGACTGTCATTTCAGTAACCTAGAAAGTTTGTTCCACACAATTCTCTGTACCAATAGCTTAGGAGAGAGGTTACAGTTTTTGTCTGAGAACAGTTTTCAAGCTTGGTCAGCTGATGTCATCAATTCCTCTTTTGAAAGACTATTATGTACTGAGTTTATCTGTAAAAATAGAAAGTAGTAACAATGTCTGTTAGAAATATTCACAGGGTAAAGCTTATTGCAATTCTTTAATGTTACATCTTAAAAAAGACCACATATATTTAACTTATGCCTAAACACGACCATCTGTGAATCATCCCTTCTGTGAAGTTCAGAGATAAATCCATTCAGCATTGGAGTGGAGTTTTTGCATGACAATCTGGGATTTTATATTGCCAGAGCATTTTTTTCATCATTGTCCATGTGTATTGTAAAGTTTTGTGTTTCAAATATACCAACATTTCTAAGCTCGATTGATACCAAAAACTTATCAAAATAGGAAAATCTCAATCCGAAACAACAAATCTGTAAAGCGAAGGATGCTGCATAATACAAACAACAATTTTGCAAACCCAAGCCTTCGTTCCTTTTTTGCGTGTAGAATCTCTATATTTGCCCACAACTGTTTCTGATTCATACAAAAGTAATAATGACACTTTCTAGTTTAAAGAAAAACAGTGTCTAGTTTGCAGAAAATAGTCAGTAAGTAAAACATAGCTACGGGAAGGGTCGACATTTTAAATAGAGCAACCCTCCTCTATTGAAAGTGGAAGGGGTACTGTTAGAACTGGCTATTTCTCGTTGGCTAAGGCTGACGCCAAAGCCAGGCAGAAACCACCATTCTAGTCAGGGCAAGGGAGTCACACGCCAAGATAACCCCTGCTCACCCCCTGGTAGCTTGGCACGAGCAGTAAGGCAATGTGTAAAGCATTTGCGCCAGCACACAACAGCAACAACATACTAGGCACACCACAAAAGGAACTCCACACAAGGTTATTATAAAATAACTTTTGTATTGTCAAAACACATCAGATAGAAATCACACATGTACATTGTGCCAACTGGCACGGGCAATATTCACAAGGGATTATGTACAGGACAGGGCCACATGGGCCACTGTCAGAATCAGAAATAGCACTTTTAGAATAAAGAATAATAAAGAATAAAAATCATAGTAGCACAAATTAGCCACTATGGCACCCAACCAGTAACCACTGGTAACAGGAACCAGGACCTCACTAGGACCACCTGTACTAAAAAGAACAACTACCTAAGAATAAAATACATTTAGGGGTATAAACAAGAACACAATACCCATGATGCATGAAACACATTCAGAGGAGTAGTAAAGGAAAAACACATGAGGCCTAAAAACATTCAGAGGTGTAAGACAAGGGAAACACATGAAGCATAAACCTACACATTCAGCGGTGTTCAGAACAAAGCACATGATGCAATAAAATACATTCAGAGGTGCAGCGCAAGAAGACACATGATGCCTGAAACATTCAGAGGTGCAGCGCAGGGAAAAGGAAGACACATGTTGCCTAAAAACATTCAGAGGTGCCAGAACAATACAATAGCGCCAAAACACACAGTAGGCAATTGCTATTAAAAACATAGAAATCACATTGCGCAGAAATCACATACCAGCCCCCATCTAATAAAGGGACTAAAAGAGCCCTGTGTCCAGAATGTCAGGGCGCGCTGCCATGCAGCGCCAGTCAGGGGTGCACCACTGGCGCAAAACCTAAACGTAGCAGGTACCCACTACTTGCTGGGCACCTGAGAACACTCCCAAGACCTAAACGGTGCAGCTGCCCACTAATTGCTGGGAGGCTGGGAATCCAAACTGCGACATGGTCCTCACTGACCCTTAGGCAAAAACTGCGCCAACTATTGGAGCCACACAGGCTCTGAAAACACTCTACACACGTTGGAGCCACACAGACTCTGGCATAACACATGCCCAATGTAGGAGCCACACAGGCTCTGAACAAATCCTTTGCAGGCAGGAGGGGGCGAGCACCGGCAATGTGCCCGGCGCC
The DNA here is from genome assembly GCF_964263255.1 of Lissotriton vulgaris. NCBI lineage: Eukaryota > Metazoa > Chordata > Amphibia > Caudata > Salamandridae > Lissotriton > Lissotriton vulgaris. Next base: position 99,308,821 of record NC_141697.1, read on the forward strand.
CCCTCTAACTAGAAATGGCCCATGGAGCCCTCATGCTCTGCAAACAAGGGCCCCTCGAGCCTCGCTGGGCTCGTAAATACAACTGCCCTCAAGATGATGGAGCCCCTCACACGGGGACTCAGAAACAACTGGGAGCCTCTCAGGGCTCTTGAACAATTATGCCCCTCATTGGAGTCCTTCGGAGGGGACTCGAGATCCACTTGTGCCCCAGAGCCTCTGCAGGCCGAAATAGACCAAATGCCCCCGGAGCCCTTCACTAGGCTCAAAGACAAGTGAGGCCCCTCTGAGCCTCGCAGGCTCTTACTCCACGTTGGGGCGACCCTCTGCCAACCGGGGCCGCCCTTGAAGCCCTCGTGGCTTCATATTGACAATTAGCGCGAGCTCGCGCTACTGGGGCGGGCGGACACCGACAATGTGTCCTGGCGCCCCTCCCTTCTCTTCTGCCCAGCCGAGCCCAGACTCACCGACTGCTCGCGGTCCTGCTGCGGGGCTCTCCTCGCAGTACGGAGGCCTCGTGGCTCGGGCGGCCGGTCTTCTCTCCCTCCCCGTGGCTCTCCCTTCACTCAGGGGCCCCGGGGCGGACATGGCAGGCGGCTTCCTTCTTCCCCGGTCTCCCTCACAATCACAGGAGACCGGCAACATCATCCATGGCACCAGCGGGGCTCTCCTGTGTTCGCGGTGGGGGCAGGCACCGGCAATGTGCCTCCGCTCTCCTCCTCATGCCGCTCATCTTCTCCCGGGGCTCCCTCCAGAACGCGGGAGCCCCGCACCGGCGGCGATACTTCTTCCTTCCCCCGGGCTGCGGGAGCGGGACTTCCGGCCGGTCGCGCCAGGATTGGCCGGCCGGCCAACCACTTCCGGGTCGCTGCGGGCAGCGCAGTGGCCCCGCTTAGGCAGGCAGGCGGGGAATCACTTCACCGAGGGGTGGGCTCCCTCGAGGTGAATCAAAAAGTCAAGACTAGAGGCATGGCCGCGGGGCAAACGCCGGGTGGGCACCGGCCAAAGCTCTCCCCAGCTCTAGAACCACACAAGGCGCCATGGGCAAAGACAAAGCGCTCCCAAGCGCCAGAGACCGCCTACAAGCGTTTCCAGGCGCTAGAACAGCAAAACAAAGCGCTCCCAGCGCTATAGGCAACCAAAGGTCACCAGTCCAGCAACAGCAGGGTTCCAGGGCAAAGCAAAGTCCCCCAGAAGTCCTCCAGGCATCCAGGGGCTGGGCAGGGCCCAGGGATTTCCCTTGGCCCAAGCAGCAGCACGCCCCTGGCAGATTCAAGTTGAAAACAAGAACAAATTGGAAGGGGACACAGCCCCTTCTTATACAGAGAAAAGTCTTTGAAGTCTTTGTGCAGGCAGTGTGAGAACCAGCTAGAACTGGTTTTAGGGACCTCTCTTCAGTGTCAGGGACAGAGGTGACAGTCGCCCAGCGGGAGGTGGAGCCAGCATTGTGGTCAGGCAGGCACAGCCCTAGTCACTCCCAGGTGCCATCTCTTCCCACTTACCTGGCAGCCTTTCATCCACGGGCTGACTCAGACAACCTCTTGGGGCTCCCCAGCCCCTGTCATCCTCAAACCAGACAGTCAATCCACAAGCAGGCCCAGGCACTCCTGGACCAGGCTCACCAGCCAATCACACGCCAGACACAAATTACACAAATATGCCAACTTTTAAAAGTGGCACTTCTAGACTAGACACAATCATGCCGCATATACCATTACGCAGCATTCAATCTCACGAGTTCGCACATATCAAACTTGCCCCTGCACTCCCCACACATCAGGAACTACCATGGGCATACATATTCCCCATTCATTCCTATGGGAGGGCAGGTCACTCACCACACATACACAGAGAGCTCAAGCACTTTACACTGTACCACAGTGAAAACGTGCGTAGAGGCCTAAAATCACCACCACCAGGTTCCAGAAACAGGCTAGGAAAAAGCAGAAAGTCTCGGGGTGAACCTGCCAAAGGGGCCGGGTCCAACAGGTACCATATTTGAAAATGTTTGTGGACTTTTTTCATTAAGTGACATAAATATTCATAAACATATCACTGTACTGTTCATGAAAGAATTCTCCTAAATATCTCTCTAGATCCTTGTTTTAGTTTACTATTAAAGTTTGCAACAGGATCTCAAGAGTTGGGTTAATTAGTAAAGACTCTGTTTTTTATTCATTGGTCTTATGGCCCCTTAAGAAGTGTGGTTTTTATGGTCTTCAAGGCCCTCCCTGCACGTTCTTTGTGTGGAATGGTCAAGCAATTTTGAATAAGATCACCAGTAAGTTTCCATGCACTGTAACAACCGTCAATCTCATGAGCCAATCCTCCACTTCTGAAAGTGTGTGGAAAAAAGATCGCTGAGTGGACGTCAGCATGCCAGGATGGTGACTTATGCAGCTCAGTGATGTCAAGTCCAGGTTGGTTCTCAGAGCTGAGATGGAGCCATGATGCCACCTACCAACACATGAGAGCATTGCAAATATCTGATTCCCATCAGTTGAATGGAGGGAATATGAGTGTAAATAGAGTATTCAACAGAAAGCTAGTTACCAAAGGTTAGTAACTTGTTGTCTAGCACTACCTGCAGTAGCTCTTCCATGGCATCCAGTTTGGGCAGGATAGAGCTACAGCATTCTTTGTTTCATTACTTGTGGAAATCGAATAGTAAGTAACATCTGTGGTTCTAGTGCCTTATCCATATTCAAGCTGCTTTTGACTTTGAGCTCAAAATGGTAATGAGGGCCACAAATCCTTACCAAGATATTGATTCTAAGCCTTCTTCACAGGCAGCTTAAGTCTTATGTGCAATCTATGCTTTGATAACAGATCAAGATGGTTGGCGGTACCTGATGGCCATTAGAAATGCAACATTAAGAAGCCGTATGGTGCTTCACTTCCTGGAAAAATGGCCCCTGGAGGCATGCCTGGAAATTCTCGCGTATTCCATCAGTGATTTTTCAATAGATGAAGAATTGAAAATTGACCTGCAGAAGAAGAAACGGGAGCTGCATGTCTACCAGAAGGTAAACATTTTCCATAAAGCACAATTTTTTTAATCTGCTTACTAAATAAGCTTATTAGAGCATCTCTAGCACAATAGAAATAATCACTAAATCTAAGCAAGTTGAAGTATTGCCACACAGTTGCGCATTTTGATGAGCTTTTATTACCTGGAAGTTACTAAATGCAGATTAGAAAAAACGGTCTTGTTTCTCGTATGAGCAATGCTTGCTGGTAGGTAATAGATAGAAGATATGCTGTGGTAGCTCAAAGATAGCCAGATTTTCTTTTTCTTACTGGATGACATACAATCAATCTATCAGTACTTCTAGAGCACGGCTTATCACCCATGAGGGTATCCAGGCTCTTGAGTTGCTGGGCTAAGTCGAAAAGCCAGGTCTTGAGTCTCATCCTGAAATCTGTCAGTGAGTGTGATGTTCAGAGGTGGTGAGGTAGGGTGTTCTAGGACTTGGTGATGAGATGGGTGAAGGAGCGGCCTTTGCTGTGGCTGCGGCAGATGGGTGGTGTCTGGGCGAGGGAGGCGGAGCGAAGGTTTCTGAATGGTTGGTGGAAGTTCAGGCAGTGGTTCATGTATGGTGGCCCTTGGTGGTGGAGAGCTTTGTAGGTGTGTGTCGGTAGTTTGATTTGGCATCTTTTCTGGACGGGGAGGCAGTGGAGATCCCTCATGTGCTGGGTGATGTGGCACCATTTGGGCAGTTTGTGAATTAATCTGGCTGCTGAATTGTTTATCATCTGGAGCCTACTCATGAGTTTGGTGGCTGTTCCTGCGTACAGTGTGTTGCCGTTGCCCAGACAGCTGGTGATTGGGGCTTGCATGACTCTTTTCTCGTGCTTATTGTAGGAAGCTGGCTCTTTGTGTACTATACCAAAAAGATGTATACTGTGCAAAGAGTCCAGGTACATGTATTCCCTTATGGGTGGACAGGGGCTTGCTCTAGTGAACCTAAGGTGCTCTTTTAGGGGATAGTGTGGTCGAGCAGCTTTAGGCTGATCAGAGAGGAGTCTTCGATGTCTGCAAATGCACAAAGTCAGTAAATTATGCACATGACTCAGTAAGGACATCCACACCAATTTATAGAAATAAAACATATATTTATATATATTAATGCACCAGAATCAATATGATCAGGTAAGTATGTTTTGAGGTAGAAATACTTGTAGTTTTCAAAAGTCAACACCTAGTGCAATTCTCTGAGGTGGCAATGTTATCTTATGAAGGAAAAACAAATACTGCGTACAGTTACTTCCACAGTGACTTACGGGACCAATCTGCTGGACTTAGGGTGAGTTAAGGGCAAGGTCCAAGGCAGCACCAAGAAGTCACTCCAGGCGGCTGGATGCAGAGGTGCAATACAGCGTCGGTGCTGATTGTTGGTAAATGGGAATCGATCAGGTCATAAAGAGGGTGCAGGTTTGGACTGGGAGGCCAGTCGGTTTGAACCAACAAGGGGGCTCAGGTCTCACGATGGTCGGGATGTGGGAACACCTTTGATCCTCTTCTCTTGGGGCTGGGGTGGCCAGGTGCAGAGGTACTTCTAGGCATCTGGTTTTCGTCACTGGAAACACTTCTGTTTGAGGAGGCCTGCACACAGGTTGCAGGCGGCGTCGAGAAGTCCACAGAGGGCACGTCCATGGTGACCTCCGTCTCTGGAGGGCCGGGCGCCCACTGTGGCGCAACAGTGCCAAGGTGGTCCCCCGGCACCCCCACTTCAGCTTGGGCTAGGCTCGGGTGCAGTGGTACTTTTTGATGTCGGCGTTCGGCAGTCTGGAGACCTTACATGTCTCTTGGGGTGCTTGTAGTATGCGAGGAAGTAGTTCCACTGCTCCACAGAAGTTCCTGAGCCTAGGCAGAAGTGCTGGCAGTCCTCTCAGGCTTTTGGAGGTGCAGCAGCTTGCAGGGTGAGTCAACTTTGGCGCAATTGTTGTGAACAGTGAACAGACTGGCAGGGTTCATGGCAAGTCAGTTCCTTCTTCCACAGTTCTTACTTTTCGCGACACTTCAGTGCTTCTTCTTTTTGGTCGGCAGGATCTGACTTCCTCGTGCTAGGGGGAGTGTAGGGTAGTCTGCAATGGGCTACTTACCGCTGGAGTCATTACTCGCCCTATAAGACAACTTTCTCTGGGAAACGGTAATAACCCTTTCTCTTCCAAGGGATCCTCATCAATAGTCATAAGCACTGAATACTCCCGCCCATGTGCGGGACCCCGGAAACAATATAAAAATATATATGTAAAAAACAGATCTATCTCGTTCCAAATATATGTAAATACATATATCATTTTTCACACACCAATGCAGCTCCAAACCCATGGCTACACAATGTAAACACTTATGTACAGCAATTAGAAAGGAAACAAAAACACATTAGGTCAAATAATCCTTAAACTTTGTGTTTTAATGAGTAAAAACACTCATAAATTCTGCAAATTGCTCATAAAAGACATTGCCAGCCATAAGCTGCATTGAAAAGTGAATAAGTTAAAACTGGCAACAGGCCTTTGAGGCAGCCCTGACAGTTAGGTCAGTTGTTCTTTCCGGCTCTTTCAGTCAGGACCCTGGTTAAACAGCTCCCACCTTTTTTTGACTTTCTGTCAAAAATACTTGGTGTTTTCCTTCAATTTTTGTCTTCACTCGACGGCTTTTAGCCTTAGAGAGCTAGTGCTGGCTTTTTTGGGCTCAAAAAAGGTTAATTTTTGGTCAAAAATGCCTTCGCTTTTTGATCCCTGCTCTTCCTGTGAGAAGAAGAAAGCTAAGACTGATACACATCCTGTGTGTATCCTCCGTCTTCCTGACTCTCATTCTCCAGAAAGCTGTGATCACTGCAAGTCCTTGTCAAGTAGAACTTTCAAGGACAGAGAAAAAGTCAGGATTTATGGGCTTTCTGAGAGAGGTAGGTCTCCAAAGAGACTGAAAAAGCGGAGGGTGCAGTCGACGTCGAGAGATGTTCCGGTTTGCTCTCCTTCGGTGTCGGGATCGCTGTCGAAGGTTCCACCGACGATGAGTCAACTCCCCTCGACGGTGAAGACTTCAGCGTCGAGAGTCAAGGAAACTCCGCTGCCGTCAACCGGGCGACGTGCAGCGTCGAGGGAGAGGTCGACGTTGGAGTGTAGAAGATCGACGTCGAGACCTCCGTCGTCGAAGCCTCAGGTCGAGTCTTCGACGCCGAAGCCTCCGTCGACGCGTAGTCACTGGCGTTCGACGTCGAGGCATCCTCCGTCGGCATCCCATCATCGACGCTCGACATCGAGGCACCCTCCGTCCGTCGCCAGGTCATTGGCGATCGACGACGAGGCACCCTTCGTTGACGCCAGGTATTCGGCGATCGATGTCGAGGCATCCTCCGTCAGCGTCTCTCCATCGACGCTCGACGTTGAGGCCTTCCAGTCGAGGGCATTCAGCGACCCAGCATCCTCCGTCGGCGTCCAGTCAAAAGGCGCTCGATGTCGAGGGCTCCTCCGTCAACGTCACCCCCCCGGCGTTCGACGTCGAGACAGGAGACTCCAGCGCAATCTCTTATGATTCATCAGCCAGTGGTGGCGCAACACACCGAGGCATCGAGCCGGCCGGCACCGTCTTCGAGTCATGGGCCTACATCTCAGAGGTCCTCAAGAACAGCTTTAGCTGCGGAAGGGGACCAGGGCTCTCCAGAGAGCATCAGTCACGCTGCCAAGAGGAAGAGAACTCCAGAGCATCGTGGTTCTCACAGTTGCACTGCTTCTCCTGTGAGTCTGTCTTCCTCATCAAGATCATCTTCTGGCCCGGATGTGATCATTTACACGTCGGGCGGCGAAGAATCAAGACACTCCCCTTCACCTCCTCCACAGGGGCGAAAGGATGTAGCACCTGCACTGTCTCCAGTGAGGGACGCCGCACAGCAGCCTTCTACTGTCAGACTGTCTCCACGGTGGTATGCACAGCTGCACAACTGAGCTACAGATAAAGAGACGGCGTTTCGATTGCAGCAGCCTTTCTCTAGAACTAGGGAACGGTCTCGCTCTCCGGTGAGGTCCAAAGGAAGATCACACTCTCCGGTTCGCCGTAGGGAAAGATCCCGCTCTAGATTTCGTGCCTCCAGGCGTAGATCCAGATCTAGGAGCAGAAGGAGAGAACAAAGATCACCGACTACATCTTCTTCTCCGACACGCTCCCATAGAGAATACTCACCCACTCTGACGGATTCCTCTCCATCAAGGGTATCTCCGATCGAGGATATCTTCTCCTTTCAGGACATACTGGGTAGAGGGGCTATAAAACCGGGAGTTCCCTTAACAACTCCGCAGGTCAAGACCTCAGTGATTTTTGAAACGCTGCATCACAGGTCGGCACCTAAACCCCTTTTGCCCTTAGTGCCTGGCATTATAGATCCGGTGATGGAGGTATTCCTCACTCCAGCAACGGTCAAAGCGGCTCCGGCGAGGATCCTGAAGAAATACAAATCTCCAGAAGAGGACCCTCTGTTTCTTCGAGCTGATACGCCCCCGGACTCAGTAATCATCGCAGCAGCTAGGAAATCCAGTGCAGTTTCCTCTTCTGTTACTGTACCTCCGGACAAAGACAGCAAGACGCAAGATTCGTGGAGGACAAGAGACTGCAGTACTTCAGCGTCTTTTCTTAAGGTTTCTAACGCAGATGCCCTTTTGGGACATTACGATAGGTCCCTGTGGGATTCTCTACAGCGTTTTGTGGACAAGATCCCTCAGGAAGACCGTAAGGACTTTGAAGAAATCCTTCTGGAGGGCAGTCAGGTCTCCAACCAAATTATAGGTGCCGCAGCGGATGGGGCAACCCTGGCGGCTCATGGATATGCCCACGGAATATCGGCAAGGAGATCATCCTGGTTGCGCCTAACTACTTTAAAACCAGAAGCCCAAGCGCGTATTCTGAACTTGCCGTTTTCGGGGACTTCACTGTTTGGAGCGAGCACAGACGAAGACTTGCAGAGCATGAAAACACAGCTGGATACTCTCAAGGCGGTAGGTCTCGAAAAGAAAAAAGAATTCAAAAAGAAATACCGCTCCTACAACAAGGGCTCTTCCAAACAGCGGGTTCAAACCCCTAACTGGCAGAAGAGTCAAGACCAGCAGGGTATAGAATAAAGTGTAATTCTGTAGTAGGGGATCTCTGTGTATAGTCATAATCTAGTGAATAGTTCCGCCCATGTGCGTGGACCCCGGCAATCAAAAATAATCTCTGAAGTTGTCAAAAAATGCAGAACTGCAAAGGCACCTAAGAGAGAATTTAAAGACAAATAATGCAGCCTATATCCACAGGCTACACTGTCCAGTACTTCAACTAGAAATTCCACCAACAAAACCACACACACATCACAGCCTGCCCAGTTTCTTCCATAGAGAAACTTGCCTCTACCAGTAAAAGCCTCTGGAATGATAGAGAGGAAGGCATGGACAGACAAGCCCTATAGGCTGCCATTATGTGGCTTAAGTAGGATACTGTGCCTTTAAGAGAACTTTCCAGAACTTCTCCCAGTGTCCCAGAATGCACAGCAGGTCCCTCCTACTTTCAGTTCTTTTTTCCGGCTCCTGCTAACAGGACCCTGGTGCATTGAGCTCTCCCTTTTTCATGGGTTTATTGGATTTTTGTGCACTTTTGGTTAAAATGTTTTCAGTTGCTGTTCTTGTTGTTTCCCTTCACTCCTGTGTATTTGTTCAGGCTTTTTAGGGCTCTAATATGCCTGCTCTTTTCGACAAGTGCCCAGCATGTGGAAGGACGAAGTCCAAGACTGATCCACACGACGTCTGCATAATCTGTCTCCCTGAAGCACATGTACCTGAAGAATGTGACATCTGCCAGAACCTTTCAGCAAGGACCCTGAGGGAAAGGCTGAAGATTAGGCTTTAAGGCCTAGAGGAGAGACGACTGCAGGCTTCAGGTGAGTCTGGGCAGGCTGGGAAGGCTCCCTCTGCCTCTGCTGAGGCCTCTGGGGAGCTCCCCAGAGGCAGGAAGCCCAGCAAACGGTTCCGGTCTCCGTCAGCGTCGATTGCATCGACGACGACGTCGAGAGGGATGACGATGGTGTGTTCCCCATTTCCCCGGGGCTACGGGTCGAGACGGCGTGAAGGATCGACGTCGAAGGGCCTGGGTAGGCCGCCGTCGAGACCACCGTCGACGGCTTCTTCGTCGTAGACGTCAGCGTCGAGCTATCGGCGTCGAAGGAGGAGCGACAGGCTCGCCGTCGAGGCGACACCGCCGGTCGCCATCGAGAAGACGGTTGGCGTCGAGGGGATCCTCTATGTCGAGGACCTCAAGAAAGCGGTCGGCGTCAAGGAGGAGTCGACAATCATCGTCGAGGACTGAACGTTCAACGCCGCGGAGGCGGCGTTCGTCGTCGAGGAAGAAGCGTTCGACGTCGCGGAGGCGCCGTTCGACGCCGGAAAAGCGACGCTCAGCGTCGAGAAGAAAGAGATCGCCGTCTCTGAGTTTTTCCAACTCTCCTAAGCGGGGCAGAAGGAGTTCTGGCGCCGTAAGTCACGCTGGGTCTGGTGGAGGGCGCCGGATGTAGGAGAGTAGGGTCTGCAATCCTATGATCACCCCAGATTTTTGCTTTTTGCTTCACTGGTTTACGACTTCTCTGGCTGTGGGCCTGCTAATCAGACCCACAGCCTTGCTGTTCTCTCACTAAATTGACACGTGTACCTTAGGTGCATTTACCAATTGGTACTGGGCCACCTTATCAGACCCTGTAACTCAGGGCATAGGTGTACCCAGGGCCTACCAGGGGCGGCAGCATGTATTATGCCACCCCTGGCTGGCCATCTAAATCTGACACAACTGGCTGCACGACAGCTGGGGCAAAGTGGTGTAATCACCCTTTGCTGTAGATATAGTATACCTATATCTAACCCTAAAATGGACACATAGATTCCTATCAGTCACTCCTATGGCAGGCCTTAACAATCCTGAAGGCAGAGTGCATAGAATCATGTGAGATGGTGCTCTGGCATGAGCTGAGCCCATTTGCAGCTTGCGGAACCAAGTCCTAATAGCTGTTCCATGATAACGCATACCATATACTCTTAAGTGCATTATAATCCTCGCGGTTATATGCCAACTCTGGTATCGCTTTATCAAAACATGTCGAGTAAGGTGTCATACCAATTGGAATACTAACCCCTCGCCAATTCTGGCGACGGGGTTAGCATTCCACCCTTCTAGAGGGACACAACATGTATGTAACTGTGAACCCCGGTTAAAGTTAACTCGAGCCTCAGCATCACAAAATGGATGCTGCCACCACAGACACAAGTTTGACCCCCTGCAGCTGGGAGTCCTTCCAGCGAGGGGAGCTTGGACAAAGGGTTTCCTGTCAGGGGCGGTGCTAGCACCATCCCAGACAGGGTTTTGTGTATCCTAGGTAGGCAGGGCTGAATAGGAAGGTGACTGCAAGTGGCACCCCGGTGCTCACTGTGCATCTGCCAGTTTGAACCAGTTCCAGGGGCACACCAGCCCCATAGCTGGGGAAAGTCCGGCATGGGAGAGGGGTGTAACCACCCCCCTTCCTGGTCCCACCCATGGGCAGGACCTAGTCCCGTACCATCCCCTTTCTTTAGAATAAAGGTGGGAGCGGGGACCCTTCCAAATTAGATCATCTTTGAATCCTGAAACTACTTTCTACGAAAGGAACTTAAAACTTCTTCCTAAGATTTCTCCCTTGTGACTAAGGAGTAGTCACCCTGCATCTGCGGGCACCAACTAAGTAACCTGCGGTTTGCTGCACGTCCTTCCTCCGGAACCAGACCGACCAGCATGACGAGACCCAGCTTCCCTGGCACCTCTGACCTCTACCTACATCATCAGCCCAGCTGAGATCCGTGGGTGTGACAAGACCTCGAGGGACCGGCCATCTTCAGAACTGCACTACGCTTATCCAGCACGACCGCCTAGGGATCCTCGAGTGAGTGCTTTGGGGTTTGAGAAGCCCTAACCCTGAGCAACTCCAGCACCGAATTCCAGCCCCCCAGCATCCACGAGATCTGCGTGGGGCCCTTCTGCTCTTTTCTGCTCACCGCGTTGTCCGGCTACTTGCCTGCTGGCTTGTAGCCCTCTTGACGACGAACGACGACATTTCCACCGCAGTTCTGGTTGCTCCAGACTGGCCCTTGCTCCCCTCCAACAGAGGAGCACCCCGAACCCTCCTGGTCCACTCCAGACGCCATTTTGAGTCCACCGCGTGGGCTTGCATTTGCCAAGAGTTGTTGCCCCAATCCTGGGTCCAGCATCGCCGACAGCAGATACCTTCGTGGGACAGCTCGCACCTCCATCCTAGTCGCCGACAACGCCTCCTGGTCCGAGAGACTGCAGAGCCCAGCGTCGCCCACTCACCTGGTCGAGGTGACTCCATCCGGTGCCATCCTGGTGCCCATCTAATCACTGGCTTGTGATTCAGAACCTGGTCCCCTCTGCTTACAGGTACCCTCTTCAGCTGATCCAGTCCTTGGATCGGCCCGGAACATCTTCACTGGTCGCCTGCCAGCAACTTCCACTTCAGGCTCCTGGTTCGTCAACGAAAAAACCCGACGACACTTGAACCCTATGCAGCCGCAGCCCCTGGGCTAGGTAAACCGAGTACCACGGTGCTCCAGCGTAGACCAACTCTCTAAGTGTCTAGATCCATTTTCGTTTTTGACCTACCTAGTCGGGTTCGCCCGAGAACACTAACTTTGTAATTTCTAGCAACCATAGACTTTGACCCACATTACGCGTGAGAGTTCCCACTCTGCACACGGCGTTCCTAGACCTCCTGCTTCTAATCTAAGGGTTCAGCATTGTAGGCCTAGCGTTTCTAAAGTCTATGAGCGTAGTACTTACCTGCTAGTAATTTCGCATTCCATTTGTAGAGTATATGGTTTTCCGTGCCCCTCGGGCATTTGTGTAAATTGTGCGACTTTCAGAATTTCTTTAAGAGCTTTGTATTGTGCTTAGCGCCCTGTCCTCATAAAGAGTCCAGGGCTGTTGTGTTCTAAATAAATATCCTTTTATTTTCATAACAACTTGTGTGATGTCCTTTCACTTGGTGTTCAAGGGGTATATGTGATGGTATAACAGCTGGCTTAACACGCCCTCTAGAGTTTAGCCTAAAGACTGCTCTTGTCCATGCTACTAGGATAGCTGGTCTAAAAGGTTGACTTACAACCAATCATCAATAAGGGTCGTTTGGACTGATACATAGTGATCACTAGAATAGTGAGCACTGCATATCAGGCCAACTTCTCACACCGGAGACGGCGATCACCTACTGGAGGGGCTGGTTCGCAGTCCCCTCCCCCGAAGAAGTCACTGGGCTCGGTGTACTCTGTGGTTTATACACCACCACGGCCGAAGTCGCCCCCTCCTCCTGTACCTAGGGAGGATCCTCCCATCAACCCTCCGCTTCCACCACTTCCTCCCTCAGGACAACCACCACCACCGCTTCCGCCTCATGGGCCCGCTCCTCGTCAGAGATACCTCCTGCTCCTCTGCCAAGGTCGGTGTCACTGCCTCCACTTCCTACACAGCCTAAGGGGACGCCAAAACCAAAACCCCAGGATAGGCCACGGAAGACGCCTCCACGGAAACCTGCGGAGCGCCCACGAACTGGGAGATCGCGTTCTCGTTCCAGGAGGAGGGAACGATCGCGCAACAGGTCATCCACGCGGTCGAGACGACGCCACAGGAGGCACAGGTCTCGTTCCCATACGAGGTCCTCTGGGACCAGGCACTACTCTCCGACTTTGTCGGAGTCACTGGAGACCAGGGTTTCACCGGTTGACGATCTGGTGTCCTTTCACGATGTCCTGTTAAGAGGTGCAGCAAAATTGGGCATCTCGTTGAAGGTGCCCAAGCCCAAGACATCGGTAATCTTCGAGACGCTGCACCAGAAACATCTGTCTCGCCCATTATTGCCACTGGTACCGGGCCTGGGGGATCCGGCTTTTCTAAGAGTGGAACCCCCTCCAGACTCGGTGATAGTGACGGCAGCTCGTAAACAGCATGCCACCACTGCGTCATCCACAGTCCCACCAGATAAAGAATCTAGATGGCTGGATTCGGCTAGGAGGAAGGTTTGTGGGACGTCGGCGACTTCCATGAAGGCTGCGAGTGCCACGGCCTTGTTGGGGCGCTATGACCGTGCCTTCTGGGAATCCCTCCAGCAGTTTGTAGAACTGCCGCGTGACAAGAGAGAAGATTTCCAGGAGGTGTTAAATGAGGGGATGTTGGTGGCAAATCAGGTCATCAGTGCTGCAGCTGATTCTTCCCTCCTAGCAGCGCATGGCCTCTACCATGGGATTAACCAGCCTGGCTCCGCCTCACGTCACTGAATCTGACTCACAACAAAGGGTTGCCAATCTACCATTCTCTGGCGAAACCCTGTTTGGAAAACATGCGGATGACAAAATGGCCCGCATGAAGGCGGAGGCCGAAACACTCATGGCTGTGGGTCTGGAAAAGCCCAAGGAGACAAAGAAATCGTACCGCCCGTTCCAGAGACGGTTCGGTGGACAGGGCAGAGGGCGTGGCCAAGCTTCGGGACAGCAGGAGCAACAACAGCAGCAGTTCCGAAGGACGTTCCAGAAGCGTCAGAAAGGCAGAGGCGGCCAACAGTCAGCACCAGCGACTAAAGGCCCGGCCGGGTCTAGGCCCTGAGCGCTTACTTATCCTGCATCCGTTACCCACTCCAGTGGGGGGAAGCTGTTTGCAATGGATACAGTCTTCGGTTCACCAGCCCGCCTCCAGCAATTCCACCGGTCAGCTCGCAGTTTCAGCTGTGCGAGCTCCAGGCGGAGGCCGATATCCTGTTAAGGAAAAGGGCGATAGAAGACGTACCTCTGTCTCAAAGAGGAAAAGGTCTGTACTCCTGGTTCTTCCTGGTTCGCAAGAAGGACAAGAACGAGTTCAGGCCCATTCTGGACTTGCGACAGGCAAACAAGTGGATTCTCAGAGAGAAGTTTCGCATGCTGCCGTTGAATCCGATTTATTCTCAGTTGCAACAGGGAGACTGGCTATGTGCTATAGACCTACAGGATGCGTACTTCCATGTGCCCATTGCACACAAACACAGGAAGTTCCTGCGATTCCAAGTCGGCGCCAATCATTATCAATACACCGTACTCCCATTCGGACTGAAGTCTGCGCCGAGAACATTCTCGAAGTGCATGGCGGTGGTAGCAGCACACCTGAGGAAGAACAAGGTGTTCGTCTACCCATACCTGGACGATTGGTTGATCAAGGCCTCCTCCTACTCGGAAGCTCGAGCACACTTCCAGAAGAAGTGCGTTCTCTTGAACAAGCTGAGGTTGCACATAAACATGTCCAAGTCTGTCCCGACTCTGGTCCAATGCATACAGTACTTGGGAGCCTCCATCAATACGCTATCAGCAAGCGTGTCTCCTTCGGAGGAGCGACGATTATCACTCCTTCGGAAGGCTCAGGCTCTTATGACCACTCCATCTACAACAGTGAAGACGGTGTCTTCTCTCCTGGGATCGATGGCCTCTTGTATCTTCCTAACGCCACAAGCACGACTGCACATGAGACCGTTGCAAGAGTGCTTGGAGAACCGGTGGGATCAGAGGAAAGGATCTTGGGACGACAAGATACAACTGTCTCTGCATGCTCTTCAGTCTCTGAAGTGGTGGTGTTCAGCGGAGAATCTCCTCAGAGGGGTTCCCTTCCACAAGGACATTCCCACGCAGACTGTCGTGACGGATGCTTCTCTCCACGGTTGGGGGGCGCACTCCGGAGACTTACAGATTCAAGGAACGTGGTCCCCGATGGAGGCCACGTATCACATCAATTTCCTGGAACTCAGAGCTGTTCACTTGGCCCTGAAGGCCTTTCATCCGTCCTTTCAGACCAACTCTCTGCTTGTACAGACAGACAATACGACCACGATGTATTACCTCAACAAGCAGGGGGGTTCGAGATCGCGCACTCTGTCGCAGGAGGCGCAGGCGATCTGGCACTGGCTTCTGGCCAGAGGACTGACGATAACGGCTACCCATCTGCCAGGTGTGCAGAATGTTCAGGCGGACGCAATGAGCAGACTCATTCAGGAAAACCACGAATGGGTCATAAACGACGAAGTACTAGGAGAAGTCTTCGCAAGGTGGGGGACTCCAGACGTAGATCTGTTCGCCACCGCCGAAAACAGCAAATGCCAAGACTTCGCCTCCAGGTACTACCAGCAGGGGACGCTGGGGAATGCGCTATGGATCAACTGGTCGAACAGCTTTCTGTACGCTTTTCCACCCATTCAGGCTGTACTCATCAAGCTGGCCCGGTCCAGGGCACGGATGATACTCATTGCCATGGAATGGCCCAGGCAGTGGTGGTTCACGGACCTCCTTCACCGGTGTCTCCTTCCTCACATACGGCTGCCGTGCAGGCCGGACCTTCTCACGAAGTTCGGGGGGCAGATGTTGCACCCCAACCTCTCGTCTTTGAGTTTGGCGTCATGGCTCTTGAGATAGTGCAATATGGCCATTTGAATCTGCCCGAAGATTGCATGGACATACTGAAGGAGTCTAAGAGACCTTCCACTCGGACTTCCTATGCTTACAAGTAGAAAAGGTTCTGTATCTGGTGCAAGTCCAAGAACTATGACCTGACGACGTGCAAGGAAGATGTCATCCTTCCTTACCTTCTACATTTGGCGCAGTCAGGACTTAATGTTCATTCCATTAAGGTTCATCTCGCTGCATTGACTGCCTACAGGAAATGCCCTTCACAGACTTCCTTCTTCCAGATCCCTGTGATCAAAGATTTTCTGGAAGGCTTGAAGAAAGTATTCCCGCCTGTCCGTGGACCACTCTAGTGGGGGAAGCCTTGCGGGTCATTTGGAAGAGTGGCAAAACATCACAAACGACAGATGGGTGTTATCTACACTTCGGAATGGATACTGTCTTCGTTTCAGTCATCAGCCTCCACCTGTTCCCCCGATGGCAACATCGAATCATCAGTTACACCTTCTGCAAAAAGAAGTGGCCACTCTTCTCGAGAAGTCAGCCATCGAGAGAGTGCCAGTGTCTCAAAGGGGAAAAGGGGTATACTCCCGATATTTTCTGGTCAGAAAAAAGGGACAAAAGGCAGAATTCAGACCTATTCTGGACTTGCGAACTCTCAATCTGTACGTCAAAAAGGAAAACTTTCACATGTTGGCGCTTCACCAAATATATCCACATCTCAGGGAGGAGATTGGATGTGCTCGCTGGACGTCCAAGATGCCTACTTTCATGTTCCAATACACCCCAGTCACAGGAGATTTCTTCGGTTCCGGGTGGGGACCTCCCACTATCAGTTCAAAGTCCTGCCGTTTGGGTTTAAGTCGGCCCCTCGGGTGTTCACGAAGTGTGTTGCAGTGGTGGCAGCTGCTCTACGCCGCAGAGGGGTCTTAGTGTACCCATACTTGGACGATTGGCTGTTGAAAGGTTCCTCCCCAGACAGCGTAAGAAGTCAGTTCCAGACTTGCATACAGCTCTGCCAGCGACTAGGGCTACATGTCAACATCAGAAAATAAGTCTCTCAAAGAATGTGAGGGCGGATGCTCTAAGCCGTCATTTCGATGACCAGGAGGATTGGGTGCTACACGACGCAGTGGTAGAAGAAATTTTCCAATCCTGGGGTCGTCCCACCATAGACCTTTTCGCAGACGACCAAAACACAAAATGTCAAGACTTCGCCTCCAGGTTCTTCCGGCCAGGGACGAGAGGAAATGCTCTTTTGATCAACTGGTCAGGGGAATTTGTGTACGCTTTTCCACCACTTCCGCTGATCCCGAAGGTGGTGAGCAAGTTAACACACTCATGCACAACAATGATCCTCAACGCCCTGGACTGGCCGAGGCAATGGTGGTACACAGACCTGATTCACCTGTCAGTGACTCCTCACAAGAGGTTACCATGCAGGCCGGACCTGTTGTCCAAGATGAACGGGAGGATTTACCACCCCAACCTTCTGTCACTGAACTTGGCAGCATGGCTCCTGAGGTCATACTGTATGGGCATCTAAGGCTGCCAGAGGACTGCATGTTCATCCTAAAAGAGGCAAGGCGGCCTTCCACAAGACATTCTTATGCATGCAAGTGGAAGCGATTTTATATGTGGTGTATACAGAATGATCATAATCCTGTTCAATGTCAGGAAGAAGCAGTGCTACCTTATCTGTTATATCTGGCTAAAGCAGGTTTAAAGTTTAATTCCATCAAGGTGCACCTAGCTGCTATAACAGCGTATAGACGTTCACCTTCTCAAACCTCATTTTTTTTTCCGGTTACCATCTGTCAAAGACTTCCTGCAAGGGTTAAAGAAAGTATACCCTCCAGTACGTCCTCCTTCTCCTTCCTGGGAGTTGAACCTGGTGCTATCTAAGCTAATGGGTCCACCTTTTGAACCCATTCATGAAGCTACTTTACAACATCTTTCGCGGAAAGCAGCTTTTTTAGTAGCAATCACGTCGGCTCGCAGAGTGAGCGAGATTCAAGCTTTCTGTTCCTCTGAACCCTATACGGTGTTCCATTTGAATAGAGTGGTGCTACGGACGCATCCATCTTTCTTGCCTAAAGTGGTGTCAGATTTTCATGTAAATCAGACCATTTCTCTGCCCACTTTCTTTCCCAATCTCTCTACACCAGCTGAGAGGGCTCTGCATTCTTTAGACCTGAAAAGAGTTTTAAAGTTCTATCTAGATAAGTCTAAGGTTATTCGTCTCTCTGATCATCTCTTTCTTAACTATGGATCGATCAGGACAGGTCATGCTGCCTCGAAGCGTTCTATCTCAAGATGGATCGTTTCATGTATTAAACTTGCTTAACAGCTGGCGCAGAAGCCCTTGGGGGTTTCTCCCAGAACGCATTTTACCAGAGGGAAAGCTGCGACTGCTGCTTTCCTCACTAATGTGCCCATTTCTGAGAGTTGTAAGGCGGCGACCTGGAGGTCCGTCCATACATTTACCAGACATTACTGTCGTGATTCTGACACGAGAGCAGATACCTAGGTAGGCCAGGCCTCCTTGAGGAATCTGTTTAACAGCTGATTCGGGTTGTTGTGATTGGTCTTTTTAAGTTGGGTCATGTACTTCTCATTTACCTGCAGGTGGTTGATGGGCTTGCTATTCTATTCAGTGCTTATGACTATTGATGAGGATCCCCTGGAAGAGAAGGATAAGTTACTTACCTGTAATCCTAGTTCTCTTTCAGGGGTAGCCTCATCAAAGTCATAAGCACACCTGCCCGCATCCCCAGGTAATTGAGAGATGCACGTTTCTGACTTGTAGTTTAGCCCTGACTTCAGGGTTATGCAAAGAACAACTGACCTAACTGTCACCCCTGAGGCATGATGGGAAGCCTGGGGTCATGGCTGCCTTAAAGGCACGGTGCCAGTCCAACAGAAAATGCTTTCAGTTTTCTGTGTTGTTCACTTTTCAATGCAGCTTATGGCTGACAATGTCTTTTATGAGCAATTTGCAGAATTTATGAGTGTTTTTACTCATTAAAACACAAAGTTCAAGGACTATTTGACCTAATGTGTTTTTGTTTCCTTTCTAATTGCTGTACATTTACAAGTGTTTACATTGTGTAGCCATGGGTTTGGAGCTGCATTGGTGTGAGAAAAATGATAAATGTATTTACATATATTTGGAACGAGATATATGTTTTTTTTACTTACCGTATATATTTTTATATTGTTTCCGGGGTCCCGCACATGGGCGGGAATATTCAGTGCTTATGACTTTGATGAGGATACCCCTGGAAGAGAACTAGGATTACAGGTAAGTAACTTATCTGTCCCAGAGTTCCTATGTTTGCCATCACAAAGATGGCAGACTTCTGAATTTTTGATTCATTTCAGGTAGCCCACTTCAAGGGTGAAACTAGCCTGAAGGTGAACACGCCTCTCTTACTGCTAATTTTCCTGCCTTTCCGGGTGCCTATTGAGCCCTGGACAGGAGGGTCGGCATCCTCTACTGAGAGGGAAGCCAGATTCGTATACCAAAGGTGGTGGGCTCTTTGATGCTTCTTGCCTTGGACTGCTAACTTGCAGTTTATCCTGAGGGAGGGGGGTAAACACCCTCTGCCTGAGTAGGCTTTGTTCCTGGCCTCCTAGGAGCAAAGGCCCTCGCCCCTGGGGGTCAGAAACTAGTCTGTGGAGGCAGACTGTCTAGGGTCAGTCAGTCAGCACACTGGTAGTTTTCAGGGGGCACCTCTAAGGTATTAATAAATCAATCACTGGAATCAGTGTGGGTTTACTAATATAAGATGTTTGATACCAAACATGTTGGGTTTCTGTGAAGCCATCATGTAGCTGGGGAACTCTTATTTTACCAGTGATCAGCACATCTACTTAAAATGGCTTCCCTGATCACTTGTACTGGCAGCAATTGAACTGACCAGCACAGGAGCATATCTGCTCATGCAGATATGTCCACACATGCAGTATGGTGCAGGGGTGACAAGACCAGGCTACAAGCAGTGTCTGTGGGCATGGCAGATAGGGATGTATGCCATGTAGTGTTTTCACTTTTGTCTGCACCAATACGCGCAGCCTGCAATGGCAGTCTGCCTGTGCTTGGAGAGGTGTCCCTTAGGTTGGCACAATTCATGCTGCAGCCCCTTGTGACCCTCTTGAGTACCCGATGCCCTAGGTACCAGGTGTACCATTTACTAGGGAAGTTCAGGGTGGACTAAAGATATTGCCAGTTGGGGTACAATTGCGCAGTTTTATGGAAATATCTGGCACGGGGACCTGGTTAGCAGGAACCCGGTGCACTTCCATTCTAAATTGCATCAAATACCAGACAAAAAATGGGGGATGACCATGTCAAAAAGGGGAACTTCCTACACTTATGTCTGTGAGATCTCTGAGGAAGATGTAGTGCTTAGATTCGATGGCGAGTGGGCGATGTGATGGTGTCACAAAGGCTGGTGCGTGGTCCTCAGAGAATGTAGGCGAGGGTACCTTTGATGGTTGTTTTGTTTTTGGTGTAGAGCTGTAAATTCAGGTCTGCCATGATCGGTGTGGTGTCGTCTCCGGTGGTGGTGCAGCGGATTGATTCTTTGTGGATGATAGCAATGCCACCTCCATGTTTGTTGGTGCAGTCCTAATGTGTCATCTTGTAGCTGTTGGGTGTAGCAATGTCAGAGGAGGGGTTTAGCCCGGATTCTTTGATGAAGATTATGTCGGCGACGAGGGTAGAGATGGTGCCCCAGACTTCGATGACTTGTTTATAGTGCAATCTCGTGTTGATCAGGAGACATCTCAGTGGATCCAGCATGGTGTCGGTCGGCGGGGTGGGCATAGCGCGTGTTTCTGTGAGGGGGGTGGTTGTAGGTGGCAGGTGAAGAGGCAGTTGTGGCAGGTGAACAGTCCTGCTGTGGAGCGAGGAGATGCGAGGCAGCAATTGTGGTGACCGGGTGCCCGGAGGACCAGGGTTTCTTGTGCTGGGTCTCAGATGGGCTTGCCTTTGGTGCTCCATCAGCGCGCCCTGCCATTAAGTAGGACCTGGGAGGGGCGCAGGGGAGACGGTGGGGGAGGAGGAAACGGCCCCTAATGCTGAGTGGGCAGAAAAAACACGAAGCCAAGGGAATAAAATAAAATGTAATAAACCGTGAAAGCCCAAGGGAGTCCTCTAGCTGCCTGGCGGGGCAGGCTGCCACGGACTGAACTTGCAGAGGTCAGGAGCAGCCCTAGGGGTGGAGCAGGAGGCTACTGCCGGCAGCGAAGGAGAGCTGATGAGGAAGGAACCCATCATGTATTATTGTGCCAGCTTTGTTTGTGAGGCTTTCCAGAAGCAAATGGTGTGAAATGTTGTTTGACCCAAAGAACAAGCCTGTTACAACCACAAGGTTGTAGTGATTAGTACATATGTTTAGCGAGTTAAGTGGAGCATGGTTAATTTCCAGCGTCCAAGAATCTGTGCTTTGCCATAGTCTTAGGAGAGCTCTGCTCTTATATGGAAAGTATTACAAGGTGACTCCACACAATTGTGATGAACAGTTTATTTGAAGCTCTAGATGAATGACCCCCAGACTCTGGATACGCCCGTCCCAGCCGTCCTCCTTCAAGTCCCCCGGAATCCCCTTACATCACACTAGAATCCGACCACAAGGGCCAGAGAGTGTGGTGTGTAAGATAGAATACCTTGGACATACCTTGTCAAGTGAAGGTGTGAAACCCAAATTTAAATTGGGGAAAGCAAGTGAAAAGGTCCGTCCACCAGTGAATATAGATCAATTGCGATCATTTTTAGGCCTTGCAGAGTATTACTCCATATTTGTGGAGTGTTTTGGAGAGAGAGTGTATAGTTTGCACCTGGTGATAAAGAAGGGAGTGGAATATCAATGGACAGATGTGTGTCGGAGAGTTTTTGATGATGTGAAATTGGCTATCAGTAAAGCCATTGCTTTGAGACCTTACGACCCAAAAGACAAAATCATCATCATAATGGAAGCTAGTGAGTATGGGCTTGGAGCTGCGTTGATGAAGTCAATGGGCATGAGCCAGTATTGGCTTTTGCGTCACATACACTCAAAGGTGCAGAAGGTACTTATTCTACTACCAAGAAAGAGGCATTACATTAACATGCTGGTGGAGTGTACCTCATTTCAAAACTATTATATGGGGTGTGCATTTTGAATTACGGCAGATCACAAACTGCTGATTGATTTGTTTTCTGCAAAAAGTGTAGACTCCACGCATTGCCAATTGGCTATATCGGTTGCAAAAGAAACAACTTCTGCTGGCTGGCTGGGAAATAGGCTGCTGTGGATTGGTTTGCAGATCTCACCATTGTTGGTCTTAGGTATGTTTAGTCTGTTCATGTATCTCCTCTCCTCTTTAGATAGGGCAGGCCTTGCAGGACAAGGAGAAGCTATATTCAGGGTAACATATTGAACACGTTGTATTTCTATTATGGTTTTCGGGTAATACCTTTTGTGTGATTTGTTTTGGGATCACACACAAGGCTTAACCTTTTGTGTGGTATATTCTTTGTGATACACATAGAATTGCATATACATATTTTCCCTTTTTCATGTGCCTTTTTCTTTATCAGATTACCATAACACTGTATTGTTTTATCTCAGATTCTGAGTTTACAAGGCGTTCCAAAATGGACTCATTGGCAAGATCTGATGAAAGACTGCACAGCAGATCTGCAGACAGTGATGAATGTAATTCTGCAGGCAAAGGTATGAGGGCTATGGACTTAACCAGTTCTACTTGAAGTCCCATATAGGAACCGTACCATTTTATTTTAACTCTGGCCTACTTACTGCAAATGTACTTGTCTAAAATTGTTGAATTTACCGTCCCTGATTCTTCATCAATGGATGCTTTAGGATCATGAACATTAAGCATTCCCTTTGCACCTTGAGGTATGTGTTCACTCAAGCTTACCTTAATGTTTATAAGATAGCATTACATCACAGAGTTCCAAAATATCTTTACTGTAACTCAGGTGGATGAGTGAACTTGCATCCACAAATGTTTGTCAATCAAACACAGAAGAGTATTCCAGTTTGACTTATAAGCTCCTGGTTTAAGTGGCCACATGATTAAAACGATGTTTTCGTACCTTTGCTTTGATGGGGGAAACTAGTAACTTTCTTCCCTGTAAACAAAATTATGATTAACCATTACAGTGATGGAATTTATTATAGCTCTGTGAGGCTACAAGCAGCAACATAACAGCAGTGCCAGGCAAGTTGTTTCACATCTACACCACACAATCTTTACTATGTTTTGACTTTACTTCAATATTTGTTGTTGTTGTGGCTCAAATAGCCATTGTCGCATCCCCTTGGAAATATGACAAGTAGTTTGCCAATGCATTTTGAAAATCATTTTAATAAAATCTAAATAAAGTTAAAACATAATCCAGTGTATAACCAGAAGAGGATCACCAGGAGAAACCAAGAGTTACTAAGGAGCTTTATGTGATTGTTTCTCAATAGGACTATGGTTTGTGTGAGGAGTGGGGTCATTTGTACCCTGTTCCCTCTGAGCTTCTGATCAGTATTCACCGGGAGCACCTTCTGCACTTGCTTGAGAGTGGGGAAACGGAGCAGGCACTGCAGGTAAGCTGCCAGCCTTTCTCATTCTAAAATTGATGTGAAATATTTTTATTCGTTACCGGGCTCAGTTTGTCTTCTTTTTAAAAATATTGGTAAACAGAATTGTGTAAAATAACCTGTAATTTAATGTATTTGTTAATACTTCATTTGTGAGCAGCAGGCTCACTGAAAGTTTCATTCCATCATAGAAATGTAAAGCTTTGCAATCATTGCCATGTGTAATCACACTTGCCTCTGTGCCTGTGTGATAACTTGGAGCTGCTCCCTCAGTGGACTAATGCCTCTACTTCAAGGATTTGTTTTTAACCCGATGGTCACAAATTAAAATTTCACAGATTCAGCATACTATCCTTTAGAGGCTAATGAAATGAATAACATTGACTTGAACAATACCTATTAGTCATTTGTCACAGGCCACAGTAAATAACATTTAATATTTGATGAGTTTAACAACGCTCCTGAACAGCTACCCAACAATAGTGCCTTCTGCATGGGACAGGCCCACATTCAGTGATTTGATTAAATCACCATAGACGTCTCTGTGTAATCTTGTATTGGCAGGTATTAAACCACTGAGTGTATTTGGCCTTTCAGCACTGCAAATTCAGCATATTACCCATATGTGATCTGCTTACTGCTAACTCTTATTTTCAGCATTGTCTGGCAATACATTTGAAAAAGTGTTCCACACCATTAAAATATTTTTCACCTAAAGAAATCTTACAAATGTCGTTTTCACACTCAAAATACATAAACAGACAACACGATAATCCATTCTAGTGTTATGTTATGTTATGTTATTAAGTCATTTATTGAGCGCACTAACACCGATTAGTTTCTTGGCGCTGAATTGACAGTAACACAAACCTAAGTGGAAGAGGTGGATTAAAAAGCTTGTCTAAAGAGCCAGGTCTTCAGTGCTTTCCGAAAAGGTAGAAAGTCTTGGCAAGAACGGATCTCCAGGGGAAAGGTGTGTGTAGTGCTATTACAATCACCACATTTCTGACGACCTTTCTGTCCCTGAGCCTGACGATCTGAGCGACGGAGGTAATGGTGGTAAAAGCCTCCATCCATGCAGAAGGCACAGATTTCACCACATATACTGAAGCCTGCTTGCTTTAATCATATGCATTTTGTCTCCTTGAAATCATACCATGCATACCCTGACAATCAATGTTAATGTGGTGGTTGCACTCCCCGCAAAAGGGACAGTGATGGGAGCAACAGGAACAAAGTGAAAGAAATGTTGATAGGACTGAGGGGGTCATGTGGAAAGGGAACATATAGAGGGAAAGCAAGGACGGGGGTTCCAGGTGAAGGGGACAGTGGCAAAGCGTAGGACTAAATCACGTCATCTTCCACAAATGTCATCATGGGCTAGATGGAAAGCCCTCCACCTAATGACAAGCCATCAAAAACACATGAAAGCCAATGACTGAAGGGGGCTGACTCAAGCACACTCTCTGTACTACCTCTCACGTCTTTTTTTGTTTGTTAGTAATACTGGTAACCTGAGGTCTTGGACATTTGGCAGTCTGTAGCTGAGACTTAATAATGTGGTGCAGCCTAGTTCTGCGGTCCTGCATGTCCTTGTCTTTTGTAACTGCACATTTCTGTACAAAGATAATTCTTAGTTTGTATTATGGTCTGTCTCAAATGAGAAATGATATTGTACACCTCTCTTTAAGCTATATGTTTGAGGAGGATTTCCCGTTTGCATTGTTTCAGCTTTTACAGAGAATGTCCGACCCCGGAATGTGTCAAGCAATCAGTGAGGAAGCCTTGAGTCAAAAGCCTTGTTTAGAGGCGTGTCATTTTCTGGCTGATTATCTTACTACTCACTTCCAGAAGAGTCTGTCTGCTGCCCGCCACAATGAGATCCAAGCTTTGTACATAGGGTGTAAGGTAAGCCAAGCTCATGCCAACCTTGAAGGAGATCATTGCTCTTTTCTTTCTTGTGGCTGGTATTCATGCCTTTATTCTCTTTGCATGGAACTATTGATACTACCTTAACTCTGGAAGCAAAACCATGTTCAATTGAGTGTTGCTGTTGTGGCTAGTCCTACTGATATTAGTTAGGATGCAGCAATGAAACTGCTGTAGAACTAATCAAATTAGACCATTTCTTTAAGGCAGTTCAATTTGCAAATTCAATTTTAATATTACCATAAATAAAAAATATGTATGATATTCCTTCTCTGTATGTTCAATAATATTTGTAGAATTTATGGCAGTTTTTTCGTCACATAGGTTATTCGTGCATATTGAATCCATTCTTAAATTTGCTCATTGGAGTTATGTTAACTACCCTATTGGTCTGTGTACCGTTTATTGATACTGTTCTAAAACGTTTCTTATCACACTGTTAAAGTTTTTCCTCAATTAAATATGCAATATATTAGTGTAGCCTGGAATCTATTACATCATCTGTCTCTACATGTGTTATTGATATGCACATGGGGAAATGTACTAGATAGACAATTGAAAGGTAAAACAGAATCAGATGTTCTGTAAAAATAAGAATTTAGTGACACACTGCACCTCATCTGGAATTTCAGCGTATGCATTTCATGGGATCTCAATGGCCTATGTCTTCCTGCACATTATATTGGTTCTCCCATACGATGACAGGCTATTCTAGCTCATGTTGGGTTTTCACAAGCTGATGATTGTGATGGTGAATAAATAGCCATAGTTTTTTCCCTTTTAGATGTTGATGGCTCTTCCTGTATTTGCGCGTGCAAACTATGAGCACCTGTCCTCGCGCCCACTTCTACTTTTGGAGCAACTTCTAATGAACATCAAAATAGACTGGGCTGCAACTGCAGTACAGACACTACACCAGCTCCTGATTGGACAGGAAGCCGGCTTCACCACAGAAGATGTAGACGACCTGCTTTCCAAATATGCAGAAATAGCTCTGCATTTTCCCTTCTCTTTCAGAGAAGAAAAAAGACCAGGTAAGAAATTAAAATTGACTTCCATTAGCATGCATTGCAGATTTCTTATTATAAGGGACATATTCAAAAATGGTGCCATGATTTTCCACAAACAGACATTGTTATACAATCAACCTGAGTTTACATCTGTACTTAAAGTCACAACACATTTACATAAAAGAGAGTGAGAATTGATTCTGCTGCGATGGCGTTAGCTCCATTTCAACAAGACATCGTATGCCCCTTCCTAGATTTAACTGAATGAATTGCAAAGCAAAGCCTGACAGCAATATTTTGTGCTGCAGATGTCCAATGTGTGAAATGAAGACTTGCACTACTTCTGCCTGCTCTATGCATGTTCTCTCTTTCTAAACAAATCCATACGGTTCTAACGCTGTCAGTGATACGAGATAGCATTGCTGCTGACTGTGATTTAAATGCTGTGTGTGAGAGGAATGCTTGCAGTGCTGCTGTCCGTTTCGGTGTCTGTAAGGGAAATGTGCACAGCTGCTTCATTTGTTGCCCCTGTTCCTTGAGTGAGAGAAGCTTGTGCTACTTCTGTCCCTTCAGTAAAGGTTCTGTGTGGTGGACTCCTGCAAGGTTGCTTCATGTCTGCACCTGTTCTGTGTGTGAGAGAAGAGTGTGCTCTCGCTGTCCATTCAGAAAGGGTTCTGTGTGGTGGACTCTTGCAAGGTTGCTTCATCTGCTGCTCCTGTTCTCTGTGTGAGAGAAGCGTGTGCTGCTGCTGTCTCTGCAGTAAGGGTTCTGTGTGGTGGACTCCTGCAAGGTTGCTTCATGTCTGCACCTGTTCTGTGTGTGAGAGAAGAGTGTGCTCTCGCTGTCTATTCAGAAAGGGTTCTGTGTGGTGGACTCTTGCAAGGTTGCTTCATCTTCTGCTCCTGTTCTGTGTTTGAGAGAAGCGTGTGCTGCTGCTGTCCCTTCAGTAAGGGCTCAGTGCGGTGAACTCTTGCAAGACTGCTTCATGCACTGCCCATGTTCTTTGTGTGAGAGAAGCGTGTGCTGCTGCTGTCTCTGCGGTAAGGGTTCTGTGTGGTGGACTCTTGCAAGGCTGCTTCATGCACTGCCCATGTTCTTTGTGTGAGAGAAGCGTGTGCTGCTGCTGTCTCTGCGGTAAGGGTTCTGTAGGGTGGTCTCTTGCAAGGTTGCTGCTTGTGTTGTGCCTGTTCTGTGTTTTTGCGTGTGAGGGATTTCTGCTCTGCTATCTGTGCTTTTCTGTATAGGGGAAGCATGTGCTGCTTCAGTCATCACCGGTCTGTTCTCTGTAGGCGAGCCTAGCAGGGCTGGTCCTGATACCTTCCTCATCTCGTCCTGTGTGTATGAGGAATGCTGAACCTGTTCTACGCGTATGTGTGTCTTATTACTGTGTGGTTACTACTGCACAACTAGATGTACCTTGGTTGTGGGTGTAGGCAGGCGAATACTAAGCCTCTGTTTTGAAGACTTGCCTGTGACATAGCCAGACAATTGTTTCTTTGTTTTTAATTAATACACAACACGCACAAACATACATATAGGGCTCTGAGCGAGCAGTGTTTTCCATTCATCCCATAAGTGGTTATTTAGATTCTGTATATGACCACCACAGCATGGGGAAATTGACCAGTTCACTTCAACCATTGGCCCCACTCACTGTGAGTGGCATAATTTTGGAAATACACAATGTGCACATCTGCATAAAAAATAGTTCAATACAGTGCCAGTACCGGTGGGCCAATTTGTCTATTGTTTCTAAATTAAAATTTATTTTATTGCCTTTTGTTGTTTGCCTTTTTTTCTTGATTTACATTTTTTTTGTTTGCCTTTCCCATGTTTTCATTATTAGTAGATCCCGGCATCTTCACACACATTGCTGCTGGGCCTCTTGCCTCTCGTTTGCCGCACTGCTGAGGTCGTATGTTGGGCTCCACTGAAGTGGGCTTGTTCATTTTAATGTCTTTTCAATAGAAAAGGACAAAGTAGCTGCCTTTTTACTGTGAACAATCGAAAGTAACTTGCATATATTATTCCTTTTCCAATAAAAGCCTTCTAGAGTATTTATAAAAAGCTTATCCCAGATATGCGTCCACTATAGAATTTGTGTGTCTGCATGTGTGTAGCTTATTGTCAGTGTCCCTTCCTTTGGCATTGCGTCTCACTTGCATTGAAGAGAGATGTTTTTGTTGCCACATATTTAAAGAAATATTGCCCAGCACCAGTAAGCAAGTTGTTTCTCAGAGTCACACCCAGGATAAAGCAGCACACTATAATGGGCTTCATAGAACACTTTGCCTACCACCCCTTTGAACAACCCAGCTATGGGTGTGTGTCCTGTGGCCCCTTGAAGGAGATGCAGACAATGCCTGTAATAGTGCCTAAAGTATCACACCATTCAGGCACACACCAGTTTCTGTTCTCTGCCACTGAAACCTATAATCAGCGCATGTGCGGCTCCTGTCCTTGGAAACTCAATCGTCCAAGAGAGCATAGCAAGGCCACATCTACCTTCGTAACAATGTCTTTCTCACAGTTCCCTCAGCATTGAATGTATACAGAGCACATCTTTTTTCCACTAAATGCTTTTTTGCTAGTGTTTGGTGCCTCTATTACCTGCACATGTTCATTTGTGCCAGTGCTGTTGCGGGACAGGTATGAGTAATTCACCAGCCATAAGTTTTTCTTTGTCGTATTTGTAGATTTACGTTTCCCAATCAAAACAACTGACAACCACACATACCATAATACAAAACTTATATCAGTAACTGGATGAGCTTCTCACATCTGCCACAAGATAAACTTGAGCTCCGCGACTCAGACAGGGTGAGAGTGGAATAGTTAGGCCTACATGTACAGCTGCAGAAATTATTTCTTATTTTTAGATGGTTGCTCTTTTAATAGTATACTTGTCACAGTTCTGATCATCATTCGTTAGTGAAAGTGAGGCATCAGAAGTGTGTCCTTGTTGTGTAGGAAGCATCATTGCAGTTAGTGAGTTTAGTAGGTGATTTCAGTTTGCTAGTCCTGGGCTACCCCTTTTAAATCATCTTAATTTTGTTAAAGTATATATTTTAGTGGGTTTAAACATTGACTTCTGCACCTTAGATTGGTATCAGCCAACTAATACATGGGAAAAGTGGACATGTTTACAGCCAGGTGACAGAAAATTTAGAGGCTAAGATTCTGCACAAGCTCCTAATTGCCAGTACTTGCAGCAGCACCATTTAAATAACGTACAATTCCACAACCTTCCAAAATACAGTAAACACTGAATAGACCATCATTCTTTTTTAAAGCTGCAAACAAACTGAAACATACACAACACGTTATAGAACCCAGTCCTCTTCCTGTGTGAAAAGCCAACATTTCTGCTCGACGTCAAACCACATTATCCACTGATCTTTGTATGAACTAGAAAAAAGAAAAAAACATTTAATGGCTGGGAAAAGCAGAGATGAATAATTTTAGCCTCCTTGTCCTTAATAAAATCCAGATTTTCTGCCCACTAAGGAAGGGGAAAATCTGCCTTTCATGGAAAGACATAAAGTGCAATATGATGCAAGCTCAAAGCCTTGCATTCACATTCTTATCAGCACTAGACAGACTTAACATGCAAATGTCTAAACATAGTCATTAGATTTATCTGCAGATCTCAAAATATCCTGCAGACTACTCCCATCATAAATACTTAGGAGGCAGAAGTGCTTGTCACAGAATGCACTCCCAAAACACTTATTTCCACACCTGCTATACACAAGACTTCTTTCATCCATCTAGACAAGATCTAAGCCAATGTTCACACTATGAATAATCTGTAACTTTCTAATACGACAGATACATTGTTGTAGGCACTGTCTTAGTTCTCCTTACCAAGTAAAACCAAACCCCTTCAGGATTGAAAACTCTTCTTGACTTGTCCAAAGCCCTCCCATCAGATGTTCTCCTCAATTACACCAAACATAATATTGTCAAATTTATAGACATATCCTTAAGAGTCAAATGTTCATTTAGTCTTCCTAACAGATTCAACACCACATTCACATCCCATAAAGATTTGTACCTGGAAACCAGTGATTTGAATGCATGCTAAGCAGCAGTCTTCTCACCAGCACACCATACCCACTGAACTACCATCCACTAGAACATGCCCTGCTGCAATAGCTGACCTGGGCACATTTATTGTTCCATGAGACTGACCGCCATCAAACAAATCAGACAAATAATGGCATGCACTAAATCAGCTGAAACTGGATCCTGTTGCCTTTCCATACTACAGCATATCCATTTCTGCTGAACCTATCTGCGTGCTTTCCATGTTTTAGGACCCCATGATTTTTAAATAAGCCCTGAAGCCCCCTGTGATAGGACTGGCACCTCCCAGACTCTCACGAAATTCTCTAAGCCATCCCACAAGTTTGTGAATCTTCCCCCAGAGGACCAAAAATCATCTCCTGATATCTCCTATATGACCGGATACCAAGTCTGATACTTCCACGGGGATGTTATGGCCACCACACATCCCCTCCATTGTCTCACCATCATCGTCACTCTCAGTAGCATTGTGAATGGAAGGAAAGCATACAGACTAAGCTCCCTCCAGTCCTTAAGAAAAGCATCCACTGCCCAAGCCTCCATATTTGGAAACCAACTGAAAACCTATCTGTTAGACCTGACATCATTGGCTTGAGTCTCTCCTCCATTTTTTCTGTTTGCCTCCACTGTTTTACGATGTTTTTGCTGGTATATGCTTTGGGCGCTGTGCCACTGCTGATCAGTGCCACAGCGCAAGTGCTCCCTATGTTAAATTGATGTATCGATTGTATCCATGTTTGGCTTATTTGGTTTACTGTCAGTCCCTAGTCTAGTGCACCAGGAGTGCCGGGGCTTGTGAATACAAATGCCGCTCGTGGGCTTGCAGCACGTGTTGTGCCACCCACAAGAGCGGCCTCGTAAAAGAATGTCTCCGGGTCGGTCATTGCGAGACCCACGTGCAGCCTAGTGCTGTCACGTGGGCTGCGCAAGTATACCTACTTGCCAGCCCCTCAAACCTCCCCTTGACTTCATGTTAGTCACCCCTATGGTAGGCCCACGGGCAGGGTGCATTGTAAGTATAAGGTAGGACACGCCTGACCAAGTTGGCATGTCCTAATAGTGAATTACAGCCATCTTCGTTCTTCACTATTGCGAGGTAGCCTGCTCTCCATTAGTTAGTGGGCCGCCGGGATTATTAACGCTATGATCCTAGATGGCTCGGGGAGCATGGTGCAATGTCGAGTTTGGTATCCCTGAACTCGGGGTTTAATTACGCATCCGTTGGTGTGGATGGTTTTTGGATTCTGGGTTTGAAAATAGCACTTTTAGAAAGTGTCTATTTTCTTGTCTAACCATATCTGGTTTCTGCTGGTATTGCGTGTGTGTGACAGGGGCTGGGCGGCTCCACAGGTCTGGATGAGTCAGTGTGGGATGAGTGGGACATTTGAGTTGAGAGTAGGGGGAGAGTAGTTGCTGATAGCCTGCCCGGCCTGATACAATGCTGGCTCCACCTCCTGCCAAGCGGCTGATGGCTCTGTACCTGCCATGGACGATCCTAGCCCCACCTCCTGCCAGGAGGCCGATAGCTCTGCTCCTGCCAGTGTCAATGCTGGCTCCACCTCCTGCTGGGCGTCTGAGGACCCAGCCCTGCTCAGTGAATAGGCCAGGTGCTTCTGCCTGGCTCCACCCACCACAGACCCAGGATGTTGGGAAATTCCCCCGCATGGACAAAGGGATCAAAGCCGAAAAGGGGTATAAGAGAAGGACCCCTGAACCAAGAAATCAGATCACTTCTGACAAGGAACCCTGTAACCAAGGACAAGAGGCCTGCTGATCTAAGGACTTGCCTACCCCTTCTGCCAGTGTGCTGTTTGCTGGGGGAATCCTGCAGTGCTTCTTTATTTTTGCCAAGGAACCAGGAGAGAGGAACTGTGTGTGTACTCTCACGCTTGCTAAGAAAATCTCCAAGGACTGGAAGAGTGCCAGTCTCCTGCTGAAGTCACAGGGCTAAAGGACTTCTTCTGCTTAAAGTGCTATTTGCTGGAACCTGTGAATCCAGCACCTCTGAAAGAACCAGCAATCCCGACGCCGACGGACGTCGCCGAATCCAGCTCGACATCGTGAGTAACGGCTCCAGTGTCCCGCTTCCTCGACGCCGGCCGCCGGGCCCGATCGACGCCAGCAGCAACGCCAGTGAGTAGTGAGTTCGGCTCCAGCTTCAAGGGACCTCGTGTCTGCACCGCTGCTGATCGCATCGACTGCGTGCCCTCTCGACGCCGTGAGCGCTGCTCACACTTTGCAACCGCATCATCGACAACGACGCCTGCTGAGGCCTGATCGACACCGAAGACGCGACGCCGGATTGCTCGACGCCGCTGATCATCGTGTGCTTCATTTTCCAAGGTACTGTGTTGTTGGGGGTCCGTGTGACTCCGGGCTCGACGTAGCGCTCCTCGCGGTCGACGCCGAAACTTTGGATTAACTTTGCCTCGACGTCGTGTAGCTCCCGTGTGAGTTACCTCGTTGCTAAGAACTGTGTTTCCAAGAAGAAGATTTGCTTTGATACTAAAGACTTTGTGCTAAAGAAGAAACTACCTTGAACTCTTTTTTCCCTTCCCAGAGTATTTATTAAGATTGTGTACATTTTTGTCGTTATTTGGTCTTGTGCTAAGCCTTATATAAAAATACTTATTTTTATAATACTACTGTGTCGTGTCCATTTGTAGTGTATTCACTTTATTACTGTATGTGGTCATAAATGCTTAACGCACAGCCTCCGAGATAAGCCTATCTGCTCTGCCAAGCTACCGAGGGGGTGAGCAGGGGTTATCAAAGGGTGTGATCCCCTTGCCCTGACTAGAAAAGGTGTGTCCCTATTTGTCAGAAGTGTATACCTCTGCCAACTAGAGACAGCCGGTTCTAACACTATCTTTCTGAGAGTTCAGCCTGATCACACATAAGATCACACTAAATTAATCACAGCTTTCAGTATCCTCAAAAAACTCTCTCTGTTCAACATTCAATTGCTGGAGTCATAGAGATACGTTCAGTTCCAATCTGCAGCATATTTTAAACATAGGGAATATGCTCTGCCTAGAATGGAATGTTCCTTGACAAACATTACTTCTAGAACACCTTCACCATATCTGTCAATCCCTTCAACCGAGGAGTTCCCATCCACTTGACGTATCTCACCGCAGATGCTTTGTCATTTCTCAACAAAAATGTAAATCAAGAAAAAAAGGCCGTGCCCTCAGAAAAACACTTTATTGCAAGTGAACCAGCTAGTAATTCTAGAGAATTGATCTTGAAAGTCCTATTACTAAGGACGTCAGGGTGAGGTGTGTGAAGAACAATAGCTCGAACAGAGAAACAGTCTCTAGTTGTTGAAGAAACATTGTGAAGCAAAGACCAGATCTATTGGTTTTGCCAATGCATGCTTGTTTGTATATGTGAGAAGCTGGCAGTGGTGCCTGCTGAAACTGTTGTGTGTGAGAGCTTGTACTGCTGTTGTCTGAGGAGCTTGGTCTGTGAGAATTTGGGAACTTTTTCCTGCTGCTATTTGTGCAGAACCTGTTCTGTTTTCAGTGAAATGTACTCAGTTCTGTACAGTAGATTTTTTTGTATGAGGGAAGTGTATATTTCAGGCTCGTTTTATCACTTGACCTTTAGGAGAGAACATTTGACTTCTGAAAATCCCCTTTTCTAGAAATATCCAAGCCTCATTCTGTGTATTCCTCAAAGCTGTACCACCCATGCCATATATAACTCAACCAAACATCACCATATATGTCAAACTGGAAGGTGCAAAATGCTTTGTCACATTCTTTCGACTAACACTAGTACAAAGAATGGCTGTTAACCAATGAGTGTTTTGTTTTAGAAGCAGTATTTTCAAAACACGTCTTGTCCCTTCCGTAGTAAAGATTGATAAAATTCATTATTATTTTACGCATTCCTTTTCCAGGGCAGCACCCTTCACTTTATAGGCTCTTTGGGGGAGGTTACTTCTATGTAAACTGTTCTAACTTAATCCATAACCAACTTTCACCTTTTTGAACATGCCAGGAGCGCTATAATCTTGGTCAGTGGAATCGGGTGGTGGAAATGGTGGACCGAATTATGTGGCACGATTGAGCAGACTATGCTGATTTAAGGCAGCACATTCTGTGGCAGTATTGTTTGCTTAGTTTGTCCGTTTCAATACACATTAATAATGTCTGGGCAAGTGTTCACCTGATTAGTACTAGTTTAGCACCTGGTTACAGAACTCAGCAGCTAAAAGATTACCCATTAACCTTCAAAATGTGTCTGCTACTGTGTGACGTTACATGTATAGCAACTTTGAGATAGAAAGAAAAATATTGGTTTGAGGCATGCGAGCTGTAGATCATATGCTTTGCATAGTCTCCCATCTAGTGTTGGGTCCGGATGTTTGCACTTTGTTTTTCTTTGAAAGTCTGTTCCAGTCATGAATAAGATGACTCTTACCTTCGGTGATAGTGCGCATGGGCATCGACTGCATTGTTAGATTGTTTTTTCCGCCATCGGGTTTGAATGTGAATTGCGGTGCTCCGGTTCAACACCGTTTCTCGAGTTCCCCTTGATGCGCAATCCACTACTAATGGGAAACGAGGCAGTATCGGTGAGGCCTGCACAAATAACATGTCACATTTATCCTTCACTGACACCCTATTGTAGCGCTTGATCCTTAGAGGGTAGCATTGCAGAGCACTCTAAGGCTTACTCAAGGAAGGTGGTGTAGGCTAGTAATCGCCATTTATAAGTACGCAGAAATAAAACTCAGTAATTGATTGTCCAGACACACTACTCAATAATATGCAACAATTTGCAAATATACATAATCTGTTGGAATTACTTTGTGACATTGCATAACATTTCCACTCCTCCCGTTGAGGGGGGGGGGGGGGTGTTTCTAGTACCACTAATCCCATGTATGCACATCATCTTGTCTTACCAACTGGCACCATTCCAGTAGCGACCCACCCCATCATCTCAATAAGCATTAAAAATAGGTACACCTGCCCTGGGGACACATAACCCTGCATATATATATCTCATACTGACCATACAGTATACATCTTAGTGGCTAGCAGTCTGAGTTCGTCACCTAATGCAGTAGCAAGAATACATGTTTGGGCATCACTTTAAATGAAGTACTCAGCATAGCTGATAACAGTTGTAATGCATTGCAATTAAAGCCCCTAAAAGGCATCACATTTAAAATCACAGGATTAAGCATATACAGCAAGGAACCCTTGCAGGAATGTCTGGCAACATAACCCCACTTTGCTTATGAATTCACATTATGCATGTGACTTACAGTCACACCATAGAAATAACATTGGTAAATGCACTACTTATGCAATTGCACCTCTTTACCTCCAGGGGATGCCCTTCTCCAGACATCACCAGTACAGCCTTCCACACATTGAGGCAATCCTTAAGGCACCCCATAGCTGTAGAACAAAAGTTCCAGCCCGCGTGAAAGTAGATTGTTGGCTGAGCCTTTGAGGGGATGTTACTTTGACTTCCCCAAGAGACTTAGGGGGGGGGAATTTCGTCTTCGTGCTGGGGGAGACTGCGTTGCTCCTGCAGCTCCCCCTGCACCTTGGCACACACCTGGTTGTGACCCCGTCCTCCTGGGACCACCACACGCAGTGAACAATCTGCTTTTCCTTGCAGGCCGATCCGGCCTGCAAGACATTATGGGGCGATTCTCTCCAGCCCTCGCATAACATATTGGCAGCTCCCTTGCTGCTTGGGGAGAGCCACGCCACCATCGCTGGCAGTCCCATGCTGCTCCGGATCCTCGTTGGGGGCCAAGTCCCAACCTTGCTGCCAGGTGAGCTATGCAGCTCGGGAGCCCACGCCCTGCTGCTCCTTCCTCTTGTCGGGGCCCGGTCCCACCCGGACCCCTTGCTTCACCCAGGTGTTGGGGAGCCCACCTCGCCGGCTCACCGCCCGGCCCGCACCCTCTTGTGCGGGAGCCGGAGTATTCATTTCGGTCTGCCTGCTCCGGCGGGCGGACTCTGAGGCGGCCTCTCCGTCGGTGGGTTTTCGGGGGATGATACAGCATGTCCCCCTCTTCTGCCTTTCACTCAGGCCCGGAGATGGGGTACCGGGCCCCATGGCAATTCTTCACAGGGAGCGCAATGGCACTCCCCAACTTAGCCTCTTCCGTCTGGGCCCGGAGTTAGGGTCCCGGGCCCCTGAAGAGTCTTCACGGGGAGCGCAGTGGTGCTCCTCGGCTTATCTTCCCTCACGAGCGGGGTTAAGCGACGGTGCGCCCCCCTCCTCTCTACAACAGTCATTGTGCCCGGAGTTGGGATCCCGGGCCCAAGGGAACCTTCACAGGGGCGTGACGGCACTCCCCGCCTTTACTTCTTCTGGGGCAGCCCCCGAGACCTGACCCACCACGGGGGAACATCTAGGACCGGCGGCAGAGCCCTACGTGCTTCGACGTCTGTCCCAGTAGAGGTCAAAGGTCGCCTACCTTCTGGGAAGCATATCTCAGCCCCCAGGGTACCGATCTGCACCATTTTGCCCTCTTCTTGCTCCTGATGGCGCTCCCCAGCCACTGGGAGCTCTTTCTTTTCACCTTGTTGTCTCCAGGAGGGTGAATTCAGCAGGGAGCGGTCTTCACTGGCTCTCTACGTCAGCCTTTCCCCTGGCTCTCTGCCTGGGCCCCTCTTCTCCTTGCACCAAGGCCCAGGCTTCTTCTCCCTGGTCCTGGTCTTACCTTGTTGTGCAAGTCAGGGTCCTGGGCCAGTCTGAAGGTTCTTCCTTCCAGCTTCCCATAGTGCCAGCCTCCAGCACCAGTCGTCCCAGCAGACCAAGCCCCAGAGAGAGCTCCTCTTTCTGTGCAAACTCTTTTTAAAGAATTGGGAGCGGGCTGGCAGGAAGTCTCTGTTTGTCCTATCAAACAGCAACACATCACTTCTCTGCACCTGCTCCCTCCTTCCTGCCCAGGCCTCTTGGTTTGTCCAAAATGGCGTCGTCCAGGGGTCTCAAGCCACATGGTCTTTGAAAAGCACCTTTCCCCCTCGATACCTTCTCTCCAGAGCATCTTGATGCCTGGCACGAGGTGATAACTGCTGATGGGTTAACCTGTAGCTCCACCCATCTTCTCTTCTTGGAGAGGAGGCCTTCGCCCTTGGAATGCTCGTCGTGAAGGGCTAGGCCGCTGACGCTACAGTTTGGGGAGGAAGGCCATTAAACCAGCCTGGCAGGGTCAGCCCCGGCCAGGCTCTGGTTATGAGCTGACTCAGAGAAATATGACATTTCTGGATGGCCCAAAAGCAGTACAGATATAACTTTGGACTCTGCAGAATACTTCTTCTCACCTCAGTTACAGTGGACTTTAGTGCGTGTCTGGAATTTGTAGGCCCTAGGAAAGTTAAACTATCTCATGTGGTCCCCATCCTCAAGGGAGACTGATGAAGTGGCCTTTCAGTGAAAACATTAAAGCACACTGACTTTCTCTTCTATGTTTTTCCCATTGTATAAAGCCTATTCCATGTCACCACCCAGCTCTGCATAATTCCTGCCACACCATTCAATTTGTAGCGGCTCCTGGGCTGCGCACGCCAGGAATCTCCCCTGCGCAGCCCCTACATGTGTGCACACACATGTACACACGTCTGCATGTAACCAGCCTGTTGCCCTTAACTTCGGCTGCAGCGCAGCTGTCTACTCTCACCAGGGGGACACCGGTAAAATCCATATGCAGTCTCTTTCATCATGAGTTCACTGTGGGTGAGTCCCTACTTATGAGGCTCTCCCACAGTAAAGGCTCAACAATTAGGTGTTAAAAAAGCGATGATCAGAACCACCCTCTAACAACTACCCTCAACGGTATGTTATGTTATATTATGTTATTATAACTTCTATAGCACATTATTACCCAGAGATGTCCTGGCGCTGAACTGAAACAACCCTCCAACTCCTGCGTATCTTAATTCTGGAATAGCCACGTCTTTAGATTTTTCCTAAAAGCGACCTGGGATTAGGAGTCTCTTATTTCCTTTGGAAGCGTGTTCCAGATTTTTGCCGTACCAACGGCTAAGCTTCGACCACCCCAGCTCGCTGTTCGAATCCTGGGAACTACCATCCACCCGGCCTTGGAAGAACTCAATTGTGTGCCCGGGTTGTACCATGAATATAGGCTTTTCACAGAAGCCGGTCCTATATTATTCAGGGCTTTGTAGGCTACGCATAGAGCTTTGAACCTGATTCGTTTTATCACTGGCAGCCAATGAAGTCTTCTGATTTCTTCCTTAACTGGTACATATTTTGGTAGGTTCAGTAGAAGCCTAGCTGCCGCATTTTACACCATCTGAAGCTTTTTAAAATGTTGTTTCTGTAATTCAAGATAAAGATCATTACAGTAGTCCAGTTTCAATAGCACCAAGGTGGTAACTACTGTTCTCTTGGAATCAGCGGGATTTTATCAAGTAGAAAGATGCTGAGACTGTAGTATTCGTTTGTTGGGTGAAGGTAAGTTTACTGATTATCAGAACCCCTAGGTTTTTAGCTTGTTCTACTGGTTTTGGTGTGTCTCCAATTTCTGCCGGCCACCAGTGAGTGTCCCAGCCGGCTGGAGGTTACCGAAGGTTACCACTTTGGTTTTGTCCAAATTCAGCTCGAGGCAGTGCCTTCCCATCCAGCCGCTGATTTCCCTCATACATTTTTTAAAGTAAATTGCTG
Organism: Lissotriton vulgaris; assembly: GCF_964263255.1. Classification (NCBI taxonomy): domain Eukaryota; kingdom Metazoa; phylum Chordata; class Amphibia; order Caudata; family Salamandridae; genus Lissotriton; species Lissotriton vulgaris. The sequence continues at coordinate 99,347,603 of NC_141697.1, forward strand.
GGGAAGGGGAATTTTTATGTGCCGCGATCACGATATGGGTATTGTCCGCGTATGATGTTAGATTGAAACCAAAGTTTCAAACTACTGGAGCCAGTTCTGATACATATATATTGAATAAGGAAGAACTCAACGAGGAGCCTTGAGGAACATCACATGGGAGCACATAAGATGTTGCTGTGAAATAGTCAAGAGTCACTGCCTGTCTTCTGTTTTTCAGAAAAGATGATATTAGAGACAATGCCAGCTCTTTGATCCCTGTTTCCCGATCGCATTTCCAATTCTCGGCGTATCGTTTCAAGTCAAAGTCTTCGGTCCGAAAATTCTTGGAGGGCAGGTGTTGCGCTAAGTTTCCACACACCGTCTTGCACGAAGTGTGCAATCCCTGTCTATCCCTGGAACAAAGCGGCTCCACACTGGACATCTTTGGTGAAGATTCCGACCAGTAAGAATTCCACGCACAAGGAGCCGAAGCAGAAGGGGAACCCATCTATGTGTCCGAAGCCGACACCTACATTAAAGAACAAGAGCAAGTAACACCGGGACAGCGTACTGCATACAGCGTACCATGAGTACAAACACCGCCCTGCCCCAACATTTGTAGAAGAAAAAGGCTCTGGTCCTTCCTCTGCCCTCGGGCAAAGATCGGCACTGAGAAAGTTTCAGTCGCCCCGCCATCGGGCCTGGCACTAAAACATAAATCAAAGCCTACCGGCTCTGGATCGAGTCGGCCCCATGTTGATGCCGAACCGAAACCTATGGCATCTAAATCGAAACATGTTGTTGTGGCCATTCCCTCGCTACCGAAGAGTAAATCTTCGGAGCCAAAACTTTCGACGCCAAAAAGTACGGCCCCCAAAGGGAAAATGCCTGTTCCATTCGAAGAGCCTTGTTTTCGACGTCCCGCCTGCAAACACGGATCCGTAACAAAAACAACTGCTGATCTATCCAGATACTGGACATATTCATGTGAAACTGACAGAGAAAAGCAAAATGGGCTTTCAAGAGGACTACCACATTCCTTTAAAATCCAAGAATGTGGGTACTAATCCTGCTCCTGCTCCCATTACACCTACTTCACCCATTGACTCATATTTGCTCATCACACCCACACATTCCCCACCACCTGATATACACGATGAGGGGGATGGGGATGAAGATCAACCACAAGACACGATTGACCCCTGGGAGGGCTATAATACAGATCCCATCACTCACAATGATCCATATATATATATACCCATCCAGACCCTCACCACCTGATGACAACATAAGGTATATAGAGCTACCTAATAGGGCTGCTCAATACCATGAGGTGGAATTACATGAAGAGGCTCTTGAAGAGGATTTTCTATTTGAGACCTCTCATAGATCAACACAGACACTACCTATGCTTAAGGGAATGCTTAAACATACTGATGAGATTTTTAAAGACCCTGTGTGGGCAAGAATTATCACGCACAGAATTGAGAAAAAGTACAAGCCAGCACCTACTGACCCCACTGACATCGGGGGTCAACTTCCATTAGACTCCCTTGTAGTCTCAAACGCTCGCAAAACCGCAAACTCACAAAATTACAGGAGATGCCCCTCCTCCTGATAAGGAGTCAAAATTAATTGATACCTCGGGCAAAAGAATAGCATCGCAAGCAGCCAATCACTGGTGAATTGCAAATGTATAAGCTCTCTTAGATCGCTACCACAGAGCTCATTATGATGAGCTAGAAAAATTAATGCACGATTAAAAAAACAAAGCTAAGGACCTAATTCAGAAGGGAAAATTAATTACCAATACTTCTGTTAGGTGCGCCGTAGACGCAGCAGACACAGCAGCACGTGCGGTCAACACCAGTGTGTTGCTACGCAGGTATTCTTGGCTCAGAATTTCGGGGTTCAAACCAAGGTCCACGCCTCTGTTCTGAACCAGCCCTTTAATAAAGAGCACCTATTCGGCCTGCAGTGGACACTTCTCTAAAGAAGATGAAAAAAGACATCAAGGACGCAAAATCCTTGGGGGCTCTGCAACTCCCTTCCAATCGGTATCCTTTTGTCGCTCCTTTTACAGGGGTGGCTCCAAAACACTTCTTCTGAGAATCCCTCCTCTTACAAGGGCAATAATCGCCCTCATCAAGAGGTTACTTTTGAGGAGGATTTAGATGGAACGGCAAGGGAGAGGCAGAGGCAACTCAACACACACTTCTCCTGCAAACACCAAACATGGCTTCCTTCCTCTACCCCCGATCATTCCACTCCTGTTGGGGGACGTCTCTCCCAATTTCTACCCAGCTGTAATACAATCACCTCTGACAGATGAGTATTACAAATGATACAATATGGTTATTGCCTGGAACTTGCAGACATTCCCCCAAACATTCCTCCAAGATCACACACAATGTCACAAGAACATCTCAACCTACTCAGACAAGAAGTTCTATCTGTGACCCATTACAATATCAAGGAACAGGTTTATACTCCCTATACTTCCTAATGCCCCAAAAAGACTGCTCTCTCAGACGTATGCTGGACCTCAGAGACCTGAGTCCATACATCCAATTGGATCACTTTCATTTGGTGACACCAACAAGTATTCCTGCTCCTTCAGCAAGGCGACTTTCTGTCAACCTTAGATTTAAAGGACTCCTACTTCCACATCCCGATACTCCCCAGTTACTGCAAATACCTCAGGTTTGTGGAAGGGGGCAATATTACCAATTCAAAGAACTCCCATTCAGAGTCACTACTGCTCCCAGGGTTTTCACCAAATGCCTGGCAGTAGTCGCAGCTCATCTACGAAGACAACACATTCATGTCTTCCCATACTTAGACGACTGACTCATAAAAGCAAGCCCGCAAGCAAACTGTCTACAACATACTCACAAAACAGTGCCGCTGCTCCACGACCTTGGATTTTCAGTCAATCTGGCCAAGTCCCAAATCCAACCCTCCAACACGCAAACGTACTTGGGAGCCACTGTAGATACACAAAAAGCTCTGGCCTGTCCCAATCTGGCCAGAATCCGCAACTACTTTCCCAGTTCCAGCCTCAACACTCATTGCCAGTTTGGGTGTTCATGCAGTTATTGCGAATGATGGAGTCTTGCATCCTAATAGTCTTGCATGCAAAGCTTCAAATGTGTCCCCTTCAGGAATGTTTAGTGTGAGAAGTTGGCCTGATATATAATGCTCACTATTCTAGTGAGCACTTTGTATCAGTCCAAACGACCCTTATGGTGATTGGTTGTAAGTCAACCTTATAGACCAGCTATCCTAGTAGCGTGGATACGAGCAGTCTTCGGGCTAAACTCTAGAGGGCGTGTTAAGCCAGCTGTTATACCATCACATATACCCCTTGAACACCAAGTGAAAGGACACCACACAAGTGTTATGAAAATAAACAGTGTATTTATTTAGATCACAACAGCCCTGTACTCTTTATGAGGACAGGGTACTTAGCACACAACAAAACTCTTACGAAAATACTTTAAGTTGCACAATTTACACAAATGCCCGAGGGGCACGAAAAACCATATACTCTGAAAGTGGAATGCGAAATTACTAGCAGGTAAGTACTGTACTAATAGGCTTTGGAATCGCTAGGACTACGTTACTGAACCTTCAGATTACTAGTAGGAGGCCTAGGGGACTCTGGTGCAGAGTGTGCACTCTCACGCGGGAGGCGGGACAAAGTCTATGGGAGCTAGTAAGGGCAAAGTTAGTGTTCTCGGGCGAACCCGACTAGGTAGATCGAAAAGGACAGTGGATCCTGACCCTTGGATAGTGAGGCTATGCTGGGGCACCGAAATGCCGAAGTTACCTAGCCCAGGGGCTGCAGCTGCATATGTCTCAAAAGACGTCGGGAATCCTCGTAGACGAACCAGGAGCCTGAAGAAAGGAGTTGCTGGCAGGCGACCAGTGAAGATAGTTCGAGTGATTCAAGCCTGGATCGAAGATGGATGACACCTGAAAGCAGAGGGGACCAAGTTCGTGACTACTAGCCAGTAGTCAGGTGGCACCAGGAGGGCACCGGATGGTAGTCACCTCGACTAGGTGAGTGGGCGACGCTGGGCTTTGCAGATCTCACGGACCAGGAGGCGTTGTCGGCGACCAGGATGGTGGTGCGAGCTGTCCCACGATGGATGATGCTGTCGACGTCGCTGGACCCAGGATTGGGGCAACAAGTCTTGGCAAATTCAAGCCCACGCGGTGGACTCAAAATGGCGTCTGGAGTGGACCAGGAGGGTCCGGGGTGCTCCTCTTTTGGAAGGGAGCAAGGGCCAGTCTGGAGCAACCAGACCAGCAGCAATGATGTCGTCGGGCGTCGTTAAGAAGGCCACAAGCCAGCGGGCTAGTAGCCAGACTACGCGGTGAGCAGCAAAAAGCAGAAGGGCCCCACGCAGATCGTGGAGATGCTGGGAGGCTGGACTTCGGTGCTGGAGCTGCTCAGGGTCGGGGCTTCTCGGACCCCAAAGCACTCACCAGAGGATCCCTCGGCGGTCGTGCTGGATAGAAGTCGTGCAGTTCTGATGATTGCCGGTCCCTCGAGGTCTCGTCGCACCTACGGTTCTCAGCTTAGCTGTAGAGGTAGGTAGAGGTCAGAGGTGCCAGGGAAGCCGGGTCTCGTCGTACTGGTCGGTCGGATTCCTGAGGAAGGACGTGCAGCAAACCGCAGAATTCGTAGATGGTGCCTGCGGATGCAGAGTGACTACTCCTTAGCCACAAGGGAGAAATCTTGAGAAGAAGTCGAGAGTTCCTTTCGTAGAAAGTAGTTTCTTGATTCAAAGATGATCTAATTTGGAAGGGTCCCCGCTCCTGCCTTTATCCTAAAGAAAGGGGTGGGTACGCGACTAGGTCCTGCCCTAGGGGTGGGACCAGGAAGGGGGGCGGTTACACCCCTCTCCCATGCCGGACTTTCCCCAGGCCAGGGGCTGGTGTGCCCCTGGAACTGGTTCTAGCCGGCAGATGTGCAGTGTGCAACTCTGCAGTCACCTTCCTGTAAAGCCCTGCCTACCCAGGATACACAAAACCCTGTCTGGGATGGTGCTAGCACCGCCCCTGACAGGAAACCCTTTGTCCAAGCTCTCCTCGCTGGAAGGACTCCCAGCAGCAGGAGGTCAGACTTGTGTCTGTGGTGGCAGCATCCATTTTGTGGAGCTGAGGCTTCAGTTAACTTTAACCGGGGTTCACAGCTACATACATGTCGTGTCCCTCTAGAAGGGTGGAATGCTAACCCCGTCGCCAGAATTGGCGAGGGGTTAGTATTCCAATTTGTATGACACCTTACTCGACATGTTTTGATTATGCAATACCAGAGATAGCATTTAACCGCGAGGATTATAATGCACTTAAGAGTATATGGTATGCGTTATCATGGAACAGCTATTAGGACTTGGTTCCGCAAGCTGCAAACGGGCTCAGCTCATGCCAGAGCACCATTTCACACGATTCCAAGCACTCTGCCTTCAGGATTGTCAAGGCCTGCCATAGGAGTGACGGATAGGAATCTGTGTGTCCATTTTTAGGGTTAGATATAGGTATACTATATCTAAAGCAAAGGGTGATTACACCACCTTGCCCCAGCTGTCGTGCAGCCAGTTGTGTCAGATTTAGATGGCCATCCAGGGGTGGCATAATACATGCTTCAGCCCCTGGTAGGCCCTGGGTACACCTATGCCCTGAGTTACATGGTCTGATAAGGTGGCCCAGTACCAATTGGAAATGTACCTAAGGTACATGCAATCCATTTTAGAGAGAGAGCAGTAGGCCTGGGGTCCTGATTGGCAGGGCCCCAGGTCAACTAAGTCGGAAAACCAGCAAAACACCAGGAAAAAAAAAGTTGGGGGCAACCATAGTCAGGTATCCACCTTCCTACATTTAGCACGTCGGTGGAATCAGTCTCAGGGTCTGTTATCAGATCTAATATTGGTGGATGGTCGCACTCATCACTCTCTGCAGTGGTGGAATCCACAAAACCTTTCCAAAGGTCTGCCCTTCATCGACCCGGTTCCACAGATCGTGTTAACAGCAGATGCATCACTCACCAGTTGGGGAGCTCATCTCCAAACTCACCCAATTCAGGGCATGTGGAGCCTGCAGCAAAAACAGCTTCACATAAATCATCTAGAGCTTCAAGCAATATTTCTAGTGCTCAAAGCCTTTCAAATTTACCTGGTATGAAAAACTGCCCTGACACGCACAGACAACATGACAGCAATGTAATACATACAGAAAAGGGGGTGGGGAGGGGTGGGGACACTCTCTCCAGCTGTCTCAATTAGCACAGAACATCTGGAAGTGGGCCATACACCACAAAATATATCTCCTCACAGAACACCTTCCAGGTGTAGACAAACAAATTGCAGATCTGCTCAGCAGATAGACAACAGATCCACGAGTGGGAACCCCAAACTCAAGTTCCCAGACAGATCTGTTCGACACACAGCAAAATGCAAAATTCCCAAGCTTCGCCTCCAGGTATCCACACCGCTTGTCCAGAGGCAATGCACTATGGATGAATTGGTTAGGGATATTTGCCTACGCTTTTCCGCCTCTCCCACTCATTCCACTAGTGGTTCGGAAGCTCAGGCAGGCGTCCATGACACTAATACTAGTTGCTCCCCCTGAGCCTGTCAACCGTGGATTTTGACCCTGATGGAGCTCTCAGTAGTCCTTCACCAAAAGCTACATCTTACACCCTATCCCCTCATGCAGAGCTGTGGAGAGTTGAGACATCCAGATCCTGGTCATCTCAACATAGCGATTTGGCCCCTGAAGTCATAGAGGTTGCCTACCTCAATCTTCCACCCGACTGCATGAACATTATCAAAAAGGCTAAACGTCCTACTACAAGAGCTTGCTTTGCAGCAAAGTGGAAATAGTCTGCGATTTATTGTATTAACAATAAAATCAACCCGCTTGATGCTTCCATTCAAAACATCATCTGCTATTTACACATCCATACGCTTACATCTTGCTGCAATAGCCGCATACCTTTAAAATAGACAATATCTGTCTCTCTTCAGAGTGCCTGTTATTAAAGCATTTATGGAAGGAATCAAAAGAGTAATTCCCCCAAGACATCCGCCTGCCCAAGTGTGGAATCTCAATATTGTCCTCACCAGACTAATGGGTCCACCCATTGAGCCATTGCATAAATGTGAGCTTCAATTTCTCACTTAAAGTTGCTTTCCTCGTAGTTATTACATCACCATGGAGAGTAGGCGAGCTTCAGGCATTAACCATACAGTAACCATTTTTACAAGTACACCAAAATAAAGTGGTTCTTCGGACTAATCCTACATTTTTACCCAAAGTCATTTCTGCCTTCCATATCTACCAATCTGTTGAGTTGCCTGTGTTCTTCCCTCAACCAGATTCTGTGGCAGAACGTGCTCTACATACCTTAGACATTAAAAGAGCATTACTCTACTACATAGAAAGGACAAAGCCTTTCCGTAAAATAAAACAACTCTGTGTGGCTTTTGCTCCACCTCATGTTGGTAATCCCATCTCAAAATCAGGTATTGCATGATGGATAGTCAATTGCATTCAGACATGTTATGCAAAAGCTAAACAAACATTAACAATTCCCCCTAGAGCCCACTCCACTTGCAAACTAGGAGCTTCTATGGCCTTCTTAGGAAATATCCCCATAGATGTCATCTGCAAAGCTGCAACGTGGTCTACTCCTCACACATTCACAAAACACTATTGTGTAGATGTGTTAGCAAGACAGCAAGCTAGTGTGGGCCAAGTAGTTCTATGTACACTCTATCTGAAAGAGACACGTTAGTGATAGATTCCTTACCTTAGAATATCCCCAGGCGTCAGACTGGATCCGGAAACTTTTGCGTAGCAATACCCCTGCGCGCCGGTAGGCGTCGTCTGCGGCTCCGCGTCCGTCGTCGGCGACGTCGTCGGAGTACTTAGACGGCGCCCATGCGCGCTGACGTCAGTTCTTCTTTTTTCCGCGCCAGCTAGCGCAGATCCGGAAGAAGCTCTACCCCCAGTCATTTTTTGACTGAAAAATTTTGATCCTTTTTGATCTTCTCTTTAGTCGACTGTCTCGACTATCGGTGCCAGGGATGCCCGGGTTCAAGCCTTGTTCGAAGTGCGGCCGACTCATGTCGGTCACGGACCCCCATCGCCGGTGCCTGAAGTGCTTAGGCCTCGACCACGACGATCGTACCTGCGCCGACTGCCGGGCCCTGACGTCGAAGGCTAGGCGGGAGCGGTCCCGCAAGCGTCTCGAGCTGAGGCACTCGGCCCCGCGCCGCTCCAGGTCCCGGTCCCGGTCCCACGGGAGGTCGAGGGACAGGTCGCGAGGTCGGAGTCATCGACGTTCCGGGAGTGACCACCGATCGTCTGGTTCCAAGTCCTCATGTAAGAGGCATGAGAGGTCGGAGCGACACCATCGGTCCTCCGACCCGCCCCGACGCTCGCTCGATGCGGCCGGGGACTCGGGCGACACCGCCCACGCGGCTCCGCGGGAGTCGCAAGCGTCGCCGCCTGCCCCACACCTTCGGGTCCCTGGGCACGGCGCGTCGCAGGAGGAGGTCGAGAGGTACCTCATGGCCATGAGGGCCCTCCCTCCTCAGTCGGTTCCCGTGGCGCCTTCGGGCCGATCGGCTCCGTCTGGAGGTCCTTCCGGGTCGGGCGCTTCGGCCCCGACGACGTCGGGTGCTTCGGGCCCGGCGCCGCTGGCGACTTCGGTCCCGGCGCCGCGCGACCTCGCTGGATCCGGCTCCGGATCCGGGACCTCGCCGGTCGACCTTACGACCTCACCGGCGCCGTCCCTTCAGGTGTCGTCCCCGGCAGCCGATGTGGTTGCCGCCCCCAATGTTTCCTACGGTCCTACTCAGGAGTCGGAAGGGCGCCGCTGGGCGCCGATTCCGACGGCCTTTGGAGAGTTCTATCTCCACGAGGAGGCCCTGGCTGTTGATCCTGGTCTCCAGGAGCCAGGTGACGAGGAGCAGTGGGAGGGGTCCGAGGACCCTCTGGCACGTGATTGCCAGTCAAACCAGGACTGGACATATGAGCTTGGGGAGGCCAGTGGTATTGACACCTCGCCAGACACTGGATTTACGTCGCCCCCGACTGTGGCTTCGGAGGCGGGTTCTGCTTACAGCGTAGTGTTGACGAAGGCAGCTAAGGCCCTGAGCCTTCAGCTCCCCGTCGCGGCCGTGAGGACTAATCTCCTCTCCGAGGTCCTCAAACCGCAGTCCGGCTCCGCGGAGCCCCTCCTGCCGTTCAATGAGGCCTTGTGTGACGTTCTTCTGGGCACTTGGTCCAAGCCCGCCACAGGCCCCCCTGTGGACAGGAACGTGGCCAGACGCTACCGCCCGGCACCGGGCGACCCATGCTTTTTGTCCACCCATCCCACCCCCGAGAGCCTGGTCATCCAGGCCTCTAACTCCCAAACCGCATTCCCGTCGGCCCGCCCGACAGGGAATCCAAGAGATACGAACAGTTCGGGAAGAAGGTCTTCTCGTCTGTGAGCCTAGGGCTACGGTCTGTGAACACCAACTGTCTCTTGGGCCGCTACACCCACACTCTGTGGGACACGGTTGCGGAGGTGCTGCCACAATGCCCTGAGGAGGTCAGGGCTAAACTCAGCCAAACCCTTGCGGACGGCCGAGATGCGGCACGCTTTTCTATCCGGTGTGGGCTGGATACAACGGACTCACTGGGCAGGGCGATGGCAACGACGGTGGCGGTTCGACGCCACACCTGGTTGAGGTCCGCCAACTTCTCGGCCGATGTCCAGGCCACCCTCCTGGACATGCCGTTTGATGGCCGTCGCCTCTTCGGCGACAAGGCAGACCATGCGCTGGAACGTTTCAAGGACTCCAGGGCCACGGCCAAGTCCTTGGGCCTTACGGCCCCACGCCAGCAATCGGGTGCCTTTCGCTCCTTTCGTGGCCACGGAAGGGGCGCCCCACCACGTACCGTCAGCCACGCGCCGCAGAATGTTCAGCAACGCGGTGGCGGACGTGGGAACCGCCGTGGCGGTGGTCGGGGCCAGCGGCGAGGCCAGTCCACACCTCCCTCAGCAGCCCCTGCCTCAAAACCTTCCTAGTCCGAGTTTTCAGGCCCATGTGACGCCTGTGGGAGGCAGGGTTCGCCATCACCTCTCCCACTGGCATACAGTCACTTCGGACAGGTGGGTGCTGCAAATTGTCCGAAGGGGCTTCTCCCTCCCCTTCGAGTCATCCCCTCCATCCATGCCACCTCAATACCACCGTGTGTCGGGGGATCACTTGCAACTTCTGCAAGAGGAGGTTTCGGCCCTCTTGGCCAAGAGGGCCATCGAGCGCGTTCCTGGGCCAGAAGTAGGACGTGGTTGTTACTCCCACTACTTTCTGGTACCCAAGAAGGGCAAAGGGGGCCTACGCCCTATCTTGGATCTGCGGAACGTCAACGGCTTCCTCCGGACGGAGAAGTTCAAGATGCTCACTTTGGCTCAGGTCCTGGCTGCCCTGGACCCAGGAGACTGGATGGTAGCGTTGGACTTGCAGGACGCCTATTTCCACATCCCCGTCCTGCCGGCCCACCGGCGTTACCTACGGTTCATGGTGGGCCAAGAGCACTTTCAGTTTACCGTGCTCCCCTTCGGCCTTGCCAGCGCCCCACGGGTGTTCACAAAGGTGATGGCGGTGGTCGCAGCCCATCTGCGCAGGCAGGGGGTATCAGTCTTCCCCTACCTCGACGACTGGTTGTTGAAGGCGGGCTCGCCCCAGACAGTCGTCAGCCACCTCCAGACTACGGCCGACCTCCTGCACTTGCTGGGGTTCTCCATCAATGTGCCGAAGTCACACCTGTGCCCCTCTCAAAAGCTCCTCTTCATCGGAGCGGTTCTCGACTCGGCGCAGTTTCGGGTTTACCCACCCGAACAGCGGGTTCGGGATATTCAGGCTCTGATTCCTGTCTTCAGGCCGTTATCCCGGGTCTCGGTCAGGTTGACGCTGCGGCTTCTGGGGCTGATGGCCTCCTGCATCCTTCTGGTGCGTCACGCCAGGTGGCGGATGTGGGCTCTGCAGTGGGACCTGAAGTTTCAGTGGGCCCAGCATCAGGGCAACCTGTCCGATCATGTCCTGATCTCGGAGGGCACTGCGAAGCAACTGCAGTGGCTCACGGACCGCGACTGGGTCAGTGGCAGACCCCTCTCCCTACCCCAGCCGGAGCACGTAGTTGTGACGGACGCGTCCCTCCAGGGCTGGAGAGGCCACATGGGAGAGGCGGAGATCAGAGGCCTCTGGTCTCCGGCGGAGTCCCGGCTCCACATCAACCTTCTGGAGCTGAGGGCGATTCGTCTTGCACTGAAGGCATTCCTCCCCTCTGTCAGGGGGAGCGTAGTGCAAGTGTTCACCGACAACACCACCGCCATGTGGTACTGCAACAAACAGGGCGGTGTGGGGTCGTGGACCCTCTGCCAAGAGGCTCTGCGCCTCTGGCAGTGGCTGGAACATCAGGGCGTGTCCCTGGTGGTTCAACACCTGGCAGGCTCTCTGAATGCCAGGGCGGACGAACTCAGCCGCCGGTGCATGATGGATCACGAATGGCGTCTGAACTCGGACGTGGCGCAAGGTCTCTTTCGACAGTGGGGAGAGCCTTGGTTAGATCTATTCGCCACCGAAGAGAACGCGCAATGTCAGCAGTTCTGCGCGTTGGAATTTCCAAGGCGGCACTCGCTCGGAGACGCTTTTCGTCGCGAGTGGAGCTGCGGTCTGTTGTACGCCTTTCCGCCTATACCACTTCTGCCCAGAGTGCTGAAGAAGATCAGGCTCGACCGGGCCCAAGTTATCCTTGTGGCTCCGGACTGGGCACGAAGATACTGGTATCCCGAGCTACTCAGCATGTCAGTCGATCCCCCGATTCGTCTGCCTCTTCGGGAGGACCTTCTGTCGCAGCAGCAGGGGACGGTCCTGCACCCGAACCTGTCCAGTCTCCACCTACAAGCTTGGAGATTGAGCGGCGGCAGTTGAGGCCATTTGACTTGCCTCCCGAAGTCTGTGATATCATTCTGGCAGCCAGGCGTCCCTCCACAAAGTCGGTATACGCTTGCCGGTGGAACAGATTTGTGGCATGGTGCACAGCAAAGGCTGTGGATCCTCTCTCTGCACCCCTTTCGAAAGTGCTGCTCTTTCTTCTTTCCCTTGCCCAGCAGGGCTCTGCTCTGGGCACTCTTAAAGGGTACCTTTCTGCTCTATCAGCCTTCTTGAGGCTACCAGATCAGCCTTCTTTATTCAAGTCCCCTATTGTGAGTAGATTTCTGAAGGGCATCACACACATGTTCCCTCCTGTTCCCTTCGTGATGCCCCAGTGGGACTTGAATCTGGTTCTCACCTATCTGATGTGTGCTCCCTTTGAGCCGCTTCATAACTGCCCTCTTCGTCTCCTTACTCTAAAGACGGCCTTCCTGGTTGCCATCACCTCTGCCAGGAGGGTGAGTGAGCTCCAGGCTCTTTCTTCTTCTCCACCTTTCCTGTCTGTTCATCCTGATAAGGTGGTGTTACGTACACGACCTTCCTTTCTGCCCAAGGTTGTCACGGCCTTCCACATCGGGCAGTCCATCACTTTGCCCACCTTCTTTCCGCCTCCGCATCCCTCGAAAGAGGAGGAGAGGCTCCACCGTCTGGATCCAAAACGTGCGCTCTCCTACTACCTAGATCGCACACGCCAATTCCGGGTGGATGACCAACTCTTCGTTGGGTACGTGGGCGCGAAGAAGGGAAAGGCTGTGCACAAGAGGACCATCTCTAGGTGGATCATCTTGTGTATCCAAGCATGTTACTCCATGGCGAGGAAGGAGCCCCCAGCTGGATTGCGGGCTCACTCCACTCGGGCGGCCACGGCAACGACTACTGCCCTGGGCCGCGGTGTCCCCCTGCAGGACATTTGCCAGGCAGCTACGTGGGCCTCGCTGCACACGTTCGCAAGACACTACTGCCTGGACAGTCAAGTCCGGAGGGATGGCTTCTTTGGCCGTTCCGTCCTCCAGGACTTTCTGGTGTGATATTGGTTCGCAGACCCACCACCGGGGTTGGTATTGCTGGGTTATCTATTCTAAGGTAAGGAATCTATCACTAACGTGTCTCTTTCAGATGCACAAGTTACTACTTGTGTAACGATATATCTGTAAGAGACATTAGTTAGTGATAGATTCCTTACCGACCCACCCATCCTCCCCGTTCTGCGAACCGATATCTAGGGTTAAGGTCATCCCCTTTCAGGGCCCTAGTTTCATGGCACCAGTGTTAGTTCTATCATGGCTCTGCGTATCGGGCGCGGAAAAGCTGTGTTATCAGAACTGACGTCAGCGCGCATGGGCGCCGTCTAAGTACTCCGACGACGTCATCCCGGCGCTCACGACGCCGACGACGGACGCGGAGCCGCAGACGACGCCTACCGGCGCGCAGGGGTATTGCTACGCAAAAGTTTCCGGATCCAGTCTGACGCCTGGGGATATTCTAAGGTAAGGAATCTATCACTAACTAATGTCTCTTACAGATATATCGTTACACAAGTAGTAACTTGTGCTTCAAACCACTGCAACAGCTACAGGTTAGCCACCACTTAGGGAGATTACTGCTATATAGTCTATGCAAAGCATGTGATCTACTGCTCAAATGCCTCAAACGGAAAATGCTACTTACCCAGTTTGCATCTGTTATTGGCATGTAGAGCTGTAGATTGACATGTGCCTTCCCTGTTGCAGTGATATCTTACTTGGATACATACACATGGACATCTCTATCTTACTGCTCTTACGAACTCCATTATCACCCTCTGTGAGAAAACAATCTAACAATGGAGTCAATGTCCATGCGCACTATCACTGAAAGGAGGAGTCACCTACCTCGTCACTGAAAAAGGCTTCTTCGAAGAAAAACAAAGTGCAAACATCCAGACCCAACACTAGATGGCCGACTATGCAAAGCATGTGAATCTACAGCTCTACATGCGAAGAACAGATGCGTACTGGGTAAGTAGCAATTTCTTTTTGTTATTGGCAAATTATGCACCAGGTGGTGTATTATTTGGACAGTTTGGTAAATCCTTAATTCTGCAAAAAATGCTGCTGACACAGAATCACATACTTCCATTGACCCTTTCTCTAATCAAATGCTTCACTATGTGAGGACTCTGCCAGACATGTAGAGACCAATTCACACCCATTCCTAAAATTAGCATTGGTAAACCCATTAGGTCTGGGTTTAATGTGCCAACTAATGTAGTATTAGCATAGTCAATCAAAATACAGAGGAGGGAGCTAGCATGAGTGGGCTAAATTTTTACAGTTGCAAAGTAGTCCCTCATGTCCCAATGCAAGCACCCAAGTGGAGGCAGAACGATACATTTAGACAGCCGGTGGCATTACGTGAATGATGATTACTCCACTCCACTGAGCTGAGTCAAGATGTGATTGACATGGTCTGAAGCCACTGACTGAAAACAGCTGGTTGCAGATGGCCAGTGTTTGAAAGTGGCGGGCGCAAAACCCACTGAATGTCTATTGTTAGCAAATGTTAAACTATGACTAGATTAAGCCTTTGAAAGATGTGCCTCTAAGCAATGAGCTTCTTTTATTATCACGGAACACCTTTTTGGTTGATTTTGGATGTTTACACCAGATGTTGCTCTTAAACAGCCATTTTAAGAATTCTATAAGATATTCAATGCTTCTTTGCTGTAGCAGTTGAACCTTAGTGCATCTCTTTAAACATTCAACAGAGGCTTGTGTCAATTTTGGAGCATGGCGTGAACTTCCATTGTCTAATATTGAGTTGCTTCACATCCTACCTAAACAGTTGGTAAATGCTGGAAAGCTTACTTTAGACATTAAAATGTTGTCATGAAGTGTTCCTCAGTGATCAATACTAACACCCATGTTTTTTTAGCTTGAGCTGCTGAGTTATTTACCTCAGTGTAATGGTCTATCCATACATTAACAAGTGGTTGACCGATAACTTTATTTGAAAACGCATTGATCAATGGCATAATCAACCTTCTTTACTGCACTATCCAGCTACAAATGTGGATGGCAAACCACTTTCTGCTTAATCCACAAAAAATAAAGTTCCTACTGATCTCATCCATACATCCCACACTCATTGACAACCTAAAAGTTGGAGGGATCGTCCCCTCCATTTTGTATTTTGTACTATTAAAATCACTAGTTGCTACCCTAGACTTTGTCTGCTTTCTCAAACAACACTTCAGCAGCAAAGCCTAAGTTTCCGATTATAACCTATATTCATTTAAAAAGATCAAACACTTACTATTCCCCGCTCTCCTGAGAAGTGTAGCACTTACTATTGTCATTGGTTTGCCGGACTTTGGTAATTCAGTAGTAACTGGTGTACCAGAATCATCACTTGTGTCACAGAAAGCTGCTGTGCACTTCAGTCAGACTCCGCTACTAAAAATAGCACTACATCTCTCCTGTATTGAAAGTCCTACAATCGCTTCCCAGTGAAGCCAGAATAAAATGTAAGACTGGCTGTCTGGTATACACAGTATTCATTTGAAGAACCCAAGGTTACTTCATTTGAGATCACTCTTTCTCAGATTGAAGTACTGTGCCTGACTGTTGGGATCCACACTGTTCCTAGTAATCTGCATAATATCTATTGCATTTCACTTTTTGCTTCTTGCACTAATATTGAAGGGTGCAGCAGCACTCAAAGGTTCTTAAAGATATAATAAAAACTCCTTTGATCTAGCCCACTCCTTAATAATATAAAGTCAACATTTTAATATTGTTGTAAACCATTTTAGGACACTATTGTAAATTTCCCGATTCATGCCCTTATATAGGTATAAACCACCATGTCCTTATACAGGCATCAGAATCATAACCATATTTAGTCATACCTCATGCAGTCGAAATACGGCAGGGCTACTTCCACTAGTTCCGAAAATCTACAACGATTTCTTGGAAAACTCGGCTTCATCAGCTAGGGACTTTCCCTTGCTCGAGAACTGACTTGTCCAAGAACTCATGGAGTTTTCAAAGAACTGAGAGTCTTTAATGACGTTATTATGTCCACCTTTACGTCAAACTCGGCAACTTCAAGGTATAAATATGCCCACCCTTGCCTTAGCAAACACACGGTGGTTTGGAGCAGTTCGACTATCTACTTGCCCGACGCATCCTGCTACAGCAAGTGCCGAAGGAAGCCGACCCTCCAGCAGATGCACAGAGAGACGCTGTCTTTTCTCCTGCCGAGAAATCCAGCTCCAGTGTTTCCAGGCTACCCTTGCGGGTTTCTGGGAAATCGAGTCCTGAGCCTGACCTTCTTCATTCCAAACTAAGGTACGGAGCTGATTAAACCACAAGAGAAATCTTGGACAGATTCTTGGCAAAAGAATATTATATTTATGCTACACCTCACTTACTTCTTCCCTCATTCTAAGTTTAGGTTAGGTACGTCGGGGTAGGCGTATTTTAGAAGCACCAGTTGAGTACTTTTAGCCTCTGTTATTTATGTATGTATTTATCTAAGGTTTAGGAACCATAGAATGCTCTTGCAGTATTATTTTATTCTACTCTTTATACTGTATGTATACTATTTTACAACCAGTTTTACGATTGTAGCAGTTCATTTCTTATGCTTGAGAAAGAAGACTGTTCAATAAAACCTTTTTACTGAAAACACCCGTCTATCTATTTCTCGGCACCTCTGGTGAAACGAAGCATGCACGATTGACTGAGTGAAATATCTATCTATTGTTTCCACGACTCTGATGATCAGTTTTATCTTGGGGAAACAAAGTTGTCATGTTTATGCGGTTGTCAGAAACTAATCCCTTCTTGTTTATTCGAGAAAGTTACTAGTGACCTCTGAGCTAGCTGGCACTCACAATTAAGTCTAATGTATTCGATAGAGACCTAGTAGACCTCAGACTTACGTCTAATCTATAGTATATACTATTCCAATGCGGAGAGCCTATTGGGCCTATATGAACTACACTACAATATATAATAGTCCAAATTTATATTTACAACTATTCTGACTTATTTTTAAGCTCCAAGAAATCCTAATGTTTCTCTGGTATTCAATATAAAACTGAAAGATCTAAAGTGTCCACATTGTGCCATATTCAACCGGGACTCTTGGTTCATAACTACAATTATGCTGTTGCTTTTCTCACCCTTCTGCAAGCTGTCTTGTAAATGTTGGTGGTCCTTCCCCTGTGCCTTAAACCAGCATTCTTCGACCCATAGTTTCTTATGGTGCGTCTTGTCTTTTTTTGTTTGTTTTCGCTATTAGCGCATAATCTCAGCTGTTGTGCCTCCCTTCTTTCACAGATGCCACTGTAGTTGGGTGAGAGTAAATCATGAAGACTTTGCAGAGTATAATTTCGCTAAAAGGGCATCTCTCCATAGACACTATTTTTTTATTTTTTTTGTCAAATCGATTTATTGGTATTTGTTTTTATACAGAATTTTTATTGTAAACAATACAGTAGGGAAACTCACAGTACATTGGACGTTGTCTCATTGGCTGTGCAGCAGAGGGTTACATCGGGTATGCTGCAACAGGCTTTGAAACGAGGAATTGTGGGGCACAAACCTACATGTGCTATCAACGGAAGGATTACCCACCCAACGCTGGCTAAGCATGTGCTGTCAGGGCCATCGCCCCATGATAAGTCCATGGCTGTCCACACACTGAGTCTCTGTGCATCAGCATGAGGGGGGGTGAATCCTCCCAGCACCAGTCATACGTCTAAGATTGACTTTTATATATAACAGTTGAAACCAAACATTAAATGAAAACATGTAGAAACGATTGCAGCTACAGGAAAAAGGAAGAAAACACTCCCAATACCTACTGGTCCCCCCCCCTCTTTCCTTCCCAGAAGACAACCCACCCCCCCGTACGCCATTGTCCATCAAACGTAATTGCATCGTACTGCACACCAGGAACCCACACACCCCGACAATCGAGGTCGCCAGTCAAAAGGGTAGTTGATCTGGAGCTCATCCCGTGGCACACCCTAACTCTCCGGCAACATCACTCTGTCTTCCGCATCTTGTGCACCTCCCGCCTCCCCACCTCGCTGCAAGGCGCCAAGCATGGCTTCCCACCGCTCCGCCATAGGTTCCTTCCGGAGTCCCACCGTTTCCTCCCTGCGTATGGCCGTCAACTCCGCCCGGGCCCACGCTTGAAGGGAAGAGTTCCATGCCTGCGCACTTGGCGGGTCGCGCGCTTTCCAACGCCTCGTGAGGAGACGCGTGGCCACCACCAGGTCCAGGAAGTGAGAGGATGCCCTGTCCTTATGTGGTCTCTTGAATTGGTGCAGAATGTACTCCGGCCACTCTAGAGGTATGTTGCGACCCGTGCATCTACTGAGCGAATCGCCTATTGCACCCCAGTAGGAGGCAAGCCTGTGACAGTTCCATAAGAGGTGGAGGAGACCCGCATCCAATTCCCCGCACCTAGGGCAGGACGAGTCCACTCGGTGGAAATACCTATTTATGAGCGCAGATGTGAGGTAGGCACTGTGTACCACGTAAAGCTGTATTTGGCGAAAGCGCAGATTTCTGGGGATATGCATTGGGCTCTTCAGTATTTTGCCCCAGTCCTTGTCAGACAGTTCCCTACCCAAGTCCTGTTCCCATTTAGCCCTGAGTGGAGTTAAATTGATCCCTGTATGCTCCCTCAAGGACCTCGCAAACCAGCGCACCAAATGCCTACCCTTCCCCATGACGTGTAGGTACTGTATGGTTAAGTGCGTCTCAGGCTCCGCTGCCATGTCGCCCAACTTGGCCGTCATTTTAGCTACTAGGGACCGATGTAGCAGGAACCCCCCAGGGGGAAGCCCATGTGTCTCAACCAGCGTTTCGTATGGCACCAGCACACTGTCACGGTATAGGTCTCCCAGTGTCTCTATGCCTGCCTATGCCTGCCTCCTTCCAGTGGTTCAGCATGGGCCTCGCTAGGACACCAACCCCTCCCAGGAAAGCCTCCAATGGCACTGCATGCGCGCATATGTGAGGGCCTTCCGGGTAATGAAGAGGGCTCTGCGGAAGCACTTGAAGGCTACTGCCAGCAGTAGCAGGACCGGTTTTGCAGGCGCCGCCAGCGAGTGAAAGAGCTGGGAAATTCTTTACAGTGAGTACTGCGGCTCCGTCGTGGCGGTGTCTTCCCTACCTCTGTCCGCCAACCAGCGGGAAATCCACTGAAGTTGCGCCGCCAGGTAGTAATGCTCAAAGCAGGGGGCCGCCAGTCTGCTGCTATCAGTCGGCAAGAAAAGCTTTGCGAGTGCCAGCCGGTGTCTGGACGTTCCCCGTATGAAGTCCCGCAGCATCTTGTTGAGTGAGGAAAAGAATGAGGGTGGCACATAAAGGGGCAGTTGACGTAGTAGTACAGGAGCCTAGGGAGCATAATCATTTTGGCCAGTGCCACTCTACCCGTCGTGGTCAGCGGAAGAGTAGTCCAAAAGCGTATCTGGGATCCAAGCGCTGCCACCGCCCTACCCAGGTTGCCGTCAAACAGATCGGCCATTTGTCGAGTGACTTGCACCCCTAGGTATCGGAAGGTGTCGGCCTTCCATTGGACCCGCGCGGCACCAAGGCAGTACTCCGGGTCCTCCGTCTCCGTGCCGAAAGCATATAGGCACGACTTGCCCGCATTGACTTTAAGCCCTGAAACAACTGCGAACTGCTCCAGTACCTGGGCCAGCCTCTCCGGTATGCGTGTCACGTCCCTGACGAACACCAGTAAGTCATCCGCGTGTAGCGAGACCTGATGCGTCGCATCCCCTAGTGGGATCCCCGCTCCCAGTGTCTGTCGCAGCATCGCTGCCAACGGATCCATCGCCAGTGCAAACAGCAGCGGAGACAGAGGACATCCCTGACGAGTGCCCCGGCCAATCGCCACCAACTACGAAATATATGGGACCAGAGGAGCTGTACCGCCTGCATGAAGCTCTCGCCCAAATTATAGCGCGAGAGCACCGTTGTGAGGTATCCCCACTCCAGGCAGTGGAAGGCTTTCTTCAAGTCAGTTAACAGACACCCTGACCTAGGCCATACCCTTGGTGCTTCCTTTGCCACTCGAAAGAACCTCCTGAGGTTTAAATATGTAGACAGTGCTGGCACAAACCCGTTCTGGTCAGGGTGCACTAGGTGCGGGACCACTGCTGCTAGCCGCTCCGCTAAGATTTACGCAAAGATTTTGTAGTCCGTGTTCAGCATTGCTAGCGGTCTGTACGAGCTCAGAGCGGCGGGTCCCTGTCTGGCTTAGGCAAGGAAATTAGAAACGCTTCCCGCATGGACGGGGGGAACAAGCCTTCATCCATGGCAGTGTTAAACAGCTGAAGGAGGAGGGGCGCCAGGATATCTCTATTTGCCTTATAGTATTCCGCAGGCAGGCCGTCGGGCCCGGGGGTTTTTCCAGTCGTCATGTCCCCTATTGCGCTTCCAACCTCTTCCAAAGAGAGCGGGGCGTTGAGCTCTCCCCTGTGGCTCTCAGTCGCCTCGGGTAAGTCGAGGCGGTCGAGAAACGTTTCCAACGCTTGCCCGGGGCCCGTGCCGCGTGACTGATAGAGCTGCTTGTAGTGGTCGGTCAGGGCGCGGTGGATTTCTCTCTGGGTGTATACCGTTACCCCCTCCGAGTTGCGCAGCGCACTTATGGTGGCACGCCGCCCTTCGCTGTGCACCAACCAGGCCAGCAACCGACCAGCTCTATCCGCCTGGGCGTGCGTTCTAGCCGTGTGCGCCGCATAGTTATGGCAGCGGAACCGCTCTAGGAGCAGTGCAAGTCGCGTACATAGTTCGCCGAGTGTGCCAGAGTGCTCGCCCGTCCCCTCGCCCTCCCTTTCATATCTGAGAAGCTCCAACTCTAGGTCCGCCAGTGAAGTCGACAATTTCCTCCGTATGTTCCACGTGGCCCCCAAACAGTGCCCACGGATAGCCGCTTTGTGCGCCTCCCACTCCATTCTCCTAAAAGTATGCTAGGATGGCCATGCCCAATGAGGATCGGAACTCAGCGTCTTCAAGCGCAGCAGGTTGCAGTCGCCACGTGGGCACTGGGTGGCAGTCTGCCTCCCAGCTGATCTTAAACCGGAGTGGGTTATGATCGGAGTGCGTTCTCCCTAAGTATTCTGTCTTGGCAAGGAGTGGGAGCAGGTACTGGGTGCCAATTATTCTATCCAGTCGGACGTGCAGGTCATGGACTAGGGAGTAGAAGGAGTAGACCCTGTCTGTGGGATGCTGTGCACGCCAGAGGTCACACCCCCACCAGTGCGCAAGCCAATCCCTGAACGCTTGCGCAGTGGATGCTACTTTAGCAGCTCGAAGGGGAGGGAAGGACCTATCCAAGTGTGTGTCCAGTATCATGATAAAGTCCCCCCCCCCTAGTAGCCTGGGAAGCCCTGCGTACGGGTTGAGAATATGGTTCAGACTCTCCAGGTAAGCAGGCTGCTCTGCGTTAGGGGCATAGAGGGAGCCTAGTAGTATTTCGTGGCCATTCAGGCGCCCACGCGCCAGTGTGTATCTACCCGCAAAGTCCACCCGCGTGTCAGTAGAAGTGAAAGGGACACCCGCCCGCACCCAGATCAGCGTGCCACGTGCGTGTGCTGAGAAGACGGTACCGATTATCTGTCCCCTCCAGCGCCTGCGCAACTTGTCCATCTCGGTCAGTGTCATATGTGTCTCTATGAGGAGTGCTATCCCCACCCCGTGACGTTGCAGGTAGGAAAATACTGAATATCGTCGAGAGGGGGTGTGCATACCGCGGATGTTCCAGGACACTTAATTAGTGTGGGTCATGTGTCTGCTCTATGTGGTCCTGCGCTGAAGCGGGGGGGGCGCCCCGCGGGGGGTCCGGATGCGCCAGCTGGGTTAGGGAGACCAGTGTGCTGGAGCAAAAACATGTGAACTGTCACAGAGGATTCCACAAGAAGGGCAAGCCCCCAACAGGGTTTATGTCCAAACAGTAAAGAAATCCACCTCACCATAGTGAGTTTAACTCGGCGTGCTCGCTGACTGGGTTTGTGCGCTGCCAACAATCGCAGTGTGCTACGCCTCTAACCCCTGTCCCTGAGTACCTGGTACCTATACTCCCTCTCTAGTGCTGTGTGCCTGCCGCGGGCCCCCCCCCACTCCACCCATACGAGTAAGCAGTTAATGCTGATTAGTCACAGCTCAGGAGTTCCACCCCTCCTCCCCGGGGCCCAGCAGGCGACCACAAGCATACAACTGTGCAGTAGGGAAGGCAAGCGCGCCTCAGCAGCATCACTTCCGCACACCTGGCAACAATGGGAGAGAAGAAAGCGCCACAAACAGTAAACAACTTAATACTAAGTCTCTGTCATCCCGTTGACCTCAAGGCACCTCACATGAGGAGGTCCGCCGTCTGCGGCGTCACCACTGGCATCACCGTATCATCAGAGAGCACAGTTGAGGGGGATGACGGGCCGCTGTTGCCTGGGTCGCTCCGCGTCTGTGAGTCCTGTCGGCTCCCGCCGCGCAGTGCTCCCATGCTCACAACCGCTTTGAGGGCCTCCTGCCTTTCAATCTGCTTCTCCTCCAGGCTGGGAGCTGTTGGACCCATACTCCGGCCCCGGCGGACACCCCGCCTCCTGCGCTTCCTTGATTTCTGCACCTGCCATTCGCCTTCCGCCTCCGCTGTCTCAGGCCGCGCTCCTTGCCATTGCCCAGTTTCCTCCAGCCCGTCCCACACGTCGGATGGCGCGTCGAAGAAGCGGGCCCCATTTTTAGTGATCACCCTGAGCCGGGAGGGGAACAACAAGGAGTACTGCAGACCCAGCTCCTGTAGTTGCTTCTTCACCGCCAGATAGGTGCTCCTCCGTCTCTGCACCGTTGCCGTGTAGTCAGGGAAGAGCATCACTCGGCCATTACCCACCATTAGATTGTCCAGCTTCCTCGTTTCGCGCAGCACCACATCCCTGTCCCGATAGTTGAGCAACTTGAAGAGAAACAGGCGAGGTCTGGCGCCCGGGCGAGGCTTCTGCGCCGGCACACTGTGTGCTCGCTCCACTGCGAAGTGCGGGGACAACATCTCCGGGGGCAGGAGGTCTCTCAACCAGGATTCAGTGAAGCCCTCCGGGTCCTTCCCTTCCTCTCCTTCCGGAAGCCCGACCACGCAATCATTGTTGCGGCGGGAGCGGCCTTCCGCATCCTCCATGCGGTCTTCCAGCACGTGCACCCTATCCAGGATGTCTTGGAGCGTCGAGGTGTGTTGCTGCATCACCGGATGCATCTCCTGGAGCGACCGTCGCTGCTCCGTAACTGTGTCCGTCAATTTACAATGATCAGCGCTGAGCAGGGTGAAGTCAGACGTCACCTTGTCTATCCATGTCTCAAGTGATGCCTTTGTCTGTTCCAGCGTTGTGCCAATGCGCTCCACCGCCGCCAGTACAGTGTCCATCTTGACTGCGAGGGCCTCCGCCGGGCCCAGGCCCCACTCCCTGTGGGCCGCGTGAGGGGCCCAATCCATCTGCTACCTGCTGTTTTTGCAGTGTTTTATCCCTGAGCCTGCCCATCACAAGCTGCTGCGCAGACAACATCTATTCCCACTGGCCAGATGTCCAGCCCCCTATCTCGGTCCCCACCTGAGGCGTGGTGGAAAAGGCGTCCCTGTAGTCCAATGCCAGCAGAGGTTATTCGAGGAGGCTCCGAACCCAATGCAAGTGAGGCCCCAGCTCCCGGCGGATCTCACTCACCCGCTTGTGCTTCAGGTTGTGATCAACTGGCGTCTCTCAGCCCGACGGGGCTCGCCCCCACTGTCCAGCCCTTAGGCCACTGCCGTGCCCTCCCCGCGACCACCAGGGAGGCTGGGTCAGAGGACGCAGTGTCGAGGTCTAGCGGGCTGCCCCCGAGTCCGACTGTGCCAAGCCCACCCTGAGTGCGCAACCCAGCGTGGGCCCGGGGCAGTCAACCAGAGATCAATGCCAGGCTAGGCATTGTAAGTGGCCTCAGAGGCGAGTTCGGCGCTGTAAACAAGGGGGGGGGGGGAGGGCAGTCGCTCAGTCGATCCCAGGCAGCGTCCAATGCAGTTAGCCGCTCCAACCCCACTGTCCAGTCTGGGGGGGATTCGCTTCCGGATGGGGCAACCGCGTCTGACTGTGTACAATCCCTGCCAGCCAGCGCCAGTCCCGCGTGCGCCCCGGCAGCGGCTCTTGCACACCCCGCAGCCCACTGCAATGCCGCACCTGCGTAGTCCCAGGCAGCTAGTCGTTGGATGTTCTTCTCCTCACACAGCTGGTTTTTATAACACTGCGTCTGCAGTCCCGGTAACTAAGGCCACCTCCACGCAGCCAGGGCCTGATAGCTCCGCAGTCCGCGCTGTCCCACTGGCTTCCACGCACAGGGCACTGAGGCGTTCCGGGCGCAAGGGAGTCAAAATGGTGCCCACGTCTTTACCCAATATGGTGCCCAATATGTTCAAGGCCCAGGCTGTTATGGCCGCTCAGGCGACGCAGGCCTCCGACACCCAGCCTCCCGCAGCAACCGTCTGGTCCCGAGGATCGTCCAGAGCAGGGTTGTCTAAACACCCAGAGGCCCCCGGGGTTCGGGGGGGGGGGGGGGCACAGCGCTGTCGCCCGTCAGCTCTTTTACCTCCTCAGCTACTGCGTCTCCCAGTCAATGGCGGCGTATGTCACAGGGGCAGCCCTACCCCCTGCTCGGGGATGGCCGCCTGGGTATCACGAGGCACAAGCAGCCAGCCTGTCACAGTCGCCACGCAATGCAGGCCACCTCACTGTGTGGGTGCTCCCAAACCTCTGTGGCCCCCAAGCGAACCAGTGGCGGTCTCCGCAGCAGCTGCAGCCCCCAGACATAAGCAGTTTTATTCCCAGGGGCAGCCCTGCCCCAACTGACAGTCCTGGTCCGCAGGGGGCTTCCCAGGCCGCCGACACCGGTCTCCCGCCTCACCTCCAAGCCAGGGACTGTATAGGCATCGGGACGTGTCCCTGCGGGGCAGGCGCTCTCTCAGGCTCCGTGTTCGTGCAGCTACCGCGCCCGGGCTGCCCAGGTCCTCCCCAGGCTCCTCACCTCCACAAGGCTTCTCTCGTCCTGCCCCGGGCCTTGCGCTTCGCAGCACCCAGGCCCCCGCTGGAATCGTCACCAGCCCGGCAGCAGCAGCAGGTCTCCAGGCGTCAGCTGTCCGGGCTCACCGCTGTCTGCCAGTACGCCTTCGCAAGCAGTCGCTCCCAGCCGCCACTCCTTTCACGGCACCCGGCAGCTCCAGCTCCTCTGTCAGCTCCGCAGTCCCCGGGCAGCCCGCTATCACTGTCAGCTGTCCGGCGCCTCTTCCCGCCACCGTAACGGTCGCCGGTCACTGCGCGCGGCCCTCCGCCACAGGCCGCTGCGCCGCCATGCACCAGCCCGGGTAATCGTCGGCCGCCTCAAAAGGTCCCCGCAGCGTCCCTACACCTTCGCCGTGCGGCCCAGTCTCTAGGGGCACCTCCGGTAGGGCTATCTCAGGATAATTAGGGGTTTGTAATGCGGAGCTCTATACTATTGCATCCGCCATGTTGGCTGGCTAGCCACGCCCCCTCTCCATAGCCACTATTAATCAATCATTGCTTACTAGGCAGCATGGTTAAAATCTCAGATCAAGTTAATATCCCATATGAAGGAATGGATAAGATTTGGTACTATATACACAGATAAAGTGGACATATTTGTTTTATATGGCAAACAAGTACATGTT
Organism: Lissotriton vulgaris; assembly: GCF_964263255.1. Lineage (NCBI taxonomy): Eukaryota > Metazoa > Chordata > Amphibia > Caudata > Salamandridae > Lissotriton > Lissotriton vulgaris. The sequence goes on from NC_141697.1 coordinate 99,373,288, forward strand.
GTTTATCATATAATGTGGTTGTGAGACACCACCGTGTAATAAACTCACAACCCTGTCTTGGGTCCAGTCAGGTTTCTTTGTCAAACCTCAGCTCAACCCTGGGTAGCTGTGGCTTTGAGCAACCAGCCTTTAACAAAGGAGCAAGGGTAAAGCAACTTAACAGCACCTAAACGATTAAACAAGAAAGAAACATCACTCTTGAGAAATCTGACACCAATTTATAAAACTAGGTGGTATTCTTATGAATTTATAGACACAAAAACAAAAAGATCCCCCATCGGGTTCCGGGAATGCAATTACTTGAAGAAACTTTAAACCACAACTCTAACCGTGAACAAGCATTGACAAATTCAACACATTTGATACTTAAAAACTTTTCCATCAAAATGTTTGTCAAAGTTGAATCCCAGTTACTTTGCGCGACCCACCCCGGGAGGAGCAGGCCTGGGAAACTAACAAAGCCCTAAAAAACAGTTACCTCCAAAATGAAGCGCTCTCCAGTCCAGTTCCTGCGTTAATGGAAACTTGCCATTTACTCCAATGGAGCAGTCCTGATATAAGAGATGCAAGATGCTGAAGGATGCTGAGGATGCTGTGCGGTTGACTGGAGACTTACTAGAACTAGTGTAGCAACTTTGGCCACAGGGGTTGTTGTACCTCGCCTTGGTCCAGCAATAGGCCAGTCGTTCCTAGGCTTCTAGCCTCTGGACACAACGAAACCAGCGGTCCCCCTCTTCTGGCGAAAAGTCTCCTTCTGGGTAACCACATTTTACTCCGACAACCCTCCCATGTCCAGCAGACTCTGTGTAACTTTTGAGCATTGGGACTCAGTCTCCCAGTCTACACTGCGACAGTGAGCAGCTATCTAGTGATTGGGGCTACCAACACACCCTGGCAGGCTTCCTCAGCTTTTGTGACCCTATGCAGCGAATAGGAAGTCAACCTAGTGACTCTTAGAGTTTCTGCTTTTAGCTAGGATCAGAGGACGTCTCTTCATAAGCAGGATATCACCAGTACAGTCCTATCTTCGTAGTGATCAGCAGGTGCAGACCAGTTTCAAATCAGCCTCTTCTTTGCCAGGTTCAAGGTCAGCATGGCAGTCAGTCCTACTTCAGTCCTCTTCTCCAATCCAAGCAAGATCTGAGTTCTGGGGGCCAAGGGACCCTCTTTTAGTGCCAGAAAGTGCCCTTTGGGGAGATTGCAGTCACTAGTCCACGAGCTACTTGGATCTCTCCTGCCTAATGACAACTTCCTGTGGAGTGTGGCATCTATGTTTCACAGAGTGCTCAATTCTGCTTACTCTCAAGATGGCTAAATCCCTCTCTATGTGTGGTGCTTGGTAGCCCTCCCTAGGGTCGTGGCTACCTCTGGGCTACGCGTCATCTAGATGGAGGAAGAGCCCCTCTTGTGTGTTCATGCCAGTTGCTCATCAAAGGCAGCATCCCTTTTGGAGCACGCCTTTTGGGTTCACACGCTGTGTGACTTTTCCGGCCAAGAGGAGATAAAATTTCCTCTGCCGGCAGAACCTTTGTTGGCTTGCCTGCTAGTCATTTACACTTATCCCCAGGAGGCCCGAACACTGTCCTGAGGACAGACCTTTGTGTGCAACTGAAACGAGAACTGGAAACCTTGGCAACAAAGTGGCAACTTACTAAAGTTGCAATTTTACCACCAGTGACATTAAATCCGATTTGACTATCTAAGTGGAATTAATGAAGTGATTCTTTTGATACCTTGAAGTCCAACTTTAGAAATCCCATTCAGATGTTAGTGGGGCTGAGATGTCAGCCTATACCTCTTTTCTCGCCAATGGGATGACTAGCATTTTGACAGTTAAATTTCATTGTGGATTTTTATAGTTAGGACCTTCAAAACATGAAACTGCAGGTCCAACCATTTAATATAATGTACCCTGCCTTTAAGGCTCAGTAAGCCTGCTTTAGTGGGGACTTACAAATATTAAATAGGAAGACTTGGGCTTTGCCATGGCTTTAAATTGTAAAGTCGAGTAGCTGTTTAAACTGCTCTGCCAGCAAGCAATTTAGGCTGGGAGTTATGCTTTTGCCATATCACACTCGTGGTGGCACAACTAGTGATGCAGTCTACAAGAGGCACTTTAACTTACGAGCCCTAGGAACACCTGGTACCATATATTAGGAACTAGCAAGTAAGTCAAGTTATGCCAACTGGGGGTAAACCAGTTAAACATGCACCTTTTTAAGGGTCTGAGCACATACACAGAGTCCTGATTAGCAAGCTTCAGGACATTTCATTACATCAGCGACTAGTAGTCAAAATGGGAGCAAAAAGCGTAGGTGAACCTTCAAAAAAAATCTGTTTCCCCACATGGCACAATACATGACACTAATCTAGGTTTTAAGGTAGAGGATTTGGGTTAACCATGTATCTGTTTGTTTGTGCCAGTGTTTCATTGCACAGCTCTGGTGCCGATTCATGGTTGCTGAAAGGAAGGCTGACATGAAAAAAGGGACAGGCATTCTTGAGAGTCAGGTGGCAGATTTCCTGTTTCTGGTGCTTTTTGTCATAGTCATCTCATCACCAAGTGGGGCCTCCAGTGCTGTGGAGCAGTACATTATGGGAAGGAATCATTGGTAAAGTAATTAATGCTGCAAGCTTCCTTCCCTTTCAAAGTGAGACTTTACAATTGTGTTGACTTTTCAGATTGTACACTGTGCAAGAAAAGTAACATCTGCATGTTTTGTCACTTATGCATACTTATTTTCATACTAACCTCTGCTTATTGCTTTCTGAATTTTATTCCTCTTCTTTCTAGCAGATGACATGTGTTTATCTGCTATTTTTGCCTAGATTCTGAGAGTCGCCTCCCAGAAAGCCTTAGTCAGGTGACCGAGTCCGAGACCCTGTCCATAACACCAACATCAGAACCCTCATCCCTCTCTTTCCCTGGTAAGGAAGGAGACCATTGCAGTTATAAATAGTTTGATACAGTCACTAGCTGTCATTTCGTTTGTATCTGTTTTCATGATTGCATGCCACATCAATTGTTTGAATTCTTTTTGGTTTCAGAGTAATTTAATGTAAATATGTTGTTTGTCATTGGGTGTAGAATTTGTTTTAGAGTGCAGTATTAGCTCGAGAGAAGGCACAACTTTATTTGATACGGAACATTGAGGCAAGCATTATATTTTTACCTCACACTTTATTACTTACAACAACCCTTTGACTAAACAAATCACTTTTCAAGAAGGCCAGATTTCCCATCAATTTATGGAAAAGATCAAGAGAAATAAACTCCAAAACATAATGTTTCAGCATATATGTTGTCTAAAGAACCACTACAGTGATCTCTGGATACTGCATCTCAGCCTCTTATTTCTGCAGATTTCCAAAAATGGACTTCCAATTCTTAGGGTGAAACTCATCAAATTGGCACCACAAAACACCAACTCAGTTCACCAGCTACATCTCAAACCTATTTAGTATCTGAGGCTGTGATAAACAAAATATCAAGTACAACAAACTGCAATCAGTCATAAAAATAACCTTATCGCTGCTTGATAGCAGCAATCAGTATAGTTCAAATAAATATCATAATTCAAGGGTAGATCCGTTCTTGCCTCAATGTATAATTCGTATAACGATGCCTTCACTCTTGCTGGCATTGTTCTGCATTAGTTGTCAGGACTGGATAAAAGTATTATGCTCTTTTAAACCATACATCCCACTAATGAAATGTTGTGGCTGAAGGTCCTATTGCATAATTTCTTAAATATGGAGTCCCTTGCCCAAGGAACATATCTGTGGATAGTCTGCATCCTTTGGAACTTATTTTTGCTCCAGAAGAATTTAAATCAAACTAGCATTAGCAATTACATAACCCATTTGGTTCCTCCGGCCAATAATAGTAAAGAAACTCTTGCTAATTTGTTTTCTGCAGTGAACAAAATGTAGACTCCTAGTTGTTTGTTTCATATAGATCATCTTAGATCATTTAGCCCCAAGAAACGACACCATACCTAGCTTGAAATTATCCAGATATTCAAGATACTTCACTGGTTGAATACTAGATTTTGACTTTGGAATATTAAGTATTTTGCCATCTTCTGGAGTCAGAAACACTTCTCAATGCAGTGATTTAACTTCTGACTTTTACATACAAGTCTAGGAGCTCAATGTGATTACTTGGCCATGCTGTCTGGAATGTATCAACCTCTTTCAGGAGTTTGAATTAATTGTAAACCTTAATCATACATATCCCACAGTTGGAAATACTTCAGTTTTGGAAGATCTTCTTGTCTTGCAAACGAATGATGTTCCAGAAACTAACATAAGAGTGGATTGTGTCCACCTTTTAGAGCTTTTAATAATATATAATCACTGCCTCATCCTGCTATTTATTAAGGTAAAATTAAATTATGGACTACACTTGCTTTAAAGGCATCTGTAGTGCTTTTCATTTCAGTTCCTGAAGCCTAGGACTACTACAGTGCAAGTGATGCTTTTATCGATAGTCCTGCGATGGAATACCTCAACTAGAAGCCCTCCAAGCGGTGCTTAATTTGTAAAAGAACATGTGATGGGGTCCAAAGTTGTGCTCCAAAGCCTGTGGGCAGCTCTAGCAAAGGTTGGGGTACCATATTCCAAAGCTCTGTAATTTTGATTCCATCTCATGCCTCTTGATTCACCAACAGGCACTCCCTGTCTCTTTATCTCACTCTTGCATGTTATTTTTCATCCCTGCTTTCTCCCTGTGTCACTGTTTTTCTGTCTTTTTCTTCTTCCTTCTATCTCTGCTTTGTGTATTATCTCTCTTTTACTGTTATTCAAAGGCACTTGAAGGGAAATAAGGTCTGTCCCCAAATATGAGTGCTGCCTCACGCGCTCAAATTAAGCACTACCACCAAGTGATCAGCTGCAGAACGTTTTCTGTAATCAGCTGGTGAGTCCCTTTTATTACTCAGTTGAACTAGAGGATTTTTTTTGCAAGATGACTTAGGGAATGCCACAAAACTTCCATAAGAATGGGGAACTCAGCGTTCTTCAAACAAGGGCTGTAACTACAAAAAGCTTACTTTCTCTCCGTCTGTGCTGTGTGATCTCTCTTTGGATCATTATAAAGAGGGTACATTGATTATACCAACTGAAAAACTCTGAATTGGATTTTGAGCCCTTTCTTGCCAGGTCCCTATATGGCCAGGATAGAAACAGGTCTGTGTTCAGTCAGTAGTGTCCTTCAGATATTTGAAGTTCCAGTTGTTAACTGTCTAGGTTAAACCTAGTTATGATGTGCACTGTTGATGATTTTGAGGGCCTTGCAATTATGCCAGAAACCCTAAAGGATGTTTCATAGAGATGAAGCAATATTAACAAACCATGTCATTGACGTCAATTTTTGTGCTGCTTAACACCTGGTAGAATAACCATACAATTGATATATAAACCTAGTTCATTATGTTACCATTGTGGAAATGCGTAATCAAGGCCAGCCTTTGCAGTTAATACCATTTTAACAATCTGAAGGAAAATAAAACTGTGCTTAGCACCTTTGCATCCCCTGCATGCTCAGGAGCATATGTAGAAATGAATGCACATGCTTGAGGATGATAGCGATGCTGAGACAAGGGTCCTGATCTTCACAAAATGTCAGCCTGGCTTGAAAGTAATTCAGCCTTAAGCTGTATCCAGGTCCTAAGTGTATTCATAAGGCTCCCCATCTTTGAGGAGCTAGCCAGAAAGACCTGTTAAAGAGAAAGCTGGAAAGTCAATCATGGGTAATGAAGGGCAACAACAAAGATGGGTGGAGCACTTTGAGGTACTGCTGAACCAGACATGCCGCAGTCTCCCCCACACATACAGACAGCTTACAGAAACCTGCCCATTACCTGCAACAGACCACCCAAGCAAGAATCATGGCAAGCCATCAAACATCTGAGGATTGGAAAGAAAGCAGGATATTTCAACATTCAATGTCTGCCTTCAGTGCTTCTGCAAAAAACGTCAGTCGAGATGCTCTACCCCATGCTTGGAAGGATCTGGGAAGAGGAAAAGGTGCCATTAGACTGGTCGGAGAGATATCCAATCACAATCCCTAAGAAAGGTGACCTGAGTAAATGCACAAACTGCAGAGGGTTAACTCTTCTATCAACCCCAGGCAAAGTGTTCAACAATGTCATCCTGAATAGCATGAAGGAACAAGTCGACTCTCATTTAAGAGACTAGCAAGCTGGCTTTCGCAAAGATAGGTCCTGCACAGACCAGATTGCAACACCGTGCATCACCATTGAGCAGTTAATGAAATGGAACTTCCCCGTCTGCCAACTGCGACTATGAGAAGACATTCAACAGTATGGACTGAGAGACCCTTTGAAAACTCCTCCCCCACGATGATGTGCTTTATAAACTTATAAGAATCATCAGGAACTCTTTGGAAAGAATGACCTGCAAGATAGTCCATGGAGGACAACTTAACATAACCTAACATAACATGTGCATTTGTAAAGCGCACAATTACCCAAAGTTGTCCTGGCGCTGAATAACAGATGTTTATTATTACCCAACTCAATGGTACTCACAGAAGCCTTCCAATTGAGGACCAGGCACCAGAGTTGTGTGCTCTTGCCTTTTCCCTTCCCCCTGCCCATAGATTGGATCATGAAGACATCCACAGCAAGGAGCAAAATAGGATCCAGTGGACACTTTGGACGCTGCACGACGACCTGGACTTTGCAGATGATCTGGCCCTACTCTCCCATACCCATCTGCAGATGCAAGAAAAGACAGGCCGTGTGGCAGCCACATCAGCACAGCTTGGCCTTAACATCCACAGGTGAAAAACAAGATCCTGAAGACTGACGTGTCCTGTAAAACTGTAGTTATTTTTGCAGGTGATGCACTGGAAGAGGCTGAGGCCTTCAATTACCTGGTCAGTGTCATAGACCAGCAGAGCATCGCAGACGCTGACATCAAGGAAAGAATCAGCTAAAGAAGATCTGGAACTCCAAGGAGCTAACGCTGCAAACCAAGAGCAGGGTTTTTAACATCAATGTAAAATCAATCCTTCTGAATGGAGCAGAAACTTGGAGAACAACAGTGACCCTCAGCAACACAGTCCAGACCTTTGTCAACACCTTTCTGAGGAAAACTCTAAATCCGTTGGACAAACACTATCAGCAACAACGACCTATGGCAGCAGACTTTCCAACTCAATGAAGGGCTCGATAGGTCAAACCCTCAGTAAGCCTACATAAAAACAGGACCAGGCACGTCCTTACCTGGTGCCCTCAAGGCAAAAGGAAAAGAGGAAGGCCAAGACACGCCTGACACCAAGGCCCACGAGGCTGACTGGAAGGGGATGGTTTACGCCTGTAGTCAGATTGAAAGAAATGCCCAAGGCAGAGATGGCCTAAACCCCAAGAGGGATAGTCGGCGTACGTAAGTCCACATCGTTGAACAAATTGTGTAGAGCAACTTTCTACAAGAGACAACTATCTCCTGAATCTTAAGTTCAATTTCCACGTATGTGCTTCCTATTAGCTACAAAAAAATAAAGGGCTGCTGTAAGCGAAGTCATATTTAAATAAATAAAACAGTATTGCAAACGACAGGTAAAGTCAGAACCTCAAGACATCCTATGTTTCCCTGAAGAAAGGACAGTGAGGAATTAACTACTGGAATGCCATGGACGAACCATTTATTTCTACTACTTTGCCTTCTTAAGTGTGGTGGACCTAAATGGTTCATCCATTGCTGTGTTAAAGAAAATCATTCAGGTGCGAGGACCAAAAGTATTAAAAAAAAAAAAAGAACAGCAATTTTAGGGCAGAAGGGAAGATCTCCCCTCATATCTCAAAATTATTTTCCAATTAGTATGATGCGCAGCACACAACATGACTGAACACATTTGATCCCGAAAGGAAACTATTGAAATTTGTTTTAAAAGACTTTGGCTATAAGTCTATATTAGATCTTTAAACCTAAATGCATTAGTAATAATCCATTCTTCTTTACATCTATATTTTGCACATTCACAGGAACCAGACAGCGAATTATAATGACGTGAGGGACTTTATATTCCAGTTTCCATTGCCCAGTGGTAAATGAGGTCATCAAAGAATTCGCCAATGTTACAAGTGCTACATTTTTAACTGCATTCATCGTCAATGTTTATCAGTTGAATGATGAGTGTGAAATAAGAATTTGAAAAGATGCTGGCTAAAAATACAAATTATATAATCTCGAAATATTGGGAAAGGATCTGCCGAAATAGAAATTTTGCAGAAGATCCTGCACAACTGACACTTGATCTATTGCATCTGATGGTGTTTCATAAGGTATTGCTAATCTTGATTTGAGTGAGACAGAGCTTAAATGTTGTGCAACTCTATAGATTCAGCCCTATAGACCTAAAACCATCTACATGACTTTCTAACATGAAGGCCATTTCTTCATCAGAGGGCAATATAATATTTTACCAACATTCTCAGTAGTGATGGTATTTCCTACATGTCAGATACACAAATGAAAGTAATAGGATATTCTTTGAAACTATTTTGTTTTTTAAACCCACTCTTATGAAAATTAATTGTTAGTATTGGTCTTGCCTCCAGGAAACTAGTGGACAACCACCATCTTTAAGGACATGTATATCTACCGCAGTATAGTAAAGCTGTCTTTGTCCCAGTGAAAACCAATCACTTCAGACCACTTTTAAGTCAACAGTTGAAGACATTGTTTGCTTTGACGTGGAGAGTAGCTTTGTAATGCAAGATCTCTTTGATTTAAATTGTTTTCCTTTTTCGTTGGAATTAGTTCCACAGGGTTGGCTGTGGTAGTTGGTTTTCCACACAAGTTGAATGTTTTGAGGTTTACAAATACACCATATAAATCATAATGAAAATGTAAAGAATAAAAGGAAAATCTCCCACAAACTTCATGCATGCCTGTAGGAGGTGAGTGTATAGAGGCTTTGACCTTGATGTTGCTCTGTATTCTGGCCCGCTGGGTGGAAATTTGAAGCAAACTCCTCACTGGCTCCTGTTTTACAGCTAGCACACGTTTGCAGACACCACCTCCCCCAAGGGAAAAGGGCCCTAGGAGAAGGAGCAAATCGTCTCCGGACTTTGTTCCACCTGAGAGACCGCCTGCAAAGAGGCACTGGATCCCAGACGAAAAGGAAACCACCTGCATGGTTTGCAAAAATGAGCAATTCACCATGGTAAGAAGCTCTTCCTGCACTTTAATATCTTAGTTCAAGTTTGTGCTGTCAAACAATATTTCCTCTTGCTTCACAAAATGCCTCCATCTTTCTGCACAGATGATGAAAGCTAAAGAATCACTTACTACTTTTAATATAGAGGCTTATTTCGGTTGTTGTTAAGAGGAATGTAAATGAAATGGTATGTTGGCAGAATAAGGGGTGTTTTTACTTTGTCAAAAACAGCATATATAGGAATAAAAGAGAATGCTTGTGCCAAGCTTGACAGCATCTCTTAATAATAGCCTTTGGCACTGCACCCTTTTACCTGCAGGGTGTTTGTGGGTTACTCTGGCGCCCTCCAGGAATACTGTAAGAGGGACCCTAGTAATGCTGAGTTGGTTAGACTGCATCATTGCCCACTGCTACGCCTTGTAAAGTGTTAAAGTGGGAGATGAGAAGCGAAACACTGCTGTCTGCAGCAGATTGTTGTTTTGTTCAAAGAAGTAACTTCTACATTGTTTTCCAAAGCACATGGATGCCCCTTTGTCCAATTCTTTCCCTTACCAAACTTATGGGAAAACATTCATCCAAAAACTTTATCCAGATCTTCTCCCCTCTAGTGTACATGCCTGAGCACATCACAATAGTTAATTTTGTTCGCCTGCAGTATGTACCACTGTACCACAGTAATGTATTTTGTATTGCTGAAAACTAGTATCTGCTAGTTCGTATTTCCAGATGGCTTTTTCTGTCTTAGCAAATCAGTTTTTTTTTTACATATTCTGGTAATTTTACTTATGTCAATTTTGCCTATCTCCAAGGCTTGTATAGATGGAGGGAAACTTTTTTATGATGGTAACATAGAATTTTTTTTCAGGAATAACACACACCTTCAAATCATGCTCAATCATGGATCTTTCATTTCATGAAAAACTATATATAATTCTTCTGGTGATTGGACTTCATACTTTTACACCATAAAGATACCCAGGTGGAAAAGATTTGGTGAAAAGTGATACCATTCTGCTTTTGGATCCTTCTGTTTCTTATTTGGGGGGAGGCCTAGTCTACCTCTTCGTGTCTAAGTCCCAGTAATCTGATACAACGCAGTTACTGCTCCACCATATACTTGTCTTACTCGGAAATAAATTTGACTTTATTGCAATTGAAGTCACGTCTTTCGCTACAACTGGTACAGCTTGATTCTGACTCAGTTGTAACACTTTAACTACTGGGACATAACCCTCAAGCCCTTTACAAACTCTTTTGCTCAGACTCAAACTAAAGTCAGTATAATCTCTGAGATGACAACAGAGATGATGGGAATGATGCCCAATATCATGAATACATAAACTTGTACATGGATTTGCAAGCCGCTAGTGGTCTGGATACCTCCACTAACAGTGGATTGGGTTCCCCCTGACCTTCCAACTGAGGAATAAACTTTTGCAGGCGTATGGGCAAAGTTTTGGACCACAGCTTCCTTCCATTGATTTCAATACAAATGTGCTGACAGAGGTTCTGCATCTAGTGAGCTGCTTCTTCTTCTTTAGTGAAGCGCTCACTGACACATTAATGGGCACCTGGACCAAACTTTGCTCTTGCCAGTAAATAGGCTGGTGCCCGCATGACATAGGCCTACCCCAGGAGAACCTGCCTTCCTTACCCAGCATCCTACAGCAGGAAGTCTGGTTGCCCAAGCTTCTACAAGCAGAGTAAATCCCAACTCCTTTTCTAGAACTCTTCCTGGTAGATAATTAAAATATTTGAAGGCATTCTGAAAACAAGTATTTTCTTCTGCTAGCTTTGCTCTGCACTCAGTCAGTGCTAGCTACCTTCTAAGCAGATATTTATATGTTCTATGGGATATAGTCTGTTAGAGCTTGTCGACATTTCCGAAAGAGTTTCACACACATTTAGATCAGATCATTCAAAATGGACAGGATGCAGCAAAGAATGTGATTTGTTCAGGACTGGACACTACTGACTGTTTAGGCAGGGAAGATGGTACCAGAGTGGTGTTTTGGTGCCATGAGTGGATGAGGTCCACAGGCTTTCTTTGGTACAAATCCATACATTGTCAATAGACATGCTGTAGGGAAATGCCCCTCTTTGACATGGTAGCCCCCACTTTTTGACTGGTACATGATGTTATTTTGAGTGGGAGGGTACTGGTTTCTTGCTAACCAGGTCCCCAGGGCCAGAGCTCTTTCCCAAAACGGTGAACATTTAGCACCCGCTGTAAGCCCCTAGTAAATGGTACCCCAATATCTAGGGCCTGAGGCACTAAAGACAGTCCCTAAGGGCTGCATCACGAATTGTTCCAGGAGGGATGTTTTTTATCAAACATTTCGTCTTGATAAACCAACACTGGTGCCAGTGTTTGAATGATCAAAACATGCCCTCAGGGGGCATCTTAGAGGTGCCCCCTGAAAACCTATCAGCCTCTGGCGGGCTTGCTAACTGTATTCTGACAGCCTGCCACTCGAGCCAAGATGACCTGCTGATTATCCTCCAGGGGCTGGTGAGCTTCAAAGGAGCAGCCGCCTTTGGAATGCAAATCTAGTCCCCCTCACAAGAGAGGTTGCCACCCCCCTATCCAGAGCCCCCTTGGCACCTGGATAGGCGATGCAGTATCTAGTCAGGTAGCTGTGCCACCCCCAGGCTAGTACCATCCTTAATTTGTGCTACTGTGAGGTGGACACAATTTCCCAAAGGTAGCCATCTTTGTGATGGCATACCTAGGAATTCTGGGACAGGGTTATGCCCACTTCCCACAGGAAGTGGTCATATAGCGGCGAAGTGACCCCAAAGGTCAGTAGCCCATTGACTCCTACCCTACACTCCCCTAACACTCCTAAATTTACTATTTAGGGAGTCCCTGGCACTAGAGAAGCAGATTCTGATGACCTAAGAAGAGAGCGGACACCAAAGGGCTGCAAAAGCAGAAGATAAATGAAGAGAGCACCTGAATTGACCCCAGCCCTCCGGCTGCCTGCAGTCCTCATCAAAAACTGCACAAAGTCGACTCGTACTGCAGCAGTGACTCCAGAAACTTGAGAAAACTGCTTATCTTCGACAAACACAAGGCCTCCCATGAACAGCTGACCTGTTCAAGAAGAAACTCCAAAAAAGAGACTCAAAGACCTCTAGAACCGCCAGAACGACACCTAAAGCAGCCACTGCACTCGTCACCACTGGCCCTATCTGAAGTGGGACAATGGTGCCAGGAAAGTTCAGCCCTTCAGAGCCTGAGTCCATTGTGGTTTCACCCCTCTTGGACTCCCCAGTCTTTGCACGTAGGCCCCCTCAACGGCAACTTCTCCGGTAAGAAAAACCCAACGCCTATGACACCTCTGCACTTGTTGCCCCTAGGCGTGGAGAACCAGGACCAAAGGCGTCTCCAAGTAGCGCAAGGCCTGAGTCCTCTGTCTGGTTCAGCCCAACTGGCTTCCTAGCCAGAGCCTCTTTTTACAGTGACTGATCGCCTTTGAAACACATTGGGCTCCCGATGCTGATTTTCACCCAGCAACCGTCCCACTCGTGCTGCTGGTGGTGTACTGTTGTTGCTGCTTTGGACCTTGCCTACAACTCACCTTAATTCCTGGAGATTGGTCCTGTAAGACGATGTACTGTACCTGTTTGCAGACCTTGTTCTTCCTTCCATAGGCTAACATTACCAAACTCAGAGATTTCAGTGTCCACTTTTTAAAGTGAAAAGAATTTATATTTGAAAATGTTCTTACCTGACTATTGTTCTCTGATGTCTAAAAATATATAAAGGTACTTGCTTTTTAGGACTCCTGGCGTTGAACCGCGCGAAAGCGCGATCTCGCCAGAGACCTATTGTGAGCGACTCTGCTTCCCAGGAGAGGGGACAGGAGCTGGCCGCGCGCTCGGAATTGAGCGGGCCACGCGCACGCGAACACACTCGCTGTGCCCAGCTCCTGTCTCCTCTCCTGGAAAGCTGTACCACACAGCCACACCTCCCCCTTACGCATGCGCACACACACGAGCACACCTACACACACGCACACACACACACACGCACACACACATACAGAGACCCCCGTCCCCCCTCACCCCCCTGCCGCCGCCGCTTCACATGTTCGTTCTTATAGCGCGAACTCGACCCAGGGTATCAAAGCACTTTAACATTAGCAGCAAACAATTGCATTACAGACGGACAGGGACATGTTTCATTTTAGGCCCGGAGAGATTTAAGTGATTTGCCCAGAATCACAGGTAGCCTAAGCCTCCCGCCAAGACTAAACCCCCAGCTTCTAAGTCTGCCGCTGTAGCCATTACAACACATCTTCTATCTGCTCTTCGTTTCATTACGGTTGCACAAGAAGCCTTTGAAACGGAGGGGGTTCTCTGATGAGTGACAGGAAGCCGCCTTCGTGCTGACCAGGAGGAAGCACTCGGTCGGTCTCGTGACTGCTGTCACAGCAGCTTCCCTCTGGCGGCGAAGACCGGCCGCTGTGTGGCTGACTGGCCTCTGTCTCGTGCCTGTCAGTAGGGTGGGTTCTCACATTTGCAGGTGTTGCTTGGTTCCCTGAGCGCTGCCCCTCGGAGACTGCTGGGAGTGGTGTGTACGTGGTTGACTTTGGCTCAGACGGCCGCTTCGGCTCACAAGTTTCCCAGCCAGTCAGCAGTTGTAACGCAAGGCCTGCGCTGCTGCTCTTGAGTGCCCTGTATTCCGTCGTATCGCGGCTCCTCCTCTAAGGGGCGGAGGCCGAGCAGCGCTGACTGCCTCCAGGTGCAGGGCGGCCCCGGCTCAGCATTCCCCCCCGCAGCCAGATACAGGCTCAGGCCGGAGGGGAGATAGCCGCTATCAGCTGCGGCGCCGAGCCCAGGACCCGTGATTTGAAACATGGGGACCCTGAAGAGGCTGCGGCAGCTCTGCGAGGACTTGCAGCACCCGGACAAGGTGGCGCGCTTCCAGCGGCTGTGTGGGGTAGGAGAAGCTGTGGAGAAGCACTCTGGGGCAGATGAAATGGACGGGAGCACCAGGAGCTGCGGCACAGGCTACCCAAGGACCGGGTTTGGGGTAAAGGACAGTGCAAGAACTCTCTAACTAGGGAGGAAGGCCAGCCTTTCGAGATCAGTAACCGGGTGCTGTACTACTTGTTCACCCTGGGCACAGAGCTGGGCAATGAGCTCTTCTGTATCTCATTTTTCGCCTTCTGGATCTGGAACGTGGACCCCTACGTGGGCCGGCGGCTGATCATCGTCTGGGTGTGGGTGATGTACCTGGGCCAGTGCACCAAAGACTTAGTGTGGCGCCCCTCCTCGCCGCCCGTGTTGAAGCTTGAGGTTTTTTACAACTCCGAGTACAGCATGCCCTCCACGCACGCCATGTCCGGCACCGCTATCCCACTCTCTGTGCTGCTGCTATCCTACGGCCGTTGGCAGGTGAGTGCCCATGGGTGTTGCGTCCGTTTCACCTTTGGGGTGGCAGTTTTGCACCTTAGTTTGAGGGCGATAGGTGTCACATTTGCGAAAGTTAAAACTGTTGGCATTGTCATACACAATACCAATAACTCAAACTTTAATGCTGCGAGACCTATTGCATTGTAAATGCTTGTTTTATAAATTGGTGTGGATCTTATTTTTTAGGCGTGTTCACATTTATTGTCCATTGTGTGTATTTACAAAGGTCTTACATTCCCCTGGCTCTAAGCCTGCTCGACCACACGACCCCCTAACAGATCACTTTGGGATTGCATAGCAAGCCCTGTCCACTGATAAGGGAACCTCTTTACACTATCTATCAGATTATTGATGTATTACTTAAAGAGCCAGCTTCCAGCATGTGCCATTTGGTGGCACCCATCTCTTCAGAGATAAGGAGGACTCTTCACTGGAGAAGTTAAAGAAAAGCAGGGCCAAAGGGCGCCCCCTAGGCGTTTCCTCGCCAGTGTGGCAGTATCCTGAGCAATTATGCCTCTTTCAAGGCTTTGAAGGGGTTCAGCGCAAAGACAATACCAAGACTCTCCACTCCAGCAACAGACACTCAGGCCTTTTGAGGCTGAGGTTAGGTATTTAGCCAACTTAGTAAAGGCCAACAGGGGCAAGTCTCCCAGTGCACCAACTTCAGCTGCCACACCGCTACAGTTTTCTTTTAGCAGTGCATGACCACCTTGTAGGAGGCAAAATAAGTTATTACCTCCAAGGTTGACAGACTTTCACATTCGACCAGTGGGTGTAGGAAAGTGCCCCTTTTTGCATGGTTGTCCCACACTTTTTGCCTAACGTTGATGTACTTTGACCGTGTGTGCCCTTGGTTCCTGCCAACCAGGTACCCACAGCCTATATTCTTTCCCTAAACTGTACTGAAGCAAAACCCAATTGACAACTCTCTGGCCACATATAAGTCCCTTGCAAAAGGTACCATAGGTACCAAGGGCACTGTCACCAAGGAAGGCCTCTAAGGGATGCAGCACTGATTGTGCCACCCTTAGAGGCCCTTTACCTTTACACACACACACTGCCATTGCAGGCTGCGTGTTATGGCGCAAAACTAAGTGAAGAGTCCACATGACGCACATCGCTGTGTGCCATGCCTACAACCCATTGCCCTGGCATAGGTAAGCCACCCCTCTAGCTGTGCGCACTATACCAGTGGTGAGGGTACAGGTGCATGAGCCCTGTACCCCTACAATGTCTAAGTCAATTCTTAGACATTGTAAGTGCAGTAATGCCATAAAGAGTATATGGTGCTGGATGTTTGTCATTACGAACCCGAAGGACCTGCTCTGCCTTACCAAACCTGACTTTGTCCCCCGTGAGCACCGGATTTGCACACATACAGATTCTGGCTCCGGACAAATCTGCGAGTCTGCACCTGACGCCCACGGCCGACTTTGAGTGACCCAACACCATGAGGAGGTCTCCCCAGCGATCCTGACCTGGGATCTGGTGATCCCTGACCTGCCCAAAGTATCCACCCGACACCTGCAGCCCCTTTCTGGAGGATCCCCTCGACCGTAGACCAGAACTGGTGAGAGAAACCCAACGCCAAAATACACACCGGCACCCGACGTCCCTTTGCCTTGGGTGGCCCAACTGACAGTGCCCCGGCATCCCCAGGCATCCCAACTTACCTCTCCAATTGGTGGTCGCCTCCAGAAGATCTTAATTCCCGAGCCTGCAGTGTTTGTTGCAACCGGAGAATCCCCATTGAAATCAACAGGGCACCCAATGCTAAAACAGCACCCTGCACCCAGCTGCCCCTGTGCCACTGTGGGTGCACCTTGTGTGCTAAATCGACCCCCCTTCTCCCTGAGCCAAACGCCAGGAGCTTTGCTCCCACAACCTTGTGGCTTGCTCGAGAGGAGCCACCAACCGGAGGCCCTCAACCCCCCATTGGATAACATTGCGCCTCAGCACTCTGCACCCAGCCACCCTAGTGCTGCTGAGGGTGCTTTGAGAGTGCATCCTTGGCCCGGGGGGAACCCTGGTTCTAACCTCAGAAACCCAACTCCCACAACCAAGTATTTACCTGTAAACCAATAATTCCTCCCCTAGGATTGCATTGGCTGTTTTTCTGTGAAAACGCTTCTAAGTGTGGAGTTGGTTTGCATGAAACCTTGAAAAACTTCAAATGTATAAAAACTGAATTACTTACCTTTTCTCTAGGAAATGTCCCTGTGTGCTATCTAGGCATATCGCACTGAATAGAAAAAGTAACTTAAAAGGTAATCCGAAAAGTAACGTACAAAGTAATCTCAAAATTAACTGTTAAGTAATTTTGACTGTTGACTTACCTGTAATCAAACCAATTGCATCCATCTGCTTTCCAATTGTATGGAACTGAATTATACCTGCAAAAGTATTATTTCACTTACCTGCACCAGGCCTGGCTTGGTTCTAGAAAGAAAATAACTAAATAATATTTTTATGCAAACAAATTAGTCTGAGATCAGTCTTTGGGCGTGTGACATAAAGCTTGCCTGAATGTGTACAATAAATGCTCAACGCTGCCCTCTGATTAAGCCGTACTGCTCACCCCCACTACCACAAATATAGAGTAAAGTATTATCTGCTTTTACCTCTGCCTACCTTGGGGGTTCCACTGGACTCTCTGCACACTCTACCTATGGTATATACAGAACCAGCTTCCTACAGTGGGTGCTCCATATCATTCAACAAGGTTACATTATGCCATACCTGTTAAACCTGCAGTTTATCCCACCTACCTCAGAGCAGTTTTTGGAAGACCATTTGTCTATTCTGCAAAAATAAATCCAGGTTCTTCTGCACAAAGAAGCCATAGAAAAAGATCCAGTCATCAGAAGTAGGGACTGTTTTTTACTCCTGTTATTTCCTGGTGCTGAAGAAGGACAGAAGCTTTCATCGTATTTTACATCTTCGCTCTCTCAATTTCTTCCTGAAGAAGGACAAATTAAAGATGCTCATGTTGGCCCAAGTTCTGTCTGTACAGGATATGGGAGACTGGATGGTAGTGCTTGACATGTAGAATGCTTATTTTCACATACCCGTCCTGCGGTCCCATATGCGCCACCTGCAGTTTAAGAAGGGTCATGAGCATTTTCAGTTTTATGTAGTCTCCTTTGGCCTTACCCCAGCTCCTCGGGTCTTCACGAAAGAGATGGGGGTGGTCACAGTGCATCTTTGGAGATTGTGGTACCAGTCTTCCCCACCTCAACGACTGGCTGTTGCAGGTTTGCCACGTTCTTCTATTATTTTCTATTCTTCTAGTCTTATAAAGCGCATGGCTGTCCAGATAGGCCTCCCAGTGCTGACTAGCCACAGGGCAACTGACATGCGGAACCTACTTGTCTCATATTTAACAGTTTCCCAAATTTCAATTCTGATTGCATTTGTCTAGTTCTTCCTAACAGTTTCCTGAATTTCAATTTTGATTGCATTTTATCTCATTTGTAGCGGGAGAGAGTTCCAAAGCTTTGGGGCAATATAAGCAAAAGAGCAACCTCCGGCTCTCTTAACTTTGGGGACTGTAAGTACAACTGATTAGTGGAACGTTAGGATCTCACTGGCATAGAGTCTTCAAATTAATTCTTTTATCCGCTGGAAGCCAGTGCAGAGTCACCAGAGCTGTCCTTGCTGGTTGGTGTTTGGGTATTTTTAGGAGGATGCGTGCTGCAGTGTTTTGTATGACCTGCAATCTTTTCAAGACTGACTTTGAGCTTCCAAGATGTAAGCAATTGTCGTAGCCAAATCGGGAAACTACCAGGCCTTGTACCACCACTCTATGTGTTGAGTCTTGTAGCCATCTCAGAAGTCTTTTTAGAGTGCAAAGTAAGCCAAAACAAGGGACAGTTAATTTCTTGACCTGGTTTTCTGTTGTCAGTTTTACATAAAGCCAAACTCCTAAGCTTTTGATTTTCCTTTTGGGGGTAGGATAGCTGCCCAGAGTAGTCGGCCAATTCATTTCCATCCACCTAGTGGGATTGTTTCCCACTATCATCACATGTGTCTGTGTCCGTTAAGCTTTTAGCTGCTGGATGCCATCTAGTCCACTACATGTTTAAGGCAGGAGTTGAAGAGAGTGGAGGTCTTTTCTGTTTGATCAGACGCACTTATAATAATTTGCATGTTGTCTGCATAGTAGATTGAATAATACCATAGGATGTTATAGTCTTTTCCAGTAGGGCGACATGCAAATTACAAATGGTAGGGCCAAGGAACAAGCCCTGCGAAACACTGCACTTAAGGGAAAATTTTTAAATTGTGTATCTTCTTCCTGTACTTGGAAGGCGCGATTGTAAAGTAAAGAGGTAAGCCATTTCAGGGCTGTGTCCTAATGCCCCCTTCAGATAGCCTTTTGATCAGGGTTGAGTACTACACTGTGTCATAGCGTTTTTTGATGTCCCCGGGTTTCATCAGTTAATAGTGGGAAAATAGGCACATGAGAAGTGTGTTTGACACCAAAGAGATTTTTTCCTTAAAGATGTGGTATTGTAAATAATCATTTATTTTAAATGAGGATTTGGTGTGTGGTTTGAATCTGAATAATTATGAGAATGGTGAGAAAGTCTTGAATCAATTAGGAGGGGGGGAGCAAGATTAAATTAAAAACCGGGGACATCAACGGTACACTCAATGAACTATAGGTTAGAGAGAAGTAGTGCTCAGGTGTATATGGGCAGAGATTTAATGGTCAGACTACAATTGTTTTATGTCTTTTGTATAGGTATTAATTTTTGAAACTGTAGGACAGAACTATTTCACCCTGAAGAAGGTTGCCTTAAGTAGTGGGATCCAACCGAAATGAGTTGATGCAATATATCAAACTTAATCTAAAAGGCATTGAGGGATACAGTTGATATACTTGTATTACTGATAACCTGTATTTCAGATCACGACCAAGTAGATCAGTGATCCTCAGACAAAGGTGTTTGTCTATCTTATTCTCCCGGTTTTTGTCTGTAAATGTGTACGTTTTTTAATTAGAGCAAAATGTGATTGTCCACTGTCATTTTCTTATTCTTGTCTGCACATTGGGTAGATAAATTATGTTCTTTTTGATGCGAATGACATTTTTAACTGTAAAGCTTACTTTTAAATAAATGTTATTCTTTTTGCACAGAAAGTTTTTATCAAGTATAGACACTGTGCCTTCGATAAATAAAGAACCGAATTGTACAGTCATGGGGTCTTAGAATCATGTCTCCAGGGAAACGTATGGTATGATGAGTGAAAGTGTGAGTAAAGTATGAATTGGTTGTAAGATTTAGTGAGGCATATCCAAAGGGAGTTTTTTTTAAGACTGGACTGTTACTCACTACACCAGATGGCACAAGTGAACTCTGCAGTGGGATTTGAAGTCTCAGTGAGCTCACCACTAACCGAATCTTTAGATTACATCCAGGTCTTGAGGTGAATGCTAAAGACCTGCAATGGTGGTCGCTCGGCCTTAATTAGAATAATGGCAGAATCCTTTCCCTGCCTCTTCCAGAGCTCAAGACAGTCACAGCCAGCATGATGCGCGGGTATTCGCGCGGGGGGTTAATTTAAAAATAAAAATAAAATTGTGGAGGGTAGAGCAGGTTGCCGGGCTCTGGCTTCCGGTCTCGCTGAGGGGAGGAGTTTGGGGTTAGCTTTCCAGCGCTAATCCACCCAGGTGCTCCTTAAGTCCATGCCAGTTGTCACACGCAGCAGACGAGCGCAGTTGTAAGTTTGTCGCGCTAGCTGCACTACCATTTTTAAAAGATGCAACCTGTTTTAAAACTTTTAAATTCGACTTTGCATTCTGCACTTAGCTGTGTATTTCGTCTTACGCTCACTCACTCGTCTACGCTAGAGCCCCTACCCCGGTCCACCACGGGCGTGCCCGATTGTTGTAGAGGGTAGAGCAGGTTGCTGGGCTCTGGCTTTCAGACTCGCTGAGGGGGGGAGTTTGGGGTTAGCGTTCCAGCACTAATCCGCCCAGGCTATTTAAGTTCATGCAGTTGTCATGCGCAGCGGGCGCGCCGAAGTCAAGCCTGTCTGCGCCTGTTCCGTGGCCAGCGCCAGCCATGCTACCGGCCTCCCATCGGAGCATGAATACTTTGGACCAGGTCCCAACTAATTGTAGTTAATGATGAAGGGTGCAGTGCTCCGTTGCTATGTAAATTGTCGGGGTAATTCAACGCTCATTTTAAGTGTGCTACTTGCTCATTCTCTTTTAAGCCAGGTCTTAATATCTCATCCAGACTATTCCCCTCTTCCACCAGATCTGTAGCACATGCCTTTCTCCAAACATCAAGGCGTGTCTGCTTAGCTGTAGATCGCTACCTCGTAATTCAGGAGATATTTGGCCATCCCTTACCACTCATGCTTGGGATTTAATATTTCTCACCGAAACATGGGTAAAAGACTCCTCAAATCCCGACCTTAATCTAGCTATTTTCTCTGAATATCGTTTTGTTGGGATTAATCGTACCAGCTTCAAGGTAAGCGCTGTAATCCCTGTGATCTTATGCTCGAGCTGGAAGATCTCCTCGAGGAAGCTCTCTCATATTGGCCTTTTAGAAGCCATGTACTTTAGCATTTCTGAAGCCCTGCGTTTAATTTTGGCAGGTATTCTTTTATATAGACCTACCGGTTCCCTCCCACAATCCCTTATGGATTTCTATACTATAGCTGCTGATCTATCGCTCAAAACACCCCCACTTCACTATTTTAGGTGATTTCAACCTGCATGTGGATAACACCTTCTGTAACAAAGCTGGACTGCTCCTCGATACCACAATGAGCCTCAGTTTGACCCTGCGGGTTAGTGGCCCCTCATCTGGCTGGCCATACGCTGGATTTAGTGTTCACAAATCATCGTAATCTGAATACCTCATTACCTATCCCTCTCACTTGGTCAGACCACTTTCTTAGTCTATTTAGTCTGGCTACTACCCCTTGCTCTGACATTCCAGTTAAGGCCAGGGATACCGGCAGGAAATGGTGCAAAATTACCTGCTCCTCACTGGCCCATGCACCTCCCCACGGTTTGTGGCAGTCAGAAGGAGATTTAGACACTGATGTTTCAAAGTTTAATGACTGGCTTTCCTCTGCTATAAACACGATTGCCCCTATGCAACCGATAAACTCTTCCAGATTAAAACCCTCTGCTCCTTGGTTCTCCTCCGCCTTGCGTGCTGAGATGAGCCTTTGTAAAAAACTTGAGAGGAACTGGAGACAATTCTATGATCCTGAGGCAAAAGCTATTTACAGAGCCGCCATTAAGAAATTTCATAAATTTAAATGTTCCATAATGAAAGAGTATTACATTGAGAAAGTCAGCTCTGCTGATAATTACTCAAAAACACTATTTAAAAGAGTGGAAGAGTTTTCTAAGCCATCTGCATTATTTAGCGCGATACCACCTAGCCAAGAACTCTGTGATGGGTTATCTAACTTTTTTCACGAAAAAATCCTAGACATTTTTTCTACGTTCAACCAGTCCGGGGATTCCCCTGCTCTTGACACCAGGGCAACCAATAGGAGGCTTTCACTGCCTTCCTTGCTATCTCTATGGATACCTTTTCTCAAACAATGTTGGCATGCAAATCAGGCACTCCTTTGGACCCCTGTCTGGCACAAATATTCAGTGCACTCGCCCCTCTTATCATCTCTCCACTGAACTTGCTTTGGAACACCTCTTTACTAACTGGTTACTTCCCCTCGTTGTGGAAACAGGCCATGCTGATTCCCATTTTAAAGAAACCTGTATCCGCCCCATCGGTGTTTAGTAACCATAGACCCATTTCCCTTTTACCTAAACCAGCCAAAATCTTGGAGAAAGTTGTGCAAGAACAACTCTCTAACTATCTGGAGTCCAGGCAACCTTTTCCACAACTCGTAGTCTGGTTTTAGATCTGGCTATAGTACAGAGACTGCGCTTCTGGAGGTGTCAGAGACTATTCGAGAATGGGTGGACACAGGCGAGGCAGCAATGTTAGTGTTCCTCGACCTGTCCGCGGCATTTGGTATGGTCTCTCATACCATATTGCTTGAGAGACTGAATAGTCTTGGGATTCAGGGCACCCCTCTGGCTTGGATTAAATCTTTTTTAAGTGATCTACCCAACAGGTCTACCTTCAACCTTTTGTTTCGGAAAAGAAACCACTTAGTTGTGGTGTTCCCCAGGGCTCTGCCCTGAGCCCACTGTTTTTTAATGTCTACGTATCGCCGCTGGCTACAGTGGCAGAATGTGGGGTATGAGTGATCTCTTACGCTGATGACACACAATTAGTGTTTTCATTTAGAGATCACTCTGATGCCAGGTTTTTGACTTCAGACGTTGCCTTGGCAATAACTCCACCTGGATATCACTCAACACCCTCAGGCTTAACTCGGATAAAACTGAGGTGCGTTTTTTTTAATTAACCCTTCTCTGTTGGCCTTCTGAATTGAATCCCCCTCCAGCACCGGTGGGTTCTGCGAGAAATCTGGGATTCATATTTGATAATGAACTATCCTGTGAGGCTCAAATAAATAAGGTCACATCTGCTTGTTTCGGTAAACTCTGCATGATCCGGAAAATTCTTCCTTTTCTTCCTTTCGATGCTTGCCGAACCATTATTCACGCCCTTAAAACATCACACATAGATGACGCAAACAGCCTGTAGGCAGGAGTACCAGCCTATCTGGTTAAAAGTCTGCAGATTGTACAGAATGCGGCGGCAAGAATAATCTGTAACATCCCATATAGTCACTCAATCTCTCCTCACTTAAAAAAGCTACATTGGCTACCTGTGACTAGCTGCATTCAGTTTAAATCTCTGGTCCTGGCTCATAGAGCAATGGAGGGTCAGGGGCCGGCCTATCTTGGAGCCAGACTGAAGCATGCTCAGGCCAACCGATCTCTTAGATCTAAATCGGGCGGTAGTTACATGGGTTCGATAAATCCAGTTTTTTTGGGGGGATAACAAAGGCAGAATAGAAGCCTTAATCCAATTTTTTGGACATGTTCCAGTTTTGAGAATAAGGTTGAAAGTATCAATTACTTGCTGTGCGATAGGATCCACAGCCACAGAGGCTATTTTGGTTGGGGGGGCTGGGGGGGGGGGGGGGGGGCAAGGATCCACTTATGACCCTGTTTTAGTGGTACAGAGAAGCTTGCTAACGTAAGACATGGACGGAAAATGCAAGAATCGAGCCAGGTCAGTTGCTGAAAGACCATTAAACGCTATTAAACTGGCCTGAGCTCCTCATTGTAGGAGTGCACATGATGCTGAATTGTTATTTCTCTCGCAGGTAATACTGCCAGCAAGTCATCCTACTCCTGTATAAGGATTATGTTTGATGCTTCAGCTAATGCTCCATATGATCATGTGGATTCTCAGTTAAAATGGGATATTTAATGAGCTCCTTGTCAAAACGCAATAAGCTGGTGTTCTCACCCAGCCAGCTGCCAGGTGATCTTCGTGGACCTAAAGAAGTCTCCCAACATTTCCTTCCAAGAACATTTGGCACAAACGTTTGAATAAGTTGGTATTGACTTTAAGTCTCTACACCTTACTTTTGAAGTGTTTTATTTTCGTGCCCGCACTAAAATTGTTCCCACAGGAAAGTGAGCAGATTCTTATGAGTCATTTCCCAAAGAAAGTACCAGTGTTTTGGAAGTTAGTTGCCTTCATTTTCAAGCCTCCCACTGGAATTACCAATTGCAGCTCGTTTTGTTTATACCAATCCAGCTGAAATTCAGGAGGGCACTGCAACTATTCTGCTTTACCTATGGATCCTAAATAATTGGACCTTGTTTAACACTCATCATTCGCTCCTCTAATTCCACCCCCCCCCCCCCCCTGCACTGTATTTTCGAGCTTTGATGCACCTGGGCAGGCCCAAGCAGTATACGCATCTTACAAAAATACAAGTAATGCCTTCCATATTCACTCTTGCTCAACGTGTGACTCAGTAATGATGTTTGGGCAACAGGAGTGCGTGATTAACACATTTATTTGTAAATATGTCTGATCCTACCTCTATATATTCTCTTACTTTGTGTCATTCACCATTCCTCACTTCATCGTCGTTGCCTCTATGCATCAGTCCAGATCAAATGCACTCCAGTGTACACCATTTTAATGTTCAACATTCCTGCTAGAAGAGTTGCTCAAAAAACTTCAAATGCATAGCATGATAGGGAGCTCTTAGTGTATGTGCTCATGGGTGATTTGATTTAGAAATGTGATCAAATGTACTTCTTTAAAAATTCAATGAAGTCATTGCGAAACAGTGATCTTTCCAGGTTTTGAAGAGAAAAGGGCCTCTTCTACAGGTTTCAAAACCTCATACCTAAGCCCTTCTTTTTTAGGCCAAACACCAGATTTCTTAAAACTGGGCTTTAGAAAGGGAGTCTTCACCTTAGAAGGATGGGTGTTGTACCCGGCCGAAGAGGTTTATGGATTTCTTTATCTTCTCTATAGACATGATGCCAGCAGAGGATTGTTCTGACCCTTTGGGGAACATGAATAGACATAGGGGTGACCCCTCACACAATAAACATGCTCCCCCTGCTTTCCTAATTATACCTGAATGGTGTAATGAACATCTCTGCAAATACTTGGTTTCAGGGTAATTCGAGGCACTCTAGCTCAGCAGTCTTTCAGAAAGACCTCAGACACTAGCGGAATACCAGAACCCCTGTGTGGGCCCCGAATATTGTTACTGTTTGTCATTGTTATAATAGCTGTCTTTTTGTTTTGGGAAAGATGTGACATGTGTAGTTTAGTAGCATTTTAGGGACTTCTCAACATATTTTCTAGTGAGTCCTGCATTAAATCACTTTACATTAGAACAATGTCATAACCAAAAGATCGAAGCTGTTTGTTCATCTAAGGAAAGTGCCTATATGTGCTGGTTCACCCTGTGCAGCTTATGTGTTTCATGAAACGTTGGCCACCCTGTGATCTAATAGTTTGACATTCATCCCTCCTGTTTTTCTTTTAAAGTTCAATCGTCGCCATCACTGTAGACGGTGCGGAAGGTTGGTTTGCAGTTCCTGCTCCACAAAGAAAATGGTCGTGGAAGGTTGTAGGGAGAACCCAGCTCGTGTGTGTGACCAGTGTTTCAGCTTTTACACAAAAGAGTAAGTGACATTGTGTGCATTTATGTATTTGTGAATTATGTGGATTCTAGTTAGTTTATGTTAAGCAAAGACCAGATGCTCACTAGTGTACCTGTAAGGCTACTTACCAAGTTGGACTGTACTAGTGGAAGTTCTGGCAGAGAGGGATCTTGTATTTTACTTTGCTGTACAGGGATTGGAACATTGCCAGATCTGTAGACATGATTATTCTAGTTTTGTGACTTGAGATCTGGGGAGCAATTATTGACTGCATAGGGGTAGGACGGTGCTTATGGGCCATGAACATTGGCCTTCCTGAATTTTAAGCAGATGCATCCTGGAGGTAAACATGGTATGTACAAGACAGAGTGGCTTACGCTGCTCTGTTCTGAGCCATCAGAATATATAGCAACACAGCCTATTTTATTGACAGTACAAAGAAGCAGTAATGAAATCCAAACTCCAATATCGACTGCACATACACCAGCACCCACCCTACCCCATCCACAACAGCACACTAACAGCAAATGTTCTCCACTCATTTATTACAAACTAACCTTACACAAAATGTAATGTCTCAACACCCTCTACAAAACCCCATAAAGCACACCCATAAACCCTTCTACCCCAGCTACCACACATTTTCACCATCGCTTACAAATAATACACCACTCTATCCTATACCTCTAACCAATCCACTCATCACAAACGCAACCCAAATTCACACCATGTTTATATCCCATCTAGACACACACTGCCTGCTCTAATTACCTGTCTCCTGTTTGTCACCAACAAACTTATATTTAGCCTTCCATTTTTTCATCCACCAACTCCCTCATCTTCTTTCTACCACAATAACACAACCACACAACACTTACACTGCACCACACCTATTACCTCTTTTAGCAATCGCATCAAACACAAATACTTACTCTTGAATCTAGTTCATCCCCTCTTATACACCAAATACACTCTGTTCACAAACACATCACCACCCATTTACCTTACAACTTACTCACCAACAGTAATTCACATAAACATCCTGCTCAGAAAATGTCAACACTTCCTTTCACAACTCCTCAAAAACAAAACATAACACACACACCAGCACAGCAAAATCTCTCACACACAACACCTCATAGTACTTTGTCACAGACTACTAACATACACCTAATCCCACCTTCCTGACTACTCATATGATACGCGCCACGAACAAACACCAATGCCAAGCTTGTTCTCTTCCCCCACACCCAACACATATACTGCAACTCTCTTTTAACCGCCTTTCATCCATTGGACAATTAGAGCCTTACAATATGACCCACTTGCTGCATCACCACTCCTAACTCGTACACCTTCCACCCTAAACAGAAGCAAACAAAAGAAGTAACTTGCCACTCGTCATAGCTTATTCATGTCTTCTGCTCAACAAGGCTACTCTACAAAAACAACACAGCTCACCAACTCTCAACCACCATCTACACCACCTACATACACAGATCCATCAAAATGCCTTTTTAGCCTGCTGGACGAGGAGCACGATACAGAACAGCTACACTATTGCTCTCCTTGTACAGCTAATACCAACACTAAGGACACACCTGCTACAAGCCCACAAAATACTGCTCACTCTTCTACTAAACAAAGTCACACTATCACCAGAGCACATTCTCTAAACTGCCTACTAATAAATGCTTATCTGAAAGAGACACGTTAGTGATAGATTCCTTACCTTAGAATATCCCCAGGCGTCAGACTGGATCCGGAAATTTTTGCGTAGCAATACCCCTGCGCGTCGGTAGGCGTTGTCTGCGGCTCCGCCTCCGTCGTCGGCGTTGTTAGCGCCGGAATGACGTCGTCGGAGTACTTAGACGCCGCCCATGCGCGCTGACGTCAGTTCTTCTTTTTTCCCCGCCAGCTAGCGCAGATCCGGAGAAGCTCTACCCCTAGTCATTTTTTGACTAAACTTTTGATCTTTTTGATCATTCTTTTTCTTCGAGTCTTCAACTCTAACGGTGCCGGTAGGGATGCCCGGGTTCAAGCCCTGCCCGAAGTGCGATCGACTGATGTCGGTCACGGACCCCCATCGCCGGTGCCTGGAGTGCCTAGGCCTCAATCACAACGACCGCACCTGCTCCGACTGCCCGGCCCTGACGTCGAAGGCTAGGCTCCCGCGAGCGACTCGAGCTCCGGCAGTCGGCCCCGCGCCACTCCAGGTCCCTGTCCCGGTCCCACGGGAGGTCGAGGGACAGGTCGCGAGGTCAGAGTCATCGCAGCTCCAGGAGTGGACACCGGTCGTCAGGCTCCAAGTCCTCAGATAAGAGGCATGAGAGGTCGGAGAGACGTCATCGTTCCTCCGACCCACCCCGACGCTCGCACGATGCGGCCGGGGGCTCGGGCGACACCTGGGTGATGCGGTAGTCGCAAGCGTCGCCGCCTGCCCCACACCTTCGGGTCCCTGGGCACGACACGACGCCGGAGGAGATCGAGCGGTACCTCATGGCCATGAGGTCCCTCCCTCCTCAGTTGGGTTCCGTGGCGCCTTCGGGCCCAACGGTCCCGACCGGAGGCCCTAGCAGGTCGGGTGCTTCGGCCCCGACGCCGCCGGGTGCTTCGCCCCGACGCCGCCCGGTGCTTCGGCTCTGACGCCGCCGGCGACTTCGGTCCCGGCGCCGCAGGACCTCACTGGATCCACTTCCGGACCCGGATCGTCGCCGGTCGACCTCACGACCTCACTGGCGCCGGCCCCACGGGTGTCGCCCCCGGCGCCCGCTGTGGGCGCCGTCCCCAATGTCCCCTACGGTCCGACACTGGCGCCGTTCCGGCGCCGCTGGGCGCCGCTTCCAACGGCCTATGGAGATTTTTATTTCCCCGAGGAGGCCCCGTCTGCTAATCCTGTTTTGCAGGTTACGAGTGACGAGGAGGATTGGGAGGGGTCTGAGGACCCTCTGGCACTGGAGTGCCAGTCTCAACAGGACTGGACATATGAGTTTGGGGAGGCCAGTGGTCTTGACACATCGCCAGACACTGGATTTGCCTCCCCTCCGACTGGCTTCGGAGGAGGGGTCTACATATAGTGTAGTGTTGACGAAGGCAGCCAAGGCCTTACACCTTGAGCTCCCCGTCGCGACCGTGAGGACTAACCTCCTCACTAAGGTCCTCAAACCGCAGTCAAGCTCCAGCGAGCCTCTGCTGCCGTTCAATGAGGCCTTATGTGACGTTCTTGTGGGCACTTGGTCCAAGCCCGCCACAGGCCCGCCTGTGGATAGGAACGTGGCCAGACGCTACTGCCCGGCCCCGGGCGACCCATGCTTTTTGTCCACCATTCCCACCCCGAGAGCCTGGTCATCCAGGCCTCCAATTCCCAAACTTCATTCCCGTCGGCCTGCCCGACCGGGAATCCAAGAGATACGAACAGTTCGGGAAGAAGGTGTTCTTGTCTGTTAGCTTAGGGCTGAGGTCTGTAAATACCGCCTGTCTCTTGGGCCGCTACACCCACACTCTGTGGGACACGGTTGCGGAGGTGCTGCCACAATGCCCGGAGGAGGTCCGGGCTAAACTCGCCCAAACCCTTGCGGAGGGCCGAGATGCAGCACTTTATTCCATCCGGTGTGGGCTGTATACAACCGACTCACTGGGCAGGGCAATGGCAACGACGGTAGCGGTCCGACGCCACGCCTGGTTGAGGTCCGCCAACTTCTCGGCCGATGTCCAGGCCACACTTATGGACATGCCGTTCGATGGCCGTCCCCTCTTCGGCTACAAGGCAGACCATGCGCTGGAACGTTTTAAGGACTCCAGGGCTATGGCCAAGTCCTTGGGCCTCACGGCCCCATACCAGCAAACGGGTGCCTTTCGCTCCTTTTCGTGGCCACGGAAGGGGCGCCCCCACACGTGCTGCCAGCCACGCGCCGCAAAATGTTTAACAGCGCGGTGGCGGCCGTGGAAACCGCCGTGGCGGCGGTCGGGGACAACGGCGAGGCCATTCCACACCGCCCTCCATAGCACCCGCCTCAAAACCTTCCTAGTCCGAGTTTTCATGCCCATGTGACGCCTGTGGGAGGCAGGGTTCGCCATCACCTCTCCCATTGGCGCACTATCACTTCGGACAGGTGGGTGCTGCAGATCGTCCGAAGGGGCTACTCCCTCCCCTCCATCCATGCCACCGCAATGCCACCGCGTGTCGGGGGATCATTTGCAACTTCTGCAAGAGGAAGTCACGGCCCTCTTGGCCAAGGGGGCCATCGAGCGCGTTCCTGGGCCAGAAGTAGGGTGTGTATGTTACTCCCACTACTTTCTGGTACCCAAGAAGGGCAAAGGGGGCCTACGCCCTATCTTGGACCTGCGGAACGTCAACGGCTTCCTCCGAGAGAAGTTCAAGATGCTGAATTTGGCTCAGGTCCAGGCTGTCCTGGACCCGGAAGACTGAATGGTAGCGCTGGACTTGCAGGACACTTATTTCCACATCCCCGTCCTGCTGGCCCACCGGCGTTACCTGCAGTTCACGTTAGGCCAAGAGCGCTTTCAGTTTACCGTGCTCCCCTTCGCCTTACCAGCACCCCACGGGTGTTCACAAAGGTGATGCCGGTGGATCATCTGCGCAGGTTAGGGGTGTCAGTCTTCACCTACCTATACGACTGGTTGTTGAAGGCGGGCTCGCCCCAGACAGTCGTCAGCCACCTCCAGACTACGGCCGACCTCCTGCATGTGCTGGGGTTCTCCATCAATGTGCCGAAGTCGCACCTGTGTCCCTCTCAGAAGCTCCTCTTCATCGGAGCGGTTCTCGACTCAGCGCAGTTTCGGGTTTACCCTCCCTAACAGCGGGTTCGGGATATACAGGCTCTGATTCCCATCTTTCAGCCATTATCCCGAGTCTTGGTCAGGTTGATGCTGCGGCTTCTGGGGCTGATGGCCTCCTGCATCCTTCTGGTGCATCACGCCAGGTGGCGGATGCGGGCTCTGCAGTGGGACCTGAAGTTTCAGTGGGCAACCTGTCCGATCATGTTTTGATCTCGGAGGGCACTGTGAGACAACTGCAGTGGTGGCTCACGGACCGCAACTGGGTCAGTGGCAGATCCCTCTCCCTACCCCACCCGGAGCACGTGGTTGTGACGGACGCGTCCCTCCAGGGCTGGGGAGGCCACATGGGAGAGGCGGAGATCAGAGGCGTCTGGTCTCCGGCGCAGTCCCGGCTCCATATCAACCTTTTGGAGCTGCAGGCGATTCGTCTAGCGCTGAAGGCATTCCTCCCCTCTGTCCAGGGGAGTGTAGTGCAGGTGTTCACGGACAACACCACCGCCATGTGGTACTGCAACAAACAAGGCAGGGTGGGGTCGTGGACCCTATGCCAGGAGGCTCTGCGCCTCTGGCAGTGGCTGGAACATCAGGGTGTGACCCTGGTGGTTCAACACCTGGCAGGGTCTCTGAATGCCAGGGCGGACGAACTCAGCCGTCGGTGCATGATGGATCACGAATGGCGTCTGAACTCGGATGTGGCGCAAGCCTCTTTCAGCAATGGGGAGAGCCTTGGTTAGATCTTTTCGCCACAGAAGAGAACGCGCAATGTCATCAGTTCTGCGTGTTGGAATTCCCAAGACTGCACTCGCTCGGCGACGCTTTTCGTCGCGAGTGGAGTTGCGGTCTATTGTACGCCTTTCCGCCTATACCACTTCTGCCCAGAGTGCTGAAGAAGATCAGGCACGACCGGGCCCAGGTTATCCTGGTGGCTCCGGACTGAGCAAGAAGATACTGGTATCCTGAGCTACTCAGCATGTCAGTCAATCCCCCGATTCGTCTGCCTCTTCGGGAAGACCTTCTGTTGCAGGAGCAGCGGACGGTCCTGCACCTGAACCTGTCCAGTCTCCACCTACAAGCTTGGAGATTGAGCGGCGGCATTTGAGGTCATTTGACTTGCCTCCCGAAGTCTGTGATATTATTATAGCCAGGCGTCCCTCCACAAAGTCGGTATATGCCTGCAGGTGGAACAGATTTGTGGCATGGTGCACAGCAAAGGCTGTGGACCCTCTCTCTGCACCCCTTTCTGACGTTCTACTCTTCCTTCTTTCCCTTGCCCAGCAGGGCTCTGCTCTGGACACTCTTAAGGGGTACCTTTCTGCTCTTTCCGCCTTCTTACGGCTACCTGATCAGCCGTCCTTGTTCAAGTCCCCCATTGTAAATAGATTTCTAAAGGGCATCACACGTTCCCTCCTGTTCCCTTCGTGATGCCCCAGTGGGACTTGAATCTTGTACTCACTTATCTGATGTGTGCTCCCTTTGAGCCGCTCCATAACTGTCCTCTCCGTCTTCTTACCCTGAAGACTGCTTTCCTGGTTGCCATCACCTCTGCCAGGAGAGTGAGTGAGCTCCAGGCTCTTTCTTCTATTCCACCTTTCCTCTCTGTTCATCCGGACAAGGTGGTGTTGCGTACACGACCTTCCTTTCTGCCCAAGGGTGTCATGGCCTTCCACATCGGGCAGTCCATCACCTTGCCCACCTTCTTTCCGCCTCCGCATCCCTCGAAAGAGGAAGAGAGGCTCCTCCGTCTGGATCCAAAACGTGCGCTCTCTTATTACTTGGATCGCACACGCCAGTTCCGGGTGGATGACCAACTCTTTGTTGGTTACGTGGGTGCGAAGAAGGGAAAGGCGGTACACAAGAGGACCATTTCATGGTGGATCATCTTGTGTATTCAGGCATGTTACTCCATGGCCAAAAAGGAGCCCCCTGCTGGATTTCGGGCTCATTCCACTCGTGCCACGGCAACAACAACTGCCCTGGGCCGAGGAGTCCCCTTACAGGACATTTGCCAGGCAGCTACGTGGGCGTTGCTGCACACGTTCGCAAGACACTACTGCCTGGACAGTCAAGTCCGGAGGGATGGCTTCTTTGGCCGTTCCGTCCTCCAGGACTGTCTGGTGTGATATTGGTTCGCAGACCCACCACCGGGGTTGGTATTGCTGGGGTATCTATTCTAAGGTAAGGAATCTATCACTAACGTGTCTCTTTCAGATGCACAAGTTACTACTTGTGTAACGATATATCTGTAAGAGACATTAGTTAGTGATAGATTCCTTACCAACCCACCCATCCTCCCCGTTCTGCGAACCGATATCTAGGGTTAAGGTCATCCCCTTTCAGGGCCCTAGTTTCATGGCACCAGTGTTGGTTCTATCATGGCTCTGCGTATCTGGCGCGGAAAAGCTGTGTATCAGAACTGACGTCAGCGCACATGGGCGGCGTCTAAGTACTTTGACTACTTCATTCTGGCGCTAACGATGCCGACGATGGACGCGGAGCCGCAGACGACGCCTACCGACACGCAGGGGTATAGCTACGCAAAAATTTCCGGATCCAGTCTGACGCCTGGGGATATTCTAAGGTAAGGAATCTATCACTAACTAATGTCTCTTACAGATATATCGTTACACAAGTAGTAACTTGTGCGATTGCACTCTAAGAACGAGCATCACATCTACAACCTTCTCACTGACACAAAACCTGACCTACTCTTCATAACTGAATCATGGTTTGGAGATGATATGGCTCCAGTTTTGCTTGAAGCCATTCCTCTATGATATCAAACTATCACCCAAAATCGTATAGGCAAAAGAGGTTGTGGCTTAGTTGTTATGGTCAGGCAAACAATAAATATCACTATAACTGATGACATCTCCATGCAAGGTTGTGAGGCCCTTTTCATCAGCTGCAACCCTACACCATCTTCCTCCTGTAACTACCTGTTCCTTTATAGACCTCCACCTAGCAATGCAACATTCCCAGACACATGTCTAGACTCTGTTTCAAACCTTATCACACTGCACTCCAACGTATGCATTCTGGGTGACCCCAGCATTTGGTTTGACAAACCCAATATGCCCCATCCAAAAACTAGGATCACTGACCTAGACTCACTGAACCTGCATCGGATCGTCCACAAACCCATACACTTTGCTGGACACATCCTCGATGTCATTTTTGCAAGTACATAACTAGTTACCTTTCAAACAGTGACTCTAATCACATGGTCAGACCACCATTTGCTTGCTTTTTTTAACATAAAATAACACTAAGTGACACACCTAAGACCACCTCCCGTGCATCCACCCATCGACCATGGAACAGATTCAATTGTGAACACATTAAAAAAAAAAAGCTAACATCCAGTACAGATCTAGACCCTATAAATGCCATTCAAAAACTATATGAGTGGCTACAGGAAGCTTTTGATATCATAATACCACTAAACACACCAGAACAAAAGAAAACAGGCACCTTGGAGAAATACAGAACTAAAATAGATAAAACAGCCAAGCCAATTAGAAAGCTGCAATGTGCCTGGCTCAAAACAAACACCAATCAAGACAAACTTTGCCTACAAAAATGTAACCGACTATACAAGACAGCTATCAACAAGCATTTGCAATGCAATAGGTCTCGCATTAGGAAAGTTTGAGCTATTAGTATTGTAAATGACACCTTTTTTTATTTATGTGTTGGTTTTGAAAACAGCGAAATTAATAGCTTTGTCATTTACAATGCCAATAGTTATAACTTTCGCAAATGTGACACCTATAGCATTTGTACTGCAATGTGTGTTGTATTTACGTGACTTAGATGTATTGATATTAAAAATAACAATGGCTTTTATTTTTTTAAATAATTAATACTAAAATAAGTTATTGTAATTTATAATGGCAATAGCTTTAACTTTTGTAAATAACTTTTGTGAATATTATGTTCAGTGTATTTTATTGTGACGAAAATCCAAGAACAGAAGTGAAAAATTAACATCTTTTTGTGACATTTGTAATAAAGCTTGAAACATTGAGAGAACATATTTGAACCAGTTGTTGTTGAATGGTTGCACAGATTCATACTGTGGTAGCGCTGAGTGATGTTGTGGTGGCGACGAGTGATGCTGTGGTGCCCCTGAGTGATGCTGTGGTGCCCCTGAGTGATGTTGTGGTGCCCCGAGTGATGTTGTGGTGCCCCTGAGTGATGTTGTTGTGCCCCTGAATGATGCTGTGGTGGTGCGATAGAGTGAGGGCGATAGATAGAGGGCGATAGATAGATGTGTGTGGTTGTGTGTGGTTGTGTGTGGTTGTGTGTGTGTGGTTGTGTGTGTGTGGTTCTGTGTGTGTGGTTGTGTGTGTGTTTGTGTGGTTGTGTGTTTGTGTGTTTGTGTGGTTGTGTGTGGTTGTGTGTGTGGGTATGTGTGTGTGTGGGTATGTGTGTGTGTATGTGCGTGTGTGTGTGTGTGTGTGTGTGTGTGTGTGTGTGTCGGATGTGCGGGTGGTTGTGTGTGCGGGTGGTTGTGTGTGCGGGTGGTTGTGTGTGCGGGTGGTTGTGTGTGCGGGTGGTTGTGTGTGCGGGTGGTTGTGTGTGCGGGTGGTTGTGTGTGCGGGTGGTTGTGTGTGCGGGTGGTTGTGTATGCGGGTGGTTGTGTGTGGGTGGTTTTGTGTGGGTGGTTGTGTGCGTGTGGTTGTGCGTGGGGTGATGTGTGTGGGGTGATGTGCGTGTGGTTGTGCGTGGGGTGATGTGTGTGGGGTGATGTGCGTGTGGTTGTTTGTGTGTGCGTGGTTGTATGTATGTGTGTGTGCGGTTAGAGAAGATGTATGTGGAAGAGAACAGCAGATCAGGACAGGAGAAGAGAGCAGGGAGTTGAAGGAGGAGGCGGGTGGAAGAGAAAAGCAGATCGGCACAGGAGAAGAGAACAGGGAGTTAGAGAAAGAGGCGGGTGGAAAAGAACAGCAGATTAGCACAGGAGAAGAGAACAGGGAGTTAAAGAAGGATGCGGGTGGAAGAGAGCAGCAGATCAGCACAGGAGAAGAGAGCAGGGATTTAAAGAAGGAGGCGTGTGGAAGAGAACAGCAGATCGGCACAGGAGAAGAGAAGAGGGAGTTGGAGAAAGAGGCGGGTTAGAGAAAGAGGCGGGTGGAAGAGAGCAGCAGATCAGCACAGGAGAAGAGAGCAGGGAGTTAAAGGAGGAGGCGGGTGGAAGAGAACAGCAGATCGGCACAAGAGAAGAGAACAGGGAGTTAGAGAAAGAGGCGGGTGGAAGAGAACAGCAGATTAGCACAGGAGAAGAGAACAGGGAGTAAAAGAAGGAGGTGGGTGGAAGAGAGCAGCAGATCAGCACAGCAAAAGAGAACAGGGAGTTAAAGAAGGGGGTGGGGTGGGAGAGAGCAGCAGATCAGCACAGGAGAAGAGAACAGGGAGTTAAAGAAAGAGGCGGGTGGAAGAGAGAAGCAGAGCAGCACCCGAGAAGAGAGCAGAGAGTTAAAGAAGGAGGTGAGGTGGAAGAGAGCAGCAGATCTGCAGAAGTTAACAGGGAGTTAAAGAAGGAGGCCGGGTGGAAGGGAGCACCAGATCAGCACAGCACAGCAGAAGAGAACAGGGAGTTAAAGAAGGAGATGGGGTTGAAGAGAGCAGCATATCAGCACAGGAGAAGAGAACAGGGAGTTAAAAAGTAGGCGGGTAGAAGAGAACAGCAGATCGGCACAGGAGAAGAGAACAGGGAGTTAGAGAAGGAGGGAGAGTGGAAGAGAGCAGCAGATCAGCACGGGAGAAGAGAAGAGAACAGGGAGTTAGAGAAGGAGGTGGGTGGAAGAGAGGAGCAGATAAGCACAGCAGAAGAGAACAGGGAGTTAAAGGAGGCGGGTGGAAGAGAGCAGCAGATTAGCACTGGAGAAGAGAACAGGGAGTTAGAGAAGGAGACGAGGTTGAAGAGCACAGCAGATCAGCAGAAGAGAACAGGGAGTTAAAGAAAGAGGTGGGGTGGAAGAGAGCAGCAGGTCAGCAGAGGGAGAAAAGAAGAGAACAGGGAGTTAGAGAAGAAGGTGGGTGGAAGAGAGCAGCAGATCAGCACAGCAGAAGAGAACGGGGAGTCAAAGAAGGAGGTGGGGTGGAAGAGAGCAGAAGGTCAGCAGAGGGAGAAAAGAAGAGAACAGGAAGTTATAGAATAAGGCGGGAGGAAGAGCACAGCAGATCAGCATGTGAGAAGAGAACAGGAAGTTATAGAATAAGGCGGGGTGGAAGAGAACAGCAGATCGGCACAGGAGAAGAGAACCGGGAGTTACAGAAGGAGGCGGGGTGATCAGCACAGGAGAAGAGAAAAGGGAGTTAAAGAATGAGGTGGGTGGAAGAGAGTAGCAGATCAGCACAAGAGAAGAGAACAGGGAGTTAAAGAAGGAGGCGGGTGGAAGAGAGCAGCAGATGGAGAAAAGAAGAGAACAGGGAGTTAAAGAAGGAGGTGGGGTTGAAGACAGCAGCAGAACAGCACGGGAGAAGAGAACAGGGAGGTAGAGAAGGAGGCGGGTTGAAGAGAGCAGCAGATCAGCTCTGGAGAAGAGAAGTGAACAGGGAGTTAGAGAAGGAGGTGGGTGGAAGAGTGCAGCATAACAGCACAGCAGAAGAGAACAGATAGTTAAAGAAGGAGGCGGGTGGAAGATGTGAGAAGGTGGCCTGATATGCAGTGCTCACTAATCTAGTGAACACTATGTATCAGTCCAGACAACCCTTATTGATGATTGGTTGTAAGTCAACCTTATAGACCAGCTATCCTAGTAGCGTGGATACGAGCAGTCTAAGGCTAAAGACTCGAGAGGGCGTGTTAAGCCAGCTGTTATACCATCACATATACCCCTTGAACACCAAGTGAAAGGACACCACACAAGTGTTATGAAAATAAACAGTGTATTTATTAGAATCACAACAGGCCTGTACTCTTTATGAGGACAGGGTACTAAGCACAACACAAAACTCTTACGAAAATACTTAAGTTAGCACAGTATATACAAATGCCCGAGGGGCACGGGAAACCATATACTCTGAAAGTGGAATGCGAAATTACTAGCAGGTAAGTACAGTACTAATAGGCGTTGGAATCGCTAGGACTTGACTATAGAATCTTTAGATTACTTCTAGGAGGCCCAGGGAACTCGAGTGCAGAGTGTGCACTCTCACGCGGGATGCGGGACAAAGTCTATGGTAGCTAGATTTCACAAAGTTAGTGTTCTCGGGCGAACCCGACCTGGTAGGAGGAAAACGAAAGTGGATTCTGACCCTTGGATAGTGAGGCTATGCTGGGGCACCGAAATGCCGAAGTTACCTAGCCCAGGGGCTGCAGCTGCATAGGTCTCAAAAGACGTCGGGAATCCTCGTAGACGGACCAGGAGCCTGGAAGAAAGATGCTGGCAGGCGACCAGTGAAGAGAGTTCGAAGTGATCCAAGCCTGGATCTTGAAGATGGACGATACCTGAAAGCAGAGGGGACCAAGTTCGAGACTACTAGCCAGTAGTCAGGTGGCACCAGGAGGGCACCGGATGGTAGTCACCTCGGCTAGGTGAGTGGGCGACGCTGTGCTCTGCAGATCTCACGGACCAGGAGGCCTTGTCGGCGACCAGGATGGAGGAGCGAGCTGTCCCACGATGGATGAAGCTGTCGGCGTCGCTGGACCCAGGATTGGGCAACAAAGCCTTGGCAAATTCAAGCCCACGCGGTGGACCTAAAATGGCGTCTTGAGTGGACCAGGAGGGTCCGGGGTGCTCGTCTTTTGGAAGGGAGCAAGGGCCAGTCTGGAGCAACCAGACCAGCAGCAGTGATGTCGTCGGGCGTCGTGAAGAAGGCCACAAGCCAGCGGGCTAGTAGCCAAACAACGCGGTGAGCAGCAAAAAGCAGAAGGGCCCCACGCAGATCGTGGAGATGCTGGAAGGCTGATCTTCGGTGCTGGAGCTGCTCAGGGTCGGGGCTTCTCGGACCCCAAAGCACTCACCAGTGGATTACTCGGCGGGCTTGCTGTAAAGAAGTCGTGCAGTCTTGAAGATGGCCGGTTCCTCGAGGTCTCGTCGCACTCACGGTTCTCAGCTTAGCTGTAGAGGTGAGTAGAGGTCAGAGGTGCCAGGGAAGCCGGTTCTCGTCGAGCTGGGCAGTCGGATTCCGGAGGAAGGACTTGCAGCAGACCGCAGTGTTCTTAAGATGGTGCCTGCGGATGCAGGGTGACTACTCCTTAGCCACAAGGGAGAAACTTGAAGAAGAAATCTTGAAGTCCTTTCGCAGAAAGTTGTGTCTTGATTCCAAAGAGGATCTAATTTGAACAGGGGGCCCGCTCCTATCTTTATACT
The DNA here is from genome assembly GCF_964263255.1 of Lissotriton vulgaris. Taxonomy (NCBI): domain Eukaryota; kingdom Metazoa; phylum Chordata; class Amphibia; order Caudata; family Salamandridae; genus Lissotriton; species Lissotriton vulgaris. Next base: position 99,412,124 of record NC_141697.1, read on the forward strand.
AAGAAAAGGGGCTGACCCGGTGACTAGGTCCTGCCTATGGGTGGGACTAGGAGGGGCGTGGTTACACCCCTCTCCCATGCCGGACTTTCCCCAGGCCAGGGGCTGGTGTGCCCCTGGAACTGGTTCTGACCGGCCTATGCGTAGTGAGCACCGGGGTGCCACTCAGCAGTCACCTTCCTGTAAAGCCCTGCCTACCCAGGATACACAAAACCCTGTCTGGGATGGTGCTAGCACCGCCCCGGACAGGAAACCCTTTGTCCAGGCTCTCCTCGCTGGAAGGACTCCCAGCAGCAGGAGGTCAGACTCGTGTCTGTGGTGGCAGCATCCATTTTGTGGAGCTGAGGCTTCGTTTAACTTTAACCGGGGTTCACAGTTACATACATGTCGTGTCCCTCTAGAAGGGTGTAATGCTAACCCCGTCGCCAGAATTGGCGAGGGGTTAGTATTCCAATTCGTATGACACCTTACTCGACATGTTTTGATAAAGCAATACCAAAGTTAGCATTTAACCGCGAGGATTATAATGCACTTAAGAGTATATGGAATGCGTTATCATGGAACAGCTATTAGGACTTGGTTCCGCAAGCTGCAAACGGGCTCAGCTCATGCCAGAGCACCATTTCACACGATTCCAAGCACTCTGCCTTCAGGATTGTCAAGGCCTGCCATAGGAGTGACTGATAGGAATCTGTGGGTCCATTTCTAGGGTTAGATATAGGTATACTATATCTATAGCAAAGGGTGATTACACGACTTTGCCCCGGCTGTCATGCAGCCAGTTGTGTCAAATTTAGGAGGCCAGCCAGGGGTGGCATAATACATGCTTCAGCCCCTGGTAGGCCCTGGGTACACCTATGCCCTGAGTTACAGGGTCTGATAAGGTGGCCCAGTACCAATTGGAAATGTACCTAAGGTACATGGAATTTATTTTACAGTGAGAGCAGTAGGCCTGGGGTCCTGATTGGCAGGGTCCCAGGTCGACTATGTCAAAAACCAGCTAAAACACAGGGCAAAAAGTTGGGGGCAACCATAGTCAGGAGGTACCTTCCTACAGAAGAGAGTAGCAGATCAGCACAGGAGAAGAGAACAGGGACTTAGAGAAGGAGGCGGGTTGGAAGAGAGCAGCAGATCAGCACAGGAGAAGAAAACAGGGAGTTAGAGAAGGAGGCAGGGTAGAAGAGAGCAGCAAATCAGTACGGGAGAAGAGAAGAGAGCAGGGAGTTAGAGAAGGAGGTGGGTGGAAGAGAGGGAGGGTGATAGAGGGAGGGAGGGCGATAGAGTGAGGGCGATAGATAGATAGAGCGATAGATAGAGGGAAGGCAATAGATAGATAGAGAGAGGGCGATAAACAGATAGAGGGAGGGCGATAGACATATATAGGGAGAGGGCGATAGATAGAGGGAAGGCGATAGATAGAGGGAGGGTGATAGAGGGTAGGCGATAGATAGATGGAGGGTGATATATAGAGTGAGTGAGGGCGGTAGAGTGAGTGAGGGCGGTAGAGTGAGTGAGGGCGGTAGAGTGAGTGAGGGCGGTAGAGTGAGTGAGGGCGGTAGAGTGAGTGAGGGCGGTAGAGTGAGTGAGGGCGGTAGAGTGAGTGAGGGCGGTAGAGTGAGTGAGGGCGGTAGAGTGAGGGCGGTAGAGTGAGGGCGGTAGAGTGAGGGCGGTAGAGTGAGGGCGGTAGAGTGGTAGAGTGAGGGCTGTATAGTGAGAGCGATAGAGTGAGGGCGGTAGAGTGAGGGCAGTAGAGTGGTAGAATGAGGGCGGTAGAGTGAGGGCGGTAGAGTGGTAGAATGAGGGCGGTAGAGTGAGGGCGGTAGAGCGGTAGAGTGAGGGCGGTAGAGTGAGGGCGGTAGAATGGTAGAAACCAAGACCACTCCCAACTGTGCTTTACAATGCACGCAGAATGCTGCACAATCATGCACTCTGAATGCTGAATCTGAAAGAGACACATAGTGATAGATTCCTTACCTTAGAATATCCCCAGGCGTCAGACTGGATCTGGAAAATTTTGCGTAGCAATACCCCTGCGCGCCGGCAGGCGTCGTCCGCGTCCGTCGTCGGCATCGTTAGCGCCGGAATGACGTTGTCGGAGTACATAGACGCCGCCCATGCGCGCTGACGTCAGTTCTTCTTTTTTCCACGCCAGCTAGCGCAGATCCGGAGAAGCTCTACCCCTTAGTCTTTTTTGACTAAACTTTTTGATCTTTTTGATCATTTCTTTTCTCGAGTCTTTGACTCCTACGCTGCCGGGAGGAATGTCCGGGTTTAAACCCTGTTCCAGGTGCGACTGACTGATGTTGGTTACCGACCCCCATCGCCGGTGCCTCAAGTGTTTAGGCCTCGACCACGACGACCGCACCAGCTCCGACTGCCGGGCCCTGACGTCTAAAACTAGGCGGGAGCAGTCCCGCAAGCGACTGGAACTCCGGCAGTCGGCCCGCGCCGTTCCAGGTCACGGTCCCACAGGAGGTCGAGGGACGGGTCACGGGGTCGGAGCCCTCGCAGCTCCAAGAGTGGACATCGCTCGTCAGGCTCCAAGTCCTCAGGTAAGAGGCATGAGAGGTCAGAGAGACATCATCATTCCTCTGACCCACCCCGACGCTCGCACGATGCGGCTGGGGGTTCGGGTGACACCACCCACGCGGCTCCGACAGAGTCACTGACGTCGCCGCCTGCCCCACACCTACGGGTCCCTGGGCATGACGCGACGCCTGAGGAGGTCGAGCGGTACCTCATGGCCATGAAGTCCCTCGCTCCTCAGCTGGGTTCCGTGGCGCCTCCGGCCCCAACGGCCCCTGCTGGAGGACCTAGCAGGTCAGTGCTTCGGCTCCGACGCTGTCGGGTGCTTCGGCCCTGGCGCAGCCGGCGACTTTGGTCCCGGCTCCGCAGGCCCTCTCTGGATCCGCTGCCGGATCCGGGCCGTCGCCGGTCGACCTCACGACCTCACCGGCGCCGGCCCAGCGGGTGTCGCCCCAGACGCCTGCTATGGGCGCCCTCCCCGATCTTACCCTTGGTCCGGTTCCGGCGCCGGAGCGGCGCAGCTGGGCGCCGCTACCAAGGGCCTTTGGGATTTCTATTTCCATGAACTGGCCCCATCCGCTGACCCTGAACTAAAGGAGATGGGTGACGAGGGGGATTGGGAGGGGTCTGAGGACCCTCTGGCACGGTATTGCCAGTCTCAACATGACTGGACATATGAGCTTGGGGAGGCCAGTGGAATTGACACTTGGCAGACGCTGGATTTGTCTCCCCTCCAACCGTGGCTACGGAGGAGGGGGCTGCTTATAGTGTAGTGTTGACTAGGGCAGCCAAGGCCCTTAACCTTGAGCTCCCTGTCGCGGCCGTGAGGACTAACCTCACTGAGGTCTTTAAACCGCAGACAAGCTCCAGTGATCCTCTGCTGCCATTCAATGAGGCTTGTGTGACGTTCTTGTGGGCACTTGGTCCACCTATGGATAGGAACGTGGCCAGATGCTACCGCCCGGCCCCGGGCGATCCATGCTTTTTGTCCACCCATCCCACCCCCGAGAGCCTGGTCATCCAGGCCTCCACTTCCCAGACCGCATTCCCGACGGTCCCGCCTGATCGGGAATCCAAGAGGTACGAACAGTTCGTTAAGAAGGTGTTCTCGTCCCTCAGTTTGGGACTGCGGTCAGTCAATACCGCATGCCTCTTGTGCCGCTACACCCACACCCTGTGGGACACGGTCGCGGAAGTGCTGCCACAATGTCCGGAGGAGGCCCGGGTAAACTCGCCCAAGCCCTTGTGGAGGGTCGAGATGCAGCACGGCCCTATCTTGGACCTAAGGAACGTCAACGGCTTCCTCCGACAGGAGAAGTTCAAGGTGCTGACTCTGGCTCAGGTCTTAGCTGCCCTGGACCCCTGAGACTGGATGGTAGCTTTGGACTTGCAGGACGCTTACTTTCACATCCCCGTCCTGCCGGCCCACCGGCGTTCCCTTCAGTTCCCAGTAGGCCACGAGCACTTTCAGTTTACCGTGCTCTCCTTCGGCCTTACCAGCGCCCCATGGGTGTTCACGAAAGTGATGGCGGTGGTCGCAGTCCATCTGCGGAGGTTAGGGGTGTCAGTCTTCCCCTACCTCGACGACTGGTTTTTGAAGGCGGTCTCGCCCCAGACAGTCGTCAGCCAACTCCGGACTACGGCCGATATCCTGCACCTGCTGGGGTTCTCCATCAACGTGCCGAAGTCGCACCTGTGTCCCTCCCAGAAGCTCCTCTTCATCGGAGCGGTTCTGGACTCGGCGCAGTTTCGGGTTTATCCTCCCGAACAGCGGGTACGGGATATTCAGGCTATGATTCCGATCTTTCAGCCTTTATCCCAAGTCTTGGTCAGGTTGATGCTGCGGCTTCTGGGGCTGATGGCCTCCTGCATCCTTCTGATGCATCACGCCCCGTGGCGGATGCGTGCTCTGCAGTGGGACCTGAAGTTTCAGTGGGCCCAGCATCAGGGCAACTTGTCCGACCACGTCTTGATCTCGGAGGGCACTGCAAGACAGTTGCAGTGGTGGCTCACGGACCGCGATTGGGTCAATGGCAGATCCCTCTCCCTACCCCACCCGGAGCACGTAGTTGTGACGGACGCGTCCCTCCTGGGCTGGGGGGCCACATGGGAGAGGCGGAGATCAGAGGCCTCTGGTCTCTGGTCTCCGGCGGAGTCCCGGCTCCACATCAACCTTCTGGAGTTGCGGGCGATCCGTCTTGCACTGAAGGCATTCCTCCACTCTGTCCGAGGGAGTGTAGTGCAGGTGTTCACGGACAACACCACCGCCATGTGGTACTGCAACAAACAGGGCGGGGTAGGGTCACCCAGCTTTGCCATACTTTCTCCGTCCTGGGCTTGCCTGGTTTAATAACCTAGATTAGCATCAACAGTACCTGCATGTTAGAAGTGTGAGCTCACTTATCAATCTTTTTAATGTGTGTCATGCCTACAGCAGCATGTGTCTCGCTGTAAATGCCTGGTGCCATTAGTCTAGACCGAGCAGCAATGGCAGGCATTAGTAAACACTTGTCATGAATGCACTTATTGCATGTCTTCCGCTGTGGATTCTAAGTGCCAGTTGGCTAGACCACCCACCCAGCAGAAATGGCGGGCGATTGTGGACCACTTCCTGCAACCCTTCCTATTAACAAGGCTTACCTGCATGGCAGTGTAGAGGAAACTCATTGGTCTATCAAGCATTTTGAATAAGAAAACAAATACAAGCCAAATAAGGATCGTAGCTGGTGCAGAACAATCGATTGTGCTGCTCCGCTCCTTTTATTAAATAACTGTGGTCATGTGACTTTGGGTCAAACCAAAACTTAATAACCGCCTGGGGATGCTGAGGTGAACACCCCTAGATGGACATTAATCCCGAACTAGACTGTGATGTGATTGAGTGAGCCGGCGTTAAACCGATAGGGAGAAGCCCTGCAAGCTTAATGGGCAAAAGTTAGCTATGTCAATAAAAATTAGAAAATACACATTAACAGATGAAATATGATACATAACGATAATGGGACTTATCAGCTGCTGTGAGCAGCAAAGAAAGAGGAAGAGACTACGACAGCAGCATTTTATATGTTACTAGTGTTGTGTGTAGACATTTTGCATCGCGTTTTCTTGTTGTTTGTTACAAACTCCTATTAGGTATTGCTGTTCGTGTTTTTATTGGCTGGTGAGCAAACAGAAAAGAAAATCCAGCATAATCAGAGCCTCAGGTTACAAAAATATTATGGGCAATAATAGCTGCAAAACTAGTGATTCTAAACATGGAGCCAGAAATGAGCACATTCACGTTCCTAAATTGTTACTCTAGACGTTTCTTACAGCGAGGAATCCGATTTTGTCACTCACAAAGAACTGCCTAAAGTAACACAGGCTGTGGACAGAGCTACCAACTTTGGAGGTGGGGAAACTAGGTTTGAGCCTCGGCGTCGGCTTAATGGCAGAATCCTCTGATTTTGGGCAAATCAAGTAATCTCCTCGTGCCTAGTACAAAATTAATGTGTCCTTGCATAACTTAATGGGTGCTCATGTAAAGCGATCCAATACGGGTTGAGATCGCGCTATATGAAACTACAAATAAAATGAAATAAATTGAGGGCTTCGCTGGTAGAACTATCAAAGAAGCTCGATTGAGAACTTGGGTTTAACCCCTTCCATGCTGCCGTCGGCCATTGGCCGACGGCAGCACTACCACTGCCGTCGGCCATTAGCCGACGCGGCCCTGTCTGTTTTGCGGAAGTGCCGCACTTCCGCAAAATCGGTGGCGCAGCCGAGGGGTTAAACGAGGAAAGAGGTGGGCGTTAAGAAACAATGAAATTAGCGTCCATCAAAGGTACCCCGGGGCAAAACAGCAGTGCCCCTATGAAGTTAATTTGTATAGCTATGAAGAGGAGAGGAAAGGAGGGGAGAGGAGAGGAGACGAGAGAAGAAAAGTAGGGAATAGAGAAAAGGGAAACAATAAAGAGAGAAGGGAAGGAAGAAAGTTAGAGACAAAACAAAAAGGAAAAAAGAAAGATAACGAAAGAATGAACACAGCTAATAAATAACAAAACGTGAAAGAAAGAACAAAACAGAAACAAGCCATAAAATAATCCAGTGAGAAGTATTACAATGTAAGTGTTTGGCCGACCTCCGCTGGTTGTCACAAGAATAAATCAAAGCCCATTTGTTTCAATGGCCGCGAAAGTGAAAGTAATTAGGCCAGCGATGCCTGGAAGGCCAGCGATGTGAGGAAGAGATTAAAAAAAAGCCTTTGAAGTAATGCAGTGCTCAGACAAATGATGGAATGGTTGTGTGCGAGCGGCTTCCTTTCAAGTCTGATGGAGGGGCGGGGAGCAAATGGCGCGCGCGCGCACGGAGCACATACACTGTCAATAATCCGCATTCAAAAGCCCCTTGGTAAGCTTTCCTGGAGCAGCTCTCTATATCTCTCGCATAGCGATTGCTTACGCAATACGCTAGGCAAGACCTAAAAGGCAAAAAAAATGTTACTATTCAGACAGAATTCTAAATTCTTAATGTGCAAATAAATAATTATATAACATTCTCACTGAATTTCGCAAACCAAATTGCCTAGAAGGAGCTCATCACTTTATTCAAGATTTCACAGTCAAACTGGCAAATCATTACACAGCCAAAGCTGACATGTTAGACTCCTATTTAATACAAAGAAAAACCACAATCACCGACCCTTTGCCAAAACAACAATCCAAGAATACGCTAACCCAGCCTCTCCATTCCTTCTGACAAATTTCACACAATGAATATACGGACCTTGTCAAAGCAAACAGGCCTACCGGCACTCCTGCTGAACCCTGTACACCACATTCTTCAAGGGAAATCTTCTAACAAACTCTGCTGCCACATCAGTAAGAAGAATCATCTATAATTCTTTAACTACCAGAATATTTCCAAAAGAACTAAAAATGTCATACACATGCCCATAACTGGAGAAATCAAACATGGACCCACTGAACCCCAACAACTTGACACTGTTTACAAATGGACCTTTCCTGGGCAAACTGGTAGAAAGAGCAGCATTTGCCCAAATGTCACAATTCATTGAAGATAATGCCATAACTTGAGACTTCCAAATGAGATTTCTTCCAGGAAGAGGCACAGAATCTGCCCTCGATGTCATATGGGATGACCTGAAGAACACAGTTGACCAGGACAAGGTTTCTGCACTACTTCTCTTGGATCTCTAAGCTGCCTTTGACCCTGTTTGCCATGACACTCTGGTACAAAGACTACAAAGTCTGCCTATAAGGGTCTGCTCTCGACTGGATCACATCCTGCCTACACAACAGAACTAATGTCATCCATACCCTCCCTTTCTTTTCCCAAACCGCATTCCACAAATGCAGGGGTCCCTCAAGGTTCTATCATCTCACCCATACTTTTCATCATCTTCATGAAATCAGTACCGTCTCCGCCGGAGTATTTAGACGCCCCCCTCGCACGCTGACGCGGAAAAAAGAAGAACTGACTTCTTCTTTTATCCGCGCCAGCAAGCGCAGGTCCGGAGAAAGTGGTACCCTTTAGTCACTTTTTTGACTGAGCTTTTTCGATCCTTTTTGGATCCGTTTCGAGTCTACGACTCCATAGGGATGCCCGGGTTCGAACCCTGTGCCGACTGCAACCGACTGATGTCGGTTACCGACCCCCACCGCCGGTGCCTACATTGCCTGGGGCCCGACCACGATGACAAGTTGTGCCCCGACTGCTGGGCCTTGACCTCGATGGCTAGGCGGGAGCGGTCCCGCAAGCGCCTCGAGCCCCAGCAGTCAGCCCGCGCCGCTCGAGGTCCCTGTCCGGAAGGAGGTCGAGGGACCGGTCGCGGTGCCGGAGTCATCACAGCTCGGCGAGTTGACACCACTCGTCTGGCTCCAAGTCCTCAAGTAAGAGGCACAAGAAGTTGAAGCAGCGTCATCGCTCTTCTGGATGCTGGCGCAGCACAGGGGGTTCGGGTGACACCGCCCACGCAGCTCCGCCAGAGCCGCAGGTGTTGCGGCCTGCTCCATACCCGCCGGTCCCTGGGCAGAACGTGACGCCGGAGGAGATCATTGCTTCCCTCATGGCCATGAGGTCGCTCTCTCCTCCGTCGGGTTCCGCGGCGCCTTCGGGCCCAGTGGTCCCAACTGGGAGCACAAGCAGGCCGGGTGTTTAGGCCCGGCGCCATCGGGTGCTTCGGCGCCGTCGGCGACTTCGGTCCCTACGCCGCAAGGCCCCACTGGATCCGGTTCCGGTTTGCCACTGGGTGATCTTACGACCCCGCCGGCGTCGACCCCTAGGGTTTCACCCGCGGCGCCGTCCTCGGGCGCCGCCGTCCCTGGTCCGACCTTCGGTCCGGATCCGGCGTCGCTCGATGCCGCATTCGGCGCCGGCCGAAGAGGAATTCTTCGAGGATCTGGGTCCATCCTTTATTCCTGAATTTCAGGACATGGACGGCGAGGACCCCCTGGCACGTGAGTGCCAGTCATATGAGGACTGGACACAGGAACTAGGAGAAGCCAGTGGCCTGGATACCTCCCCAGACACTGGTTTTGTCTCCCCTCCTACCGTGGATACGGAGGAGGGGGCAACTTATAGTGTGGTGCTGATGAGGGCATCCAATGCCTTAGCTCTTGAGCTCCCCGTCGCAACAGTGAGGTCCAACATCCTCACAGAGGTCCTTAAACCCCAGGTAAGCTCCCCAGAGCCTCTACTCCCGTTTAATGAGGCTCTCACAGACGTCGTGTTGGGCACTTTGTCCAGGCCCACTACAGGTCCTCCTGTAGATAGGAACGTTGCTAGGCGCCACCGCCCAGCTCCGGGCGACCCTAGTTTCTTGTCCACCCATCCCACCCCGAGAGTCTGGTTATCCAGGCCTCTACCTCCCAATCCGCATTCCCGACGGCACCACCAGTTCGGGAATCCAAGAGGTATGAACAGTTCGGAAAGATGTTCTCCTCCCTTAGTTTGGGGTTGCGGTCAGTCAACACCGTGTGCCTCTTTGGCTGTTACACCCACTCTCTGTGGGATACGGTTGCGGCTGTGCTGCTTGAGTGCCCGGAGGGAGCCCGGGCGAAACCCGCTCAAGCCCTTGCGGAGGGATGGGACGCAGCGCGGTACTCTATCAGATGTGGACTGGATACCACGGATTCTCTAGGAAGAGCGATTTCCACGTCTGTAGCGGTTCACCGCAACGCCTGGCTGAGGTCCAACAACTTTTCGGCCGAGGTCCAAAACACCCTTATGGACATGCCGTTCGATGGCAGCCACCTCTTTGGTGGCAAGGCAGATCATGCGCTGGAACGCTTTAAGGACTCCAGGGCTACGGCCAAGTCCTTGGGCCCGTCGACCCCGCACCAGCAATCTTCTGCCCAGCGCTCTTTTCGTTTCCACGGAAGGGGTGCTCCCACACATCCTGCCAGCCAAGGGCCGCAGACTAACATTCAGCGCGGTGGCAGACGTGGTTACCGTCACGGCGGTAACGGGGGACAACGGCGCGGCAAGTCCACATCAACCCCCGCAGCATCCGCCGCAAAGCCTTCCTAGTTCGAGCTTTCAGGCCCATTTGATGCCAGTGGGGGGCAGGGTTCGCCATCACCTCCTCCACTGGCGCTCCATCACATCGGACAGGTGGGTGCTGCAAATCGTCCGAAGGGGCTACTCCCTCCCCTTCGAGGCGACCCCTCCAGCCATGCCACCGCAGTACCACCGCGTGTCGGGGGATCACTTGCAACTTAAGCTAGAGGAAGTTACTCCCCTCTTGCCCAAGCCGGCCATCGAGTGTGTTCCTGGGCCAGAAGTAGGGTGTGGTTGTTACTCCCACTACTTTCTGGTTCCCAAGAAAGGTAAAGGGGGCCTACGCCCTATCTTGGACCTCTCTAACGTCAACGGCTTCCTCTGGAAGGAGAAGTTCAAGATGTTGACTTTGGCTCAGGTCTTAGCTGCCCTAGACCCAGGAGACTGGATGGTAGCGTTGGACTTGCAGGACGCCTATTTCCACATCTCAGTCCTGCCGGCCCACCGGTGTTACCTGCGGTTCATGGTAGGCCACAAGCACTTTCAGTTTACTGTGCTCCCCTTTGGCCTTACCAGCGCCCCACGGGTGTTCACAAAAGTGATGGCGGTGGTCGCAGCTCATCTGCGCAGGTTAGGGGTTTAAGTCTTCCCCTACCTCGACGACTTGTTGTTGAAGGCGGGCTCGCCCCAAACAGTCGTCAGCCACCTCCAGACTACGGCCAACCTCCTGAACCTGCTGTGGTTCTCCATCAATTTGCCGAAGTCGCACCTGTGTCCCTCTCAGAAGCTCCTCTTCATCGGAGCGGTTCTAGACTCTGCGCAGTTTCGGGTTTATCCTCCCGAACAGCGGGTTCTGGATATTCAGGCTCTGATTCCGATCTTTCAGCCTTTATCCCGAGTCTCGGTCAGGTTGACGTTGCAGCTTCTGGGGCTGATGGCCTCCTGCATCCTTCTGGTGCATCACGCCAGGTGGCGGATGCGGGCTCTGCAGTGGGACCTGAAGTTTCAGTGGGCCCAGCATCAGGGCAACTTGGCCGACCATGTCTTGATCTCGAAGGGCACTGCAAGACAGTTGCAGTGGTGGCTCACGGACCGCGATTGGGTCAGTGGCAGATCCCTCTCCCTACCCCAACCGGCGCACGTAGTTGTGATGGACGAGTCCCTCCAGGGCTGGGGGGGCCACATGGGATAGGCGGAGATCAGAGGCCTCTGGTCTCCGGCGGAGTCCCGGCTCCACATCAACCTTCTGGAGCTGTGGGCGATCCGTCTTGAACTGAAGGCATTCCTCCCCTCTGTCCGGGGAGTGTAGTGCAGTTGTTCACGGACAACACCACCCCCATGTGGTACTGCAACAAACAGGGCGGGTGGGTCGTGGACCCTTTGCCAGGAGGCTCTGCGTCGAGCCACTTCATAACTGTCCTCTTTGTCTCCTTACTCTTAAGACTGCATTCCTGGTTGCCATCACCTCTGCCAGGAGAGGAGTGAGCTCCAGGGTCTTTCTTCTCAACCTCCCTTCCTTTCTGTCCATCCGGACAAAGTTGTGTTGCGGACGCGACCCTCTTTCCTGCCCAAGGTAGTCACAGCCTTCCACATCAGGCAGTCCATCACCTTGCCCACCTTCTTTCTGCCTCCGCATTCCTCGAAAGATGAAGAGAGGCTCCACCGTCTGGACACAAAACGTGCGCTCTCATATTATCTGGATCGCACACGCCAGTTCCGGGTGGATGACCAACTCTTTGTTGGTTACGTGGGCGCTAAGAAGGGACGGTCGGTACACAAACGGACCATTTCTCGATGGGTCGTCTTGTGCATCAAGGCTTGTTACTCTCTGGCTAAAAAGGAGCCTCCTGTGGGGCTACGTGCTCATTCCACTCGGGCCACGGCGGCTACTACTGCCCTGGCTCGGGGAGTCCCCTTGCAGGACATCTGTCAGGCAGCTACGTGGGCCTCGCTGCACATGTTCGCAAGGCACTACTGCCTGGACAGCCAAGTCCGGAGGGATGGCTTATTTGGCCGTTCCGTCCTCCAGGACTTTCTGGTGTGATTATTGGTTCGCAGACCCACTACTGGGGTTGGTATTGCTGGGGTATCTATTCTAAGGTAAGGAATCTATCACTAACGTGTCTCTTTCAGATGCACAAGTTACTACTTGTGTAACGATATATCTGTAAGAGACATTAGTTAGTGATAGATTCCTTACCGACCCACCCATCCACGACAGCCAAGTCGGGAAAGATGGCTTTTTCAGCCGTTCCATTCTCCAGGACTTTCAAGCGATATATAAATGCAAATCCTTCCCTCCTACATCCCTCCACTATCCTTCTCAATCCAAATAACAGACTAACATGTCCACAGCTCAAATTAATTTCATATTTCCGGTGTCGGTGTAGTAAGCGCATTATAAATCCAATTACTATTACTTGGGAAAAGAACTTGCCAACTCAAACATAGAAGCAATTCTGCAGCCTCCTTTCAACCGAGGCTTTGGTTCGGAGGGCAAAACAGCTCCTAGACTAAGATGGGAGCCTTCAGAGAACACGTGCTTTAGATAAATCCAAGAAAAGCCTACTCTGGTCAGACATATTTGAACGTGATAAGGCAGTGAACCATGTCATATTGATGTATATTGGCCTCAAACAGAAGAGGCTGCTTCTCTTGACTCGATGTAATAACCTTCTGATCAATAAACTCAAGGCATAAAGAGCCCAAGTGGCATCTACTTCCTATCCCCCCGTGTGTACCCCCTTCAATCTCTGATGTACATAATCCTTCTCCTGCTATTCTATTATCTCAGTCTGTTATCACACCAAGAAATTACAGTTATGATAATAATCAAGAAACCAGGCCTGAGATTAATTAAGCTGTTGAAAGTCTGTAGAGAAATATATTTTTACAGGTTCACCCCCACTTTTTCTCCCTATTTTTTGATGATTTAGTTGCTGTTTTTTCGACTATGTAGTGCACCGGGCCCTGCTGTCCAGGCCCCTGTCCATGTGCTCTGACCTCTCAAAGTATGTGTTCAGTTGGCTAATACCAGATTGATATATTTTGTGCCACCACTGCAGTGACCAGTTGAAAACATGACTCTTGGCCTGCTGCTGCATTCTAGTCAGGCAGCTTTAAAACTTCCAACTCGACATGCCAAAATAAACCCTTTTTGTCAGGTCAAAACCTTCTTTTTTTATGTTAATAAGCCAACCCTAGGGAAGGCCTTCATAGCCCACCAGTGGTAAACATTAAAAAGACAGGGAAGTTCCTTTTCGTGGGTAACATACCCTGTTAGTTGTAGGAAGGTGGATACCTGACTATGGTTACCCCAACTTTTTTTGCCTGGTGTTTTGCTGGTTTTCCGACTTAGTTGACCTAGGGCCCTGCCAATCAGGTCCCCAGGCCTACTGCTCTCTCTCTAAAATGGATTCTCTGTACCTTAGGTACATTTCCAATTGGTACTGGACCACCTTATCAGACCCTGTAACTCAGGGCATAGGTGTACCCAGGGCCTACCAGGGGTTGAAGCATGTATTATGCCACCCCTGGATGGCCATCTAAATCTGACACAACTGGCTGCACGACAGCTGGGGCAAGGTGGTGTACTCACCCTTTGCTTGAGATATAGTATACCTATATCTAACCCTAAAAATGGACACACAGATTCCTATCAGTCACTCCTATGGCAGGCCTTGACAATCCTGAAGGCAGAGTGCTTGGAATCGTGTGAAATGGTGCTCTGGCATGAGCTGAGCCCGTTTGCAGCTTGCGGAACCAAGTCCTAATAGCTGTTCCATGATAACGCATACCATATACTCTTAAGTGCATTATAATCCTCGCGGTTAAATGCTATCTTTGGTATCGCTTTATCAAAACATGTCGAGTAAGGTGTCATACGAATTGGAATACTAACCCTTCGCCAATTCTGGCGACGGGGTTAGCATTCCACCCTTCGAGAGGGACACGACATGTATGTAACTGTGAACCCCGGTTAAAGTTAACTGAAGCCTCAGCTCCACAAAATGGATGCTGCCACCACAGACACGAGTCTGACCTCCTGCTGCTGGGAGTCCTTCCAGCGAGGAGAGCTTGGACAAAGGGTTTCCTGTCAGGGGCGGTGCTAGCACCATCCCAGACAGGGTTTTGTGTATCCTGGGTAGGCAGGGCTTTACAGGAAGGTGTCTGCAGAGTGGCACCCCGGTGCTCCCTACGCATCTGCCGGCTAGAACCAGTTCCAGGGGCACACCAGCCCCTGGCCTGGGGAAAGTCCGGCATGGGCGAGGGGTGTAACCACCCCCCTTCCTGGTCCCACCCCTAGGGCAGGACCTAGTCGCGTACCCACCCCTTTCTTTAGGATAAAGGCAGGAGCGGGAATCCTTCCAAATTAGATCATCTTTGAATCCTGAAACTACTTTCTACGAAAGGAACTCAAGACTTCTTCTCAAGATTTCTCCCTTGTGACTAAGGAGTAGTCACCCTGCATCCGCAGGCACCATCTAAGAACTCTGCGGTTTGCTGCACGTCCTTCCTCAGGAATCCGACCGACCAGCACGACGAGACCCGGCTTCCCTGGCACCTCTGACCCCTACCTACCTCTACAGCTAAGCTGAGAACCGTAGGTGCGACGAGACCTCGAGGGACCGGCCATCATCAGAACTGCACGACTTCTATCCAGCACGACCGCCGAGGGATCCTCTGGTGAGTGCTTTGGGGTCCGAGAAGCCCCGACCCTGAGCAGCTCTAGCACCGAAGTCCAGCCTCCCAGCATCTCCCGATCTGCGTGGGGCCCTTCTGCTTTTTGCTGCTCACCGCGTTGTTTGGCTTCTAGCCCGCTGGCTTGTGGCCTTCTGAACGACGCCCGATGACATCACTGCTGCTGGTCTGGTTGCTCCAGACTGGCCCTTGCTCCCTTCCAAGAGGAGCACCCCGGACCCTCCTGGTCCACTCCAGATGCCATTTTAGGTGTACCGCGTGGGCTTGAATTTGCCAAGACTTGTTGCCCCAATCCTGGGTCCAGCGACGTCGACAGCATCATCCATCCTGGGACAGCTCGCACCTCCATCCTTGTCGCCGACAACGCCTCCTGGTCCGTGAGATCTGCAGAGCACAGCGTCGCCCACTCACCTAGTCGAGGTGACTACCATCCGGTGCCCTCCTGGTGCCACCTGACTACTGGCCAGTAGTCACGAACTTGGTCCCCTCTGCTTTCAGGTGTCATCCATCTTCGATCCAGGCTTGGATCAACTCGAACTATCTTCACTGGTCGCCTGCCAGCAACTTCTTTCTTCAGGCTCCTGGTTAGTCTACGAGGATTCCCAACGTCTTTTGAGACATATGCAGCTGCAGCCCCTGGGCTAGGTAACTTCGGCATTTCGGTGCCCCAGCATAGCCTCACTATCCAAGGGTCAGGATCCACTGTCGTTTTCAATCTACCTTATCGGGTTCGCCCGAGAACACTAACTTTGTCTTTACTAGCTCCCATAGACTTTGTCCCGCATCCCGCGTGAGAGTGCACACTCTGCACCCGAGTCCCCTAGGCCTCCTACTAGTAATCTGAAGGTTCAGTAACGTAGTCCTAGCGATTCCAAAGCCTATTAGTACAGTACTTACCTGCTAGTAATTTCGCATTCCACTTCCATAGTATATGGTTTTCCGTGCCCCTCGGGCATTTGTGTAAATTGTGCAACTTGAAGTATTTTCATAAGAGTTTTGTTATGTGCTTAGTACCCTGTCCTCATAAAGAGTATAGGGCTGTTGTGATTCTAATAAATACACTGTTTATTTTCATAACACTTGTGTGGTGTCCTTTCACTTGGTGTTCAAGGGGCATATGTGATGGTATAACAGCTGGCTTAACACGCCCTCTAGAGTTTAGCCCGAAGACTGCTCGTATCAACGCTACTAGGATAGCTGGTCTATAAGGTTGACTTACAACCAATCACCATAAGGGTTATTTGGACCGATACATAGTGATCACTAAAATAGTGAGCACTGCATATCAGGCCAACTTCTCACAGTAGTTAAAACACAAAATTGTTGTTTTCACTGTAGCAAGGCTAGTAGTACCATTGAATAACATGGAATTTCACTAGCCACCGTGCTAAGTGCTTACTACAAGGTGCTAAAAGAACTGCTGAGACCAGATTTAAGGTATTTTTTAATGGTAACAATACTTTAGAAATTCACCAGTTTGTTGCCCAAACATCTGGTAGCCTTTTCTGTTTAGCAGCAGTAGTTGTTACCCAAAACACCAGGCTGTCTCCCCTGCTAGAAAGTGTGAAGCATTCTCAGGAACAAGGAACAAAGAGAAATCATTGGTGGGTGGAGGTGTGACCTCCTCTAGTAGAGTGGATAGCGAGGAGTGGCCACAGCTGGTCAGTTTTAAAGAGGCTACCGCCTCAGTGAAGCAAATGCGAATCACACCTCGACTGACCTGCTTCTTTCTGTAAGTAGACAGGCTGGCATCTACTCCAGAGTGGGTAAACCAGTTGCAGAACCGGTTTTCCAGGAGGAGTGGCTCATTATCCTGGGTACAATCCAGGGTTGTGCCCAGGGCTCCTCACAGGGGACGAAGGGTTGCACCATCTTAGATTTGGGTAGAGAAGGGTATCCTGGGATAGTTCGGTAGCCGCACCCCAGGAATTGATGTAAAGTGGAAGGGTTGCCTCGTGGAAACTGTTGACCCTTTGGCTAGTGAGTCCTCGCCTCCCATAAATACTAAGTTGTCATAAAAGTGGCACCTTGAACACACAATCCTCAGATCACTACTGTCAAGTCAAGTCAAGTCAGGAGATTTATATAGCGCGCTACATACCCAGAGGGTCTCAAGGCGCTTGAAGAAGGGTGGGGGAATTACTTCTCGAATATCCATGTTTTAAGTTGCTTTCTGAATGCTAGGTGGTTCTGAGTAAGGCGAAGGTGAGTGGGAAGTGAGTTCCAGGTTTTAGCTGCCAGGTAGGAGAAGGATCTCCCTCCCATGGTGGTTTTGTTGATGCGAGGTACAGTGGCAAGGGCTTGGTTTGAGGATCGTAGCTGGCGGGAGGGGGTGTAGAAGGACAGTCGTGTGTTGAGGCATTCGGGTCCAATTTCGTTAAGTGCTTTGTGTGCGTGGGTTAGGAGACGGAAAGTAATCCTCTTATTGATGGGGAGCCAGTGGAGGTTTTTCAGGTGCCCAGAGATGTGTTCTTTACGCGGGATGTCTAATATGAGCCTGGCTGAAGCGTTCTGGATGCGTTGGAGTTTTTTCTGGAGTTTTGCGGTGATACCGGCGTATAGGGTGTTTCCGTAGTCCAGGCGGCTCGTGACCAGTGCGTGGGTGACTGTTTTTCTAGTTTCGGTGGGGATCCAACGAAATGTTTTTTGAGCAAACGAAGAATGTTGAAGCAAGATGAAGAAACGGCGTTGACTTGTCTGTTCATCGAGAGTGAGAAATCTAGGATGACTCCCAGGTTCCGTGCGTGGTCCGTCGGGATGGGTGCTTTTCCAAGGGCCTCCGGCCACCAAGAGTCATCCCAGGCGGAGGGGGAGGTGCCTAGGATGAGGACTTCTGTTTTGTCTGAGTTCAGTTTCAGACGGCTGTGCTTCATCCATTCTGCTACTTCTTTCATTCCTTCATGCAGGTTGGTTTTGGCAGTGTTAGGGTCTCTGGTGAGAGATAGGATCAGTTGAGTGTCATCGGCGTAGGAGATGATGTTGAGGTTGTGTTGGCGTGCGATGGTCGCGAGGGGGCTCATGTATACGTTGAAGAGGGTGGGGCTGAGTGAAGATCCTTGTGGTACGCCGCAGATGACTTCAGAGGCCTCTGACTTGAATGGTGGAAGGCGGACTCTCTGGGTTCTTCCGGTGAGGAACGAGGTGATCCATTCCAGTGCTTTTCCTTTGATTCCGATGTTTCTGAGGCGCTGTAGAAGGGTGCTATGACAGACTGTGTCGAAGGCTGCGGAGAGGTCGAGGAGGATGAGGGCGACTGTGTCTCCATTGTCCAGTAGAGTTCGAATGTCGTCTGTTGCTGCGATGAGGGCGGTTTCAGTGCTGTGTTTGGCTCGGAAGCCGGATTGTGAGGAGTCGAGGGATTTGTTGGTTTCGAGGAAGGCGGCGAGCTGGTTGTTGACCGCTTTCTCGATGACTTTGGCCGGGAATGGAAGGAGCGAGATAGGGCGGTAGTTTTTGAGTTCGGTGGGGTCAGCTGTGGGTTTTTTCAGACGGGCGCTGAGTTCTGCGTGTTTCCAACTTTCCGGGAAGGTTGCGGAGTTGAGGGAGCAATTGATGACGTCTCGGAGGTGTGGTGCTATAATGGAGTCTGCTTTGTTAAAGATGTGGTGAGGGCATGGGTCTGTGGGGGATCCTGAGTGGATAGAGTTCATCAGACGGATGGTGTCTTCAGTGGAGATAGGGTTCCAGTCATTGAGGGTGTTCAAGGGGGGTGGGGGTCCTGCAGAGGGTTGGGTGGGTTGGTCTTCGGGTCGGTTGTCGAAGCTGTTGTGGATGTCTGCAATTTTGTTGTGGAAGAATGAGGCTAGGGAGTCGCAGAGGGCTTGAGAGGGGGTGATGTCGTTAGAGTTGGCTGAGGGGTTGGTAAATTCCTTGACGATGTTGAATAATTCCTTGCTGTTGTAGGCGTTGCTATCTAGTCGGTCCTTGAAAGCGGCTTTCTTGGCATTCCGGATCAGTTGGTGGTGTATGCGGGTGGCGTTTTTGAAGGCGTCTTTGGTGCTGGTGTTTGGGTCTTTTTTCCAGGCCTTCTCAAGGGAGCGACAAAGTTTCTTGGATTTCTTAAGATCATCGTTGAACAAGAGGAAAGAAAGAAGAAGGTGGTCTGCCCTGCTGCTCCCTTGACCCAACAATGTGAGGCTGCACAAAGACTTGACTTGCAATCGAGGACACACAAAGAGGACTTTGCCTGCTTTGCTCACTCGTGAAAAAGAATTCCAGTTGTGCCAGGACAGAAGTGACTCCAAAGGAATCAATAGATTTTTCTTGTTTTGATATCTATGTAAAGATAAAAATGCAACCTATTATATACTGGTGTCAGATTTCTATTGAGTTGTATTTCTTTTTTATTATTTTAGACCTTTGATTAGGCCTTACTGCTCTGTGCCACAGGTACCCAAGAGTGAGTTAAGAGTTTTATTAAAGAAACATAACTGAATATAATACAGATTTGCACATTATTGCGTGATGAGGTCTCCCACCCACATAAAATCCACTTTCGTCCACCGACTGGGTCAGAAAAATAAAGAACGACCACAAGGTTGGCCTCTTACATAGGACATACTTGGAAGAAACTGAAAGTAAACAGCAGCTAATCATGTTAGTAACCAGATGCAAATAGTTGAAAACTTTGGATGTTTAGAAATGTAGGAGTTCATTATCACAAAAGCAAGCCACCTAATTAAATGATGGTGAACTAGACTCTTTTCAGCTTATCCTTACCCTGGTTTCTTATCTTGGTGTTTTTCCTTTCCTACCTTTCCTTAGCTCACTCTCTACTTTTGGTCCTTTCTTCACCTCTCCCTCTTTTCCATATATTATCTAGTCTTTTTCTTATTAGCTGATTATGCTGTGAAGTTGTCTTTAACAACTTCAGTGTATTTACCCAACGTATTGAAAGCAGTGAAGGAAGCACACCATAACAATATTATTGTGCAAAAGCATCTTCTTGGGATATAATAGGGAAGTATGGATGTGCACCTGATCTATGTTGAAACTAAAAACACAGTTTTACTAACATTCATGTCGAAAGCACTCAACACTGACAAAGTGAATAACTGAATGTTTTATTTGTTCTTACCTTTTTTCCCTCTCTTTTCATACAGTTTTGAGGGAAAAAAATAAAAGATAGTACGGAGTTCTGTTTAGAGACTTGAGACTGTGAAGATGAACTGAACTTTATTGGGTGCTTGTTAGAATGCTGTCCTCAATCAGGCATTTATCTTCAAAATAATAACTTTTTCAATCAATGAAATCTAATTTACCCTGACACCAAAAGGCATTACTGGAGGTATCAATTGGTGCAGATTCAGCTAGGTCTATACAAGAATTCCAGGTTTGATTTCAGGATTGTGGCTGCATGGACGGCAGCAATCCAGTTTTTTACAGAAATTCATATTTTGATAAACATGCTTGTCACTTGTGCATTTGTAAGTGTTTCCTTGCTAAAGGTTTCAGAATTTTAAAATTTAGACATGAGCAGGGACTCTTTAAATATACCCAAATCATTTTTCTTACATTACAGGCGTATTTAATTGTGAATTGAGCAGTACTTTCCAGAGTACCAAATTTTCATATTTTGTCCTTTTGTAATATTTTTAAAATTCCATGTCTCATAGTTTTATGTGTGCCCTAAAGTCCACCATCTTTATCATATTTTGATTAAAATGTCAAAGTTCAACACACTCCCTGTCCCTAACAGCAAAATTTTGTCAGAGGCAGGTTTGTCATTATGACACCGATACATCTGGGCCAGAAGTAGGACGTGGTTGCTACTCCCACTACTTCCTGGTACCCAAGAAGGGCAAAGGGGGCCTACGCCCTATCTTGGATCTGAGGAACGTCAACGGCTTCCTCCGGAAGGAGAAGTTCAAAATGCTGACACTGGCTCAGGTCTTGGCTGCCCTAGACCCAGGAGACTGGATGGTAGCGTTGGACTTGCAGGACGCATATTTCCACATCCCCGTCCTGCCGGCCCACCGGCGTTACCTGCGGTTCACGGTAGGCCTCGAGCACTTTCAGTTTACCGTGCTCCCCTTCGGCCTTACCAGCGCCCCACGGGTGTTCACGAAAGTGATGGCGGTGGTCGCAGCTCATCTGCGCAGGTTGGGGGTTTCAGTCTTCCCCTACCTAGACGACTGGTTGTTGAAGGCGGGCTCGCCCCAGGCAGTCGTCAGCCACCTCCAGACTACGGCGGATCTCCTGCACCAGCTGGGATTTTCCATCAATGTGCCGAAGTCACACCTGTGCCCCTCTCAGAAGCTCCTTTTCATCGGAGCGGTTCTCGACTCGGCACAGTTTCGGGTTTACCCGCCCGAACAGCGGGTCCGGGATATACAGGCTCTGATTCCGGTCTTTCGGCCGTTATCCCGGGTTTCGGTCAGGTTGACGCTGCGGCTTCTGGGGCTGATGGCCTCCTGCATCCTTCTGGTGCATCACGCACGGTGGCGGATGCGGGCTCTGCAGTGGGACCTGAAGTTTCAGTGGGCCCAGCACCGGGGTAACCTGTCCGACCATGTCCTGATCTCGGAGGGCACTGCGAGACAGCTGCAGTGGTGGCTCACGGACCGCGATTGGGTCAACGGCAGATCCCTCTCCCTTCCCCAACCGGAGCACGTAGTTGTGACGGACGCGTCCCTCCAGGGCTGGGGAGGCCACTTGGGAGAGGCGGAGATCAGAGGACTCTGGTCTCCGGCGGAGTCCCGGCTCCATATCAACCTGTTGGAGCTGCGGGCGATTCATCTGGCACTGAAAGCATTCCTCCCGTCTGTCCGAGGGAGTGCAGTGCAGGTGTTCACCGACAACACCACCGCCATGTGGTACTGCAACAAACAAGGCGGAGTGGGGTCGTGGACCCTTTGCCAGGAGGCTCTGCGTCTCTGGCAATGGCTGGAACATCAGGGCGTGACTCTGGTGGTTCAACACCTGGCAGGTTCCCTGAACGCCAGGGCGGACGAACTCAGCCATCGGTGCTCGATGGATCACGAATGGCGTCTGAACTCGGACGTGGCGCAAGGCCTCTTTCTGCGATGGGGAGAGCCTTGGTTAGATCTATTCGCCACCGAAGAGAACGCGCAATGTCATCAGTTCTGCGCGTTGGAATTTCCAAGGCGGCACTCGCTCGGAGATGCTTTTCGTCGAAGGGTGGAGCTGCGGTCTGTTGTACGCCTTTCCGCATATACCTCTTCTGCCCAGAGTGCTGAAGAAGATCAAGCACGACCGGGCACAAGTCATCCTTGTGGCTCCGGACTGGGCTCGAAGGTACTGGTATCCCGAGCTACTCAGCATGTCAGTCGATCCCCCCGATTCGTCTGCCTCTTCGGGAGGACCTTCTGTCGCAGCAGCAGGGGACGGTCCTCCACCCGAACCTGTCCAGTCTCCACCTCCATGCT
Organism: Lissotriton vulgaris; assembly: GCF_964263255.1. Classification (NCBI taxonomy): domain Eukaryota; kingdom Metazoa; phylum Chordata; class Amphibia; order Caudata; family Salamandridae; genus Lissotriton; species Lissotriton vulgaris. The sequence continues at coordinate 99,434,236 of NC_141697.1, forward strand.
TGGAGATTGAGCGGCGACAGTTGAGGCCATTTGACTTGCCTCCTGAAGTTTGCAACATCATTCTGGCAGCCAGGCGTCCCTCCACGAAAACGGTATACGCCTGGAGGTGGAACAGATTTGTGGCATGGTGCACAGCAAAGGCTGTGGATCCCCTCAATTATCCTCTCTCTGAGGTTCTTCTCTTCCTTCTTTCTCTTGCCCAGCAGGGCTCTGCTCTGGGCACTATCAAGGGCTATCTTTCGGCTCTTTCAGCCTTTCTGAGGCTGCCTGACCAACCTTCTTTGTTCAAGTCCCCTATAGTAAACAGATTTCTGAAAGGCATCACTCATACCTTTCCTCCTGTTCCTTTCGTGATGCTTCAGTGGGACTTGAACCTGGTTCTAACCTTTCTGATGTGCGCTCCCTTTGAGCCACTTCATAACTGTCCACTTCGCCTTCTTTCTTTGAAGATTGCCTTCCTGGTAGCCATCACCTCTGCCAGGAGAGTGAGTGAGCTCCAGGCCCTTTCTTGTAAGCCTCCTTTCCTTTCAGTCCATCCGGACAAGGTTGTTTTGAGGACCAGGCCCTCCTTCTTGCCAAAGGTGGTCACGGCCTTCCACATTGGGCAGTCCATCACATTGCCCACCTTCTTTCCGCCTCCGCACCCCTCGAGAGAGGAGGAGAGGCTCCACCGTCTGGACCCAAAACGTGCGCTCTCGTTCTATCTGGATCGCACACGCCAGTTCCGGGTGGATGATCAACTCTTTGTTGGGTACGCGGGCGCTAAGAAAGGGAAAGCGGTGCACAAGAGGACCATCTCTCGATGGATTATCATGTGCATTCAGGCGTGTTACTCCTTGGCTAAGAAGGAACCACCTGTTGGGCTGCGGGCTCATTCCACTCGAGCCACGGCCACTACAACTGCCTTGGGCCGGGGTGTGCCCTTGCAGGACATTTGCTAGGCAGCTACGTGGGCCTCGTTGCACACGTTTGCTAGGCGCTACTGCCTGGACAGTCAAGTCCGGAGAGACGGCTATTTTGGCCGCTCCGTTCTCCAGGACTTTCTGGTGTAACTATTGGTTCGCAGACCCACCACCACGGGGATGGTATTGCTGGGGTATCTATTCTAAGGTAAGGAATCTATCACTAACGTGTCTCTTTCAGATGCACAAGTTACTACTTGTGTAACGATATATCTGTAAGAGACATTAGTTAGTGATAGATTCCTTACCGACCCACCCATCCTCCCCGTCCCGCGAACCGATATCTAGGGTTAAGGTCATCCCCTTTCAGGGCCCTAGTTTCTTGGCACCAGTGTCGGTTTTTGTCATGGCTCTGCGCTTCTGGCACGGAAAAACTGTGGCTAAGAACTGACGTCAGCACGCGGAGGCGGCGTCTGAGTACTCCGACGACGTCATCACGGGGCCCACGACGCCTACGACGGATGCCTGCCGACGCGCAAGGGTACTGCTACGCAAAACTTTCCGGATCCAGTCTGACGCCTGGGGATATTCTAAGGTAAGGAATCTATAACTAACTAATTTCTCTTACAGATATATCGTTACACAAGTAGTAACTTGTGCGACAGAGACGACACCCCCCGCCGTCGCACACATACACACTCGCGCGCGCGCGCGCACACACACACACACACACACACACACACACACACACACACACACACACACACACACACACACACACACACACACACACACACACACACACACACACACACACACACACACGCGCACGCGAGCGCACCGACCCCCCCCTACAACTAAGGCCCACTTACCGCCACTTCGGACTTCTGCAAGTCTCTTCAGTGTACCCCGTCTACACTGCTGTCAATCGCCTCCCTTGATGTGTACTACCTCTCCGTTGTCACCCTAATCCTACTGTGCGTCTTCATGTTTACCATATGAAAACTGCCAGTCAATTAAAAGAAAAGCCCAGAGACCGACTGGACGACTTGAATCGCCCTCCTCGCCCACTCCCAGTCAATCGTCCCTGCGTCACGTGGTGATCCCCCAGCACGCGCAAGCTGCCTGCAGGCTCCTCGGCCGCCCGTCGCACGGCACCATGGGATATGCAGTCCGAGCTCGTGCGGAAACTGGGACTACTCTCTTACTCATGAACAACAACTCCCGACAAGCCCTGAGGCGGGGAGCGGCGCACCGCTAGGCTGTGTTGCTAAGGCCTGAGAGCTGCGGTGGTACCGGAGGGGCAGGAGGTAAGGGAGAAGGGGCACGAGGAAAGGTGAATGCTGACCGGGTCTGTGGGGATTGCAGGGAGGGGCGCGGCTGTGCATGGCTGGCACGGAGCGGGGTTGGCACGGTCCCACTTCCAACCTAAACCGCTGCAGAAAGGCATGTCCCTGGGCGGGGGCGGCTGCAGAGCCCGGGAAGCAACACGTAGGACAGTTACACAGACAGTCATTGCAATGCCATGGTAACCCTTTAAATTTAATGCACTCTGTGCATGTCAGTTTATTATTTCTGGATTTAGTGCAGGGCGATAAACTAAATGCGCCTGCAGATTTGCAGTGTTTTGCTGCAGACACACTCACTTTGCCCAACTGTATCAACATTGCTGAATTTAATGTATTTTTGCTTCATTCTTATAACGAGGCTGTACATGTATTCGAATTTTTTATTGCTTCAGTTGTACACGAGATAAACTAGAATACTGTGTACACAAGCGGGTAACCTAAAGTGTGTGGTTCCATTCCTTTCCGTGCGTTAATATGCAAAGTTGTGGTTTTAGACGCGATATCTGTGCAGCGTGCCTAGCTCAGCTGTTTAAATATTCACTGTTGCATGACAGTTTGTTATTGACTCTGGAAACTATGTAGTCGTTTAGCAGAAATACAGGCACTTTCAGGAGGCGTCAGCCCTGTGCGTGAGGTGCCTCATCAGAACTGTGTGAATAATAACTGCGTCAGCCCCGTGCGTGAGGTGCATCTTCAGAGCTGTGTGAATAATAACAGATGTGTGCCCGTGCCTGAGGTGCATCATCAGAGCTGTGTGGATAATAACAGCTGTAAGCCCCGTGCTGAGGTGCATCATCAGAGTTTAAGTTTAAGTTTAAAATATTTGTTAAGCGCAACGTACACCTGGGCGGTTTCTTGGCGCTAAAGTAGCAGGCAGCCAACTGGGCAAGAGCAGTTGCTAAGGCGTCGACTGGAAAGGCAAGCAGGGCTTACGGTAGAAAGGCCTGAGAAAATAAAAAGGTCTTCAGGGCTTTGCGGAAACTAGAATACTGGGTAAGGGACCTAAGATGAAAAGGGAGAGAGTTCCAAAACATGGGGGCAAGAGTGGAAAATTTCGAGCCGCCCTGTTTTTTTTTCCGGTTGCGAGGGACTGATAGAAGAAGGTGTGCCGAGGAGCGGAGGTCTCTGCCAGGGACATAGGCCTTAATGGCAGAGGATATAAAGAGGGGGGCCAGGCCAGTCCTGGCCTGAAACGCCATGCAGCCTAATTTGAACAGGGCGCGTTCCCGCACAGGGAGCCAGTGGAGGGTTTTCAAGAGGGGGGAGGTATGGTGGAATTTGGGAAGACCGAAGGCAAGGCGAGCAGCCTGGTTCTGCACTAGTTGCAGTTTACGCAGGCTGTACTGAGGGATGCCATTGAACAAGATGTTCCCGTAGTCCAGGCGAGACAGGACCAGTGCGGACATAATTAGTTTAAGTGCAGAGAAAGAAAAAAAACGTGAAATAGAGCGGATAGTGCGGAGAGTAAGAAAGCAAGAAGAAACCACCGAACCAATCTGGGAGTGCATAGTGAGTTTATCGTTTAGCTTGATGCCAAGGGTCTTAACAGAGGGAACAGGGGTAGGAGGAGAACCAAAGGAGGGGGGCCAAAAGAGAGAATTCCAGGGACTGGAGCAACCACCCGTCACCACAAGTTCCGTTTTATTGGGATTGAGTTTAAGGTGGTTGAAATTCATCCAGTCCCTGATGAAAGATAGGATAGATTGGAAGTTAGAGATAGAGTCAGGGGTAGAAGACAGATTGAAGATGAGCTGGAGTTCGTCGGCATAATTATATACCGTGACCTCCAGCTGCTGTAAGGCAAAGATAAGAGGAGCGATGTAAAGATTAAATAGTAAAGGAGAGAGAGAAGAGCCCTGAGGAACACCGCACTGGACCTGACAGGGGGTAGCAGAGAACTCCCCAAGGTGAACCGCCTGGGTCCGGTCCCTCAAAAAGGATGAGAGCCAGATGAGGGCTGAGCCTCCTATGCCCGCCGCCTTGACACGGGAAAGCAAGATGGAGTGATCCACCGTGTCAAAAGCGGCGGACAAGTCAAGGAGGACCAGCGCCTGAGAACTGCCCATGTCCAAGCCCTCTCTGAGGGTGTCTGATACTGACACCACCACTGACTCTGTCGAGTGCTTGGGCCGAAACCCAGCCTGGCACGGAGCCAGCCTCCCATTCTCCTCGGCAAAGGAGCTGAGCGCAGATGTAACATGTCGCTCAAGCACCTTCGCCAGAAACGGGAGAAGGGAGATGGGGCGATAGTTGGCCATCACAGAGGGGTCGGCTCCTGGCTTTTTCAAAATAGGGACGATGGAAGCGGCTTTTAGCGATGAAGTGACAACCCCTCGAGCCAGTGAGTCATTAAGGAAACCCAGAGGAGGCAGAGGGCAGACAGTATAAATCTGCCGTAAGATGTGTGCCGGGCATATATCAGCAGGGGAACCGGATTTAATTTTGGGGAGAAGGGACAGAAAAAGTTCTTCAGGGAGGGGGGGAAAGGAATTGAAATAGGCTGGGGCGGGGGGAGGCAGGGGGTCAACAAAAGAAGAGGACGGGGGGGGGATGTTGGATTTGATTGTCGAAATTTTTTCGACAAAGTAGAGATTCAGCGAATCACAGAGTTTCTGTGAGGGAGGGGGTTTAAGTGAGGTCCGATCGGAGAAAGCCAGATCGTGAGTAATGGCAAAGATCTCCTTAGGTTGGTTCTCGGCCGCCAGAATTTTGGCTGAGAAGTAAGTTTTCTTGGCCTCAGTGATGTTTTGCTTATAGGTCCCAAGAAGGTGGACGTAGCGAGTCCTGGAGTCGGGAGAGTAGTCCAGTCTCCATTTACGTTCTGCCCTGCGAACCGTGAGCTTCAGTTCTTTCAGCTCGTTGTTGAACCACCGATTGGCGTCTTTAGGGCGTCTGATCGAGGTACGTCGGAGAGGAGCCAAGCAGTCGCTTCCTTCCTTGAGCCATGAGTCAATGGCTTCGGCTTGGGCTGCAGAATCCAGTCCCGATATAGGGGGAGAGGAGGCCAGGAGCGAGGCAGAGAGGTCAGCCAGATTGACCTTGCCCCAGTTACGGGCCCAGGAGTTTTTGGTGTGGATAGGGGTATTAGTCAGACAGCGGCTGAGGGAAAACGAAATTAAAAAGTGATCAGACCATGTGCAGGGGACAACAGACAGTGCAGACAGGGAGCAGTTTAGAGACCAGACCTGATCTAAAGTGTGGCCATGAGTGTGGGTAGGGGTGTGAACAAAGGAGGTGAAATTAAGAGAGAGAAGGGTTTCGGAAAAGTCCTTTGATGAGGCACATTCCTTGGGGTCCGAGGGCCAATAGTTAAAGTCCCCGAGGACTAAAGCTGAGGCATAGTTGACTGCCAGGGTGCCAAGTAGATCTTGGAAGGCCGGGAGGAAAGAAGGAGTTGGTTGGGGAGGACGGTAGACAAGCACAATGGCTAAGTGAGGGGAAAGGGAGGTAGAGCGAGCCACCAGATAGTCAATTCCTACCAGGGAAGGTGAGGGGAGGACTTGGAACTGGAGATCAGAACGAGCAATGAGAGCAACACCTCCACCCGTTTTCCCGGCCGGACGGTCGGCACGGATAGCGTAGTAAGACGAGGGGAGGGCAGCCAATAGAGATGGAAGGGAGGCTTCCGAAAACCACGTTTCTGTCAGCAACAGGAGATCGGGTTTATCAGTGTCTAAAAGGATAAAAAGTTCCTGGTGGTGTTTAATGGCGGACCTAGTATAAAGTAAGGTGATAGATAGAGGGGGGGAATAGGAATCAGAAATGGTAGATGAGACGAAGGCCGGCGGCGACGTGAGCGGAGGAGGGCAGCCAGAAGGGCAGGCATGACAGGGAGAGTAGCAGCCCAAATGGGTAATCCTATGAGTAGTACAAGGATCAAGGGGCCAATGGCCTTGGAGTAGAATCAAGTCAGCGGAAGAGTATTGGATGAGAGGACCAGGGGTGGTGGCCCCTAGCCCCGGTCTGCCGCGGACGGGCGCCGACGGGCTTAACTCTGGCGCGACTCCGGCGCGCCTACGTCGCGCCCGCTGCGCTTGTCCGCTGCGCTGACGCATGAGGGACGTCTATATAGGCTGTGACGCGGTGGTGGGAGGAGTCAGGAGGGCGGGATAGGGAAGGAGATTAAAAAAAGAAGATTGCCGTTCGCCGCTCGTAGTCAGTGGGACGGTGAAGGCATAAACTAAGAGGCTGCTAGCGATCAGCAGAGCAAGTTAGGCAAGTTATTAAAAACAAAAAGTGCTTTTCCAGCGCTCAGCGCAAAGCCCTCTGCCACAGGGCTTTAGACGACGCGCGAGGGGAAGTGGGCGGAGCCTAAATAGGCTGTGACGCGGTGGTGGGAGGAGTCAGGAGGGCGGGATAGGGAAGGAGATTAAAAAAAGAAGATTGCCGTTCGCCGCTCGTAGTCAGCGGGACGGTGAAGGCATAAACTAAGAGGCTGCTAGCGATCAGCAGAGCAAGTTAGGCAAGTTATTAAAAACAAAAAGTGCTTTTCCAGCGCTCAGCGCGAAGCCCTCTGCCACAGGGCTTTAGACGACGCGCGAGGGGAAGTGGGCGGAGCCTAAATAGGCTGTGACGCGGTGGTGGGAGGAGTCAGGAGGGCGGGATAGGGAAGGAGATTAAAAAAAGAAGATTGCCGTTCGCCGCTCGTAGTCAGCGGGACGGTGAAGGCATAAACTAAGAGGCTGCTAGCGATCAGCAGAGCAAGTTAGGCAAGTTATTAAAAACAAAAAGTGCTTTTCCAGCGCTCAGCGCGAAGCCCTCTGCCCTAGGGCTTTAGACGACGCGCGAGGGGAAGTGGGCGGAGCCTAAATAGGCTGTGACGCGGTGGTGGGAGGAGTCAGGAGGGCGGGATAGGGAAGGAGATTAAAAAAAGAAGATTGCCGTTCGCCGCTCGTAGTCAGCGGGACGGTGAAGGCATAAACTAAGAGGCTGCTAGCGATCAGCAGAGCAAGTTAGGCAAGTTATTAAAAACAAAAAGTGCTTTTCCAGCGCTCAGCGCGAAGCCCTCTGCCACAGGGCTTTAGACGACGCGCGAGGGGAAGTGGGCGGAGCCTAAATAGGCTGTGACGCGGTGGTGGGAGGAGTCAGGAGGGCGGGATAGGGAAGGAGATTAAAAAAAAAAGATTGCCGTTCGCCGCTACATTCGTTCGCCGCTCGTAGTCAGCGGGACGGTGAAGGCATAAACTAATCAGAGCTGTGTGAATAATAATATCTGTGAGCTGTGAGCCCGTGCGTGAGGTGCATCATCAGAGATGTGTGAATAATAACAGCTGTGAGCCCATGCCGGAGATGCATCTTCAGAGCTGTGTGAATAATAACAGCTGTGAGTCCGTGCCTAAGGTGCATCAGTGCTTTGTTAATAATAACTGCGTCAGCCCCGTTCGTGAGGTGCATCATCAGAGCTGTGTGAATAATAACAGCTGTGAGCCCGTGCCTGAGGTGCATCATCAGAGCTGTATAAATAATAACTTTGTCAGCCCCGTGCGTGAGGTGCATCATCAGAGCTGTGTGAACAACAGCTGTGAGCCCGTGCGTGAGGTGCATCATCAGAGCTGTGTGAACAACAGCTGTGAGCCAGTGCCTAAGGTGCATCATCAGAGCTGTGTGAATAATAACTGTGTCAGCCCCGTGCGTGAGGCGCATCATCCACATTGCTCAGGTCACCCAAATTCCTGCACTCTCTACCACACTGCTTTCAAGAACAGCATACTCTTGCACACTCTCACTGCTCACCAATTCAAAGTTTGCTAAAAATTTTATGCAACGCATTGTCATACACAATGCCAATAACTCTAACTTTAATGCTGCGAGACCTATTGCATTGTAAATGCTTGTTACACTTTGTTTGCAGATATGGGTGGATGTCATCAAGTAAGCAAAATGAATATTCTTCTACTGGAACATGGTAGCCCTCTTCCCTTTCAGAGTGAGGAAAATAAGTCAGCCTGGTGTCGACATTCACAGTGCTCCGTGGTGGGATGTGTGTATGCACTGTAAATCAGAATTTATGAATGTGAGATTTTAGATGATGCAATGCTTATATTTGCAAGAGCTAACAATCCCCTATAATTTACTCTCCATTGACTTTCAACTGCTCAAGGTGCAGATCTCTTAATGCCACCGCCACCTTTCATCATATAGTATGATCATGCCCACTGTTTTGGACTAATACCTTGGATGGTAAACGCAAAATTACTAGAATTCATCTCTCTAGTGGCGCCAAACATGCTCTTTTGAGACAGTTGCCCGGCAGGTGATGAGATTTGCTAGGTTGACACTACGATTACTAAGACTCGAGCTGACTTAGTGTGTGTATCATAATATTGGGGAATCTTCACCTCGTGGTTCTTTAAATCCTTTCCCTTGGACCCTCAATCTATGGTTGTTATATGACACTACGATTACCCAGGTATGTTTTGTGGATGTATATGCAGGAACCCCATGCTATGCTGAACGGGTCAAGAATAAATGCCCCAAAACTGTTTGCAAGGTTTTGTACACCACGCTATAAGATCAAAAGACATTTGGGAATATAATATAACTGAGTCTATTTGGCAAACAAAAACCCAAAATGTTTCTTCAAACTCTGATTTTGCTTGTTATTTATCCTCATAATGAAATACGGTGTTTCATTTGCATGGGGATCCAGAGAGAGTGAGTTTAGCTCTACTATGCAGAATCTTCTAATGTTATCCATCTTTTGACTTCCTCGTCAAGAGTGGGTTGTTATCTTATATATTATGATATGTAACCTTGTAAATTGTGTCTGGTCAATACCTATTCAGTGTTATATGCTGTCAGTCTTTGTTAGGATGAATGGAAATTGCATGTTCTTTTTTTTATTTCTTTTTTTGGTTTGTTTTGTTCCCTTTGAGGGGTATTCAGTATTTGCTGACATGCAAATAGTAAATTGATTGTTTCCAGGTGTGCTCTTTAACTCCCTTATGACAAATATTACTGACCTTGTCCTGCAGTGAAAGTTTCAAGTGAGATATGTAAGCAAAATCTATAATCGACACTCACTGTATTTTTGACAGCTCTACTGAAGATGATGGTGGTCAGACAGAAGGTGAGTGATGCATACCAACTGGACAAACGTCTCTTAACCGTTCCTGCATCTTCAGGGTTATTTAGAATGCTTGGGCCTCTTGATCCTTTACTAACTCTCCACACAATATTACATTGATTTTAATTTGTTGACTAGGTGGGAAACAGCAATTATGTGAAGAAGACTTTGGAGGAGGCTTGGATATTAGATGGATAATATTTGATGGCCTTTTATATTCAGCACTACTCATTTTTCCTTTGTTTAGTGAATTCGTATGCTTCTGAAATCTTGGGTATTAACTTGCCCATTGAATATCCAAATTTTACAGTCCAGTCATCCTTTGTCTACAACATGGCATATTTCCTGCCTTGAAAGCGCCAATTGAGTATTTACTCAGTTGTAATGTGCTCGTGCCACAATGCCTAAAGTCTCCTATGATGGACACATAAGGATCAGAGGGTGTGGTTTTAATATGACTTTTGTGTTTTTTGTACTTTTTGGCTTTGTAGTGTGGCTGTCATGCACAGTTAAGAAGTTAGGTGAGGTCATAGATAAAGCAAATATATGTGCCAGAATCATGATATAAGAAGTGCAGGTGTTGTCCCTACCCACCAGAGTGAAATTGAATACAATTCGTATTGAGCAGTTTGGTCTTGGATCAAACATTTATGCTAGCATGGCTTGTCAAATTATGAACAAATGTTTGTGGGAGATATTCTACATTGGATCCAGGCCGGTCAGACTGGTGCCACAGCGCTGGGCGCAGACTTCGTGGGATGCCATGTTTGCAAGTCCATTATGGTTTTTAAAGCTCCTGCTGCCGCGGTCCTTGCCTCCAACAATTGTTAGGCAACAATAAAAAATGTCAAGCTACTCCGGTGATTAATGTTCTTTCTGGGGGGGGTATGGAGTTTTGTCTAGTGAAGGTTATGACTTGAGAATTGAGAAGTAGCGCAGAGGGTTAACATCCCTGCTGTTAAGAACACAAAGTGCATATAATGTAAATAGTTCAGTGGGTTACTGCTTGTTTCAGAGAGATCCTGTTGTTACTTGAAGTTTATAAGTTAAAATCCTAATATAGAACACTGAGCTATTAACTGTCATCAAAAAGCTGCATGCTAACTGCAAGATATAGATTAGCGTGTTATTATTTTCTTCCCCCAGTCTTTCATTATCCTATTGTTGTATAAAGGGTTAATTTGGGTACAAGATTAATTCTTAATTATTAAAGAGAAACCCCAACCATGGTGTTATGTTTTTAAATTCTGAGTTTGTGCTTATCCAGACCAAGAACTCAAACTATACTGCCTACCAGTATGGATGACATGTGACTCCTACACCATGTAGTCCTCTATCTTATGTAATATTTCCTATACACTGATTTACACACCTATGATTCATTGTCTCTGTGTAAAGTGTGTGATGTAAAGAGCTCCAACACCCTATACTGGTATGATTGTTGCTGTAAAACTAATTAAATGCATCTGCGAGAGTGCATGGTTATGGAAACTTGAGGGGTATTGTTAAAGGGTGATAGTGAGGGAATCCGTGGCAAAGGTGATCATTGAAGGGCGCCAACAAACATTGTCACATAGGGTGCCACCAGTGCTAAAGCCGGCCCTGGATTGAATCCTACTGCCTTATGATTTATTCTGTATTTTTTCTGATCTCTCTTCGGCTGAAGATGACGATGACTGTTTGGATTTGGCAGCTGTGCTCCAGCTATCAAAAATGTCCGAGCTGCAGTGGCGACTGTCTCTGAAGGAGGAAGAGAATGATATAGAGCGGAGCGAATTTTACTATGAGCAGGTGAGGGAGGAAAGATGTTCAAGAAATGATGGAGCATGTTAAATATTCTGTATGTATGTGTAGTGCTAAAACTCCTTGCTGCAACAGAGTGTTGAGAAGTGGGTGCAACAGTATATTGAGTTTGCTATTGGTGCAAGAGTTGAGGACAGAAACGTAATGTTTGGATTGCTTTTAAAGTATTAATTAAGTTCATTTTACTGGCCACGATAAAGCCAGCATGTGAGAACAATTGCTGGTGAGAATATCACTTATAAAGTAATGTACCTCTCCACATGTTCAATAAAAGGTATTTAACTGGTGAGAATAAATGCTTTTAAAAAGTTATTTTCTTATCATTTGAGTGTGACTTAAGATACACAACCATGTGCAGTCAAAATACAGATCATTGGATTAAACAGATGTCTCACTCTAGCTGTTCGTTTAGTCTAATGTTCCTCAAAATCAGTTATCATTAATAATTGATTGACAAAATGTTCAAAACCAAGATCCAAAATCCCTATGGATATCTTGCATATACATTGCAGGGCAACCCTTATGCCTGTATAACTTTTTTAATTTGGGCTTACCGTCCACAACACTTGTGAACTCTGAGAGAGGTGTTATAATGAGTCTGTTAACTTGTATCACACGAAACTGTGCTAAAATAATGATCCAATCATTGTCCCAGTATTGGAACTTTCATAGATTCCCATGCTTTGTATCATTCCCCGTCGTCGGACTGGGAGTTTGTAAAAGAGACCAAACTCTAGGCATCAGCCAATCAGAAGAGCCTCACCCTTAGAACCTTCCTGAAGGAACCTCAGAGCCTCAGATTTTCTACCGCACGTTGTGCTAGGGAGTCTCCATTGAGCTCTGCTCTATTTCTACTCTTTAAAGCGCATTTCTACAGATATTTCTTCAGAATTTCCTTCAGATTTCTTCAGGAAACTCTTTCTTCATCAAAATGTCTGAGGTTGAGATGAAAAAAGCCCTTTTCAAACCCTGTTCCACCTGTGGGAAGAAAAGGCTGTTTGTGGAAGACAAACACAAGGATTGCATCTACTGCCTGTATCCAGATCACAAGGCAGAGGCCTGTAAGATTTGCCGCACTCTCTCCACCAAAACCTTGAGAGATCGGGCTGGAAGGCTTCTTACATGGTTGCAGAGGCAGAAAGAAAGGAAACATGGAGTTTCCAGTGATGAGAGGAATCGGTGTCCTGTGCTTCTTCTAGAAGGTCAGTGAAAAGGGGTAGAGGTTCCCCATCTTCCCCTACTGGGCGCCCCTCTAAGGCTTCAAAGAAGACCCCCAGGGAGTCTGATGGCCGGCGTTCAGGAGGTTCCCCCCACCACAGTGGGTCGGGCAAGGCAGAACTGGTTTCGCCTCCTAAGGGTGAGAAGATAGACCCAGCCTTCAAGAAACTCTCATCACACTCTTCAGAGAGGAGTTCCAAGTCCTCTACGACGAAGACTTCGTCGACGGTGGCTCCGTCGACGACGAAAATGAAGCCCAAGATCCAATTGGTCCCGTCGGCGGGCTCGTCGACGGGAGCGTCGACGACGAAAGCTCCGTCGTCGTCGAAGAAGAGCTCGACGACTACGGTGTCGACGGGAACTATGCCGACGACATCCTCGACGAAGACGAAGACATCGTCGACGAAGAAACCATCGTCGTCGACGGCGGTGTCGACGACGGCAGTACCGACGACAACGTCGACGGCGTCGACGACGATCATGTCGTCGACGAGTGCTTCGACGACGACCACAATTTCTACATCGACGGCGGGCTCGTCGTCGGTGGCGTCGACGACGACATCTACTATTCCTATCTCGTCGATGAGGATTTCACCAGCGTCGACGGACCAACCAACAATACTGGCTGCAGAGAGAAGGGTGACGATTTCCCTCACAAGGATCACGCCTGAAATGACATCCCCAAGGAGGGTGACCTCATTACCTCCCACGATGTTGCTAGACCAGGAGGACTCTGAGGGAGACGGTCAGGATGGCTTTGATTATGCGAATAGCCCATCTCAGCTTCTCATTAAAAGTCAAGAGACGGACTCAGAGGAGGCATATGAACAAGGTGGAAGTGACTACCCACAAACAGACCTCCCAAGGGAATATGAATCACAAGACATGGTTTCAGTCCCGACGTCCTTCCCACATGACCTGCACAAAATGTTGCAAGACTATAAATCCAAAGCCGAGCGCCCAGCGCCGAGAAGGTCTACTCCGTCAACACCAGTGAAGGACCACTCTTCAGTTGTCCCACCTGTACACCCGGTACAGACTCCTCCTCAACCACAGCGGCCAGTGCCCCAGGCTACGTCTGAACCAACAGATGATCCGGATGGGGATCATGATAATGATACGGATGGGTCATCCGGTAATAATCAAGACTCGGATCAGGAAGGGGATGAATACAATGACTACATCCACCCGGATCAAGCTTCACCACACCAGGACCTAGGTGATTCTCCTCCTGCTGTCATCGGCAGTTTTCACCAACTGATGGAACGTGCAGCCGGCCGATTTAAGTTGGTATTGCCTGCACAAACCACAGACTGTTTCTTGTACGATTTTAAAGACACACATCGCAAGACTACGAGGTCCATTCCGATTGTGGAACATCTATGGGAGGAGAGTTTGAAGACCATGAATAACCCAGCGACGGTGGTCCCTGTGCTGCCGCGCCTTGACAAAAAGTATAAAGCGCCGGACGATGGACCGGCTGCCCTGACAGGTCATCCCAAGCCGGACTCTGTAATTTCACAGGCAGCACAAAGGAAGTCACGGAAACCTTCTGCTCCCTTGACGGCCCCTCCTGACAAAGATGGACGGCGGTTGGATAGCACAGGCAAGAGATTTTCATCCATTGCTAGCCTTCTGGTTCGCGCCGCCAATGCTTTGGCAATATTGGGACGATATGATCGCCAGTTGTGGTGCGATATGGCTCCCTATTTGGATCAACTTCCACCAGAATCAGGGCTGGAAGCCAAGAAGACCTTGCAAGAAGGTGAAGCGGTCTCCATGGAGATCATAGACTGTGCCATGGACATTGCCACAACGTCCTTTAGGGCTTTGGCAGGAGCGACAGTGTTAAGACGCCAGGGGTGGCTAAAAGCGACTTGGTTTAGGCCAGAAATCCAAAATAAGGTTCTTGATCTACCTTTTGACGGCGAGGCACTCTTCGGCAAATTGATCGACATGCTTCAGGACATCAAAAAGGACACGGAGACAGCTAGGTCGCTGGGAACGCTCCAGTACCTCAAAGCTCCTTTTAGGGGCACAAGAGGCAGAGGTGGCACTTACAGGGGCGCATTCCAACAACAGCGCTATTCTTCGAACAGCTCTGGATACCAGCCAAGCCGCCAGTCCTACCAACAGAGACAGGGCCAGTCCTCTGGTTATTCACGGCCTTACAATAAAGGCAAGCAAGCTGCCCGTGGACGAGACTCGTCCAAACGCCAATAGCAGCCTCCTGGCTCTGCCTACTGCTCCCTCCTCCAAGAGATCATCAGTTGGAGGCAGGGTGTCAAAATTTCTTCTGAACTGGTCCCAAATTACATCGGACCGTTGGGTGCTCAACATCATCAAACGAGGACATACTTTGGAGTTTACGGAAGTCCCTCCACCCAGACCCCCATCAGCCATCCCATCAAAACATCTGCATCTCCTACGGCTAGAGATACAACAGATGCTCCGCAAAGGAGCGATAGAACCGGTCCCCTCCAATCAACGGGGCCAGGGCTTCTATTCCAGGTTCTTCCTGGTGAGAAAAACGCAGGAGAAATGGCGTCACATCCTGGACCTCAGGGAGCTAAATGCCTATCTCATCTCCTTATCCTTCAGGATGGTATCCCTACAGGATGTTTTAAAGATGGTTAACCCGGGGGATTATATGGCCACACTCGATCTGGAGGATGCGTACTTCCATGTCCCGATTCACCCAGCGCACAGAAGGTTCCTACGCTTCACAGTAGCCAAGAGCCATTTTCAGTTCAGAGTCTTGCCGTTCGGCCTTCGCTCTGCTCCAAGGATTTTTACGAAGGTGCTGGCACCTGTAGCAGCATTTCTGAGAAAAAACCACTTCCAGGTCTTCCCTTACCTGGACGATTGGTTACTGAAGGCCCCGACCAGAGCATTACCGCTGGACGCGGTGCAGGCTTGCACCACTCTGTTCCAAAATCTGGGTCTCACCTTGAACAGGGAGAAATCCACGCTGCTGCCGTCACGGACAGCGCGGTTCCTGGGAGCGATGTTGGATTCGCGGCTTTCAAAGGCATTTCCTACTCAGGAAAGGATACAGAAACTGCAAAGATTAGCAGGAAACCTTCAAAGAAAAAAGTGTCTTTCTGTACTCAGCTATAAGTCGCTGTTGGGGGTGATGTCATCCTGTATTCCCCTGATCCCGCATTGCAAGCTCCGGATGCGCCCCCTGCAGGAGCAACTGGACCTCCAGTGGCAACAAGTGCACGGATCGTTCGACGACAAAGTAGTGGTCACTCGGGAAATGAAGGAGGCAGTGCTTTGGTGGTCGAATCAACAAAACTTATGCCAAGGTCTATCCTTCGCAAGCGTTCCATCGCCTCACATACTGACGACGGATGCGTCATTGGAGGGATGGGGAGCAGTGATGCAGGACCTGCAGGTCAGCGGCCATTGGTCTCCAAGCGACAAAAAGCTACACATCAACCTGTTGGAGCTGAGAGCGATCAGGCTAGCCCTTCAAGCCTTTCTTCCGCGTCTCCAGGGTTCACAGGTGCTAGTCAGGACGGACAACACCACGGCTATGCATTATGTGAACAAGGAAGGAGGGACGAGGTCACTCCCCTTGTCGCGAGAGGCTCAACAGATTCTGGAATGGACAATTCTTCACGGAATTTCTCTAAAGGCGGAGCACTTACCAGGAGTGCTCAACGAGGGCGCAGACAGGCTGAGCAGGCTCGCCTCAGTCAGTCACGAGTGGGAGCTGAAACAACAAGTTCTAGATCTACTCTTTCAAAAATGGAGCACACCAGAGGTGGACTTTTTGCAACGCCCACCAACAGAAAGTGTCGAGCCTACGCCAGCAGGTTCCATCACCAAGGCAATGCCCTATCGATAGCCTGGACGGGGAGGTTTCTCTATGCATTTCCACCGATTCCCCTACTTCCTCGACTCATCAGGAAAATGAGGACGGAACCATGCGAGCTCATCCTGATAGCCCCGGCATGGCCAAGACAATTCTGGTACACCGAGCTACACCTGCTATCGCTAGTACCTCCGATAAAGCTAGAGGATGTTCCTGATCTCCTGGCAATGTCCGGAGGACAAGTTTGGCATCCAGACCCAAGGTCGTTACACCTGACTGCATGGCTCCTGACCAGCGAGAATACATGAATGTCCCTCTTTCCAATGAGGTCAAAGACATCCTCTCTCAGGCAAGGGCTCCATCCACAAACAAAACATACAGATTGAAGTGGAAAAGATTTTGTATTTGGTGCAAAAAAGAAAAGATTGATCCTTTCACGTCAAAACCTCATCAGCTCCTACCTTACCTACTCTCGCTAGCTAAGTCTGGTCCTTCGTTGTGGTCTGCAAGAATTGTCAAGCAATTCCTCAAAGGCCTGTTTAGGGTCTATCCGCCAGTGCGATCTCCTCCTCCGACATGGCATCTAAACTTAGTCCTGGCTCAACTAATGAAGGGACCTTTTGAGCCGATTCACCGCTCAGACCTAAAATTCTTATCATGGAAGTTAGCTCTGCTCTTGGCCCTCACATCAGCGAGGCGAGTGGGGGAGTTACAAGCCCTAACTATCCAAGAACCGTTTTTGCAATTCAAAAGGAACACTACCATCTTAAGGACGAACCCAAGGTTCATTCCCAAGGTCCCCACTGACTTTCACCTAAATGAGCCTGTCATCCTAAAGACATTTTTTCCGAACCCAGTCACTCCAGCAGAAAAGACATTGCACACTCTGGATTTGCAACGCTGTCTAAAGTTCTACATAGACCGCACCAAAGACTTTGGAAAATCTTCGCAATTATTCATTGCTTGCGGCGGTCCAAACAAGGGCCTCCCTCTGTCCAAACAGGTGATCTCGAGATGGATTTCAAGTGCCATTCTGCATTGCCACAAGTTAGCAGGGAAACCTCTAGTGGGCAGGATCCGTGCTCACTCGACGAGATCAGTGGCTTCTTCTACGGCCCTCTTTGCGGGAGTACATGTCAAGGACATCTGCAGGGCTGCTACCTGGAGCAGCGTGCACACGTTCACTAAGCATTATTGCTTAGAGTCATTGCAGCAGGATGACGCGGCTGTGGGCCAGGCTGTCCTGAGAAACCTCTTCAAGTGATGGGTGAGCTTTCCTTCCTATCCCACCTTCCATGGGTGACACATTTTGTACTTTTCTTGCTAATGTTATGATGTACTGCTTTACAAAATGTGTTTATGGTGTTTACTGCTTGCTATTCTGATACAAAGCATGGGAATCTATGAAAGTTCCAATACTGGGACAAGAAAACAAGTTACTTACCTGTAACTTTGGTTCCCCAGTATTGGTAACTTTCATAGATTCCCATGCGCCCACCCACCTCCCCGGGGAAAGCTCAGCCTTCAGCAAGTATGGTGTCTAGCACACTACGGCTACGAAAATCTGAGGCTCTGTGGTTCCTTCAGGAAGGTTCTAAGGGTGAGGCTCTTCTGAATGGCTGACGCCTAGAGTTTGGTCTCGTTTACAAAAAGAGGCTGATATGTTACAAAAGGGAATGAGGCCTAGGCCTTTCCTTTCTCTTTTGTACCTACTACTATGATATTTTTTATTACCGAGACTCCCAGTCCGACGACTCCGACGACGGGGAATGATACAAAGCATGGGAATCTATGAAAGTTACCAATACTGGGGAACCAAAGTTACAGGTAAGTAACTTGTTTTCTTATTCAGCTTCGAATCACGCCATGTTTGTAAAACACCCTGAAGTAGTGTCTTCTTTGATTCTATGTAAGACAAAAACAACTGTACATAACAAAGACATTCCTGACTGCTGTATAAAAGGAAATCCAAGGTCAAATGCCACATTGAGCCCAGCAATTGGCACACCTAGATTGTGTTAAAGGACTCTGAGAATTCAAGCATGGCCCATAACTCCCTAGCAAATTTGTCTGCTAATCTCCCCTTTAATTTGGTTTGGACAGTTGTTAGGCTATTGGGCTCCACAGATGTTTTACAACAATTTTGTTTTGTAGGAATCTACCAGTATTAAAAGTGAACAATCACATATTAGTAGTCTACTGTTCACCCCTCAAAGTAGTTGGTTTTGAAAGGTCTGTAATGCCAGATGGATATTGTGTACCTATATGGGCAGAACTAATGTGTTACATTGTTAATTTGTTATATGTTTTACCTGTAACACATGTGGCCCTGTAGACCTGTATTGGTTTTATAGGATTCCCTAATGGCCTCAGATCTTGTTTGATCCGAAAGTTATATGCTCTGCACATATATTGATGCTCAGGAGTCATGTTGTGTTTGTTCAGAGGTGTTGAACAACCAGTTGACGAGAAATTTGCGGAGTGCGCCATTATGTATTGTTAGATCTTCTTTGCAATTTTATTCCAATGCCCTATACAGCTCTTTGAAGCTTGAAGAGGTTTGATTCATGCTTAACTGCTCCAAAAAATAAATAATTGCAATCTAGAAAGAATGTTGTCCCCTGAAAGTATTGAAGAATAAATCAAGAGTGAGAAAATGTACTTGTGTGTGCAGAGAGTTAAACACATGCTGCATCATTAATATTACTTTTGGCTTTTCAAATGTCAAATGTCAAAAATGCCAAAATATGATACCAGGTAGGGTACCTATACATAACAAAAATTGGTTTAAGTTTTATGGTTCGATCTCTGGGGGTGGATGTTCTCACATCAAAGGATATATTTTCCCACAATTTCCACTAGTGGGAACTAGAAATAGTGCATTCCAAGGCTTACACTTTCATTTTATTGTGATGTAGATCATACCAAGAGCACAGAATTTGATGTGAAGCATGGAGTACCAGGATGTTTAGGGTTATTTTATGGGGTGCCTCCTGAGTAACAGTACCCTTACTACAGGCTGTAAGAATAACTTTTCTTTGCATTGTCACCCACACTTTCCTCTTTGTCCACACCAAGTGAGTTAAGAACATCAGTGATGTAGGCCCATACATGATCACTGCATCCTCTTTCTGTTCCTTTCCTTCTTTGTTGCTTCTGGCACCCTCTGTCACCCTAATCTCTCCTCAACAGCCCTTTACTTCCACAAGGGAGCTTAATGCGTTAAAACGTAAAGTTCAATTTGAATTACTTAGTGTTCTGTATTGTTGCTACTTCATGACACTAACTAGCTGAGGCCACTTCATGTTTTTTGTCTCCTCTCCAGGCTCCAAGTGCGTCCTTATGCATTGCCATTTTAAGTCTTCACTGTGATAGCATCGCTTGTGGTCACCTACTGATACACCACAGCTGTGTCTTGTCTCGAGCTCTGAACAACCCAGAAATGGACAGCAGGCTACTCATAGACATCATGAAAAATCTGATTTTCAGTGCAAAGATGATGTTTGTTAAGGCCGGTAGGAGCCAGGATTTAGCC
Organism: Lissotriton vulgaris; assembly: GCF_964263255.1. Taxonomy (NCBI): domain Eukaryota; kingdom Metazoa; phylum Chordata; class Amphibia; order Caudata; family Salamandridae; genus Lissotriton; species Lissotriton vulgaris. The sequence goes on from NC_141697.1 coordinate 99,453,932, forward strand.
CTCTGTGACAGGCAAGTGTTTTTTTTCTCAATTTTGGTTTTGAATTGTTTCAAATAATAATGGCATCGTATTTATCTGTAGGATTTCTATAGATCCAAACATGCAGCCTTCTGTGCACCTGCAGTCCTTTGACGTTCTAGATCTACACATGTATAGATGTAATACAAAAAACTGAAAATCCAGAATGTAGGAGAGTAGGGTCTGCAATCCTATGATCACCATAGATTTTTGCTTTTTGCTTCACTGGTTTACGACTTCCCTGGCTGTGGGCCTGCTAATCAGACCCACAGCCTAGCTGTTCTCTCACTAAATTGACACGTGTACCTTAGGTGCATTTACCAATTGGTACTGGGCCACCTTATCAGACCCTGTAACTCGGGGCATAGGTGTACCCAGGGGCTGCAGCATGTATTATGCCACCCCTGGCTGGCCATCTAAATCTGACACAACTGGCTGCACGACAGCTGGGGCAAGGTGGTGTACTCACCCTTTGCTTTAGATATAGTATACCTATATCTAACCCTAAAATGGACACATAGATTCCTATCAGTCACTCCTATGGCAGGCCTTGACAATCCTGAAGGCAGAGTGCTTGGAATTATGTGAGATTGTGCTCTGGCATGAGCTGAGCCCGTTTGCAGCTTGCGGAACTAAGTCCCAATAGCTGTTCCATGATAACGCGTACCATATACTCTTAAGTGCATTATAATCCTCGCGGTTACATGCCAGCTCTGGTATCGCTTTATCAAAACATGTCGAGTAAGGTGTCATACGAATTGGAATACTAACCCCTCGCCAATTCTGGCGACGGGGTTAGCATTCCACCCTTCTAGAGGGACACGACATGTATGTAACTGTGAACCCCGGTTAAAGTTAACTCGACCCTCAGCATCACAAAATGGATGCTGCCACCACAGACACAAGTCCGACCTCCTGCTGCTGGGAGTCCTTCCAGCGAGGGAGGCTTGGACAAAGGGTTCCCTGTCAGGGGCGGTGCTAGCACCATCCCAGACAGGGTTTTGTGTATCTTGGGTAGGCAGGGCTTTAGAGGAAGGTGACTGCAAGTGGCACCCCGGTGCTCACTATGCATAGGCCGGCTAGAACCAGTTCCAGGGGCACACCAGCCCCTGACCTGGGGAAAGTCCGGCATGGGAGAGGGGTGTAACCACCCCCCTTCCTGGTCCCACCCATAGGCAGGACCTAGTCGCGTGCCAGCCCCTTTTCCTAGTATAAAGATAGGAGCGGGCGCCCTTCCAATTTAGATCATCTTTCAATCCTGACACTACTTTCTACGATTTCTCCCTTGTGACTAAGGAGTAGTCACCCTGCACCCGCAGGCACCATCTAAGAACACTGCGGTTTGCTGCACGTCCTTCCTCCGGAATCCGACCGACCAGCACGACGAGACCCGGCTTCCCTGGCACCTCTGACCTCTACCTACATCATCAGCCCAGCTGAGATCCGTGGGTGTGACGAGACCTCGAGGGACCGGCCATCTTCAGAACTGCACGACGCTTATCCAGCACGACCGCTGAGGGATCCTCGAGTGAGTGCTTTGGGGTTCGAGAAGCCCTAACCCTGAGCAGCTCCAGCACCGAAGTCCAGCCCCCCAGCATCCACCAGATCTGCGTGGGGCCCTTCTGCTCTTTTCTGCTCACCGCGTTGTCTGGCTACTTGCCTGCTGGCTTGTGGCCCTCTTGACGACGCACCACGACGACAACACCGCTGGTCTGGTTGCTCCAGACTGGCCCTTGCTCCCCTCCAACAGAGGAGCACCCCGGACCCTCCTGGTCCACTTCAGACGCCATCTTGAGTCCACCGCGTGGGCTTGCATTTGCCAAGACTTGTTGCCCCAATCCTGGGTCCAGCGACGTCGACAGCAGATACCTTCGTCGGACAGCTCGCACCTCCATCCTGGTCGCCGACAACGCCTCCTGGTCCGTGAGACTGCAGAGCCCAGCGTCGCCCACTCACCTGGTCGAGGTGACTCCATCCGGTGCCATCCTGGTGCCCATCTAATCACTGACTAGTGATTCAGAACTTGGTCCCCTCTGCTTACAGGTATCCTCCATCATCGATCCAGGCTTGGATCCCTCCGAATCTCTTCACTGGTCGCCTGTCAGCAACTTCTTCTTTCAGGCTCCATAGACTGCAACGAGGATTCCCGACGTCTTTTCAGACCTATGCAGCCGCCGCCCCTGGGCTAGGTAACCTGAGCATTTCGGTGCTCCAGCATAGCTTAACTATCCAAAGGTCCAGATCCTTTTTCGTTTCAGCTCTACCTAGTCGGATTCGCCCGATAACACTAACTTTACGAAATCTAGCATCCATAGACTTTGTCCCACATCCCGCGTGAGAGTGCACACTCTGCACCCGATCTCCCTAGGCCTCCTGCTAGTAATCTGAAGGTTCAGTAGTCAAGTCCTTGCGATCCTAAAGCCTATTAGAGTAGTACTTACCTGCTAGTAATTTCGCATTCCACTTTTAGAGTATATGGTTTTTGTGCGACTTTGAGTATTTTCGTAAGAGCTTTGTATTGTGCTTAGCGCCCTGTCCTCATAAAGAGTCCAGGGCTGTTGTGTTCTAAATAAATATCCTTTTATTTTCCTAACAACTTGTGTGGTGTCCTTTCACTTGGTGTTCAAGGGGTATATGTGATGGTATAACAGCTGGCTTAACACGCCCTCTAGAGTCTAGCCTAAAGACGGCTCTTGTCCATGCTTCTAGGATAGCTGGTCTACGGTTGACTTACAACCAATCATCAATAAGGGTTGTTTGGACTGATACAAAGTGCTCACTAGAATAGTCAACATTATATATCAGGCCAACTTCTCACACAGAAGACAAGTGAACATTATTACTCACTTTAACAGAATCTTGGTCCATATCTATTGCTTTAGTCTATGAGGTTTGTTTGTATAGTTCTAAACCTGTATCTTTGTACACCTGCAGTCATTTGACATTATAGACATACACATGAATCAATGAGATAACAACAAACTGAGCAATGCAGAAGACTAGTCCAATGTTTTATTTCACTTTAACACAATCAAATTCCACATGCTTCTCAAGCACATTGCTTACTGTATCTCACTCCCCCCTTCCGCTACTCCCAAGTGAGCATTTTTCAACCGCCTCTTACGTATGGAACTCACAAATATCTGATTACTACATCCTATTAAGCTTCATCTTAAATTCCTTCTAGAAGATGCCCTTTATCTGCCCATGCCTAACATTGTCAATTTCTCCCTTAGCCAAGGAACCTTTCACGGCAACCCTAATTCAGCACAGGTCCTCTCTGCACTGAAGAAAACAATCTGAGATCCAGGTGCCTCACCAACTTCTTCCCCGTCATGCACCTACCCTTGTTAGAAAAATAATTTAGAAAGCTGTCTCCATCCAACTTCCGGAGAGGACCACACCAACAGGAACAGTCTTATACAGGCCTAACAGTTTGGATTTGAATAACTTTGGGCATTGAGATAGCTATTCTTCAAGTACTCGAAAAGGCCCTCCTTGCCACTGACAAGACTGACCCCATCCTTCTACTTACCAACTCCCTATAGTTTGTACATGTTGGATTCTAATATTCCCATAAACCCTCTGTCTCCTGCAGAGATCCCCTTGTTTTCTTCCCTTCTTTCATCTTCTTTCTCTGCATGGAACCACCCAGATCCTTGTCTCCAATGACATCAAGATTCAGTTCTATACTGACAAAAACCCAGCTTACCATGAGCTCCTCTCAGCCGATGATATATATCACCAAGAAAAGGAAGAAAGCTTAGTACCAGCTCTTCATCCTGAAAAAGTGAAACCTTTCCTCCCAGAGACAGACTTTGCAACAGAATCTTGCAGTAGTTCAAGTTACCTTCTGCCACTTGAATGAGATTATTTCTGTTACCCCCAGCCTCCCGACGCCCATTCTGGCACTTCTTAAAGTCTTGAAACAAGCCATGGCATGTCTCATCTAGGTCCTAGGGAAATTGGGCCACATCACCATTTTGCTGAAAGGACTTTACTTACCCATCATCTTCTTCAAGTCTAGTTCCATCACGTATCAAAATAGAATCCCGGCGTGACCAAGAAATCAACCACTTTTGATGAGCAGCGCCAGACCAGACGGCATATCCAACTTTTGATGGGCAGCACTAGGCCAGAAGCCAAGACATTGCCAGACCGAAGATCAAAATGTGGAAGTTAAACACAAATAAAATTGCACTATATACATACCCATACATACTTACATATAGCAATAAGATAACTTTCGGAATTGTCTGACACGCCATGGGTGCTTGTGGAACAGCGTGCTGATGGGTGCATTTGTAGAGTGCCTTGTAAACTGAATTTTCTGTAGGTACTTAGCCAAATAAGGCAGTATAGAAACTGTATCATTCTAAATCATTAATATTAACTATTTTACGCATTTCCCAAACAGTGGCATAGCAAGGGTGACATGGGTCCTAGTGTAAGAAGTTAACCCCTTCCCTGCTGCCCACTTTTCCCTGCACAGCGCCCCCATGCTCATTACGAGCTCAGCTCGTCATGCAGTACAGTGCTCCTGTACTCATGACGAGCTCAGCTCGTCATGGCCACACCCGTTTCTTTAGAACGCTCAGCACAGCAGGGGAATTAGCCCAGCGTGTGAGCGGTCTAAAGGCCATGACGAGCTCAGCTCGTCATGAGCACAGGAGCACTGTAGCTCATGACGAGCTGAGCTCGTCATGAGCAGGCAAGGGGTTCATTTTCTCTCCCCAAGATTGCTGTGCTGATAGTAAAACGGAGTAATGAGCAGATTTCAGTTGGCTCTTTAGGCCTCTGGGCCCCTGTTCCACTGCACCTGTTACACCATTTATAGCTACACCCCTGTTGCTAAAGGAGGCGAGTGAAGCAGATCCATATGCCACTGCTTTAACACCAAAACAGCCACTCCCCTTCACCATAACAGCCTCTTATCCTCATTGTTCTCTTTATACTCCTCTTCCCCTTTGTATTTACTTTAAATCCCATTGTCTGTTCCTATCCTGTCAAGGACCTTAAGAAAGAGGCAAGTGAGGGTATGCAGCAAATTGTGAACATCCTTTTAACTTGAGTTATAGATCTGATTAGGGAAAGCAGCACATGTCTGCATACACTTGAGCGTAGTAGTCTCTGTAGCATGTAGGTGTTGATTTCCTGATATGAATATCTAGGGACTATGACTTGAAGGCATCTGAAAGCTAAATAATCCAGAGGCTGGAATCCAGTATAGCCATCTCCTTTCATTAGAGATATCCATGAATTTATGTCTGCTAGTAACCTATTGAGTGGCATTGTTTTGCATCCTCTGTAACATAATGTGATTTATTTTTTGGGCGGCCTATGAGTTTATTTCAGTAATCCATCAAATATTTTATTATTGTCTCTACTGCAACCACACATTTTCTCTGCAGTAATAGAATTCTGTAGTTTGGGGTTTTCAAAATAAAACATCTACACCAATAAAATTCTGGAATGCTTTTGTGCAATTTTTATTGAAAATCGCATGAAGATATTAGGTGCTTCGACTGAGATTAAATGAGTTGTCCAGATGATCAGGTGCCTTACATGTGCCATTCCGTTCAGGTCCAAAATGGATAACTTCTGTTTTGGTTTCATTAAAAAGAAAACAGTTTGGTCGACTGACACCCGAGTTTAGGCAGTGCTTATATTTATTTTCCTGTACTTCATTCTAAAAAAATACATCTGAATATTGTCTGTTTAGGGCTGGGGGTTCTGATCTGGATCACTCAATCAGATGGGTTAATGGAGCCTTATACACATGAAAATCGGTTAATGAATGTAGTGCAGCACTGCACTCCTGAACTCAGTTGATCATTACTCAGTTTCCACCCGTAGTTCCTGAACAGACACAAATGTACTGGAATGGCCCGAGTACTTTTGCAGTGATCTATGTATTTTTGTTTTTAACCATTAATACTCCAATTAAGGTGTCTTGGTGATACCCTGACTTTTTTTAAAAATGAGCATTGGTGGAACAGCAAGTCCTCCCCTACCTTCAGAATACAGGAAGATTATATTATACTTTGCAGTGATGCTTGAGCCTCAGAGGTTCATACTCTGTCTTGTCTTTTTTTTTTAATAAATCTTTTTATTAACATACATCAGCATATTAGTTTCAGTACAGAGGAAACAATAAAATCTGGCATCATGGAGACAATAGGTGAAATCATTTATTACAATATATCACATGGAAAGTCTAAGTGGAAGGGGTGGTCATCATAATTGACAATGCAAGGTGGTCGGCATATATCACCATGATAGGAATTGCACAAACCCCATATGCAGGGCCACTTTCTAGGACAACCTCGAGCCACATACACTGTCTTTTCTCTATGCATGGACCAGTCAAGGTCTTTCTCCCAGGCCTCCACTGTGGGAGGATTCGATGCTCCCCATAGCTGTGCGATGTTTCTCTTAGCGAGCATTAGCCCCAAAGTGACCCATTGTGTCAGGGAAACATTCAAATCTGTTGGTTACTATATATTCAATAGGCATCTACGAGCTTCAGGATCGAGATGTGTGGATAGCACTGTGTTGATGGTGTTGTGTATCTTAAACCAGTAGGGTTGAATAATGTCACACTCCCAAATAATGTGCATAAAAGAACCCACTTGGCCGCATCCTCGTCTACAATCCCCCCAATTAGCTCTTCCCATCTGCACCAGTTGGGGTCCTGTCATGTATACTCTGTGGAGGATTTTGAGTTGTACCAATCTAAGTCGTGCTGGGATAGTCACGACTCTTGGCGAGGATACTTCCTCTTGCCATTCTTCGTCATCCATCTCCATACCACCCCCGACCATTTTCCCCTCAATGAGTGAAGAGGGTCCGGCATATTATTTATCAATTTTTTATATATCAAGGAGATCGTTTCATCAGGAAGGGAAGGTGTCCATCCAGTACCCTATCCTCCTGCGGGGAAGACTCTGGAAGGGTGGTACCTCGCGGCAGAAGGGAGCGCAAAGCGTGTCGGATCTGTGTGTAGAGAAAGTATTCTATGTCCGCTAGATCAGATTGTTGTTGCATGGTGGTGAACGATCTAACATCCGACTTCTCTCAGAGGTCCCCGATGCGTGAGATTCCAATAAGGTCCCACTTGTCAAACCCTTTGAACTTCCATAGGCTACCGAGCTGTTCTGAATCCCATAGCGGAGTCGCTAGTGCCAGTTGGCGATCCCAGCCAAGGCATTTAGTGGCAGTATGCCAAACATGTACCAAATGTTTGGTGGGGCCCGTTAATTTAGAGTGTTGGGGTTTGGAATAAAGAGCTCTATTGTAGTCCCCCACACAGAAAGAAGCCACCTGTCCATGGTATAGCCTGGATCACCCGGTCAGGCGTAGGTGCAATGGTTGATGGCAGCTAGATGGGCTGCCCAATAAGATTTTTTAATATCTGGGAGGCTGATGCCTCCATCATACCAGTTGAAGGTGAGCTTAGTTAGGGCAATACACAGCTTCCCATCCCACAGCAGGTCGCGTTGAAGTACATCTACCTCTTTGAAATAGGACAACGGAACAGAATCCAAGGAGTTCTGCAGGCCGTACAAAAACCAAGGCAAGGACTTCATTTTAAAAAGGGCTGCCTTACCCAATAGGGAAAGGGGGAGAGACTTCCAGTTATTTATATCTTTCCTCAGCCTGGCCAGAGGCGGAAGTAGATTCCGAGCGTACCGGAGTGATGGGTCTATGGAGAGAAAAATCCCAAGATACTTGAAGCCCTCTGTATTTATTTGTATAGGACATCCCTTCGGTGCGATAGGCGGCTCTCCCGCCAGAACGAACAGCAGGGACTTACTCCAATTAATAAAATATCCGGAAAATCTGCTGAAAATGGCCAGGATATCTAAGACCTCTATCAGTTACTTTCTCTGGGAGGTCAAATAAAGTAGGATGTCATCTGCATAGAGTGAGATGCGGTCTTCCCACTTGGGGGACCAACGCAGTCCCCGTACAACCGGGTCCCTACGTACCCATGCTACCAGTGGCTCCAACGCTAAGGCGAACAAGAGGGGGGACAGCTGACACCCCTGTCGTGTCCCCGGCCAAGTTTGAAAGTGGTCGATTTCTTGCTGTTGACCACCACTTGTGCCAAAGGTCTAGCATATAGGAGCTGCACCCATTGAATATATTTCAGGCCAAACCCCATATTCTCCAGTACTGCCCAGAGATATGGCCATTTGATGGTGTTGAAGTCCATGGTAGCATCAAGGGAGACTATTATAGCTAGTTCTTGGATAGTGGATGCTCTACCAGTACCCCATGGACTCTACGCAAATTAAGGGCTGTATTACGATGTGGAATAAAACCGGATTAGTCCGGGTGGACTAGGTTCTCAATCACAGTGACTCTACACCAACATCCCCCCCACCCTAGTTCCAATCTTTGACAATTTGGCTTCCGACCCTGGCTTGCACCACTTTGAAGATGTGTTGCGAAAATCTTTGTCCATTTCTTGATTGCCTTTTGAATGAGAGTGAACAATATTAGGTTGATAGTTATGGTCAGTTCCAGTTATGTATTCAAGACTTGTATCTCTGGTGACATTGATTTTGCTCTGCCTCCACATTTTTCTGAAAACTATTGTAAGGTTTTCTTTAGTTTATTTTTCTTTAGGCCATTTTACAGATAGTATTTTTCACTGACTGTTACTTGGGCCTTTAATCCTTTGAGAGTGCATGTTGTGAGAATGGCGTTGTTGGCCCATAGTCTCACCAGGGCCTGGACACGCTTGTTTGATAGCACATCATCTGAGGCTTTCATAACTATCTGGTAAATGATGATGGTATAGAGCAAGAACAAGGGGGCAAGAATACAAATCTATTTTACTGTGCATGTGATAGGAAACTGCTGGTTCAGGGGGTCCATTTTGGTTTACCTAGTGGTGTGGTGGTGTGCAGCATTAGTGAGCGAAAAGGCTGTCACTGATGTACACCAGTTTTGAGTAGTCTGCCTTCCTGCCTCACATTCGGTCAAGGAATGTAACATGTGTTTTTTTAAAAGAATGTCAAAGAAAAAGTTAAGTGGTCAGAGAGGGGCTTTAACTGAGAGGAAGCATGCTTAAAATATGAGAGCTGAGGAAGAAAGGAAATAAGGCAAGGATCAGGCCAGAAAGATCAGTCTCCCAGCCTGCATCAACAAGTCTGTCTTTTCCTGGCAAGGAATCACATTTAGAGAGATGCGGAGATAAAATCAAGACTCGACAACCATTCACATAGCCATTGAAGAATAATGCTGAAAATGTGAAGGTCAAGAGCATCACCATCGAATGTCGGCCCTCCAGCTACACATTTATGTTTTACACACTGGTGACAAAATTACATTCAAGATCAGTTTTGGGGTAGCTCTCCCATTCATTGACGTTAAGCATCAACCACAGTCATCGGTGACTGTCACACTATCATCAGTGACTGTCTCACCGTCTTCGAAAAAATGGTGATAAGACCAACATTGATAATGACGCGTTCAGCGTTGACGGCTGAAGCACTAAATTCACTGGTGTTGCATACACACCAATGCCGTTGAAAAGACCAAGATGGACATCGACTGCTTCACCATCAGGGTTGAAGAGACAGACTATGCCCTTTTCTCCATCTGAATCTCATACAGTTTGATCTTTATCACCATCCTCTAACCATTCTGAGTCATTATACTCCGTTAGATCTTCACTGGATGGACAGATTCAACTCTACAAAAAAGAGAAAGTGAGAGAAGACTAACTTCTTTTGGGTTTTTGAAAATGGTTGTATCCCTAGTTCTGGCTCCTTTACCTCATTGCTCAATAAAGTCAACCATACAATTTCAAGGCCCGGTTTAATCCCTTATGACCTCTTGACCTTTCTCCTCCAAAGAAATCATCAAAAAAACCTCTATGTTTTCAGTTAGAAAGTGGAAGCCAAATTCTTAGCAGGAGTCTAAAAAGATTGAAACCAACTCTTCCTACAGTTCTCCCATTGATAGAGGTTTTCTAGATCCTTATCTCTTTTTTTTCTTACATGGTTGTGTGTCAAACATCATACACACCTATGTCACCTCCTCAGTCTTCAACCAGGGCCTCACCTGTGGACAACATTCTGACATTTCAAGAGCTGCAGCTATTTAACCAAGGGCAGCACCAAAACCTTTACTATCCTTAGTACCACGATTTTTAGCTACAGCGAACAAAACATTTTTAATGCCAGCATTAGTTAAAGCAGTAACACCACGCCTTCTAAAAAAGTATAGACACACCTAACAAGACCCGGATTTCCTAACAGCAGATACAAAACTGGATTCATCCAGTCTCACTGCACATCGTCATGAGGGAGCATATGCCCATAGTCCTTTGTGCCACGGGAGAGAAAAAGTAACTTGTTCAATTCCACAAAAAAAAAGCTGTTTCGGTAATGCATTTTGCTTATTTAAAAAAAAATGTCAGTGCAACAGCACTGCTCGTGTGATACCACTGAGAAATATAGGATAGCATGCAGTGTTTCCTCTCCGATCTGTAAAAGTGAAACATAGACTTGATGGGGGAGCTAATTGGCTTTCCTGAGCACTCTCGGTTTATAAAGTTCAGTATCAGAAATAGTAAAGTTCCACTGGATTCATCCAAAGCAGTCCCAGGTGGGTAATCCAAAATAATATATCAACAGGGTCCTTCAAATCATGGATTTTTATTTTTTCTCTTTTCTCCAAATTCAAATCCTCCACAATCCACATACAGAGTTCATTGGATTATTCAGCCAACACGTGTTTCGTCTTGTAAATTATTTACACAGCGACTTCATCATGGCGTAATCCAAATATTTTGAAAAAGTTTTCAGTTGAAATAATCAGTCTCTTCGTCACTTCAAATTATGAAGTAAAAGACCCCTGCTTCTTTAAATCTTATTCTGCAGTCAGGAGTCTTTGCATATCTTCAAAAGTAATCAGTAATTCACGATCTCTATCTCATTTCGTGTTCGTCTATCCACAAACGCGTTTCCCTATCTGGCGTTCTGCAGAGCGCCCTTCTAACCTGGGTTACTGATTGTTTGTTGTGATGGGGGAGCTCTTTGGTCCCAATCCAAGTAAAAAGCTCCACAGTGGACTCTGCAGAATTAGCCGTGACAGCATATTGCCATGGTATCACTTTAAGGAGAATTTCTAGCCTCAGTTATCATATCTGAAGCCAGATGGGCAACAGAAAATAGCTGATCTGCGGTTTTCCTGAATCAACTCTCATGAGGCAGCATATTGAAGGAAAGATGTTGTGCATGAAGAAAGAAACAGAGACATCTGAAAGAAACAGTTAGTTATAGATTCCTTACCTTAGAATTACCCCCAGGCGTCAAACTGGATCCGGAAAGTTTTTTGTCAGCAGTACCCCTGCGCGTCGGAAGGTGGCATCTGTCAACTCAGAGTTCGGCGTCGTGGTCTGCGGGATGACATCACAGTAGCTACATAGAGGCCGTCCACCCGCGCTGACATCAGTTCTTTCTTTTTCCGTGCCAGCAAGTGCAGATCCGGAGAGAGCGGTACCTCCAGTCATCTTTTGACTGACTTTTTTTCTCAACTTTTGTCAGCTTCTTTTTTGAGTCTCAACTTCTGGTGCACGGGGGATGCCCGGCTTCAAGGCCTGCGGTTCCTGAAACCGACTGATTTCAGTGACGGATCCGCACCGCATGTGCCTACTGCCTGGAGAACGACCATGATCCCAAGTCGTGCTCAGACTGCTGAACCATGGCCCCGAACTCTTTGCGGGAGCGGTCCTGAAAGCTACTTGAGGCCCGGAAGTCGGCTCCGCCTCACTCGAGGTCTCGGTCGCGGGGAGGTCAAGGGACCGATCACGGAGCCATCATAACTCTTCTTCCAAGTCTTCGCACTCTGGGTCAGGTAAGTCGAAGCATAAGAAGTCGTAGAAGAAGCATAGTCACTCTTTGACTTCCCCTTGTCCGTCGGCCGATGCGACGAAGGGTGCCACTCCGCGGGTCAGCATGCAGAGCCTTCAGGTTCGACTCTGGCATTCCCGGGACCGGGAGCGACCCCTGCCCGGCTTCCTCAGTTTTACGAAGCGATGCATGCCATCTTTGGGCAGCCTGACTCTGCCGATGAGCCTTCGGCCCGTGGACTCGAATGGGGGCTTAGGCCTTCGACACCGGCAACTTCGGGCTCGGCACCGCAGGGCACTCTTGGATCCAGGCCTGGATCGGGATCGGCGCCAGTCCACCTCATAACACTTCCACTGGTGCCGATTCCACCGGCACCTTGTCCGCAGCCAGCGTCGACCCTGGCTTCCGCCCCGATGTGGACAAGGACGGCGAATCCAGCGCCAATTGGTACTTTTGTGCCTGTGTTCCACCCGGCCCTTTGCAGCCTGATTGACAGCCTGAGGAGGGTTGGGAAGACTGGGAGGGGTCTGGAGACCCTTTTACCAACAACCAGTTGGATTATGATCCGGACTGGAGAGAGGAACTGGGGGATGCCAGTGGTCTGGATACCTCTCCAGACCTAGGCATGTTATCTCCTCCTACAGTGCCTTCGGAGGAGGGAGCGTCATACGCAGTGGTGTTTCGTAGGGCAGCCAAGGCTCTCCACCTTGAGCTACCTATGGTGGCAGTCAGGACTAAGCTCCTGACAGAGGTGCTTCAGCCGGCAGCGAGCTCTTCGGAGCCTCTGCTGCTGCTCAATGAAGCCCTATCCGACATCCTTTTGGGCACCCTGTCCAGGCCCAACACAAGGTCTCCTGTGGATAGGATGATTGCCCGCCACCACCGCCCTGTGCCGGGCGACCCCACTTTCCTCTCCCAATACCCCACCGCTGAGAGCTTGGTGGTCCAAGCCTTAACAGCCAAAGGCGCTTTCCCAACGCTCCACTTGATAGGGAATCCAAAAAAGCTGTAGCAACTTGTGAAGATGTTTTCTTCCTCTGGTCGGTAAACACTGAATGTCTGTTGGGCTGGTATTCCCACTCTATGTGGGATACGGTGGCGCAAGTGCTACCCCAATGTCCGGAGGAGGCCCGGACCGTACTCTTCCATGCGGTTGCCAAGGGGAGAGACGCAGCAAAGTTTAACATCCGCTTTGTACTGGACACCACCAACTCGCTGAGTAGGACGATTTCTACCTTGGTTGCCCTTCGACGCTACGCCTGGCTGAGGTCGACTGGTTTTTCTGGGGATGTCCAGAACACCCTGATGGACATGCACTTTGGTGGCCGTCGCCAGTTCGGCGACAAAGCAGACCGCGCTCTTCAAGGACTCTTGGGATACGGCCAAATCCTTGGGCCTCTCCACCACACGCCCTGCACTGTCTGCTTTTTGCCCCTTTCGTGGCTACAGAAGGGGTGACCCACCATGTTCCTTCCAGGGCTACAGGCCGGCGCAAGCTGTTCAGCCCTAGTGCCGCCATAGACTTGGGAACCACCGCCGGGGATTCTGGGGGCCAGCAGCCGGGCCTGTCTACCACCGCTCCCTCTGCAGCAGCCTCCAAACCCTTCCAGTCCAACCATTCAGGCCTATCACACGCCAGTGGGTGGCAGGATTCGCCATCATCTCCCCCACTGGTGTACCATCACGTCGGACAGGTGGGTTTTGAAGATAGTCCGAAGGGGCTACTCCCTCCCCTTCGAGACTAACCACCCTCCCCAGCCACCTCAGTACCATTGAATGTCGGGAGGTCATCTGGCCCTTCTCCAACAGGAAGTTATGGCTCTCTTGGCCAAGGGAGCCATCGAACGAGTTCCTGCCCCAGAAGTTGGTTGTGGTTGCTATTCCCACTACTTTCTGGGGTGCCCAAGTAGGATAAGAGCCTGCGTCCTCTCTTGGATCTCAGGAACGTCCACTGCTTCCTCCGGAAGAAGTTCAAAATGTTGACCCTAGCTCAGGTCCTGTCTGCCCTCGACCCAGGAGACTAGATTGTAGCGTTGGACTTGCAGGACGCTTATTTTCACATCCCCCGTCCTGCCGGCCCACCGGCGTTACCTGCGGTTCACGGTATGTCACAAGCATTTTCAGTTTACCGTGCTCTCCTTTGGCCTTACCAGCGCCCCTCGGGTGTTCACGAAAGTGATGGTGGTGGTCGCAGCTCATCTTCGCAGACCAGGGGTTCCAGTCTTCCCCTATCTCGACGACTGGTTGTTAAAGGCGGGCTTGCCCCAGGCAGTCATCTCCCACCTCCAGACTACGGCCGACCTCCTGCATTCGCTAGGGTTCTCCATCAACATGCCAAAGTCACACCTGTCTCCTTCTCAGAAGCTCCTTTTCATCTGAGCGGTTCTATCCTCCTAAACAACGAGTCTGGGATATTTGGGCTATGATTCCGATCTTCCAACCTCTATCCCAGGTTTTGGTCAGGATGACCCTCCGGCTACTGGGCCCTGATGACCTCCTGCATCCTTCTGGTGGATGATGCCAGATGGCATATGCGGGCTCTGCAGTGGGACCTGAAGTTCCAGTGGGCACAGCATATGGGGAACCTGTCCGGTTGTGTCCACATTTCAGAGGGCACTGCACGCCAACTGCAGTGGTGGCTCACGAGCCAGTGGTGAGCGATGCATCACTTCTGGGATGGGGAAGCCACATGGGGGTGGCGGAGATCAGAGACCTCCATATCAACCTTCTGGCGCTTCGGGCGAATCCTCTTGCACTCAAAGCATTCCTTCCCTCTGTCCTGGGAAGAGTTGTGCAGGTGTTCATGGACAACACCACCGCCATATGGTAGTGCAACAAACAGGGTGGGGTGGGAACGTGGAGCCTATGGCAAAGAGGCTCTTCGTCTCTGGAAAATGCTGGCACATCTGGGCATATCCCTGGTGGCTCAACACCTGACTGGTTCTCTGAATGCCAGAGCGGACAAACTCAGCCGCAGGTGCATGATGAATCACGAATGGCGTCTTCACTCGGAGGTGGCACAAGGTCTCTTTCAACAGTGGGGAGAGCGTTGGTTAGTTCTATTCGCCACCGAAGAGAACGCACAATGTCAGCAATTCTGCGCGTTGGAGTTTCCAAGGTGGCACTTGCTAGGCGACGATTTTCGTCGTGGAGTTGCGGTCTCTATACGCCTTTCCGCTTATACTACTTCTGCCCAGAGTGCTGAAGAAGATCAACCGCGACCAGGCCCAAGTCATTTTTGTGGCTCCGGATTGGGCACGAAGAGTCTGGTATCCTGAGCTGCTCAACATGGCCATCGATCCTCCGATCCGACTGCCTCTTCGAGAGGATCTTCTGTCGCAGCAACATGGGACGGTTCTCCACCCGAACTTGTCCAGCCTCCACCTCCGTGCATGAAGATTGAGAGTCGGCAGTTGACGTCATTTGACCTACCTCCCGAAGTCTGCGATGTTATGTTGGCAGCCAGGCGTCCCTCCACTATGACGGTATACGCCTGCAGATGGAATACATTTTTGGCATGGTGCTCAGCAAAGGCTGTGGATCCCCTTTCCGCCCCTCTTTCTGAGGTTCTCTTGTTCCTCCTTTGTTTGGCCCAGCAGGGTTCTGCTCTGGGCACTCTTAAGGGCTACCTCTCGGCCATTTTAGCCTTCCTTATGCTTCCTAAGCAGCCCTCTCTTTTCAAATCCCCTGTTGTAAATAGATTTCTTAAGGGCATTACTCATCTTTTTCCTCCTGCTCCCTTCGTAATGCCTCAGTTGGACTTGAACTTGGTTCTTACCTATCTTATGTGCGCTCCCTTTGAGCTGCTACATAACTGTCCTCCCAGACTTCTCACTCTGAAAACTGCCTTTCTGGTCGCCATCACCTCTGCAAGCAGGGTGAGTGAGCTACAAGCTCTTTCATCCAAGCCTCCCTTTCTAGCTGTCCATACGGACAAGATCGTCCTCAGAACTAGACCATCCTTTCTTCCCAAGGTGGTTACTTCTGTCCACATGACCAAACCATCACTTTGCCCACCTTCTTTCTGCCTCCGCATCCTTCGAAAGAGGAAGAGAGGCTCTACATTTAAAACGTGTGCTTTCCTTCTACTTGGATTGCACCAAACAATACTGAGTGGACGACCAGCTCTTTGTTGGTCACGTGGGCTCTAAGAAAGGTCAGACCGTGCACAAATGTACCATCTCCAGGTGGGTCATTCTGTGCATCAAAGCCTGCTATTCTGTGGTAAAGAAGGAGCCTCCTGTGGGGCTGTGCGCCCATTCCACCAGGGCGAACGCAGCTACTACTGCTTTGGGACAAGGAGTCCCCCTAAATGACGTCTGTCAGGCAGCTACATGGGCATCGCTGCACACATTCACCAAACACTACTGCCTGGACAGTCAAGTACGGAGAGACGGCTTCTTTGGCCTTTCTGATCTCCAGGACTTTCTGGTGTGAACTTGGTTTGCAGACCCACCTCCGGGACTGGTATGGCTGGGGTATCTATTCTAAGGTAAGGGATCTATAACTAACTGTTTCTTTCAGATGAACAAGTTACTTACCTTTGGTAACGATATATCTGTAAGAAACATAGGTTAATTATAGATTCCTTACCGCCCCACCCATCCTCCCCATTCTGTGAACTGATTTCAAGGGTTAAGGACTTACTTTCAGGACCCTACTTTTGTGCACCAGTAGTCAGTGTCTTGCGTGGCTCTGCGCTTCTGTCATGGAAAGTCGTATACAGAACTGACGTCCGTGCGCGAGGGCAGGCTTCTATGTAGCTACCGCAACGTCATCCTGGCGACCACGACGATGAACGGGGAGTCGACCGACGCCACCTTCTGACGTGCTTGTGTGCTGCTGACGAAAAACTTTCCGGATCCAGTCTGACACCTGGGGGTAATTCTAAGGAATCTATAACTAACCTCTGGTTTTTACATATATATCGTTACCGAAGGTAAGTAACTTGTTCATTAAAAGCTGTTGGCCTAGATAAACAAAAGATGTACTTCAAGCAAGTATACAGACTAAAAGAGAGACAATGCTTCAATAAAAGGGTTCAATCCATGAGATTGTCGTGCTAATTTCACCAACATCACACGCAAAGACAACGAGGGCAGTACCTCAAAATGTACCAGAAACTGAAAGTTTACTCCCATTCCAAAAGAAGAAATTCCTCCAGAAAACAACTGTGAAATTCCGATGCTCCCCTCTCCAGCGCCCCCTACTTCTTACTTTCTCCTGTAGGGGGAATAGAAATGTGTCACCTGGAAGAGTAGAAGACAATAGATAGGTTGTTAATAGCTCTAATGTCAAAGAGATTTTTGATACACTGCAAGGCAATTCCACTGAAGCCTTCAATAAGTTGTCTATTGTCTGCATTGAGAAGGAGTCACACATCCTGTTGTCAAATCTAGAAATGGAAAGGCCCCATCACATCAACAAGCCAAAAAAGTGTACTTAAGGTACTTAGTTGTAAAGAAAATTTAAAATACATTTTAAAAAAAGGGGTGGGGTGTCAGTCACAACAATTCTGACCAATTTTAGACCTAAGCTTTGTCAACAAATTATTTTTCAAAGATAAATTAAGGATGCTAGCCCCACACAGAAAAATACACAGTTGGCTGTGCTCTGTAGATCTCCATGATGTCTATTTTCCCTTCACAGTCTTGAATATCCATGACGCTTATTTTCACATTACAGTTTTGAATCGTCACAGGCAAATCCTGAGATTTATAGTGGGAGAAGATCACCACCAATTTACTGTTGTGCCACTCGGGCTAATAGTGGCTCCCTGAATGTCCCAACATGTATGACATTTGTTGAAACACTTCTAATAGTAAGAATATTCCCTCAAGCTATCTCTATGACTGCCTTATAAAGGCAATTACTCATATAAAAGCAGTGCAGGGCTGTCAATCTACCACAGATCTGCTAAGAAACAAGGCTTGCAAATCATCATGGCAAATACCATACAAAAGCCTGTTCAGTGTCTCACATATGTAGGAGCCAAAATAGCCACAAAAATGGAGTTTCATCTATTCTGGAGAAACAGTCAAGTAAGAAGCCCTCCCAAAATATCGTCTCACAGATTGCCTCATTCCTATTATCCACTGCATCCTGCTTATACATAATCTTGAATACTCATCTATTTGAAAGACCTCTGCAACAGTGTCTCGAGAACCCATGGTCCCCGAAAAGGGGCCTTTGGGAGGTCCATCTCAAGCTAACAACATGGAGCTCATAATCACTAACATGGTGGTGCACCAGGAGAAAGTTTTTAAAAGGGGTACAGTTTCAAAAGAAGGCCTTTGGACATGCATAGAGAAGATGTACCACATCAACTTTCTAGACCCGAAAGCGGTACATCTGGCCTTGAGTGTTCATCCAGTCATTAACATCAAACAACATCATACACCATACCAACAAGTAAGGGGAAACAAGGTCCAGACAACTTTTCCTGCAAGCACAAATGATTTAGCATTGGACAGTAGCCTAAGGGATCACACTGAGTTCCATACACATTCCAGAGGTTTTGAAGCAGGAAGAAGTTTTCATCAGCAGACATTTTGAGAAAGCTTCAAATGATGTCTTCTACCGCTTTCATTGTGGACCAATCTGGGATTCGGGAACTCCTTCCCTAGACCTGTTCACTATGACAAAAAACAAAAAAAGTGTAAACTTTGTGTCCAGAGCCACAAGATGGAATTCCTTTGGCAATGCCCTTTTGATTAAATGGCCCACATCATTTGTCAACACTTTTCCTCCAAACCCACTGATATCATCAGTAATTGTCAAGCTACATTGATCAAAGATAAAGATGATAATAGCACCAGACTGGCCAAGACAATGGTGGCATCTGGACCTTCTGGAATTATTGCTCACTCGGCACAGGCGATTGCCATGAAGACCATATATCCTAATCAAACTTCAGGACCAAATCAAAAACCTGAGCCTGTTTTTCGGATTGCAGCCATGTCTTCAAGAAGGATGAATGAAGTGCAGGCCTTATCCGCAGAAGAGCCCTTTACTGATTTTCACTCTAATAGGGTTGTACTAAGAACTCACCCCTCTTTTGTACCAAAAGTAGTATTTGATTTCCACATCATTCGGACCATTACTCTTCCGACGTTTTTCATAACCCATCTACTTCAGCAGAGAGAATACTATATCTTCAGATGCTAGAAGAGTGATGCAAATCTATTTAGACAAAACTAAAAAATTCAATTTAAAAAAATATTATTGATTAACTACAGGCGCATTACACAAAGTCTGTCGACTTAAAATTATACATTGTAAAATGCATAGTAACTGATTTTGTTATATTACCAGCTAGGAAATAAGCCTTTACCTGGCAAACCCTTAGCCCATTCCACTATAGGAAAAGGAGCTACTACTGCTTGGGTTAGAAATTTACCTATCTCTGATATCTGTAGAGCTGCTACATAGAGATCGGTCCATACATTCAGAAGACACTGTTGTTTAAAGTCAGATACTCTGCCATTAGCTAAGTTAGGCCAGGAAATGCTCAGAAATATTTTTAAATGATTTTTTCAGTGATATAGAGTTCTGCTATCTGCTCATACATAATGATTATTTGTTACCGAAGAGCCACAGAATATATTATTGATTAGCTTTCCACTTTATTTAAGTATTTATGACTATCAATGAAGATGCTGCGATACAGAAGGTACGGTTCCACACCTGTAGTCCTGGTACTGCATCATAAAATTCCTAATTGAAGTCATACACTACCCAACTAATTCCCCGGCTGTTTAAAAATTTGGAAAATACAATAATCTACAAAATGTTACCTTCCATCTGTAAAATGGAACTGTGTCTGGGAGGGGACCGCCTGCCTCTGAGGAATTCACCGTCGGAGAGCTCCTCACAGGCAGGTGTTCATTAATGGACTCAAATCATAAGGATTTTTCTCTTTATGCTGCATCTTTAAGCAGCTGCAATTATTCCATTGACTTTTGCTATGCAACTTGAATGAAATGAAAACCGGTAGTTAAACAAAGGTCACCAACCTTGTAACAGTGGCATAAATGTTATAAATAAAGTGATTTAAAAAATCAAATCAAATTCCAACATGCCGGGGTCTCCTATTTTTGGGAAATGCCAGCCATGTTCCATGACACTATTATAGTTATCTTTCCCTAGGGAGCTTGAGTTATCCTTGTGCTGTCTTGGCTTGCTGCTTGTCATTCCTAATTTGTCTTTGTGGTTGCTTGTTCCTCTTCAGTGGCGTGTTTCATGGCTATATTCAGTTGCTTTCCTAGGCCAGGTTTCCTGGCATTTCACTGCGTCTCATGTGGAACTATAGCTCTCGTTTTCTTCTTCCTACTGTTTGTTTGTTACCATATTGGTTCCTGTGACTGCCTTGCTCAGTAACTGCTTATTTTCCTGAGCTAAGGCTGGCACTGACCTCCCCAGCTTATTGACTTCCCCATGCACAATTTGGGTCTTTTGAAAAAGGATTTGTAAGCAAGTTGATTTTCCTAATGTGTTCTACAAGGTTTGCACACTTCTAGCCATAGGTGGTGGTAGGTAGCTGCAATTCTACGAGTCCATGTGCTCGCCTGCTGTCATAGCAGTCTTCCAGGAATAAGGATGAAGGAAACAGCAGTCCTCTAGACCCTCGAACAAGGCCCATAGCACCACTTGTAGAGCAGATGCAATGAGGAGAAATGCTCAGGCAGAGAAGGACAGGGGCTATTTAGGCACCATGATCAGGCAGAAGGAGGTACAGAGACACACCCAACACTACAGGCTTCACTAGCAGCTACAGCAGCCACTTAAGCCCTGCACAGACACACTCTATTTCACACACCTAGCATGTTGTGTTGACATGCAATTTGGGCTGAAAGGCAGTGATGCTTTTGTGGCTGGCAGGGTGATGTTAAAAATAGGGCACTTGTGCTGGATCCTTCCATAAAAAACGTATTCACAGAATCTATGACTCATCCAATCCTCCCTGAAGGCCACACTTTCAATGTCTGTTGTAAAGGGTGGCGAGACGGAGCTAAGACTACATTCATTGTCACTGCGGTAACGTTTTACTGCCATGAATATAACTAACCTACCCACAATGGAAATTACAGTTGGGATAGTTTTCAACCTGTATAAAGATGACCCATTTTGGGAACTTTTTAATGAGTCACAGTGGACACAGGGTTTACTAGCCTAAGTTTGCCTTTTACAACTGGAGGCCTTGGACTTAGCCTAACTGTAGTGGGTGTGTTTTAGTTCTTTTCGTCTTGGCTCATTGATGGACCTTCACCTATTCTGCAGCAAATTCCTCATGTATTGGCATTTCAAATACACCTCCTGAGCAGTTGGTCAGCTTTCCGACTGGAAGCAGGGACTAGGCCACCTGTCAGGCAGTCTTGTTTTGAAGTTCCCCAGGCCACTGATCTATGAAAGTTTCTGTCCAGTCTCTATTCTAAAGTTGCATACAGCAGTTGTGTATTCAAACTGTCACTTATAAGTTTGGTTCTGGGAAGAGCAGCCCAGAACTCAGACTGGTCCAGTTAAAGTCTTTGTCATGAAATATGAGCAGAATGGTGTGGTGGTGCTGGGAGGCTCCAGCCAGGTGCAACCCAAAAGGAAGACACAAAGGCAAGAGCAGCTACCCATATAGCCCTTCTAGATGACATTGGGTCAGGATAGAGCAGGGTGAAATCTCTAGCTTCAATGAGATCCTTTTTCTTTCCTCTCCCTAATGCTGCTCAATCTGACCCACTATAAACAATCTCTACAGTGTTCTGGAGTAAGCCCTGCTAATCACATCTACAGTCTAGGCTCTCACTCCAGCCCATCCGTTTCGGCATCACTTTAAATACAGTAAGCACGGAATGGAACCTAATGTGGCCATAGCCCATGTGTCATATGCTCTCCAAATTTATCCTTTGCACACAGAAGTAAAGTTTCCTTATGCAACATCAATGTCCAACATGAATGAGTGAAAGATTGTTGTATGGGATTGCAGGTCAATTTTAAAAAATGCAGGAGAGGTCAGTCTATCATTCTCCCTAACAGGTGAAAGTAAAAAGGCTTGTCCAACTATTATAATCCTTTCACTGCCATTACAGTCAGTCTTTTATAGCCCGATTGTAGCTTCACTCTGTAAAGAGGATGCACATGCTCGGCACCTCTGATCCACATGGGCTCGACTAAGCCTAAATGTGCATCCACTGCATGCACACATGATTGTGTTGTGGGCAGATGCTAGGGTCAAAAAGCTACAGCTTGTTATGGTGATTTAGACTCCTTGGTGCATATGCTCTCCAGATCCACAAACAGAATATTTCTCTGTCCTACCACCCATTCCATCAGTGCCATTGAGAACATGATTGTACAACAGAAAATAGATATCCTAATCTCAAGCATTAGGAGCACAGCAGTCTTTCTGTAAGAGCAGGTCATAAAATAATAGTGATGCGAAGAGTTTTATAGATAGTACCACAGGCATACGGCCAAAAGAGCAGCTCAACAGGCTCAATGAGAAATGTTAACAGAAAGGTACACTTATCAAAACCATCCATGCAATAACAGAGCCGTAGATTGTATAATGACAGCCTAACTGTTCCTCCTCACAAGAATAGAGTGTATAGTAATTTCGTTAAGGTATATAATCGCTAGGGCTGCCCAACTTGTGCTGTCTCAGATTCTATAATCGCAAGGGGCCAGATGTTATACTCTTGCAATCCTTTTCAAATACTTTATTACAATTCCTCATCAATTTAATTGGGTGATTGGACTAATTTAAAGCACATTTTCAGCAGTATGACTGTACATATGTATTGTGAACTTGAACAGTTTTCTTTCTTAAACAGCTACTACAGCAAAGTGGACTTGTTGAAGATTCTTGTCGCAAACACCTACCCCAGCATACCCTCTCTGGATCAGATTTTGCAGCCAGCAGCTGTAATACGATTGAGGAATCGCCTTTTGGAAGCAGAGTACTATCAGTTGGCGATTGAGGTAATCAACACCAGACAAGTGTTAAGTGGCATACCTGGTGACACTGACAGGCCATATTGCGACTAGAATTCATGGTGTTGTCCTTTTATTTTGCTCCAACACAGCTGTAATGGTAAAATAACTAAATATAGTCAATTGGTGATCACAAATGTAAGTTGGCTCTAAAACGCTAAACACAAATTATAAATATATCCTGTAGTGTGGAAATATTGTGCCCACATATTTTTCAGATTTGCAATCTTGGATTGTGGCAGTGGTTTCAAATGTTGAAGACTCAGATTGTTAGTAAACTGTAACATGACAGTATCTTTGAGGTATCAGCATATGTGTTATCTCCGTGATCAATGTTTTAAATGACAGCCACATCTGAAATCCATTTTAGGTCTCGATTTTACCTTGACAGGTGCGCATTCCACTGCACTAAAACTCTTGGCCCCATGATTCTCACAGTGTAATGTGTTCAGAGACTGTCAATTGAGTGTGGTTGATGTGTTGGTATTGTGCCACAATGTTATACAATGGTGAGGGGCATTTGTGGGAGCTATAATAAAGTAGGGTTCCAAGTAGGTCATCTGGCAGCCGAACAGGTTGCAAGAAGGTTGGCCCTCCTGCTGGTGAATAAATAACATACTTAGGTTTACTTCAGGATATGCAATACTTCAGGATATGCAATCCTTTGTTGTTCCAAGACTCCTACTGCATTGTGAAATTAAAGGAAAAATGAAGAATTTGATGTTGAATTTTTTCTATGGGTTAGTATCTTAAGTACCCTGGTAGTTCTCTAATCGCTGTACTGTGTATAACGTGTTCTCCCTTAATCCTTTCCCTCTATCCAGTAGCGCTGACCACTACAAGAAGTCAGTGCCTTTCTTTATATAAAAGTGCAGTATGTAAAAGAATACTACATAGCCTCTCTACTGCGAGCCTGAGGTGCGTAGGAGATGGGTGATAGTGGATTATGTCTCTGTTGAGAATGATACTGAGATGTGCCCCATGTCATGAAACACCAGGAGTACCAGATTGTTTGTAGGCACTTGGTAGAGTTGAGAGTGAGAGGGTTTGCATGCGAACATTGAAAATCTCTAGAGAAGGAGAAGTGTGTTAGCTAAAGAGGTGGTCCAGTCCCCATTGACAAACCGTGGTCATAGGTTCTAGGGAACGTTTTAGAAATATCAACTGTATTGGTTTGAAAGAGGATTAAGAAAATGTTGGACACGTCTAACCGCAGTGTCTTCACCTAAAGAATATCTCCCAGCTGAATCTAAAAAAATTTGTCAGTAATGCTGCTGCGGATGGCGCCATTGGCTCTGAGGTGACTCGGTTCTACTCCGAAAGTGACAGAGCAGAGGCGCATATTAGGGCCATCCCTGCATGCTGACATCAGTTCCTTTCTGTATGTATCCTTAGGAAGAACCCTACAGCTCCTTCCCAACTTGTCTGCTTTGCGACAAGTTCTTAATGTATGCACTATGCTAGTGACACTATCGGCCCTGAAAACAACAGAAGTGAAGTCCTGCCATGTTTGCAGGAAGGAGATGTCGGTCAGGGACCCACATGACGTGTGCCTTTGGTACACTTTCTCTTGTAATAAGTGTGTCCTCATGCACCTGAGAGTGATACAGGAGAAGGAGGAACATAAAGAAAAGATCAGCGTCTAAAAATATATCCTCTTCCAAGTTGGAGAGTTGTTGGTGATCTCATTCAAGGAGTCTGTCGCATTCCTGCTCCAAGTCTTCCGGTAAGTTGAAGTTGAATACTCTTGATAAGTGCAAGAAGGCCAAATGGGACTCAACCCTGACCTGTCGCTCGAAATCAGATGCAAAGGTACAGAGCATCAGTTGAAAAGTAATAAACCACAAGTTTACACTCCCGTGCAGCCCCACAGTTGGTCCACATGTGTCCTGAAAAACAAACGCTCCTGTTGACCTTGCAATACATAGTAGTCTTTGGGCAAACCATGTTGGAGCTCTTTCAGATGCTTCAGGATTTCTCTTACATGTCTTTGAGCTCCACAGAACCATGTTGGGTTCCGGTTGGACTTCCACATGTGGGCCATCCCGAAGTGCCAGCTGACCCCATGGGATCCATTCCCAAGCCTATTCCTATTTCAGTTTATACTTACTCTCCTGCTCCAGGGTCCACACCAGTTCCTTCTAAGCTGATGCAACTCCAGGACCCAAGTTTGATGCCAGTCTCGGACCCCAAGCCATTATCAGCTCCCTTTGTCCTATGTTGCACTATAAGATCATAAAGACACCGTTGGCCAATTTGCAGCCACACTCTTGTATTTAGCATCTACATCGAAGCGAGGCCTATCACAGGCAGAAACCGTATTTGGATCTAACTCCAGCTCATTTCTCGATATGCGTGAAGTTCCCCATGACTCGGATGTTGACTCAGAGGCAGACAATCTGCTCTCTCTCACTATACTAAAAATAGGCTATAACCTGGATTTCCAAAATGCCAGTAGGCTAGATACATCATGAGAGACCGAGATGCAGCAAAGTATGTCTTGCATGCTCGTTTGTACACCATGCTCTGTTTGGGCATAGGTATTGGCACCAATGTAGCGCTTAGAAGGCATACTTGTGTCTGAGCAACAGGGTTTTCAGTGGATATCCAGGCATCCCTTATAGACATGCCCTTTCTTGTCTGTAGTTTGCGAAGATGGCTGGTTGAGCACTCAACTAGATTTGAAGACTTCGAGCCAAGGCACAATCCCTGGAACTCTTGTCTCCCGCCAGGCCAGTCCACTAACCGTAATTGAAGTTTAAGGGTTAGTCGAGGGGGCTAGCCTCCAAACATCACCTGTTTTCCCCAACCTGGGTAACAGCAGGAAGGAGGGCATGTCCTATCTAAGCAGAGGTTGTGGTGATGGCATAGGCCTTTCCCACCAGCAGGAACAGCTGCTCTCTACCTTGTCCTCCCCGATTGCAGAAGCTGTCAAGCCACTTTAATTTGCCCTCACCGACCGATGCTCAGCCAGTAGGAAACATGATATGACATATTCTCCACAACTGGGGAACCATCACATAAGACACATAGATGGGCCTTAAGAATCAAAGGGGCTCCACCCACATTTAATTTTCTCCCAACAGTTTTTTTCCCCTTCATCAGCACAACTGTCAGTGGACAATTCTGCAATTTTAGTGCAAGAAGATTGCTTTCTGCTTGCCAATAGTGCCATTAAATTGATGCCATCTCCAAGAAAGAGGAGAAAGGTACTGTTCATGCTACTTCCCTTTAACTGACAAATGACGGAGGCCTCAGGTCTATGTCTATGTCCACTAAATGCCTTTCTGTGATATGACAAATTCAAGAGTGGCCTGGAGCCGTCAATGGTGGACGTGTAGCTTGTTAGCTCCGTCCTATGCCCTAGACACGAGCTAATTATCCTGCACTTCCCTGCCTGCAACCCCCCTAATTTCGACGCAGGCTGTCTCCGGAGGCTGACTGAGGGAAGCGGTGCAACGCAGCCCTTCTGAGCCGTCTCCGCTGCTGAGCTCCGGCGGTGAGATCTGGTACGGCCTTCAGGCCACAGCGAAGCCCCGTCCTGGAGTGATCGGCCTGGCCGGCCCACCCACAGCCTCACTCGCGGTCCACTCGGGACCCAGACTCGGATTCCTACTGCTCTCCCTGCCGACCCCGGAGTGCGCTGCGGTGCTCATCCTCGCTGCGGCTCCGCTGGCTTCCACGCACAGCCACTACTGCACGGACAGGCTGCTTTGCTGGACGGCCCCCTCTGGAACTCGGGGGCGCCACCGGACCATCCTCCCGCCCGCCCAGGGGGTCAGCGGGCCTCCAGCGTCCCGCCGCTGCGACGAGGACAGCGGAGCGAGTGGCGCACTCACCCTACCACTAACGCCGTGACCCAGCTGCCTACGCCGCATTGTACTTGAGGATCGGCCAGGCATCAGGAACATTCAGGCGCCATTTTATCTGCACGTAGGGGCCTGGTGAAGGCCCTTGAACCCTGACGGACCCCATTTGTCTGCCCCAGCGACGTCGGAACGACGATCGGGAGCGTCCACGTGACGCAAGGTGTCACATATTGCGAATCCACGGACCACAGGTGCCGGGACCTGGGGGGGGTGGAGCGCCACGAGCTTGGACCTTGTATTCCGGCGCTGCAGCCCTGACCTTTGCCGCGCCTCCGAAAGGCAAAACAGACGCACTTTCCAGTGGCCTGGACCCCATCGCCTCCTCTCCTACGACACCTCTACGGCGCTGGGGTAGCGCCTACATGCGAAGCCTTCGGCGCTGCGCCGACTCAACCCACGCAGACACCTTGGCAAGATAAGCTACGTCGCCCTCACCAGCCCTGGGCCCCGCGCCACGCCTGTCTCTACCTGGTGAGTGGCTGGTCCTCGTATATCCTCTGCCGGACTCTTCGTGGGTCCGCGGCGACCTGCTGTATCCACTGCAGTGCCACCCTGCTAACGAGAACTATGGGCAGGAATAGGGGCAAACCCCAGGACCAGGGCGCCCGGACGGACGTGCAGTCCACGGGCTCTGAGGACCCGCTGGCCTCCTCCAACGTGGACATCATCCCTCCGACCGGTAAAGGGTCGCAAGACGCCAAAATGGATCTGATCTTGAATGAAATACGCGCGACGCGCGAGGCGCTAGAATCGCGCATAGACAGTATGGCGACCGGCCTATCCCTATTAAAGGCCGACCATAACAAGCTGGCAGACCGAGTGGCGGAGCAAAAAATAGCGCTGGACGACCTAATCCCGCAGCAGACGGAACACTCCACGAAATTGGAGAACGTGGAGAAGCAATTAAAGCAGCTGTGGGGTAGAGTGGACGATGCAGAAGGACGTGCCCGCCGCAACAACGTCCGCATCCTAGGCATTCCGGAAAGGAGCGAGGGGAGAGACCCCACGCAATTCGTGGAAGATTGGCTGAAGAAACTGGTGGGCCAAAGAGATCTCACCGCCCTCTACAGTGTGGAGAGGGCCCACAGGATGCCGTCGCGGCCCCCACAACCAGGGGCACCCCCTCGCCCCCTGATCGCTCGTCTCCTCCACTTCAGAGACCGCGAGACCGTCCTGCGGGCGGCCACAGAGGACGCACCGATACGCTTCGAGGACAGGAACATTTCGATCTACCCCGATTTCACGCCCACGGTTCAACGAGCCAGGTCCGACTTTCTTGGGGTGAAGCGCAAGTTGCGGGACAGGAACATGAAATATGCGCTTTTGTTCCCTGCTCGGCTCAAAATCCTGCATAATAACAAGTCGCATTTCTTCGACTCGCCTGAGGAAGCGGCGGAATGGATGGAGGTCACCTTGACACCGCCGGCATCACAGGACCCGTTCACCGACCACCACAGCGACACCCGAGGGGGCTCGCCGGGCCGGCAGGACGTCGCTCACAGCCCCGGACATCACTCGCCCCACGGCGCATCGGCAACGACGCATCCTTCCGAACGCCGGACAACAGGGCATCCGTCTTCCTCCCTACATCAACGTCTAACAGAGGAGGCACTGGCCGCCCACGACGCGGGAGCAACCGGAGACAGACTCACCGTCACCACCGACACCCACACTGAAGTGTCTGGCTCAATCGACAGCTTGCAGCTCTTCCCGAAGATCACGGCCCAGATGGCGGAGGAGTTCTGAACTACGACGCGATTGATCCTCTAAAGGTGGTAACGTATGACTATCCCCCTCCTTTACACAATGTGGGTTGTAGGTGCAGGGGCCCGTTGCACAGTGGGCTGTCGTGCCCACGTAGACAGTTCAGTGCCCATCGACGGAGGCCTACCACCCCCGGTATGCACACAAACTTGACTGAATTGTGCCCACGTTGGGCACCTTGGTTTGGCCCCTGGGTACGTTGGCTCAGGGACCTTTTTGTTCAGGGAACACTTGGCTGCGAGACACTCTCACCTATTAACATTGCAGGACATATGGGGTCGTCCAGTTGGTTCATATTACAGCACCACACAGGTGGAAATGGGACCTCTTAACACTTACCAATTGTGCACCTGGAACGTGCGTGGCATGGGTTCAGTGCATAAACGGCACAGAATTCTGGCACAACTCAACCGAAGGGGGACTCAGATAGCATGCTTGCAAGAGACACATTTGAATGCTGCTGAGGCGGTGAAGTTGCGCAAGAAATGGAGAGGACAACTCTTCGCCACCTCATATTCTGCATTTTCGAGGGGGGCAGCGATTTGGTTACGTGGCTCTCTTCCCTTCCAGCTGCTGGAACAACGGGTTGATCATGAGGGTCGATATGTTTTTGTGCGGGGACTGTTGGACGGGGAGGCGGTTGTCATTGGTTGTGTATACTCACCTAACACAAATCAGTCGGACTTCCTGGTTACTGTCAACGGGGTGCTTGCGGACTGGGCTGATCATAGCTGGATTATCGGGGGTGATTTCAACGCTGTGCTTGATGTCCTGTTAGATAGGTCACACCCTCCCTTGCAGGCTACCGAGAGCAGGAAGCAGGCTGATGCGCTTGCGAGTTGGGCTGAGGGTTGGGACATGGCGGATGTGTGGCGCAGCATGCACCCTATAGAAAGGGAATACACCTTCTACTCCCCTCCCCACCAGCTCCACACCAGAATTGATCATGTCTTCTGCTCCCGTCCCCTCACAGCACTGATTGTCCGGGCCCAACACATGGGGAAGACACTCTCAGATCACAACCCCGTGGAAATCACTTGGCAGTGGGGTAGGCGCCTGGCCCCCATCCCAACCTGGCGACTGTCTCCTGACCTCCTAGAGGACTCGGTCTTCCGATCTGCTCTGTCTGACACTATAGACACCTACTTCTCCACGAATGCACGCACAGCCAGCTCACGGCAGATAGAGTGGGACGCTTTCAAAGTCTGTCTCAGGGGGACTGCTATGACTGTTAAGGTGGGGAGAAAACGGGAGGTGATAGACCAGTTGAGGGAGGTAGAAGGCTCACTAGCGTCCCTAGAGAACGAGGCAGCGGGCACCAATGTTCCATTTACACCACTGCAAGAGGCGCATATTAGACACGCGGAACTACTAGAGGAACTGCGGCTAATAGACTATAGGGAGTACACAAACAGACAGCATACGCAGGCCGACCGTGCCGGTACTCTACTAGCACGCCTCCTACGGGACTCCCCGATCAGCCACCCCATCCTGAGAGTTTTGGACCAATATGACCGCCCGGCTACCACTCAAATAGGGATTAACACGGCGTTTAAGGATTATTACACCGCGCTATATAGCCCCCCGCAACCCTTATCGGAACCCGCACTTGCGGCCTTCCTGGAGGGTCTAACTCTCCCACAACTTACTATCGGCCAGAACAAAGACTTGAAACGTATTATATCTGTGACAGAAATCAGACAAGCAATCAGAGCCCTTCCAAAGGGTAAAGCCCCTGGTACGGACGGCCTGCCAGCGGAATTCTACGCCACCTATATTGACCTCCTGGCCCCACGGTTACACACGATGTATCTGGAAGCCTTACGCACGTCCTCGCTGCCGCAATCATCCATGCAGGCACTGATCACTTCCCTATTGAAACCGTCCAAGGATGGTCTACACATGGCCGATTACAGACCCCTGTCCCTTCTCAATACTGACTCTAAAATATTGAGCAAGGTGCTAGCGACGAGACTCGTGCGATACGTGCCTCAACTGGTCCACCCGGATCAATGTGGGTTTGTAACGGGCCGCAATACGGCCATGAACCTTAGGCGCCTGGCCCAACTCATGCTCGGAGACAACATCGACGCTGATTCCGAAGGATGCATTTCTCTAGACCTGAAACAAGCCTTTGACTCCTTGAGGTGGGACTATATGTTTACCACCCTATTGAGATTCGGGATACCGCCCGAATTCCTAGCATGGGTCAGACTGCTGTACACCATCCCCACGGCCCGGGTGCGCACCTCCAGTCAAATCTCAGGCCCCTTGGCCATAGCCAGGGGCACTAGACAGGGCTGCCCGCTCTCCCCTCTCCTATTCGTCCTTGCCCTCGAACCTTTGCTCTGCAGGCTCAGGTTAATGGCCCCCCGTTATGGCATACGACGGCATGGTGTGGACCATATTGTATCTGCATATGCGGATGATATCATTTTATATCTCCGTGACCTGAGGGGTGACCTGAGCCCGGTTTCCCGGGTTTTCGAGGATTTCAGGGAGATCTCTGGCCTCGCCATCAGCGAATCTAAGTCCTACGGGTTTACGTTTGCAGCCGTAGATGGGTCGACCCCTTTACCTTTCGCCCCCCATATGTTCCAGATGGCGGAAACCACGTTCAGATACCTTGGAATACAGATCTACCGGGAGGCGGGCATGATGATAGATGGCAATTTGGGGAAGGCCATTAGATCACTGAAGTCACAGGTTCAATTTTGGCTGACGTTGCCGCTCTCGATACCCGGTAGAGTGGCAGTTTCCAAGATGGTGATGCTCCCCCGTCTTATCTACTACTTCACCAACCTGCCTTTCCAGATCCCAGCGGTAACGTTTAAGACCCTTGACTCCCTACTTATCGAACTTGTGTGGGGAGGCGGCCGCAGACGCATAGGTCTGGCCAAACTGCAACTCCCCTCCAGCTCCGGAGGCATGGGCTTACCGGACTTCAGAGCTTATAATTACGCGTGCCAGCTACAATGGCTAGCCTACTGGGTGGCAGGCCGCAATCTACATGAGATTAATATGTCGGTGGATGACCATGCTAAAGGGAGAGTGCACATCTTGCTCCTACCTGGCTCGGTTCTACCTAGAAACGCTCTGCCCCTTCTTAAACTGGCGATCACGTATTGGCGGAAGGCGCTGAAATACACGTCCCCCGGGACTCCCTATGCCCCCACGGTCCCACTACTGGGCATCCCACTAGGCTCGGGCACACTCACGACGACCCTTCTGGAGCCCTGGCACGATACAGGTGCAATACACGTAGGTGACCTGTTTGCAGAGGGCCACCTGTTATCCTTCGAGGACTTCAGAACCACTCAGGGCGTCCCCAACAGCTCCTTCCTCCTGTACGCCGGACTCCGACACTATATCGAACGCACGTGGTCGCCTGACGGACGGGAGCCTATTACGAACCCCCTCGTCTCAATGCTCTACCTCATGGGAACGGGCGGCCACCTGACCAGATGGCTCACAGCTAGCATTAAATCAGGTAGGGCGCTTCCACTGGCACCACTGCGGGCGAAGTGGGAAATAGACATTGGGAGGCCATTGCGAGACAAGGAATGGGAGCGCATACTTCAATTCCCTAGGAAAGTAGCTAGGAACCCCAAATACAAGTTCATCCAATTGATGGTACTACATAGAGCTTACCTGACTCCACACCGCCTGCATGTGATGTTCCCTGCAACCAGGAGTAACTGCCCCCGATGCGACGCAGACGACGCGTCGTTGGTACACATGCTATGGCAGTGCCCTAAATTGGGGTATTTCTGGACCACTGTTCATGCCTCGCTTGTGACGACTGGTACCCTCCCCCAACCACCTACGCTGGAGAGTACACTCCTAGGACTGGGACCGCTGACACGCACCAGAACAGTGACGGCGCGCTTCTCGGACCTGGCCCTGTTGCTAGCGAAGCGTGCCATCACGATGAGATGGAAATCGTCTACACCACCTAACCCTGACTTATGGCGGGCAGAAGTAGTGCGCTGGGGTAAGGCAGAGGGCGAGGCATTACAGAGAGAGGAGAGTAGAGGCCTTCGGAAAATCCCGATATCGCTGGAGTGGTTTGACACTTTGGGGGTCTTTGAGGCTGGCACTGACGAGGGGGAAGAAGACACTAGTGATTAACCGCTTAGAATAGTACTACACCATGAGCCACATCCCCATCCACGGTCACTACCCACGGTGCACAGCAATGGGGTTCGGGCGCCCCCCGAACCTGCGATTACATTCTCCCACCCTACCTGTGTGTTACATCAGAACATACGCTGCGCGTCAGAACGTTACTGGGGACCCATATGTCAATTTCTCAAAGAAGTACCTGCCCAGAGAGTGAAGGGAGGGATATTGTTGGGGTGGAGGGAGGGTACGGGGTTGGACGGGGTTTGTTGGACTCTTCTAGTTTATCGACAGCATAAAGAAGAAAATCGAATGTACTATGCTCCTATCTATGCTCTGAGCAAACGCATGCATGTGACACCGTGATTAACATTGCGCTTGTATGTATTAAACTGTATGCTGCCACTGCTCTTGAAACTATGCTAATAAACAGATGTAAAAAAAAAAATGACAAATTCAAGATACATACCATATCCTAGATTCTTTCTGTTTTGACCTCCGGAGCCCTGAAGGTATCCCTGGACTTGTAGGATATGTATTTTCATATACTCATCCGGCAGTCCCACTGTAAATGATCTGCTGTTCACGGTGGGGTTGGAACACTTCTATTTGCTGTGCTGCTGCCGTGCTTCCCTTCGGCCTTATCACTGCCACTCAGATGCACATGAAAGTGATAGCAGTTGTCATTGGTAATACATGTGTTAATGTACCTGGACATCTAGATACTTAGGCGAGCTAGCTGCAGTCAGTCATGGACCACCTATAGACGATTGCTAACCACCTGGCATCTGTGAGGGTTTTCCATCAATAAACTGAAGTCCCAACTGTGCCTCACACAGAGGATTCTGTGTCCTGGACTTGGTGGCTTTCAAGGACTTTCCATCGATGCAGCAAATCTGGGACAGTTTGGATATGATCCCATTATTTCTGGCACCTAAGCTCATGGATCTTCCTCATCCCTATATGCGGGCCCTGCAGTGGAACCTCAGGTATCAGTGAGCCCAGCATCAGGGCTACGCCTCTGACTCCCTCCAGATCTGTCAGAAGATGGCTCAGAATTATCTATGGTGGAAGGCCCAACCTGACCTTCAGCTTGCCGCTATTCATTCTCCACATAGCCTTCATGTTTGTGACAGATGTGTTGCTGCTCAGTGGGCTAGTCACCTGGGAGAGGTGGAACTCAAATGTCTCTGCATCTAACTTTTGGAGCTCAGGCAATCCTTCTGGCCCTGAAAGCCCTCCTGCCATCCTCCAAGTGGAGGCTGGTGCAGTTACTCTTGAACAACATGACTGTCATGAGGTACAGCAACAAGCAAGTTGGTGTAGGCCCTATGCCTGGGGAAGTGGTTGGACTAGCAGAACATCTTTCTGGTATGCCAGAGCAGTGTAGCTGAGCAGATAGTGTCTGGCAGATCATGAGTGGGATCTGAGGTAGCAAGCGGCAGCTGGTTGTACGATGGAAAAACTCAGGGAAATAGATCGCCAGCCTTAACCACACATTTTTTACCTCACATTTGTTTTACAATGTGTATGTTTAGGTCTCGCGACCTATCGATGTGCGCAAGCACATCGAGCGGAGCGAGAATTCAAGTGGCGAAAACATCCTGAAACCAAAGGGCTTTCAGCCCCGCGGTTTTCATGCAGTTCCCGTGTACATGCACGCGCATCGCATGCAAGCCCAGCCTCTCCCGCCCCCATCCGGCATCAGGCTTCTCCTCCCCTAGCAGCACTCCTCCCACACCAGCAACTCCCCCCTCCCACACCAGCACCTCCCCCCTCTCTCTCCACGCAATCACAGCCTCCCCCTCCCACACCAGCACCTTCCCCCTCCCACACCAGCACCTCCCCTCTCTCTCCACGCAATCACAGCCTCCCCCTCCCACACCAGCACCTTCCCCCTCCCACACCAGCACCTCCCCTCTCTCTCCACGCAATCACAGCCTCCCCCTCCCACACCAGCACCTTCCCCCTCCCACACCAGCACCTCCCCTCTCTCTCCACGCAATCACAGCCTCCCCCTCCCACACCAGCACCTCCCCCCTCCCACACCAGCACCTCCCCCCTCCCACACCAGCACCTCCCCTCTCTCTCCACGCAATCACAGCCTCCCCTCCCACACCAGCACCTCCCCTCTCCCACACCAGCACCTCCCCTCTCTCTCCACGCAATCACAGCCTTGCCGCACTGCCGAGCCTGTCCCAACAACACAACCCAGCTCCGTCACATGACTTCTGCTTTGCTCACTTTCGCTCTCCTCAACCCTTCCACTCTTGTTTTCACCTCTAGTCTCCCACCTCTGTCCACATTTTCCCTGCTGTTTCTTCCTGCTCGTCTTCATCTTCCTCCAAAAACAAGCACCCTGCATTCGGAACGGCCCCTTTAAATGCATTTCTCCTCCTCCTCGCTATCGACCGACCATATTTTTTTTAACCCAAAAGCAAAAGACCCGGAGTGCTCACCCCCCTCCCCCACCACCTTTTTTTGTGTAACCTGGAGGCGAAAAAAACTACGAAAAGGGGAAACGGAGAGGGCAGTAGAGAAACAGGGAGCCTGGAGCAGGAGGAAGGAGGCCCGGGGGGCAGTGCCACAAAGGTCCCAGCACAGCAGACATGGCTGCCAACATGTACAGGGTCGGAGGTAAGAGGCGCACGGCAGATACACGAATTCCTGTCTAATTAGCGTGTGCTTTGCAGTAATGTATATTTTTTCCCCGTTCTTGACACAATCTCGCCAACCCGCATCCTTGCAGTTTTTATGCATAATAACCGGGGTTTCTCCTTGCAAGCATATCTGTTTTAATGGGAAAAGGCGCCCTCGGTTCTTTTTCTGCTTGGTGGTGGGTTCGTTTCATGCATTTTACGAGCATTAACCTTTCTGTAAAGTTGAGGGGGAGCATCAATATTCCTCTTGATATTTTGCACAATTGCATGCGATTGGAAGATTATTTTTTAAATATCGGCTTTGCATGGCGATATGCCTCACTTTGGGGGCTTCTGGACACTCCATGTTTTCCCCCTTCAAAAAATAAGAGTTTTACTGCACCCCGCTGACAAGAGGATGTGTTTAGAAACGGAGGCGAGAATGGATCCCGGAAAAATCGATGGACT
Source organism: Lissotriton vulgaris (assembly GCF_964263255.1). Taxonomy (NCBI): domain Eukaryota; kingdom Metazoa; phylum Chordata; class Amphibia; order Caudata; family Salamandridae; genus Lissotriton; species Lissotriton vulgaris. The sequence goes on from NC_141697.1 coordinate 99,489,665, forward strand.
GTAGGAAGGGGCGAGCGTGTGCTGCCTGTCGTGTTTGGCGCTGGTTTTCAAAGGCTCTCCCACACCAGCCCTCACCCCCTACCCACACCCCCAAAGGCTTTCAGTTTCTTGAGCTTAAATTACATTTCTTGAAAACACTTCGAGACAGATGTGAGAATCCTCACATTCCATTTTGCGTGATGAGTCAAACATTCCACTTGTAGCATGAGTAATTTCTGAGAAACTATTCATAACAAGATACAGCTGCCAGTCACATCAGCCTGGAGAGCCTCCGACCTATGGCATTAAAAGAAATATTTCCATTTCGGCTCTTTGTGACCACCCAGAGAGGCTTTTGCTTAAATGGAAAATCTCTTCCGTGTAAAGGCCCAGTGCTGCGAAGGAATACTCGAGGAAGCAGTCTTACGATGGTGAACTTACTCCACTGTCAGCAGACTGCTTCATGCCTGCCTTCTGATAGAGTCTGATGATGTTTCTCATCCCACCGCTCTGCCAGTGGCATGCCCTGTCAGGCTCTAGATTAGATGCACTTGATAAGCCATGAGAACTACCCACCTTCAGACTAGAATGCACACCTATGTGTGCAACCTTTATCCCAATGCAGAGTATTGGATACTCGGCCGTTTTCAATCCTACCGGCATTTGCTTTTTTGACACCATGTTTGAGTGATTGTTTACTTAACATAACCATGCCCACGCCTCTATTTGGGAAAGCCAGGTGATGTAGTACTCATGAATTTTGTTTAAATTCAGGATTTTTTAGCCTAAAACTCATGGGGGATTATTTACAAAAAATGGCGCGACTCTCCTTTGTCCTAAAACCACAGAATTGTGGTAATCTGTCACCCGCTGTGCTCAGCTGAATAGTTACGTTATTTATTTTAAATATCACCCGTTTATCACGAGTGCATATGTGGGAGGACTTTAAAAATCTTGATAGTTCCCTGCTGGTCACGTGCCATAGCACCACCGCACATGCGCAATAAACAACCCGGAGCCTGTGGAAAACCCACGTGTTAATATTAACATTATGAAATGAGAAACACTTGTGAAACAATGGTCTCTGTTTGGGCCCCCTCCCCCAGCACACTCTGCGGAGGATGGACGTAGAATGCAAGGCTTCATGTGCGCCAGAACCCGGTAGAAATGCATTGCTACCACTATGGAAATAGTTATCTAATGTTCGAAAAATGTGTGGCTTATCAAGGAACAGAATATTCTGATGCACAAATTAGTTCCCTGGTAAAATAATATCAATGGGGGCTTTGTTGCAAATACAATATGTTCACTTTAATGAGGGATGACGCTTGGCAAGAAAGAGCACATCAGAAGAGTAGGCTCTTTTCGCCTATGGAAGCTGTGAGAGTTTGTGCAAATTCAACTACATACAGACTTTCACAGGTACGCAAATCTCTCCCTTCAGTTTATTATTTAAGAATGCATTAATCGCGCTGTGAAGTTCCTTCATGAGCGAGAGATCTGCCACCAGTTTACAAAATAAAGCATATTTCAAATATGTTTGGTACAACAGTCAACTGCACATACCAGGAAAATAATTAATTTGGCATCGGAGTGTCTCTCAGTGTGATAGGATTTCACAGTGCGAGAGATAAATGAAAATTAGGACTATTCTAAAGCCCAAAGTGTGTCTACCTGTAATGGCAGCAGAATTTGCAAAATGCATGGAAAGTCAAAGTAGATATTTTTCATCTATTGTACAAGCGCCCAGCTGACAGCTCGGGGATAATTAACAACATAGAAAAATTGCACAATGTGACATCTCGGCAGGCATTAAAACAAAAAACAAACAAGCATTTGCAATGCAATAGGTCTCGCATTCACGAGAGTTTGAGCTATTACAATTGCAAATAACAATGCCTTTTATTTTTGTTTTCATTTTAAAAACATAAAGGGCTTTGTCATTTACAAAACCAATAGCTCCAACTTTCCTACTGCGAGACCTATTGGCAACGCCAGTGCTTGTTTTACAATTGATGCCATTACCACACATTGTTTATCCATTTAAAAACAATGTATTTGTGAGAGGAGACCACCCACACCCCCAACTTACCTTAAATGCATGGTAAAGGCATTGTTGTAAAAACAAACACATAATAAAAACATGCATGGTTAAAAATGCGTGGTAAAGTCACGACGTGGTAAAAACATTGTTGTAAAGGCTGTTTCCTGTGGCAGCTTTGATCAGTGGAATATGTCCTTGTTAACCTCTGTTCACTACCCGCGAAAACATGCCATGTAATTTCTACTGCGCACTGTAGTTTCTCTGGGAAAGTCACTAGCGGACGTATTCTGACTGTGATAGGACACAGTCTACTCAACAGGTTCCTACCACAACTTCTCATTCTGAGAAAAGACGGTGACAAACCAAGTCATCTTAATAGTCCCAGACTTGGCCAGGAGAGCATACTACCTAGAGCTCCTGAGAATGAGCATATGCTCTCCTATACAGCAATAGGACTTCCTGTCGCGGCAGCAGAGGAGAGTCCTTCAGTCAGACCTCTGCAACCTACACCTTCATGTGGGGAGATTAAGATGCGTTAATTCTGCTGGCCAAAATAGTCCATGTTAACCTTGCAGCCTGACAAATTTCAGTAAAGGCGATCTGTGCTGGGCAATGAGAGAAGTTTGTTGCCTAGTGCAGTGATTATCATAAACCCTGAAGACAACATTTTTGGCTGTATTGTTTATCTTTGGCCCATTAAGACCTTTTCGGCTTTTCTATAATTACCTGATTATCCATCTCCATTTAAATTACCTGTTATGATGCATTTTAACAAAGATCTGACTCCTGTTTCTCCCAAAACAGTTCGTCATATCGCTATGGAACTTGAACTTGGTGTTGACATGTTTTATGTGCATTCATTTTGAGCCAGTGCACAACTGCTCACTGCAACAACTGATGCGCAAAACAGACTTCCTAATTGCCACCACCTCTGTGCACCATATGAGTGAACGGTAGGGGCTGTCAGTGCAAGCTATGCTATCTTTTTCCCAGACACGTTAGTGCTGAGGACCTGCGGTACCTTCTTGCCCAAAGTTGTGATACCTTTTCAAGATGATCAAGCTAATACTGATGTAATGATTTTCACTCCATGTTCCCTCTTTGAAGGAGGAGGATCTTCATTGATCCTAAAAGGGCGTTGAGCTTTTACATTGACCAACAAGGATCATTGTGCTGAGGGCCTGATCTTTGTAGAATTTTCTGGAGCAACCGAAGCAAAGGCAGTGTGCAGTCTTTGCCAAAAAGGATATCTACATGCTGTCTAAGAAGCAAACTCCTGCGACCGAATTCCACTAAGGGCATGGTTGCTACAACAGCATTGACAAAGGTAGGTGCTGGTTCTGGACATCTGTCAGATTAGGACATGGACATCTGGGCACACATTCATGAAACAGTAATGTTTTGACAGCCAGGTCGAACAGGAATGCCATTTTCCCTGCTCTGTCCTTTCTAGTCTGAGTCCACTCCCCAGGCCCTCCACTTTTGGAAGCTACTGGTATTGTGTCTTTTGTTAAGTTTAGAAATCTGTATTTAGAAGTATCTATTAGAAAACCAAGTTACTTACCTGAGGTAATGCACTTTCTGGTGGATACTCTATCTAACAACAGATTCCTCAATGCCTTCAACCCCACCCTTCTGCGGGACATCATAATAAGGTTCCAAGTTACCACCAGCAATTTTACACATTCCTTTGCGTCTGAGAGAGCAAAAGGAGAACAATTAAGAAACTGATTTCAGAGTGCAAGGCTGGTATTTAAATGTGGCATGTCTGAGGCAGAATGGTGTCACCACAGAGCCACATGGTGCCACCTATCTGCATGTGAGAGGATTGCGGAGAAAATTCTTCAGATCCAGTCTGGCACCTAGGGATGTTCTCAGGTTGAGGAATCTCTCCATAAATAGTGTTACTGAATGTAAATAACTTGTTCGTCTGTGCATTGCAATAAATGCAAAACAATAAAGGTATGATAATTTTTGCAGAATGGAACACACTGCTGATTCCTGGATTCGTTTAACATTAACAGTACCAGAGCCTGAGGGGACTTGTTGTCTATTTAATTCCGGAGGGTTTCCAGGACAGTCAGTATAACTGTCTCTGTGGAATGGGCTGGGCGAACACCTGCTTGGCGGGATTGAGATATGCTGACTGTTCAATGAAGCCACATAGACATCTAGCTACATGAGATTCAAGTAACTTAGCCAGATATGGAAGGAGCGAAATTGGACGGTAGTTGGTCAGTATCTCAGGGTTGGCCCCTGGTTTCTTTAAGAGGGGAACAATCATAGCCTCTTTAAAGGTACTTGGGACAATGCCCTGCGTCAATGAATTATTCAGAAGAGAGAGTGCCTGCATAGGAAGTAGAGAGAAAACCTCTTTTAGAACGTAGGGTGGGCAGCTATCCATTGGTGATCCTGATTTAACTTTGGACAGGAGGTCTGGAAAGTCCTGCCTGTCGATCGCTGGGAACTGTTCCAAGAAGTGGATGTTTTCCGATTTTATTGACGGTGCCCTAGTTGTAGTGTTCTTTAAGATACTATCCTTGATTGCGACATTTTTTTCTATAAAAAAGTATTAAGAGAATTACACAGCACTTGGGATGGTGTAGGTTTCCCTGTGATTCGGTCGGGGTTAGACAGTTCATAAATGATAGAAAAAAATGTATTTCGACTTGCTTGAGGAATTCATGATTTTGGCGGAAAAGTATGTGGTCTTAGCTGTGTAGATGGCTTTTTTGTAGAGTTTAAGTTTAACTAGAAAGATCTCTTTCTTAGCCGAGGAGTAGTTGCTTCTCCAGTACCTTTCCACTTGGCGGAGGGCTAGTTTATGAATTTTTAGGTCTGCTGAAAACCATTTCTGGGCCTCATGGCGCCGAACTGAGTTCACCCTCCTAATCGGTGCGTGCTTCTTACAGGCTGCTGTGAGGCAAGTAGTAAGATTATCAGCACTGGCTGTGACCGAAGACTGAGTAACAGGAGCTGTATTGCTCAGTGTGGTCAGGAAGGAATTTTTATCCAGATTCTTCCAGTTCCTGGCCCTAGTCCGTCTGGTAACAGGTGGAGTAATCTTCGTTATATTGTAGATGGCGAACTGTATTAGGTGATGGTCTGACCAAGTGCTAGGGGAGACAATCAAGGCAGAAACTGTGGTATTAACCGACCAGACATGGTCTAAAATATGTCCCTTTTTGTGCGTAGCCAGAGTTACCCACTGGATGAAATGCAGCCCACTGAGTAGGTCATTCAGTTCTTCCGTGTGTGGCCCGCCCAGAGCATCGTTGGCCCAGTAGTTAAATTTGCTGATCAGCAATATGTTGGCATGATTCATCGTAAGGTGTGGGAACAGAGGTATACTCTGGGGGGGACGGTCTATATAATAAGACACAGATCAACGAGGCCGGCACAGACTCTAGTTTGATAACTAAGTTCTCCACCCTGTTTAGCGCTAATGGTGTATATGAGGTGAATTTTTAACTCTTGCGGTATGATGGCAGCTACTCCTCCGCCCACCTTTCCTAGGAGGCGGATCACCTGTAAGATGTAGTAATTATTTGAGAGCGCCGCCAAAATATCAGGAGCCAAATCTGGGGACAACCATGTTTCTGTTAAGAAGAGAATATCTGGATGTGCTGAATCCAGTCGGTGGAAAATGTCCAATTTGTGTTTGGGCAAGAAGAGAGTACTCCAGTAGATAATGCTTAGCTCAAATGATTTTGCATGGTCTGAGCACCTTTGGGGTTTATTCAGGTAAAGTTCTGTCTTTGGGTGGGTATATGTGATTTCAGGAAAGACTGACCTATCTGCCATGAGACCCAACTCAGTCAGTCTAGCTGGTGAAGGGTTTAAGTGGCTGATCTTCTGATTGAAGGGATTTTAGACTAGACTGCGTATAAGTTAAACGCCGAGCATAAGGACTAGCCCCTAGCCCCGTACTGGCGCAGACGGGTTTGCCTTTGACGCACCTTAAGCGTGCCACCGGCGCGCCGGCTGCGCTCCCGCTCTACGGCCGCCATCCACTCGTGGTGCACGATTGCTCGATTGAGGGCGCATTATGATTAAGCTACATTTTTCCCTTTCCCTAACAGCACTCCACATGATCATTTTAATTAGTTCTATTTAGCCAGCTCCATGAGCACAATATTAAGCATGCATACACAGACACAGCCATCCTATTGGCGTGTGGGTAGCTTTGGGAAGGATTTCTGAATGTTGTCAATCCCTCAAGCTTGAGTGAGTCATTCATTTCATGTCATGTGTTTCCATCCCACACAAACCATATGCACTTATTACAACATGGAACCAATGAAACATACTCTTCATTGAGGAGATCATCGAAAAAATATAGAGACTATGTGATGTGTGTGTTATACAGATTTAACCCCATTAGGGAAATTGCAATTTTTAAACCGGAAAGTACTTTTTGAAATGCGATTTTAGTTTGTTTATACTAAAAAATTGATTGACATTTTATTTTCTCATTTTTTGTCTCGCCTCCCATTTGCCCCTACTTACAATGTTTTCTTTCCTTATGCAAATTCCTGACTTCTGGTTTAGGTTTCCACCAAATCTGGCCTGGATCCGACTGGTGTGTGGCATGCATGGGGCATGGCTTGTTTGAAAGCTGCCAATCTGATTGCGGCAAGAGAAAAGTTTGAGCGTTTCTTGAAGACCCCAGCAGATTTGAATCAGCTCACTCAAGGATCAAGGGTGCTTCAGGACGTGACCCAGCACCTGGAATCTGCCATGAAGCCCATTCTTGCTGGGGTGAGATGAAAATTAATATTTATTAATGTTGAATGCAACATTGGAACCACATAGCTATCTCTTATTATGCCTACTTACATAGCTCTACCTTCAGTCTGATGGGATGTCCATTTCAGTTTAGTTACTAAGGTTACCAAGGGACCTTTACCACAGCATAAAAGAAAATGCAGTTTGGAAGCCCAGATGTGTGCGCAACCCCAAACATGTCTTTGCAGTGCGCTCAGTACATTCACCAGCTTTCCAGGGCCTCATTTCCCTATCATTGAGGCTATTGCCCATAACGTTTAGACAGCCCTTGTGGCTCATTTCCTGTATGGTTTTCTAAGGCCATATGGAATGTTGAACATGGAAGAGTGCATCTTTGGACCACAGTAGTTGTCAGAGCAGCCATTACCTGGCCGCTTGGAAATGTCTCTACCAAAATTACTTCATGCAGCAGCATTATTATATGAATTTACACAGATCTGATGCAGAACAGAGCATTCTATTTTGAACTAAGTAAAAAAGTTGCATCCTCTGGTATTCATGCTCTTCTCCTGACTTGTCGCCAGCGTGGGAGTTGGATGAGCAAGTTTGGAGCTGTATAAGATCATCTTCTACTTTTTATTGCTTGGCTCAATACTGCTGACGTAGGTGAGCAGTTCTCCGTTCCAGTCACTAGACTGCTTCCATTTAAAGTTGGCATTACACAGGGCTGTCAGTCCATTTCTACAGTCATTCAAACCGTTTAACTAACAGCTTCACTAGGTTTTCAGAAATGTCTATTTGTCACGAAGGAAACGTTTTACTCAAGTCATTCTTTATGATCTGTTCAATGTATTTTCCCCTAATTTATTGAGATTATTGAAATACACAATAGAAGTGTCACCACTTGCTCACAGGAAGCCTCAGTGGAAACCCAAGAACCCATAATGTGGGAGGACTACATCAAATCTACAGTTACCACATGCAAGTGCAATATAGTACTCTGCTGTCTTGGAGCAAATAAGCAGGAAGCAGTGGCCATTGTCAGACCAAAGGCACCCATTGCTAACTGTGTCTGCTTCCTAAATAAAGATGTTTGGCAATACTTTTCAAAGAATGTATCCAAATCCGTTATGGCTGGCCTTTTTCTGAGCATTTTCATTTTTCCTGGCAACATTGTCCAATGTAACTCAGGTTTTCTAGCTGTCTAGAATTCCTTGCCAACTTGCATGTCTTCTTGTGCGAATGAAGGCCAGCATGCTTTCACCCAGCAAGTCTTGTTAGGTAAGACTCAGTAAAACAGGTTCGGATCTCTTTGGGTGACTTATATCCCTTTTCACACCATACGCCGCATCCTGTTGTTTATTGTATTGAGTTAGTATAGGGAGGGTCTGGTGTAGTTCGACTTATAAACCATATCACTGGTCTCCTATGTGTGTATCTTCCTACGGTAATACATCCACAGATCTTACATTTTTATTTTTTATGGTAATATTTTGTTGTACCCTTTTACGGACAGCGTCTTGACCTGCTTGCACAAAGCTGCCTTGAAGTAGAAGTCTTGAAGATCTCTTCCTTAGTTGTCGACCCTAGTGCTCGGAGTCTGGTTTTACTTTTTCACCAATGATTTCATCTCTTGCTCTTACCAAAGCAGTAAACATGTTCCACTTCTGTTGCCTACTCCTCAGGCTTTCCTTTTCTATTTGTTGACCTTCTATTTGAGCGGTGCAGTAATCCACTGTTCTCAATGTTCCTGTTGTGTGGTGATGGGCTTTTTATTGTTTCGTTTCCTGCCCTTTGATTCTGGTTAGAGTGCCTCTTGTGACAGTGTTTGAGGCATGGGTCGTGGTGACAACTTTGGTCCTTACCCTCTTTCTTGCAGTTGGGGCCTCTTATAAGGTCCCTTCCTCTTATCTCCCCTACTATGATAGGGGCTGTAACTTCCTCCTCTCATCCTGGGAACTGTTTGTTTATATATTATTGGCACTAGGTATTTGGGTTTTACTGTGGCAATAGCTCACACTCTTCCTGAGTTCTCTCTTGCAAGTCAAGAGACAACTCCTTAGTGGCTGCTCCTTCCATCTTGTCCCGTAATGAGGGATCTATCTATGCATTTGCAATCTTAGGTGCAGCTTGTTTGGTTGTTTCCCTGAAACTCGCTTTCTGTGGGTAATGGTTATTTTAGCCTTGACTGTAGCACTTTTTTACCTGCCTACCTCTAAATCATGTGTGCTCATTTTCCCATGAGTCTGGAGGAAGACAAACTTGACATGCCTGCAAATATAAGTTACCATAGTGACTTCTGCCCCCTGGTTCTCTGCAGCCTTGGCGGGCAAAAGAAGGTACTGCAAGAAGCTCGGAAGAGATTGGCGGAAGCAGTATGATTCAACCTCCAAGCAGACTTACAGAGCAGCTGTGAAAGAATATCATAGGGATATAACAGCAGAAAAGAAATCCTATCTAGCTAGATGGATTGAGGAAGCAGATAGCTCCTGTAAAGAAATATTTAAGATTGTTAAAGAGTTTATTTCTCCCACCTGCTGTATCCCCACGTCTTCCTTTTCGGAACCATGGATAACTGAACTAGCAGAATTTTTCACCAACAAAATTCTCACGATCCAAGCGACCTTGAAGGGAACGGATAATATCTCTGATTCCAACTCCAATCCTGGTGATACCCCCGTCCCCTGGTCACTCCATTCCGACTCAGTCACAGCTACTACCGGTCCTATCCTGGACTGTTTTCCAGCTTTGGAGCTCCATATCTCGTTGGACCTCCTTGTTAAATTGAAATCAGGTTCTCCCTTAGATCCTTGCCCTGCCAAATTTCTTGCGACCTTGGCCCCCGTTCTTAACCCTATTATTAACCCCATTATTAATCTGTCTCTTAGCACAGGCGAGGTTCCCACTCCCTGGAAGCAGGCCCTCGTCCTTCCCCTTAAGAAGCCGAACATGGACCCGAAACTTCACTCTAATTATAGACCAATCTCATTGCTACCCGCTCTGGCGAAAATAGCAGAGAAGCATGTACACACCACCCTATCCCACTTTTTAGAGTCTAACTCCTTACTTCATCAGTCACAGTCCGGGTTTAGCTCTAACCTGAGTACTGAAACTGCTTTACTCGAGGTTACTGAGGCTGTGAAGGAAACTCTGGATAGTGGTGGAAAGGCCATGCTTATCATGCTCGATCTGTCGGCGGCCTTTGACACCGTTCCCCATGACCTTCTCCTTACTAGACTTTGGGAGATAGGTCTTAGGGGAACGGTGTTCAAATGGTTCCAATCCTTTCTGGCTGACCGCAGACAAACGATCTGGGCCCCCCCTTTCTCCGGCGTGATGCCGCAGCTTGAGGTAGGGGTCCCGCAGGGTTCATACTCAGCCCCTTCCTCTTTAATATCTTCCTGACACCCTTAGCTGCGCTAGCAGAGGAGCATGGTGCCCAGATCGTCTCCTATGCGGATGACACCCAGCTCTTGTTCACATGTGACAAGGGCTGTGACTTCGACGGGGCTGCCATTTGGAGGTGTCTTGAGGCTGTGTTTGGCTGGTTTGGGAAGAGCGGCCTCAAGTGCAACTCGGACAAGTCCGAGATCCTTTTCTTTGGTTGTCCCGCTGACCTGAGATGGAAGGAATGGTGGCCTTCGGCCATGTTCCCGCCAGCCGGTGATTCCGTAACAGCTAAGAATCTGGGCATCCAGGTGGATAACACTCTCTCCTTTAAGGCTCAAGTAGCAGGACTTACGGGGAAGTGTTTTGCCATCGTAAGGATGCTGAGGAAGTTTTTGCTGTTCCTATCCTTGGAGCACAGAAAGATCACGGTGCAGTCGCTGATAGGATCGCGCTTAGACTACTCTAACATCCTCTATCTAGGCCTCCCCGAGTATCTCCTGACTCGTCTTCAGGTTGTCCAGAATTCGGCAGCCAGGGCCATTTACGGCCTAACCAGAAGAGCTAGGGCCAGCTACCTTCTTAGAGCGTTGCACTGCCTGCCGGTTCGTAAATGCATCACTTTCAAGACCTGAACGATGGCGTTTAAAGCTCTACATAACATCGGAGCAATGTATCTACAAAAAAGGGTCAACTTCTACTTTCCATCCAGACCCTTGAGGCCAGCTGCCTTGGCCAAGGCAATCGTGCCGGCAGTGCGACGTGCACGATGTGGAGGACGTTCCTTTCACTACCTTGCTCCACGTCTTTGGAACGAGTTACCTCTGACCTTACGCGCTAGCTCTAACCTGCTCGCATTTAGAAAGGAGCTCAAGACTTTTCTCTTTTCCCAATAATTCTTTTTTTCTTCCGAGCACTTTCCTTCGCCGGTGGTATTCTTTGTTGGTTGCTGGTGTTTGTTCTTGATCTGCAGCGCCGGGACGCTCTTCGGAGCAGCTGTGCGCTATACAAAACCCCCAGTAACATAACATAACATAACTCATACCAGTGGGTCTTGGTCCAGCTTCCTTCAGCCTACTCACTTGTGTTTCTCCTTATTGTCTATGTGGCCCTTGCTGTTCTGTTGATGGAGAATGGGTGTTTGGTATCTGGAGCACAGAGAGGAGTAACGTATGTAACTGTAATACCTCCACCCCTATATGAAATTATAGTCCATTTTATTCTGAAAGTGTTTTGTCTAAGTATGTCTCATAAATATGCAATAACGCTTGTTTGTATCAATATCGCTTTGTGTTAACAGAAAGACGATGACTATATTGCCACACTAAAAGAACTGGAAACAACACTGAAGGCTGGAAGCTTATGGCTGGAAATTATGCCAGAAGGAAAGGTGCAGCAGAACGCCTACTACAAGGAGTGTTTGTACTACCTGGAAACATACGGTACAAACCTAGCTATCATCAGCTTCCTCATAAGACACGATTGTATGAGAGAAGCTCTTCTGCATCTGTTGAAAAATGTGAGTATAGTTATTTTTATGCTAAAACGACTGTTGGCCTCTGTGTCACTCTTATATTGTACTATATATGTTGTAGGAAGTGCCAACTTTTGCCAACTTTTACTAGACCATTAAAAGGCGAACAATGAGGGTATTGTGCATTAGCTTTCAAGACCATACAACTCCTTTCATCAGATGTAGGTTTGGACTCTAAAGCCAATGTACTATGTTATTGTTTTGACCATTGTACTGTATTGTAGTTCCTATATTCCCAATAGGCTCTGCGCATTGGAATAACATAAACAGCAGTGTAGACGTAGGACTGGGGTCATCTAGGTCGCTACTGTCTATGTTAGACTTAATTAGTTTTGCCAGCTAGCTCAGAGGTCACTAGAAACTTTCTCGAATGTTCAGGAAAGGGTTAACCGTCCTGATTTAGACAAGAAGGGATTAGTTTCTGACAACCGCATAAACATGACAACTTTGCTCCCTCAGAATAAAGAGTGTATCTCTAGAGTCATGTGAAAACAATAGGCAGCTATTTCACTCAGTCAATCGTGCATGCTTAGTTTCACCAGAGTGCAGAGAAATAGAGAGACGGGCGTTTTCAATAAAAGGTGTTATTTTATTGAGCAGTCTTCTTTCTCATGCAAGAGAAATGAATTTGCCACAATTGCAATACTTATCATAAAGTAAAGTGCGTACAGTAAAAGTAGTATTATGAAATAATACTATAAAAGCATTGATATGCTTTCTTAGCCAGGGCACAAGTCCTAAAAAAAGAAGTGGGGGGACTCTCCAAAGTAGGCGTGGTCACAGGAAGTGACATCACGACAGGAAGTGACATCACGACAGGAAGTGACATCACAACAGGAAGTGACATCAGCATTCTAAAGAAACAAGCATTTGCAATGCAATAGGTCTTGCATTTGCGAGAGTTTAAGCTATTAGTATTGTAAATAACAATGCCTTTTATTTATGTTTTAAAACCCAAAACATAAATAAAAGGCATTGTCATTTATAATTCCAAAAGCTCAAACTTGCGTGAATGTGTGCCCTATTGCATTGCAAATGCTTGTTTCTTTAGAATGCTTTCTCCTGGACTTTTTTTTAATTCACCCCACCAAGATTGGCGTCTTCCATCTTAGAACAATAAATGAAATGTAAAAAGAAAAGAAAAAATAGCTGCCACATCTTTACACGTAAGTGCTCTTGTGTTTTTGTTGCTAGTGTTGCATATCAGCAAACAATCATATTTTTTCTTTTTGCCGATGCAGAAAAGCATTAGCAAAAAGTATTGCCAGTGCCAAAAGGCTGGGTGATGCAAAGTGTAACACTGAGAACTGAATCAGATATGTGATCTTGCAATCTTAAAAGAAATATCTGTGTTGTTCATAAAGCACGAGTTCGTGTTTCTAGGGGCTCCCAATATGTGAGATAGGGAAACTAATGCCAGAAATAAAGATTTATTTGCCAAAGGCCACAATAAGTTTGGACAAGCATGGAAGAGGGGTTTAAACCCCAGGTTTGCTGCTTCCAAAGTCAGCATTGTAACCATTGCATCACATTTCCCTTCCATAGTGGCTTGTTTGTCTGGGTGCTGCTGGTGGGCAGGATGACAAAAAGGTCTTTGTGTAGCAGAGTCCACACTGCTCGGAAACTGCTTGTAAAGGTGCTAAGAGGCATGGTTCTTGAATGAGATCCTTTCGGATCCCTTTTTTCTTGGAAGCTCTTTGGAGATTGTCCCTTAGGGTGAGGTCACCATGTTATTGTGGGTTCTGCGAGTGAGGAGTCTTGTGTAGCACAGCACTGAAAACTACTCTGAAGCTGAACAGAATGGGACAGTTTCTAGTGATTTTACTTATATGCAGGTGGGTTCTAAGCACTCACAATGTTAGCAGTCATGGGGACTCAGACAATGGGATATAGAGTGATATGCTCAAGCTTACACAATAATTTGTTAAGTTGGGAAGCTGGGTTGACATCCTAGGCCGTCGCCTTACAGTTGTCCTATTAGAGACTGGACCTCATTATGCGCAGAGGGATCCTACTGCACAAAAACATTTGTACAGCTATGTTAAACTTTGGTGAAAAAATTGGTATTTATGGTTGAAAATATAGATTTATATTCCCCAAAAAATGAACTTACATTCACAAAGCTATTTATTTGCTCATAATCTTACACTGTTACTGCAAATGAGCGTTGTGGAACATGGGGCTATAAAATACATTTCCGGGGGTTTTTCTGTGAAATCTTGAAGATGAGATTAGACTACAGACTGATGCAGACCTATAAGTGAGCACATCTGCATACAGACTGGTCACAGCGTAGCATTCTATGATAGGGAATGCTTTGGAAAGCAGGTGGAATGCCCACAAACTTTGGGAACACCCAGTTTTTTTGGATGTTCACAAACTTAGCAAGAGACATTCCCACTCTGGATATGGTTGGAGATTTACTCCTGGCAAGGACAGGAGTAAATCTTAATCCAGCATGGAGTGAATGCACACAAAACCAGCTGATGCTTAGAGGAATAAGTTTTGCAATTTCTTCCAAATGGAGAAAAAAAGTTTTGCAATGCAGTTTCACTATAGTGTCGTGGCTATGAGTGGGTAAAGCTATGCCTGTTACATTTAAGCATGTTAAAACACCTTTGTAAAAAGATCCCCAAAACTACTTCTGGGAACCTGCGACTGCTGCAGCTTTCCAGGTCTACATATAAAATGCTAAGTGAATTTCGATAACAGAAAGAAATGCACTTCAAACGTAAATTTACAACTTCTGTGAGTGTGGTCAGAGATTCTGTGGGACATCTTCCCTGTGTCCCTGTGTGGTGTCTTCATCACGGGGTGCTGCTGGGGCAGAGAATTTTTTGAGAGGAGGGCATTGCTCAATAAAGTTACCAGCATCCTTTTACTCTGTAAATTATTAAATACAGCAAATGGTTCGCAGTCATTGTTTTGAACCACATATTAGGCAGGATTTCAAATAGTCTTAGAGATGTAAGTGTTGAAAACATGTATTTACGACATTCCTTCTGAACGGGCATCAAATAAGTCGTACGCAAAGTCCTTGTTTTGGACCACATAATGTGCAGAATTTCTAAAATGTTAGAGATATAATTCTGCGTAGGTTATATCTTGCCGAATAGAATACTACTAAAAAAGACACCAGCGTTTTTTACTGCATTGTTTTTTGTCGCTAAATATTGCTCAGTTGGTATACACTCCATAAAAGACTTAAACTGCACGTACACCACGATAAATACACACAAAACTAAGTAAATAAATAATTGATGTGCAGTACAGATTAGAGCGCATAAGAGCAAGGAAAGCCATATCATTAAGCTAAAATTAACTCAGCAGGCTGCTGCACTGGCCCAGGATAGGATATTGAAAGAGAAGTTTCCGAAAAAGCGCAGTTTTTCAAACTTCAGTGCACTAGCTCGGAAGTTGCTTCCCACAGCAGTAAATAAACAGAAGGGAGCCTCGGCCCTTCAGAGCAGTGTGGATTCAGTGTGGGTCATGGGGGTCACCGTGGCGTGATGGCCGTGTGAGGACAATCGCAGCAGAGTCAAGGGGGTCACTCGCTCCGAAAAAGCAAAGGAGCTAATTGCAGGAAAGCACGAAAATGTTTAATTTGTTTTGATTTAGCAGGGTGGACGGCGTCCACCCTGAAAAACCCTCAGAAATAAGTGGGGGGATGCCGTCCACCCGCGTGGTACCCCGACTCATGCCCTGTTCTTAGCCATATGATACTTTAAAACGGATAAAATATATACATACATAAAAACATTGACTAAACAAACTCAACTGGTGCTTCTAAGATACGCCTACCCCAGTGTACCTGACCTAAGCCTAATACGTGGGAAGGAGTTAGTAAGTTGCAGTTTTAAGTTAAGTTGGATTTTTGCCAAGTATCGGAATCAAGAATTCTCCCTAAGGTTTTAATCAGCTCTGTACCTTGGTTCTAGAATATAGGAGGTCTTGTATCTCGCTTCTCAGGACTCCATCTCCCAGCAACCCGCGAGGGTGACTCGGGAACACCAGAGCTGGATTTCTCGGCGTGAGAAAAGGCAGCTTCTCCAGCGCGTTGAAGGGGAGGGGCGGCTTCCTTTGGCTCTCGCATCAGCTGGGCTTCGGATAAGTAGATAGCCGCTCTGTACCACACCACCGTGTGTTTGCTTAAGGCAACGTTGGCATATTTATACCTGAAAGGTGCCGGGTTTGACGTAAGGTTGGACATAAGACGTCACTAAGAACTAACAGTTCTTTTTGGACTGCAGGAGTTCTTGTGCAAATCAAAACAAAAGCAGGGGGGGATTCCCAGGCTGCTGGAGGCTTGGTTTGTTTAAAGAACGCGTTGTGCTTTCTAGGAGTCTATGGGAGTAGCCTTGCCGTGCTTTGGACTGCATGGGCTATTACTAAATATGGATATGATTCTTATGCCTTTTATAAGGATACTATTTATTATAACCACATAAGGGCATGAATCGGGAATATCGAATTAGGGTCCTAGATAGAAATACAACAGTACTTCTCTATTGAAAGGTGTCACTAGCTGCAGCATTCAGAATTTAAGTTGTAGAAAAAAAAAACTATAAACTGTGGCATGTACAGGGTAAAACGTAAAGTTCTAGTTTTATAGTAAACTTATTCTCTTGATTAAAAGCTTTAAAATAGGGGAGGAGCCTAACCAGCGACCAAGATGGCCGCCGATCTCCCTCGCCCCCGGCATAATCCAGTGAACTATCCTGTTCCCCAACCCCACTCCCCGGTGTTGGAATAGAAGTGATCTCTGTCGAGCATCGAACGAATCTCCTTCGACGTTCTGGGGCAAAGTTATATCGACGGACAGGTTGGGGCCTACTCCCGTGATCTGACCGGGACCTGCGGTTCTTGGTCAACCGGAAGGTGAATGCAACTCTGCCGAGCTTCGAACTAATCTCCTCCGAAGTTCTGGGGCAAAGTTATATCGACGGACTGGTTGGGGCCTACTCCCGTGGTCTGACCGGGACCTGCGGTTCTTGGCCAACTGGGAGGTGAATGCAACAACATCGGCTGCGAGGGACCGGAAGTTCACAATGTCCTCCGACTCAATTTTGAAAATTGGCCCCGGTACTCAGAACTTTCAGTATGACACACGGTGGCGGCCCCTAGATAGTGAGAGGTACTAGGTGAGGCCTACCGAGACGCACGGCAGAAATCGGCCCCTTGGTAACGAGTGCGTAGTCGAGGTGCGGCGGACACAGGGGTGTTCTGAGTCTTCCCTTCCCACTCCTCGGAGCCCACAGACTCGCATATGAGACCTATCCAAACCGCTTGAGTCACTCTGGTCGGAATGCTGGGTCGGCGGCCTGTGGGAGCGGTGTCGGGTGATCGGACGTTTTGACGAAGGCCTGGCCGATCGACTCGACGCACATCGCTTATGACAAACTGATGAGAGTTGGCGATATAGTGTGTGAGTCCCGATGGTGTCGAAATCTGATCAAGATAAGACCCTGCCGCGTTCCTCTGGAACGCCCAGAATCGTGCAATCCAACACGCTGGAGCGCTACACCCAACCAAAAGGATCACCAGCAGACTCCAAAAAATCGGAGGTGGAGATGGGAGCCCCTTTGACGGCGACTCCCACCTTATCAGATCTTATGGTGGCCATCACTGATGTACAGACGATAATGGGTCAGAAAATGGAGGCCCTCGACCATAAGATCGGCACAGTGACCGTCGAGGTTGGGCTAATAAGAGCAGATCTCAACAAGGCGAGTGAGAAGGTGAAATCGCTTGAGGTCAAAACTGCTAGCCTTGCTGATGATGTGCATCAACTGCAACAGGAGGTGCGTGATCTCAAAGCGTTGAGGGCTCAGACAGATCGGAAGCTGAATGAATTTGAATGTAGAGCACGGCGTAACAATATTTGCATATTGGGGGTGCCTGAGCGGTCAGAGGGTCCAACGCTGGACCTGTTCGTCGAAAACATTGTACTTAAACATCTATAGCCGAAAGGCCTCAGTAACTTTTTTATGATTGAACGTGCCCATAGAGTTCCGGGGGGCAGGCCCTGAGTCGGGGCACCCCCTCGTCCTATGATCGCAAGGGTTCTTAACTTTCGAGACCGTGATGCAATATTGCAGGCGGCCCGTTCTGGGCTCCCGTTAAAATTTGAAAATGCGACACTGTCCCTGCATCCAGACTTCACTCAAATGGTACAGAAACAGAGGCAGGGATTTCTTGCGGTGAAGAGGAGGCTGCGGGACAAAGGCATGGACAAAGGCATGAAGTATGCCATGATGTTTCCAGCCCGGCTACGAGTGGAACATAATGGCAGGGCTGTGTTCTTTGATAATCCTGAAGTAGCAGCGGACTGGTTGGACAACACTTGTGCTGCTGAAGCTGAGGATCAAAATAATGCTGCATCGGAGGAGCAGTAATTGTTTGAATACTATTTAGTGGGAGGTGGGGCGGTGCAATGATAAAATACCATATTGTATGTTAGTTAGAATTTTATATGGGGGTTAATCTGGAAAGAAATGCCGTGAGGGGGCGAGCTCGGCTTGAGGTCCTCCTCCATTTACTACCTTTAGTTAGCTGTAGTGTAGTTTTGGGTCGACAGGCACACTGCTAGTTGGGGATGCACGCAAGCTGTAGGCAGGGGTGCAGGGTGGGGGGCGGAGAAATGGGATGTTTGTGGGGATTTGAAAATTCGCTTTCATGTAAAACGATTGCACCGTTCTTGATTGAAGTTTGTTTTTGTTGTGTTTTACAAGCATCGAGAGACTTAGATAAGAGTTACCACCAAAACGACTTCTGCTGAACAGGGTATGGGGATTACCGCACTCAGTTGGAACGTTAATGGGCTGGGTGACAAGATAAAGCGAGGAATGGTCAACCAACTGATTAGGAGACACGCGCCGGATATTGTATTATTACAGGAAACGCACCTTGAGAAATTCCTTCCCAATGACGATCCAAGCTACTTGGACAGATTGCCGTGGCAGATATGTTGGGATATCTGGGTTGTGGGAGGGAAGAACGGTTACTATATTGTTTGTGAATGTCCTGCCCGCCCTCCGGTCTGAAACCTTCCGAGATCTGTCTAGAATTTTTCTGTCTTTGCCCCTTGGGACCTCGATTGTTGGGGGTGACTTCAATGCAGTTATGAATAGTGAAATGGATAGATTCCCTCCCCGGGTGTTGCCACTTTCTTACCGATGGTTGAATGATTTTGTGGAAACGTCTGGTTTGATTGATGGATGGAGGCTGCGAAATCCACTTGATGTGCACTTCACTCACTCCTCGGCCGCCAATGGTTCACTCTCAAGAATAGACTATATCCTGTTGCCTGTATCACAGTCGGATGGAGTCAGGGAGGTGCGACATCTAGGTAGAGGATTCTGTGATCACTCGCCAGTCTGGATCCGTATAGAAACGTGTCATGGAGATATAGGCAGAGTAGCCCCCATAAACGCATGGCACTTAAAAGACCCGGACATTAAGAAAGAGATCGGCAAAGCCACGGATCGGTATTTTCATTCCAATGTAGGGACAGTAGAATCGGGAAGTACCCTTTGGGAGGCATATAAGGCGGTGATCCAGGGGGAGGCGTTATCTCTGATCTCCGGGAAGAAGAAGAAAAGTAGAGCGGACGTAGACAGAGTAGAGGCGGAGTTGGCGAAACTGGAGGGGGAGGGGTCGATGACCAAGGTGATGGAGGGTAGCCACAGACTCAAACTACTTAGAGATGAATATAAGGGCTTGGCGAGGGGGAGGGCAGAGGCGCAGTGTGCAGACACCCAAAGTAGGATCTACGAGCATGGTGATAAGGCGGGGAAGTTGATTGCCTGGCTTAAAAGGGGGGAGAGGTCGAAAAGACTGGTGCCAGAATTACTCACGGCGGAACTAGGCAAAATCACAGACCCTCAAGAAATTGCGGAGGTGTTCTCGTCCTATTACAGTCTGGTTTATACAGCTGCGAACGCACACACAGAGACTGAGAATGTGGATATGCTGTGAGATATTCAAATGCCGTCGCTGTCAGAGGAAGACCGGAAATTCTTAGATTCTTCCCTGACTAACGATGAGGTCGCTCAGGCAATCAGAGGGGTGAAGTCTAGAAAGCCACCGGCCCTAACGGGATCCCCGTAGAGCTGTACAAACCATATGCCAACAAGTTGGCACCTTTCCTGTGTGATATGTATCAGGAAAGCAGGGAGGAAGGCCAACTTCCTTATGACCAACGTATTGCCAACATAGTGGTTATTTACAAAGAGGGTAAGCCTCGGGAGGAGTGCTCCTCCTACCGGCCAATCTCGTTGCTTAATGCAGAGCTTAAAATCCTGGCAAAGCTGCTGGCTACCTGATTGGTTAAAGTCATTACGACCCTGATACACCCAGACCAGTCGGGCTTCATGCCCCGCCGGAAAACAGCATTAAACATACGGAGACTGCACAGAATTTTGGCTAGTGCGTCCTATATCCATGAGCCAGCTGTCATCTAGTCATTGGATGCCGCAATGGCCTTTGATAGGGTGGAGTGACCATATTTGCTCGCGGCTCTGAGTAAAATGGTCTTTGGGCCGGGATTTATTGGGTGGGTTCGCCTATTGTACTCGAACCCCCTTGCCAGAGTTGTAGTGAACAATCACAGATCTGCGGATTTCCCATTGGAACGTGGTACTAGGCAGGGGGCCCACTCTCCCCACTATTGTTCGCATTGGCGCTTGAGCCGCTGGCGGCATGGGTTAGATGGGACCGGACAGTTAGAGGATTGAGATGGTCACCAGACTGGGAGGACAAGATATCGTTGTACGCTGATGACATTCTGCTCTATCTGACTACTCCCCGAGCCTGCCTGATTGCGTTCCTAGACATCCTTTCCATATTTGGGAGATATTCGGGCTTTGCCATTAATTGGACAAAGTCGGTTCTCTTCGCACTCAGCGGTGACCCACCCGTTGTCCCGAGTTCATGCCCCCTGCGGATGGAGGCTGCGGGCTTCAGATATCTGGGGATATATATCACTTTGGACCCTACACTGAGATATGACAAGAATTTGGGGCCCCTACTGGCTCGGCTGCGCCGGGATGTAGACAAGTGGAAGGAGTTGCCGCTTTCTCTGCTGGGACGTGCCACATTGTTCAAAATGGTGGCACTTCCCCGATTTTTGTATTCACTTCAAAATAGTATGGACCCGGTGCCTCCTTCATACTTCAAGGAGATAGTCAATCCAGCGGCGGCTCCTTTGGGAGGGAAGGCCACGTATTACATTTTCCAAACTTACATTGCCCTGGTACGACGGGGGAATAGGTCTGCCTGATCTCCGTAAATATTACTGGGCCTCCCAGCTTGCGTCAATTAACCAAGCGATATATGGATCGCCCCTTGACCCCGGATACGCAATGGACAGGGGCCATATGCCCGGACAAGATTATATGAGAGCCCTCTACTCCAAACCGGGTAGGGTTCCCCTCATTGGACCGGCGGCACACGCGGTCAGGGTGTGGCACACAGCTAATAGACATCTCAAGTGGGCTGGGAGGATTACATTGGCCACTCCCCTGTGGAGCTCAGAGGCTCTGGGGAATCTGTGGAGATCGAAGGGCTTTGACCGGTGGGATCTCATCGGGATTTCGCGGGTTAAAAATGTGTGGGGGAAAGACGGGATCCTTTCATTCGAGGCTATGCAGCAAAGCTATCAGTTAAGCGAGAGCGAAAAATTTAGATATCTCCAAATGAGACATGCTTTATTGACTAACATCCCCCGGGGTACTGCGCCGTCTGAGGCCTCCCCGCTGGAAGACCGAATACTAGATGGACACCTCCCTACCAAAACCAGATCACTGATTTACAGAAAACGAATCATGGAGGATCCGTTGGTGATGCTTAGAGAACAGTGGTGCGCGGATGGTCTGGTTATTGATGATGAGGACTGGAGAGAGGCTGTGTCGTCCCCCAAGATTGTGGCTATTCCCATGAGGTTGCGAATGGTGCAGTTGAAAATCCTACACAGAACCTATGTGAAGGGGCCGAGATTGGTGCAAATGGGTTTGGCCGAAGATGATGGGTGTTGCATAGGATGTGGAGAGACCGGAACATTCATGCACATATTGTGGCACTGTCCGGAAATACCGCAATACTGGGTCAAGATCCACGAGAAGTTGGGGGAGGTGTTGGGAGTGGAGGAACGCATAGAGGCTAGACGTTGTCTTTTGAATGTCTGGAAGCCTTCTGACCTCACAACACAGGGAAACAATGGGTGACACTAGCATGCATGATCGCGAAGCGTGACGTTGCGCAATTATGGGGTGCTATTCAGGCGCCTCAAATAGGGATATGGATGGAGGATCTTGACTGGAACATGATTAGAGAAAGGTTGGTGTATGTGGCTACGCGTCGTCCCCAGAAGTGGGGGAAGATCTGGGGTGCACGGAATAGCTATAGAGGAGATATATGTGCCCCTCCCAATGTGCAAATTGAAGCTGAAGTGTTGGAATCTCCATAATTATTTCGAAAATCAGCAATGAGTAATGTTGGTTGGTAATGTACATATTATTTCTGTACCAAAGTATACAGTCACCTGATGCTTGTGTTATTGTTTTTGTTCGTAAATAAAAAGGTTTTTTTTTTTAAAAGCACTAAAATATTTAAACATAGAAATTCAGATTATAAACTATGGAAGAAGTATTTTGTGACCATTTGTGTTCTAGTGTCCAAGATTCTTTTTTGCTGACGCAAACCACTTGTTCCCCATACCTCCGATAGATTATTGCCACAATTCAAGCTGCTGTATTCATGAGTGGCAGGGCTAATTCACTTACTACCTCTCCATCCTCCCGGTGCACAGTTGTCTTTTTAGGTATTCCACTTATTGATAAGGTCATCTCAGCTGGTATTGTTCCTTTTGATTTGTCAGTACAATGGATATATCTATATTAAGCAAACAAAAAAGGAAAATAAAGTACAGAGTATTTTAATCCAAAACAAAGATTTGCTTAATAAACTCAAACATTAGGCATATCACATGGACATAGGGAGTCCTCTTGGTCAGGGTCACACACACTCTGCAACGTACAGTTCAGTCTACTTGTTACTGAACTGGACCGTCTAGATTTGTTCAAAATATGGCCTGGTATTTTACAAAACTCCTTCTGTGGCCCTGCCGTAATCCTATTGTGCAACCATATGCAATTTACCTTGTTATGTAATGTTATTTTAAAGGAACTTCTTAAGCGCACGTACACTGAGTAGTTTCATGGTGCTGAGGTCAGATGGAACGCTGCATTTTCTGAAAGAGACCCGTTCGTGATAGATTCCTTACCTTAGAATATTCCCAGGTGTCAAACTGGATCCGGATAGTTTTCTTCAGCAGTACCCGTGTGCGTCGGAAGGCGTCGTCGTAGGGCTCTGCGGACGTCATTGGCCTCGTAGTCTCCGAGATGACGTCGCTGGATCTACTTAGATGCGCCTGCGCACGCAGACGTCAGTTCTTTCTTTTTTCGCGCCAGCAACTCGGATCTGGAGAAAGCGGTACCCCTAGTCACTTTTTGACTGAGTTTTTGGAGACTTTTGTCTCTGTTTTTTGAGTACGTATACTCCAGCTGCATAGGGATGCCCGGTTTTAAGTCTTGCGCGGCCTGTTTCCGCACGATGTCGGTGATGGACCTGCACGGTAAGTGTCTCTACTGCCTGGGGCGCGACCACGACTCTGAGTAGTGCCCCCACTGCCAAGCCATGTCTCCGAAAACTTTGCGAGAGCAGTCCCGAAAGTGGCTAGAGGCCCAGGAGTTGGCTCCGCTCCGTTCCAGGTCCCAGTCCCGTAGGGGGTCCAGGGACCGTCCGCGGAGCCATCACCACCATTCGAAGTCGTCTGAGTCGGGTAAGGTGGAGCACAAAAAGTAAATGAAGCGCTATCGCTCTTCACCTTCCCCTTACGCGACACAGCTGAGGATGCAGGTGGCGCCGCCCCTGTGGCTTCGGCGGAGCCTCCGCAGTTGCCGATGGCCTACCCGCCCTTTCCGGGTCCATCGGCGACTCCGGCCCAGCTGCAGGAGTTCCTGTCAGCAATGGCACGTGTCTTCAGAACGTCCGGGTTCGCCTGTGCGCCTTCGGACCCCCTGGCCTGGTTGGGGGTCAATGGTCTTCGACGTCGCCGGCTCCGGCCCCGACGTCGTCAACGACTCCCGTCTCGACGCCGAGAGACCCCCATGGATCCAGGCCTGGTTCCCCGTCCATGTCGATTGGCCCTGTACGACCTCCACTGACATCTATGTTGACGGTGCTGCTGTCTCCGTTGGCCGCAGTCCCGGCCAACGCCTACCCTGGCCTCCTCGTCGACGTGGAGACGGCGCCGGAAGGGTGTCGACCGACACCGTTTGGGCATTTCTTTTCCTTTGTTCACCGACCTCCTTATGTTCCACCTGTTCGGCAGGCTGTGGAGGACTGGTAGGACTGGGAGGGGTCTGAGGACCCTCTCGCAGCCCTAGGTGAGTTAGACCCGGACTGGGATGCAGGGGATGTATGACGTTACAACGCATACTTTTACAATGCCTACCTTTACAACGCAATTTTTACACCGCAACATCCATTACAACGCATACTATTACTACGCATGCCATTACAACGAATTCTTTCAAACTACCTTTACAACGCATTCCACTACAATGCATACTACATGTACAACGCATACCATTACAACGCATAACATTACATTGCATGTAAGGTAAGTATTGGATAGCGTAGGGGTAAATATTACTATTCTAACTCCAGGGGGTGCAACAGTAGGGTAAGTGTTGGATAGTGTAGGGGTTAAAATTACTATTCTAACTCCAGGGGGTGCAACAGTAGTGTAAGTGTTGGATAGTGTAGGGGTAAAAATTACTATTCTAACTCCAGGGGTTGCAACAGTAGGGAAAGTGTTGAATAGTGTAAAGGTACTATGTGTTGTAATGCTATGCGTTGTAATGACTGCGTTGTAGTGGTGTGCGTTGTAGTGTCATGCGTTGTAATGGTTGCGTTGTAAATGCATGCGTTGTAATGGATGTTGCGTTGTAAAAGTTTCATTGTAATGGTAGTGCAGTGTAAAAGTTGCGTTGTAAAGGTTGTTTCCCGGATGCAGGTGACCAGGGTTATACTCCTGACTCTGGCTCACTGTCTCCTTCTACCGTGGCTACGGAGGAGGGTGGTTCCTACTCTATGGTGTTGCTTAGGGGGACAGAGGCTCTCCACCTCGAGCTCCCTACCGTGGCCGTCAGGGCTAACCTCCCGACAGAGGTGCTTCGGCCGGCTTCGTCTTCTACGGAGCCGCTGCTTGCCCTTTAATGATGCACTCTTGGACGTTCTTTTGGGCACCTGGTCCAGGCCCAACACAGGGGCTCCTGTAGATAAGAACGTGGCCCAACGCCATCGCCCAGCCCCGGCCGACCCCGTTTTCCTCTCCCAACACCCTACCCCGGAGAGCTTGGTTGTCCAAGCCTCTGCATCTCTGAGCGCGTTCCCTTCCGCACCTGCGGACAGGGAATCCAAGAAACTGGAGCTGTTTGGAAAGAAGATTTTTTCTTCCGCCAGTTCAGGACTGCGGTCTGTGAACATTGCATGTCTCTTGGGCCGTTATTCCCATTCTGTGTGGGATACGGTTGCGCAAGTGCTGCCTCAGTGTCCGGTGGAGACTCAGACACTTTCCTACCAGGCTATTGGTGAGGGGAGAGACGCAGCCAAGTTCACGATCCGTTGTGGTCTTGACACTTCTGACTCACTGGGAAGGGTGATTTCCATGACAGTGGTGCTACGCCGCCACGCCTGGCTGAGAAGGACTGGCTTTTCTGGGGATGTCCAAAACACATTGATGGACATGCCCTTTTGATGGCACTCGCCTGTTCGGCAATAAGGTGGTTTGTGCTTTGGAGCGTTTTAAGGACTCGCGGGCTACGGACAAGTCCTTGGGCCTCTCGGCCACACACTCCTTCCGCTTCGGCCTTTTGCTCCTTTCGTGGTCAAGGAAGGAGCGCCCAAGCATGTTCGTTTCAGAGCCACAGGCCTGCGCTGCAACAGTTTCAGCGCAGCTGCGGATGTGGGACCTGCAGAGGCGGAACACAGGGCCAGTGTGCAGGTCAGTCCATCACTCCCCCTGTTGCCACTGCCTCCAAAACGTCCTAGTCCGGTGTTTCAGACCCTCCAGTTGCCAGTAGGTAGCAGGATTCGCCATCACCTTCACCACTGGCGCAACATCACATCGGACAGGTGGGTTCTGCAGATTCCCCGAAGGGGTTACTCCCACCCCTTAGAGATTACACCTCCAGCCATGGCACCTCAATCTCACCGCATGTCTGGGAATCACTTGGCACTTCTCCAACAGGAAGTTGCGGCTTTCTTGGCCAAGGGAGCCCTCAAGCGCGTTTTGACGCCAGAAGTTGGTCGTGGTTGCTACTCCCACGACTGCTTGGTTGCAAAGAAGGACAAAGGCCTGCGTCCTATCTTAGACCTTCGGAACGTCAATCGCTTCCTCCAGAAGGAGAAGTTCAAGATGCTCATGCTTGCTCAGGTCTTGTCTGCCCTCGACCCCCAGGACTGGATCGTAGCGTTGGATCTGCAGAATGCTTATTTTCATATCCCCGTCCTGCTGGCCCACCGGCGTTACTTGCGATTCATGAAAGGGCAGGAGCATTTTCTGATCACTGTGCTCCCCTTTGGCCTTACAAGCGCCTCTCAGGTGTTCATGAAATTGATGGCGGTGGTCGCAGCTCATTGGCACAGATCAGGGGTTTCAGTCTTCCCCCATCTCAACGACTGGTTGTTAAAGGCGGGCTCACCTCAAACAGTCATCTCCCACCTCCAGACTAGGGCCGACCTTCTGCATTTGCTGGGGTTCTCCATCAACGTGCTGAAGTCAGACCTGATTCCCTCTCAGAAGCTCCTCTTCATCGGGACGGTTCAGGACAGGGCGCTGTTTCGGGTTTATCCTCCCAAACAGCGAGTCCGGGACATTTGGGCTACGATTCCGATCTTTCAGCCCTTATACTGGGTTTCCGTCAGGATGACCTTGAGGCTGCTGGGCCTCGTGACTTCCTGCATCCTGCTCACCAACCTCTGCAGTGGGACCTGAAGTTCCAGTGGGCGCAGCATCAGGGGAACCTGTCCGACTACGTCCAGATCTCGTAGGGCATTGCGCAACAATTAGAGTGGTGGCTCATGAATCAGCATTGGTTCAGCGGCAGATCGCTCTCCTTTCCCCAACCGGAGCACACAGTGGTGACGGCTGCGTCCCTCCTGGGATGGGGCGGCCACATGGGAGAGGCGGAGATCAGAGGCCATTGTTCTCTGGCGGAGTCCCGGCTCCATATCAACCTTCTGGAGCTTCGGGCAGTCCTTCTTGCACTGAAGGCCTTTTTTCCCTCTATCAAGGGGAAGGTGGTGCAGGTGTTCATAGACAACACCACCGCCATGTGGTATTGCTACAAACAAGGCAGGGTGGGGTGACTATGTCAGGAGGCTCTGCGCCTCTGGACATGGCTGGAACGTCAAGGCATTTCCTTGACTGTTCAACACCTGGTAGGTTCTTTGAACGCCAGGGCGGATGAACTCAGCTGCCTTTGCCTGATGGATCACGAATGGCGTCTACACTCGGAGGTGGCGCAATGTCTCTTTCAACAGTGGGGAGAGCCTTGGTTAGATCTATTCGCCACCGAAGAGAATGCGTGATGTCATCACTTCTGCGCGTTGGAATTTCCAAGGCTTCACCGCTTGGCTATGCTTTTCCTCACAAGTGGAGCTGCAGTCTATTGTAGGCCTTTCCGCCAATAGCACTTCTACCCAGAGTGCTGAGGAAGATGAGGTGCAACCGGGCCCATGTCATTCTTGTGGCCCCGGACTGGGCTCGAAGAGTTTGGTATCCCAAACTACTCGATTCGATTAGCTTTATTCGATTTCAGTATAAAAATCATAAAAGCAACAACAATACATAAATATACACCAATACATTTCATTTCATAAAAAAAATACCATCTATTAAAATGGGATTAAATCGATAGAATAAATCAGCTAATCATTGAAGAGCGAGATAGTAGATCAAATTGATTAAACGTGGAAATGATGCGACCACTCGATACAAGACCACTTCTGCCCATCAGGTGGTTGCTCTGTGCTTTTTGACATTGCGACGGGACATATAATGTTCTAGGGTAGAATTCACTTAGGCTCCGGATAGATGTAGGACCATCTCCTATTTGTGACTGCCAAGATTGGAGATATGGGACGACGTATTTATTCCTGAATTTTACAAGTACCAAATTGCCCGCAATATCTTTAGGAAGAGGTCCTAGCCAGCCCACCCTTCTAACACTTAGTATGGTGCCATCGATGTTGGGTGGCAGAGGTCTATTTTTGGTTAGCCAGAACACAACCTTGTTTCTTAGGTCCTGATGGCTTTCATGTTTCCCCTTTATAAGTTCTGGTACTCCCGAGAGAACGCACACAATAGGAGCGGCCTGTGGTGGCAAATGTAGATGGCTAGTTTTAAGTGGCATATTGTCACGATTGACCGCTGTTCCCTTATGTGATGTTGTTTCTTTGTTCGGCCCTACTCTAGGGTAAGAACTCCGTACTGTTGTGGCAGCTTTCGGAGGATTTAAAGTTTTCAAATGTGGGGTTACTAGTTGGATGCGGGTGGTCTTACTTTGTGTGGTGGTTTGGGGCATTTCTGTGGAGGCTGGACGCTGTGGTGGAGAGGGTCCTGCCAAAGTATTTACAAGTGACGAATTGGCCTTAATTGCTTCCTCGACACCCGTGAGCCTACCCCCTAAGCTAGTCATTTTTTCAATCAGCAGGGATATTATTGACTTCATCATGTTTTCGATCGAGGCCAATAAAGAAGCATGAATAGGTGCTTTCGAGGTGGCAGTGCTAGGAGTTTTCGGCAGTGGGAGATTTGGGTTTAGTTTTTGTTGCTTGGCCTGACTCCCTATTTGTTTGACCCCATCTCTCTTCCTTTTAGCGGAAAAGACCTGAGGGGACACTGCAGATTGAGAGTTTTCTTTTGGTCGTATTATAAGGGGAGTACCCTGTGTGCTTTGAGTTAGGTGAACTTGACTGCTGGACCGAACTAGTCATTGCTATTGGACAAACAGGAGCACTAATTTGCACATTTCCTGACTCCACAGGAGCGTACGTGGATTTACACATTTTGTTTAGTTCCTCTAGTAGTGATATATCTGGAGCTGCATCGGAAGACTGTGAAGGAGAACACATACTGAGAGAACTATCCATGGCTGGGGATCATTCTATTCTCTCTAATTCACTGGCAATGGGGAGTGTTGCCCTCTTTATATAGTAGTCCATCGTTCCCCTAAGCAAGTCACTCTGGGAGGAAAGATTTGTAGTACCCCCCTTACAGGTCATAGCGTAATCAGCATCAACTACCAAATAATAGTTCAACAGTTCCACTATAATGCCGCTTGTGAAGGACCTAAGAAACTGGGGATTGTCAATGGGTATCTGTACCTTATGTCTTTTTTCTTCCTTTCTTAGTTCAGTACCAAGGGGGGTGCCCCCGTCCCGACCTCCTCTGGCGTCAGATGGCCCGCCCACTGCCCGGGCTCCGCCCGGCGCCGCCCGCGAGCATCCGCGACGCAGAGGAAGCTGTCTGGATTTAAGCACCTCCAGGCGCGCTGTGCAGGAAGTGGGCAGTGTTGTCCTCCCAAGGCAGGCTGGGAGCTGTAGTTTCCACCCCGCTCCGCGGCCTAGCGATGTCACCAGCTCGGCGGCGGGGGCAACCACAGCGTCAGGGACCCAGCGATAGTGTGCTGCCTAGCAAAGATCCGGAATAGCAGGTATGTTTTGGAGCCCCCCTCTGTGCGCCCACTCAGGTTCAAAGCGGTCCCAAACTACTCAGCATGAGCATGGATCCCCCGATCCGACTGACTCTTCAGGAGGATCTTCTGTGGCAGCAGCAGGGGGCGTTCCTCCACCGAACCTGTCCAGCCTC
Source organism: Lissotriton vulgaris (assembly GCF_964263255.1). Lineage (NCBI taxonomy): Eukaryota > Metazoa > Chordata > Amphibia > Caudata > Salamandridae > Lissotriton > Lissotriton vulgaris. The sequence goes on from NC_141697.1 coordinate 99,519,275, forward strand.
CACCTACATGCGTGAAGATTGAGCAGCGACAGTTGATTTCTTTTGACTTGCCTCCTGAAGTCTGTGATATCATTCTGGCAACCAGGTGTCCCTCCACTAAATCGGTAAACGCCTGCAGGTGAAACAAATTTGTGGCATGGTGCACAGCAAAGTCTGTGGATCCCCTTTCTGCCCCGCTCTCAGAAGACCTTTTGTTCCTTCTTTCTCTGGCCCAGCAGGGCTCTGCTATTGACTCTATCAAGGTCTATCCTTCTGCAATTTCTGCCTTTCTAAGGCTCCCTGATCAGCCCTCTCTTTTCAAGTCCCCTGTTGTAAATAGATTTCTCAATGGCATTACACACCTTTTCCCTCCTATTCAGTTTGTGATGCCACAGTGGGACTTGAATCTGGTTCTTACTTTTCTGATGTGCGCTCCTTTTGAGCCGATTCACAACTATCTTCTTTGTTTATTAACTTTGAAGACTGCTTTCCTGGTTGCCATCACCTCCGCTAGGTGCGTGAGTGGCTCCAGGCTCTTTCCTGTAAGCTCCTTTTCTGTCGGGCCATCCGGACAAGGTTGTGATTCGCACTCGCCCTTCCTTCTTGCCAAAGGTTGTCACTGCCTTCCACATTGGGCAAACTATCACCTTGCCCACTTTCTCGCCGCCTCCAGAGAGGAAGAGAGGCTCCACCGTCTGGATCCAAAACGTGCGCTTTCATTTTATTTGAATCGCACACAACAGTTCCTGGTGGATGACCAGCTCTTTGTTGGCTAAGTGGGCACCAAGAAAGGCCGGGCTGTACACAGGAGGACTATCTCCAGCTGGGTTGTCTTGTGTAGCAAAGCCTGTTATTCTCTGGCTAAAAAGGAACCTCCGGTGGAGTTGCATGCCCATTCTACCGGGGCGACAGCAGCTACTACTGCATTGGGACGTGATGTCCCCCTGCAAGACATCTGTCAGGCAGCCACGTGGGTCTCGCTGCACACTTTTACTAAGCATTATTGCCTTGACTGTTCAGTCCGGAGAGACAGCTTCTTTGGCCGTTCTGTTCTCCGTGACTTTATGGTGAGATCTTTGTTCGCAGACCCACCACTGGTGTTGGTATTGCTGGGGAATCTATTCTAAGGTAAGGAATCTATAACTAGCGTGTCTCTTTCAGATGCACACGTTACTTACTTGTGTAACGATATATCTGTAAGAGACATTAGTTAGTGATAAATTCCTTACCACCCCACCCATCCTCCCCATTCTGCAAACTGATTTCTAGGGTTACGGTCATCCCTTTTAGGGCCCTTGTTTCAATGCACCAGTGGTCTGTATCTTGCTTAGCTCTGCGTTCCTGACGCCGAAAGTTGTGTACAGAACTGACGTCCGCACACGTGGGCGCGTCTAAGTAGCTCCAGTGACTTCATCTCGGCGTCTACGACGCCAATGACGTACGCGGAGTGTTACGATTACGCCTACCGATGCGCAGGGGTACTGCTGACGAAAGCTTTCCGGATCAAGTCTGACGCCTGGGGATATTCAAATGTAATGAATCTATCTCTAACTAATGTCTCTTACAGATATATTGTTACACAAGTAAGTAACTTGTCTGACAGGGCAATTACCTTACTGATGTGCTTGGGAAAATAACCCGGTTTTAAGCTTTTACCTGAACTGGGCATAGGGGGTCGCCACCCTTATTTCCACGGGAAGTGAGGTCCCCATGCTTTTTGCGTTTGAATGGCAGAGTGGACAGTAGGTTGAGATTGGAATAGCGCAATTCTCGGGAAGGGATATAACACTGAATCCTTGAAGAAATAAAGGCTGGACCATTCTCAGCAAGGCTTTAAAGATGGTGCAGCCCAGTTTGAAGGCGCAGTTTTGGCCACTGGAAGCCAGTGAAGGCTCTTCATCAGATGCTTGGCATGATGTCAGCTAGGCTGATGGGCGATTAACCTGGTTGCGTGGTTCTGCACCAACTGCAAACGGTGTAGTTGATATGCTGGAATACCAACATATATTGAGTTGGTGTAATCAGTACGCAAAATTACCAAGGCTAGAATGATCAGAGTCAAGGCCTCAGTGGCCAAGAATCTGCTGATCTTCCGGATTCTGCGCAGATGGAAAAAGCAGGCAGAGACCACAGAGCCAATCTGGGCTTTTATGGACAGATCGCTACTAATCACAATCCTAAAGCTCTTATCAGAGTCATTTGGAAGTGGGGAATTACCCATAAATGGAGGGAAAAAACTAGAGTTCCACGGGTTAGCTGGTCCCCCTGTCAAAATTAGCTCGGTTTTGTCAGGGTTCAGTTTCAATTGATTGTCATTCATCCAATTACTGATAAAGCTCATGGTAGACTGAAAATTGGAAGAGTTGATATCAAACACCAGCTGCAAGTCGTCGGCATAATTAAATGTTTCAAACAATCTTTCCCGTAGCGACCTGATCAAAGGTAATTTTTTTGGTGAGAAATTGGACAGGCGGACTGCTTTAAATCGGTTGCTGAGGAAGGAGGAAATCCACTTCAGCGCCAGACCCTGATTCCCGGCGCTGCTGACACGTCGATCAGGAGACCATGATCACCCATGTCAAAAGCAGACGATAAGTCAAGCAGTACCAAAGCCTGGGTGAGGCTCTTATCAGCCCCTCTTCTGAACTCATCCATAACTGCGAGGATGACTGACTCAGTTGAATGAGCAGGTCTAAATCCTGCCTGATGAGGGTCCAGGAAGTGGGAGGGTTCAATGAAGGAACTAAGACAATTCGATACATGAGCTTCCAAAATTGTTCCTAGGTAAGGCAGCAGAAAGATAGAGCGGTAATTACTAAAAAGCAGTGGATCAGAGTTAGGCTTCTTCAGAATCTGAACAATTTCAGCACTTTTGAAGGTGTTGGGGACAATACCAAGTTTAAGGGAATTGTTAACACGTGTGAGAGGGGGGTCTGGGCAATTAAGAAAGGCTTCACGTCAAATGTGAGGAGGGCAGCAATTTGCGGGGGAGCCGGACCCGACTTTACTAAGGACAAAGTTTTCGTTTGAGATGGGGGTGATTTGATTGAGTAAAAATTTATTTTTACGTAAGACGGAAGAGGCCATAGAAGACCAAAGGATCGCTTTATCATTCTGTACATCAGTTAGGGTCTTTGTCTCAACTAATCCTTAATTAACTGTTTTGTCAGATCACTTGAGTTGTGTACAGACGCTTAAACTCTGTACCTTGACCAAGCCCTTTTTTTTCTGTCAAGAGCCCACAAGAATCAACTCAAAGGCATGACAAAGCGACAAGAACACTGCAATAAATAAATATTGAAATGACAACTCAAGATGCAAATAAAATCTGCCTGTGCAAGAGAGAGTGGATGCTGTTGCACATAAAACTGGAAAGCTCCTCCCATTTAGACCACCAGGATTTTTTGCTTTTGACTTACCACTTTTTTGTGCTTTACTGTGGGCGAGTTTCACTACTTGAGTCTCACTCACAGTAAATTCACGGTAATTGAACTGGGCATTTTCATCACAGTGTCTACCTTTTAAGTTAAGGTCACTGATCCTCAGCTAAGGAAAGAGACACTGGGCTGGTTGCAAAGATATAGGAGGTTTGCAAGACTACCATCGTGCACAGCTTGGTATGTGCACACTGGTAGCCTGCCGCATAAGGGAATCTGCAAGGATTGGTGCTGACCTAGGGTAGCCTTATAATGTGAGTGGCCATTCATGGTTTAGTTCTGCAGGCTTACTGGAAAATCAGTGATGCTTTCACTGAATTATAAATATAGGCGAATTTCGGCCTTTAAGTGCAGTTTCTCTCCTGTATGGCCTACAGACTCTAGCATGGTATCAGTTAATCATGAACTCCAAGTTTGAATTTACAGTTCCCAACACACTATGTCCACATCTGTTTGGACTTCACCAACTATCATATTTCTCTGCTTCCTTTTGGCCCCAGGGATCCCATCTCTCCGGGGGCCAGCACAAAACAAATACAAAGTCTTACAACTGGAATCCCATCCCCTGGGGACAAGACACAGACAAAGCCTCCATAGAGCCGGGTCTGGTGGGTGCCCACTTGTCCCTTGTGCCCATGAATAGACATGGGGGAAGATTTCTGGGAAAAGCGCTTCTTGCTCTGAGCCAAGCACCTGTGAACAGGGCAGGCAGGAGGTGATCTGAGTCCTGCTCCCACCTGCAGAAGCCAGGGCCGACAGGAGCACTGAACATTCCAGCTACTGCGTGGCACCATGGAACAGTGCTGCATCTGCCGGGATCTGGCATGGGCCATGAAGGCCTAGGGGCCACACCAGCCAGCCCCAATGAACCCCCTCCTACTGATGGGTGCCCCAGGTAGGACCTGGACACCCCACAACAGCAAAGAAATGAGACATGAGGCTGTGAAGTAAAAAAGAAAGAATGTGGCGATCTGCTCATTAGGTATGCACTACTTCTAGATGGAGATAGTTAGGGCTCCTCAGACAGATTTAGCTTGGTTCTAGTGACAGTATGGCTGGCTGATGAGCCCTTACTAGGATGAACCCGGTCCTGGGTCGCTTGTGTTCCAGTTGAAGGGGAGGCCTGGCTTGGCAGTTTGGACTGGACTGTTCTCATTAGAACATGATGGAGACAGATAAGCATATGGCTAGGTCCACGCTGTAGTAGCATGGTGTCCAAACTAACATTGGACTGGAATTCGACCTGAGTGATTACCTGTGGCTGCGATGAATTTAAGAATTCAACCCATCAATTTTTTGTATACTTTTGTAAGAGAAAGTGGCTTTAACCCTCCTATGTAGAGGTATTCATGACCCCGGGAGTAGTCGGTCACTGTTTGAAAGCAATCTAAGCTGGTGCTTTTGCTCTCAAGCTTAGGAGGAAATTACAAAAAACAATTTGATGGACAGAATGTAGATCAATGTCTTACATTCACCCCAGTACAAAGATCTGGGCCTAAATCCATCGTTTTTTGCACTCCACACCACCCTTGGTCAGATAATGGCTTTATGCAAATCAGCTCTGACCCTGTGCCCCATGGGAACAGTCCAGTCCGAACTACAACAGCCATATCTTTCCCAGACCGGAATCAAGCATCCGAGGACCGGACCAGTTTCGAGGTAACACCTCTCATCAGCCCGGCTAGCTTGACTCCAGTGGTGTGGAGGCTCTGGGACCCACGTCTGAGCTACCCCAGTACACTCAGGGAGAAAATTACAAAAAACAATTTGATGGACAGAATGTAGATCAATGTCTTACATTCACCCCAGTACAAAGATCTGGGCCTAAATCCATCGTTTTTTGCACTCCACACCACCCTGGGTCAGATAATGGCTTTATGCAAATCAGCTCTGACCCTGTGCCCCATGGGAACAGTCCAGTCCGAACTACAACAGCCATATCTTTCCCAGACCGGAATCAAGCATCCGAGGACCGGACCAGTTTCGAGGTAACACCTCTCATCAGCCCGGCAAGCTTGACTCCAGTGGTGTGGAGGCTCTGGGACCCACGTCTGAGCTACCCCAGTACACTCAGGGAGAAAATTACAAAAAACTATTTGATGGACAGAATGTAGATCAATGTCTTGCATTCACCCCAGTACAAAGATCTGGGCCTAAATCCATCGTTTTTTGCACTCCACACCACCCTGGGTCAGATAATGGCTTTATGCAAATCAGCTCTGACCCTGTGCCCCATGGGAACAGTCCAGTCCAAACTACAACAGCCATATCTTTCCCAGACCGGAATCAAGCATCCGAGGACCGGACCAGTTTCGAGGTAACACCTCTCATCAGCCCGGCTAGCTTGACTCCAGTGGTGTGGAGGCTCTGGGACCCACGTCTGAGCTACCCCAGTACACTCAGGGAGAAAATTACAAAAAACAATTTGATGGACAGAATGTAGATCAATGTCTTACATTCACCCCAGTACAAAGATCTGGGCCTAAATCCATCGTTTTTTGCACTCCACACCACCCTGGGTCAGATAATGGCTTTATGCAAATCAGCTCTGACCCTGTGCCCCATGGGAACAGTCCAGTCCGAACTACAACAGCCATATCTTTCCCAGAACGGAATCAAGCATCCGAGGACCGGACCAGTTTCGAGGTAACACCTCTCATCAGCCCGGCTAGCTTGACTCTAACCCCTAGGGGTTGGTTCTATTCCTACATTATGTAGCCAGTAGTAAGTGAAGAAAGATTTGAACACTAATGTTGGTGAATTTAAATGCTTTATTTAAAATGCTTTGTTGATCGTCTATCTGAAGAAGATTCAATTGCTTATAATAAATGCATTTGAGTATCAATATTATTCCCGATGGTTTTAATGATGGTATGAGGTTCAAACATGACATTTTGCTGTTTAATTATTGTGTTGACACCCTGAAAAAGCCAGTAGGCCTTCCTTATAAATAATGACACATCTTTATAGTGTGATATTGCATCTGGTGTAGGTGGGGGGTATTGTAATTATGGAGTTCGGGTCTCACTAGGGGTGAAATGTGATATGAGGGTGTAACCAAAGGTATTTCCGTCAAACATGATGTACATATTTGTAATGTGTTAGTATAAAATAGAGTGTTTGTAATAAAAGTATTTTTATTTTTTAAAAGTAAATGTAAATGTGTGTGTCTTGTAAAGCGCACTGCTACCCGGAGGCGTCCTGGCGCTATAGACCGCTGGGGAACCCGTCCTGGCTTTCCCAGTGAGATGTTCCCTCCTGGGTATCTCCAAGGTGAAACCAGGCATCCCCGGCGTTTGTGGGGGGGCCATTGTGGAGATGAGGCAAGCTTATGTCCAGAGTTGCCGAGTGTGATCCCTGGTTAGAGTGGGCACCGAGGCGAAAATTATCGAGTCCGCTGACCCTGGTTCACGACCCTGCCGAGTCGGGAATTGAACCCTGGTCGCGGGCCGTCCTCTGCTTCCGGGTCTGCCGCCTCTAACCAGTGAGCCACACCACTCCACCAACATACTAAACAATAATTTAGTGAGTAGTGGTGTTGTGGTGTTGTGTGCCAGAGAATTGGGATTTCTAGCCCACAGCACCTCTCCTCAGTAAACTGCTCTGCTTTGCTATACTTAGAGAGTCAAGTGCTTCAGTGGGGTGCTTGCTTCTTAGTAAAAACTTAATTGTGGACTTATTACTTGTGCAGGACTTGCATCTTTCACAACAAATTACCCAATTTCTTACAGTAGAGTACCACTGCGACTGAAGTCTTTCATTTAAAGAAATTGTATAAGAAATACTGTGTTCATTTTTACAGCAATGCCCCGGAGACGTGTTCCTTGAAGGCATTTTCATTCCAAGCTACAAAAGTGGCAAACTGCATATGCTGGAAAACTTGCTGGAGGCCATAGACCCGAGCTTGGAGAAATGGAGCACCTACCTATTTGCTGCTTGCAAACACCTGCAGCAGAAGAACTTCTATCATATTTTGTACGAGCTGCAGAATTTCATGAAGGTAGGGTCCTCATTTGTCAATATTTCACAAAGTTTCTTTTACATTATTTCTGATTTTCTTTTGGCTGAGCACTTTGTTTCACTAGGAATTGTAAGAGGGTTCTAAGACTGCAGAAAGTTGTGTCTGTTGGTTGGGACCAACATTTGTCCAATTTCACATGGTTGTTCTCTTTTTTAGGGTAGGGTGTTTTTTTATCAATTACTTCTGATGGAATGGAATGGAAATAGACTTATTGAGCGCGATTGCTGCCCAGGGGCGTCCAAGCGCTGAGGTAAGAATCGGAGGGACAAGCGGCGTGACACATTAGAGCTCGGAGGCTTGGGTAAATAGTAAAGTCTTCAGCTTTTTACGGAATGACAGCAGGTCCGGGTTGGAACGGAGTGAGAGGGGGAGGGTGTTCCAAAGTTTAGCGGTATTCAATGAGAACAGCCTACCCCCGGATCTGGCTCCCTTCACTCTAGGAACCACTGCCAGGAAAGCCTCAGAGGAGCGGAGATTCCTATTTGGGTACTAGGGGGTGACAAGGTTGCTGTTAATTGCGGGTCCTGTTTTCCAAAATGCCCGGTGTGCAATGCACAACGCCTTGAATGACACTCTGTGTTTTACTGGCAGCCAGTGAAGACTTTTCAATATGACCTTGCATCCTTATGCTTCAGTTTTACTTGGCAGGATCCTGGTGAGGACATTCTCATGAGGTGCCAGCTTGTTCTT